>NC_141732.1:21632053-22832053 GCF_971803275.1 Cyanistes caeruleus
CTAAGCAACCATTAAAAGGTAACTTTTTAACTAACAGAAAAATATCTAGCTGACCCAGCGTAGAAAAAGATTCTCATTCCTATGTTAGTAAGGGATGATTGATCACGTACCCTATTTTTGGCTTCAGCATCCATCAGCTGTGAATTTATATTCACTTTATATTCACTCCAAATTTATATAAAAACAAACACTGATTACAGCTCTCTGGTTTCCACCTACATGTGGTAGTCCAAACTACACATACCACTCATCTTATTTCCATATAAGACAACTTCACTGTGCAATGTTCTCTCTTCTTGTTCAAACAAACTACAGTTACTGCCCTAATAACTCACAGTTTAAAATAACCACTAGAAGTGGCTATATTTAGAGAACAATCTGGTATTGGTATAAAGCCTCTCATGTTTCCACTCAAGCACATAAGAATATCCTTGGCCAGGAAAGAAATCCCTCTGTGAAAGGTTTTGTAAGAATCCAAATGCAAAGCAATGACTGTATAGGAACTAGAAAAGATTCATTCACTTGACTTCCTCCTGCTTGTTAGTGAGCTCCAACTAAGCTTTTACAAAGCACAGCTTAGATTAGCACTGCCTACCTGTATGGATGCATATTTAAAATGTTTAATGGTCACCCTACTCAAAATGCTATAAACAACATCTTTAAATGAAGCATTCTGTAGCTACATGTAAGTTTTTGAAGATGTCTATGAAGATGTTAATACCTGACAGTAAGCACTGTGAAGGTACAGTATTAAGCTGCAGATGCAAACTTTAAGCCAACCTGCATATTGACATAGACTAGAAAACACGCTTTATTCTGTATAGCGTCAGATTTTATCATTGCTTATGCTCAGATTATCATGTCTCTAAGGCCTACTTCTAAGGGAAGAAAAGATCTAGTATATCAGTTTTCTTAAAAAAGATATTGCTGCTATACTTGTTATAATTTTAAAATCAAGGTACCAGGACAACTACATTTGCAGTTTGCATTTGGGTATCTCTGGGTACTCTAGCGCTCAAGGCAGACTTTACTTTCCTTAAGAACTCAGGAATTGACACAACCAAAAAGTAGTTTACGCTATGGAAAACCAAATTTGTTCACAGCTAGGGGAGTAAACTAAACTGTAGCTTAAAGCCAGAGCAGGACTAAAAGTTCCTCGTTTTCTTGTAGTATGTATTGAGTTAATTTTCTAAACTGAACAGCTAAGGATGACACCAAACTGTCAGGCTCTACAATGGAAAATTATTTACTATAGTGTAGAGGCAAAATATAACAACAATGGCATAACTCCAGTTCTACTACGGATTCTCACTGTTGTTCTACTGTAATCATACAGAACAAAACTGACTATCACCTGACACTTAGGTACACAAATATGATTCTCCTGGGATAAAAAATATCTCAGGAAGATTGTGAAGTATGAAGAAATAAGTCAGCAGGTACCTGGTCTGCTGGTTCCAGCTCCTTCCTAGAGCTTGCAAATTATTGTGACTGTTTGCCACAAGTGTGTACTTGTCTAAGGCAGGGAATACAACTTGCTGTATACCAGGCATCTGGCACTCAGGAGAAGGAAAGAAAGGACTTGCTAGGAGCAAACAACACCAATAAATACTGATAACGAACTGCAGGTCAGCTTGAGGCTTGGGAGAATTAAGGACTCTATTTCCCAAACAGATGCAAGGGAGAGAGCACAGACTGCATGTTTCATCACTCGCCTGAACCTAGTCTGATGAGCTGAGAAAACACAGAGTCAATATCCATTCATTCATCTGCTTTCCTGCAGTATAAAATGATGCCAATTACCATCAACTCTCTCATATGGCCTAACATGAACTCAAGTCCCTTTGGCCAAACAGCTGCAAAACTGTGGTCTCAGTCAAGGAGGTTCATGTGGAGAATGATGTGCCAAGAGTGATTAAATGGAGAACAACTATTTTGCTAAAACCTCCTCAGGATAACAACCATGTCTAAAACAGAACATGCCAAAGACAAGCTTTCAAAAGGCAATTACTAAAAAAGTAGGAAATTATAAAGAACAGATCCTGTCATAAAATGCATCAGTGCTCTACACTTTAACCTATCCACTTCTCATGCAATTCTGCAGCCGTAAGCATTAGAAACTTTAGCTATGAGACAACCAAGCTCCAAAGATACCACTAAGTAGCAAGTTCCCCATATCCTGCTCACAACTAAGAGTTCACTTATCTAACAAATCTCCAACAAACTCATTTCTTCTATTGCATAAGGATACAGAGATTTCATATATATATATATAAATGGATCAGGCATCTACACATAACATGTGACCATTCTGTTTAATTCTTAACTTTAAAAGGAACCAGAAATTCTTATGTTCTTTTACTGTGCGTGAAGATATCTCTGGAAGACCACTGCAACAGGGCTTTTTTAACTTTCAGTCAAAAAAAATATAAAGATACCACAGAATCACAGAATACTTGAGATTGGAAGACACCTCCAGAAATCCTCTGTTCTGACCCTCCTGCTCAAGCAGAGCCACCTACAGTCAGATGCTGAGGACCATGTCCAGACAACTTATTAATATCTGCAGCAATAGAGACTCCATGGCCTCCCAGCCACCCTCACAGTGAAAAAGTGCTTCCTAATGTTCAGAGGGAATATTCTGTTTTCAGTACACGTACCCACTGCCTCTGGGTCTGTCACTGGGTATCACTGGAAAGAGCCTGGCTCTGTCCCCTTTGCACCCTCCCTTCAGGTCCTTCTACTTATTTGTAATATAAACTTCCCCCTCAAGCCTTCTTTTCTCCAGACTGAACAGTCCCAGCTCTTGCAGACTATTCTTATATGAGAGATGCCCCACTCTCTTAATCATTTTCATGATCCTTCATTGGGCTCTCTCCAGTATGTCGCTCTTACACTGGGAAGGCCAGAATTGGACAAGGCCAGAACTGGATAGAACTCCAGACAGAGCTTGAACAGTGCTGAACAAAGGGTAAAGGGTCACTCTTGAGCTGCTGGCAACACTGCTTATGTAGCCCAGGACACCATTAGCTGTCCTTGCCACAAGGACACATCGCTGGCTCATGGCCAACCTGGTATCCACCAAGGCCCCCAGGGCCTTTTCTGCCTAGCTGTTTCTAACTAGGCCACAACACAGAACACATGGAATGTTCTCCCAAAAAACCCTCCAGTGCCCACAGGTCTTGCAGTATCCACGAAGATTTTAGGCCAGAAGTGACAGGTTCCTATAACTCTTTGAGGCTGGTTGGATTCCTATAGCCAGGCACCAACCTGACCAGCTAACCCCAGAATGAACAGACAGATGTTAAAGAGGAGCTTGCTGCATTCCGCAGTTCCCTAACCCAGAGAAAGCACTCATCCCACCTGCTGACTCCAGCCTTTTTCAAGGGCCTTCTCAAATCCTGCTCATGGTAATTTGTGACAAGCAAGAAACTATGTTCCAGGATGGAATAAACACTGTTTAGCAAATGTGAAAGAGGCCTGTGAAGGGAGTCACATTTTCATTGTCAGATCTACAAATGAATTAATAAGTGCATTAGACAGTTAAGGATCCCCACCTATGTATCAGCTGAGGATTTCTACTGCAAGTGTAAAGTGCTTTGTGGAACACTTAGAATTTTACCGAAGTGTTTACAGAGTAAATCTAAATTTTGTTTAGTGGATTAGGACATGATCTTTAATGTTACTCTTAGAAAACAGGGAAATTCACAGGGAAATTCTGCTTATTCACAGATCAGGTATGGTTGTCTGGCTTCCTTGCCCTAAAGGCATAACATCTTGCCACAAATGCATTAGCATTTTCCTAGACTCCCCTGTCATGCAGAAAAGCTTGCTCCAATCTTTTTGAACCATGAGGGATAACCAAGGCAACAAGTCTCCCAGTATTGATAATTGCTAGTGATGTAACATCCAAAAAATAAGATAATCTGAAAGATGAAGAATTACTTCCTTCAATAGTTTTGTATCTCACTATGGTTTTGTATACAACAGCTGTAGCCTGCCCTTCCATTTATGTAGCTCTTTATGCATTTTTAATATCAAATACAGTCTGTGGGCCAGGAAATTTGAAGAAACTTGGCTCGTCACAGCAGTGCCTCTTTAAACATTTTAACGGTTTGCTAATTGAAAACTGTGAAGACTCTGTTTCCTAATAGACTTTGGCTAATGTTTCAAATGGAGATCTAATTACAATGATTCATGGTTATTTTCATACTAGACTCACAAGGTTTTCAGAACAGACTGAAGTGCTAGTAACATGTAGCTCATAATTTATCAGAGAATATATCTATTTAAAACAGCATTCAAAGTGCACCAACACAATTACTCATACTTATAGAGTAGTCTCAAATACAGATCTGGAGCCACATTTGGCAAAGGAAAATGTGTTGGAGGAAAGGAACAGCCATACAGCATAGAAGACACTCTGTTAATCACAGACTACTGAATTGTTACGTAAAATTGTAGGAATCATTGGTTTGATTACGATGTGAAGAAGGACTACAGTAATCACATGGTAATCTCTTGCTGTCTAGAGACACAGTGAAGGATGGGGCAAAAGAGGCTAACTCTTTTCAAAATGGGAGCAATAAAATTCTTCAAATGATATAAAGCATTCTAAGAAATCAAAGCATTATACAAAATTACATGGATGACTGTGGCCTTTTATCTGGTCTTCTGCAGCATAACTGCTAAAAAGTATTATTAAGACAGTAAAAACTCAAACATTAAAAGAAAATCTCTCTTAAGTTTTAAAACACATTTTCTTGAGATGTAACCATAGATGATTTGGCCCTGTTTGGTAAGTTTAATCAGTCAAGTAATTGCTTTGCTAGTACTGCTCTGGCACACAGTGACTGGGGACTCAGAAGGTAATGCAATGGGAGAACTCCGAAAAAAGCAAACAAAGCCAACTAGTTGTAACTAGTTTGGACTTACTTTTTCTATAGGCTTCCAAGTATTTCTGCTCAATAGCATCCTATATAATAAGAATATTAGGGCATTTTCAGGCTGATTCTATTAAAGTTTTGAACAGTCTGTACCATATGGAAGACGAACAAGTCTTCTTAACTAGCAGAAGTGCTTCTGGGGTGACTGTGATCATCCTTTCACCACAAGTGCAAGCTTACTTTTCCTCACTAGAGATCTTGACTCATGTTGGATCTTGACCAAAATGTATAGTGAAAATTTCTTCCCTTCCCTCCAAAAAATGAACTGGCAAATAACTGGCTTTCCTCTTCATTTTCCAAGATGACTACATATGTAGTGTAATAGGTGCAACAACCACAAAGTTCTGACTGACAACACTTTTACTGATAAAAAAACTTGTGCCATGCTGCATCTTGAAATTCCTGAAAGAAACTTAACTTTTGTTCATTTGCATCTTTCATTCTTTTTCAGAAAGCTGAAAATATTTCTAGCAGTTTTCATCAAGTGATTTCCATGTCTGTATTTGAATTTTAGTAAACTTCAACAACATCTGTAAGGCTAAGGGTTCCTCGCAAGTAATCAAGTTATTTTTTTGACTAGGGTGATTCTACCTCCATCACAACTCCCAAATACTCTTTTGCCCTCCTACAGTTTTTTGGGAGTTTTTTGTTGTTGTTGTTTTTTGTGGGTTTTGGGTTTTTTTTTTGTTGTTGTTGCTGGCTTTTTGTTGTTGTTGATGAAATTCAAGTGGCGAATTACCTATTTTCAGGTTTTTTTTCACGCAAAACAAAGTCTAGCCTATTGTCAGAAGCGCAAGGTATATTCAGTAAACATTATTTTCTAAGAGTCATCCTCCCTCTCTTGTGGCCAAATTCCATGGCTCAGTGTAAAACTCACTACAGCAGTTGTTGACTATGTAAGCACAGAATCAGTAACAGCTGTACATGGAACTACACTTATGAGAACATTATTATTCTGTGGAGAAGAGGAATGCTTTGAAACTCATCTCTCATGAAGAGACTCACTGACAACAATTTAGGCTTTGTTTGTTCCCCTGCTGCAAATGGAAAGGCCAGACTTATCACAAGTGTCAGCATGCATAGGCAACTGCTGCTGAAGCTCTGGATGGACATAAAGCGCTCTCGGCTGTCTTTTTTTTTTTTTTTTTTGCACAAGACCTGCCTCTGAAGATGGGGAAAAAATATGCTAATAATGTGGGCACAGTTCAATAAAAATGCTATTACCCAGAAGCCTAGGATGGAAGTCATACCTGGGAAAGCAAAATGTAAAATTTCATATTGGGGTCAGCAAAACAAGGGATAGGCTGGGGAAAGATGGAATGCTCCTCACACATGGTACTGCTGAGCTGCCAGTGACAGCCTGAATAGGAAAGTAGTATGAAGAAATGAGTTGCTAACACAAGAGTGGTGGGTGTGTAATCAAAATTGACTGTACAGGAGAAATGGCATCAGAAGTAAAAAAAAAGAGGAACATGAGATTCTAAGTGTAAAAGAAGTGTGTGCGTCAGCCTTTCTTTCCCCCCTCATCAGGAAGGACAGCTGTCACTCCAAAGTCAATTACTTTGGCCCAGAAGACCAACATTTTAATTATCAGGTCAAGACAAAGCAGATCATGTGCCCATCTAACAGCTTCTGCCCTCCATCAAACAATATTCAGTGCAGAGAGAGCCTGGCTACATGTTTGGAAATCCCAAACCAATAAGCTCCTGTGGCAGGGTGAATTTATCAGCTGAGAATTTGCCAGCAAACAAGCACTGGAGTATGCCAGGCTGGCTCTGCTGCAGCTAGGTACAAGCTGGTGCAAGTCTCCTTGACTCCCAAGTACACAGTGATCTCACAACAAACATGTGAGACCACTTGTCTCATCTCAAGAATTGTACAAAGCCAGCAATGTTATAGTATTTTCTCCATTTTCAAATGACGTACTTCCCAATGTACAGGAAAGTGTTGTAGGTAGATGGAAAGAAAACTTAGACTTCAAATGTGCTAATTTATTTGCCAATAGGTTTGTAACGGAGCATGAGAGAGCACACATCAGACATGAACTGTGTTTGCTGCACCACAAAATCTAGGACTGCCAATTATCACCTGCTTCTTTACTCTGCATATTACAACCACGTGATGTGACATTCAAGATCAGAGAGCTCAGATCAAAAGATCAATTTTAAGTCACATGGCACAGCAGTAAATACAAGCTATTTAAATGGTATGCAGCCAATGTTTAGATTTGAGATTCCTTATGTTGCTGCTCTCGTGCCTAACTTATCTGATGGCCTGCAATAGTTATCCTGTCACTTGAAATTATCTTCTACATCTTTTTATGCATAGCTATGTGACAAATATGTTCCAAAAGACAAACTTCAGTTTCCCGAAACTGTTGTTAGTGATGTTGCTTGCTCACCCATTTTCCATAAATTGTTACCTGATGGATTCCTGTTTGGAGTGTATCACAGGAACAGCACCTTGGAACATCACAGCAAAAATAGGCATATGCTTTAAAAATAAGAAAATAAGGCCATATTTGTATGTAATGTTACCTATTACATCACTCTTCTTGAGTGAAATCAATCTCTTTTCCTTCAAAATACTGCAGACAGAGGAAATATTAAGACCCCTGAAATGTATGCTATTAAAATGTATTCTTGGTGATATATGAAGAACTACACACTTCCAGAATTTTTGAAGGAAAGCAACTCTCACAGAAATATGCATTTGAAGCTGTCAATTACCATACGAGAGCCGGGTGCACACAGCTGTATCAACTACCAGGTATACCTTTAGTGCTTCAGTTCCACAAAACTCATTAGGCAATGCATGGGCACATTAAACAATGTTCACTTGCACATTGCTAATGTAAACAATCTCTTTTCCCTATAGGTTGCTGTTGTAATAGACAAGTTTCTTATCTAGTGCTTAAATCCAAGCAAGCAGATGCCGCATAGCAACTCCATTAGAGCAAATTTAAGCTGACGGCTTAAAAAATGCACACTATTTTTAGCACTATTAAATTGGTCTCTGTTAGAGTGAAGGGCAATGGAAAACAAAACATACCCACAGTTCACACAAAGTGCTGTACAGATATTCTAAGCAAAAATGTAAACTTTGTCCAGAGTCACAGGAAAGACAAGCCATAGGTATTGTGTTTAATGAAAGTTATCCATAATAATGTTGTGAGCAGGATGGTCTTACCATCAGGTTATGGCCAGCTCTGTGCTGGACATGGCTAAGAGGAATGCAGAAAATGCCCAAGCCTAACACTTCAGAATGCCTACAACTGACCCAAGGATGTGGTTCCTACTGCTGTTGTAAGTGGATCTGCAAGTTTTATTTACTGCTCTACTCAGGATTACTGCCTATTAAACACAGCATCTTCCTTTGCTTCAAAGACCATTTTGCATTTGCAAAGCATGTCTGTCCTCTAAAATAATTGTGCAATTTGATTGAAGAAAATCTCAAGATTATTTGATGAATCTTACCCTACACAGTTTGACAGTATGTATTAGAATTAACTGGTGCTTCCCTTGCTCATGCATGTGCTGCTGACAAAGAAGTGAATTCTTGTGGAAATCAGCCACTATGCATCTACAAAGCTTTAAGCCCCAAAATAACTAGACATGTACTCATGCTCAGTACACCTGTAGGTGTTAGTAGAACCAACATGGTATTCAAACTTCTCAACTATCTCTAACTACTATAATAGTGATGAATATAGATGTGAATTCTAAATTTCCTATCCATTGGTTGAGTCCAAGAGTTTAATCTTTGTCCTATATTCTGAACTTAAAGATAAATTATTTTTTCAGAGGCACCATGAAGGAAAGAACATTTCTGAGGGCATGCCTACACCACTGAAATGAAAATGGACCATTGTCCCCCCTGTTTATGTATAGGAGAAATTCACATAAAGCTTTCAGATCTTATCACTGGTAATATACAAATTCATCTGTTGCTCCTTTCAGAACCAGGATTACATTATGATGATCTCTTCTTGAGCAGCAGCATTACTATGTTTCTTCTGTAGTTGGTATCCTACAGACACATGAAGCAGAATATGTTTCATGGAAATTTCCCATGCTATGCTGAAAACAGAACTGGCTCATTAGGAGACAAGCTGCCCCAAGCCTGATGCTGTACTTACCCAGCCTGGGCCATGACCTCAGTTGGGTGTGCTTCCCAGCCATAAAAAGGCTCACTAGAAATTTGTCTGTGCAGCTTCTTCTGTGTATTACATTTTTCCTCGCATGGTGTTTGTCTGCTAAAATCATTACAGTTCTAAAAGGCAACCCTCGAGCTAGCCAGCTACTGAAAAAAAGCAGTTAAAAAAAGCAGCTTGATATGTTTGAAGGTCCTATTCCTGAGTTCAGAGTCATGTGAGAGAGCTTGTGGTTTACAGAGGGTTTCACTGAAGCACAGATCTTATGGGAACATAGGTCGACTGGACAGATGACTGAATTGTTTCTTGTGTAGCTGCTCCTACAAGCAGCCACTTCACCAGGGCTTTATTTGCCAGTCTTGAGTAAAGCACTTAGGAGTGAAAGAGTAATCATTGAGTATTTTCTTTTGAGTTGCACTTGATTAAAATGGGTGCTAAAATGCCAGTTACACATATCAGAACTTTAGCTAAAAAAATATATTTTAAATCATGAAAATTCTAAAATTTGACAACAAAATAAAAATAAAAATCTTGTATGCTGGAACTACCAGAACACTAAAGAGAAGCCAGAAACTTTTAAAACAGCAGCTGAAACTTAAAAACATATTCATTTAAGCGGGATTGTGTAGCTGTAAACAAAAGCGAAAATTATTCTCACACTTCTTTTCTGTGTGCCTAGCCCATCAGAAGATACTGGCTTCCTTGGCAACTGGGCAAGATACTTTCAAGTATGGAGTGGAAATTTCTGGGCATGGTTTTAGTTATATTTACATCACCTTGACAGTTTGGCACAATACTACACTATTGAGAGATTTATAAGACGCAAGAACTTGCACTGCAAGTCAGATAATTCCTGTGAAAGACCAGCTGAATGTAATTCTATACCACAAATAACATTTAAAAATAATAAAGCAACTTTGGAGCAATGCAAGGAGAAGTGGAACAATTCAAAGCTAAGCTGTCTCTTCTGTTCTTAACTTTCTCTGTTGTCCCAGTAAATTACCACATGTACGTACACTGACCAGCACATACCAGGACACAGTGCTGCCAAAAGGGGCATGATTTTATAAGAAAAGAATGAAAGAGCGTCTAAGGAAGACTAGTTTTGCACACCTGCTGTGTAGATTTGAATGAATTATTTTCAGCTAGATTTATCTGTGATTCTACGAATGCATTTCTGATGAGACTAATATCATAACTTGTGTGCCAAATGTTTGCACAGAATGTCTTGCTATGATCAAATTACAGACTGCAGAAAAACTGTTCATCATGGAAATGCTGACAGAACTATGCTTATTACGAGAGCTGGTATACCACATATCCTTCCAGAGTGTAACAGTTCAGTTATGTATCTCTGGAAATGAGATGAGCAGTTACAGAAGCGGTGCAGCCACTGGTATGTTTGTTTGCACAGATCAAACTACAGTAACAAAAACTGTTCCGTGCACCAAAAAAAAAAAAGGCAGCTTATGGCTGATCCAAACCTCTGGTCCAATGTCCTTGTATCTTGAAGCGCTATAAGTGTGGATGTGCACAACATGATACACACCCATTTCTGCAGGTTTTGTCCCCAGCCACTCCCAGTCCCTTGGAGCTGAATCGATACCACTACCATGTGGCTCCCTGTAAATCACAAGGAGAAAGTAAGTGCTGCCTTGCAGACAGATAGACAAAGAGGGCATGGCGCTAGGAGGCGTAGCTGGGACAGCAAAGATGGTTACTAAATTTCCACTAGCGCCTTCAAAAATACAGGAAAATCTATGTATATTTAAATAAATAAATAAACGAAATATATATATATATCAAATAAATAAGAGAAAAAGCAAGTATTTAAATTATTACATCCTTGCAGGCTTTTCTGAGTTAGGAACTTTCGTATATTCTCAAAGCCTACTGACTAATCTAAAAAGTAACAATGAAGGTGACTTATTTTGCATAGGTGAGAACTGGGTACAAATCAGGGGGAAAAAAAAATCGTTTTTGTCAACTGAGGGACAAGTGGAATACAAAGCTGGACCAGCCAGTTTTGAATGGAGTACTGATTAACGGGTCTTGAGGGGGTGCCTGTCCCTTTCTATCTGTACTCACCTCTTCATTATTCTTAGCACCTGTTTTTGGGCTTAAAAACTTTAAAAACACACAGTCCCTTTTTCTGTCTGAGCACAGCTTTCACTTCATGAATGACAATTTGGCGAACATATAATTAAAATTGAATTATTTTATTACCCAGTTACAACCATGTTCTGTTTAGTCTTTTGTTCATACAGATTCTGTCAAAAATCGGAGCCCACACTCAAAACTTAGCAAGAAGTAGTTGCATGGTAACACTGTGCAGTGACTGAATTTTGTTCTCTTTTCGATAGCATTAAGTCTTGTAAAGCCCAGCACAACTTACTGAAAGACCTGGCTTTTTCTGTTGAACTGGAGGTACTGTGAAACGGAGAAAAGTCTTAATTGTACATGATTGCAAAGATATCATTGCCAAAGATTGTCTCTCGCCCTGGAAATGCATCCACTTTTGGCATAGAACCCAAAATATATTTAGAAACAAAAATAATAGAAATGCAGCTTAATAGAAATGCGGCAGATGTGACTGGTTTTTTGAAAGAGGATTTGATAACAGACACGTTTTCCCAACAAAAAGTGAAAGACAGGGAAAGAAAGGAGATTTCTGAGGCATCCTGCAGAAACCTGCGGAGATACCTGTGCCGGGGGAGTGCAGACGCCTCCCCGCAGGGCCTGCCCATCACCAGCTGCCAGGGGACCGTCACCCGCCCGGGAGGAACGCGTCGGCGGCTGTTCCCCGGGGAAAGCCGGGCGGCGCGGCACCGCCGGCAGCAGCGGCAGCCCGAGATGCCGCCGCCCGCCGCGGAAAGGTGAGCGCGGCGGAGCTGCGCCCGGGAGCGGCAGCGCTCTCACCTTCCCCGTGCAGCGTCCAGGGCAGATGCGCGTAGTCCCACTGGTAGCCGCAGGCGCTGTCCTCGAAGGTGCACGACCCGGGCGAGAGCGAGGCCGCTCCGGCGAGCCGCAGAGCTGCAAGGACAAAACGAGACGCGGTCACGGTGCGCCCGGCCCGGGGGCCGCCGCCGCCTCCGGAGCAGCGCCCAGGCTCGTCCCGGGCTGGCGGGAGGAGTCCCCGCCGCCGCTTACCGTGCGCGGCGAGCAGGCAGAGCCGCAGCATCTTCCGCGCCGGGGTCCGGGCTGGCGGCGGCGGGGAAAGCGCGGCCGTGGCGGGAGCGGGGAAAGCGCGGCGGGGAAAGCGCGGCGGGGCTCGGCACCCCGGCGGGGCGCGGGGAGGGCAGCGCGGCCGGGCAGGCCGGGGAGGGACGGGGAGGGCCCGCGGACAGCGCGGGTGGGCGGCCCGGCCCACTCCTGTCGCCGAGCGGGGTCGGCCCCGGGACAGTGGCCCGAGGCCGGAGTGGCTGAGGCGGGAGCGCTCTCCGGAGTGGGGGTGCCGCCTCCTCTCCGGGGAACCTGCGGAAGAGAATCACCCCCCGCACAGCGAAAATGTGCTTTCTGACGGCTCTTTTTTTTCCGCGTGTTTCAGCTTGTGCACGGCGCGTTGCTCCTGTCATTGCGTCCCGTCGCTGGGTACTACTCGAAGAGCTTGGCTCTGCCTGATGTACTCCCTGTCAGGTGTTTGTGCGCAACAGTAAGATGCCCGCTCAAACACATCTGCTGCGGACAAAGGGGTTCCCATCCCACCAGAGCTCCTGTGTTACCACAGCTTGCCCTTCCACCCCTGCCTTCCACAAAACCTGCCCTTCCAGAGGACCATGACAGGGTACCTAGGCACTTTTGGCTAAGAATGGTCCAGCAGCTGCTGAGATGCTCCGAGTGCTGTAGTTTATAGGCTTACAGAATAACTCAGGACTGGACTACAAGAAATGTCCAAAGCTAGCTCAGAGCTAGCTTTGAGCTTAGACCAGGTTGCTTAGTTGGGGTTTGATAACCTCCATGGCTGGTGACAGCACAGCCTGCCTTGGCCCTGGCTCCAGTCCTGGGCTGTTTTTCTGGGGAAAGTGTTTCTTCTTTGCAAACGCTCTGAATTTTCACTGTTTCAGCTGTGCTACTCTCTCTCACTCCCTGACCCTGCACCACTCTGAAGAGTCCTGACGCTGCATTTCCTCTGTCCCTCTGCTGTCCGTACCGGGACTGCTGTTGGGTGTTGCCAAAGTCATCTTTCTTCCCTGCTGAACCAGACCTGGCTCTGGAGCCTCTCCTCGCAGGACAGGGTCCCCAGGCACACTGCCTCAGTGGCCTTCCCTCACCTCACATCTAAAAGAGATTAAGATCACTTAATTTGTTGCATTGCAAATACTGAAATTCTGAATGATTTGTCTAATCAGGGCTGCAGACATAGTATACTTTTCAGATCTGACTGGTGAAACACAGTAGTATTTAAAATACTGGCTTTAATTTTATTAGCATGCTTTAATATCAAAGTATTCAGTGACCAGGACCACCAGAGACCCCTTTTATTACTCTCCAGGACCATAAAAGGACTTCCAGCATGAGGAGGATACATGCAAATTATTTCTAGAGAAGTGATGTTTGTGTATCAGATAAAAAACACATTTTAATGAATATGTGTGATTATGATGGATAAAACCCCTGTTGTAAAGTCTGACCTCACACACAGGAGAGCTTGATCCTCTGTGTGTCCCAGGCAGATAAAGAATGCCTGTTTTCTAATGCTTCAAATTGCATTAGAAAGTTTATTCTGGCCAGTTTCAGTGTCTCCATTACTTAATTTTAGTACTAAGAAAGTTGATTAGTTAAATTTCTCTAGCAGCTTTGACACATGCCCATTTTTACACAGAATTGGGTATTGTGCATTATCCAGAATACAGCACTTCTGAAGAGCTGATAGTGGGCACAAATAGCCCACTGGCACTGATGACTCACCAATATAAGCACTCACTACGAACAGCTGAAGTGGCTAATGCCCTCTGTTTTTTCCTTGCTGATATTCAGGATGTTCCACCTTTTAGCAGAGGTGGCTCAGCTGCACATGACAGCCACCAAAGTTTACAGCACCACGTGTAAACTGGTTTTTAAACTGGCACCTGCAGCTTGCTGCAACCTCTCAGGACCCAAGGAAGTAACAGATATATATGAATGAGATGACATTAGAATTCTTGAAACTGATGTAAAACCTCAGAGTGGCCCACTACACTCTTTTCCAGGCCTGTATAGAAGATATTTTCCTTAATAATGAATTTGTAAAACCATTTTGCCCCTTATTGACTCATGTTTCCTGAAATCCCACTCCGTCCTTTCCTGCTGCTGATTCAATTAGGTTGTCCTCTTAATATCAGGGAGTAAGATAATCAAAGCCGTGCCAACCAGGCAATCTCACAAGGGAAAACAAATGTGAGAAGCATCATTAGATAGGAGTATTTGAGAGGTACAGGAGGCACATTCTACAGATGGCAGAGTTTAATTCCATAAGCACTTGCCCAGTTTGTTCCTGACCAGGCAATAAATGGGTAAGATACATTTGTCCTTACTGCCTTTTGAGACAGGGAATGCAGAGATCTAGGATAAGGCATTTAGCCTTTTTTTAAAGACATTTTAAAAAATAATTTATTATATAAAATATATATAAATATATTAAATATATTTATGTTTTATTTATATATATATAATATATACAATGTATTTAATATAGCCTTTTTTTTAGCATTTAAAGCCAGTTACACCTCCTGCTGATTTCTACCACTAAGTGTGCTTGCTTTAAGTACAAAATTAATCCACAAGTTGCCATCTGACTTTTATTAATTTGACTCCTTTCATTTTTGCAGATTAACTGCAACACCAGAGAAGCAAAGGAGCAGCAGTTAAAGTCTGAGCTTTTCTGAATTCTCTATGCAGCTACAGATACTGTCCTTTCCAGAGTTTGCTTTGAAATCCTGGAAAATACACTTCATAAAAAGACCTCTTTGCATGCCTAGGCACATCCAAACTTTCCACTTATTCTCAGACATTGGACACTGGTACTGTTTTCAGTTGGAAAAGGACATCAGGACTGAAAAAGGAAATGAAGTCTTTCAGTATTCTTACATACATGTGTTAATATTATTTTATGCTTTATATGCTTTCATGGAACTATAATCATGTATGACACTTTACAAGTCTACTTAGGCAGAAGTCCTGGCATCTTTTTCTTTTTATATTTATCTTCAATCAGAAAAATACAAATAATTTGAGCCAAGCTCATCTAATCTAACCTCACTTTGGTATATCCATATTTCTTATGTCCTTTGCCCATTATGTCCTGTGGTTTACAATTCCAATCGATTCTGATTTTGCCTATGAGCCAGTTTCTGCAGCTGCTGTCTCCTCCATTCTCTGGAAGTGTGGCATTCTGTAGGAATACTTGCACTGCTGAAGTAGAAGGTACTAGCATCCAGTGGCTATGTGGACATTTCTGCTCCCATATGGTTCACTATTTGAGGGTGGGGTAAGAGAAGAAATGTACCCAAGGGATGAGCAGGAAAAATTCCTGGCAGTATTGTTTCATTTTTCTGGTTGCTATCAGATTGTGCTGTTAGCAGCAAACTGCAACCACCAGCTGAAGCACTGGGGAAAGCTCTTCTCCTGCTGTCTGTGGCAAGAGCCACATGTGTAAATCAGCAAAGCAAAGGTATCTGTGCTTTTGGGGCTGGCTCAGGGAGGAGATTTGTTCACATTTTGTTGAACTGATTCTGTATAATGCTTTGGAATGCCCTGCTCTGCACTGCCCAGCATGGTTTACTCCTAACAAGGTGCTTGTGCTTGTCATGTTGTTGCAACATAGTGTGTCTTGATTCTGTGTGTTTACTCTTCTGTGCACTGAAGTTGTGTCTGCTAATTGATGTTCTGAAAACTACACCCATGTAGCTCTCCACTGCTTCTAGTTTGCTGAGGGTTGGTGGCTGATCTCAAGGAGCACCTGACTTAGTGAAATTGCAATCAGTCCAGTGCTGGTGCATCTGCTGAGGTTCAGTGAAGGGAATCCTGCTGTGACTCAGCTTGGCAAGATCAGCTGCTGCTGAGGGTTGCGATGCAGAGCCACAATGACAGGAGGAGGTTGATCTGTTCTGTATGTCAAGTCAGCATTTGCTGTATATATGTATATATATGAGAAATGTGTGTACCTGTAAGTAGTGCTGTACTCACAGATAAGAATTTAGTTAGTGGCTGAACTGAAGAATCCTTAAAAGAAATTCAATCATTCTGCCTATGCAGGCTACCCATAGAAGGGAAAAGACCAGGACGCCAATCTCAGAAAAGTTAAAGCTGGGCATGAAGGCACTGCTCAGTAAAGCTGACTTTTTGTGAGGGGCAACAACGAGATTACAGGAACCTTCTCTTACACTAAAAGAATCAAGATATTTTTAAAAATTATTGTATTGTTTTACTAAGATTATACTTTCCAGGCCTTGTTTAATTCCCTATAAAGTAAAGCCAGCTGCTTGAATGAAAGGGGTTTTGCTGTACATCATCATGGTTTCATGATGCAGAGTAAAAGGAACAGTCAAGAATGACACCTGCATGTTAAATTACTAAACAAGTTAAATCCCAGTGATCTGTCACTTCGTAAAATCTCAGTTGGCACCAGCAAACTGCAGCTTCCTCTTTCAAAAAAAAACAAAAAAAAAAACAAAAAAAAAACCCAAGTAAAAACCCAAACAAACAAATAAACAAAGCACCAAAAAAACCAAACCAAACAAAACAACCAACCCCCCACCCCCCCCAAAAAAAAACCCATTCAGGTGCCAGAGAAATAGCTAGCCACAAAATGCTCAGTTTAATAGCTAATGAATGTTTTACAACTGCTCTCACATCTGAGTTCTATGACGTTTTTGTTGTCGTTTGTTTGTTTAAACCAGACAGCTAGCAGATTATTGAAAATGGTGGATTCAGCATCCCTGTAGGAATTTAAAAGATGTGTAGATGTAGCTCTTAGGGACATGGTTTAGTCAATGACCTGGCAGTGTTAGGTTAGTGTTGGATGGTCTTAAAGGTGTTTTCTAACCCCAACCATTCTATTATTTTGTGATTCTGTGACTTGAGTCTGTGATTGCAGAATATCTAAACGTTGACTACAAGGCTGAGTTGGTTTGCTGGCTGGGTAATGGCCCCTGAAGGCCACTGGATATTGCTTTCAGCTGCAAATTCTGTCCTTTTCAGTCAACAGAGGGTGAGCAAGTGCATTGATTTTGCAGTTGGTGTAAGTGATCAGGAATGCCATGAGAATACCCATGCTTGATCCATCCTAGGGAATGCAGCTCTACAAGAGCCCCTCCTACATCCTCACATCAGAGGCTGGTCAGCCCTGTGGAGAAAAGGAAGCCAGTAGGTAGGAGCTGGAATAGCACCGTCCTTGGCAAAGCAGGAGAGCCAAAGTGAGATGGGCAATCTCCTAGTCATGAGAACTGCAGATTAAAAGGTAGCAGTAAAAAGTAGCTTTTCCACACACATGCATGTAGGAGAGTTTCTTGGCATAAATCCAAGCTACAGCACCTTGCTTCACTAGCAAGAGATGGGAACCACCACAAGAGAAGGCCTTCCAAGGCAAAGCTGAGCCCTTCTGTGCTAGAACTCCCCAGATGCAAATGAGCAGTTAGGAAATGAACTCAGGAGGAAGAAGGAAGAAATACTAATATTCCATATTTTGGGTTTGGGGATCAATAGTCAAGGAGGTGTTGCTTCCTGGACAAACCCACAGAACTACAGTAAGATTCAGGCATTTTAGTGAATATTTCAGCTACTCAGGTGAGAACAAAAATCAATGCTTAAATTAAAATTATCCTGTGATAGTCCAGTTAGGTTAATTATATCTAGATGAAAAAACAGCCTTTGCTGTTCTACATGAAAAGATGAGTTTAAATAAGTACAGACACCTGGTGTGACTCTTGGAGTGTCCTGTGCAGGGTCAGGACCTGGACTCCATGATCCTTGTGGGCACCTTCCAGCTCACCATATTTTGTGATTAATGAGATACAGTATAAGGACTACTTGCAAAAATATAGTCTAAATATTAATTCCAACACAAGTATATTTTTCATTTTAGAAGGGATTCACAGT
Source organism: Cyanistes caeruleus (assembly GCF_971803275.1). NCBI lineage: Eukaryota > Metazoa > Chordata > Aves > Passeriformes > Paridae > Cyanistes > Cyanistes caeruleus. The sequence goes on from NC_141732.1 coordinate 21,650,228, forward strand.
ACTCTGAAACAAGACACATTAGAACAGGCAGTTATACAATGATTACCAGTGTAACTCTAGCTTGTGAACTGCAAAGTTTCCCCAGGAAGACAAAATTCCAGGAAAATCCAGAGGGGCACAGGACAGAGTAGAAGGGCATCATATATTTTGAACTGGAGAGGTTTATAATTTACTCTGCAGAAAGCTAGAGTTAGGATTTGGTTAAGGGCCAGGGACATCACAGACCTCAGATCTGAAATTCCAGCAACATCTTGCTCAGCCCAAGGACCTGGGATGGCAGCTGGGCTCAGGACAAAGCTGTAACTCAGTACACATCTGCAATCATGATCAGGTTTTATACCCTGCAGGGATAGCTAGTTTAAGGTTTGGGTCTGGGTCTGGGTTAGTTATCTGAGGACCACATTGAAGCAGTGTCCAATTGGCCAAAGTATATTGTTCTTTCTGATACAGACTACCTGTATTCTGCTGCGAATTTTAGCTCTGAAAATAGAATTTTTTTTTTTTTTTCTCAAAAACATTCAAGTGTCTTTATTCTCTTTGGACATTGCAGAATGAATCAGGTAAGAGAAAAACTGTAAATAAAAATTTTTAATCCAAAAATAACAAAACACTGTGGACAGTAATTTTTACCAGATGCTACAGTATAGATGTAAAAGTAAATATAATTAGGCCTATAACATCAAATATGAGCAAAATAACATCACTGATTGTTTTAAAATAAGAAACTCTTGCTTATTGTTATGAACAAAAGCCACTAACAATTGCAGAAAATCTTTTCTATGGTGTCCCTTTTCTTCTTTGGTTCTGTGCCTGTAACAATATACTTTCAAGATTTCTTTGAGATACCAGCTGCAAAAGAAGCAGGGGGAACAGAGGAATGCCCAGCTGTTCAAAAGCTATTTCATGATATAGAGTCTGCATGATACTGCACAATATAAAAAAAAAAAAAATTAGGGTTGCCATGGTAAAATATTGTTTGTGTACAAATAAATGCCCTGCAGACAGTTTCTCCCTCAGATGACATTACTTTTGCAGAACTTTGTAAAAAACAGAGGAGAAAGCCAAATATGACGATACGTGCAGAGCTGGAAAATTAGAGGGGAAAAAAGGAAGTGAGACAAGAAAAGGAAGATTTGTTCACTGCTGTTGAAAATCATTAGTGCCTATGCTTTAGAATTCAGTGAAATGGACCTGCATGTGCCTTATCTTGCTATAAAGTAGCTTTTCAGAGGTTTCTTGAGACTGAAATAGGGCAATGAACCCCTCTGTCAGGGACAAAACTTCTGCCCAAAAATGTAGGAAATTCCTGCAAAGAAGGGTTGCCCTCTTTAAGAGAGAGCTCCCATCACAGGATTAGTTCAGCTGTGTCAGGACCTTTTCTTTTTCCTGAGTCAGCAAAGAACTAGCAGACTCCATGTCAGCACTGTATCCTTGGGGTTTGGAGTCCTACAGCTGGAAGTTACTGCACTCACCTGGCCACTGGGCTGGAATTTTGTGTGGCTTGAAGTCATGTAGCACTCCACTTCTTACCTGGGTAGCTCCTCCTGCCTGTGTCAGACCTTTCCCTTTGCCAGCACTGGAACCATCTCTTCTGTTGAAACAGCTGAATAGAGCAAGGATATGTACATATGTACATAAATGAAAGACATGGTCACAGCAATAGCAGTCCCAGTTGCAATATCAGATAGGAAGTGTATGAGATTAAAAAAAACAAAACAAAACAAAAACCTAAAACAACCAACCCACCACCACAAAAACAAGAGAGCTGACATACATATGGCATTTTTGCCTGAAGGAACTATGGCTGCAGTTTTACAAATTCATAATGAAGTAAGGAATACTCTTCATTTTACAACAACTTTAAAGGAAACCAGGACACTCACTCAACGCTAGAGATTGCTGATTATCACAAAATGTATAGCTTCTCTTTTACAACCCTCCAAAGAGTCAGCTCCAGCTGCTCATTGTTTTTCTGTTTGATATATAGCAAGAATTTGTGGGCCACAAGAGAAAAGCTGTAATATATTTAAAGCTGTACAGGCAGGTATTGCCACAGGGTACCCCAGCCCACTCATCTTAAATGCCAGCATTTCAACAGATTACATGCAACAAAGAAAAATCTCTGTAATGTATTGCTTACTTTGATTACAGGTCATAACTTGTTAGCTACCTGATGAAAAACCTGAATGGCAGTTCCACAGTGTTCCTGCATAGCCAATTGATCTGACTTTCACCTTGTTTCATGGGCAAAACTGGTCTTTTTTTTCACTGCTGCACCAATTTGTTCTTATCTGTAAATGTTGTGGCGCTCAAGCAGTTGAAAATCTTCAGTGCAGCATTTTTTACAACGGTACGAGAAAGGAAATTGCTGGAAGAGGAAAGGAGAGAGATGGACACAGTGGTTGTTTATTGTTTGGAATCATCTACTTCATTCCTCAGAAAGAAGGCAGCATGCTAATAAGCTCAGATGTTTATATAGTTAGTGTTGTTTAAACAGTTAAGGCCCAGCTGACATTTCATATCCCAGTTTTATACTTCAGTCTGCTTCTTCCTGGCTTGCCCTGCGAACCAGGTTGAAAGAGAAGTGACTTGTTGGTAGAGAAGAGTGGCTTCTCAAACTGAAATGTTATGTTGCCCAAGTTAAGGAAGTACAGGACCCAAATAAAGAATGCAAACCTGTGAGGTACAGAAAAATCTCTGTATATTTTCTTCTTCAGAAGCCAATTTGCATCAAAGAGAGAACATCACTTTCTCATGGCTTTCAACCAAAAATCCTTGCCAGCTTGAAAATCTGCAAGGACAAAAATGTCTTTCACAGGTTATAATATTTGTTCCCTAGGAATTATTAGGAACTGTTGGACATTATGAATACTTCCAGGTTGGCAGAAGGAATGACTGACTCACACTGGTAATCTCTAAAGAAAAAAAATCAGAAACTTTATAAGTTCTTCTTCCTGTTTTTAAAGCTAACAAACAGACAAGGCTACTTCTTCTAAAGCTTTTCACTTGGACAGAAAAAAAAAAAAAAAAAAAAAGAGCCAAAATGACACCCCTTCTGGTGGCTGTGGTTTTGCCCTGGGAGCTGATCTGATCAATGTCACCAACAATCTGTGTGTGCACCCTGGCTATCTCACACCAGATAAACTGTCAGAGGAGCAAGTGGTAGTCTTTGCACCAAAAGCAAAGTCATCATTGTAAACAAGCAAATTTCTTTTCTCAACAAAGCTACAATTTTGTGGCTTTCTTGCAACTATGTAAAGACAAAAGCAGTGAGTGAGGATTACAGTATATGGCAAGGTCCAAGGGGGGAAATGACTAATAATTAATGACACTGGATATGAGGTTTCCATAACCATGTGCTGTCATGGCCTGAGTCCTATGACTGACTTACACAATAGATGTATATGTTTTTGAGTTGTGTTCTATTCTGGTTAGGAATACACAGATCTTACAACTGTCACCGTGACACAGAAACAACTTTATCAGCTCCCTCAGACTGCCTGAGCCACTGCTCATCCCTGTTCCACCTCCCCTAAGCACTGGGCTACTCACTTCTTTGTCCAGACCCAGCATTACAGGAAGGGAGAGATGGGCATTGTCAACACATCATCTCCTATTTAACTTTGTACTGATCTCCTTTATACATGGCTGTTGGTCTGGAAGTCATCACCCCAACTGAGAGCTTGTGACTAATAGTATTAATTGATGGTACACACTAGTCCCAGCTATGTGACAGCTGACTGTGACACTTAGTTCACCTTCTGCACAGCAGTGAAGCCATGGGCTGAAATGGACACAGAAATGTATGGGAGAATAAATAGGAGCATGTTCTGCTGCTCTTTGTATGACATTGTGCATAACAGCCTAAGAAATCTGATGCTCCTGTATTTTTAAGAAAAGAATGCTTTCAAATTTGTTTGTCATCTGGGATTCCTTCCTGTAATTTCTTTAAGAATAAGCTTTTCTAAAAGTTACTATTAAATGTGTTTTGGATGGCTATGTTTTTATCACAGATTCATGTCACAGAATCTCAGAGTTTGGCAGGTATCTCTTAAATTCACTTAGTCCAAACCCCTGATCAAGCAGTATCAGCTAGAGCAAGTTTACCAGGACTGTTGTTCAACTGGGTTTCTAATCTCTCCAAGAATGGAGACTCCACCACCTGCCTAAGATACCTTATGCACTGTTTAATTGTCCAAACACTAAAAAATCATTTCTTCTCTAAGTAGAATTTCCCATATTTCTCTTTGTCTCTTGTCCTGTCACCAGGCACCATTAGAAGAGTCTGGCTTTATCTTCTTTATTTCCCCCATCAGGTATTTTTACACACTGAGCTACACTGTCTTGTGGTAACTGCAGTCATGGCTCTTCCCAACATTCACATTCCCATTTCTGTGAAATTAATAGATACAACAGAACTTCTTTGGCTTTTAAGTCAGGAAATCATCATCAGCTGAGTCCAGAAAATTCCTGAGTTACTTGTGCTCTACTTCATTAACTCTGCCACAGATACCAGGGTGGCTGAAGAGCCTGCTAAGGGCCAGGGCAGGTGAAAGGAAAGTTTTTTCCAGCTGTCTGAAGACCTTCAGATCTTCTCTGAAGCAGATCTTTTGGCTAAGCACATCTTCTGTAGAAGACACCTTTCTCAGCACCCCTCATGTGCGCCTGCCACCCCAAGATAGTGCTCCATGCACTCCTGCTGCTCCTTTGTACGAAGGGCAGCTCCATCTCACTCCCAGCCTGTCCTTACTAATTAATCTGTTTCCATCCATTAAAGCACTCCAGCAATGGGAGCTATCCCAGTACACCAAGATGACTACAGTGAGACTGTAAACTTGAAAATGCACACAGGTCTCTAATTCCTGCTATTAGCTCCCCATGCTGCATTAGATGATTAAATCTTAATTTGTCCTAGCAACTTAAATGATGAATTCCAAGAGTGGGTGAAAAAAAAAATCTCATTTTAACCTCTATTTCATCTTCTAGTATACAGTCTTTTAGGAATAAAAATACTGTAACCAAGAAACAAGAACTTGTGATCCTTTCTCCAGCTTACTCCACAGACCCGTGGAACTACTAGGTTTTAGATGGAAACAGCAAAGAATGCAAGGGAACAACTTAGCACTATAGCAAACTACTTATTTAGTTTTCCCTAGTTAAACCTAGGAGGTCTAATGTCTAGAGCAGAGCCAGAAGATGAAACTGGCTGCAAGAACAAAGAAATCCAAGCATGTACTACAGCTATTTTTCATGACAGATATATATATATATATAATCCCTTGTTATATTAGCTGGCAAATTGTGATATTTACAAAAAAAAATAAACCCAGATTGGCTTTTGAACAAATATGAAAATTAAGATTTTTCTGTTGTAATGGAAAATTTTAAGCTTGCAGAAGAAACTTGTGCCACAACAGTAGCAACTGTGAGCAAAAGCAGATGGAGAATAACGCTGAATATCAAGTTTCTTTCATACCACCAGAGGTTAAACTATCTTAGATGCCCATAGTGACCATTTAACAATGCCCAGTTTTAAAAAATCAATAGACCCCAGTTATTTTTGTAATTCAGTAACCTCTTGTTTACAGCTGCTTAATCCATACAAGATTTTCATCAACTCACCAGACAATTCTGTTTATTTGTTATTATTTCCTTTGCTGCTATGGTTAATTTAAAATTTGATCTCTATGCTTTTCTCTTGAAAACTTGTCTTACCTATTTCATAATACATTATGATACCGCATCAAAATTTTTAATGGCAGTTATGGATACCTCTATAATGACAAAATCAGTCTGTAAAACAAAACATGAGTGATTCTAGCTCTGTTTGATAGGAGACTCTAGGAATGATACAGAATGCGTGAAATGACAGAATCACAGACTGACTGAGGCTGAATTTGGTCCAACGCCCTGCTCAGTCAGGATCACCCAGAGTCACATTCCCAGGATCATGTCCAGATGACTTTGAATATTTTCAGGGATGGAGTCTCCACAGCCTGCTTGGGCAACCTGTGCCAAAGCTGTGTCACTCTCACAGTGAAAAAGTGTTTCCTCCTGTTTGAAGGAAATTGTCAGTGATTCAGTGCGTGCCCATCGCCTCTGGTCCTGTCACTGGGCTTGTCTGGAAAGAGACTGGCTGTCTCCTTTGTGTGCACTCCCTTCAGGTGCTTGCACACCTTAATAAAATCCCCCCTGAGTCTTCTTGGAGCTCTGGGCTGAACAGCCCCAGCTCTCTCAGTCTCTCCTCAAAGGACTCATACAGCACACAGGGATTAAAAACATGACATGTGCCCTGTTTTTACACTGGGCTCAGAAATCACTACATTTTCCATGCCTAAAATGAGATGTTCTATGGCCTGACTGTGCATTGTGATTTCCTATTATGCTATGGGTAAGTGTATTAAAGAAAAGACAGCATTACTTATTCACCAAGCAGTAGACACAAGTAAACACTTGCAGATTTTGGTCATAATAAGCATAGAATTGGTAGAGATAAAATTATCAGTATCCAAAATTATGGAGTGTGCTAAAGTAAGAAGAATCCATGTTTAAAGGTATAACACCATGCAATGATATTGATAAGTCTGAGGTCAGCTAAAAAGATTATGGCCAGTTTAGTACTTGGTGTGGATGTGGTAGCAATAATGTAAAATGGTAATTAAAATCTACAGTGTGTATGCAAACTGAGTGTATTTTTACTGAGATGAGCTATCCCAATTTGAAGAAGCCAGAAATTTCATGGAAAAGACATGTAAAAATCGGTGCCAAAAAGGTATGCCATGATAAACCAAGTCTTCCTACTTGGAATCCCCTGATTAAGTCCTGACAGTTTTTCATAATTGGTGCAGAAAGCTTCACATAAAACATGAGTGTGAAAGCAGCAGCTATTTCTTTCTGCTGTGAGGAAATGCGTTACCTATCAGAAAATAATAAAATTTTCGTGTGAAAGAGATTCTTTCGTGTGAAAGAACAAAATTCTTCATTGAAATCATTTGTGCTTAAGAACTACTTGTGTTGTTTTTTTTCAAATAAAGAAATTCCCAGGCACCACCAGAAGTGGAGACTTCTGTGAGCAGAAGAACTGAAAACATGTGGTTTTAAAGACAGATGTATAGTAAATGATTCTTCAGGCATTTGTGTCATTATACAGACCATAACTCTAATCTCCAGTATGTTCTCAAAAACAAGAGAAAGGCTCCCTGAGTAAGTGGAACTACATTTCATGAGGACATCCAATTTAAGATGGAAATACAAGTTTGATACTGTAAAACAGCTGGTGACCATCAGGCCTGTTGAATTCAGACCACTAACTCACTAGAGCAGGAATTGCTTCTTTGTTTGTGGCTGGTGTCTTGTTTCTTAATTGGCAGTGTTATTACAAAATAAGAATAGAAAGAAAAGCTCTGATTCTTTCTAATTCAAACCAGAACTAGAATGACATCAGTTTGTTAGTGTTGGAAGCTAAATTTTGACATGCATAAATAAGAGACACCCTATTACACTATGTCAAGAGCTAGGGAGTCCAATCATGTTTGACTTTGCTATGGTCACACACTCTGTTCAATACCAACATTTTACATAACCTCCTGCTTTTAAAAATAGAATTAACCCTTCATGTTTCCCCTAGAGATTTCAATGAAGATTCAGAATCTCTTGATGAAAACAGAAGTGATGAACACCAGTGTTGAAAATAAACATTCCTCTGAAATGCTGGCACAGGCAGAATTGAATACTCAGCTTACTTCAAGCTGTCTTATAGTGATGTATTTCCCTGGTTTTGTTTGTAATACTCTCCAAATATTATTAGCTAAGTCTTTTCACTGACAGTTCTTGTGTGGCAGTACAACTGACAGAATTTTGAAAACAGAAAAAAAGTGTAGTAAAAGGCTAGAGAATAATAAAATATTGATATTTATTAATTTCCATAAGAGACATGAGGAGGAAAAAGTAAAAAAGGAAAGAAAATAGGATCATACATTGCTTTCAAGAAACTTTATGACTCAGCTGTGCTCCCACTGAAGGAAGAAAAAGACTTTCACTTGATATTAATGGAAATAGGCAAAGGTTTTCAGTCACCTAGAGATGCTGCAAACTGAAAAAATGCGTATTCTACACTATGGATACACTATGCTGGAGACAAAGAGAACATTACATTTTATTTTACTTTGTTCAATGTTATTTGGCCCTAGAAATACGAAGATAGTCTCGACAGCAGGAAAAAGCTAGAACATCCAAGCACAGTATTAAAAGTATTTATTGATTCTTTTCACTGGTTATGAAAGGCATCTTTACCTCAGCTCATCCAGCACATCACAGTAGAGGGTCAAGATTTCTACTTTCAGAACACAAACAAACCTGTACTTTTTCAAATTAATCAGAGTATGAATGGGTTCTTTTCTTTGCTTCTGGGTGGATTTTTTTCCAAAGAGATTCGAATTTTGTAATATACTTTAAAACTCCCCAGAACACTAGATTAAACATTCTCCTTTCTCTTGCCACAGTATGTAGATTCCTGTTTAAATACCAGTTCAGCTGTAGGCCAAACAGCAGCTAGTTCACAGGAGGCAAATTAAAACCCATTTCTTGTTCCTTTACCCCACTCTTTTCTCCACGACTGAAAGGTGCACGTAAGAGGCCATGGGTCAAATCCTAGTCTCATCCAATTGGGCATGAAAGTCATCAAAACACCCATGAAATCAAGGCAGGAAGAATGACATGCAAAAGAAGCCAAGTCTTTTAGGCAGGAGCACTAATCTGCTGCCTGCAAAAAGTGCCTTGCGTACTTTTTTCCTTTTCAAATGGTCCATGCACAGCTGTGAGAGTTATTTACCATTTCTGTCCCTGCTTGTCTTCAAGGTGCAAGGAACCTCTGCCCCCCTCCACCTTCGCCAGCTGAGATTGTGGACTTCCAGCCACTCCACTGTATTCCGCTGGTTCCCTGGCAAACTTCCCCTTAGGAGTTAGGTGTCCTGGAGACCAAGTTCTGATTTGCACCTGACAAGCATATCTGTGTTAAAAGAATTTGTAGCATATTCACAGCTGAGGGAAACTTGCATTTGAAGCCAATGACTACATACACAGCTTCAGACATATCTTGGGTTTTAAAAGCCTTTCATGCTAACCCCAGAACAATTGTCAGCATTTATAATGGTGATTTCTGACACGCCACTAGGGATTGTTTCATAATCAGAAAGAGAAGAAAAAGAACCACAAAAGTAAAAGTTTTGCCAGAAAAGTAGACCAAAGCAGACAGATGGTTCCTATTAACTGAAAGGGCATCCAGATTTGTGATTTTCTTTTTCCTTAACAGCAATATCAACAAACAAATTCAGAAAGCTCATAATATTTCTTTAATTAACTGTTCAAACACTTAGTATCTTTGTATTCCTTAGGTGACCATCAGCTTCATCTCCCATACAGACAGGATAACTGGGGATAGGTGGAGATCTCACCCTGTTCTGAAGACTTTTTAATGGCAAATTGTGCACAAAACCAAAATGCATATTGAAAACCCTGCCACAGAGTATTAATGAAACATCATGCTACTGATGTATTTTGCCTGTCCTAGCACAGGGCATGCAGAATGCAGGGACCCCCTGGGGACTGCATGTGGTGAGAGAAACCACACATGGTGCAACGTGTGTTTGTGCTGCCTCTTTGTAAACATCCGTGTCTTGAAACACCCAGACAGATCTGCCCCACCCCAGAGCATACCAGCACAAGTATTTCCAGAGTGATGAACCACAGGAGAAGGTCCTTCAGCAAAGCAGTCATTACAGTAAATTGTCTAGTTACTCCCATGTACTCTCCAGTGGCAAAGAAAATTACGTCAAAGAAGCTGATTTGTGTGCTTTTGTTTCTCCTGTACTAGTCCACTCTGTAACTAGGTCCCCAAGAGGCTTTTTTCTTCTTGATGCTCAAGTTTCCACTCAAAACCTAAAATTTGTGGCCACTAGACTACTATCTCTGGGCTTGGGAGCCATCTGTCTTTCTTCTTGGGTGGCTTCCACAGTCGTATACTATAATCAGGATCAATTATGTATTTTTTTCTGACATAGAACAGCTACTTCTCATGGTTTATTCTGCCTCTTCACTGATTTCTGTGTCCCAAATAGAAAAGGAATTCTTACAAAATAAATAGGAGAAGATTTAGTAGACAGGATTTACTGGAAATAGTTCTTCTTCCACACAATAAGTCACAAAATGTGCAAAATTTTTCATTAGAAAGTTACTACTAGGTCATGAGAAACTCTCTGACAATATTAGTGGAGTCCCTGTAAAAATCTAATGAAACATCTGAAGCTGACATTAAGCACTAGACAAAAGAAGTACATAGATGAATCAAAGAAGAAAGAGGGAGAAAACCTTATCTTTTTCATACATAAAACTTGGTCTATGCAGTGAGTAGAGAAGCAGGCTCCTACAGCCCAAAGCAGTGAAGCAAACCAAAAGATGCAGCCTCATCAGACAGCAGTGTGCTGGAGTCATAAAGCCTTTTCTGTGAAACAGCCCTACATGACCATCGAGTGCCTGAGTGTGGAGCTGACACTGCTCCTGCATCAGCTGGGCACGGGAATGCTGTGGGCCCAAGACCCACCACAGGGAGAAGTTCCTCCTGTTGAGTTTCCTCCACAAAGCCTGAATTATCAACATGCACCAAAAACCAGGTCGAACAGCCGTAAGAACACCTTGGGTGTAAGGACACCTCCCCCTTATAAATGATGGCTCCAGCAAAACAAAGGCAGCCAGGCCACACCGCTCCTTTTGCTCCCACGTCGAAGCAGATCTCATCTCTTCTCATCAGTTCTGCTCTGCACCAGGCGGGGTAGAGTGCCAGTGTACCTGCAGAGTGCCTTTCTGCAGGCCACACTGCTGCACTGCGCCCCAGCCTGTGCCCACACAAGAGGCTGAGAAGTTCCCTGTGCATGGAGCAGCAGGAAAAGGCATCTCCTAGGCCAGCATCTGAAGAAATCCATCAGGACCCTGGCTGAGCCAGCATTCATGGTAGTCACCAGAAGAGAGATCCCAGCCCTACTGACACGGCTGTTCGGAATATCAGGTATCAGTATTTTGAAAGCTGCACTCGTCATTATTGCTAGATGTCAAAGGAATTATTAACCCAGATGCTGCTGGTATCTGAGATGCCTGCAGCAAGGTTATGGTGACCCATATAAAAGTCTCAGTTCACATTCCTGTGGTCTGGGATTTCAGATGGGTCCTATTAGCAGATAATTTGTACATTTAGTAAATGTTTATTTATTTCTAATTATGCTTGAAGCTCCAACTAACAGACCATAACTACAAGACCTTTAAAAGCTCAAGCATGACGCAGTAAACCTTCAGAACAATGAAAAGGCCTTTACAGACACATCACACTTTAAACTGAAAAAATTTGTTTAAGGCTTGCTGCTTTGTTCTAGTTTCTCCAGCAAATAAAAACCTATTCTTCATTTGTTTTAAAAATAGTTTACTGAAGTAACAACCACTTTCCTTCAACACCTCTTGATTTAGGGGGAAAAGAAATGAGAAAACAAAAGAGGCTGGGAGTAAATCTTTCACTATTGATGTGATTTGGTCTGCACTTTTCCCACTGTGTAACAGCAATGTGGCTCAATAACTCTAGAATATCCCTTTGAGAGAAAAGCTTTTGGCTTTAAACTTTCTAGAGTAAAAACTAACAGGATTTGCTATCCCTGAGTTTCCCAGATTGCAAAAACTCAATTTACGTAGAAAATGTGTTTTGATGCCTACTCACCTCCTACATGGGTGCTTTGTTTTATGTGCCATTGCCATAAATATTTTAGTTGCAGTTACTGATGAAATGTGAAACAGGGAGAGTCCAGTGAAACAGAACAGAATGGGGAGAATGGACACAGAGAAATCTTAGAGACATTCCTTCTGCCTAAATATCTTCTGAAAGAACTGATCTTCCATGGGCTGTCAGTATAACCAGGACTCACGGATGGCCAGGGATAAAAGTCCTTCTCTGCTAATTGCAAGGAGTAAGGAACAGAGAAACAAGAAGAGTTCTAGCTTGAAGCATGGTTTGTGTCATCTTAACTGTGCTTAGATTAGCTGAAATGCAATTACTGCTTCCTAGTTCTGTAGAAATGGTTCCAACAGCTCATGTTAATTAGCACAAGAGAGCAAAACAAGTGTCAAGACAGATTATGAGAACTTGTTCCTACAGTGGAATTTCTTTAGTGAGAACTAAAAACTACAGCTAGGATGTGGATGTGTTGTCATTGCTTGTATATAGGAAGACAAAAAGCTACATTTTAATTAAAGAAAACTTATAAATTTTAGCAATCCATTTCCTTTTTGCACTTATTTGGTCTTATTTAAAAATTCTTTCTTCAAATGCCTCTACAATAACTATGCTCTTTTGACTTTTTGTCAGCTGAAACACAAAATCACTTTGAATTTATTGTGGAATCACTGAAAATTTACAGTCAAATGTAGGTTTTCTTTTATATTTTTCCTTTTAAATATCTGCACATTTGGGGCAGGGCAAGAAGAAGGAAAGCAAAAAGAGTGTGAGAGGTCAGCATAAGTACTGAAAATTTTAAATGCTGACAATAATAGACTGAATTTTTACTTTTTAGTGTCCAAATGGCACTTTTTTTTATTTTTTTATTTCTCCATCACTAAAATGAAAAAGTCAAGGCACAATTATTATTCTTTCACATCAACAGCTAAAGTCAACACTCTGAGGTGCATTGGAAAGCAATGTCTTGGAGAAAGAAGTGAGCTTAATTAGAACAATGTGTATCTAGCAGAAAATGCCTCCAAGTCTGAGAGGACCACACTAACACTGTGTATGTAAGAGACAGCCCCTGCAACCACTGATTTATTTGGTACAGCAGACCTCCCAGATAAATATCACAACAGGAAATATAGTTTTTTGGTTGGTTGGTTGGTTGGTTGGTTGGTTGGTTGGGTGGTTGGTTGGTTGGTTGGTTGGTTGGTTGGTTGGTTGGGTGGTTGGTTGGGTGGTTGGTTGGGTGGTTGGTTGGGTGGTTGGTTGGGTGGTTGGGTGGTTGGTTGGTTGGGTGGTTGGGTGGTTGGTTGGTTGGTTGGTTGGTTGGGTGGTTGGTTGGGTGGTTGGTTGGGTGGTTGGTTGGGTGGTTGGTTGGGTGGTTGGGTGGTTGGTTGGGTGGTTGGGTGGCTGGTTGGTTGGGGTTTTTTTAGGCGTGGTTATCGCCAAATGCTTTTTCTTTTATATACCCAAGGTAGAACAGAACACCATGTATTGCAGCACACTAAAAAAGCCTTACATTTGAGTTGTACTGCCACAAACAACTGCAAAAATGGTACTGTGTATTCCTTAGGAATATGTATATACACTTCTCAGCAAGTAAAGTTCTTGTGCTCTATGCACAACGTAAGAATGTCCTGCTGTGCCCGTGGTTTTGCCCATCAAAAGACTCACATGGCATCTGCTGCTGGACACAGAGCTCTAGCAATCCCTGTTCTACAAATTTTGCACCATTTTTTGATGTCAGTGACGTACTTTGACTACTGGAGAGGTAGATCAGAGTAGAAGGCATGGATCTAAACAATGCATAGAACTATTTAGGTTGGAAAAAACTTTTTAAATCAACCTATCATAATTTTGTGCTTTGTTTGTCAAATTACAGAGGACAGGAGTGGTCAGTACACAGCTAAACTCTAGAAAAACATGCTATATGATAACAACAAATAAATTTATTTTCATGGCAATATTAATTGCCTATATAGAAGCCTTTTTGACCAGAAGACAATTAAGAAACTAAATAATTTACAGTTTTCACTAGATTAAAATAAAAAACATTTCAGGAAATTCAGTGAAAATCAATCTCTTTAACTAATCATTACAATAATTTATCAGCTTTAACATTGCTTAATTTTTATATGTTACATACTAATTTATCATACTAGCTTGTACCATGAGTGATTTAATTGTCGTTAATAAAACAGTAATTTGAAGAGCAATAAACTGATAGTCTGGCAAGAATATTCAGATGTGATTGAGCTCTACATGAAAGAGAAATTAAACCTATGATGTAACAATGATAGATACTACAGTATCTTTAGGAACTTCATTGACAATCTAGAGGAAGACTGAGAAAATTATATGCTAATCTGGTACAGTATTTTCTCAAAAGTAGCATTCTATCTTTATGTCTTATGATTTTCAACAAAGGCAATACAGAAAGACAAACCTCTAAACAAAATTCACACTTCTGCTAAAACCAAATATACCAATGCAGAGAAGACTGAAGTTATTATTTTAGTCTTTCCCAAACCTCTGCTGACCTCTCTGTTTCTTTTTGTTTAAACTTTTTCACTGAAATCTGTCCAGTTGATGAATATAATTATTAAATTTCACCATTTAAATCCATAGTTACCTGCCCCAGAAGGCCTAATCAGATACTGAAAGCAGATCCCAAGTGCTGTTCTAAATTGTTTTAGCCAGGAATTTGTTACTTCTTTATTAGACTTCATGTGCCTGAAAACTTTCTTTTGACACCCTAATCTATTATGTAATCCTCCACAAGTTAGCTTCCACACTTTTAAATCTTCTATTAGTAAAATTATCTCAAGAAAGTGCTCACATACTTAACAGTTTTTGTATCTATTTCTGCTGAATTACCTGGTCTAGCTAATATATTTTGTCTCCAATCTGTCCTTAGATCAAAGGCTACAACAATATTATCATTAAAAGAGCAATTTGTTCCTTACATATGCTATTTTGCAGCTATGACACCCTTCAGCTATGAATTGCTGAAATTTACATGTAAGATTTTCAAAAGCACTTGTCACAACTTACGACTGACCCTGTAGAAGTCTTAGGGTTTAGCCTTGAACAGGGTTCAACCTGTTCAGCCCTGGTTGTGAGCATAGACTGGGAACAGGAAGCTGGAAAGCTCCGCTGTGGAAAGGGACCTGGTTCCCCAGGGAAGTGATCACAGCAGCAAACCTGATGAGAGTTTGAAAATCATTTGGACAATGATCTCGGGCACTGGGTGAGACTCTTAGGGTATCCTGTGCAGGGCCAGGAGATGGACTCAATGATCCTGATAGGCCCCTTTCAACACAGCATATTCTGTGATTCAATGATTTATTGGAGAGTGATTGATTTCAAGGGAAAAAGTAGAACCAGAACTAAAACCAGAACCTTCAGATATCTTAGCCTTTTGAGCCAACTCATATTGAAATCAAACTGCTAAGTAAGAGTTAAGCAGGTAGTAATTTTCTGATTAGTTATGTTCTTTTTTCCTGTTGCTCTGTGTCGCTGCTAAGCAAAGAGTACGTGAGACCTGGCTCTTATTCATCTTTTTGCAAGAGAATAGTTTACAGAAACAAAAATACCAGCTAGCTCTCCTGGTGTGATTGATTTGTCACTATTAGTAGTAGTTTTGTTACTAGGATGCTCCCACAGGATTAGGTGTCTATCATGTACTTGACATACACAATAGGCATGATGCAGACTCACCTTTACACTTGCACTTTCTCTTTTTCTATACTGTTTGCAAAGCAGTGAAAGACTTTAACCAGTTTAAACATAACAAAATTATCAGAGAAGCAGGATATAGCCCTGACAGTTAACATTCCTTGGTTTCCTAAAGAAGCACCTGGAGGTATACAACAGTTGAATATTTCTCCATGTTGGTTTACCTAAACTTATTTTAG
Source organism: Cyanistes caeruleus (assembly GCF_971803275.1). Taxonomy (NCBI): domain Eukaryota; kingdom Metazoa; phylum Chordata; class Aves; order Passeriformes; family Paridae; genus Cyanistes; species Cyanistes caeruleus. Next base: position 21,665,903 of record NC_141732.1, read on the forward strand.
CCTACAGCTGGGTATTATAGCGCAATAGATGCAAAATTTTCTAAACGTTTTGTTTGGACTCTGTGCCTTAATCAACAGAAGCTATTTACACACCTTATCGTGACCTCTTGTTGTTCTATTAAACTTAATAGAGAGTTCAAACACTACTGGTTTTCCTCATTCACAAAAACTGCAAAAGAATTATGCAAGTAAATAAGGATGAAGTAAAAGATGTTCCATCTATTATGGTGTGTGTTGCTGGGTTTTTCTACCCAGTAACAAATAATTTTAATAACTGGGCTGCATCTAAAACACAAAAAATACCATGGGAAAGACATATGCCATACACAGATTGACTAAATATGACTGCCACTGTGACTAATTGAACTATAAGAAATCCCAAACAAATGAATACTAACAAAGATGTTTAAAATTAAATGTTCCTCTGGGTTTTTCTAGGCTCATACACAAGGAAGCAAATATTTAATACATGGAGTATTTGATAGTAACTGGACAGACAATATCCTGGGGGAGGAACAATTAAAAATGTTCTATTTCAAATGTTACACTGTTTTTGTGGAAACGTAAACAATATTTGGAAAAGCTACAGTGACTTGACACAATCATATTTAGAGCTCTCAAGTTTTCATGAATGCATTGCTACATGGTGGCTTCATATACAAAGAACTGCAATGAAAACAAGAAGAAGAAAAGAACATTTGTAGTACTTTCACATCTCCAGACCTATATTAAAAAATAGGTTCTACATTATTATTAATGACAGAATAATTTACCTTCTTTGAGGTTTCAATTGCAAGGAAAGAAACCAAATAAGGAATAGCACAGTAAATTTTTAATATGAAAATCCCCCAATAAAACCTGCAATTTGTAACTCAGAGTGGTCAGTGCTTGGTCCAGTGTCCCAAAATAAGACCTACAAATTCTAACTCAGAGTGGGCAGTTGCAGGGATGGGAGTTATAATTATTTTAATTCCACAGAATTAAAGAGCTTAAGCCATCTGTATATTAAAACCACTAAAACCACTGAGAAAATACCTTCCAAAAAAGTTCTGAGAAGATTCCTTTTGCTGGGGACCAGATGAGAATTATTTTACTGTTTATCACCTTGACTCAACAATCTCCGTTTGGTTCTGAGATGAGACAGTGGAAAAAAAAAAGACGAAATTATCTGGCTTTGGTAACACATCTGTTTTTATGATGTTATACTGACTACAGCTGTAAAAAAAAAATTAAAAAACAAAACAAAAAAAACTCCAATAAACCAAATACTGGAAAAATAAAAGAAGAAAAATCAAGACTATGTAATTTCAGAAAAATGCACTTTGAAAATTCTTTCCTAATAAGCCAAGAATTGTGGCTGCCTGGAGCTGGAGAATCATTAGGAGACATGTCCTTGCTGGCCTTTAAAGCTGGATGTGGAAATGTACACACCAGACTCAGGTATCCATTTAGGTAACAGAGACAGATTTTGTATTTTCTACAGTTTTCTGAAGTTTTCTAATTATCAAGAAGTTCAAGTTTGTTCACCTTCAAATTAACAACAGCATGGGATTTTGTAAATAGTCAAATAAGAACAACTGCTGTGTCTGCAGATTCTCATTTAATAAGAACCATTTTATCTCTGATGGGTTCAGTGAAATTACCTGTAAGGCATTTGAAGACACTCTGTCAATATGCCAGAATACTTTTAAGATATAGCTTTCAATACTCGTATCAGATATACATCCCTCAAATTTAACTTGATGATTTAAATATAATAAAAATGTCAAAGCAATCTTAAACTGATTTGGTATTTCAACAGTGATATGAACTTATTCAACTCCTCCGTTCAGCTCCTACCCTTGAAATTATGGAACAAAATTTACAAGAAAGGCTGAAAATCAAAAAATGTGGATAGCTATAATGCTTATATGGGTCAGAGAAATGGGTGTAGTTAGAGGAACAGTGACTCTGGAATATTACTGAGGACAAGTTCTTATTCTTAGAGTAAAACTCTTTTTCAAGTGGCACTAACACATATTGAGCACCACCAGTTCACCGAAGTGAACTGCTTTATCCAAGAATATGCAACAGCCTGCATGTTTTCAACCTGTCAGCCTTTTTTAAAGTCCTGTACTTCAAGTGCATTTCCAGAGATGACTGAAAACTGTCCTCCAACATTCGCCTACTGAAAAATTACAAAACAGGAGGACAAAGAAGAAAAATCACACCTTTATTTCTAAAATGCAATATGAGGTATTAAGTCATCTCAGTCAAGAGTTGCACCAGAGCACCTGATGGCTGACATCCAGTTGTGGAGTTTGGCTATCCTCAGCTATATTTGCAACTAAAGATCAGAGGAGTAAAATAAGAAAATTTTTATTTTACTCCTCAAAAAAGGAGAAAAATACATACACAGGCCCTCCCTCTGCTAGCTACACTGTGTCCTCTGGCATCTGGGTTTTCATTTAAACAGCCTTTCTACATGCCACCTATTCTTTTCTAGAATAAATATCTGGGGGAATCAGTTTGGAAGTCAACATCCTTTTACTGCTTTATTTCCAGTCCTGGAAGGCAAACTTGACATATTTACAATCAAGAGCAGAATAGAAAGCAATTCTGAACTACACTGTATTGAAGTTTGTTAGAATCTTCACAAACCTTTTCCTCTGATATGATTACACCATACAGATCTGCAATGTTCTTTACCTGAAATAATATAAAGTAAAATTGTAATGTTTTAAAGTGATCTGGATAACAGCCTGAGAAAACAGCTACAGAGTGTAAAAGACATTCTGTCAGTTTCCTGAAAATCAATCAATTGGTAATTTGAGATTCCAGACTTACTGCACTCCATCTGTTATGAGAGAATGTTTAAACAGTAAACAATTAATGAAAGAAAACTGGTATGAATCAAACAGTTTTACAGCAGTTTTTTTGAGATTCATAGTGCTTCCTGGATTCAGGGAAGGTTGTTGCTGAAAACTTAATAGCACAAATCTGTCACAAAATATTGCTCCTTTTGCTTTCCACAACCAAAAAATGGTATAAAAATCTGCAAAATAAATTAAGCAGTACCATCTTCAGCATGCATTATCTCATTTTCTATTAAAGTAGTTGTTTTTCAACAGTTACTCCTCTCAACTTCTCCATATATAGAGAAAGCTTTTTAATTGAAAGATATAGATTACACTTCAACCATATTTGTATCATATAGTGTTGTACATATTTTCAGACCGTATGGATTTTCTTCCCCAACAGAACCTCTCCATCAGCATGGCTTTAGGTCAGGGATTAAAGGCCTAGATTGACCAGGGAAAAATCCTAAAAATTAAGCCTTTCAGACATCAGGTTGAAGGGGCTGTTCCAGTTCATCATGCTACAAATTATTATTTCAGAGGTGAAGTTCAGAGTTCTCTACCACACACAGAGATAAATGCTCATTATGGTACCAGAAATAACACATGAAGTCCTCATTCCATTAGTGTGGACTTCTAGAAGTCTTAAATATAATTTCCTTATATTACACAATGATAATAGGCTGAGAAATGTAAGCTTGATAAGTGATTATTCAAGTCTGCAAGGAAGCAGAAGAAAACTCCCACCATTATCTTCTGGCACAGTGAACAATTTCACAAAATCTGGTGGAATTTTTTTATGGAAAATGCTGTAACATTTATCTCTTGAATGATTTTTTTTAATTTTATCACCTTTTCTGAAAAAATCCATATATTCTTCACAAAGAATGCTAGAGCAATAGGCTGACAGAAATCTCATGAAGTTCAATGAGAAATCCTGCATGTGAACAGCCCCTGACACCAGAACATTCTGGAGACTGCCTGACTGCACAGCAGCTTCACAGAGAGCACTTGGGGGTCCCAGGAGACATCAAGCTGACCATGGGCCATCAGTCTGCCCTTGTGGCAGAAAACCCACCAAGAGAATCCTGGGATGTGTGAAGAGCAGTGCTGCTGGTGTGCCATCCATCCATCCATCCATCCATCCATCCATCCATCCATCCATCCATCCATCCATCCATCCATCCATCCATCCATCCATCCATCCATCCATCCATCCATCCATCCATCCATCCATCCATCCATCCATCCATCCATCCATCCATCCCCAAAGCGCCAGGATAAGGTGCCACCGCGCCCCCTGCTGGCCCCGGCCAGGCTCCGGGACCCGCTCCCGTGCTGATCCTGTTAGTCGTTCCCGCCTTCCTACCCAAACTTTTTTCAGCAACTATAGCCGAATTCGGGGCATTAAAACAAAATATGCGAAGTGCAAGGGGTTTTTTAATCATAAAAGCCTTCTAATTTTTAATCCATTTTTTCTTCAGACTACATTAAAAAATGTCGTTTAGTACCTTTCTTGTCACAAGGAAGCCTTGAGCAGGTCCTGCTCAAAGTAAGCCTTTGTAAGTAAGCAGTGAGGAGTTAACCCAGAAACACAACCTTGTAACGCGGTTAAGCCCCCAGTTTGAAAAGGTGTGAAAATTGAGGTTAAGCTCTAATATAAATCTTTTTATAAAGTTTTCTACAACTACAGCAAAACTGCTGTTCCAGCAGAACACAGCTACCTGTTTTGTTCGTTTTTGCATTTAGAAATGGTGGTGTATTGCTGCGATTTAACACAAAAGGAATGCAGGAAATACTACACATCAGAAATCCATGTGCTATCTCTGTTTGTCCTCTCTTTCAACTTGAGAAACTTCTAATCTCTCCTTTCTGCAATGTGTGTTAAGTGCTTTTTCTATGAGTCAGATACTTAAATCTGAAATGGGGCTTTGTCAACCCCACAAAGACAAAAACAGTGACTTCATCTCAATTAATGATGAAACAAAATCAGAGAGCACCCCCAGTACGCTAGACCACCACTTATTATGTATTCCTAGCACATTTTTGCAGCACTCAGGTACAGGAAGGTGTTTCATAAGAAGTTTTGCCACGGAGAAGCATTGTATTAATTAAATAAAGTGACAGTATGCATGTCAGGTCAGTAAGTCTAAGTAAGAATAACATAATTCCATAATTTTTTGGTTTAAACACTTGTCTTCTGTAAAGAATGACAGTGTTGCTAGGGAGTGGTTTTAAGTCTTGTTCAGTATTTTAAGCAAATATTTGCAGTATTGTTTTTTAATGTGTGGAAAGCTTTCTACATTAAGTAGCAGTGGCTGTGTTTTATATTTGTTACACAGGTTCAGTGCAACATGGAATCTGTCACTTTGGAAGCCTCTCACACCTACTGCAGGTCTACTAAAATCTTTCATATTTACTATATTACTAATCTGTGTGACTGCTTTAAGTCAGATAAATGTAGCAAATAAAAGATAAATGTAAGCAAACCCAAACATAGTAAGTTATATGACTTCAAAATAAAAGATGGCTTAGGACATATTCTCACAAGTAGATGAATTTAATTTGCATCCATGTGAGTATTAGTGGAACGGGGTTTGTGAAGACAAGCTGGGTGAAGGGTTAGGAAGTCCTACACATACCCGATTAAACGTGTAGTCTCTTCTTATTCTATTCCAAAAATGCTCTTCAATCTTTGCTTTTCACAGAAAACACATTAGAAATTGTAGAAGCCTGACACTTTTGAATTATTGTATTTCAGATATATGAATGCTTCTAAAAATAAGAACATCATTACATAACACACCTTTGTAGTCAACTGAATAAAAATGACAGCTAGTTTATCTAAAGTTTTCCAGCAAAAAATGTAAAATGCATAGGTATAGATAATGAATCAAAGTATGCTTTACTTCAGACTTAGGCTGCTGAGCTACTTTTGTTTCATTATTAAAAAGATGTCTAATAGAAATGTAACAGCTTTTACCTGATACATCAATTCACTGATCTGAAGAGATACACCAAGTAACTCAAAAAAAACCCCCAGAGGTAGTCTCAGGGTGTTGTTGTCTTGGAAACTGCAGCCCAGCTGACTACATTTCCTTGGAGAATGATTTCTATATGAATACTTTTGTTTAGCATAACAGGATTGTATTTCTATCCAGTAGAAGCAGAGCAGTATAGCTAACCAGCATGGAATGATACAGACCTATTCCTCATTTTGCCTTAGTGAGACAACAGATCTGACCCAGAAAATACACAGCCATGCCTGCTAGATTTGAAAAACCTTGTTTTCTGTACACACACAAAAAAAGATTATTCACAGAGTGAATGTATCTTTAGTCTGTTATACCGTTACATGTATGTTATATACAAAGATGAAAAGCTAGCTACTTTAATTGAATTTGAATTTCTCAATGGAAAATGCTCATTTAAATGTTATGTTTGCTGAATAAACTAAACCTAGAGGACATGAGGATGCATATTTCATTCGTTAAAGCTACATGGAGACTTCACAGATGTGTGCACTTCAATTTCTGAGCTATAATAAATGAGGTGGCACAGTTCCCTGCTTCTTCTGTACTTTCTTGTATTAAATAATTCAAAAGAAACTCATTTATGTCCTAATCTTTTGAGATCAGCCTCTTGGTGCCAAGACATAGCAAGGAGAAAGATTTAAAAAAGTAGAAGTCACATTTTTGGAAAGCCACAGCAAGACATTCTCCAATTACAATATAAAGGCTAAAAAACAGTACTATTTTTAAGACTATTTTCCAACCCTCTCTGCTACCACCTCTAATTCATATAATAATCTAATTGTATCTCATTACACTTGAGAGATGGTAAGATCTATGCCTCCCCTTCAAAGCAAAAAAACCTTCCTTCTGACACACAGTATTTTGTGCATTAAATAATAAAAAGGTAAATTTTCCTGATCACTACACTAATACAAAACTGAATAGCAAAAAAACTAGCTAAGATGTATGCAGCTGTAGCACATTTCCAGAACTATCATAAGTCTTCTTTACCTACATTAATGGGCACATAGAAGAGTTCCTTCCTAGCAGCCCTTTAAACCTTCTCCAGATCAACAACTGACTTCTCTTATTAATCACCTCCAGGATACTTTATCTTAATAAGTTATATTCAGAATGTGAGTCATCAACAACTCCACAAAAAAATTAGTGAAAGATTAAAACTGTATGAGCAGCTTCAGATACTGAAACCACAAACATATTCTGGGATTCCCTCTATTTGCTTCCTGGACTTCAAAAGAAAGATGAGGCTTCTGGCTACACATATACATTGCCATCATCTTAATTGAAAATGTGTTTTGATCACTTACAGAACGGAGGAACAAACAAGTGCTTGATTCTCCTTAGCAATCCATGTTAATATGTGCATAATGTAATAGAGCACATTAAGCTACAGGCATCAGGACTGAGATTTTCAGGATCAGAAGACTTCAGAGCTGTTACTCCCTTCCGCTGATTATATGTGTTTTTTCATTATCTAGCTTGACTTAAATAATTGAGGGTTGCATGCACTAGCCTTAAACAAAATTGTTTCCTTTTATCAAGCCAATATATTTTAAAAAGTTTCAATCTCAGCCCAGGAAGAGGAAGGGAGGGAGGGCTTAAAAAAATTGTTACTCCTTTATATTGCAAGACCTCTGTGAAGAAAAATTAGTTAGAAAATGTAAATATACACCAAAAGGAAATTAGGTGGTTACAAAATTTCATTCTCTAGCATTCTTATTGTAAATCAAAAACAATGGTATTCTATATAAAACCAGTTCTCTTCCATATAAGGAAAAAACTCTGGAGACTGAACTTCATCCTTCACTGGAAAATGAGAAAGCATTCTCAAAAGTAGTCTAAGGTGGCATTTAGCAGTAAGAACAAACATGAGAGGTATTCTAAACATGACACAAAATATGCTCATTTACAAAAAGAATCATCCCACGCTCTGCTACAATAGGAAGGGAAATGAAATAGTCATATTTATTACTTCTCTGAATCACTCCTTGATTATTGTAAGGAAAATCATGCTGAAACCACATTTATATAGGAGGAGACTTCCAACATGGGTTTGCTGATATGGAAACTCTAAAGAAATATCAGCATTGTCTTAGCTAACATTGGACTGGCAGTGTGCATCTAGCATTTAAACTAGTTGTTTTTCCTTTCGGTGAGATTTTAATAAAATTACAATAAATTGCTTTTTAAAAGAGAAAAAAAGAGGAAAAATTAGGTGTCAGACTTAAAATAATTGATTATGCACAATTTGCTGATTTGAGTGCATATGACCAACAACTACTGTTTAAAAACCATCTTGCTCTTCAGACTCTGTAGTCAAACCATTTGATATCATAAATATAAAAATACTACTGGAACTTCTCCCTGTCACACACAGGTCTTATTTAAAATTAATATTGTTTGTTTTTAAGAAAAAACTGGAAAGAATTTAACATGTCAAGAACATGTTTGCGGTATTAAAAATTTATTTCTTAAGAAAAGTAGAAATTTTTATTAATTTAACATATTTTCCATTCAAGAGAATGTATAATTCAATGTGTGCGAGATTATTTCTTCTTGGCACCTCAACTGCATTTTTTTCTAAATAAGAAGTGAAGAATTTGGAGAAACACAGAGAAAATTATATCCACAAATGATGTCCATTATACCCAAAGTGTGAAGCATATGGAGTGTTTCTCAGAAATGTTTTGCCCAAAAAAAAAATTCAGCATATTTTAGAGTAAGGTGTGTTTCCATCCCTTTTATCTTTCATCCATTGGAGAACCATGCTTGGCTGTCTGTCAATGAGGCTGTTTCCACAAGCTGACTGATGCTTATTGGCAGCATAATGAACAAAGCCACACCACACTCCCTACAGTGGTAAGAAACCTCTATTGTAAAACGTAATTTATTGCCAGTTATATTAGAATATTACATTTTGATGCAACAACAACAGACAATTTTTAAATTTTAACCTGGAGCTTCCTTGGAGCAAACCAGAAGTCCCTGACCCTGTCTGAACACCGCTGAGTTGCAGGACAAGTACCAAGAGAAGTCAGCTCTCCCTGTACTGGTGAGGCCATACCTCAAGTCCTGTGCCCAGTTCTGCGCCCCTCAATTCAGGGAGGGCACTGAGGGGCTGGAGTGTGTCCAGAGAAGGGCAATGGAGCTGGGGAAGAGTGTGGAGCATTCCCTCTATTTGCTTCCTAGACTTTAAAAGAAAGATGAGACACCACATTCTCTGATGTTAAAGAACCATCACTGAAAAATCTGAAGATTCATGCTTTCCATTACATGGAAAAAATGTTCTGCGACCACCTGCATCTGTACCATGGCTGTCAAATTTTCAAGCAGTCTTTGTAATAAATAGAAAAGCAAGGGCAGTGGTGATGCACTTTCCCTTGTGTTAGCTATGTAATGTGATATGCTTAGAAAAATATTAGGCCATGGGAAATCACTTAAGAATGATGTTCCCTGTGCATTTGTTTCCACCCTCACAAAGTGGGGGGACAACTAGTACCAGCTCTGAGGCTTTTTCACAAAAGGTATAATACTGAAATCAATTGCATTAAACTCAGTTGGACTTGTCCATAAATCTCTAACAAAATAAAATGGTTGGGAGGCACAGAAACAAGCCAAGGTTATTTTTTTAAAAAGGTGGCCACGAAGAAATGCACAATCACATTTTACGCCTAAATTGCAAGATTTTAACCTTCTAGGCATTTATTAAGGTAAGTTTAATGCACTAGGATTTTTTTATGTCCCTTTAGATAGTTAGAAGGACATATTATTCTGTACCCATGAGAGAAGAAGTCCTCAAGCAAATTGTTTCCAATACTTTTGAGACTGCCCCAGATGACACAGGAATGGATTACTCAGGAAAATTTCTGTGTGTAACAGAGAGATAATTCTTGACTATTTAATTACAGTGTATTTTTAACAGTTTACACCCTATGTGAAATCTAACAAAAGAGTATTTTCTGGAAGAAATTATTACAATTTCCCCAAAATTACCGTAAGTAAGCATTTTTGGCTGACAATTCCATATCGCTCCCAAAAGCTACTATAAAGTATCATGTACAATATTAACATCAATGCCCACCTTACAACCTTTGACAAAGTATATAATTGCTAAGATGTACAATTTAAATACCTTCTATTATGACATTTAAGTAAGAATAGCAATTTAATATTCCGTCCACTTCAAAAGGTATGCATGAGGTCATAGACAATATATTACCACTGGATTGCACAATTCAAAATAACTACTTTTGCAACTTTTAAGTACATGAATAGTTTTGCATTAATTTTCAGTACTTTAAGAACTTTGTATTGTTATGATGGATTTTCACTTGCACCCAATACTGAAACTAAAAACACCACCAAAACTCCAACCCATCACAAACACAAAAATTATATTTTTAATCCACAGAGCTTTTTGTCATGACTAATGACATCTTGAGGATGTTTCATGTAGGTCTAATTCACCAAAACCTCTTAAGAGAACTACAACAACAAAATCCCAACCTAAACCAACCTCATAGCTAGAACTATTTCAGTCACTGTATTCCCAGAGTGAACTTCAATTGGCTGCTTTTCACAAATGTGACTCAAACCCATACACAAACAAATTGCACAGGACAAAGTGAGACGGCAATGAGCCTGAAAATATAAACTATCCATTACATAAAACTGATTTAGTCCTTTTCAACAGGGCCAATAGGCATAAACGAAAAATGCAGGGTTATGCTGAACACAGCAATCTAAGCTATTTTGAAAAAGCAGTTTGTATTTTTCAGCTAAAAATATCTCCCAATACTCACCAAGTGTTGCAACACCTTTCCTCATATTTGTATTTTCGCTTATTTGACATCCAGAATGTATCAATTTGCTTCAATAATTTCAGCCACACATCATAAAAACAATGTCTATACATTCCACAATGTGAATGAAAACCTAGAAGAGCACAGACATATAATACAATTACCTGAAGCGAGCATTATTTAGTCTAAATTTTCCCACTTAAAATACGGGCTATGAAGAAGGCCCCACAAAATGTCCCGTATGCCATTTCATTATTATTTTTAATTTTTAAGGAGAATATATGGAAGGGTCTACCAAGCCTCTCGGGGGAGGAAAGGTAACGATGAAGCAGATGATGACGACACTACAAGCTTTCAAACTAGAGACATATCACCTACGCGCGGTTAATGCTTTGTAAACACAGTAATTTCTAATGACGAGTAAATACGTAAGTTAAAGTTCAGAATTATAATCGCCTCTTCACACTCAGCCTTGAAAAGAAGCGCTCCCATATTTCTTGGAAAAAAGCTATACACAGTATGCTTATCTTTTAAAGCTACCAGTGGCCTATCCTTTAAAGGTGGCCTATGGCGACGCCTGACACAACAAACGGAGCGATAAAATCGCGTGTGAATTACCGGGCGCCGCTCCCGCCCGGCGCCGCCCCGCGCCCGCCCGCCCGCCCGCGCTGCCCCGGAAGCGCTCCCGCCGCCGCCGCCGCCGCCTGCGGGAACATGGCCGAGTCGCCGGAGGAGGTGGCGGTGCTGGTGCAGCGGGTCGTGAAGGACATCCGCAACGCCTTCCAGCGGAACCCACACATGTGAGTGCGGCCGCGGCCCGGCGGCGCGGAGGGAGCGCTGCCCGCCCTCAGGCCCGAGCGCGCTCCGCGGCCGCCGGCGGGCGGGGCGCGGGTCCCGCGGGGCCGCGCCGGGGCCGGGGCCGGGGCCGAGCCCAAGGTCACGCCGTGAGCTGCCGCGGGGACCAGCCGGGTCTCCTCCGAGCGGGGGGGCCGGCTCCGGGCGGCTGCGGTGGCACCCCGCTGGGGCAGGGCGCTGTGTCTCTGTCCTCGGTGCTCTCCTGCCTCCGCGGCTTCTGGACTCGCTCCGGGAACCTGAGCCCAGGCTGGAGATCCGTGCGGCTGCGGCCGCAGCCCCGCGGCCACAACCGCCCCGCCGGTAACACGTACCGAGTCGTGGAAACCAGCGGGGGCTCCGCAGTCTGTAAGCGAAGGATATGTTTTCAAAGAAAAGTTGCTGAGTGACCTCTCTCTGAACTCGATGTTTGGCAGCGTTAAACTCGTCGCACAGGCGGGATGGGGCTGAGCCTTCCCGGCGGGTGGGCCAGCCCTGCCGAGCCCCGCAGGAGCCACCGGGTTCTGTGTTTGCCTGGAGCAGAGCTCTGGCATTGGTAGGAACAAACTTTAGGATAGAAACCTCCCGAATTGCGCTTTTGGACAAACAGGTCGGTGTGGTGAATGCCACCTTCAAATCCCTATCTGTTGGTGGAAGTGGTAGTGCTTTTCGTTGTGTGTTGTTTTGCAGAAGACAGAATGGCTATGAAAATGCAAACAACAGTAATTGCTATCTTGTGACAATAACATTTAACCAGCAATCTGCGGGGCAGATGGCCTGTTTTATTTTTCAGAGTTTTTGAACAGCCTTGAGACCCTGTTTTAAGTGCCTCCCATAATTCTGTTTCCCAGATTATATTTCTCCAGCCTTTAAGACACAAACTAGGGAACTATATGCAACTCCTTGTTGGTTATGGCAAATAAGGTAGCACATAATTAATAACTTCCTAATTTAGGTGAGGTGTATTTGTGTCTGCTGGAAACTCTGCAGTCTCTGAGGTGGCGGCCTATTAATCTGTTCCAGAAAGTGATAAGCTAAACAGTTGCATAGGAAAATTTTATGGCGCTTAATTTATCCCTTTGCTTGACAAGACAAGATTAGAGTAAATACCCTCATGTTTCTCTAAATGTAGTAAGCAATTTGGGTGGGCGGCCAGGTTTTAAAATGCAGCATATGGATGCTGCTTAAAAAAAGGCTGCGTTTTTCCTTGATGCTTCATTTTTAGGATGTGAAGCATAATGTGCTGTAAATGGCCAGTATTTATGAATGAATGTTCTGGTTTTTTCATAGCTCTTACTCCTCTGCCAGAATTCCATATTGGCAGCAAACTTTGAGATGGTGTTTCTGAAGAATTAGCTGCTATTGCAGTTTTCTTTCTTAGATGCAATTTCAGCGATGAAAGTAGGCTACAAGGGCTGTGCATGCTGAGACTGATGCACTGTGATGTGCTTCAAGTGAAAAAGTACAAGCTGCTTCTAGTTTATCCCTTAAAGCAGGAAAATTGACAATTCTGTCTGCTAGATTTCTGAAGTGGTTGAAACTGCTTGGAATGGGACTCTGCAGGCCGGTGTAGGCTGTGGGTCCTTTGCTGAGCTGCCTCTGTGCCTTGGGAGCACCCAGCTGTAGCCATGCTGGCTGGGTCTTTTTGTGTATCTGCATCGTGTCTTCTACTGGTCAGCTGCAGTTCTTGAATTCCTGAATTGGTTGGTGTCCTGAATTCAACATCTTACAGATCCAGGTTTGAATTATTTTATGTGGGAACTGCCTATCTTCACTGAAAATAAGGAATCTCTTACATGCATAGTGTTTCTATTCACTTTCCATACTTCTATCCCCTTCTCACCTCTTTTCCAGCATTTATTGACCCTTGTCAATGGCTGCTTGTACACCTTAGTGTCTGTCAGAATGGATGTTTTGTTTTGGTTTAAAATAGAATCAGCACTAAAGAGCGTGTAAAAATAAAATTTTAGACTAAATGTAACGTAGGATTGTTGTTTCTCTTTTTTTTACTTTAACTGAAATTTGCTGCAAGACTATTTTTTTAAGATGATCTTCTAGCTAAATATACAACTCAAAATTCTTTTTGCCTTTTCTCTCTAATAGCTCCATTTATTTCCTGTTGGATAACTGTGTCAGCATACTAGTTTCCAATTTTGTAAGGCTTCTTTTAAATTTTTAAATTAAGGGAAGTATTTTTACCCAGTCTACCAAGGAAATCAGAGAAGGTCCCTCTACATGGAGAACCTGAAGACTCATAATGGTAGTGTCACACTAAGTGCTTCCTCTCCTTGCTATACTGTGGTATTATGGTTTTGTGACAGAGGGAAGTTTTTTCCTATCACAGCTTTGAAAAGTTTATGGCAGGTTGCCTGTTGGTTTATTGAATGGATGAGTCAACAGATTGGGACTCTTGAAACAGGTCCAGCAATGTCTTGTCAATACTGTTCTGTTCTGGCTAAGGTTTGCCCTGTGGACCAGGTCCAGGGTCTCCCAGATGTCATTTTGCACATCTTCTCTGGTCTCAGCTCAGGATGAAGAAGCTCTGTAATGGCAGAAGATTTCATGATAACTCACCTAAAACCTAAAATTTTGTGGAAAGTAAATGTAAAAGTGCTAAATAACTTCTAAATTTCAGGAGACAGTATCAGAAAACTGGGAAATCTTGGGAGAGAAATTGAACCTTTCTTTAGACTAATGATACAAAGACCAATTAGAAGCAGCCCTCACTTGGTATCTTCTTCAGTATTGTGAGCATTTTGCACCAGTCACTGGACCTAAGTACAGGCATTGACCATTCTGCAGTGAGTTCAGGCAGTCTTGTCATATGAGCAGGCACTGTTTCCATCATATGTTTTGCATGGTCAGTCACTTCATTTCACAGGCACTAATTCAGCAGTGTCTGCAGGCAAGTCCTGCTGCAGAGGCTTGCTTTGGGTGCATGATGGAGAAGACACTTCAGGCATTCTTGACTAGTGTCTCCTGGTAGACTTGCTCTGTTGCTTTGTCCTTCTGCAGATTTGAGGAACCTTCAGAAGGACAAATAGATGGTGGCCTCAATAAATTGTTTTGTGAGATAGGCACCAACCTCAGATAAATCTACATCCCTGGTATTTGGCATTGTGAATTCTGTTGGTTCTCAGGAACTGAATGCAACATGATTTCAGAACCACATGAATCATCAGAAATGATTTTATAAAATAATAAAATACCAAAGTGTTGGAGGAAAGATTGTTACCAGATGACAAATCCTGGTTTGCATCTTCGCAAAAATTGAGTAGTTACCAGATAAAGCATTTTTTGTGTTGCACTTTATCTTAGTACATTTCAGTGTGCAGTGGGTTTAGTCCTATGGTGATTTTGACTATCAGAGTGCATTCTGAAGTGTTTCAAGCTGACTTGCCAGCTTTGTGCAAACCATACCTGTCTGTCATTTTGGTCTGTTCAAAGGAGCATTGTGAAACTTAGCTCACCCAAGTCAGATTTTTGCATTTGGTAATAAATAAAGGTGTGGGTGTTTGTTTTGTGGGTTTTTTCCTCTCCTTGCTGTTTACCTTTGGTATACTGTTTGTAAGTTGCAGCTGGTAGGTTCTTATGGTAATTCACAGAGTTAATTGGCCTACCAGTGCCTGACTGCATCTTCGTTGCTTCTGGAGACTTTCCTGTTCCTGTATTCAAGGCCAGGCAAAGTTTGGCCCAGGACGGGTTTAGTGTTCATAAAAGAAAGACCCAGCAGTACATAAAAATTTCAGGCTATTAAGATACTGTATTGAAAGAAGCAGACAGGAGTGTCATTTTGGGTTTAATCTTGCTTCTTGAAGAGCTTAGCTTGTGTTAAATGGAGCAGCACAGATAAGGATCTTGGTTTGATACCCATTTCTTGCTTTTAGTGGGGAAAGAGAATGCTTTTTTCTTCTCTCTGTTCTTGGCTGACCAGGGAAGCTAAAGGGACCTGAATGTGTTTTTGGAAACAGAGCCACATGATTTGCAAATGTTTTACCTTGAGTTCACCTTGCCTGTGTTTTTTGTGGCTTGTGATACATGTTTTGATGTATGGAAGATCAAATCTGTTTTCTGAATAAGCAAATATGTTCTTAAACAAGCACACTGTGCCACTTTTGATTGCCTCAGTAATAGTCCGGTGAGGACACAGAACTAAATCAACATGCTCAGAGTACCCACTAATAAATTTTATTTAAGATAATTTCATTGAGGTTGAGGAGCTGACAATTGAAGTTTATCTGTAAATCTTGTATTACAAAGAGTTTTAAGATGGAGAGTTTGTTTTCTGAGATCACAAGAAATCTTTTTTATCCTTCTTGAGTTCTGAGGATTTCCCTCTTTAGCAACAGCTTTTTCCATTCAGTGGGAGTTGGTGGAGAAATGATGCATAATGGAAAGTACAAAATAATGTTGCTTTCTGTCCAAGTGTGAATCCTGGATGAGCTGTGTTTATTTTTAAGGAGCTGCTATTCAGTTTGCTTGAAAAACCTGATGAAAAAATTAAATATGGTATGGCCCATTGAAACTAAACAGCTGAGTCTCTTCTGCTTTGTTTGCTGGTACAAATGTTCATGTTTGTCACTGTTGTTTTAAAGGCTTAAGTTTCTTGTACGGAGTTATCATCTAATCAGACTGGCCTCTGTGTCTCAATTCTTCCGTCTGTTGATGATGTTGCCTTGCATAGGATAATGAAAAATGGGACATGTGGAAGTGAGCATATTCTTCTGCGTGATCTTTAGTTTCAGAGCATCTGGTCATGCTGCTACAGGGCACAGCTGGGTAGCTTTTGGTTAGTCAGGTGCCTGTACTAGATGGCATGTTCTGTTTATCTTGCTGAAGCAGTTGTTAGAGCTCTGTCTCATATTTATTACAAAACCAGGGTTGCTTGTATTGATTCAGCTGAGTTAAACTGTTTGGGTGATGGTCTAAAAACAGAAAAAAGGGGGCCTTCATCATCTAGGATCTTTGTGAAAATCAAATAAAACTTTTCAGATACCAGATTTCAGTAAAGATGAGGTAAAAAGATGATGGAGTATTTGGTTGGTAAGCATTGCCAGTGTGCTCTATTGAGAAAAATAATTGTCACCTACTGGAAATATGCTTAATTATCTTTCTTTCTGTTTTTTAAGAGATGAAATTGGATTAATACCCTGCCCTGAAGCCAGATATAACCGGAGCCCGATTGTCCTGGTAGAAAACAAGCTTGGTGTGGAGAGCTGGTGTGTGAAGTTTCTTTTGCCATATGTCCACAATAAACTTCTCCTCTACAGACAGAGAAAACAGTGGCTGAACAAGGATGGTGAGTTCTGAGTTGGAGAAGAGTATATTACATGATTTTTAGTGCGCATTTTTTATTTATCATAAAATCATGGAGTTAGGAAAAGAGCTTTAAGATCAGAGTCCAGCCATAAACCTGACACTGCCAAGTCCAACACTAAATCATGTTCCTAAGTGCTGTGTTTGTATGTCTTCCAAAATATGTCTGGGGATGGTGACTCTAGCACTTCCTAAACAGCCTGTTTCAATTTTGACAGCACTTTCAGTGAGGAAATTTTTCCTCATATCCTACCTAAACATCTGCTGCAGCCTGAGACCATTTTCTCTCATCGTGTAGTTTGTTAGGTGTGAAAAGAGACTGGCACTCACCTGGCTACAATCTCCTTTTATGTAGTTTTGGAGAGCAGTAAGGTTCCCCCAAGCCTCGTTTTCTCCAGACTAAAGACTTCCAGCACTTCTTTGTAAGACTTGTGCTCCAGTTGCCCTTCTCTGGGCTTACTCCAGCACTTTGATGTCTTAGTGAGTACATGGAGATGGTCACTGATGTGATCCTGCTGGCCACACTGTTGTGATCCAAGCCAGGATGCCCTTGGCCTTCTTGCCCACCTGGGGACATTTCTGGCTCATTTTCAGCTTGTTGTGGCTAACACCCCTGGGTCCTTTACCACCAAGCATCTTTCCCCCAGCCTGTGGTGTTGCTTGGCATTGTGACCCAGGGGCAGGACCCATCAGAACCTCATACAGGTAGTCTAGACTCATCAATCCAGCTTGTCCATATCCCCCTGCAGAGCCTTCCTACCCTCCAGCAGATCACTCCCACCCACAGTGGTATAATCTCCAAACTGACTGAGGGTGCCCTTGTCTGGTTCATTTTCCCTTCCTAATGTCAGTTGAACCTGTTATGGAAGAAATGGTGCTTACTAAGGAGAGCAGGCTTGGATTGTGTATCTTAACTTAAACAAGTTTAGGGTCATTTGAAAATAAAATTTCTTTCGCTCTTGCCCTAACTGGAAAGGTTAGAGACAGACAAGTCATTTCAGTGAGTTATTTGAGGAAGTGATGTTGATGCAAAAGGAATTTTCTCCTGTTTTCCTGAGTCAAAAGAAAAATGTGGTGGTATATCTGTATACTGTAAGAAGTGAGTGCAATGTGTTTCAGATGTAGAGGTACCAGAATTCATTAGTCCCCACAGCTTGATAATTGTAAAGTTTTATTTCCATTCTCATGTCTTTGTTTTGGTTTGGTTTTTGGTTTAACTTGCATGAAAAACTCTTTTGTATATGTTCTTTAAAAAAATTCGAAATATGAATTATGAACAGGTGTGACATAGGAGTTATTTCTTATAAGGTGTCCTGTTCAGAGTAAGAATGAAAAAGAATAACCAGTTTATGAAACAAGTTGTTTGTTTATTGTTGCAGTATCTTCTAAATAACCATTGGAAGAAAGAAAAATTATTATTATGCTGGGCTTCTCAGTATCTTATTTCTGTTGGTGTTTTCTCTTGTAGAGACTTCTTTCTAGTATCTTTTACCTGCTATGGTATTGTTCACATCCCTCAGAAAGAGAGATATCTGTTCTGTTGAAGGGCACCCTGTGACCACTCAGAGTTCAGATCTTTAATGACTCACATGCAGCTGGGTTTCAGTTTTGGACTGTTACCGTATTTTAATTTTTTCTGTTTACGTGTAACTAACCTGTCCATAAAGCACTGACTGTGTCCATTTTGATTCAAAATGTGTGGGATTGTCTTCCCCTCCTGAGGCATACCAAACAGCCACCATTTATTCAGTTGGGTTGATTGCTACAGCAGAGCCAGTCTCCCTGACTGTTTTATGAAATAGTGAGTTAAAGAATTATGTTTTAAATAGTTCACACATGATGAACCAGATGATAGCACACATCTGGTGCAGACTCTAGCACCTAGTTGTAACTAACATGGTGTTATTACTAGGTAAGTTTTGAGAGTTTTGAGTGTAGATCTGTGTAGATCAGGAGATGATATCTGGTCAGTAGCATTTCTCCTTTGATACCTACCATCCACTTCTTTAGTATTTTACTGCTGTAGCCTGTTTGACTGTGAGTGGATGATGCCAGCTGTGCCCTGATGCTCATTGAAGTGTAGTGTACAGCACAGTCAGGTGGTGTTTGTCAGGTCTGTAAACGTGCACTTGAACTTCTGCCTTTGGAGGTGATCTGGAGAAAGAAGATTGAGGTCTTTAGTGGATCTTGGAGTGGGAGCATTCTTAAGGTGGAGAGCCTGCTTTTGTCTACTTAATGGTGGGGTCTAGATTAGCTGAACATGCTTTGATTTGTTAAACACACTTTGATTCCTTATTGCAAACATATGCATGTATAATTGCAAGCATTTTGGAAAGCTGGTAGCATGAAATGGCAGACAGGGCAGATCATGACAAGGAGTGTCCTGTCATGCCCATTCTCCTGGCAACACAAGAGTATTCCACTGCTAGCTGTACACCTTGGATGGCACTGGAGTAACAGTGCACCGGCTTGATCCTTTGAATTAATGACCCTTCAAAAGAGTAGCTTAAAGAACTTGAAGAATTTTTGCCCAGTGTTGCTGGGTATGACCATTGATTGTGTTTTATTTTTGTCTAACAGATTTTTTGTGTGTGTCTGTGTCGTTGTGTTTCCCACACTGCTCCTACAGAGTTGATGTCATGTCGCTATATAATTATCTATGAAAAGTATTTTGTGGACTTTATAAATTTCACACTGCCTTTTATTTTTACATCATTTATTTTCTTGAATTTTTTTTTCTCATTACAGACCTCTTTAAAAGACTCTCTTCCTAGGGGATGTGTATTGCTAACTTAAGTATCTTCCATTTTTTCTTGGTCTTAGTGGTTTATGGTTGGACCTATTAAGACTAGGATCTTTCTGAGAACAGCCACCAACCTGCTGCTGCTGACTTTCTCAGTTTTGATAGAAACTGGTGGTTGTGACATCATTCCAAATTTGAAATTTGTAGTGCAGACAACTACAAAATTCAGTATACAGAGCTTTAATACAGGGAATATGATTAATGTTGACTGACACATAGCTAAATACAAACTTTAGCATTTAAAGGGTTGAACCTACTAGCGCAGGCAATCTTAGCAACACCAGTGGTTCTCATTGCAGTGCTTTTGGAGGTCTGAGGTAGGAGTTTGTGATGTGTATTGTTATTAAGCTGCAGATCTTAAGCAGGGAGACTTCATTTTTGGTCTCAAGTGTTACTGTAAAGTCTAACCGTTGACATTTCCACACAGAGAAAAATTTCTTGTTTCAAGCCAAACTACAAACATTGATATCTGTGTCAATTTTTGTGTGTCTGAAGACAGCTGGTAGCCCTTACCTGTGTGTTAGCACCCTGCTCCTTTAACACCAGTGCAGGTGCTTTGTTGTGATGCCTTCACACCTGCCAGTGCCACAGGGATGGTGTCTGTGGTCCTCTGCTTCTCTCACAGGTGAAACCTTGCAGAATCCTTCCTTGCAAAATGCAGCTCAGAAAACTTTCAGTGAATACTGCAGTAGCGTGGATTTTAGACTAGAGCCTGCAACTTGTTTGGCTTTCTTTTGAAAATGAAACTCCCTTCTGCTTTTTCTCTTCATTTACAAAAGTCAGTTTCAGATGTATGAGAAGAACTGGTCTACAGCATTTTCATGTCTGCTGAGGTTTTCTGTAACCACTGTTAGACACAATCAGGTCCTTCATGTTAGAACACTGTTTGTAAGGGAGTTTAGTGTATTTTACTGTAATTGAGTTTCACATTTGATTAAAGGCTTGAGCAGAAACTGAACTGCAGTGGTGGAGAGAATGAAGGTGGAAATCTTTCTCAGGTGGGCTTAGAGACTCTGCCAAGAGATGTTATGGTTTTCTCTTAAGTATTTTCAAGGATTTGGCTCCAGATTGCTTTTGTGATGTGCAAAAGTGCATACTTGGAATGTGGCAGGGTATTTGTGTTCTTTTGCATCTAGTGAAGAGATTGTTTTGTCTATTACTGCTTCAGAACTCAATTGTATGTTCTGTTGAAGCTTGTTATAATCAGTGATTGCAGACGTAGTCTCTACTCACCTCTTCTGTTTTGTTTGAGTCACTGTAAGCCCTTTAAAATAGAACAGAGGAGAACTGCAGCCTGATTTAAGCATCTGCTTTCATACATGGTATCTGATATTTTTTTTCTGACACCATCCTGGAAGAAGAAGGTGCTTTATAGTCATTCATTGATAGGTTATAGTTACAGTTTCTTTTGGATACTTGGAATCCAGAATCATGACTGCTACTCCTGCTATTATTGGAGTTCAGGAATCTAAATCTTACAGTATGGTTTTATCCTTTCTCCAATATTTGTTAAGTTTATGCGTGCATAGTATTTATGTTACATCAAGGTGGTTTTCTGAAATTGTTACAAACTGCTCCCAGAATATCTAAAAAAGGACACAGCCATATTTAAAGGTAAGCTAAAACCATATTGTTTTATTTGTCCTTTTGTTGTTTAGGAGACTTTAATGTGCAAAAGGACATGTTCAGTGTGAGCACCTATAATGCAACAGTTTGCCTGAAACATATTTAGTAGAAAGCAATTTTAAATTGTAAATAAAATATGTTGGGTTTTGTTACTAACACGGGGGAATAATTGGCAATTACTATCATTGTGTGCCTAGTCTGTCATAAGACTTCCTATTAAAAAGTGGCTCAGAGGTTCCTCAGTTGTGCTATTTTTCTATTAAAAAGTGGCTTAGAGATTACAGAATTCTGTCGTTTCACATTTCTGGCACAGAATCCACAGTTCATGTATCTTCATCTGTGTCTTACATGAAAGAACATTGACATGAAAGAACTGGGCATGACTTGGAGATTTTACTTTTATCTGCATCTTTCTTTTGATAATGTTCAGGATGCAATGAACCTCTGTAATGGGAAAATGGACAAAATGCAAACAAATTCTGTTTAATTCTGGACTTGACTGGGTGCTGTTACAGACCCTTGAGATTACCAGAGTGGTCATGTTAACTGGAAATCATGACTAAGGAAGCTGTATTGTCTAAGTAGACTTTGAAAATTTTTTTCTGAGAAGTATTTGAAAGACTGAAATAGGCTATAATAAATTTTGCTTGATGTGCATATAACATGTACAGTGGTAGTACCTAATAATTGCTAAAATCATTATTGTAGGTAAAATGGAAAATGTACATGGGAAAAAAATCACAATTTTAACTGTACCTCCTTATAAAAATGGTGTTTTCGTAAATGTTCCAAACTAATTTTTTAATGTAAAATTGAAACAGTAGCCACAAAACACTTAGCAGATGTTTAATTTTATCTATGTTTGATTTTGTTTATGTGTTTTTATTAATCCTGGTTACTTGAATTTGGATAGTCAGCTGCATAAAATTAAATGTGTGTTGAAATACTTTGCTGGTTCAGGAATTGGTAAACCAAGGAATAGTGTTTGTTCATTCAGGCAGCAAATAAGGAAGAAGCTTTGCATGTATGAGAAATATTTATTCCTTGGCAGCAAAGAGGGGTTTAACTGAAACTTGTGAAAATTGAAAGTTAAATTCCTTCCTTGAGACACTTTTGAAAACATTACAGCTTAGTGCAAAGTCAACAGTACACTAAAGAATTCCACACCCCACCACCCATCACCCCTTGCATTATATGGTGGCTTAGCATGTTCCTCATAAGGAAGAACATAATGGAAAATACAGAATTTTTTTTGTTGGACATAACTGATCAATCAGACACACAGTAACATAGGAAGGTATTTCACTTTTAAACCTAAGTATTGACTCCTGTTTCAAAGATACATGAGGCTGTGTCCCTTTGCATTTTGAATTAATTTATGTCCCGTTACGGTTGAATTTCTTAACAGTTCATTTTGCGGTCATTAAGTGCGATAACCAAAGATCTGTTTCCATGAGATACCATCCTTTTTCCTTCAAGTAATGAAGGAAAACCTCTTATGCTGGGAATCACCTAAGTGCTATCTAATTAGTATGTCAAATGCAGGGTGATTAGGAGAGAATGTAGCCAAATTTAATTGACAATAAAAGATTGGGTAGTTGCATTCATTTTTTATGATGTAGTTAAAAATAAGTGGAATACATAAATCCATAGTGTGCAGTGCTTAAATGCAGGGATGGCAGCAAATATTTTGGGTTTTACGTTGGGTTTTTTATTTAATTAGTATTAAAATTTCAGTCTGAAGCGTGTCACAATTTATTTGAAGTGTTTTCTGTACAGTTCAATAGGGAGTGCTTTTGCAGTCCTCGTTCATAGATGGGTGTTTCATATTTCAGCTATAGGTTTTTTATAGTGTGTGTAATTTTTGTTACAGTATGGTATATGGCAGCCATCTGCAGCTCAGACTTGTTCTAAAACAGTAGGGTATATTTTTACTTCTCTATAGTATTTAAGAGTCTTTGAATTTTTTCTTTGAAGAAGTCTCTGCTTATCATATATAGTGTGTGAGGTTAAAATCACTGAATACTTGAGGATTTTATATAATGATTTTTCCTTGCTGAAGGCATACACATTATTGGTTCATTATTTTATATAATGAAAAGGGAGGATATGGCAGATCTTGTTCCCCCATCAATTAAGCTATAATTTATTCTGGAATAAGAGCAACATTTTACAGAGGTAAAGCAGGCAAAGCAGAGAGACTTTGAGGAATGAGAGGGAGTAAGGGACTGCAGTGAGATCAGTGCTGTGTGAAAATCATTACTGATCTTAATGTCTCTTTTTCTATTGTTTTAGAGCTGATAGATATCACATGTACCCTGCTACTGCTGAACCCCGACTTCACCACTGCTTGGAACGTGAGGTATGTTGCACTTAAAAAATGCAATCAAAAGACCTGGGCCTTACATGAGTCAGCTGAAAGCTTTGTTTCAAGTGGTTATTAGTGATGCAGCAAGAACTTGTCTAAGCAGCTAAGAAGTGCTGAAGGAATGTTAAAAATCTCTTCTTTCCTATATATAGCAGGTAGTTTGAGACTGCCCTTGTTTGGCTTTTGTTGGGTGGGTTTGTTTGTTTGTTGGGGGGGGGGGGGTTGGTTTTTTTCGGTTTTTTTTGTTGTTGTTGTTGTTTTTGGTTGGATTTTGTTTTTTTTTTAATTGCAGGCTGAAGATTACAGTGCTGCATATGAAGGCATGTTTGCACCACATTTTTAGGGTGTATAAGTCCCATTGAACTACCATTCCTCTTTCCTCCTGCAGTTAACGAGGGTAGTGCTCAACTGCTGTATGCTGTGTGTATTCATTGTTCTCATTTTTACCTCTCTTTGAGCTCTTTTGAGATTCCAGCACAGTTTGCTGCCACTACCAGTACAGGCTACCAAAGCTCTATAGATACACTGCAAGAGAGGAGGAAAAGTTCTCTACCCTTTATTTTGATCACATTTCCCCCCTCCCCTCTCCTTTTTGTACCTATTGGATTTAGTATAGATTGATCATTAAGAGCTTCAGAACCTGTCTGGGACTCTTAATGGAAGAGGAGCAGTCTTGCTCTTCAAGAGGTGCAGAAACAACAATTCCTTACAACTTTGTAATCCTATGACTGTTCTGTAAATTTCAGAGTTGGAGGAATATTCTTTCTGCTGCCTAGGTAAGACTGGAGACAGTCTTAAAGTAGTTTCAGAAGGGGTGGAGGGCTGACAAAACTATGATAATCCCTTTATGTTCATTAATGGAAAACAGGGCTTCTGTAGTTACAGTGCACTATTGCAGGTGGTGCATTAACAAAATGACCTAGAAAGATGATGTCTGTGTCTAGTTGTCAGCCCTAGTTATGACGAATTCAGCTTTTCTTTTTTCTTTTTTCACTGCTGATTTAGTTCTGAAGGATTCTCCTGTGTTTATATCTTTCTCAGGTCTAAAAAAACGGGGATGAATGTGATAGCAAAGGGTTTACTGTCATGAAAATGTATAGCTTGAGTAGCTTTGAAGTGATAAAATGGAATTAGGAGCTTGTATAAGTACTGGAGCTGTTACAGTAATCTAATCTTACAGTGCTTATAATTGATTTTTGGTTTATGTTCTGTGGAATTTTTTTTTTCTATTGTACATGCATTCATCCTTGTCAGTCTGGCTTTTTTTTTTTTGTGCCTGACAGCAGAAAGAGGTAGCTTTTATGTGCGTGAGAAGAGTAGTTCAAAGTTGTAAGTGGAATTAAAAATGCTAAGGAATGTGGATGAGGATTGTTTTCTCTTTTATGATATTTATGATTTACCAAAACAAATTACAAATTTTACAAATTACTACAGAAGTTGGCCTTTCTCCCCAAATTGTTTGCTAATGATCTACCAATCAAGTCTGTCTTTGAAGCTCTGTTTAGTGTCCAGAGAGATGTTGTTACACAAGCCAGTCAGTATCTGTGGAGGTTACCAGCCAACCCACGCTATCAAAGGAGCTGCTTTGCTGAATCTGACCCTACATTGTTCTAGGCTTCCACTGGGAGGTTGCTCTTTTGAAGTTTGGAGCACTAGTTATGTTGACATAGATTTCAGCTTCTCTGTGGAATTACAGGTCAAGCAAGCCAGATGTGTGGCATAATCAGTTACAGAGCAGAGGATTGACTGTGTTCTGTACAGATGCTGGTGATAATTCCTTATGCTGAGGTAGTTTGAGCTGAGAACTAATTGTATAAGACTTGAGCTCTGCTTGCAGAACATGATGGATCTGTTGTGGGATGATCGGTTTCTTGTTGCTCAGACGATGTTTGTCATGCCAGGTTCATCTTGCATTCTCCATACACAAATTCACTGCTTTATTTTGAGGGGGAAAAAAAAGCCTCATAGACTATTTTTTAGGCTATTAAGTAGCCTAAAAAATAAAGTGTGTTCTAGTTGTTTACTGAATAGTAGTCCTCCACACAGTGTGTTCCTTGTAATTTATTGACTCTTTCATTGCAGGCTGGGATAATCCCTTTCTCATATGTTGAATTATGCTGAAAGCTTCAGAGATAGCGGTTGACTCAGTAGCACTGAACTTGAAGAGAGAGAAAATGAAATCTCTTCTTAGAAAAGGACACAGGACTTGGCAGAGCCAAGTCAGAACACTAAAATGATGCTGTGGAAGACAAATGAGCATTTCAGCTCAGCTGACAATCATAGGAAGTTATATCTGATTAATGAAGCACAGGAGAACACAGAACTTCAAACATGTTATCTAGGCAAGCTAGGAGTAGATGGTCTGCCTTGACTATGTAGCTTTCTGAAGATTTGTAATGTGCCTACTACATACGTTGGTTGTTTATTTATTTTTGTAAATTAGAAGTGACTGGAAAGTTACAGAAGGGCAGTGACTATAACCTAAACCCTGAGACCTGAGCAAGAAGTAATTATATGGTGGAGGAAGATGTGCTAAAGAGTAGGTGTGTCACTTCCTAAAAACTGAGAAAGAAACCCCTGCTATATTGAATGGGATAAGAGAGATCTCTAGTTGTTAATCCTAAATTCAGTTATGTTGTGTTGTGTTGTGTTTAAAAACACAGTCCTGTGTTTTTAAAAATAGAAAAATCTTGCAAGTTAAAATGACCAAAATTTCATGTAAGTGATTGTAAAGGAATTTTCATAAATGCCTTTGTTCTTCTGTTATACTTTCTGGGCATGTACAATAGATGAAAAGACATTAGTTAACAAGATGCTCTGAAAAGTCACATTTTGCTTTCAGATGAATGACTTCAAAGGTGTTATCATAAGGTAAGTCAAAATGACTCCAGATTATCTTTTATGGGAGCTAAAATTCTTGAGGCTGAAGCATTATCTATGATCCACATGTCAAGGAAGTGAGCTAGGAAGTTGGCTGTTAGGTGAAAGAGCTTAGAAGAGATTTATGTGGGAGTTTTTGGTACTTCAGCCCTGCTAGTGCTTGTGGTCCTTTGTGAATGGGAGAATCTCTTATTTGAAAATCATTACAGCTAAAACCAGCATTTCTACTACAGCAGATGGTCGATCTTGTCTGTTCTGTTCCTCATTTTAGCAAAAGAGGAAGTTTACTGTAAGAGTGTGTAAGTGCGAGGCTGTTTACTTCCAGTGAATGTTTGACTTTAGAAAGAGCAATTTCTTCACTCAAAGTTTATGTTTTGGGAGATAGGTGGCCTGGTAATCTAAATCTTTGATAAATATATAGATGTATTTGTTTTAAGTATCAGACTGATCTAGGCTGTATTTTCATTCTGTGTGTGTGGTAAGTAATTTTTACCAAAACATTACCTTTTGCACTGCAGTAAGGAGGCAGTTGTTCCACCTGCTCCAGTGCTGACTCTAAATCTTTCTTTTGTATGCTTTCCAAATTTGAGTGCACTGGCACAAATTGGTCTGGTCAGTCTGCCACTTCTGGTTGGTATATCTGAACTGCTTGTTAAAAAACAGCCAAAAGCATCCAATCTGAAGCATGCTGGAACTTGCTTGAGATAAAAACAGATACCCCAGTAGCTATCAAAAGCAACACTTCCATAAGGATTTATATATTTCCCCACTTTGCTTCAATTTGAAATAATACTTGCTCACTGTTAATGTTGCAGCTATTAGCTTCTGACTGTGGTTATAAGTTTCAATTACAGCAACACAAAGTCAAAGTACCAGATGGGAGTCAGTTTCCTACTGAAAATTACCAAGACAGACAGAAAATACGTACTCACAGAAAGGAAACACGTAAATTTGTTTGTGAGACTCTGGCCTTATCTTTGGGGCGACATTATATTTTCTGCATCAGACTGCAGAGGAGTTTTGCCTTCTTATTTGATAGTAGATCTTTCCAGAATTTATTACCTCTCATCCCACTGAAATCTTTTGGTCAGAGGGTTGATCATCTACTCCTCACTTACTAGTGCCATGCCTATTACTATGATGAATCAGAATTTATTATGAGAAACCAAAACCCAAACCCATGCCAAAATTGCTTCTGCTTTTTGCACTCTCAGTTTCCAGTTGCGACTTATGCAGGTTCTGGGAAATGCGTGCTTTCTTCCTGCATATAGTAACTTTGGAACTACTGTATCTATACTTCAAAGCTGCTACTTACTAGATTGAAGAATAGGATATGAAGACTAATGTCCTTGGAGTAACCAGAGATGTGGTGATGTCTACAAACATGCTCAGGATAGGGGCAGTAAGATTTATAAAGCTAGAAAGAGGAGGGTGAGGGGCAGGGAGGTCTGTGCAAAGAAGGTGAGAAGGCCAAGTGCAGATTTTAACTTCACTCTGTCTGTGGGAGGTACTCTAGGAAGGGTTGTGTTGGAAGAACATTAATTTTTGTCAGGGCAAATTTTTATTTTTTAACCAAAAATTGTTTTGCATTTAAGCAAACTGAGCAATTTGCAACTTTTCGTTAAGTTTGTAAAACATTCTACATACAGAGAATATTTTCCTTTTCTTTATAAATTTAGGGAACCTTGACACTTTATCTTGAACAGTATTTAAAAACTACAGGTATGTGTGGAGGAGTGCTATGTATAAGAGTATTTTCAGATGTGCACAGTGATCTAAGGGCTTCATTTCAAGAAGGGTAGTTTATTCGTGTATGTAACCTTACTGGTAGTTGATGCAGTAATTTCTGGATAGGTTTGTGAACAAATGGGTTATGTACTGAGATTAAGTTCTTCATATGTACTACATATATACACTTCATAAGTTCTACATATATACATATGTATAGTACATATATATGTATAGTGGAATGGATTAATGCACTAATGGCCTTTTAAACTCCTGTCATTTGACAGTGAAGTTCTGTTATGATACAAAGGAAATGCCATGCAGTTTGTTACTGGGATTTGTGTTCTGTTTTCAGGTTACTGCTTTTATTCACGCAGATTTGTTTTAT
This sequence comes from Cyanistes caeruleus, assembly GCF_971803275.1. Lineage (NCBI taxonomy): Eukaryota > Metazoa > Chordata > Aves > Passeriformes > Paridae > Cyanistes > Cyanistes caeruleus. The sequence goes on from NC_141732.1 coordinate 21,694,517, forward strand.
CTTTTGTAGGAAAGAATTAATACTGTCTGGCACTTTAAATCCACTTAAAGATTTGCATCTTGGAAAACTGGCGTTAACAAAATTCCCGAAGAGTCCAGAAACATGGATTCATAGGTTGGTTTCCTTTGCCTTCTATTGACTCCTCAAAGATTTTTCCTAGGTTTTTTTTATTTCCTGTTCTTGGGTTAAGGAGAGTCATAGGTGCAGGAGGACATCTAGAAATACACGAGGTTCTTTGAACCTGTCATTGCACGATACAGTACTTAGGCTTTTGAAGCTACCTGTCTATATTCTACACTTAGAACTGAAACCGTATCCACCTTCTTTGCAGCATACTTTTTAAATAAACTTTAGAGGGGGGATAAATTTTCTTAGAGGTTTATCATGTCTTGCAGCACCTAAAATTCTCAACCAGAAAATTTTGATTCCATCAGTTTTAAATATTTGAGCGCTGTAGGTTTCTCCTTTCCCTCCAGCTTGCTACTGTATTGCTTGTCTACAGGCATTTCAGAAGCTGAAGATTCTGTTAAAGCCAACCTTTATAAATGAAGCTGGGTTCTTTTCCATTTCAATACTGGTCTTTTGTGGTTTGGTGGATTTATTTTTATAATTTCTAACTTAAACTAAATTATTCAGTCACCACTACTGGATATTACAATAACAGATCATATGTTTAGAAAATTGAACTCCAGTTACTCAAATCCACAAGGTTAACCATTTCATCATGACTGTCCATAAAACACCTGTAGCAGAGCCAAGCGAAGTGTAGAGCCATTGTTCAACTTTAAAACAAAACAGAACAAAAATAACAACCAAAAAACCTCAAAAAAAGCACCCAAAAAAGACCCAAAAATTTTGTACATGTGTGATCTTTTTTCATTATAGAAATAAAAATATAGGTCAGCTTTTTATAGACAGTGCTGAAGAGATTTAAATATAACACATTAGGAAACAGTTTGCAATGTTTGTGTTTAACAGGTCCAGCATTAGGGCAGCTTGTATGGCTGGTACTGCATTAGGCGCTTCATGCTCTATAAAGAACATAATAAAACTTTCTGACTACATGAGAATTTTCGGAAGTGGAAGTTTTTGGTAAACTCTTGTTTGTCAGTGAATGCATGAGTTTAAAATTCTTGAAGGAAACCTACCAAGCAATGCATGGAATATTTCAAGGTGTTTTTTGCAGCATTGGTTTTTAATTTTGATGTTCAACTTATTTTCATCATCCTCCTGACTTGTACTGCTTATTGTCTTTGGAGCAAAAGTATGTAGTTAAAATGGGAAAAATTCTTGCAGTTTGTCATGGTTTGCTGTTTCTACCTAGTAGCTAACACTGGAAAAACAAGACTTTTTTTGTGTGTTAATGCTTCTGAACCTGGTACCATCTATATCATTATGATGATAAATATGTTTTTATCAAATAAGTCAGAATGTTAGGTTCTTTATATTTATTTTTGCATTTTAGGAATAATAAAAATTCTGCCTATAATTTCCATGCAAACTTAAATTAGGAGTATTTTGATGGTGTCATAATTTGTTTTTCTTTCTTTTGCTTACCTCCATCAGAAAAGCATATTTGAGGGTGATTGCACAAATGTTTGACTTGTATGTGGATATGCTGACTGTGATTGATACATATTAGAAAATAAGATTCACAAAAATACTTCTCTGCATCAGCATAATTAATTATGGGTTTCCTATGTTTACTCTATGATTAATTTTGGGGTTCCTATTCCCCCATGGTATTAAATCTCAGACAGAAAATGCAAAAACCTATAATGGGATTACAAATAAAATTTAATAAAACATAAACAAATTGGTTTTTTCTTATAAGTGGCAGATACACTCACTGAAGATGTCAAAATACCTGTCATTCATTTTGTCAGATGACCTCCTGCTGTATATTTTGGGGGTTCAGATACATCTGGTGCATATACAGTTGGTATATATATTGGTTGTGCAGTTGTCACTTACGAATCCTTCATTTGTTCATAGTAATTCCAGGAATTGTGAGAGCAATAGGAACATGCAATATTGAAAGTGACTCCAAATTAATTGGAGGAAAATTTTCAGAAAAACAAGATAATTCCATGATATTCATCAAGTTCCAGAAATATATTTTAAATCTTCTGAGGTTGTGATTGCACTGTCTAGATAAAGTAGCTCTAATTTAATTTTGTGGGTTTTTGGATGCTGTAGCTACAGAGCCCGCAAAGTCTGTATTTTTCACTCTCTTCTGCACATATAATTTATCAGATTTCCTTGTTTCATAAAATATGTTTTTTAAGAAACTGAAATAATTTAAGAGTCAAAATAATTTGTCCTTATGGTTTTACTCAGAAGATGACGTTAATAAAATAATGCGTATCTTTTGTTTAGGAGTGTCTATGCCCATTTGCATTTTTTTGCCTAGACTATTTTTGAATTTTCCATTTCTTGCATAGCTGTGGACTGAAGTAAAAAAAATACTAAAAGGTGATGTTTGGATCAAAGACATTTTTAAAAATTAAAAGTTAAATCTTCAAATTACTACATTTCATAAAATACTATTATACAACAGAGCATGATTTGCTTAGCTGTACACCTTTATTTGAAACAAATGGTGTATAGGAAGAAAGTATTCATACACTGCTTGTAATTTTCTGCTTAGAAACATAGTTTAAAATTGTATTCTTATCTTTAATATTGTCTTCCAATCTTTGTCCTTTTTTGATAACTGACTGAAAAAGATACAATGTACATAAAGCCCACAAGTAAATAAGCATATTATGAATGTCTTCAAATGAGAGAGAAAGCAGATGAGTAATTTTTTTTAATACATGGTTAACTTAGCTACTTTATATATGTATATCTAGATACATAATTTTAAATATGGCTTGCAAAATAGAATTCTCTCTTTCAAGAAAGTGAATTTATTACTTTCATTTTATTGATTGCTTTTAACCTGGAGATAAAAGAAATGTTGGCACCTTTGAAAGTAGGAATTCAATGGTTTTGGAATCGATGTGAGTGCGTACGAAACAGGATAACCTCTGTGTTGCACACCAGAGGATGTCCATTTCTGCAGAGCATTCTACATTGGACCATTACAATTCCATTGATCTGGGCTGTTCTGTGGAAATATACACATCTTTGTGTTGGGGCTGCAGATGGAGTATTGAGGTTGCCTCTAAAAATACTACTAAAACTTTGTCCAAAGTAGAATTAAAAAACCAAAACATCCAGGAATCTGTGCTTATCTCAGACACATGAAATCAAATATATGTAATTCATAAGTAAAAAATTTGTTTTACTTATACCTATAGCCTTTGAAACTATATGTCTTTTGGACTTTGCTGCTGCTGGTGATATACAGAAACCAACTTGAATTGTGGTGTGCAGCACTGTCAGATGTAAAAGATACTAAACAGAGTTAATTTTTTATTAAATCATTCTGTCTCACTTTGGCTACTTCATTTTGGTGCTATGCAAGACTTTGAAAGAGAATCCCATTAAAAATTTCATGCACACATAGTTTGCACCCTTTCGTAAATTTGCTGTTTCCTTGTTTTGTTATACTGTAAGTAGCCATGATCACTTAGAGTGAGCAAACTGATAGCAGTGTTGGGGTGTGATCGTTGTGTCATAGCTTTTATCGTGGCAGGCATTCAGATGGTTGTTAATTACTCATTACCTAGCTACAGTGTAGTTCAGAGAATGGAAATACTGGAAAGATTTGATTTATGCAAATGAAGAACCATTTTTTTCTCTTAAAATTGCTCTCTCACCATTAACACTTTACATCATTTAACCAGGCGATGGGTGCTGCAACAACTAATTCAGGAAAACTCCTTGCCCAGCCTCGCAACTAAAGGAAACTTGGGAGCAGCACCTGTGGAGAGAATTCACCGACTAGTGCAGGAGGAAATGGATGTCTGCTCTGAGGCTGCTGGGAGATATCCAAGCAACTACAATGCTTGGTCCCATCGCATCTGGGTTCTACAGCATTTGGCAAAGCTCACTGTCAAGGTATAATACAATAGTGAATAAATTCCTACGTTTTCTTGTCCTCTTTGCACCTTTTGCTAAGTCCTGTTCCAGCTTTGCTTTGGCTTTTCTCACCCCATCTGTACCATTCTTGAGAGGCTGTTTACTTGCTTGATGTCTCACGTTCCACCTTCAGCAATTTCTGTGTTTGAATACCTGAAAAGTACAATAAATTTCAACAAGATGCAGGACTGGAACCTTGCCAAAAAATTGGCAGATAAAATAGTCAGTGTTTCTACAGCCATTTAATTTTTGCAAGGTTGCCTGAAACTAAGGAGTACCTGGATTATTTAGGGCTTATTTCTGCTGTAATACAAACTTTGTCTGTAGTTTGAAGTGTACAAGGAAACAGAGGCCCAAAGACATAAATTTTATGTTGTATTATCATTTAAATATGCCTTCTTGAAACAGGTTTATCATTAACAAAGCTGTTGACCTGCTTTGGAGGATTTCAAGAGGTAGGCTGTGTAATAGGATTTTGGTTATCCCTTTTCCTTTGGTTTGATAATCCTAATGCTACTGCAGACTGAATCTCAGCTCAAGGTCTTGGAAAAAGATTTAAAATGCTAAAGTTTTGGCCCAGTAGGAAGATTTTCTCACAGGATATAGACGTTTCTTCTTTCTTACACTAGACAGTCAAAAACATTTTTGTCTTTCAATATAGAAAATCCAGTTTATTCAGTTTTGTTTGCAGAATTTGAATGGCATTAGCAAGTTTATGTAGAAGAAATTCCTTCTTTCCTAACAAGTTAAGAGTATACCATAAAATTATCAAGATTACTTTCAAGAGTCTTTAGAAGTGAACGGAAAAAGAAAAGTTTTGATCTCTTTGGATAGTTTAAGCTCCAGAGGAGAAGCAGTGTGAGGACAGAGGTTAAGGCCTGTGAATAAAAACAAACCACTGGCTCTAACAAGAAAGCAAAGCAAAGTAAAAGCTTTGTCTGGGAGCCAAACTTGCCATTTCTCTCCAGAAATGAATTTTGAAGCTTTAAAAGCACTCAGAATTAAGAGACAATTCCCAGGAGACAGCAGTTTTAAAAACACAGCTACAATTGGCAATTTAAGTATTTACTAAAGTTGTTCTGAAAGCCTTTCTAGGGGTTCTTTAGTAGTAAAATCAAGCAACCTTATTATGGACAAGTACTTTTGTATTTCACAGCTCTAGGACTTTAAACATAATGTTATGGTTGACATACTCTCATGGAAAATGAAGGTATAAATTAGATATTTTTCCTTTCAAGCAACTCACCTACCTTCTGACCCCCACAGTCCACTGGGTAAAGAAGTAAAATACTTAAAGCTAATAGCAGTGTAGTTTTTGCCACCTCTAAATAGTATTTATTACTAACTATTCTGAGATTCTTAAAGCACTGCTTATTTCTTAACAGAAGTGGTTTGGGGATTTTTCCCACTCAGCTTGTGGGCAGGTTTCTGAAAAACCTGCCTTTTTGGAGTTTGGAGGAAGTATTAAATATTGTGTTCTGCAGGGTTTCCAAGATGTTTTTCAGCACACAGTAGAAAAGGCTCAGTGACAGTTCATTTTTCTGTGTATTCTTAAATCATTACCACAGTGGCTGAAATCCCCAAAGAAGAGGTTACCTTAATACAGAGGCCGTAGTGGTAAGTTTGTCCCTTATACTGGTTGATAACTGTCCCTGGTTTTTTTGTTTCAGGTTCTCCTCGATGAACTTTCATCCACTAAATATTGGGTATCCATGCATGTCTCGGACCATAGTGGATTTCATTACCGCCAGTTCTTACTCAATTCCTTGATACGCAGAACAGTGACTGACAATAACATACTGGTACAAAATCAAATGGTAAATGAGCAAAACACTAGCCTTCAGAAGGAGGAAGAGAGTGCAGGAACAGAAGCTGCCTGTGCAGAGGAGCAAAGCTTGGATCTCTCCCGCCGTTTGGATGAAGAGATGGAACTCTGCAGTGAACTGATCGATAATTACCCAGGGCATGAAACCTTGTGGTGTCATAGGTAAGAGTACTTGGTCAAAAGAGATTTTTTCTGATTTGTGGATGATGCTTCACATGATACTTCCGAACAAATTTTTCTGGTTTTAGGAAGCACCACTCAATAAAAGATTTTTAATCTGCTGTGTATTAAGCCTTTAGAAGATGTTCAAGAGCATAATCAGAACAATTGTGTGGGAAATTTGAATAGGCTTAAATGTCTTGTGGTGTAAGCTCCACTTGTCCATATAATTTGTGCAGGAGACACAAGATGATCTTAATGAGCCTCCTCACACTTCCAATGTTTAAACAACAAAAAATGAACACTATGTAGACAGAAGATTGGCTGCAGAAAATGTTTTGTTTACTAGCTGGATTCAGTTTCCTGTCTAGGTAACAGTAGATTTGCAAAAGTGATGTGGAGTCCTTTCTAGTACAGCATGCTCAGAGGCAGCAGATTTTGTGTCTGTGAGGGAAATCTGGTGGGATGTCAAGTGAATTGAAACAGTTCAGCAGCAACAGCTGTTTATTCTCAGTCCATGACTTTGTTTTTTGTTTTTTTTTTCTTTTCCTTTGAAGAAGGTGTGTATTCTACCTTCAACAGCACTTAAGCAACAAACTTCCTCTCGTGAGTGCAGTGTTATCATCTGTGGACAGCAGTGATGAAAGTCTGAGTAATTCCCATCACAGTCCTGCAACGGGTCACATGGCACAAGCTATGGATGTTGATGGTTTGAATGAATCCAGCAGCAAACAAGGCTATACCCAAGAAACAAAACGCCTGAAACGTGCTCCTGTGCAGGACTCTCTTGGTCCAGAAATGGAATACCGGTTTGTTGATAAAGTGTTATCAACTTGTAGGGATGTGGATCAAGCCAGGTTTGCTACTGCTTATAGAAAATGGTTAGTTACTTTTCTAGGTCAGTGAAGGAAGTGTTTCAGGGTTCTTCTCTTAGTGCAATATTCTCTTTTCAGACACAAATGCATGTCTTGGTTGCAAGTGCTAGCTAGCTCTGTGTTTCTTTCTCTTATGATGGTCAGTCCTAAAGCTAAATTTCAGAGTAGAAGTCTGTCACTTTATTAAAGGACTGGCATATGTTTTTATTAAGCAAATGCAGTTTGTTATTTAATCTCTTAAAGAAATCACTCTTACCAGCTTCATACCATGACATTTTCTTTTTTTTAACTTCTACATTAAGGTGGACTCTGAATCATTTGACTTAAAAAAAAAAAAAATTAGGTAAAAAAGAAAAAGTTTGAAATGCTTGTGAAACAGAGTGTCTGAAAAAAGAATGTGAGAAACTGTCAATGTCGGCTAAATCTGTTCCCTGTTTGTTCCTGTATAGCATCATGCTTATTGGATGCTTATTGGATCCAGAGTATCTTTTGCTGAGTGCGATTATTTTTGTATAGCAGTCTTTGGTAGGACACCAGAATACAGTATTTCTTTCTGAAGTCTCCAGTTACAGTTTTAGACCTATCGTGCCTTTTACTGTTTTAACTGGGTTTCTGCTTGCTTACTGATTGCCATGTTAGCTTGATAGGAAGGTATAAGGTTGAAATCTTGATAAGCAGATATAGGAAAATGTGGCAGAAAATTGTTCAAACAGATGTTCACCCACAGTCAGAGCTGTATTTGGCTGTATTTGGAAATAGTTTTCTTAAAACAGACTACTTTACCTTAATTTCTTACTTGGTGTTTATTTATTTATTTAATTTCAACAGTCCAGGAATAATCACACTTGATACACATTTCTTATGTCCTATTTACATCACAGATTCTCACCCTGCTAAATCACACATTGGTAACTTGTACTTAACCAAGACCCTACAGGTCCAATATTGGATGGAGTACAAAGTACCTCTTCCAACTCCATTTCTGAGGCTGTACAGTTGAAAATAAAAGTGACAGCAAGGAAGGAGCTAACTGTTCCCTTTTGTTCTTTTGAAGAGCTTCATTCTTTGGTTGTTTTTTCACTTGTTCCTTTTTTACTCTTAAGGAAGAGCTCTACTCCAACCATACATCTCTGTTTACATAACTGTAAATTTCAAGGGAATTTGAAATCAAATATGAATGGTGTATTTTGTCCTTTCCTTAGAACTTGTCTGTAAAAGGGATTTTTTTACACTAGTAGAGTTGTGCTGGTCCACAGACCCAGGGGAAACATTCTACAACTGTGGAAGTCTATACAATGGCAACATTGCCTCTGTGAAAAGCAGACGATTCTCTGGGGGGATTAGATTTTCAAGTTAGTGTCCTTGCTGTAATTGCTTTATTTATCTCCTGCCGCAAATGCCTCTTGACCATAAGTTTCAAGATGCTGTTTCCGTTGGGCAGAGAGAGAAACTATGAGGGAGGAAAAAATACATGTAGCCTTCTCAAACGGTGTCACTTTGAATCAAAAAAGCACTCAAAATGTGAAGTTCCTGCACTTCTAAGTAGTTTGATGAATGAAGTTTACTCTCGCATTTCAAGATGAAAACAGACCACCTTCAGTCTTTGGTAGTATGTTCATGATTCATTTCAGGCACCAGGTAGCTAACAATGACATTTCTAAATGTACACTCCTCTGTTTACAGTACATAGATAAGACTGATCTAAGCTTGAGCATCTCCATGTCAAAGCTTTGTGTCAGAGGGCAGCCACCCCTGCCTCTCCATAGGTGTGGATATTATAATGACATGGTCATTAGCTTTGAGGTGCTGTGCGATGCTGTGGTGGTTTGGTTGATAGTTATAATAGCAGAAGACTATAATTGTTGTCTGAAGGAAGTGTGGAATTGGTTTGAGGAGGTTGAAGTACAAATGGGAGTCTTAAGAACTTAAGAACTTAACTTGAGCAAGAACTTTTACACATCCTATGGGACCTGATGTTTATTGAATGTGGATGCTTCATTAAAGTATGTATAGTAGCCTGGGTCAGCTTGATTAACAGTATCCCATTAATGACTATATGAACCTGGCAAGTGTGAAGTCCAGGAGGCAAGGTATCTTGGTCCTAGACTACTTAGTAATGTATTTGTGTGTTCTGTTTACCTTGACAAAAATGACCTGTTCATGAGAAAAACATTAGTGATAGGAGCAATCTCAGAAATAGGAGCACGATAAGAAACATTTCTTGAACCGTTCTTGAAACATTTCTTCCGTGGAATGGAAGAGATTCTCTCTTCTTGCACTAGAATGACTGAGGCTTTCAGAAGAAAATACTAATATTAAAATCTGATGTGAAACTCATTATATAGTTCTTCCAGACTATAATCTGGAGTCTTAGTTAACATTCTTAGAGGTGTACGGTGGAAGTTCTCTGCTTTTGAACTTAGTATCATTAACATTTAAGCAGGTGCCCTCAAATACATGTATGTTGTTCCTATTCATGTCAGCACAAATAATGCATTCTTGTAGGACAACAGAATTTGGTCCTATGTAACTGAATAGAGTTGCATTGAATTTCAGTACTTGGAAAAGGTTCTGAGAACTCTGATCAGAGAAAGTGATGATATTCTTGCTACTTTTGCAAAACACTGATTGCTGTAGTATAACTCATAAGTGTGGGTTTTTAAAGTCTGCACCTGATGGAAATATTCCCCTTCATTTTTAAATCTAGTTAGAATAGTTAGAAATGTTTGCAGACCTGAAAACTAAATAGCGAAATTGAAACAAGTCATATCTTTCTGTTTGAAGGAAATGCAAACAGTAAGTTGTTAAATTCAAGATTTAATTTATTAATAGTAACAATATAAATTATATGAAAAAGGAAAATAGTATCTAAATTGCTTCCAACTGTCCATGTTCTGAAGCCTCATGCATGAAATGATTGAAGAAATACTTATACTGCATTAGGCTCAAAACTGATGTGAAGTTCTGGAACTATGATCATTGCAGCATACCTATCTAACCACTTGGTGTTACTGCAGAATCCCACTTGGGCACTGTTCAAAAACAAATAAAGTGGCTTTAGGTCATTGGTAGTTAACATACCAAGCATGGCTACTTTACATAAGGTATTTCAGCTGTTTCATGCTTCAGAGATCAGAGACTAAAAATTTAGTCAGTGAACATTCCTGCAGAGAAAATGTCCAGCAGAAGCTGCAGAATACAAGGCTCTAACTCTCTGAAGTTCCTTCAAATGTAAAATCAAACTTTGTACAACTGTAAACATCTTCATGTATAGTTCAGCATCTTCCTGATTTTGTGTCCTGCTGTAGTATGTGTCATTTGAATTGATTATTTTTGTTCACTGGATTAGTCTTTGTAGAAATTTGTTAGTACTAGAAACAAAGGGTTTCGAGGAACAAATGTAATTTGAAACTACAGAATTTGGAATAGAAGGAATCATGTTTTTAAGTGGTAAATTCTCAGCTGCTAAATACAGTAACTGTTATTTCACTGGCATTTTGTTTGTCTTGTGTGTTACAGTCACTGGAGAAACATGCAGCATTAAAAATAGCTACAGTAACAAACTTGTATGAAGTTATTGGAATGCATTGTTACAGCTGCTCTGATTAATATTCTTAATGTACTCATGTCTACATATTTGTATTTTATTGACTGCTTACATATTCTTTATACAACAAAATTCATGTGTCATTTAAATAGGGGATAAAGTAACTTGTCAGTTTATACTATTTGATTAATTATCTTGTATGTAATTTGTTTTAAGACAAATAAGCAAAGTGATAATACAGTGAGAAAGCTTAGATTTTTGTCTTCTAATCAAAACTTCTGGCATTTCCAGTTTTGTTCTAGTGCTGCTTAATTAGAATGTGTAGCTAGACTTTATGGATGGGAGTGATTTATTTTTTTTTCCTAAGTAGATAGTTAATGACTTTTTAAAACAGTACTGTATAATACTTATTAACAAAAACAAAGGGTTTTGGGAAGGTTTGTCTGCATAACCAGACTCAAAAAGCATTCTTTTTCAAAAACATATAATACACTGAGCAAAATGTGAGTACCAGAGAATAATTTAAGTTGTGAGCCTTTAGAGATTTGATGATTAAATTTTTGGACAAGTTGTTGTTTGCTTAGTTTTGTTTTGCCTTCTGTAAGGGGAGAGTGGTTTTTTTTGTTGTTGTGTTTTTTGGTTTTTTTTTTTTTAAATCTAGGTGAACCATTGCACTTAAAATGTGGGAAGAAAAACCCACAACTGCTGAATTGTATATTATAGAGCAATTTTGGAAAAAGCAGTGAACTGACACTGAAATGTAGATGTCACTTTTAAATGCATCTTTGCACTCAGTGGGTGATGAGAGATATGTATAATTAGATCTTACTGTTTTCTCAGTGTCAGATACAAAGAAAAGGGTGTAACTCACCAATTGTCAAATGTATTTAACATTCAAGTTAGTTTCAAAGGAAGTTCAGTGTCCCTGTCTGTAATTTTCCCTGTGCACTCAGAGGTATGTTTCTTCTCAGCCTCTTCTCTGTTCTTTCAACCAGCAAAGAAGAATGTAGCAAAGCGTTGGTGAGGTGGCCTAATTTTGTGTTTGAGTAACTCTGACTACCTCCCAAAAAGTACTTTGACTGATGTCCTTAAGTGGAGTTCATCAGACTCAGTTATTTCAGAACCTCATGCTAGGCCTGTATCCTCTTTCAGATGTGAAAAGCAAGAGCTTTATCAATATTTACCAAGTTTTCCAGGGAGAATTTGAAGGAGAAAGGTAAAAAAAAAAGATCTTGTAGTTAAAGTTGGAAAAACTAGAATTAGCATAAATTTTCATTAGTCTCTTCTCTGAAGAAGCAACTCTATTGCTGAAAAATTGAGAGAATTCCATATATTACACTTTTGAACTGCAGACCTGACACTTCCTAACGGCTTTTGCTTAGTGTGTAATGTTACTTCTCAGGGCATAGTCTATTGTAGTGAATTAGGGTGCATTTTTACAGTTTATAATTATTGATTAAAAAGAAAAAAAAAAGCTGAACATGTAATAACTGGCTTTTTTTTTTTTTTTTGTCTACCATAGTATTTTATAATCTACCCGACACTGCAATATGTTGATTCTGTACCCAGTAATGTACAGTAGACACTCACCATTTTATCTGCTTCATACTGTTACTCTGCATCTTGAATTGCTGTTGCAATCTTACAGGAAGGTCTTGACAGTTGTTGGATTTATTCTCTGAGTTTCCTAGTAGTATTCGGTAGAGTAGTTAGTATCTCAGAGTATATTGTAATAGTCATCTGTGTTGATGCACCATAGGTCTTAGATTGAATATTTTAAAACCTTTTGTTAGGATTCTGATCGCTAAAAATTTTTTGATAGCTGTCAAATTCTTACATGCAACAGAGTTATTCTGGAAAACAGAGCTTTTAACTGAAAAGTCTGGTTTGTTGAACATCTTTATCTGCACCATCTGGAACCTGCTGTACATCCTATTGTATAGACAGAGGTGGGGAGAACCCACAGTGAGGTGCATATTTTCTTCATGAGCAGGTTTCTGGATGGAATATAATTACAGTTAAACAAAGAGCTTTTCTTGGATGAGGTACACCTGTCTCTTCATTGTGAATAAAGTGATGAAATTGGTACATCATTAATATGTTAAGATTTCCTGAATGGCTGCATGTAATGAGTAGATAAAAAGAATGTTGTTTTTTTAACCTGTTGTTAAAAAAATTACATAAATGATACGAGGTACCAGAATTTGTTTTTAGAAAGCAAGATATACCTACTGTGTTCATTCCCTTCTGTACCAGTTTTTCTTTTTTGAAATGGCTACATTTAAAACTGGGTAGTCATCCTGAAAAGTGTGCTTGGGACCACACTTCATATAATCTCATTACTTTCATACAATCAAAATAATAGATGTCTTAAATGTTTTTAAGTAGCATTAAGATCCAAGGTAGTGACAGCACTACAGTGCTCAAGTGAGCCAATAAACTCTAATTTTGTAACACTGTCATGTTCATCAAAGTACTATTCTATGTAGGGAAATGTTTATTTTATCAAGATATGTGCAAAAATATTTAATTCTCATAGCTTTCTTATTAGGGGATATACAACTAGTTTTCAACATAATATTTTGCAGTATTTTTTCTATGAAAAATCTCAGATGCACAGTTGTGACCATTGTAAATTTTATGTAGATTTCCAAGATAAATTAGATAAATCATAAATTTTGTAGCAGAAAGACTGAAATTAGGACAGTAAAACACTGGAAAGTGTTCTACAGGATAGTGAATGTAAAGCGTTAAGTTTGTTTTTCACTGGTCTTACTTTGTCATATTCCTGTCAGATGGGGATTTTTTTTTTTTAATTTTTTTTTTTTTTTTGGTGATCAGTAGAGAATTTATCTGTGAATAAATTATCTATATTTATTCTCCCATAATAAGTGTGCATGTATGTGTGACTGGATGGCTGGTGGAACTGTGTTTATGTTTCTGCAGTGAACACTGCAGAAATCACCCACATTTGGCTATCTGCTGACAGACTCCTCCATGGATAACCTGTCCTGAGTCTGAGTCCAGCAGGGTGAGTGCCTGCTGAAAGCAGTGGGATCTATTGCTTCCCCTCTCTGTCTTAATCTGCCTGATTATCATGATACTTGGGAAAATGCCTGCACACACCAACCAAATTAATAGTGGTGTGTTTATTCCAAGTGCTTGTAGAGAGTATTTGAGACTGTGAAAGAGTTTGTAAGGTCTTTCAAGCTGAGAAAATTTGGGGGTGCTCAGACAATACCTAGGGGATACTTTTCATGAGTCCTCCAGAAAGGAAATGGACAGGCAGGTTTTGGATGAGTACTTCAGCATCACAGGAGACTGAGAAAAGTGTAACTAGTGACTTAAATTGGTATTTAAATGCAAACAACAAATAGTCTTTTTGGTACCTTGTTTTCAGTATTTTTCTCACACTCTTTTTGTAAAAATAAATCACGTAAAATATTTTCAGAATCATTCTTCACTTTGAGTGTCTTCTGATTTTGAATTACTGGATTTGAGAGCTTTCCTTAAAGGAAGCAGTTTTAGTGGAAAATTCTAGCACCTTTCCTGTTTCCTCTTAAACAATGTGATTTATTCCAAGTGTTCTAAAATGAGCACCTGAAATCAAAGGGCGTTACTGAAAGTATTGCTCATCATCCTAAATGCAAAGCTTAAAAAAGCTTCTCTCATATACTTCTTCTATTATTTTTTTTTTGTTTTCTTATTTTCTCTTACAGCTGCCAGGTAGAAAGAATATGTAAGGAAGCCTATAGTCGATATGAGCAATCTTGGCTTACTTAATTTGGGTCTTCACTTCTTCAGAAAGGAGCAAGTCATAAACCCTTATTTAGAATGGTCATTCTATAGAAGTAATTTGCAGGATCCTGGTTATTTGTTTGTGATCTGAATGCTTTATTTTGACATTTATTGAAATGAGTTTCAAAATTCCCACCAACTTCATTAGCTTCAGATCTCAGGCCATGCTGTGGAGAGAGTGTCAGCCCCTACCGTATAGCCATGACATATTTCATGTAATGAATTGCAAGGGATTTGTTTGTCTTTCACAAATGGTTGTATTTATGGCTTCAATAAAAAAATAACCAGTTAGTATATATAGTTGTTAGCACTGTGGAAAAAGAGCCAATGAAGTTATAGAATGGTATAGGTTTAAAAGGGCAGCTAGAGAAAAACTAAGGGTACTACAGGGTATCAGTAGCTGAGAAAGCTTCCTTTTCCCCTCTGTTTTTATTCCCCCTCTATTCTCTCCTCTCCTTCTCTCTTTCTCCTTCCCCCACCTCCTGTCCCAGCTCAAAACTCCCCATTCTCTCCCCTGCCTCCATGATTTTTCACATTTTCTAGTGGTAAAAACTTTCATACAATATACCTGTGTGCAATCCAGGATAACACTTTAGTTTTGGAAGTATTGCTAATATCAGTAGCAAATAGATACAGTACTCAAGTTTTGTGCAAGATATTTAGGGATGACTGGTGAGGTTTTAAGTGCTGTGTGATAACTGATGCAATATTGAATGGGAATGTCTTAATAAACAGTGGATGGCTTGAGTGTTGCTCTTCTCCAGGCATGCTACAATATTTATGGTCAACAACTGCGCATTTTTCATCCTTGCATCTCACAAATGCTTATCACTAGCTAACAGCTAATCTATTTTGTAAAATGCATCTACATAATATTCTTCAATTATCTGTTGTTATCTAGTACTGGATAACTGTTGCCACACCTTTAGTCCTTCTTCAGTGAAGCCTGGCCAGATTTTCATGGTTATAAATCTGGTTTTGCTGTGAAGGGAATTAGAAATTCCACCATATAAAGAAGTATTTTCCTGATGTCTAGCTAGAAACATAGAAGGGCATCTTAGCACTGTTTTCCAGTTGTGCGCACTTGAGTTTTACCTTGTTTATCTCAAATATTTTGTATTGCATGTTAATTAAATTTTTGCATATCCTAGTAGTACAAAATTACTTACAAAATAAAAAAGAGCACCCTTACAGTTTTAACTATTCTATGCAGATATCTTCCAAAATTTACAGGTACAGTTTTAGTGGTGGTGGTTGGTAAAAATTTTTTTTTCACTTATTTATTAGCAGACTTGTTTTTTTTATGTATTAGTAACAAATTGGACTAAGCATCACTTGTAAGTTATTGTATTTCTGTAGAAAATGGAAAATAGTGTAATGTTGTTTTTGTTAAATGTTGGCAGTTTATAAATAAACTTTTCATCTCCTAAAAAACCTTGTTTTCTGACAACACTGAACTCCTTTTCATTCATTGTTCAAGACACCCCTCATAATTACTGCTAATCCCTTTGGTGATACTCTTCCTTTGACAGGAGCTTCATTTTTGTCTTGTGAATTAGGTGATGATAGCAGACTTACTTTTGGTTCTTTTAAACACTGACACTTAGGCCTTTTTCAAAAGCTTTCCTAGGTTTTTGTTCAAGCTTAGTTTCTAAAAGGACAGAGATGAACAGAAGTTAGTTCTTCATTAGATACTTCTTTCTGGCAATAGACAGCTGGCTATACGGTGTAGAGTTGCAGAATTTGGACATCCGATTGCTGCTTATGTTTCTCTAACTTTTTAAAATTTCAGCATGAAGTTCTGTGGTGTGCTTGGCTTTTTTAAAATCTGGAATCAACCAGAATAGCTTTTCCCAGTCCTTCCAGGTTCCATACCATTTCTATGCTGTTACAATTGAAGGGAAAGCAGGTAATTGACCTCTTGTGTTAGGAAAATTTACCTTTCTTGATTCATACTAAAGATAGATGTAATACAGAAGTACCACTATACATGGTACTTTGATTTCCTGTTGACTGCCTTTAGAATATAAAGTCTGCTGTATAAATTTTATGCGATTACCTGAAGAAGAACCCTCTGTAATCTGATGCCTGATGTGAACTGGATGAAGAGATACTTGAGGTATGTTCATTATTTTTGTAAACTTTTTAATTGTGCACATACAAATACATTAACAGCTGGATCAATAGTGTCGATCTGCAGTTAGGCTTTTCAAATAGTCTTCTACTTCATGTACAGCTCTAGGATTTCATTTATGAAAAGTTGTTAATTTCTTGGCAAAACTGACTTAGATGTTTAGATCTCTTTGATAGACTTGAGTTAATGTTGAAGTAAATTTTCTTCCAGTCCTTGTATATCAGAGCAATCAGTAGCTCTATAAAGAGCTCTCATTCCAGACTGTAATCCAAATAATTTTGAGGTTCATTTAAATAATGTATTAAATGAATAAATATTAATATAAAAGAACATTGAACTATCAGAGCGTGTGATTGGGATTTCATTTTTATTTCTTTAAGCAGTGGCGCCTGGTATATTTCAGTGTAATGGCATATGAAAAAACTCTTTGAAGTCAGAAAGTTTTGTATTTCATTTATATTATATGGTGTGACTGGAGCTGTAGGTCCAATATTTCTCAAATTTACTTAAGGGTTTCTAGGATTGTCTTGTCATTTTGTTACCCTGTTCAGATATACAGGGAAAGAAGTTAAAAATATATCTGCATGGTCATTCTCTTCTGCTTGCACTTTGTAATAATTATTTGTTCTCTGTGAGAAACAATGCTCACTTTTAAAATTTCAAAGCTTTATTAAACCTTAACTAAATACAACAAAAGACTGAATAAGAAAAAATTGCAGCTCTGGGAGCATGGAACTAAACCGCCACATGCTCATCTCCAACATGGATGCTCTGCCTTTTATACCCTTGGCCCCTGCCAAAGTCTGTCAGTCAGCTCCTTCTCTGCCATGATCGGAGGGGATCACTTTCTTACCCCTTGGCTGGAGGTCAGGTATTGCCGTGCCGCACCTCCTGGTAACAAGCCTGCCCTCCTCCCAAATGCTCCAACCAGTGACAGTGATACAAGGGGGAAGGGAAAGAGGAGTATGGGGAGAACATTCCAAAATAACATAACTATACATCTATAAAACTTCTCTTAACATACACATAATATTCATCTCTTAATTGTGAGAGCTAACCATTGCATTACCCATGCATAACAAACCCCCCCTTTTCAGCAGAATTCAACAGAATGACTACTTGGCTCAAACAATTTTTATCTTCTCTTGAGTCAAAATTTAATCTTAGTCATAATTAGTACCTGTTGATGTGGATGAGAACAGTGGGAACAAAAACCTCAGGTTTGCCTTAATGATTGGTGGAATTGGTGGCATGAATTGGTTGGATGAATGAAAAGGGAGTCACAGAGGTCTGGTATGGCTTTTAATCCAATCTACCATGCCCATGGGGTTGCTACCCATAGCAGGTGTATCTTGCTGGTGAGTACAGAGGCCAACTTGGTCTTACCCTCTAGTCCCTGTATTGGATTCTGGAGGGAAAAGACAATCTTGGAATGATAGAGGTCTGGTCTTCCTTGTCCCCACCTTACCATGCTCACAGGGTTGCTACCCGCAGCAGGGCTATATAGTCTGTTACATGTGTCGTTCTGGTGGTGAACACAGGGCCCAGCCCAGTCTTGCCCTTTAGTTTCTGTCTTACTCCACTTGTCCTAAGTGAACCACCCCAGCATCTCTCACTGTCCCCCATGTGCTTCCCCTCAACACACACTTGCAATCCCCATCCATTTAAAACAGGACAATTAGATCAATAAGTGATACATAATCCCCTTGTATTTGCTATGCCCTTTGATATTGGAAAAGTCCTTGATCAGATACCTCTAAGGGAGCAGAGACTCTCCCTTTACATACCCTTCCACAAACAGGTTTGCCTATTTTCAGGAAAGCTGAAAACCTTGCTTCAGTGTAGGATTTCTTTATTCCATGACAGCTTTATTCTTTACTTTCTGACGCCATTTCACTTTGAATGGAAAAGTAAAAGCTTTCAAAACATCCTTAAATGAATAGCTTTATTGGTTCCTACAGTCCCCACGAAACACCGGCTATTCAGTTGGGTAGTGCTTGAATTGAACTAATACAGAAGTTAAAATTCGCTTTCCAGCTGCTCATGAGATTTGAGCAGTAGTTGCAGTTTTCCCTGTAAGATAGTGCAACCACAGAAACAAAGGGAAAACTGCAACTACTGCTTGAACTGAGCAATTGGAGGTGAGGGTGGCAGAGCTGAGAAGCAGTTTGTAAGTGACTGTAATGAGGCTGGAAAGGGAACAACATGAAATAGAGATAAATTCCCTTCTGTCTAGAAGGACTTTGGGTTGTCTTGGTCAGCAGTTGGTCTTCAGATGATAAAGAACATAAATTAAGTGGGTCCACTGGTTTAGAAATAGGGATGCAGACTTAAATGCTTCTTGATACACAGCAGGTCAAAGCTGGCTTCACTGAGTCATAATTAGGAACATGAAAATGAACTGGGAAAGTGTCTGTTGTTTGCTATCCCTGCTAGCAGAACTAACCACTGCAAATTTACCAGTGTATGGGTTAAACTGTCAGATCACACTGGAAAAGAAAGTAGCACTGGAACAACCTGTTGATGACTCTGGACACTGAGGGGAGAGAAGGGAAGATACGTATCTCCATTCCTCTCTGATTAGGGGTTTCCATAAGGGAAGCAGAAATGTAAAGTATATCTTTCTTTAAACTTGGAGGGCAAAGGAGGGCATGAGAAACCTACTGAACGTACACAGTAATATGGGCTCACCACCCCAAAGGAGAGTAACCGCAGAACATGAGAGACCTGATGTATCACTGCATGGAAAGGGCAGATGGACCTGCTTGTCTGGAAACCTCAAGGCTGATATCTTTTGTGAAAGATAAAAGTATGGCTTCTGTGAGTCTGGCTATGTCAGTGAAGTTGAGCCTTCTTACACCTGTCTGTATGGTAACTAGTTTTCAAGATACTAGCATACTTATTTTTATCTCCATTTTTTATTTTCTGAATCAGTGAATGTATTTGGGATTCTTATTTTGTGGTGCTAAAGGTTTGATAGGAAGAATAAGAAATTTGTTCCCACTCAGGCCATGAAGACAGCTGTGTTCGAATATGATACATTAATTAACATACTGTTAAATATGATAAGCAGCTTGGCATGGCACAAACCAGGAGTGATTTGTTATATTTTGATGTTTTATTTTGAGGAGCAGGACTTTCAGCTGTGCTTTTGTGTTTAGCATCTGACTGCTGTGACTTTTGTTCTGGAGGGTTTAAGTCATGTCATGTGTTGTGGAAGAGCTCGTTAGTTCTAGTAAAACAGATGATTTCCCTTTCTGCATTGCTCAGTGCACCACAGATCCTACTAGGCACCCAAAAACCAAGAAACAGTTGGTTTAGCAACATGCAAATTGGTTGATGCATTGTCATATGTGAATCCTATTGAGGAGGCATCAGGGATGTCTGGGATCTCTGGTCTGGCTCTTGGCCTCCATAGGGTATTGGTCATGGACTCAAGGGAGAGAAATTCAGTCAGTGTGGAAATTTTTTATTGCACTTTGAGTGATCTCTGTACTCATATGTTTTTCAACAATACAAGTATATATATGCATGTATATATGTGTGTATTTTGTGATTGCAGTTTCTAAATTCCACAAAACCACTAACTGGAAAGTATTTGCTTAATGAGTAGCAGAC
This sequence comes from Cyanistes caeruleus, assembly GCF_971803275.1. Lineage (NCBI taxonomy): Eukaryota > Metazoa > Chordata > Aves > Passeriformes > Paridae > Cyanistes > Cyanistes caeruleus. The sequence continues at coordinate 21,714,502 of NC_141732.1, forward strand.
CGAATATTTACTAACTCTGCAATGTTTTAACTGCAGCGAAGAATCCATGGCATTTATGTGATATACCATGTATGAGCCACAGTATTCAGTCTTACTGTTGATAACTATGTGTGAACATATTTCATGCAGAAAAATATTTCACAGGTTAACTGTTTATACTCATGCCTCCCACAATTCATTTATAAAGCTGCTAATAATTTCTGCACATATTGTTTTCACTTCAGCCATTGCTCAGGAAGATTTCTAACATTACAGTTTCTGACCTTTTAATGCCATTAGTTACATAGTAACAATTAAAATGCAAATGGTTTGCAATTAGTAGTGTCTTGAGGTACGTTAAGTATCTATGAAACATGATCTTCAGTACAGATCCATATAAGGAAATAAAAATATAAATAAATCTAGGCTCCATTTTAATAAAAGTTAACACCAAAAAAAAGCCAAAAAACAGTTCGTTCACTCTGTTAATATACTTCAATTTATTCTAATAGTGATATGTAATAAAACCATGGCAACAACAAAAAAATAAATCCTGAGATAAATCATAAAATATCAGACTACCTTCATCTGAAATTAAGCTGGAGAAAGATTAAGAGATTGCATGTAATCATAGGATTTTGCTACATCTTAACCATACAAGTGGCAGACTATTTAAAGGAACTGTGCTGTCAACAATTTAAATTTGCCGATACTCCCACCACTCTCCTAAGACTGACAAATATGTAGACCTAGGATTTGCTCTTTCTTCTGTTTTCCTTCTTTGAAGACAGAATGGTTATATGTACTTTGAGCAAGGCTGAAATTTCCTCAGCAAGATAATCAAAGTTACATTTCTCTGGCAAAAGCTGCCTTTTGACTTACTTTGGTTCATGCTCTGATGCTGGAACATTTCTCACCTAACCATCCACTGACACCTTTCAATCATGTGTGCTGCCCACTCTTTTCACCTCTCCAAATGACAGTCATTCTTCAATCTGACCCAGCAATCTTTCTTTGTAAGAGCAAAAGATGTTAGTGCATGAAATACATCTTCCTTAAAATTCACTCTCATTTGTTGCTGCCATCTATCATATAGTGACTAATGTTAGTTCCCCACTAAGTAAAGCTTTGTGAAATGGAGTGTATAAAAGGGTCTTTCTGTAATGAACATAACAGGTATATCTGAACTTGGTCTAAACAAGCCAGCCTCCTGTGCTAATTGGATAAGGAAGAGGCTCCATTTTCACTCTTCAGTCACACTTAACATATAGAAGTCCATTTATTGCTGTGCTGCACCATCACATTAAAAACCAGACTGCAGATCTATTAATGGCTCTTATTATTTGAATGCAAGTAAATACAAGTGTACACATGGGACTGTACAGACCATTGTTTTCATTTAGTCTGTTCCTGTTGTTTTCTCAGAGAACATGAAGGTTATTTTAATTTTCCACAAGGCTTTATTATCCAGTTTTACTTGTCATTCAAACCACACAGATACCTCTGACTGCTATGACAGCACCTCTTGTGTTGACCCTGTTAAACCTTGTTTATTTCACTTGCTTTGTATTTGAGTAAAAACACTTGAATTTTTTTATTCTTACATTTGCTCCCTTGGTCTTAATACAAGCTGCTAGCTGAATGATTTTCTCATTGACTTGGAGTAAGCTAAGGTGGATTGGGTTTTTAGATCTGTTTTTTTGTATTCACTGAACTTTGACCAAGACACCGACTACCTCAGACTTGTTTTGCATTCCTACTGCATTCACATCAGCAAGGTATCACAGTATTATGAGACTGACACATGAAAAGGGATCACATACAATTACTGTCCATTTGAAAAAAAAAAAAAAAAAATTAAAAAAGTTCAGTTTTACTGGAATTTCTCTTTCAAATGATTTTGAAGGGAGCACTTCCATACTGCCAGGCAGTGTGGTGAGGCTTAAGGTAAAAGTTGCAAAGTGTTCAGACAGCAGGTCTGATTTAATGGATATATTTTTTGCATAATATGGTTAACATTGTGATATTTAGGTGCTTCAAAGGGCAAATGGTAAAACATTGCACCTGATACCGGTCACAAACATCACCTCGAAATAGCAAGACTTGCAGAAGTTTCTGAAAGTCCCCATATGCAAGCGATGCTGGATTCCCTTTGTTAGCAGAAAGGAGCTTATGCTTCTGAGGATCCTTGGCTGCATGTCTCCTTTGCTCTCTCTTGGATGTCTTGGGGTTAACAGTGGAAGTGCCTCAACTGAGGCTGAACAGTTGCTAAAATCCAAGAAGGACAGTAGTGCCAAATCATTAATTTGAAATGTGAAATTACAGGCAGAGGGCCCTGTGTCCTGATTCCAGCCAGGACAGGGTTAGTTTTTGCAGTAGCCAGGAGGTGCATGACCAGGACCTATGGGTTATTCTATACTACCTCAGGCCATGCACAGGGGCAGCAGTGGGAAGCAAGTGGTAAAGGGTAATGTGTTTGTGTGGAGAGCCCATGTGAATCCTTTGCCTCTCTTGTTGCTGTTACTGTTCGTTTATTATCTCATTGCTGCTTCCAGTAAATCGTTCTTATCTCAGCCCGTGATCCTTGCCTTTTGTACGTCTAGTTCTCCTCTCTAACCTGTTGCAGGGATGAGGGGAAGAGAAGGGGCAGGGGAGTGAATGGGCGGTGCATGGTTTGTAATGTTTCAGTGCCAACACTAAATTGGGGAATGCCATTCCTAAACCATGACACTATGGGTCAAAAAACTAGACCTGACCCTACTTCTGGCTTGGTTTTACCAAGCAGTTGGGCTGATCACATAACTGATTTCTATGGCACTACATTCAAAAGTACCTGACTCCATGAATCAGCCTACGAGTGAGGACACCATTTGGCTTGTTGCTGAAGTGATCAACACTTCTTATCAGAAAAAAAGTCTAATGACTTCATTATAGAATTAACTAATTTTTTGGGAACAGTGACTAATGTTTCAAACAGTGCTAGAAGACTTAAAGTGGTATTGAGTCCAAATTAATTAGATGCTATATTATTCATGTGCCATATAATATAATCAACAATAACACAGAAGTAGTATTTACAGAATAAAGTGTTTGATTTCTTCCAATACTATCTTAAAGACTACGTCTATCTAAGTGATAAAGAAGAACATCCTTCTTGTGCACATGGAGATTGCAGAAGTGCTTGGAGGTATATTAAGGTATCATTCTCTAACATAGAAAATTACTTTATGAAGGAAACTGCCTGTGAAACCTAAGTGTTTCTTATGCTGCTAAGGAGTTACAGACAGACTGGATGAAGGCACAATGAAATTTTGTATGGGAAGTCAGAACAGTTGACAAAATTGGATTTTTATGCTTGAAAACCATACTTTGATTTCATGCTATTGGCTTAGCTATTTCAGACCAAGAAGCTAGTAAAGAAGATAAGATGGTTGAGTTTGGAAGATACTATTCATAAAACTGCCTTCCTTTAGTTAATTGGTCCAATACCACAATTTGGAAACATTTTGATTTCTGAAACCCACCTATTTCAGTACCAGCAAGCACCTCTGAAACAGCCTACTCTCTTCTAGTAACAGACCGCTGGAGTCAGTGATTAATGCTTTTTGGGAAATGAAAGCTGTAATCCTAAGCTTTCAGACATTATGAATGTAGAAATTGAATGCTTCCAATGTAGAAAACATTCATTTCTGTCGCTTCTGAGTCTTGAGCTATCTGATCTTAAAAATGTCAAGCTTGTACTGGTCTTTTTAGACTGTGAGAGCTGTTTTGCTTTTGGCCAAAGCCTGAAAATAACAAGTAATACACACCTAAGATCATTGCAATGTCCAGTTCCTGAAAACACATAGAAACTGACTAGATCAGTAGAGTAATGTAGGAAAAATGTATCTGAACTGCCACGGCCAAAGCTTTTATCTAGGCTAATGGGCATATAAATAGCAACACCCCCTCCCTCTCCTCCCTCCCCCATCCCCCCAACAATGAAAAAATTGGTTCAGTGTAAATTGCATTTTTTACCTAGCAAGACTGTGTGAATATGCTAGAAGCTGGCTGATATGTATTTGTCACTGATTACCACAGCTACTTAAAAAACTGTCACCCTCAGAAGGTTTTAATTTAATATCCAGCAGACAGTATTGATTCATCTGCAGCGCTACTTGATTTTATAAATGTTACAGATTAGTCTTGGTGCTTTTCCTATTGGTTTTTAAGTCGGCTTTAATTTTCTATATTGAAATTTGACTAAATAATGATGATGGTGAGAACAAGTAAGAGCCTGAAGGTCAATGCTAATGCAGCATTAGCAATACTAATACTGTTGCATATTAGCAGTGTCTGTCTCTTCAAGTTCGCAGACAACTTGTGTGTTAGAAGACCTGTCATTGTGAGCTGTGAAACACATGCGGTAAGTGGAGCCCTGGGAGAAAAATTCGTTTAGGACATGAAACTTTTCTAGGATGTAATTTAGCAGTCATTGAGACTGCCATTGTTAATCCTTTTAAACGACAGAAATGTAACAGAAAAACGCGGGTCGGGGAGGACCCCTAGAGGTCACCTGGGCAAACCTCCCTCTTAGAGAAGGACAAATTCAGATTACATTCAGGACCAACTGCTTCATTATTTTGAGAGGAAGAACAAGGGGAAGGAACTTGATTTCAAGCGAAGTGTTTTATCTAATGTAACTCTCCAAGAATCGATAGTTTTGGAAATCTGTCATGCATATTCTATACACCTTAAGTCGTGGTAACCCGGGGCTATTCCAGGGCCATGTAAGCAGGACATAGCAAAGAAGGGAACAGACATGGTCCCCATGGCTCATTTATTTTTGTTACAAATGTTAGGTTCCTAAAGAAAATGATAGAAAAACAGTAATGAATAGAAACAATTAACATAGGAGGGAAAGAAAAGATTGTTGCAATGTATTAAAAGCAGAGGAAGGGACTTCGGTAGCAGTTGTCTAAAGAATAAATTAGTTGTGTTTCCTTAACTTCTCAATTCTTTTCAACATTTTTTTTTTTCATAATCTCATTTTCAAAGTCTTCCTTTGGAGAATACTGTGGCATTTTGGCATTGGGCATTTAAAAATGCAGCTGTGCAATACAGAGTGACTGAACTATATCATAACAGGAGAACAGGTGTTGTTACCAAGAACCAAAAAGTCTACCCACCAGAAGGGGAAAACCAAATTTTAAATCCAAACTAATACCAAGTTATCATAGTAATTAGTTAGAAGCCTTAATACATAGATTATTTATGATAGTTTGCAGTGGGGTTTGCCTAAACATTTCACAGATGTTTTACTTATTCCCTGAAGAGATAAATTAATATATAATACTGTCAAAATGTACCAATTTAGGTATCCAATACTGCATTTTTTCATGAGTTTTTAGGCTTTTTAAAGTCCCCTGGCCTCTTTTAAAATGAAAAACGGATTAGGCATCAATCTGGCTCTGACGAAGAAAAGGTGTATTTATTCTGATAGTTCATTTTCTTTAAATACCATAAAATGCAAGACACTGTCTTAAGGAATTTAGGATTTTGTTTGTATGTGTGGAATCACTGAGGCAGTTAAGTGCAGGGAGCAGGAGCTTGGAGATGTGACAAAGTTTACAGCCGGGCTATAGACGCAAGCTAAGGGCCAACGGTGTGTGTGTATGTGAACACGGGAGCAAGTATTTTGGGAAAGAGGCACTGCCAAGCCCTTTCTAGCGTGGCAGTAATCCTCCCTGCAGGCTGCGATCGCAATTTGGTTAAGTGTGCTGCACCTCGGTCTTCGCAGCTTCCCCCAGGTGTGGAGGACGCCCAGGGCCCGCTGGCAGCTGCCATGCGGCCGCGGCGCCTCGGCACACCCACCCTCACACCTCCTCGGCGGTGGGAGCCTCCTCCCTCCTGGGCCACCGAGGCTGCGGGCTTCGTGCCCAGGAAAGGTGAGACGGACAGCTCGGTGTCCTGCAGGGCCTCCCTCGCTCCGAGCTGCCCAGGCACTGGCCGCCGGTCCGGAGAGCTCCGGGTGTGTGAGGGGCCAGGCCCGCGCCGCCCGCAGCCGGGAGCCCCCGGCCGCTGAGGAGCCGCGCCCACGCCCGTCGGGCCCCGCTCCCGCCCGGAGGCAGCGGGAGGGAGGGAGCGGGCGCGCTGACGCGTGAGGGCGGTGCGGCGGGAGGGGCCGGCGCTGGCGGTGCTGGCGGCGGCAGGAGGAGGAGGAGGAGGTGGAAGATGGTGGCCGCGGGAGGAGCGGCCGGCTGCTGGGCTTTCCGCCCTGCGTTGTACCGCCGCCCCCGCCGGAGCCGCCCTGCCTGCTGAGGAGGCGGCGCGGACCCGCACCAGGTGCGGAGTGGTCGCGGCCGGGAGCGGGAGGGGGGTCCGGCCGCGCCCCCGCCGCGGCGCGGGTGTCGGGGAGGCAGCGGGCCCGCGGGTGGGTTCCCGGCGCGGGATGCCGGCCCTGTCCCGCCCGGCGGCTCCTGCCCGCAGTGGGGTGCGGGCGCTGCGGCGGCCTCTGTCCGGCTGCGTGGGCGTGCGCGCATCTCCGAGCCAGCGGGGCAGCTCTGCACCTGCCCCGGGCTGCGGGGAGCGGCGCCAACGCGGCCATGACCGCCTCCATCCCAGCCTCCGGCGGGGCATTGCGTGCTCGCCCTCCGTTTGTTTATTCCATTATTTTATTTGGTGGGGGAGGGATGGGTGTAGAATAGTGCTGTGTGGAGCCGTGCATACCCCAGTGCGCTGGTTTGATGTTTTTTTTATTTTTTAGGTATTTTTTTTCCATGCGCACCTTTTCTATGGTGGAAAGGAAAAATGGGGGGGGGGAGGGTGGACGTGTGGGGATTTCGCATCCGGCGATCGAGTGGTCGCTGTCGCAGCAGGACGGTCTCAGCAGCCCGTTCCATTGGGAGATTCTGCCGGGATCTGCGGCCGCGTCCCGGTTTGCTGCAGGGAGCCCAACGGGGCCTGGATCTCCCCGTCCTCCCCGTGGAGCGTGCTCTCCACCCCTGGGCTGGGGGGAAGATGACATCTGCTACCAGCACGTTCTGGTTTCGTGAAAAGAAAGGCGTCCTGATTTTCTATTTTTTAATTTTTTTAAAATTTTATTTTATTTATTTATTTACTTTTCTCAGAGAAGCAATTTGGTAACAGTGATTGCCTGAATCACAGTCGTGGTCAGTGCAGCACTAAATCTGCTCTCTGTAAGGATCAGAGTCAGTGGGAGTAGTCTATCAAGACTTGTTTTACTGCCATCATAAATCTCCTCTTTAAGAGAGATGGGGCTGTGGGTCTAGGATGGAACACTCCATCTTTTTATTTCTCCTGTTGTAGATTTTTTTGGGCTGTGGAACTGCAGTTTAGTGTAGAGAGTGCATTGCAGATCTGGCTGTTTTCATAGCTGCTGAGGAACTAGAAGGCAGCGATGTTTGCCTGACTCTGCACACATTAAGAGTGAGGTAACGTGGGTGTAGGGCAGATCAGCCGTGTAGCGTTTTTCTTGTCTTTGACTTGTGTCACGTTACACCAGCTGACAAGAGTACACCCAGGTGGCTGCAGTTTTGTGTCTGCTCTGCAGCTGTGGCCCATGGGGTCCCAAACAACTTGCTTGCAAAATATTCCAGTCATAGTACTCCAGGTTCTGCTGCATTGCTGTTAAATCTGGACCAGCTGCACCTGCCTTTGCAGCCCATGTTGGGAGCAAGCACATGATGTCTATTCTTCCCAGAAAGTGATGGTGACATAGAATGTGTTTATTCTCTATGTGCAGCCAAACCAAAAGTGAGGTGCGTATTTACCTTTTGTCTCTAATGCTGTGGGGGGAAGGGGCAGGATAGACTGCCCAGAAGTGCTGTTCAGGAGGGAAGGACAACAGTTACTACTGAATTCTGTGCATTTGTGTGTGTTTGTACAGAAAAATTAAGTGTCCAGTGAATAATAATGGATGATCACAAAAAACTCTGCAGAAGCAGAACATTTGGTATTGTAATGCACCTTAGATGAATGTTGTGGATGTTTAATGAGAGAAATGTAAACCCTAGTGAAAGACAGTCTGCCTTCCTTGGAAAATATCCAAGGAAAGTTTTCCTTGGAAAATTTTTCCAAATTTTTTTTGGAAAAAATCAAAAGATTGATATATCAATGAGCTTTTAGGTCAAACTGATTTCGACGAAGTAATGGTGGTTCAAGGTTGGCTGGGTAGTGTAATTAATTTATTTGAATTTTGGACATTTCTAGTTATAGCTTAAAATAATACTTCTGTTTTACATTAGTGCATTATCTTCACTTTAAGTAGTAAACTTTCTGGCTTCTATGCTGTCTTTTAACAGATGCAAGGCCAATCTATTGGAAGGCTGTCAAAAGTATTTACAGATTAGCTCTTCAGTTAAAAAAATATAGGAATGCTGGGAAGGCTATTTGGTACATCTAGGTAGATAGAAAAGATCATTTTGGTGTGTTAAGAGGGCGATATACCAAAGCTTTTTAGTATAACCCTGTTTGGTTACTTAATATAAAGTCCTTTTCACAATTTTCCTGAGTTGTTAATGTAATTCTCAAGTCTCTTGTTTATGACAAGTTTGTAATTTTGTATCTGTTGGCAAGGGAGTGCATTCTGGTGGGCTTTGTGTGTGTTTGTTTTTTGGTGTTTTTTTGTTTGCTTGTTTTATTTTATTTATTTTTAACTTCCATAGAATTGCCCTAATGTATTTAAAAACATGGAAGCTAATGCATTAAAAGAGATTTTACGATACTGGATGAGGTGGCATCATGGATGCCAAAGGTGAAAATCTTGCAATCCACCATGCCCTTATTATTTGGGGCAGGGAAATTTGGTGTGGATTTTTGAAGGTATAAAACATTTTATGAATCTGAAAATTTTGGTTGCTCTGTGGTAATGTAAGTACTACATAACACTTTAAATAAAGGGAGTACTAGTAATTTTGAGGCTGAAGTTTGTGTCATCTATCTAAATAGCAAGACAAATGAGAAACCTGAACTCTTTTTGTATGAGATTTGAATGAATTTTAATTCATCCAGGAGCTGGCTTCTGACTTTTTTGATACCAATTTAAGCTACAGTCATATGCAGTGTTTATGTTCTAAACTTAAAAAGCCTTCAACATGAGGACTTTGCATGTGCATCTTTGAAATGCAGACAACACTTCTTTTTATAAGCAGTGCTTATTAGCACTAGAGGCAGCAGAAAAATCATGAGGATAAAAAGAAATGGAATCTTCTGTTCAGCTGCTTGTTTTTTATTTTTAACAGGCCTGTGTGGCTAGTCATTTGCAGTGGTTTTCTTGCTTGGCTTTAGATTGTGTTAGTGTGTGGTAATGTGTATGGCATGCAAAATCATGAAAAATGTAAGTCTAGAAAATTTACATTGCCTGGGAAAATAAACACCATGTTGCTACATGTATGTGAGTTCAAGGTTAGTAACCAAAACTAATGAACATGCTAAAAAACAAAAAAAGGAATACAATATGAAGTTCAGAGGCTTCACATAGACAAAATACAGGAAAAATCAAGCTGAGAGCTAAACCTTTTCACTTGTATCTCATGCTCTAGATACTTCAAATTTAGCGTTTTTTCCCTTGGCACATGAATTGTCTGTTATTGATCATAGCTGTTCTGGATTTACATAATATTATGAATTAGAAGAATCACACCTTTTCTCTTAAGATCTTAAAAAAAAAAATTAAAAAATATTAGAGGTGCTTCAGATAGTTTAATACATGTTGTCCATAGGCAGTGCAGCTTGATTAATTAAATCTTTACTTTGAACAAGATCCTATTACCTTAGACTTAAGTGAAGCTTTGATGAATGCATTCTTAAATGTATTTTTCTGCTTTCCTAGAAGGTGAAGATTCTTGCTTAATGAGACTTCTAGCTAGCAACCCTCTGCTCGTTTATCTCTAATAGATTGCCAGTAATACATATTGCATAGGGGTTACAGGTTTCTGAGAAAACAGTTTCTGAGATTGATTAGTTTTGATTCATAGTAATGATTGATATGCTAAATCAGCTACTAAGAACAATGTGATACTGTTTTTCTGTTTCCCCTGCATGCATCAATGTTCTTCCAAAAATCTGTATGTTTGTTGCTTTACTGAAGGGGCCTAGGGAAGCATCTTTATTTGCTGCTTTCACATATGTAGGCACGTGATGATCGTGACTGTCCTAATTCTGAAGAAATAAATACTGAAACAGTACAATGGGTACTTGACAGCTGTGGATGGCAGAGGACTTAGCTGAAGATACTCCAGAACCATAAGGACATGTGTATCCACACTAAACCCTTTCTGCTAGAAACTATCCATATTGACATGGCAGGAGGAATGAAAGTGCAATTCTTTTTCTAGGGAGTTCTGTTTCTGCAGAGATGCTGGTAGGCAGGTGGCATCTCACCTGGTCCATCATGTCTCCTGTGGTGATTTTTGTGTAATTAAAAATACATAGGGAGAAGTTTCCATCACCCATCAGGCTGTGTAAGTAACTGTGTGGATAAGCAGTGAACATCATCAAGGAAACTGAAATAAATATATTAGAAGTATTTAAAACTATATCTAGTCTGCATGAGGTAAACCACATGGAAGCCTCTATTTTTCCTATTGCTTAGCAAAAGGAGGAAATGTTCTTCAAAGTTTAGCCAGTTAATACCAAAAATTCAGAATGTTTAAGTTTTTTGGTTTTTTTTTTAGCCATACACCTTCCCCTTGTGTTGTCCAGCCTGTTCTTGGGCTGTTTGGTCCATCAGATCTTGTTTATAAGCCAGCAGTTAAGAGTTACTTGCATCTTTCTTTCTGATTAGCACTTCCATGAATGCTGCTTTCCTTAGGAAGATGGCCACCTTGTCACCTGTCTGAGAAAAATGTGAGCATAGGGAGCAAGAGACTTCATTAAAAGTCTGTGAGTTAGTCACAACAGAGCAACACATCTCTGGAATTTAGGCTGAGTGTTTTTAGTGGTAGTTTCTTTATTCAACTAAATAAACTCTTCTAAACCTTTTCTGCATATCAGGAACATGCCTACTGAATTTAATTTTCAAACTTTGAACTCCAAAAGATGAACACAGGTCAGAAAACCACCAGAATAGCAGAGCCACGGAGGCTACAAAACTTGCCCATTTTGGCAAAGATCATTTGAGTGGCTTCTCTACACTGAATCACTTTTGCCTTATTTTTTCCAATTTGGGGATGCGTGTCAGGGTGATAAATGCCTTTCTGCATTCTATATTATTTCTGTGGTTTACGTGTTGGTTCAGTATCTAGTATTTATACGTTTGGTGCCCTATATTGATTTTGCTAAATATTTTCATTTCTCTGCAAGAATTTTCACTTCAGTACATAAGAAAGTAGCTTTCTAATCATTCCTCCTGTGGTGGTCATTCGGATTTGTTTGTTTTTTGTTTGTTTTTTTTTAATAAGCATGTTTTCTCAAAACTTGGGTGAACAAGAACTTATGGTCTGGGTAAAAGGAAGGGTTTTTTTTTAAAACAGAAGGAGGAGGAAAAAAGAAAGAACATAATAGAAGATTTTAAACATACATGACTGTGACTTAGTTTTCCTAATATATGCTTAAATTTTATTTGTGGATTTTAAAAATTTTATTTATTTTTTCTGGTATGTAAGTTGCAGTTCATACCAATAATCTTAGTGTTACCATGTATTTATGTAGTGTCTATTCTGATGGCACTTTAATCATGTTTGAAATCTTGGTCCTTTTGGAAGTCTCAAATGTAACCCTTTAGAGTAAATAAAATTAAATTGGGAAAAACATTTTTAAAAGAAGAACTGAGACTAAAAAAGCTCTCACCAAAGTCAGGTGAAGAAGCACAGGGTAAAAGCTCTTGCTCTCGGTTTTTCCCAGGCTAACATCAGCAGAATGCTTAAACTAACACTCCTCAAATCCAAAGAACAGGCAGAACCAGTGGGGTTTTTTTATATATTGCTGTCCCAGGTAAATGGTAGGAGGGTGGGTGCTACCTCCACTGTTGGAAGAGAAGATTGGTATGTTTTTGTATGGTGTCTATGGGGAGCTGAGGTTTTTTCCTTCTCTCTTCTTAGCAGCTTTCTCACACCAGCTTTTTTCTGATCACAGAGTAATTTGAATTGGACAGGATCCCTGGATGCCATGTGATCTAAGCTCTGCTCAAATCAAGTGAGTGAGACAAGGGCTGCACATACCATGTTTGTAGCTCTTGGCTTAACCAAGGCAGAAAGCTCTGAAGATGGAGTGCTGTGCCTCCCATAGGTGTGAAATACCAGCTTGTGCAGCAGGTTTTGCTAGAGTCCTGGTGGGATGGGATATGACTGCTGGACAGGGGCTTTTCCAGCCTGCCCTCCTCATCCTGTGCTGAACAAGGCACCCTTCAGAAAGCTGCTTGCTTTGCTGCTGGCATTTGGGGCAGTGGGAGTGTTGGGGTGAAGGGCACTTAACCATATGAGGGTAATGTTGATCTCCTTCTGATGGATGCTGGTTTTTAAGTCCTTCTTACCACTGCCATTCCCTTAAGAAAGCACTGAAAGACAGGTATATTTGCTGTGTTAGCCAATTCAGTGACATGAAATTAATATTTTTTAAATTGGATTTTTAAGATGGTCAAGATAGAGGAAAATATTGCCCAGAAATTAAGAAAACTATTTTCTTGTTATGAAATGATTTTGCAGCGGTTTCAAAATTAGAGCACTGTCTTTAAGAAATGGAAGATTTATTAAACAGCATTCCTAGTATCTATGTGCAATGCAATCCCATTTAACTTAATGAGAAAATCTTTCCCAGTAATTCTGTGGTGAGGTGACAGAAATTTGTATTAAATAAGTCAGTGCAAAACCAGCCTTTAGCTTTGTAATTCCATTGCATTTTTAGTGGACATTTTACATAACATTTCCCCAAACTTGGTGCGTATTTCTGATATTCACAGCTATTATACCTTTGATCACAGAGGGATAAATAAGGATGAACTCGGGCTTCTGCTCTTGCGTAACAGTCATCATTCCTTGCTGATAAATGATGAATGTTATCCACTTATGAGGTTGCCACAGCACCATTCAGATTTTGGCATCTTGATTTTATTTTGTAACAATGAGAATGTCCCAAAGTCCTCAAAATCTTCCTCTTGTAGGACCATGCTGCAAGGTGCATGGGAAGGAGATGTTTGAGCTTGATGCCTTCTTGGCAAGGAGATGGGCATTAGCCAGAGGACACAGTTCTGTACTTCATAAAATTGACTCTGCATTAGCTTCAAAGCTTTCCAGGCTTTAGACTTTTAACTGCAACCTCACGATGATTAGTCTGACTGTTTAGCTCTAGTTTAAAGTCACGTCCAAGTAGCAGTTCTAATGTGTTCTGTTTTCAGTGTGGTAGGTATCCTTTGGCCCACACTGATTCTGGAATCAGCAGTTTTAGTTGCAGTTAAAGTCAAGTGTGGACTTGACATCCTCACATATATTTCTATTTCTTTGCCTCAGTAAACTGTAAAGACTGAATGTCTTTTTTTCAGCTTAGGTCAACCTGCTTTTGAATGCAAATTTAAAAGCTACATAAGACATTTATATTTTAAGGGTAACACAGGCTTAATGCTTTGATCAACATTACATCAAATATATTTTGTATTAAAATCAAACTACATTATTGAAAAAAAAACAACTAGTATTTCTTGTTAGCTACAGACTTGGTAATTTCTGGGTTTGAAGTCAAGATAACCCAGCCTCTTGAACAAAATTTTTGTCTCAAAGGACGCTAAATAAGTAAGCTGGAAGGAGAAGAGAAGAATATATTCGTTAGGACATGTGTAAGCTGCCTGTGTAGTTCTTTTTTTAGATATGAAGTAGTCTCAGTAATGTATTGGATGACACTTTGGGTTATATTGATTATCCAGGTGACATGGAGCATCAGCTAATGTCTTCCATTGCTCTGGGTATGACAGTGCCTGTCTCACTCACTCATTAACTATCACTGACCAAGGACAACCAACCATTTCCTGAAGGAGATCTGGTTTTCTGTCAGACCCTCCTCAGGATTAATAGCCTCCTGATACCAAATAGAAGCAGTTGCATGGTTGCATGAAAAGTACATACTAAAAGAACAATTGCAGCTTGTATACAGGATGTATAACATTCATATGGTCAATTTTCAAAAAAGTAAAAAGGTCCCTACTTCAAAACTGATTGACCTTTGGTGATTCTCTAGGAATTAGAAGTGGACTGAACAACCCTTTTATGCATGGAGCAAAGACAATTTTTATATGTCACATTGCTGGTGTTCAAATTAATATTTTATTAAAGATACTTTTTCTTCAGCCACTTTATCCAGGAAGATAATGACTAGAGGTTCTAATTTTTATTTTTTTTTTAAATGTACTTTTTCCTTGCAGTATGTAGCTGTTGAAACCTGAACAGTTCACAACTCACTTTTGATCTTCAATATTAAAGTCTTTGTTAGGATCTTGTAAGCAGTTGCATCCACAGGCAGTGTAGTGCAAGTTCATATATGGACACCAGGCATGATCTGGATAGCAGAATAGCATGAACAGCAGTAAAATAAGAGTTCCTTTTTTACATTAAGAAACAGAACTTATTCCTTTTTATGTAAAAGAAAGGTTTTTAGCTGCCTGCCCAAGAACCTCATGTTTTCAAACAGCAGTGTGTAAACCAGTCATTTTAGAGCCATTGGTCATTTGAAACACAAAGGGTTGTGTATTCTTTCGTAGATGTCTTACATCTGAAAACCAGAGGGTGAAATTACTAGGAAGGGATTCACAGGTTGGGATAGTCACAGGATCTAACTAATTCAGAGTTTCTTATGATGAAAGGAAGAGGATCATATTTTTTTCAGTAAGTTAAAATAATTCCAAAATCAATCTGACAGTTTAGTAATCATGAACTGTAAAGACTGAGGGACAGTACACAGGAAATCACTCTCTTCTTCTGTTTTTGCAACATTCTGTGTCTCCATTAGTATACTTAGTGTATCAAAAAGTCAGGCATACACCTCCCCCCTCCAAAACTAACCTCCTCCAATCCACAGTCGCTTTATTTACTCTGCCTGTTGAAGACTCCTTCTCTCCAGTGTATGACAGGAATCCCATGGCTTCATGGCTTTTTGCAATACCTCAGATAGTTATACAGTGTATAGTATACAAACCTTGGTGTCCTCTGTCTGTGTTGACTTTTCAGATGTAGTGAGGTACTGAAGAGTGGGTGCAGTTCACATAAAACTCACCACTTCAGGTAGGTTTCTTTGGTCTTCGCCTGTGCGCATTCATGCTCAGATGGGAAGACACTGTTGCCAATTCAAAGTCATCACATCTTCAGAATATGAGGTATTGTACTGTGAAGTTACCTATAATTCTTTGCATTTAGTTTGAGCAACCTGTAATGCAGGTGGGTTTTAGGGAGGAGGACTGTGGTTGCAGGGAAGAGTTGCTCAGTGTGAAGTAGCAGTCTGTTCTGGAAACATGGAAAACCCTCATGGAAAACCCATCTGTTTTCCACTGGTGCCACCCAGTGAGGAGGAGGCCTTGCCCTTTACTTATGTCTGGTCTGCTCAGACATCAGTCAGTAGGAAGTCTGAGTTCATAGTGGGGGAAAATGCAGGAAATGGAGGAGTCTAGTTGATTGATTTTTTTTTAAATTTATTTTTAAATTTTTTTTTTTTAAGATTTTTTTTCTCAAGGAGGACAAATTGGGATGTTGAAAGTGCACTTTCTCTGGCAGTGTCCAGGGAGCTTGAGGCTGGTGACAGAAGCAGATTATTTAGGGAAAAAGCCTTCAGACTTGACTGAGACTTTCTGTCGTGTATAGTTGATGTTTACCTGGTCAAACTTCCTGACGCCTTGCAAGAACTGTGACTTTCGAGATCAAATCCAAATTTTAGCATTATTTTTGTGGTCACACTTTGGTAGGGAAGTGATTATCAACATAGATTTTTCATCCCATCACTGCTCTTAAAAGCTACATCCTATTTGGAGGACTGGGGAAGAGATTGTGTAACTGGAGCATCCATAGGGTGCATTTTGATGACAGAGCCTGTTGGTGTGTTGTTACTTGCTGTAACCAAGGCAATGCCAAATATGTAACAAGGGCTTAGCATACAATATAAAAAGCACCTGCTGATGTGCCTGAATTACATATTGAGACTGCTGTAATTTCTGAAGTCTGTTCATTCTTGCACACTTGTTTGTTAAATAAATTTTTTGAAGACACCTGAAGATCCAGTGACCACAGCTGTTTTAAATCAACATTCATGAAATAAGATTTTTTTTTTTAACCAATAGGAAGGAATCTCCCAAAAGGTCTCGCAAAAGGACATGCATTCATTATCCAAAGAGCAGATCTTCTGGCTGCAGTCCTGCCGAAAGAGAAGATGTATGGACCAACATATTAAGCTTCAAGGGTATAAATCTGGAAGCTGTTTTCTGCTGTGGAGAGACTAAAGCATTAGAAGTCTGCTCTTTTCTTCTGTTGCTCATCAGCTGTGATAGGCTTTCCCCACAGGCAATAGTTTCTGAGTTCTGTTGTAGTGGCTCCCAGGTCTGCTCTTACTGATGGTTATAGCCTACCAAGTAAGCACTGATACTGGGAACTGATGAGATTTTTGACACGTTAAGTTGTGAGGAGGCACTTAAGTGTCAGAAGCAAACATGGAGTGAAAATACACCAATTTTGATATGCATTTTATGCTATTGCAGCAGTATCATTGCAAATTTTAACCTGGGGACACAGGGTGCGTGGTAGCAGTGCCTTCTTTTTTGTTTCCAGAATTATCTTTATGATCACAGATTGTTCAGCCTCAGACCCAGGTACCTCAGAGGAAATCTTTTTCTATGCTAGTTATAATTTTATTTTTCCTGTCCCTAAGTGCAGCATGTAAAAATTGAATTCCTCCTCCTAAGTCATAGTATTGTCACCATTCAGCTCCATCTGCATGGCACTTGTGACGAGAGGAATGTAATCTCATGTATATACTGTATTTTGCATCTGGTGTGTTTTGTTTATGTGTATAGCTTTGCTGTAGGTACTTTGTATTTTACACACCTTTGAATTGTATGTGGTGGAGATTTAATAATCCTCCTTTTACTCTTCTCTCCCATCTGTATCTGATTTCTAAGTAACGTCATAATGTTTTCTATTTGTTCTTTGTTTGGGGATTACTTCTTCTGGCTCTAAATGTAGCTCTGTTTATGACTTCACAGTACGTATGGTATATTTCCCAAGACGAAACAATAATGTAATATATGGACAGATTTATATATGCAAGGCATCAAGGATAGAAAAAAGCCTTTGCAAAGGATCTGGTGAACCTATGTTGGAGGTTTGGGGAGAGAATTGCATTTAATCTAAAAACATATTTTTCAGTGAAAAACAACACATTTAGCTCTTGAAAATTATTGGACAGTCATAGACAGTAGATCTTAGAGCTTAAAAATTGACAGATGCTTGACCATTCTGAACATGGAAACAGCTTGGCAATCCACAGTTCGGAGCCACTGGCCCAGAGCATCTAAATAAATCTTTGTCATGGAATGCTGAAGACTTTGCAGTGGGTGGTGACCATTATGCATAGCTCTGATGTATCAGACTGAGGGAAAGTCTTTATTTTTTCTGTGACCTTGTGAATTTATGGTCAAAGAAAGACATTTTTCTCAGTTTTACATTTGCCTCTTTTATTAATACTAAATATATTGTTGGGATGCTATCTCTGTGTACATGAATAAGATGGCATTTGGTTTTCTTCTGCCTTGCTAATAAAGGTGCTTAGTGAGTTACAGGAACAGAAGATCTCATTGTGCCTGGCATGGACAGTTTCACTTGCTCTTGTCTGCATATTAAGTGCATGGCACTTCTGTAGTCTGATCAGCAAATGCAGTTATGCTGTTTTTGCTGCTGTGATTCTACACTGCTTTAGGTGAGGGTTTCCATGGTTTATTCAATTTATTAAGAACAAATGCATTCCTGGATTCTTTCTCCATTTTACCTGGTAAACCTTACATTGTCAGAGAAAGAACTACTGTAATTTTGGGCAGAAATTAGGTAATTAGACTACCCTGTAAAATTGGTATTTTGTTTCTAAATTAAAGAAGCTTTTTCTTTCATTTTTTTTTTTTTTTTAGTTCTTTACATTTGAGGCATGAAGGAAGTCCAAGGTTTTTGATGTCTCTTGTGCGGAAAAGGTTTCACTGCAAATTTTTTTACCTGTTGAAGAGAGAGAGCAAGGAGTATAGGAGCTGATTTAAAAGTAATGTTAGAATCTTGATAGAATCTTGAAGTGTGGCTTGCTATTGAAGCACTTTGCTTTAAATGCACTTACAAACTTGAATTCTGCCTAAGTTTTATGCATTTTATGTCTGAGATTGCTTGTCTTACACAAATGACGCAAAGATCTTCACGGGGCAGGAATGATGCTTAATAATTTGAGAGGAACAAAATGTTACCTCCCTTTTGTTAATAAAGAGGAATGATCTTACCTTGTAACAAAAAAAAAAAACCCTGGTAGAAACAGTATGAAACAAAGCTTTGTATAGTAAGGAGGATTTAACCATTAACCATGAAAGATATGGTGAGATAAGGAAAGAGCTAAGCGCTGGGAAGAAACATATCAACACTGATGTCTACCAGATTGTGGAATAATCTCCCAGGGAGCAAGAGAAGATACATTTTGGGAGGAGTGAATGCTCAGTGGTGCAGGGACTTCAGCAAAACTGTAGAGAGCAATCCTCAGTTTGAACAATCTCTTTCAGAGGGATTTTTCACATAGTTTTGCATTTTACAGTCTGGGATAAATTTATCCTTGAAACTGATTTAGGCAGATTTTCTTTTATTCTTTTGTCACTAGATATAGTTTTCTGGTGTTTTCTTTCATGAGAACAACAATATGATGATGTGGTAAGTTATTTTGAACTTCAGTTTTGTCCTTGAAGCAACATTCCATGACTCTTTCACTTGTCAACTTCTTTAGGGAAATATTTAAAGTCTAAGTAATACACAGTAAATTTTGGGAGTGTACCTTATCTGTTTGGTCTTGCAAAGGAAGATCAAGTGATTGTGGTGTAATTGTATATGGTTATGCTTTGTAGCAATTTTTTATATTCCTCTGCAGCTGATTGGAATGTTTTTAGGAAGGACCTCCTGTACCAGTGTGTCTATCTTTGATGCAATTTCAAACATTACTACCACCATTTTTGCCACTTGCCTTTCCTCCTTCAAAAACACAGGGGAAATAAAACCTGTATAAAAATCAGTTTTCATATGTAAGGACCAGATAGCTTCACAGTGAGTGGCAGAGGGAGTGCAATCAAGTGCTGGGTAAAAAGAGATTAGAGAAAAATAGTAAAAATAGGGCAAACACCCTCAATGAAATAATGGCCAAAATGGGAAGATGTTTAGTTATTTTTTTTTTTAAAGTGGTAAAACAGAGATGGTTTCAGAGTTAAATGTGTTGGAAAAAATAATTGTGAATGTTGTGAGTAACTGTAATAGTAGTGGTGAATTAGCAGAAGCACTGCTAGAGAATAGGTTTGGAAAATTCTTCATGGGATTTGGGAGTTAATATAGTTGAACAAAAACTCTTTTAGCTCCCAATTATTAGATTTTCTTTTCAGAAAGAATGTCATTTCTAGCTGAAGTATCTTTGCCACAGCTGCCTATTGAAAGAAGGTGCTGTGTGTTGGTGAAGGTGAAAGGTGAAGGTGAAAGGTTAGAAAAGGCGAAGTAGATATTTTGCTTGCTAGATGCTTTGAACTGTTTCAGATCATTCCTCGTGCTTCCCCATTGGAGGTTCAAACAGTGCCACTGTAGCCCTGAGGATTCTTATTGTTGCTTCCCTACAAATCTTATTTCCCATGCTCTTAAAATCTGACATTGTAGGAAATGTTTATTAGTAGTGGAAGAATTACTAACATTATTTCTGTAGACTCATGCTGTTTCTGCAATCATTCTGACTTCAATTTTACACATTACCCATCATTGTAATACCTTCAGCATTCAAAGCAGGCAGTGCTGCCTGTTGCGCAACCACAACTTGCAACAATCCAAAAGGCAACAATTGGGCATCAAGGCTGTCTCCACCAAGTGTGTGCCGAAGTTTTGATTGCACATGGTGTGACTGCACTTGTTTGAAACTAGTGTTGTGGGTTCAGTGTGACTCAGAATTGAGGAAATCACTGTATGGCATGTCAGTGAATTAGCCGATTCCTTGGAAGTATTTTGCTTGCAAGTATTGTGTAGTCTAAGAGGTCGAACATTTTGTTTCTTCTTCCCTTATCCCTCAGCTTTTCCAACAAAGAGGGTTTTGAGTCAGAGTTGAAAAACTACAGTTTTCAATAAAGCACCTTTTATAACATGTATGCAGCAGTTACTGAATAATTTTATATTTTTAAGATCTTTTCCCTGCTTTTGAAATCTGTATGAAATCCATTTATTTGACAGACCTGTCTAAGTCTTGAAAATTGAAACAATGGTGAAGTAGTGTGCAGAAAGTTGTGTGGTCCCCATAGCTGTGTGCCTATGTGCGTTTCTGACTCTGGTGGGATGCCCCAAGAGACCTGCTGCAGCCCTGATTTCTGATGGGAAGCCTGGTCAGTGAAAAAGAGAAGTTACCTGCTGTCCTGGTGACCTGCCTGCCAGCTGTGGTTTATGGCTGCTCTACTTCTGCCCTAATGTGTGAGGCATTTGAAGGCACACCAGAAAATCTGCCAGGAGCTGTCAACTTCTGGGTTTGGTTCTAAGTTTGACAGTAAGGTGCTGATGTCCTTGCTGCATATGTAACCCAGATCAGAAGTCATTGAGAGAGTGGTGAAATGGTTGGGCAGCTCAAGTGCAGAGTTTGTGACTTCAACCAGCATACCAATAACGTTAGCTTTATTTTTCAGTAAATACAGAACATGAAATTAAACAACTTCTGCCTGATGCCTGGAGCTTGTTATTAAGGGATTTTCCAGTCGTCCATGACTTCTGGATTCAGTAAAGCTTGTGCAGAGGTTTAGCTTGAATGTGTATTATTTGACCTGAAAATTACCTTTTTGTTTCCTTTCTGTGTAAAGCAACAATAAAAAGCAATGGAGGTGACATTGCTGCTTCAGTGTTGAGGGAGTAAGGATAGAAGTAATGAAGTGATAATCCTTTCTGTGTGGGAGATGACCTTTTTAATTTAAAGTAGCACTCAGTTTATTTTGATAGTAGTTAAAACATTGCATGCTTCTGTTTTACATTTTCACTAACTGCTTGCTCTTGAATAGCTGCTAGTAAAGCTCTGTAAAGCCTTTCTCTGAACAATGAATAGGCTAGCTGAGCATGGCATTGTGGAAGCCCTGGATAACAGCTGAGGCTATGCTTTTGAGCCTCAACATACAAAATCTCTGAGGTGGAAATTAGTGAGAGTGAAAGGTATTATCAACAGCATATTTTCAGAGCTTAGCTATATCTTAACTAAATAAGATTTTTCTTTTCCTGGGGATCTCAGGATTGCAAATCCTTAGGTATTTGAAAAAGTAGGCAATAGAAATGTCTGAGTCTTAAAGATTTTTTGGCTTAGCAGGTCTCACTGATCTGCTTCTGATGCTGTTTTAGCCTTCATGTTTTTCAGGTTTTGCACTGCCTAGGTGTGTAGTTCTGAGCTTCATAATAAATGTTAGTGAACTCTCTTCACAGTGTAGGTAGACAAAACAATTCCTTTCCTAGCATGATACCGTGGACAATTGTTACAGGCCCAAAAGCATAAATAACAGTGGACTGAAGAGAGAAAACAAGAAGGATGGGACTTCATAACCTGAAGCTGTGGTTAGACAATTAACCCTGATATGCGGGTTTTAGACCAAAACTTCTAAAAATGTGCGACCTTGTGACCAGTCATCCGCTTTGTGACCATTTTGGGTCTGTCTTGGGTGTAGCCCTGGCCAGGCTCTTGTGCTGCCCATGGCCTTTAAGGCCTTTGAATAAATACCTATTTTATTCTAGCATCTGTTCAAAGTCGGCCTTCTCAAGGCATGATTTCTACCGAAACAAGCCAAGTCCCAAGTAGTGATTTTTCCCTGCTTCAGGAATCTAGAAGCAGCAACATTTTTAATGAGGAGAAAACAGTTCAGAGGCATCTGATTTAAATCTCTGTAGCTTTGCTCTAATCCTTCCATTAGCACAAAACTGTATTCAGTTTTGTGAATTTACTTTTATTTAGAATAAACTGGAGGTCCCTCCCTCCTTACTGTGTAATCCATGTGTTTGCTACTTACACTGTCAAAGGCTTACTTGGAAACTGAGCTGAGATGGCACAGAGGTGTTACGGACACCTTGGGAGAATATGCCCTTATTCTGTTTGAAAGCAATTTTGCCATACAAGTTCCACAATTCTGCTCTTTGGGTTGGTGGGGTTTTTTGTTTTGTGGGTTTATTCTTTGGGGGTTTTTTTCTGCTTGTTTCGTTGCTGTTGTTTTTTATATTTCTCTCAAGAAAGAAATCTGTGTAAATAACTGTTTTCTCCCCCTCTTCTCCTACGTGAGCTGCACATAGACCAGACTCTTCTTATGCTTGCACTGTCCTAACATCAGAATGACTTGGTTGATTTATGATTTTTCCAAATGTTTGTTGAGCTCAAAAATGAAGAAACATTGAAAAATTTTGTACACTTGTTTGTAGGTAGGGAAAAAATACACCCAAAGAAATCTGTGAGAGAACAGACATGGTGAATATGTAGACTGTTTCCTAAATAGTGCTCTTAACGAATTTTTTTTCTAGGCAAAATGGCAAAATGACACTACTACTCTTCTATCTCTTCTCTTCTTGTTGGTAATTTTGATTCTATTCTTGTTGTAGGAATTTACTTAGTTAGTTTCTTTACATTTATCTTTTTAATTAAAAAAATTAGAGCAGTATATTAAAACCAACCAACCAGATAAAACCCACCACAAACAAAACCCCCCCAAAACTGCAGAAGCTAGTAAATTTGGACTCTGAACAGCTGTTTCAAGGCAATTTTCCTGTTAATAAGGTAATTTTTTACTGTGAGCAGTTAAAAGTTGTTCTCCTCTAATGTGGAAGACATTAGGCTTCCCTCAGGCTTAAGAAGCTTGAGGGAATTTTAAAAAAAGTTCTTTCTTATCCAA
The DNA here is from genome assembly GCF_971803275.1 of Cyanistes caeruleus. Taxonomy (NCBI): domain Eukaryota; kingdom Metazoa; phylum Chordata; class Aves; order Passeriformes; family Paridae; genus Cyanistes; species Cyanistes caeruleus. The sequence goes on from NC_141732.1 coordinate 21,737,552, forward strand.
ATTGTATTTGTGGGAATGTAGGTAGATTGAAAAAAATTCCTAAAACAAAAGCCCTATAATAGTTTCCATGTAAAAGTCTGAGGTGTTTAAAATTGTATGTCTTTAACACTATGGATGTATTTTTAGATGATGCAGAAACTTTCAAAAGCTTTTAATTACATTTTTACTGTTTACTTTTAAGTTTCAACACAATTTAGTCAGTGTTTGGGGCATTAATAAGAATCATGACACTACACTACCTTGTGCAGAATTCATCAGGTGTTTGTCCACTGGGACAGAATGCATAGGGTAGTACAAAAGCCAGCAATGAAATCCTGCGTGTGCTTTTGGGATTAAAGAGGCACTTTCATTCAGCCTTATTTTCTGGCTATCTTTTTAACTTCTCCTGGGAGGTAATAGGTGTATGGGAAAATGATCTTTCAGTGAAGTGACACTGCTGCATTTCTGTACTCGAGTTGTGCTCTTGTACAGTTCCTCTTATGCTTTGTCTTTTTCTTTCTGTCATAGCTTGCCCCTAATTTATGGCCTTTTCAGAACTCAGAAAATTTCAATAGGCAGGTTGCAAAATTTAGAAGAAATCACCCCTGGAGTAAAGCCAAACAGGAACATAATTTATTAAAGAAGTGATTACTAAGTAGATGGATTCTGTACACAGGGAAGGTGAACTTTTGGGTAGTATGATGTTTGGAACATAGAATGTCATAAAAGGGACCTGCAGTTGAAAATGTTTCAACAGGCAAACCAAAGTCTTACTATGTATGAAGACCACATTGCCTGCCTCCTCCTTTACTCTGGCATCAGCACCTGGCAAGAGAAGGTGGGATCCCTGACACACTGGTGTAGAACTGTGTCAGCCCAGGTGCTTCAAAATCTAAAGCTTTTTCAGTATCTTAAATAATTCAAAGCAGCAGGCTGTCTGTCTGGACTTCTCACTTTCACAATACAGTTAGTTTGTGTTTGGAGATGAGCGAAAGTGAAGTTATGAAACCTGACACAAGAGTGACTAGCACAGTATAGACAGGAAAGTGCTGCTATGGGGCAGAACTTCCATGAGAGGATCTGTGAGTTTGTCTGGTCCAAAGCCAGGACTGGTGAAATGAAGGAAGGCTTGCACTAGGGATCACTGTGATGCACTAAATACGGCCATGGGACTGTGATTCCTCCCATGCTTTGGAGGAGAACACTCATAATAAAATTATAGAAAGAAACAAGGAGCCTGATTTTTGTAAGATTCATAAGGATTTATTATGTCTACTGTTCCTATACTGGTCTGTTGCTTTCTTGTCCATTTCCCATATCCTTACTAGACCTCTCCTTAGAAAGCCAGGAAGTTGGTCATGAAGGAGAAGAGGGTGTGGGTGGGGTGACGCCAAAGACCTGCTGAGCTGTGGGCCTGGTCATGCTACATGTGGATCGGCCTGCCAGCTGCTGCTGGAGCTCACTCTTTACCTGCTGGGACAAGGGTCTGGGATTGCTTCTGAAGCCTTAAGAAAGTCCATTATATTTGAGATTCTTGTATTATTTATTTATAAAATAAATTAAAAATTGGCCAGTGGCTAGAAAAGTTAAGTATGAGAGGTAAACTAATGTTTAATCACTTAAAACTACTGTTTGTGGATTAGCAAAAGAGCATACCTTCCAGCCTCTTTAATCACAGGGTGTTTTTTTCCACTGTAATATTATTTGTAGGTTGTAATCTTACGAGCTTGAGTGGCTCTTTGTTTTCTTTTTGGTAAACAGTGAGAGAAAATCAGGGACAAAATATCTTAAATCTTTAATGAAGACTTTATTATGCCTGCATCTTTGTTTGAGTGATATCAACTTGAATTAAAACATTATGCATACTTCACATATATAATTGGCTCTCCATAAAGCTGCTTATGAACAGATAATTGTTTTATTGTTTATGCTTTATAAGTACATTCTTGCTTATGGTTTTGGTGATTTGGTATTTGCATTCTCCATAAATCTTTAAAGAGTTGATGCTCTACGAAGTACAGAATTTCAATTACGTTTCTAAAAATGGAATTTAAATGTTTTGATGTTAAAAAGTATATATTTTTATAGTTCTCCAAAAGCTAAATGTCAGACCATGATTACTTCATTTTGCTTTTTTTACTTTTTTCTTTCTGCCTGAGATTTAAGTTGTGATTAATTGAATAAAATATAACTGAAGGGGATTATTAAAATTCTTAGAGGACTGTTTTTAGTTTCAGCACTTGTCATTTTGCAGTTGCAGTCATCTTTCTTAGAAAGGTCATGCAGCTAGTAGTATTATTTTTATTTGCATGAACAATGTTTTTAAAAGTGAATGAGCTCCTCAAGAGAATAGTTTCAGTTACTTTAGAAGAAAGAAGAACTTTTTGATAACCAGACCTCTTCTTTTTTCAATTGTTTTCTTGACTTTTTTAATAAATATTTGAAATAATTTTGAATCCTTGCTATCATTATCATTATTGTGGACTACTGCTGTAGTGGCAAATAATGGAAAATAATGCACTATAGAAAGGAAAACTCATCAGGTAGAAATAAATTTTCAAGAGAGTAGGCTGATTTACTGTATAACCTTTTCACTGTGAGAAAGTAGAATTTAGGCCATCAAAATTGATATATTAGCATGTCTTAATGGAAAGGGTTGGCTTTTCATTTCTGTTTTGTATTTTGTTTTCTGTCCTGGATATTACTCTCTGAATTGACAGATGATTGACAGACAAAGTATTCCTTGTCATGACTGAATCAAGAGATTTCTGTTAAAAGTTGGTTAAAGATGTTAGAATGAATCTAATTGTAGTGAGTTGTTTATCTTCCCCTTCTAAAGAATTTTAAAGATAGGGTTTTATTTTATCAATATATGATTTTATTATTCTGTTGACATCTACTTTTTTAATTTTACTTCCAGAGGGAGAATTATTTAAAGATTGTGATTGATTTTGATGATTGATTTTTATTTTATTTTTTTTACATATTTTCAGGTATTTTTTCCTCTGGCAAAGGTGAGCTACAAAGGTATCTTCTTACTATGAGTTGAGTAAATTTTCGTTTTGGTGATAATTACGGTTAATATTTTGCTTCATGGTACGCCCCTGGTCTAAATTTATTTATTAGTTTGAGTGGCAGCGGTCTGGGTGGATTCCATGTTGCAATTCCTTTGAGATTCATTGTAATCTCAGCTGTAAGATTTAGTGTACAAGCCACAGAGAGGAATCTTGTTATTGAGGCGGAAACCTGCATCAAGGTGGAATTTTCAGGAGTTTGACAGTAGTACTTAACATTTTCATCAGAGATTTGAAAACTAGAGTGGAGAGGCAGTAGTCTTGAAGGGGATCCACCAGGGTGTAGGAGGACAAGAAAACAACTACAGTGAGTGTTCAGAGAGGATGGGAGATGCCCTTCAGGAGATGCCAAAGCACGGTGCATGGAATTGTAGGGAGGGAGCAGCTGGCTAAGTAGCAGGACTGCCAGAACCTCTGTGGGGGTTGCAGCTAATGCAAAATGGACTGGCTATGAGGTATTGTTACTGAAGGGAGGTGCTGTGTTGAGAAGAGGAATGTAACCTTAGGACAGGTGCAAAGGATGCTCAGTATGGGCTCAGGTGGTGTATCCTGTTTGACGTGCTGTGCTGGAGAGAGCTGGTGAAAGTCTCTAGAGGGCAGACTGAGTGCAGAAGGAATTCCCACTATTAAGTCGGGATTGTTTAGGCCAAAGAAGGGATGATGTATACGAAACACTGAAAATATCTGCAGGGAAGAAAGAGGCAGCAGGCAATGTGTTCTTGGTTTTGCAGGACTGGATATAGCTAACTAGCTTGAACTGAGATGGTGAAGAGTCAGATGGGAGCCTGGGAAAACTGCCAGCAGTAAGAATATCAAAACACTCAAATCTGACTAAGTAGCCATGGGTAAATAAACCTATCACAAATATCATTATCACTGATGTTGACTTCAGGGACAAGCACACTGATATGGTTCTGTCAGATGACATCCCAAGATACGGCTCAGTGATTGCTTAGTTTTTGGTATGCTGTTGCAGAACTGCAGCTTGATTGGTTTTGTAGGCAGGAGGGTAAAATCAATCCATTTGGAAACACCTCCTATTTTTTTTTTTCTTTTTTTTTTTCCCCCATCCCAGACTTGGTATTGTCTACTTTTCTATTTTGTTCTACAAGCAGTATTCTTACCAGACCAGTTTGGAAGAAGAGACCTCAAAAATAAATAAAGCATTAATTTTTAATGAAACTGCTGATGAGATAATGGGAAAATACATTGACTTTTTCTTCTGAAAAGAGCACAAACTGAATTTGGCAGTTGCCAAGTTGACCAGGCAGTTTTATGTGTTGGGCTGACATTGCTCATGTAGCTCTGGACTCATTGTAGATTTTGAGGGCCACCTAGGCCCTGGGGATCACCAGCCAAGAAGGCAATGGAGGGGATTGTCCTGCTCTGCTCTGCCCCAGTGGAACAGGCTCCCTAGGGGAGTGGACATATCACCAAGCCTGACAGAGTTCCAGAAGCATTTGGATAATGGTCTCAGGCACATGGTGTGACTCTTGGGATGTCCTGTGTGGGTCCAGGAGTTGGACCCTATGATTCTGAAGGGTCCATTCTAATTCAGCATATTCTGTGATTATATGGTTTTATTTCTTGCCTGATCAGGATTTCTTCAGGTGTTAGAATTAATTTTGGTTTAATAGTAATAGAAGATGGTTTAGTAGACAAAGAATAGCCAGACATAGGGATTTGAGATTCTTTTGAAACTTCCGAGCAATAGAATTGTTTTTATACATGAAGTGGTACTCCCAAGTGTTCACAGAAAAAGTGCCTCCTTCATAATACTCATACAGTTTTATGACCAGCTTTATAGTTTTTTTACTCCATCCATTATTTTTCCATTTTTACTGATTAGATTTCATGTGTAATCTGTAGGAGATAAAATAAGAATCATGTGGAAAACACCAGCGGCTTTGTCATATACTAATATTTGAGAAAATACCAATGGCTTAGTCAAAATTGTAACCAGTGACTTCCAGTATGTAATTTAGACATTGAGATGAAACGTTATGACATACACATCAGGTATGTAAAGAGAGTCTGGTTTTAAGAGAGAGCTGTGAACACAATGTAATGGCTGTTTGTTAACTGGTGGTTTAAACATGTTAATTTGTATTAATTCTCTATTGAATACCACCTGTCTCCCACATTAGTTAATAATTGTAACACGTCCGAGCGCACTCTACAGAGATAATGTAGGGGAAGTCGAAGGAATATGGCCTTCTTGCTTTTCAAGTAGATGTGAAGTCCCAGAAAGCTCAGGTTGACTGATCCTTTCTGTCAGAATCTGAAGTCTCTGCACTTGACTATATATGTTAAATATTTCCACTAACATGCCTCCTGTGTGGTTGATAGTCTGAGAAGCTTTGACTTAGGATGGAGCATGAATTGAATTAGAACAAATATACACTGTGGGTTCTGATTATGGATTCTTTCCTGCAACTTTCCTTTTTTTTTCCTTTGAATGCAAGTTCTGTGATGCAATTTAAAAGGAAAGTGGATATTTTCAAATTAATAAAGTCAAAGCCACAACTCAAGCCTACAGTAATGAGTTCTGCAGGCTGATGTTGCTGTTGCTCAGTTTTCCTGAGTGTTTGTCTCTAAAATGATCTCTGCTCTCTCTTTCTGCTTACTGAGGCGTTCTACATTAGGGATAATGTCCAACATAATTCCCAGAGGAAGTGAAGAAATTTGAAGGGGGTTGGTTTAGTGCAAAATACTGTCCTATATCTAAGTAATTGAGAATAGCAATATAATTTGATTCATGTCACAAATAGCATGCTGGGCCTGAGAGAGCAGAAATGGAAATTGCTTTTGCAGGGACAGTGAACTGCAACATGTTGGATACTAATATAATACACAAATCCATTCTGCTCTGATTCTTACACTATGCCTCTCTGTAGTATTACATGGGGTCTCAGTGTAAACGAATGGCTAATGTAATCAGTCTGTCTCAGCATTTCTGTTTGTTGAATTTCCATCCAGATTGTACCTTGGCACAGCTGGCTGCCTGGTGTGGTATAATGTTTGTAGGGTTTTCAGAGGGAACAGTATAATTAAATTTATGAAAGGCTTCAAACTGGAATGAAGTTTCTTTTAGAGTACAAAATAGCAAAACAATAACATGTTAAATAGCACAAAGAAAATGAGTGCTAAAAATAAGCAATCAGGCATTATTCTTGTTCAAGACTTGGGTTACACAGACTGACACAGCCTTCAGTGCTGAATATATATAGCTATTTCCCCTTGACTAACATGTAGTAGAGTGTATTCTCTGTCCTTGTCCATGAAGATGTGTTTACAGCATTTAAAACTGATGCCTAGTTCTTAAGCAGTAAATTCCATGATGCACTAGTCTAGAGGGCATTAGAGGTGTTTTAAAATATGCAGACAACAAGCCAAAACAATGAAATCTGTGCAGGTAGGTTTTTTTATTCCTTGGAGTTATATCTTTACCATGATCTGCCCTTATGGGTCTTTATAGGCTTTTATTAATTCTTTTGCAATTTCTATGCTTCTCTTGCCTAGTAACCTTTAGCTGAAATTTTAATTTTGATCCTTTGGGGTTTTGTGTTCAATGCTGAATTTGTGCATAAAATACAGAACAGAGTGGTAAGACATTGCATTCAGAAAAATAGTCCTCAGTGTATTTCTTATGTGAGAGCCAAGGAGGAGAAAACAAGGAACTTTCCCAGCATTTTTCACAGTGTTGAGTTAAAGCTGCTTCACACTGAAAGTCTTGGAGACTAAACCTCAGGTATTAAAGTACCTTTTGAGTCTCCACCTTATGTCTCCAGGACACTGAAAAGTGTGTTGTGAAAGTGTACTTAAAATTAGCTGAAAAACCCCAACTCATTTTTGCTAGTGTGGTTTTATTTTCCTTGTGTAGAGATAGATGCCGTACGCTGTAAGGTTCACAGCTTGTTGGACTCTTGGATCAAAGGAAGGACTACAGGAACACATCCATCCGTATATATGTGGAGATTTGCTTGTTTGTAGCAGGGGCTACAGGGTTTACTTGCATGTCTGATGTCGCTGGGGAGTTTGTAGATCGAGGTTATTTTGTCACTCAGCTTCATTTGAGAAATGTGAAACGAATGGACTTTCCCATACAGTATGGTTGTCTGTACACTGTGGTTATGCTACCTGCCAGTGTGGCAGCAGCTTTTTGAACCTTAATAGTTAAAATGTAAGCTGCATTTCATTGCTGCATGTGCATGCAGATTTGGCGCTGTCTACTGAGAAAGCAGATGTGTGCATGACAGCCTGTTGTTTGTACCTTGGACCATGTGCCATTTTTGGGGACAGTACACAAGTTTGCCTTATGAAATAGCAGTCTGTATTTCAGGAAGCCACCTGGTATGCTGCCTGTTACAGTTCCACCAAAGGGGATTGATGTAAATCCTTGGGATTACATGGCTAGTTGAAAAGCTGGGACTGATTTCTGTGATTAATGTTTGGAGGGAAAGATCTGATCCTTTTTTCCAGGAGCAAACTCTCCAGGAATAAGACTCTAACCGTCTATGTAAGAAGAAAATAAGTTACTTAGAGCAGGTAATTGTAATCCCTGATAAAATTCAACGAAGTTGAATTTAGCCATTATTTTGAGGCCAGTGACCGTGACAAGGTAGGGTTTATTTTGATCCTATATCTCAAAAACTGTGTAGTCTTTTTTTAACAAGTTGCAAGATGGCATTGTTAATACAAAAGTTAGGTTTGGAAGTTTTTCAGCCTTTCCTATTGGTATCCCACTCTGCTGAGTTGAATGGATTTAATAAAATGCCAGTTTTGAATTCTAACAGAAGAAGGATTTGGCACTTTCAAGTGAATTTTTTGAGCTTTTTTTTTTTTAAGGAAAAAGAACTGGTATATTATATATTTTATAGCAGATGAGAAAGCCTGTGGCTACTCCTGGAGTTGCTGTTGAAGCCCCTGACAGTTTTCCTTGCTAAGTAGTTCCAAGATAAGCAGAACACATGGATTAAAGGTATCAGTCTGTGTTTTGGTCTGTGATTCTTCTCAAAAGAATCTGGATCGGCCCCGCAGTGAGTACTGCAGAATAGCTATACTGTGAAACTGCTGGATTGATCTCTGCTATTCTATATGCTTCCTATAATATGTAGAAATTTTTACAAGGAATGTGACCTCTTACTGATGCTCATTTGCTTCAGCAAGACTGCAGCAAATCGAACTGCCCAAGTAGTCCTAAATGTGCAAACTGAAAATTTCTGTACTTATGCTGAAAAATACAGCATCAATTTCAAACATAGAAGTGCACTGTTTATCTTGGCCACCAGCTGATTAATACTTGGAGGACATTATGATCTTGCATCACAAAGACTAACTCAACTCACTCCTTCCATTTGTGACATCTTATACCTTATTTCAAGTGCTACCTAGTTTGATTTAAAGACAATAAATTAATTCTATTCCTAGCTTCTGCATATCCCTTAGGGTGTGGGGGGAATTTGATAATACATTTTATAGTTATATATATAATCTGTATTTATATATAATTAAATCTCAGTCTGCTGCAGTATGCCTGATTTAACTTGAAATGAAAAATTCATATCACATATAATTAATGTGCTCGAGACGTGTTTCATTTAATTACTGTTGTTGTGTGCATTTATGTACTAAGTACACATTTCTTATAAATTCTCCCAGCTAATTATCTTCAGGAGGTTTGTTTCAGGATGACATGGTTTCTGTATTTATAAACTCAGTGTTTTAAGAAGACTGACCTTGTTTTAAGTTTGGGGTTTTTTTTCCCTGCTACAGAAATAAAATAGATGAAGAAAATGGAAAGTAACTGTTCCTTATGCTTAGAGAAACTGTATTTCAAAAAAATTGTCTCTTCGTCCCACTGTATTCATGTTGCAAGTCCTGTGTTGTTTTAGAATTCTTTGCTGATTCAAATTGTCCTTTTCATTTTCAGAATTTCCTATAAATAAGCACTGATTAATATTCTCTTCAGTCTAATAGCCTGGTAAGTTTTTGAGTCATGCTATTTGCACTAGAGTAGAGATTTTTCTGTGACTTGCCCACTGTCAGGAAGGAAACAATTAGATAGAAATCAAGAATTTCTGACTGCTGTCTATGTTCTTGAATCATCTCTTTCTGCCTCATTATGAAAACAATCAAAACTCTACAAACTTGAAGCAGCGGCACAAACTATAACAGAAATTGCAAAAGCATTGCAGCTACCTATTTGTTAATCTTAATGGAGAAATATGGATTCTTACATTGATGCCTACTTGTCATTATGTTTTTTACTTAATGAATTTTTAATACATAGTAATAGCAGTCAACCTGAATTTGATTTATCTTGGTGGGAGAGCAGTGCACTGCTTGCTTATTAGGTTTGTTTGGTTTAATGCTGCACTGAAGAAAATAGATCCTGCTGGATTGGGCAGTCTGAGGAAGGTAAGGCTGCTGCTGCTTTATGACCCTCAGATTTTATCATACAGCCTCACTCATACGTAGTGGTAGAACATCAGAAAAAAATTCTGTGTGAGTAGTTTTCTGTTGCTGCCAAGATTTGATACTCCTGTCTTTAGAATGGAGACTTCAGACTTAGGTGGTGCAAGCTATTAAGATATTTATTTATTAATGAACATTTAAAGAGTAAACAGATAGAGCAGCAAAACAGTCTATGCAAAATAATCTATAATCTAAGCAATCAAGTATACATGTTTACAATTCCATAATGATAGAGAGTGCAGATTCTGAGGAATCACATATGTGATTACTACCAAATTCGTTTCTTAGGTACTGAGGTGTAAATCTATTTCCTGCCTCCACAGTTACCGTCGTCCTACCATCCCCAAAACCCAGAAAATTGGAACACATGATGTTAAGAACAAAAGCCTGATTAAGAGTTCAGCATGTAATCCAAAGGGGTTTCTTCCATCCTCCCTGTGGACTTGAATCCACATGTCTGCATGACTACCATCTAGATGCAGCCACACACTTACACGTGGAAGACCCACCTTCCTTTTTCTTGCTTTGATTTGGTATTTTATTCTTGATTTGCTACATTAGTCTTTTTTTTTTCTCGGTTTGGTCTGAGCCTTTCATTCACCTTGTATGTCCCTGTCTCTGCCAAAACTTTTCAGAAGAAAACAGCCCCCAGGTTTTTTTCAGAAGAAAAAAAACCCCTCATAATTGTATTTTTGTCATTGGTCTCAGTTTTGCTACATCCATACTCAGATTTCATAATTTATTTTTGTTCTGTGGTCAAGATAAACCTTATGCAGTGCTATCAACAGGATTGCTCAGTGTGGGTGGCTTGGCAGTCCAAAATTCATGCATTATTAGTATCTTAGAGTGCTTGGGTTTAGTTTACATTTTTCAATCACTGCACAGAAATTTTCTGTTTTAGATTTCTACCTAGATCAAATTTTTCATGATGGAGTTTGTACCGTCTGTGCTGGAGCATGTGCCAGATCAGCAGGGTGCCCTGTTTTTCACACTTTCAATGCGGGCTTTCACACTTTCATCTTAGGGCCTAAGTTATTGTAAGATGGTGTACTCTACATTCACTTCTTAAAATTTTCTTTACATATCATCCATTTCTTACTGAAGTCTTTCTGTTCAATTTGCTAGGAAATTATGTGGTATCCCAGTGAAAGATGTAGAGCTGAAACTCTTGGTTCTCTTACTGTACAGATGCCTTATAAATTTTTTAATAAGCAAGAAAAGCTTGTTTCTGTGAAATCTGCAAATCACCAGCATGCAAGTATAGAGCCAAAAGGTTTTTACAGATGTCGATCTAATTGGGTGGTTGCTGTGATTTTTGGGGTTTTTTTTGTCCATCTGCTTGGATTGCAGAGCATTGAGCCACATTCCTAATATGATACATCTGCAGACAGAATCCTACACCTGGATCTGTCAGTCTATTTGGAGCAAGAGTTATTGACATGCTACTCTGAGGTGTACTAGAAACTATTTTTTACCAACTGAACCTTTTATGAAGTGCTTTAGTTGGTTTGTTTTGTTGTTTGATTTTCCTTTTTCTGAATTAATGCATAGTCACAAAATAATTCTGTCTTGTTATTTAAAGAAATGCAGAATCATTGAACTGTTAAGGAATAGATTTGAAAAGGAAGCTGATTTCTCATTGCAAACTGGGTATTATTTCTGAAAATTTAGTATACTGACTTAAACTCAATGCACTAGATACCACATATTGGAATAAGAAAAAATCTGTGAGTTTTAGTCAAGGAAATTGTTAGTTTGCTCCAGTTGCATGAATATATCAATGATTTGCAAGATGCACCAGTGATTCTTTATCCTGTTAATGAAAAGACACTCCAAGTATAACTTAACAACTTACATGAAAATAATTCTTAAACTAGTTGGCCTTTTCAAACTGTAAAAAAGTTTGTAAAAAAAAAAATTTTTACAAGTGAAGTCAGATATAATATGTTATTTAGGTTAACTGAGAAATTGTTGAATTCATCAGATATGGACATCAGCTTAGCATTTTTTATAGTGTAATATTCCTGACAAGAAAAGCAGAACTCAAGTCAGGATTTTAGATTTACATGGAATTCCCTGCCTAGCTCCAGATGATGTCAAGAAACTCAGTAGTCAGTACATTAATGTCAGACTAAGTTGTTAGTTTTATCCATGTATCATCTTGGGACAGAAATAATATCTGTAATATTATCAGTGATGTAGCCAGGTATTCTCAGTAATACAATTTATTTTTAAAAAATCCAATCAGTAAAAAGTAGTAAGTGTTATATGATTATATTTTTAAACTATATAAATTTATATTAAATAAAATTAATAATATATAAGGATTAATATTATAATATCAACTGCTATATTTTAATATTATATTATGTTATATTATATTATGTTATATTATGTTATATTGTATTATATTATTTATAATGTCTGTTTTTATGACAGTGTAATGCCTGCAGTTCAGCAGTTTCCTTAACTAATATGGAACATTGCAAATCTCATAGGAGGATAAAAGGAAAGGATAAAATAAATGTGGGTTCAAAAGTATTTGATTTTGAATTCTGAAAATTAATTCTAACTTCAAATTTCTTTGTAATTCTATTAAGGTAGAATTAGACTTCCTTTTGTAATTCTGTTAAGGTAATACCTTGTCCTCTAAGGCAGCTGAAGATAACAAGTACTGCATAGCAGCTCTGAAAGATTTTGGAAATATTAAAGATCATGGTATTTGTGTTCTGCTGCATCAAAAAAATCTGAAGACACTTTATTTTAAAAAATGCGAAGCGTCCTCCATACCTGTGATCACAAAACTTGCAAGAACCACAAGAGTCTATGGTGGCTTGTCTATGCTTTTTTTTGAACATATTATTTATTGAAGGCATAATGGTTTTGCCTGTTTCTTAGTCATACGTTGGGTAGAAAGGTGTCACTCTTAATTGAATGTCTTGTGACCGTCATTATAACTGAAAGTCTACAAAAGTATGAGTAAAAGGGCTCTCCATTTGCATTTTACTTAAAACAGCACTTAGTAAGAGTAGGTAAGAATAGTATAGGTAAGAATTTTGATTTAAATCACTGATGTTATTGTGGTATAGCCAGCCAAGCAAGGTGATTTCAGAGGGGTTTTTGGTTTATTGCTGCAGAGCAGTCTGTAAAATGAGCTTTTCAATGTCGTAACAATTGGAGGATTGAGAAGACCAACAACTTTTCTGTCTGTATTAAGACAATTTAAAGAGGTGGATACTTTAAAGTGAGTTACCTCCCCTTAATTTCAACCAATCCCTTTCCACCAGTGAGGAGAAATATGAGTAGATTGATGAGAGTGAAAAAATAGCAGTTTACTAACAAGCAAAACAGCAACAAGCAAAAAAATACAGTAAATAATCATGAGATACCAAATTGCTAAATCTCACAAACTCCCCCAGAACAAAGAGAAACTCGAAGTGGTGGAAATACGCCTTCCAAGATGGTGCCTGCCACAAAGAGACAAAGGGCGCCAGCTCTCTCCTCCAGGATGCTGCCCAGGAGGCAAAGGGAAAAAAGATGGCCACAAACCTTCCCGGAGTAAACCTTTTTATACACTCATGTGAAGTCTGTTTTCCCCATATTTGTACTAAAGAGAGTTGGATATATGTCAGTACTGTTTTTGTAATAATTTTCTTTCATTGAGGTTGTGGTGGATTGACTTTGCCTGGCTGCCGTCTCCATGCCTCTCTCTCACTCCTCCTCCTCAGTAGGATACTGGGGAGAAAATAGGATGGAAAGGCTTGTGAAGTGAGATTAAGAGGGTGATTTCCAGTGCTTGTCATGGGGAAAGTAAATTTGATTTGGGCAAAATTAATTCATTAACAATTAAAATAGAGTTGCATGGTGAGAAACAAGGACAAAATGTAAAGCTGCTCTCCTTGCTCTCTGCCCTCACCTTTTCCCATGCTCAACTTTACTTCGTCATTTCTGACTCTTCCACCTCCTCTTTCCTGGAGTAGGGCATTGCATCGCACCTCAACACTACACCCTGCAGCTCAGGAGGGAAAAATGAGGTAGTTTCTCCTTAAATTGTGACTCAAATTTGGCAAGTGTTTGTACTGTGAAGCTTAGAGCTTAGAATCAGCTAGAGCAGTGTGCATCAGAAGAGCTCTGGGTAGCCTTGGGTTTGCTTAGGTGTGACAGCTGCAGCTGAAGCTGTGCAGGTAAAACTGGCCAGAACTGAACCTAGCTCAACTAACCTAGCACCTTAGAGAATGGAAGTAAACAAGTCCCCGGGTCAGCAGTGATAGGTGGGATTCAAAGGAAAAGAGGGGACCCCAGCCAATCCCAGTCAGTCACAAATGCAGATGTCTGGCCAGTGAGCTGGGCAGTGCTAAGACCCCAACCAGTCAGGTGTGTAAGGACAGGAAATTTGAACCCCCTATTAAAGGGGGCTTCCAACAATAAACTTCAGCTGTTGTCACGTGAACTCGGTGTCTTCAGCCGTGTGCCTGTCTTCTAAACTGTGACCCAATGTAATACTTAGGGCATGCAGAGTTGGGGATTTTGGGGTTTGGCAGAAGAGACCAGTCAGCTGCCTGTGACTCTGGCCAGGGTCTTTTGCTGAGGTGACAGGAAATATGCAGGCCGTGGGACCAAAACAGTAAAAAGTGTGATTTATTGGAAAAAAGCATAACAAGCCCTCAGCTTGGTAGGAGATCTAGGAAGCTAATGTGCTTGCAGATGGTCCTTCAATACTGTCATCCGAGTGCTTAGGTCTGTGGTTGGCAAAGACCCAGCACCAGCTGGTGCTGCAAGTCTTGGTCCGGACATGGACTTCTTCTATCCCCGCTGCCAGCTGAGCTCTCACAGAAGGGACCCATCTTCCCACATACATGTATAGGAGGAGTTGCCCGGTGTACAACCAAAAGAGTTACTTGTGGGGGGCGGTGGGGTGGGGTGGGAACAGAAATAGGTTGTTTCCATGTTTCTTTAAGTCTATTATTTTGCAGAGTTCAGGTTCCTCTGGGCAAAACAGTGCAAAGAGAGCCACAGCTGCATTTTCTATTATGCAGAAATGAGTCTGAGGCCAGGAAAACCTGAACCATGATGGTACAGAGGCCAGCCTCCTTGGGACATTGGTAATGTGCCGGGATGGGACTTGGCTGCACTTGCTGTGGTTGGGAGCCAAGAGAGATGTCATCGCTGCTTGGTAGCCTCTGTTTTGTAGTCATGCAGGTGCAGTTGTGCTGCTGTTGTGGGATACCAACAAACTCTCTTGCTTATTTTCCTTGAATGTTTTTTGGTGGCTTAGTTCTTTGCAGCAGGTGTGGGTTATTGATTTTGAGCTTGTTGGCTTTTCTTCGTTGCACTTTCAGCATCTCAGTTTGTTGATATTGTTTCATTTTCTTTTCAGTTTAATATTCAGGTTCCCTGGATGAGCCTTCTAAATAATTGTCTGCATGCTGTTAGTCATATAAGCTGTAAAATAAATCTGTATTTGGCTTCTCAGCTTGCTAGGTTAGCTGAAATATGATTCTTACTTCAATTCTCAAACCATGCAGATTTAAATAACATAGTACAATGAGTTATTTACGTGGTTTTAGGGGTTTTTCTTGGTTTTGGGTTTTTGGGGATTTTTTCTGTTTGGATTGGGTTGGCTTGTTTTGGGTTTTATTTGAACCTTTGGGAAGGAAAGGGGTATTCTATATTTGGGGTTCTTTTAACAATGTGCTGGTTTTCCTGTTGCTACAATTACTTGTTTTTCTGTTAGGATTTTGCTGTTGTGTTAGGTTCATGTGTTTTGCAGCTATTCACATGCATTTCTTAGCTCAAAACCTCTCTTCTGCCAATTCTGATGGTTGTTTGGAAGAATGTGATCTCCAAGTCTGCTCCACAGTGTGTACTGAAGTACAGTCTCTGGGCACCATCACAAATTGCCTTTACAAGTGTACTTCAGATCCAAGCTAAAATACATAGGTAAATGCACTCGGAGAAATTGTCTCTGACAAGTGTATAAGGCAATCTATTCACTCTTGCAAACTGCAGATTTTTTTCCCACACTCCTCACCTTCCTCTCTGTTCCCATTTTTTCAGACATTTTTTCCACTAGAACTAATGAGAGTTAGATGTTCAGAAACTTTCAGAAAAGCCAAACCCCTGGTCAAAAGCCAACCCATGAAAGATCCATTGTTCTTTTCCCAGGACTAATTTTAATTTGTTTAATTGTGGCTTTGATCAAATTTTTGAAATATTCAGCTTTTACAGACTCATTTTTACTTCTAGAGTTTGGATGATGTTTATTTGAGCACAGGATCTGCACAAGTAACTGTCAGCAGTTTGAAAATTGGTCTGAACTTTTGAAAGTCTTCACACTTGGTTGTGTAAAATTCCTGCTGTTTTACAGTATTTGTTTGTAAAAATTTTTCTATTCAGGTGACTGATTTAATGTGTTTAGAAGTGTGTGGCAGAAGAGCATTTTGGACTCTTAATTTTTAGTAACCCTTATGGTAGATTTCAGAAGATGATAAGGAGGAGTATGTTGTGTCAATATTTTAAAAAGTGAAGTGGATGTCTAACACTTGCAGCATGGCAGTTTAGTGTAAATCCCCTGTAGGATAAGGGAATGGATGTTGTGGGTTCACAAACTTGGAAAATTGCAGGCCTTTCTAAATGGTGTATGCTGCAGTTCAAGCACGCAAGAACTTAATCATAATGGTTTCTGCTTTTTAGAAGGTTGGATTTACTGATCATCATGGATTTTACAGTTTCTGTAGAGCTAGAAGGTTACTTGTCCAGAGAAGTTCATGTAACTTAATAGTTGTGACTTAATGACTGACTGATTTGAAGCATGGTGTTGAATTCTTTAGTAAAGCAGTAATCTTAAAATAATTTTGTAGCAACCTACAAAGCTATGAGAAATACATAGTTATTTTTTATTTTAATTGCTTTTAAGATATAGTTCCATGTTTAAAGTTAATTCAGTGACTTCCCACCTTCATTTTAAAGTTTAACACATAAGAGAGATCACATCCTCAGTACTTTTTGTCTTGACTATAAGAAACTAAAAATGAAAGGATGCTGTAGTATAGAAAAGAAGAGGGAAATTAGTGTGTGCATTCTTATAATGTCACATCTGCAAAGCTCAGGTATTTGAAGAGAGGTCGGACCAATGCTTTGCCTGATGGATATCAGTGATGAGGGCATGGATTTTAATCTGAGGTAAATATCACCAAAGAATAGAGCCTAGAATACCAGTTAAGTTTGGATCTCATACGAGAAAGACATTATTTTAGAGGAGGAATGGTTCTTCCTTGAAAGAAATTAAAAAAAAAAAAAGAAAAAAAAAAAAGAATTATTTCAAATATATCATTCCCTGGGATTATAGAATCCCCCTTATCTAGCCTTAATAGAACATTTAAGAGATACCTGATCTTCTCTCTATAAAATATAACAAAGCAAAATAATGAGGGCTCTTATTTCCTGTAGTGAAAGGGTTATGGGTGCCTTTGAAATACATTGCCTTAATAAGAACTTCTGAGGGTAAGTGAAAGGAGCCGTTGATAGTCAGACTGTCTGCAATCAAAAGGAGAAAAATGCTAACCAATGAATAACTAAATACTCTCAAGTACTTCAAGTGTTGAAACATTTCAGGACTGTTCTGTTCTTCCTTTAATTTTATTCATGTTAAATATGTTTTACCTTAGAATCACCCTTTTTAGCTACCACTTTTCTCTACTCTGATTCCACTGTTTGGATGTGTTAATAATATAAAAGGATTTTATAATGTTAAAAATACATAATGAAGTGCTTTAAATTGAATACACATGTCTACTCAAATCTAAGTATTGCTGTGTAAGAGAATTAAAAATTATATACTTTTACAGAAATGCGAGCCATCTGAGTTCCTTCAGGTGTCATTTCTCTTTCAAAGGTAGACAAAAACACTGTGGGACAGGGTATAAATAACTTTTAAAACTAGGCAACTGCCACATTATGTGTGTTTAGGAAATTTTTAATTTATGTTCTGTTTTGCCTATTACTCCATTTTTAAATGCTATTACACTATATTCTTTTACCTGTTGTGTGTATGTCCTGACTGGGACTGTGTGTGTGTGTGTAGATTCTACCTGTAAATGCTGTATAGAGATGTGAAAAGTGTGCTTGGGTGACTGTCCTCAATTTTCTTCATTTTCTTCCAGACTCTCCTGTGTAGCTGTGCTCTGTTCAATTTGTTTCCTTAGCAGGTAGAGACTGGCAAATGTATGGGAAGCATTGTGCCTTTTACAGAATGCATCTACTTTTGATTTGCATGATCTGGCAGTAGTGTGTGTGATATAGTTAACTTCATTAGCATCAATAGATAGGTTTTTTTTCCTTAACCTGATGGGACCCCAGTGGCTGCAACCAGGCATCACTCCCATTTCCCTGCTCAGGCTGTAATTTCTGAGCAAGCTGCACATCTGAGTACCCTGAGCTGTGTATGATGCAATTGCTAATACTCCTCAAATTCCATTGTGAGCTGCAGATGTGGAGGAATTCTGGCCTTCATTAGGGTTTAATTATGTCTGGGGAACAGATTTCATGTGTAGTCGCCTTGGAGCAGCTGTTTCCAGTAATAGGAATGTGCTTGTCCTGAAAAAGTAGGTCTCAGTCAAGATCTTCCTCGGTTTAGAGAAATGAGTGATGTTGATGTCCTCTCTGTCTGGATGAGTAACCCATGTCTTGTCAGCTTTGGGGGGTAGCACAGGCTGTATCTTGCTTTTAAACTCATGGAAGCCACAGAAATTGCTAGTATTCCAAGCTAGGAAAAAAATTTCTTTGGGGACACTGGAGCAGGCAAACACGTCTGGTGAGACCAGTCAAATGCAGGTAGGTGCTGGTCTAGCCACACAGACCACTCCTGCTCATCTGGTGTGTAGTGCCTTGTGGTGCATCTGTTTTAGTGCTGACAAATGGCCACAGCATTTCAAAAAGGTTCTAACAGTAGTAGATGTGCTTGGGAGTTTTTTACCTCTTCCCTCAGGACTATGCTTGAAAGTAAATGTGTGACATCTTCCAGTATGGTTTTGGAGATGACTGTGGGGCTGTCTGTATGGTAGGGCTCTGTAACATAGCTGCCAGTCTGTTAGAAAATACAAGTGGCAGATTAGGTTTCCTTCAAGCCTTTGGAAACTTGTGAACTGGACTGTGTAGCTTTGATTTTCTTTTTTTGATGTGGACTGAATCAGCAGCTTCTCCTTGAAATAGAAGTAGTAAAATGATCTGCAAGTGTTAGTAGAAGTTGGTGGTTAGAGATGAGATTGTGCTTATTATGTGGGCTAAAATAGTAACAGAAAGTAGAGTAGAAGACAAGGCTGTCCATGTAGGGAAGAGAAAAAAATTAATTTTAATCTCCAGTAACCTACATCTGTGCATTCCGACTTCCTCCTCCTTTACCATATTATTTTGTGCCATAGTTCGTGTTTCTTGTGAGGTTGTTTTCCCCTACTGTACACTTACAAGTGTATCTAGAAGACTGGATCTATTGAAGTAGCATTTAATTCCAGGAATATTGTGGTTTGGAACCACTAAGGTTTGTCTTTTATTTTTATTTTTTTTTTATTTTTTCTGTAGCTTCAGTTGTGACTATAATCTTTAAATAAAATACCTTTGTTGGTTGGATTTCACTCTTCCCTCATGAGTTTCTGCTAGCCTGCAGCCCTTAAGTGTTCTTGCTTACTTAATTTCTCTGAAAACAGATACCTGATGTCTTGCTGTCACTCAGAAATAAGTAATAAGAAAATATTACTAAGAAAATTACTAATTTACATAAGAAAATAAGAAATAAGTAATAAACTTAAAACCTTTCAGTAACTCAGTCTAGGTATATATCAGGTCCTTTAAAAGCTTATTGTAGCATAGAAAGTATTAACTTAGTTGTTCTGATTGGCAAGAACTTGCATGCTTATGACCAAATACTTGGGAATTTTAGCTATTCCATCTCTCTTTCTGGCCCATACTGCCCCACTTTGAGTAACACCTCCACATCCTACATATTGTCTTTCACAATGACATTCTAAGAGAAAGACTTGGAAAAGTCATTGTTAAAAAGACATGTAGTAAAGTGCAAGTCTAATAAAAATAAAAATGGAAATAAAATAATAATTAATTTAAATAGCTGTCTATTTTGAGGTGTTTCCTTCTCCTAGTATGAAAATAGGATGGAGGGTTGGGGTTGGGGGATTGTGTAATCCAGTATGTTTGGTAACTGTGTTTGGTTACAGTTGCCAGGCAGTGATACATTTTTAAGTACATGAGAGGCAAGCAAATTCTGTAGTTTATCTATCCCAATTTTTGAGTTTAATTCAGATATAGCTCTTTGGGAACTGCTGAAATAAAATTAATTGAAGGAGGATCAGATATTTCTGTCTGTGCTGCCTGAACCATGATTGCTTTTCATGAGGAAATATCCTTAGCTTGAAATTTTCAGGTGATAATGAGTCTCTCAAAACAAATGCATTTGCTGCTTGCAGGACAGAAGTTCTTAGGGTTTCGGTACTATTTCCATGAGTTGAAAGAGTGTTCTGTGACTCAGCCGAAGAAGGTGATGAGGCGGACAGACTAGCTGGACATCACTGCCTTTTGCTTGGCTTTGTATTCCTTACAGCTGTGTATTTGGTGAAAAGCCTTCTATCACATTCTAGCAAACCCTTCATCTTTTCTTGAAGTTCTCAACACCTTCCAAATGTTTCTGTGTACCTGACACAACCTATGGATTGATTGCATAAAATAATTCAAAAAGTTAAAGTCACGTGAAAACTTGGCTTCCTTTAACAAAATTGGTGTTTTGAGGAGGGGAAGTTGAGGGGGAATTCAGTGAATCCTCTGTCTGGCTTGTATCCAAGATAGCTGTATCAAGACTATGCAATACTAGCCTAGAATGCAGCTGAGTATGACTGTTAGAGCCAGAAAGGTTTGATCAAATCTTTATGTGTAGCCGGAGGAGGAAAATCCAAGGGTTTTTTGGTCATATGTGTTCTTACTTTGTAAATAAGGCTTGAGGCTTTCCTATTCACTGTGAAAGTAGCCATGGCCTGCAATTCACTGGATCATATAATTTAATTCTGTTTACATTTATTTATATTGCACTGTTAATGACTCTTAAGGGTGTGGAAAGGGTATTGGGCTTGCTGGGCTGATTTTTGTCTTTTTTGCCTTTTGGTAGGTTAGGTCTAATCCCTCTTTGTTCAAGTAGAGAGAAAAAGATAATCTTCATTGCTATAAAAATACTGCTAGTGTAAAGATAATTTGAATTCAGAATTCATCACTGGGGAGCCAGCATTTGATATTGTATTCTCTGGGACAGTTCTGCCCTTTTACACAGAGGAGAAAGAATGGTAAATTACAAACAGCCATGAACTTAGATTTGGTATAGATTCACTTTTCATAGTTGTACTTCTAACAGAGATGGATGTTAGTTTCATATTGTAATACTGATTTTAAATGCTGTGATACTCTAACACTGCTTATGTGCTATTTAAATTTTTCATTCTCCTTTGAAAATTGATTTAATTTGTAACCATGATTTGAATACCAAAGTAACAATTCCAGTATTCAAAGTTTTAGATTAACTGTCTGCTAATTAAAGATGCAAGACCTAATACCCAGGAATAAACCCATCAGTAATGTGTCAGAAAATGATGTCAGAGTGAAAGAGAACCCCAAATTTCCTTAGTTTAGCTGTTAATAGGAATATTACTTAGGAAACTTTGTCATTTTGGTGGTGACCATAGTCATAGTGACAATAGTTTTACTCCCTCAACCGCTTATAGTCTGGGATTTGTGATGTATTTTTTAAAGTGTTTTTGTCTTGTGTGTCTAATCATTGCACTTCAATGAAGAGGTTGCCTGTGGTTCCTTGTCAAGATTTTTCTCTAGTGCTTTTGGTTAATCTCATCTGTTTGAGCCATAATATTTGTTAGCCTTTGTCTGACAGCAAATGGATGGCTTCCAGCCATGTATTGCCTCCATTTCTTGTGCAGGCAGGACTTCAGTGTTAGGTGGTGAGAAGGATCTGTTCCTTTTCTAATCAGAGTACTCCCCATCTCCAGTGCCCTAAAGTATTTATGAAATCTGGGCTGTTTGCACTGAAGATTACTGAATGGTGTTTTTTGCTCAGGAGTATATTGTAGCCTTGAATAAGATGTGAATTGGAAGGGGAGAAAAGTGTAATGTGTTTTGAGTGCTCTTAATGCTGGTAATTCTAGATCTGCCTACTATTAACAAAAGTTGTGGGTTCTTGTCGGTAGAGCAATGTTGTGAATGCAGCTTTTCTGCTTTACAGTTACTGTAAATGTTCACAGTTTTTCAGCCTCATTACTATAATATGTGTATGTGTGCATGTGGTGGGATGTTAATGTCACTTTCTAGGTGCTGCTTTTGCTGACTGGCAAAAAAATATAAGATTCACAGCTTTTTAAATTTTAAGCTGTTTTGGATGAGGTTACTTAGCACATGGCAGCAGAAGCAATGTGATTTCCCAAGCAGGTTGCAGTTCAGAAAAGAGAATTACCTAAACAGGAGAGCTTCTTCAAAGTGGGTATTGCATATGTTGTAAAAATTTCCTACCGTAGGGACTCTTTAAAGAAAAATAAAAGTAATGTGGTTCTCAAAGTCATCTGTTTGCTAAAAGACTATGTTGGTTTTTTGAGAGGTAGCTTACATTTATATGTCTTGTTGAAGTCTGTACAAGTGAAACATCAGTGTATTGCTGAAGTCAGGAGAAACAGGTGTTCTATGAAATTCCTCAGGGAGTGTGCCAAGAAGAATTCCACTTGTGGTGAGATGCCTTTAAAATTCAGTCAGAGGTCTCTGTATTCCTACTGTCATTTGGAGTCATATGTAAGTATGTTAAAAGAGTAGCTATTTTTCATGGAAGACACGGGTAAAGGTGGCTGAAGTATTTTAAGGGAGACAAAACTATTTTGCTCACACACTCAGCTGCAAGATAAAAGGAAACAATTATGCTTCTTATAAATGAAATATTTAATTACAAAAAAATAATGTGTATGTATGTATGTAAATACCCTTCATGATAATACAGGCTGGGTCTGGTGGGGACAAGTAGCAGATCTGGGACAAGGCCCAGACAGAAGAATAAGAGTCAGCAGCACCTGGGGCAGTGTGATGTGATCCTGAGAGCCCAGGATAGGATAAGAACCATCCCCTCTGCTCAGAGCCTGCCAGAACTGACCTGGGTACTGCCTCCCTCTTGAGTCCCTGATACAGGGATGATACTGGTGGGAAATGATGGGAAGTCACAAGAGACACAGGAGAGACTGGGGGACCAGGGCTGTTTCAGCTGGGAGGAGGGATGGCTTCCATGTCAACAGCCCACGGGATGGGGGAGATGCAGCTAGGCTCGGCACAGTAGCATGTGGTGGGAGGGAAGGTTAGAGGCAGCTGAGACATGCTGAAACAGGGGAAATTGAAACTGGCTATAAGGAGGAAACATTTTTTCCTGCAAGGGCAGTCCAGTGCTGGTGCTGGGGCCCAGACAAGCTGTTGCTATCACCAGTCTTGGAGGTTATCAAACCCCAAGTGGATAAGACCCTGATAAACCTGGTCTTAGCTCAAAGCTGACTGTGCTTTGGGCAGGGCCGGGCTGGAGATTTCCTGTGATCCCTTCTTGAGTTATCTGTTATCCTTGATGTGACTGAAAAATGTGTGTGTAGTCTTGGTTCCATGTGGCACACAGCTGTGAGACAGTAACTATAGTACACAGACATATCAAGAGTGTGAGCTTTTATTCAAGTTTATTAAACTGTGGAAATATGATGCATAATGCTCTTACAAAACAAACTCTTAAAGTAATAATTAAAAGTGAAAGTAAATTAAAACTAAAAGTAAATACTAAAATAATAATATTATTATTAATAATAATAATTAATATTTTTTCCTTTCTGCCTGTGTATACAAGAAATCAAAGAATTATTCATCTAGTCTTGGGTAAGAAATAACAAACCAAATTGGAATCCGAATACTCACACTTTCACCTTTTCTTACTGTGTATCTTTTCCTAAGTAGAACTTGGCATATGTGTTGTGGTCTTGCTCCAAGATGATAATCTGACCTTTGATGGTGTTTTAAAGTAGTAGAGAAAAATTCTTAAACTTTCAACTTTATGTTGCTTAAGAAATATATAGATATATAAATTTTTTCTTCTTTACAGACCAGAATGTAGTTTATCCTTCAGCAAAGAGTTAGTTGCAGTAGTAATCAACTTCTGATTTCTCTGTTGTGGAGACAGATTCATCATCAAGTTCTGTGTGCAAAGCTAAGAGCGCTTACAGAGCACTTTCCCAAATATTTTTGATAACCAGAGCACAGCTGCTGTTCTGGGTAATTAACATGAGACTATAATGCCATTCAGATGGGTGCTGTGTCTATGCTACCAAGGTCAGATAACCTCTCTTGCTTATATTCTCTTCCGTCTATGGCATTTTATGTAGGTTATTGATTTTTGTTTGCTTGTAGGAAATAAAGTACTTTTTGCAGGTCTGGTGGGAATCATCAGGCAGACCTTGTATTTTCTTGAGAAAAGTGCTGCTAAGAATAAATTATAAGCAGGGTTTAGTAGTCTTCCAGCTAATAACTTCTAACCCCCAATCTTAATGAGTGCTCTTTAATTCACTATTCTAAAGACTGACTGTTAAACAGTAAAATAAATGTTCTTGACTCAGAAGCTTACATTTTGTTGAAGGTTACTGGGACTGAGGTGACCTAAGGACATTCATTCAGATCAGATTTCTAAGTCAACTTTTTTTGAAACAATAAAGAACTTTTTTAGATTTCAAATAAACAATAAGTTTTTGTTTTCAAAATTAAAAAATTGAATTTAATTTACAGGAGGAAAGGCAAACAGAAGAACGTTTTTCAGTAAAAGGCTTTTAGTAAACTTAATGTTTCCTCCTCATCCCATCAAAATATGCAACCTTGAATGTTTTGGGATATCAGTAGTTGAAATCAAGCTGAGATAATTCTTTAAATGAGAAAAATTTTACACATGGAACTTTGGAAGCTATAATTTTTCAGAGGAAAATAATGTAACTCCCAGGTGGTTTTTACCCATATTTTGTATGGTTTGTAATCTCTCTAAGACATGTCAGTGATGCTGTCTGTCCATAAAACTCATTATGTTGCAAACATGTATTAAGACCTCTAAAACAGGATAACAGATTTTCAGCAATTACCAGTACTTTTATTAAAAATTATGGCATTTGATACCTTATTTGACTTGAGTAATCTTCACGTAGCTGATTTTTTTGCCTTCTTTTCTAAAAATATAATTAAGTTAAATATGTATCAGGATACATTTGATAAAATTTCAGAAAGTTGTTCATTATCCTGTGTGTATCTGTAACTTCATTTCTGTTGACTAGCACTGTCCTTTTTGTGAGGGTGACCAAAGACACTGAGCCACAAGTCAGGGGCTAATTAAAACAAATTCAATGTAGATTTTTTTAACCAGCCCTCTATCTTAGCCTTCTGTCTATGTGGAAAAGAGTGGAAATTTTGTAATTGACTTCAATGAAAGTATGCCACGTTAAAGAACCTTCCCAGCCTGACCATTCACAAGACTCTTTACAGTCACACTCCTACCTTGGGAACTGTCACTGCTGGGACCAAAGCTCCTTCATGGTGGCCACTCCAGTGACCTGATGGGTCCCCACCTGACTCCTACACATTCTCCCAGGCCCAGGTTTCCCACAGCAGAAGCTTGGGATTTTTTTGATCCCAGGTTTCCCACAGCAGAAGCTTGGATGACTCTTTCCATAGAGCCATTTATTCATGGTGTGGAAACAGCTCAAGCTCTGAGCCTCCAAGGAGGGAGCCTGAACAAAGGAACGTTAAGGCTCTTATCCCCTTACAGTCCATGTGTGCCAAAATCTCAATTTTCCTCCCGAGTCTTTAGCTCCAACCATGACTCAGTGTCCATCCTGTCCATCCACCTGGCTGGTGCCAGCATCTTCATGTCCTGTGTTACACAGAGAGTTGACACTTCCTGGCCTCTTGCCTGGGGCTTCTGCCACCCAGAGCTCAATCTGCAGCTCAAACTGCGGGCTGCAAACCGAGCTACCTGCACTGAATGTGTTCCTCTGCTGTAATCCTCCTTTAGAAGGATTTTTCAAAGAGGTGTTATGCCTTGGCATCCTCACCCTTTTTGTGGGCTAAAAGTGGAAAACTGTCCAATATTGTTCTTACTTTCTTCTATGCTGTGGGGATAGTGTTTGGTTTATTAGTTCTGGTGCATGCTGCACCTGTGTTCTGACCATTCTTTCCTAATATTTTGGAAGTCTTAACTGGAAAAGACCTTATCTTGTCACTGAAGCCTTACTGACACACTTTCTTTAGCTGGAAAAAAACAAACTGAGTTTTTTCATAGTTATTATCCTTGTAGGTCCTCTTAATACTACTTATTAGCTATTACTTTACAACTGTAATTTTTATTTTTAAGGACTCCTGTGTTTAAAGGGCTAAAACATTAGATAAAACAGAAACAAGGCGTGTTCACTGAGCTGGAAGCTCTACCCTCTGTATTTCCTGTGGAAATACAGTGCAAGTGACTCACACCTTGGCTTGCCTGCCTGATAGAGAGCAACTGAAATTGCTGTTGCTTTCTCCTCACAGGCAGTTATTCCCACTGCTTTTCTGCACAGAGCTCATTTAGTCAGCAAAGTGCAACCTGAGTCTCCTTGCCTTGGTTTACTAGATTTGATCTGAGTTCTATTTCATATGCACATTAATTTTTTTAACTGGCAATTGACACATGCTTTTATAAATCCTTAAAGTTAGTAGTCTTCCAATAGGTACCTTTCAAATAGCTGAAGCCATTTTATAAATATAGAACCTAATGTGGTGGGTTTTAGTGCTAGCTAAAATCACTAAAGTACTTACTCATTTCTTGCTGTGAGATATAGATTGGGAGAAGGCCAAAACAGGCTTAAAACTTAAAAGGAATAAAGAAACCTAATGAGCTAGATAGGCCTGTTTCTGTTCCCTGCATACTTTTTATTATTGTCAGACCTGTCTTGTAATCATGTAACCTTTTGAGATTTTTTACTCAAAGTTAGCAAGGCTGAGATGCTCTGCTAATCTCAATGTGGTCATGGTTATGAATATTAGTAATGTCTTCTCCCTGTTTTAAGGAAGATGCTGTCTTAACTGATTATAGGTAGATTCCAGAAAGATAACTGTGTTGTATCTAGCTGTTGTGTGCTTCTCTAGGGAGAAGAAACAGGTGCTTCAGATATACTGCACCTTGAGGGTGCACTTTAATTTCTACTGATTTTTTAAAAGTGCATAAGGCGACTAGCTCACCTGAAGATGTCATTCTGAAGAAGTATAGAATGCATAGCTGTCATGTACCTGAGCAACTACAGACTTCTGTGACAGAACTAAACCTGCTGTTTTACATTGCAGCATCCCTCCTTTGCTCCAAGTTAGTGGTTTGTGGGGAGAGTGCTGGAGCAATGGTGAAATATTTCTGTCACCACTGCCATGGTTCAGCTCCTGGCAAAAATTAGCTTTTCTAATATGCTAGCATCATTGCAATGCCACTGCAGTGCATACATGCGTCTTCAAAGGGGTTGTTTAGAATGATACTTCCACAAAGAATTTGTCCATGGAAGGGAGAAGTGCAGTTCCCAAGGGTGGTGTTGTTGGTTGCTGCTGTTGGAGATTATTTGCATGGGAGATCATACTGTTCTGTCAATTACCTGACTGCAGAGCTGAGTCAGATATTTCTCTGCTGGGAAGGAAGGGTGCATTTTGTTGCTTCTGTTCATTAACTTCACCTTTTTTACTGGGAGTAATATCAGAGGTCTTTTTTTGTTTTATTTCTTTCCAGCTGTGATAGACAAAATGTCAGCAGAATAAGTGACCTACTCTCCAAAACTTGCCATGAACCATTTGGTTGGACCACCTGAGGGGGAGATCAGTGAAGAGCCAGCAAACGGAGCAGTGAATGAGTCAGTGGAGGCTGACCTGGAGCACTCAGAGGTGGAAGAGGAGCAGAGGTATGCGGCTCGCTACCCAAGGCACACCAGCAGCAGCCACGTGGGCCTGTCTGGGCAGGAGGAGGAAAACATGTTAGCTCGGTCAGCCAGTACTGAGAGTGGTTTCCACAATCACACAGATACTGCAGAAGGGGATGTGATAGCCACAGTGGAGGACAGTTATGACATTGAGAGAGTGCAGGAAAATGAGGACGAGAATGCATATGCAGTGCAGTATAGGCCTGAGTCCGAGGAGTACACAGAGAATGCCGAGGCAGAGCATGGTGAGGCCATTCATAACCGAACACTGCCCAATCACCTACATTTCCATTCCATCGAGCACGAAGAAGCCATGAATGCAGCCTACTCAGGTTATGTCTACACACATCGCCTCTTCCACCGAGGAGAGGATGAACAGTATGCTGAGGCTTACGCTGATTATGGGCTGCAGGAGCATGTGTATGAGGAAATAGGAGACGCGCCAGATCTCGATGTTAGGGAGGGCATCCAGCAGTATGAACGAGAGAGGGAGGAAGCCGACAATTACCGCAAGGAGGCGCTTGGTGCCCGTCTTCACCATTATGATGAACGGTCTGATGGAGAGTCTGACAGCCCTGAAAAGGAAGCAGAGTTTGCACCCTACCCAAGAATGGATAGTTATGAACAAGAGGAGGATATTGATCAGATTGTAGCAGAGGTGAAGCAGAGCATGAGCTCCCAGAGCTTAGACAAGGCAGCTGAAAACATGCCAGAGTCAGAGCAGAGTTTAGAGCATGGTCAGACTCTTGTCAGTGGTGGACATGAAAGTAATGGCCAGCTCACATCTGGTTCTCGAGTTTTATCTGGCTCAGGAGAATCTGTACAGAGGTACAGTAAGGAAAAAAGAGATGCAATTTCACTGGCCATCAAGGATATTAAAGAGGCTATTGAGGAAGTGAAGACGAGGACCATCCGTTCTCCTTACACCCCTGATGAACCTAAGGAGCCGATCTGGGTGATGCGGCAGGACATCAGTCCATCCAGGGATTCTGACGACCAGAGGCCGCTAGATGGAGATGTGAGTACATTAAGCTTTCACCTCTCAGGTTATCTGTATCTAATTCTTTTAACGGTGACATGAATGACAGTGAAGGAGAGCGCATTGTGTTCTTGTTCTGTGTCTCATTCTTGAAAAAGTGCTTTGTCTTAAATTTGTACTCTGAGGCATGAGAGAAGTAAACATACATTAACACAAAGCCAGATTTTTCCTTATTTAACACTTACCTAACTATTTAACATAACCCAGGTAAACTGTACAAGAATTTGTCACATGAAGCTCTTTGCATGTATATAGTTTTCAGATTTTATTTTTCCTGCAAAACCACTGGAAACACAGTGATGAGTGTGCTGTGGGGTTTTTTCCTCGATTCTTAATAGAAAACCTAATTGAACCTTAAAAAAAGCCCAAACAAACAACTATATAGCAAAAGTTAGTTCTACAAATATTTTTAAAATTACGTCTCTTACAGAGGTGGTTTGCAGTCATGTGAGGGAAGAAATCTTCCCAGATTATTTTGTGTGAGAAACTGTTATTTTTAACTTAACTTTAAAAGTTTACAAAACTAAAATGATTTCTGTCCCCATTTTCAAATAGATCACACTACTCTTTTTCTACACATTTACCATATTGTCTGTAAATACTGTTGTTGTTTGGAGGATCAAAGGACTTCCTGTTGCTTCCTAACTGATTGTAACAAAAAGTACCATAATGGTCTTGGTGACATTAGGCTGAGGATCCTGAAAGCCCCAAGTTCTTCCCGAAGGTGCTTCACCTGCTCTCCAAAATCCCGGTGCATCTTGCAGAATTGAACTTTTCTGAGATGTGCTGATATGACTCATTCTGGTATGCTCATATAGTGAACAAACCAGGTGTTTTTACTGGTCTCTGCATACATGAGATATTGAGGTGTATAGGGGTCCCCATTTTGCACCCAAAGTTTAATTTCTCATTCAGTATTTTTTGTACCATGATAAGAACCTGACTGAAATTTCCATGGCTGGCTGAAATCAAAACAGTGATTTATAATGACAGTTAGTATAGCTCAGTGAAGAGAGAAACAATGGTTGAAGATGCACAGAGTCTGTGTTCTCAGAAGGAAGAAGTAAATTGCACAAATAATTTAGAAGATCTTAGCATATTGAGGAGAAGACTTGTTGTAGAAGGGACTTGAGACTGAGTAGGAATTTTGTTTTTCCCTGAAACAGAGGTATGTATTTGCTTTATTGGATTCTTTAATTTAGATGGCAACTCAAAAACTGTACATTTGCTTAAAAGAAGCATTCCTAGAACTGCTTAGCTGTAAATTGGGCAAAAATAGCTTGTGTTGACTAAGTGACCATAAGTGGTCAATGTTATAAAAATATAGTTGAAGTCCATTAATCTAATTGCAAATTTTTCTTCTGTCTCCCTCAAGGAAAAAAGTGAGATCTCAGATGGGGGCTTTTCAGTGTAACCAGTACATACCAGAGATGTTTATCAGGCTGATTTATAGCATTGAAATACTCATGGAAATACGAGTGTTTTTACCTTCAGGCAGAGACAATTTTCTTGCCCCACAAGTATCAAATTGCTGCAGATTAATAATGCAAATTTGGTGATTTTTTGCCTTCCGTTATTTTGCAAATCTACTTTCAAAATTATCATCAATTTGTTTTTTAGCAAATTTTCTTTTAGAGATAGAACTTACCTGAATAATTATATTGTCATCGTAATCATGTGATACTGAAACTTATAAGTCTTCTTTAGATACAAATAATCACTTTTTATTTAGCTAGAAGCTCTCCACTGGAGACGAGCGAAGCCAGAGGAATGATTTGTGGTTGAGATTCATTAAATACAACAGCCTCCTTTGCCTTTTTTCCCCAAGAAGGTGAATCCCCAGTGCTGAGCATTTGTGTAATACATTCACAGCAGAATGCTTGGTAGGATGTCCTTTGGAAGTGTCCAGATACTGTTTTAAGAAGCTAACAATTCAGAAGCATTCAGCTAGCTTGCAGTTAGGTATAGTTTGGGTCTGTTAGGAAAGACATACAATGACTGTGACAGTGAAAAAGATACAGATCATTGTATCTGTGTGTATTTAAGATGTCCTGATTTCAGCTTTATTCACAGGTTTAATCTACCAGGATTATTAGTCATTCCTGGGTATTTCTTCTCAAAAGAAATGTTTGGTAAGGTGTATGCGAAAAATAGATTGCTCGCTGCCCATGAACGATCCTTAATAAACTCCAGTAGTCCTGTGGTGTAGGAGGCAGGTAGCAGACTTCTGTGAATAAATAAGTAGTTTAAAGAGGTACCTGTTTAATATTTAACAGTGGTGAATATTAGCTGCCATGTGCCTCGTGCACCCTGGTTTCATGATGCACGCTTTCACTTGAATCAGAGGTGGTCTGGACAGTGAGTTTGTGGGGAAGGTGTTGCACTTGTGTTTTTGATAAAAGCTGAAAAATCCTCAATATCTTTTGAATAAAGGCAGTAAGAGTATTTTTTAACATTTGCTAAACAAATGAGATCTTTACAATTGACATATATTTCCAAAGTGTGTTTATCAGAAATGTTTTAAACCAAAGCACACCATCATTTGGATATGGCCTCATGAGAATCTCTTTTTCAAATACAATACCAGCTAGGGCTGCACAGCTGTGAGAAGTGTGGCATCAGGAAACTGACCCTTGATGGAAAAGGCTATGGAACTGCATTGTTTATTCTTGTGGAACAAGACTGTTTTTTCTGAGTGTGAAATGAAGACATTTTGTTCACCCATGAAATCATGGAATCCTGGAATGGCTTGGGTTGGAAGGGACGTTAAAAATCATCTAGTTCCAACCCCCCCTGCCATGGGCAGGGACATCTCCCACTAGACCAGGTTGCTCACAGTCCCATCCAGCCTGGCCTTGGACACTACCAGGAATGAGGCAGCCACATCTTCTGTGGGCAACCTCTTCCAGTGCCTCAGCACTCTAACAGTAAAGAATTTCTTCCTAATATCTGCTCTCTACCTACCCTCTTTCAGATTGAAGCCTTTCCCCCTTGTCCTGTCACTACACGTTCTTGCATGCAGTCTCTCTCCAGCTTTCTGTTAGGCACCCTTCAGGCACTGTAAGGCTGCGGTTAGGTCACCCAAGGCCTACTCTTTTCCAGGCTGAACAATCCCAATTTTCTCAGCCTTTTCATCATACTGAATAAAGTTTGTAGCTGAAGCTATGAAAAATCTTAGGCATGGACCTTCTAGGAGTAGTACATCTGTGCCTGAAAGTGGTGGACTGGGAGACCCTTTAGGAAAATACATTCAAGATGCACAGTTACCACACTGGAAGGGTAGGCCCATATCCCATTTAGGTAGCCCTTGTTCACCATTTTTCTCAGATTCTCCACTAGAAACCTGCAGTGAATGTGCCTAGCCAAGCACAGAAATTGTGATGTTTAAAGGTCTACATAGAAGACCAGTGCATGGATCTGGATTTGAGGATAAATTTTCATTCATATGTTCAAGTGCAAAGGATTACAGTTATGTGTAGTAGATAATTCAAAATGCAATAAAATATTCTGGCATTTAAAATGTATGGAAAAAATAGTATCTTTGTTACAGAGCTTTGAGAATAGTGTCTTGCTTAGTTGTGGAATTACAAAAACCTACTGAGAAAAGCACAGAAAGGCTCAAAAAGTCAAGTAGAATTTTTTGGGCTGTGATTTAAACAGAGTAGAAGCAGGCTACCTGCTTCAACTCTGCCATAATCAGGAGAAAACAATGGTTTGGAGATAGAAATCATTCATTTAAGAACCAATTACGAAGACTTCTTTCTGAGGTCTGTTCAGTTATCCTTAGGTTTATAGATCTGAAAGCCAAGTTTTGTTGATCTGCAGGACATGATTTGTTTTGCATGCCAATACTTTGGTTGTGCAAAGTCCTGTCACTGGTGTTCCTGTCATCCTGTTCCTCTGCAGACATTTGAGGTGTAGGGATGTTGGAATACACCCTGATACAAAGTAAAATCCCATATATGGGTGGTTTAAATCTGTGAAGTAAAAATTCAGAGCTGAAGACAAAGCTGGAGTGGAACAGAACTGAGCTGCATTGTTTTACTTCTCTGTTGTTTTTGATTAGGTATATTTTATTTCAGCTCTTGTATTCTCAGCTGCAGGATTTTCTCAATTTTGATACCTTAGTGTTTTCATGGAGATGAATTTGCCTCACTTTTTCCACAGCAGGAGTAATGTATTATTAAAAGGCAATAGAGAAGTGCTTTAAATAATTAAGCAGGCTTCAGTAATAAATGAACTAAGAGGGAAAAAGAGAGAAAGGAAACAGCTGAAATAAAGATGGGTTTTTATTGACAGTATATTGCTGGGGGTTTTTCTGAGCAGATCTTTTTAAACTGTTGGTTGAGCACACAAGCTATAAGTAAGTTTTCTATAATTTGTGAGATACCCAGACTTAAGTTTATGCAGAAAAAAAAGCCCCAAATGCCCCAAACCAAAAGTCACTAAAGAACCA
Source organism: Cyanistes caeruleus (assembly GCF_971803275.1). Classification (NCBI taxonomy): domain Eukaryota; kingdom Metazoa; phylum Chordata; class Aves; order Passeriformes; family Paridae; genus Cyanistes; species Cyanistes caeruleus. The sequence continues at coordinate 21,770,615 of NC_141732.1, forward strand.
AAGCAAACCAAAACAAAAAGTATTTTATTCATTAATTACGCAGAAGAAAGCTTAAATTTAGCAATTATTCTGCTTTTAGGCAAACACTCCCAGATGAGTTACTGGCTTTTAAATTATAGTGAGCACTGTATATATAACCCCTTGAATGTTGTTTTGTTTGATTACATTTTTAAATTGTTGAGAGATGAAAGTAACTTGATTTTTCTGTGCTGTTGAATACTAGAACAGTACTTGCTATACTTAAAATTTTTTGATCACAAAGGAGGAATCCACAGTGATTTTTTCAGACTGACACGTAAAACTGCATTTGAAGTAGAAAGTATGGCTAAGGAAGTCCATATTCAGAGAGGCAGACAGCACTGAGTCAGATCTCTCACATGGGATTGTTTTTCATTGTCCAGATGCTGGCAAGTGATAGGAGGCTCTGTCTTGGCAGGACATCATCACGTGTATCAGGAAAATTTCCACAAACCAAAATTTCCAGAACTGCATTTGTTCTTAGATGCAGTTGTGATTCTATGTGATCACTCCAGTGTGTGTGATCCATTGCTATTGTTTACCTTAAACTAATTGCAAAAAACTTCCTTTGTTGAATGTGTACATAAGACTGTTGTACATAATGTTATCTGCATAGGCAGGAATAATTTCTGTTGACTACCAGCTAGTGTTTTACCCATAAGCAGATCAGTCATTTCTGTGGCAGCAACTGCATGAGTCAGCTGTTAGATCTGTCAGAGTCCTGACCCAACTGTTGACAGAGCTCCTCACTTTAGATGCTAACTACCGAGGGTGGTAGTTAAAATGGTAACTGATGCTTATGAGTTGTCTTGGGCATGGGAGGAGCCTTTTGGTGTATTCTGTTTAGGCTGAAGTTCCTATATGGAGAGGTCCTATAGAAGTTAATCAAATATGTTGTTCTGAATGAGCCATTCAGCCAGTAACCTTGTATCAGGTCACCTTGTCCTGTCATGTATGTACAAACTGACAGGGGGCAGGTCCTGAACCACCCAGAAAACAGATGAGTAAGTGCACAGGCTATGTGCAGAGGCAGTTATACCAGAATTACAGTACAAAGTTAAGTTTCATCCATATATCAGAATTATAAATGGAATTGCATAGGTTTGCCACAGGATGCAAATATGTGTAAAGTGCTAAGTTGGTATCATTTTTTTCAAGCCCACCATTTTTAGTACTGTACTTAAAAAAAAAATTCAACAAAGACAACCAATGATCATTAGCTTTTAGCTTCATTCTTTATGAGTATTTATGCCAACTGAAACCTATGGTCTCAGTCTTTATTTTAATGAACAGAATTTGAGCTATACAAATGATAGAGGGTACTGCCAACACATAGTTGTCCTAAAACCGAGGAAATTTACTGCCATCTTTGTCCTGATAAAGGCAGTTCCTGTGATAGAATGCATCTGACTATACTTGGATGTTGGACCTGAAGATTTCATAGTGCTTTGACCTTTTCCTAGTGTGTACAGATTGTTTTAAGAACACTATCTCTAAAATAAAAAAAAAAAAATGAAAGCCTTACTTTATCCAGTTGTCTCCTGAGCTAATGTACAAGGAGACTTTGCTATACCTGTGCCATAATGCCTGTAGTATTAGTATTATTAATATTATAGGTGTTAGAGTCAAATAATGCCCTGTTGTTTAAGTGAATCATGAATTTCTGAAGCATTTGTTGATTTGACCATACACATGATATTATAAAAAATCTCTGAATTAATTACTATTTTCAATACAAAAAATTGACCAGTGCTGTTTAGCATCTTTGTGAGCAATGTGTGCAGTGGGATTGAATGCACCCTTGGCAAGTTTGCCGACACCAAGCTAAGTGGCTAAGAAAGTTTAGATTAGATACAAGGAAAAATTCTTTGCTGTGGAGGTGGTAAGGCACTGGCACAGTTTGCCCAGGTGCCACATCCCTGGAAGTGTTCAAGTCTCAGCTGGATGAGGCTTTGGGCAGCCCAGTCTAATGGCAAGTGTCCTTGTCCATGGCAGGGGCAATAAAATTTAGATGCTCTTTGAGGTCCCTTCCAATATAAAAGATTCTATGACTCCATGATTCTATGATTTTATCCCCTGTGTCCTAGCCTTGTGTGTGGCTATGTGACCCACAAGCTGTACTCTCTTTGAATGATCTGCTGCTAAAAGCATATAAAACAACACTGTTTTTATAAAGAAAGAGCAAGTGGTTGTATTTGAAGGTGTTTCAGTGTCAATTACATGTCTCTTCATGAACTGTATAGGAGGCAGCTGGATTGACCTGGATACGTTAGATGCAACACAATCCTCTCCTTTTACAAGTTCTGTTACTAAATACCTCTGCACAAGAGCGAGGAAGGTGGAGTGGGTTTCATGTTAGTTAGAGTCAAACAACACCAAAACTGAGATGGAGAATTTTTGGATGTACCAGGTTGAATATCGAAAGAAAAATGTAAGTAGATATTCAAGAGAAAAAGGGATAGCTATCACTTTTTTATTGGTGCACCTAAAAAAAAATAAAAAAATCCATTGATAGATGTCTATGCCTAATAACAGCGTGCATCATGTAACCTTACTGTGTTTGTTCTGACAACAACTTTGTTAGGCTTCTAAAACTAGTTTTGTTAATGATAAATGACAGTGAAACTGTTACTAAGCATTTATTTTAGAGTTTGTTTAGAACAGCTGTGCAAATTACCTATCTGCTATGATCCATCAAAATATTTCTTGTTATTGCTGTGACTGCATTCTTTCCTTGTGCATTCTATACAGTACCTCTAAAAATGCATTTTGATGTCAAAGGGAACTGACTGTTAATTCTTCAAAGCCTGGACTTTCCTGTACAAATGTTTTCAAGGACAGCTCTCATGTCATGTCATGCATCAGATTTTGTAAGATGTTTGGTATTTGGCTTTGGTAGTTCTGGTTCTTGGCTTGGTGTATTTGAGGGTGTTTGTTTGGTTGTTGTTTTTCTTTAGGGGTTTTCTCCCCCAAAATAAATATTTAAGCAGACATTCAAACAGAGCACATAGAAAGCCATGTTATAACTTAGTTTTGTTATTCTGTAGATGAAAAATAGCTGAGTAAAGGCACTTAGAGTGCTACTGGAGTAGCTGTCAGTATATTTCGAATGATGCACAATTTCTTAATGCTAATTGCCTAGTTTAAATTAGATCATTTGTCTTTCAGTGTGTGAATATGAGAGTTTTCAGCCATTGTAAAGAATGGGGTTTTTTTGTGCACATCCACATTTAATGCTTAAATTGATTTCTTTATTTCATGTTTAAAGCTCAGTCCTACAGTGTCTTTATTATTTATTAATTATCTTTATTATTAATGTCATTATTGCATTGATAGTATTATACACCTTTTAAATTTGTTCCTAATACAGAAATATTGCATAATTATAAGAATGTGAGCACTATGAAAACTCTTCCTTATGTAAATAGGAGCTGCCATTTGTGCAGTTGCATCACTGTGGCACTGTTGACTGGTAATTACACAGCAAGTCAAGGGAGCCTGTATCTCTCCCACACCCCCTGCTCACATGCTCTCTGCTGCAAGTAATTCTTCAGTCTGATGGTGCAACCACATGCCAGCTTCCTAGAGATTGTTTCACAGCTGCATCTTCTTTTGGCTTGCAGTTGTGATTCAAAATACAGGGAGATGCAGGGACGGCTCCTTAACACAGGATATATCTGTAAACATTGCTTCCTAACTCTTTGGAAGCCTTTATTAATTGACTATAATTTTAATACTTAGTTATTATCTAAAATAGTGGAATGTTTGTAAAGAGAAAGAAGCAGAGGGTTATGTTTTGTTTTGTTTCACTTCTAAGGGAGGCTAAGAGAAACTTAGATATTTGGGTTTTTAGTTGTTCTTAGTTTGGTTTTGGTTTCATGGGTTTTTTGTAAATTATTTCATAGAACTCAAATTTTCAGCTGCAGTTGATGCGGAGCATGAGGGTGGAACTGCTGCCAGCTCAGACTCCTGGAAATGTATCCCTTTTGTGGTATGACTCATTGGCTCAGAGGAAAGCTATGTCATACTGTTTATGAAAAGATAAGAATAGCATTTGACTTGTTTTGCCATCAGTAATGAACTGCTGAGCTGGCAAAGGTAGAGCTTCACTCTTCTTACGTTAAAGGAGAGTGTAGAATGCCAGGTCTATTGGGCTATATACCCAGCTGTAGCTAAATGCTAAACTTCCCTTTTGAGGATTTCCATTTTGGCTTGGACAGACATGTTTTGTAGGTATCTCCTTGAAATCTGCCGCTAAAAATGCCTGCTGGGCTAAAGCTTTGTGATCTCTTTCCTTTCAGTCATCTTCATTAATTCCACATTCTGTGTTCCTGTGTCACACCATCATACTAGGGCACCCTGCTCTGTACTTGAGATACCTTGCTACAGCTTTTTCACATTACCAGCCTTCATTAGGAATTGTCTATGATTAGAATATCCTTTCCCAGAACATTCTTCCTCTTTATCAAGATACTTGCTGATCAATCACATAGACATTTGCTCCACTGAATTGGTTATGGAAAAAGAAGAAGAATGAGGAAATCTGTATGTATTGGCCTCATAGCATGAACTGTTGAATATTTTCCAGGTTTGTACTCTATCTGGAATGAGGAATCCCACTCCTTGATTACACTGGTATTAGATTTTTATTGAGTATATTCATAAATTCTTGAATACATCAATATTACTCTGCACACCTTATATATGTTGTTTTCTGATATAGTGGAATAACATTTATGGACAAATGCTGTGGCCTTCTTCTCCTCACATTAGATTAGTTTAGCACCTCAGGTAAGTAACACCTGGGAGCATGTGCGCTTATGGGGAAATTTCAATTTTTTCTTCACTTTTCCCTGATTGACAAATAAACTAACTTTAGCTTAATCCCTGTGTGCTGCTTAAGGTTAATTCACTTGTCTCCCATCACAGCTTACTCTTAAGTGACCTTAACTTTTTTTCTTAGAATGTCAGAGCATAGTATGTAGAATATGAAAGAATAATTTCTACATTGGGCACTCAAAATAACTTTTGATTTTCTTGTCATGTCTAGTCTCCATCTCCAGATTCCTCTTCACCTCGAGGTGCTGAATCATCAAGTAGGCAACATCACCAGGATGTCTGCAGTACAGCGGAGGCTTCCACTAATAAAGAGGTAAAGTAAAACCTTTTTAAAAGCCAGTCTTGTTCATGCTGCTTATGCCTTTTAATTTTCCTAGCTCCCTTGTACCTGTGCAATCCCTTTTCTTCTTTATCCTTTCCTTATGCTTCTTCACCTTATGCTTGCCCACCTTATCTGACTGAATTTCTAACCTGCTGAAGACTCTTCGTCATGGCATTTCTGACTCTGTGTTCAGCTGTCACTAAATTTGTTTAACAGGCAGCAGGGTACTGACAGCCAGCATCCTCTCTGTAGCAGACAGAAAACGAAGAAGCCCTTTTGGTTTTTCCCCCCACTAAGAAAGGGTATTTCTCAGCCAGATGAAAAAGTGCTTAAATTAAACTAATTACATAATAAATTATGCTGCTTAATATTTTGTCATTGTAGAAACTGGCCTGCAAGTGATTTGTAGTCAGAATTCAGTTCCTGATTCCAGACTTCTCAGAATAAAGCTACATAGTTAGGGTTTTTTTTCCCTTCACCTGGTAGTGCTTTAGATTACAGTAGTTCCACCAAAATGAAGTAAGTATGACTAGAACTGCTTATAGTATGGAAAGAAAATAATTTGATTTAAGAAGGATTTGGATTAGTGTAGAGTGGCAGGTTCTGTAAACAGAAAAATCTGCAAATATTTGGTTTATTTGCCTTTTTTTGATAAACTTGAAAACAATGTGGAAACTACTGTAGCAAAATACCATATTGTTACTGATAGTAATGCATGAGTTATCTTCCAAAATTGAAAACCTGATCTACTACTAGTGGATTAAAAATTAAACAGTAATTAAATAATCTATTTGTTCCTTTTTACTTTTGCAATTATCAAAGGATAGGAAAACTTGTAACATGTATGTAATTGTGTCAGTCTGCATTTGCATTTAGAAAATAATGAAAAATTTCAAAAGACTGAAGAAACCCATAGTTTTTCATATTCTGAAGTTTTCAACTATAGATCATGTCTTTAAGTTTTCATCTGCTTTCCTGTTAACTTATTAAAGCCTTAAGCATTCTTCCCTACAGACTTTGTCACTATGTATTCTATATTTTAGCTATTTTTATGTGTCAATAAACTTACCCAAAGGGAAAAAAACAAACCAACAAGCAAACCACTGTTGATATCAATTGTTAGGATGTATTTACATATAGTTACAGAGGTGGTAAACCAGGTTCCACTGTAAGGATGTATTGGGCTATTAGTTTCCCCCAGATGGGGAATAATTCCCACTTTAATATTTCTAATGCAAGAATAAAGGTGATAAAACAGCCTTATAATTTCTGTATTTTTTAGGTCTTAGAGAAACCTTTTTATTAAACATAAATTTATAATACCAGATGGTAACAAGGTTATTGAAAGTAATAAAATATTAATGACCTTGATATTTCATTATTCATGGCTATTTAAAATTAAGAAGTGTAGGTTTTCACCTATTGGTAACATTACCTGATACTTTACTCTTCTAGTGGTTTTAGTATAATGCCTTTCTACCTGCATAATGAGCAAGAAAGATGAAGCTTTTGAGTGAGAATAAGGACATATATGGTGGTGGTTTGCACTACTCTACCCTGGAAATAAGTTGCTACTTAGAGTGTTGAACAGTTGGTAAATCTGTATTATCGATTTTGTTCACTGCTTGAAAAGAAAGAAATACTTTGTAAAATATTTATATACATGAGCTGCCGCTCCTCTGTAGGAGATTTGTCCTCTATGCCTGTCAGAGCCCAATGTTTGAATCTCCCCTTTAGCACTACATCAGCAAGTATTACAAACAGTTGTTGGAGGAGTTGTTGTATGGATAGGTAGTAGGAACATTCATCTGAAGAGGTGAAGGAGCCACAGATATGAAAAGACATGCCACTGTCCTCACAGCAGCTTAAACGTGTTGGCAGCAGCAGATCATTGATTATTGACATCTTTATTGATGCTAGTACAGAATATGATGGACAGGATTCTTGGATTCTCAGCATAGTTTAGTAATTTTCATAGGGAGTGAAAAGAACTTACAGCTCGCACAGGCTCAGCTGTCTGTGTCACATGCCTTTTCTTTTTAATTCACAAATTTTATTTTATAGTAAGACATGCATCATTGGTTAATAATATTACTTGTTATATCAGTTTTCCATATCTTAAAAAGGAGAAGACTCCTTGGGATTAAGTCAGTCTAACAGTCACCTTTCTAGTTCTACCTGGTTTTTCCAGTAGTACACAGACCCTGGTAAGTTGCCTGTTATAAAGAAAAACAATTTGGCGTATATTTCCATGTATATCATCAGGAAATATACTGAAAATTACTGAAGATTGTATGCATTATTCTGATAATGTGTATAGATTTTCTTTTAACTGAATTATATTAAGCAGTCATTGGAGGAATTAATGCTAGTACAATCAGTTATGGATTCATTAACTACCCACTTACCTGCCTATGATAGCAGCAGGAATTTCAGTATAGCCATTACCAATTATATAGTCCCACACACAATTTTATTTGATAAATTTTTTGTGGTTTACGTTATTGATTAAACAAAGTGGTGAATTTCATTCATTGAAAGTTGTAGCCTTCAGATGTCTGAAGGGTTAGTCTCATAGTCTTTCACAGAAAATAACAGTAGGATGTATGGTATTACTTCAGTGTGTGTATTTACATGCACAAGTCAAGATTCTGTTGATTCCTTCACTCTTTATGTGATTGTTGCTACCAAATGTGTTTTTGTGCTCAGCATGGTGTAAGCACAGTTGGTGGTGATGTCATGGTGAATCTGGTTATCCCACAGAATAGATGCTGCTCCCTAACCTGTTAAAAGCTAGGGAGCTTTCTGTAGGTTCTGTTAATGTGAGGGATAAATCTACAACCATTCCTAATGAATAACTGTATTTTGTTAATGATGGTTTCAGTCATGGATTTTAACAGGAAAGTGCAATTTTTATATTCCTGTATGCATTTATTTGAAGTTGGAAGATCCAGTATCTTTGAGGTATTATGTACTTTCCTGCATATTTTTTGACTATTAAAAGTAGAGCACCTATTGATAGATAATTAATGCACTAGTGAAGACCAACAAGTAAGTCAAGTCTGGTCTTACTGTATTGTCTACTAGGTAAACACAAATGGAGTGCATTGAATTTACTTTAGTAGGTGCTTAGATTTTGAAAATACTAAATATAAATAATAATAAGTGGTGTTATACCTTTACTAATAACTATGGCTGATTTAAGTTTGGGGTTTTTTTGGCATGGAGGAATTTTTAATGCATATTTGTGCATGCTATGTTCTGTTTGAAATCCTTTTTGTCTTAATTACAGTCCAGAAAAAGCTTGGCTTCATTTCCAACGTATGTTGAAGGTAAGATAGTTCTACAGTTTCTGAATGTTTTTTCACATCAAAAAAACCACCTGTATTTATGATGTCTAAAATTTTACTTTTATTTCCTGAAGAGAAGAACTACTAAGGTTGGGTATACCAATTTAGATTAAACTGTGTGCAATTTAGAACCTGAGCTAAATCCTACTGTGCTCTTTCAGAAATTTGGAAGCCTGGAGCTTTTCATTTTCTAGTGTTTCATTCATAGTTTCTGTATCAGTTGTGCTGGTTTTTTCCTCAGTATCACTTAAAACATTCTATGGTATTTACATAACATATAAGAATGTGTGCAGAGAAGGAAAACAGACTAAGCAAGAAGACTGTAGTTCTCTGTCCAGCATAGATTTCTGTTGGCAGACTCAACCTAAATTGGATTTATTGGCAGACCTGCCAATGAAAATCTGCTTTGCTTAACAGCTACTTGCCTCTTAATTAAATACTGCTTCTCACCTCAGAGTTAAGGTTTCAGTAGTGCTGTTTTTTTTCAGAACAATGTGAAAAAACAAGTTACCTGCCTCATGAACTGCTGTTACCTTTTGTCTGAGTTTACATCCTGTGTATACTGCAGGAAAAACACAAGTTTTGTGCAGTTATGACTGAAGCAGAAAATAGAAGTTTCCTCTGACAGTATGAAATTTAGAAATACAATTGATATAATTCTTTATTTGGACTTCCTTGTCACTCCTTGGATTGCTTTACAGTGTGCTGTATTTAATTGATTATGTGATCATTTTCTTTGGACTGCAAATTGATTGTTGTTTTAGTCTTAAGAGTATAAGCTGCCTGTTTTGGAGTCTCTGGCCAGAATATCAATTAGTCCATAGCTAAGCATTGGAATTCTGCAACAGTTAAGGATGTCTCTTAGAATTTAAATTAATCTCCTTTTGATAGTCCTGTGTATCAAGGGGGCTTTTAAAAATAATTACCTCCACCTTAGGGAAAAAAAAATAAACTCGTAAACTAAAATTTTCTTGGTTCTTTGTCCAGCAGAAAATTCCTTAAAATTTCAAATGTTCCATTATATGCACCAGCAGTCCAAGGAAAAATTTGCCACCACCTATACTAGCTATAGGAGGCTTTCATTGAGGTAATAGTTTTGTTATCAGAGATAATAAAGGAGGTATTCTAAAAAGCAATTCTAAAAAACAATTGGAGCATGTACCTTTTTGGGGTTTAATATGCCACTTTCTTGGAGTCCTACACCTTTGCCCATTTTTTTTTTCTCATTTTGATCAGAAATGGTAAAGGGTTTCACATCCTTTAAAGTAAAGTGGTGGAAGTAGTGAAGAGGCCTTGATGTGCAGAGTAATAAATAGCAGCACTTAAAATGCTGTGTGATTTCTGTGTAAATATGTAATACTTCCAGATGCATGAATTTCCCTAAGGAAATAACACAATTTCTTTAGGTCATGTGCATGCAAGTGACTTCTTAATTTTGAGAATTTTCCAGATACATACTGCCTGAGCAAACTGCACACTGGAGATGAGCATCTTAAAATTGCTAGTCATGAATTTTTGTATTTAAAGAAATCAAAAAGAAGACAAGTCTGCTCACAAGATTTATGCATGTGCTTCTGTCTGAGTGTATGGTTTCAGTGTGATATTTAGCTCCAGCTCTTTCTTTTTTATTTTAATCATAGTAATGACTTGTTTTTCCTTGAGGCAAAAGCTACTCATGCTCATTCTGAGGGGTTCTTAGCCTTATATGTTATCATTAGAAAAAAAAATTGCATTCTGAGTAATTTGAAATGTAAAGCCCCATCACCTTGTAGTTCAAGATACCCCCTGATTTTTTTTTTAGAGGAAAAAAGAAAGACAAATGTAAACACAGGTGTTTTCTGATAAAATATGGATGTATTTACTGTGAGCATTCTTTAATATGATTTATATTCTCACTTGTCTTGAGCAACAAGTTTTCCTTACTTCTAAGAACAGGAAGTTTCTGCAGTTAATCAGCCTCCCTTTTGGATCATGGCAGTTCTAACATGGTATCAAAATGGAACATTTTCATGTATAAAATTTTTAGGTAAGGCTGCCAAACACAAAAAATCTTACAAATCATAAGTGCTGCTTTGTAAGGATTTGCCTTGATTGGTAATGAACACTTTGCACCCCATCATTTTCCACAAAATTTGATGGGTGTTGGATCTCTAAGAATCTGTGGACTAAGAGAGTTGCTTTGCCAAGAAGAGAGCCCGTGCTCTGTGTATTTAATAACATTTTTATTTAACTCAGTTCTTTACCTTGTTAAGTATCCTTGTTAACAAGTATCCTTGTTAAGACTACTTTATTTAAAGGTCTGTGGCATAAAAATACTGAGTAGAGTATGAGTAAAAATACTTTGTATATGTAGAACCTTCCCAGGGACGTTGATCTGCCTGTTTCACCAACTGTGGTTAGTGCACAAGAAAGAAAGAGGCTGGTTGCTGCTATGAAACTGCGCCTTTTCTCTTTCTGCTTGTCACTGTTGGTCTCAGAATTGCAGGGCTGATTTTGGTGGGTGAGGAGTAAGCTGAGTAACTGTGTCTGTCCCTTTATCAATTGAAAAATCACAGTTTATTTTGCTCCAAGCTGATCCCTACTCAGAAAAGAATGAGCTATTGTGAGAAACAGGCTGGATTAACAATTGTATCTTTTGTTGGAGAGATGTTGTACTGGGTTTGCATAGCAAGGTTGTGGGGTGGCTAGAAGAAGTGAGAAGCTGCTGGAAGCTTCCTACCTGTCCAATAGAATCAGCGCCAACTGGCTCCAAGACAGACCCACCACTGGCCAAGGCTGAGCCCATCAGTGACAGTGGTAGCACATCTGGCATATCGTATTTAAGAAGGGGAAAAAAAGACTCTGCACCACAGCAGCTGTAACCAGAGAGTAAAGGGCTGGGATTGTGTGGGAAAAAAAAAAAAAGATCTCTGAAGACAAGGTTAATGGAGTAGGAAGGACTGGAGGTGCTCCAGGTGCCAGAGCAGAGATTCCCGTGCAGCCCATGGTGATGACCATGGTCAGTCAGTTGTGCCTCTCCAGCCAGTTGAGGTCCACGGTGGAACACACAAGCAGCCCCTGGAGGACCCCGTATCAATCATGTGGATGCCCAAAGAAAGAATGCTGTGACCCCATGGAAATCCCAGGCTGAGCAGGCTCTTGGCAGGATATGTGGCCTAGTGGAGAGTGGAGCCCGCCTGGAGCAGGTTTGTTGGCAGGACTTGTGACCCCATATGGAGCCCTCATCCTGTTCTGAAGGATTGTCTCCTGTGGGAGGTATCCCATTCTGGAGCAGAGGAAGAGTGTGAGGTGTCTTCCCCATGATGAAGAAGGAGCATCAGAGACAGCATGTGATGAATTGATCACAGGCCCCATTTCCCTATGCCTCTGGATGCAGGAGATACAGAAAATTGAGAATAGAAGTGAGTCCCAGAAGAAGGAAGGGACAGAGGAAGGTGTTGGAGCATCTGTTTTTATTTTTCACTATTCTACTCTGACTTCATTAATAATAAATTGAACAAGTTTCCACAAGTGGAGTCTGTTTTGCCCATGGCTGTAACTGACAAGTGATCGCTCCCTGTTCTTGTCTTGCCCCATGAGATTTTGTTATATTTTCTCTCCCCTGTCCTTCTGCAGAGGACAGTGATAGAAGAGCTTTGGTGGGCAGGTTCAACCTACCACAAATTTTGAAATAATTTGTTTGATGTTTTGTGCCTTTGAAAGTACTGGTTGCCTTTTTGTTATGCTAAACTGAAGTATTTCAGAGAAGGTTTTGCAGCCATCAGGTACAGGTTCAAGTTGTCAGAGTTCTGCTGTTTCACTGTGTTTCATGATTGCCGTCAGTGATGGCTTTCCTGTATTACAGTTCCTGGACCTTGTGATCCTGAAGACTTAATTGATGGAATCATTTTTGCTGCCAATTACCTTGGTTCAACTCAACTCCTTTCTGATAAAACTCCATCCAAGAATGTCAGAATGATGCAGGCTCAGGAAGCTGTCAGCAGGATTAAGGTGAGGAGTAATTCCTGCTGCTCCTTGTATGGCTGCTTTATGATTGTGGGTATGAACTTCTTTCTTATGCAGTGATTTTTCCAGGTGGGGTTATCTGTAGTTTCAGAATGAGAAGTGTCTCGCCTTTCCTTCTGCAAAATAAATCATATATCTAATGCTGCTTTTGGAACAAGACTGATAAGGGGATGTTATCAAGTAATTTTAATTCGCTATGGTAATATTTGAGCTGTGTACACTAAACCAGAATTTGAAGTGAATAGTGGTTGAAGTTATTTATTATCTGGGTGTGGAGGGAAAACAGGTTAAGGAAGTAACTAGTAAGTATTGCAGCTGCTTCTGGCTTGGCACTCAATGGAGTTGCTACTGTGTTAATGACTGCAGTTATTTTCTGCCCTGTTGTGGATACTTGTTTCTCCACACATAAGAGCTGTGAACTAATTTTTTAAAAAAACACAAAAAAAAAAAGGTGTAGAAAAAAGAATTTATCCTGGAATCTGAAAAATTTTGTTTTGAAAGAGAAATTCCAGCTGATTTCTGTAGTGGCCATTCTCAGCAATGGGAATGCTGCTGTAGTGTAAGTTACAATTATGACATTGTCAGCTGAAATTAAGGTGTGTGGATGAAGTATTGCACAGTTGTACAGGATGCTGCAACATTCCCACTACCCATACATGACTGGCTAGCAGGCACACAGTTTCATCTTCTGCTGATTCAGCTAATCAGCACAACCAACTCTGGGAATTTTCTGTGTGTTTTTCTTTTGTATATTTTATTTTGGATTCCAACTCAGATTTGGTGTGCAATTGTGTAAAAGAGAGAGGAAGAGGAGAGAAGGTTATGAGCAAGACCAATATTATTGTCTGTTAAGGTCAGCTGATGCTTCCTGCTCTTGTTAATCCTTCCAGTGCTTTCCATTGCAGGTGTTCAGTTTAGTCTCTGTATGTAACGTTGAAACAGAAGCTCCAAATGGAGCCATTGAGCCAGCTTCCAAAAACTGTTATGTTGCTGGTGTTCAAATGCATAGATCTTGTAACCTTGTCTTTGATAATCATTAACACACTCAGGTTTTAGAAAAGGCAGGAATGTAGCCTTCCTGTTAGAGATTATCCTCCACCTTCTCTGTAGAAGTATTCACTAGCTTGAACTACTGAGCCTTTTGCAAAAGAGCGATTTATTTTTGTTCACTGGAGACTCTGGATTGAGTGACATTCTTTAAAAATGTGTTTCATGCAGCTTTTTTACCTATGGCAGGTCCTGGTGAGCTCTCCCCAAACCTGCAGTGAAGATTTTTCCGTATAGAGTCTGTTTTTTTCCTGTTCTGGGCAAATAAGACTGTGCCCTTCTGTTTAGTAGTCTCTTTGTGTGCCTTCCTGATGCTTGGCTGTGTGCTAGAAAACTTGTCTGATTTGAATGAAAGGGAACTAAAGGTAAGGAAGAAAAGGGAGAGAAACAAAGACTTTGGTGAGGCTGGATCTCAGAGGGATGTGTCACTGGAGGGTGAAATGAAAGATTAGCATGAACTATCATAGCAAATAGGTATCAGGAGTGGGATTTGAACCTGGGGCCTATGAGGTGTAAGAGTATAGCATCTTTCTCTGATACAAAACATACTTTGTAGAAATTTGTTAACAAAATACCATTCTGAGGATTCTGTTATGCCTCAGCATTTCTGTGTTTCAGAACAGAAGAAATCTATTTAATGCATTTCACTCATAAACCCTGTAACTTGTACATCTTTCTAAATCAGCAGGCATGAATATCCTTGCTTACAGTATATTTTTTTCAGGCTTGAGGCCCAAGTGATTGCATTTTTGACCTGGTAAAACCCTAGCTGGTATATTTAATTTTCTGAAACTTGGTGTATTTCAGAAAATTATTGATATGTATTACGTTGTACACAATACCTTTGAACACTTCTTGAACAGTTATTGCTTTCTGCTTCTAAGTAAAGCTCAGGCAACTCCCCTGCACCTTAGGCTCTTTGGCTTATTAGGGTTGGCTTTGGCAAGTTTTGTTGCTGGTTGCCATTAAAGCTAAATGTTTTCAGAGAGAAATTCATTATGATAGATGGACTTCCTGCTGCCAGATTCATCACTGCATCAGATATTCTATATCCCACATGTGTAAATTATGACTTGCACAGTGACTATGAGGGTTGTGCCCTACTCATGTTGGTTTACAGAGTGCCATACTTACTGCATGTCAACTGTTTCTCCATTCAAAGCTTATGATTAAGAATGAGCTTATAAAATACACAAACTTGAAGCTGAGTATTAAAAAGGGCTTTGTTTAATCCCTGCTATTTATTTATACCTTCACATAACTGTACCTTTTGATTTATTTTTTTAACTATACCTTTTGATTTTCTTAATCCCTTCCTTTGAGCAGAACCTTCAGGCCACATATTCATTCATTTGGAATGTGAACAGACTTTGAAAACAATTCTCCATTCTTCTTTAAATAAGTATCTTTTCAGTTAGAAGTACAAGAGCTGGGTGTTTTCTTGCTTGGCCTTCATCTCTATGAAGTCCAGCTAAATTAAAACAGATATACTGCTTTGAAGGTGTTCATCAAATGTAGTTAGGAGTATTTCATTAGGAGGCATTTCTAGCTCGCTATGGGTTTGAACGTTTCTAGGTAACACCTGGTTTGATATCTGAGTGTAATTTGAGTTAGAATCCATATGTGGATATTTAGTTTAGTATTTCACACATTTTCACATACTCTGTGTCCTCTCAGTACTCAGTTGCAGAGCATTTTTTGTAGAGACTAAATAGATTGAATAAACTTAGGACCTCTCTGTAGCAAAAGCAGAAGCTTATTGGGTTTTAATGTTCTGTAATTTTGGAAATTGCATCTATATAAAGAAATTCACTTACCTTAAGTTCACTTACCTTAAAGGAAAATCATGAATTCTGTATATTTAAAAAAAAAAAAAAAGTGTAAGTACTTTCCATTTGTTCTTTTCTTCTAGGAATACAGAATCGTTCATTTGAGTTAGCAAAATAATGTGGTGATAAAGAGGATTTGTCTAATGAAGTATCTTGCATAGAATTACCCTATTTTTTGTTGTTCATGGACCATAACTTACTTTGTGACACTTCTATGCAGTGTTAAATCACTTATTAAAAGTGCTTGTTCCATATCATTGTCTTACTTTTATGAAATATTTGAAAGTAGTTCTTCAATATGCTTTCATTTGAAGAACAGAATTTTCAGTAAATTGAATCATAGTGCATATTGATAAAATGTTGATTCTTCATTGTAAAGCTGTAGCTCAAAGATTTTTTCCCCCCCCTTTTTCTTCATTTTGGCCTGTGCTTTTCTTCTTTTGGCAGGTCCATCATTCTAAAGTTTGGGAAGGGTGAGAAAGAAAAGCTTGATTTAGAGCAATCTAAATGCTCTCTCTCAGGAGTGTCTCCTCCTTGCCTTGTCCTTGTGTGTAGGACAGGCAGCCGTTACTCAAGACAAGTATATTACTTCTGACTATTAATTTAAATTGAGAGTTATGTAATGAAGAGTCTGCCACATAAGGCAGTTTTAATTGCTTTTGCAATAGTTTGCAAAATAACCTATCAGGCTACAAAATACTTCTAAGTTTGAAAAAGGTGACTAAAAGCTAGTTTGAGAAAGTTTCTATTTGTAAATAAGCAGGTTGGCCTAAACATTAAGTGGCTGGTTTCATATTTGTTTAGACAAGATCTGACAGATTTAGGTTGTGAGCATCGGTATAAAATCTATGATGTGTCTTGTGATTCAGGCCTCCTGTTTACTCTTGGTAAAAGAAGTTAGTGCTGAATCTGTGTGAAGCTTGTAAGTGTAAGCTTCCTTCCCACCACAAGCACACCTGTAAATTTAAATTCCAAAGAGGCTGCTACTGTTTGAAGTTAAGGGCTAACTGCCAGCCTGGTGAGTATTGCATTCTTTCAGTGAGCAGCTATGTAAAGCTCAGTTCACCATTGGTTTGAATTCATGATTGCAACACTGTAAAAATTACATTGTTTTGGTTAGTAGAAACTTATTTTAAGGTGTTTCTGGAGCTGAAAAAATTTGGTAGTGTGAACATACCTTTGTGTAGGTGTCACAGGAAAATACGTTGACCAGAGACACTGAATGAACATGGGTACAGATTTATTTGCTCAGAAGGAAGAGAAAATGAAGGTGATAGTAACCTTTTGTCATTTTATTTTTCCAGGAAAAAGTAGCATAGTGTTAGGGAGGTTATTTTTTTGAAGTCTGTTGAACTCTGAGATCTGAAAAAACTGCAATAATAAGGCATAAATTTTTCTCTCACCTTTTACATTGGTGTGCCTTCAAAAGAAATAATATTATGGTTTACACTGCTGTGAGGGGAAGCTCTGTTATGTTTCTTAAACCATCCTCCCCCTCACCAAACCTCAAGAACAATTGCTCACAAAATAACCTTGTTTATTGCAAGCAACATTTTAAGTGAAAAAAAATCCTTTTGTGTTCTTCCTGACTCTCTTGGTGCTGTTTCTTTTAATTTCTGAAATTAATTGTGCTTAACATGAAATTTTATAGTTTTTAAGCTAAAAACAAAAGGAGCAAATTAATCTAAGCAGGGACTAATTTAGACCAGCTAGTAGTCTGTGAGCCCTTACATTAGTTTGTAGATTCCTGCTTGACTTGGAGTCTCTGTAAGTTCTTCTCTAACTGTTCTCCTGTCTCTGTTTGTTCCATGCTAAGCAGATGGCCCAGAAATTAGCCAAAAGCAGGAAGAAGGTGCAGTACAAACTCCATCAGCTTGATGTTATGCTTGTTCTTTTGTTTTCTGGGAGGGTTTTTTCCTTTCTTTTTATTTTGTGGTTTTATTTTCTGCATCCAGCAAGGTTTTTTCAGATTTATTTCTGAGCCACCATACAACTTGACATATCTCAGAAATCAGTTGCCTGATTGGCCATTTTTTGTTGCTTATCATTAGCCATTTCATGTTAGAAATAGAAGAAAGATTGGATTTATTAAATGGTTACAGGCAGTGCCCAAAATGCATATTAAAGAATCAAGACTGACACGGCAAAGGTTTAAACTTTGTAAAATGATGGATTAAAATGAAGTGTGGGGTTTGTTTTGTGGTTGTTTTTTTTTACTTTTTATTTTATATTTATTAAGAATGCTTTGTTTGACACACAGAGATGTCAGATTGCTGGATGCAAAAAACAAGTTTATGTCTATACATACAGTAATATACTGAGATTGACTCATCTTTGTAATAAATTTTGTTTGTGGAGCTTTCAATTACCTTTTAACAAATATAATTTAAAAAATATTGCAAATGTTTGCTTTCTATTAACAAAATATGACTTCTAAAGTGGGTTACTGCTTGAAAAGTATGTTGTCTGACTGTGAAGGTCTTCTTGCCAGAACTGCATTATGAAAAGCTCAAACAGTACCTCCTGTGGTACGGGTTTTTCCATTGGTCTTGGCAGCCACTGCTAGCCCAAATAGAAATTCCTCAGGCAGGAGATGCTGTTAGGCCTTTCTATGCCATGTATGAAAACCTTATTTGAAGTGGGTTTCATAGTGTGCAGAAAATGGTAAAATCATAATGTTTTTTAAGAAATCTTTATAGTTCATGTTGCAGTCAGGTATAATTTTACTGAATCAGGAAAAATAGCAGGCAAGCCTTTATGAGGTTAACTTTTTTTTCAAACAATACCCAATTCACTTTCACGTATATGATATAGTTTCCACATCTTTGTGTTTCTCTTTTGCTTCTGCAGTCTAATACTCTATCCTGCATTTCTGTTCTGGTGACTGTGTCTTAGTGCACCCCTGTACGTGAATTAACATCATTATTAGTAAGTATGTTACCTGATGTGTTTGTTTGACTCTAATCCATTTATTTGCAGGCTCCAGAAGGTGAATCTCAACCCATGACTGAAGTGGACCTCTTCATTTCTACACAGAGAATAAAAGTACTGAATGCAGACACACAGGTAAAAACATAAACAAAATACTTTGTTGGTATTGTTGGAGTAGACTACTGGACATGTTCACCTACATGTTAAAATTTGTCTTTAAAATGTTTTGGCTCTTCTGTACCCCTCTAATCAGAAATCCATGGTCAAGAGCCATGTCATACAGGTAATTACTCTGGTGTGTCTGACTGTAGAAATTACTAGAATTTGTGGGTAAGATAATTGCAGTCAGCTTATGTCTTCTGAACCATGCTGCATCAAGTATTGATTGTGCACAGAGTAGCTCAAAATGTTTAGCTGCAATAATTTGTTCATAGTCCTCTACACATACATGCCCAGCATATGCAGGTTCTGCAATTGAGGTCTTGATGTGCATTTCCACAGAAAAAAATCCCCTGTAAAACTTTCTCTTTGTTTTGGTTTTGGAAAGTGAAACTCTTGGGTTCTATTTGTATCTCCCTTCATGCATGACAGGTATTACAGACTTCACTTAACAGAGTGAATAGTCTTACAGCTATTTGTGTGTTTTGATAATACTAGATGTGCAATAAGAACTTAGTTGAAGCAGCTGCTTATGTTGGTTTTCTTATTCCCCAGGAAACCATGATGGATCATCCCCTGCGGACCATTTCTTACATTGCTGATATAGGAAATATAGTTGTTTTGATGGCTCGCAGGCGAATGCCACGCTCTAACTCCCAGGATAATGTGGAAGCATCTCACCCCTCTCAAGACGGAAAGAGGCAGTACAAAATGATTTGTCATGTCTTTGAGTCTGAGGATGTAAGCAATTACATTGTCTTGTAATTTTCTAGGAGTGGAAAAGTAAGCACATTTTAAAAGGCCCAAAGTCCATTGTGAGTTGTTCTGTTTGTTTTTTAACTGCAACCAATATTTCATCTAAGCAGAGGAACTTGCCTGCCATTTATATGTTTGCACCTGACAAGTCACAGGAAATTGGTGTTTATAGAAATGCTTACCATTTTAAAGCTTCTGGAGTGCCTTCCAGTAACAGTGATAGGAGGGCCCAGTTACTTCAGGTTACAAATACAAGCTCAAATTTTGCATAAGAGAGGGAAAGTCTATCAGAGGTGCTTATTTTCATAGGGAAGTTCTGTTCCCAAGTTTTTCATTGAGGATCAGTCTCTGATCCATACCAGAAAGGTAGTTTTTGTTTTTCAGGAGGTTTGTGTTGGGACTGTAGTTGCTGTCATCATATCAAAAGGCCAGCAGAAAAAGATTGTTATTTCAGCAATCTCCAAATATGCTGAATAGAGACACAAATGACTAAATTTTAATCTATGGCACTTAAGTTACTTTACACAGGACGAAGTTACCTTACACAGGATTTGCAACCTGTCTTCAAAATCAGTGTGTATAACTTGCTGTGCACTATGCTGATCTTTAACTTTTACGCACTTGTGAAAAGTAACTTTCAGTAACTGAAAAGCGAAATCAAGCTTATCAGATTGAAGTGGTTAGATATGTGGTTTTTAGGATCATAGTCAAGTTAGGCTTACTAATTTGGGAAGTTGTAACAAACTCAAGAGAAGCAAGTGAAAGTATCAGTTTCTTATAAAGTATTCACATCTTCCAATCTGCAGTGAGCATCAAGGACTTTGAGATGGGAAGGTTGCCTTGAATAAGGAGCTGATTTTATGTGCTGATTTTATTTTATATAATGTTCTAAACAGATTATATTCAGGTGTCTGAATATATTATCTGATTGCACATGAATGTATATACATAACCCACTGCTGAAGTTAAAAAGGATGAGCACTGATTAAAGTAGTCCTGGACCAAAATTGACAGAGTATAAAAATTATGAATTATTTCCACAAAATAACATGTAAGCCTGTTTTGCAAAGCCTTTTAAGAATCTGGTGTGAAAGAGAGTAGCTGATGCATTTTTTGCTTAATATCATTTGACAAGCCACCCACTTTGAAGCTGCTGTTCCTGTGTTTCTAGTCACAAGTTTGCTTGCTCTTTTCCTGGCCAGTTGAAAAAGCTGAAATCAAACTGTCAGGTGCCAGAGTCTGGGGCTTATTTTCCTTTACCATCAGGTGGTCTGACCCCTTGCAGGATCCATACTTCCCAGATTTGTTTCTTAGGCTGCTTTAATACTTTGGCTAGCTGAAATTTGAGCTTCCCAATCTGTGGTTTGTTTGAATCAGCCTGTATTTGTGTCATGTGGGATCCTCTCTATGCCTGTAGATCCAATTAGCTTGTGAAATGCCTGTAGATCAAATAAAAACATTGCTTGTTGATGGGGAAAATATGCTGAGAAGCTGCAGCTTATATCAACTCTCCTTAGTCATGGTTTACAGCTCACAGGTAACTTGCAAAATTTATCTCAAATACAAAATCTCTTAACAGAATGAAAGCATTGTAGCAGCAAGCAAATGGCAGCTTCAAAGATTTTTTTACCTGCAGTGAAGTAATACAGCCTGTTTCTATTATAAAACTTGTCTTTTCTTCTTCTGGGACAACTGGGTACTTGACAGAGTCAACACAGTAAGTGAAACAGAAGCTGTAAGCCTGTGGGTGGGTGTTGGTCTCTGCTTGGATGAGTCTTTGTCTAAGGAGGACAGCACCAGATTTTCATATGTATTTAGAGGTGTATCTTTAAATGAGTAGAACCTTAGTGATATGTTCAAGTGCTGGGTTTCTAAGTAGAAGCTGATCTCTTCCTGGAGTGAAGATACATGTGTATGAATGTCAAGTCTGCACTCTTCCCTTTGGTTACTGAATTATGGAGTTGTAGTTTTCTCCTTTACTTGCTGTCTTGTTCTTGCTGTCAAAATTAGCTTGGTCTTAGCTTTGGTAATATACATATATTGGTGTTTTCAGCACCAGTAATCATGCTGTTCTCATCAGCAGGTTTAGTGCTAGTTTAAGCTGTTTAAGATGCTATATGATTTTTATTTCAGTATTGGGAATCTTTCCTTTATTAGGGACCAAACTGAACTTTAAATATGGTATTAAATAAAAGTACACCTGGAGCAGCATTCATTCATTATCAGCACTCTGCCAAGCCTCCACAGTAAGCTGTGGAGCTCGCCATTTGTCTTCCCTGCCTTTGCCACAGCCAGCACTGTTTTGGTGCACATCACAGCCACCTCCCGTAAGCACTACACAGTGCTCACTGCATGATTGCTCCACCTATCCAGAGCAGTACTCTGCAACATGCTGTCCTTTCCTCTCCCGCCCATTACTTGCCTGACCATGATTACTGTGTCAAAGGCAGGCTTCCCTCTGGCCCTGCTTGGCACAGAGCTTTCCCCACATCTGTCTGCTGCCCAGTTTCTCTCCCACAGCTGCAGAAGCAAAACCGCTCACGGTGGAACAATGCAGTGTAGTGAGTGGTGCATTTGGTGGCTCTGGGTGCAGACAAGACTGTGGGAAGCCGCAGGTGCAAGAGGGTGCCTACAAAAAGTGGGTAGGAAAGAGGCAGAGAACTGGCAGGATTGTGCAAGTTGGAAGGAGGGAAATAAGTGTAGGGGATAATGGCTGAAGGTAGTAGCAGGGTGAAGAAGGAGGTGCATATGACCATTTGCAGTTACTTCAAGGGCTTTATCTGATCACTAGTTGCTGCCTTTTTCTTTGTCTGAGGCTGAGGTAGGAGTAGTCACTATGAATGTTTTAAAGGATGGTAAGAAAAGTTGGAAATACCCATTTAAATGTGGTTGTGTGTTTCCTAGTAGTTATTTTCATTTTCACTGCTGGCTTGTCAGAGAATGACATTGCCTCTGCTGGAAGGGAGAGCTATCTGGGAGCAGCATGCGTGGGAAGAATTGTGGGGACAAGCTGCAGTCACTGCAGTGGCTCTACCTTTACACTTAGCAGTTCTTACCTGTGTAAGGATGTCTTTCTTTCAGATATTTATAATTTAGAGTTGCTTACTGAACTAGATTCATGGGAGAGCTAAATGTGTTGATATTTTATGTGTCTTTAAAATTAGTTTGTAGGGCACAAATACTTTTTTAGACTGGATTGTGGTAACTTGTAGGTTCATCAACTTGATGATGCATTTTACAGTGTGATTGTAACAGAAAGTGTCAGTGGCCATGATCATCAGAGTGTTTCACTTTTTTCTTTTCTTTTCACTTCTCTGGGAACTGCTACAGGCGCAGCTGATTGCACAGTCCATAGGTCAAGCATTTAGTGTGGCCTACCAAGAGTTTCTGAGGGCAAATGGAATCAACCCAGAAGACCTTAGCCAGAAGGAATACAGCGACTTGCTTAATACCCAGGACATGTACAATGATGATCTGATTCACTTCTCCAAATCTGAAAATTGCAAAGATGTATGTCTCTTTTTCCACAATATTCAGCTACTCTTTATCAGTTGCAGGATTGTGTTGGAAAAAATTAAAAAACCATTAATACTTCCTAAAAATTATCTCAGTTAGTCTAGAATATCCTCCCTAATAGGACACCCTGTCATCAGTTCTGTTTCAAAGGCAAACAGTGTATCCCAAATTTATCAGCAGTCAACTGATTTACCATCTGTTTCTGTTCTTTTTACCAAACAATTTTCAGACATGTTTTAAAGTGAACTTCAAGCAGATTAACAGATTAATTCAATTTTTAAAATTACAGTAAACAACATAAAATTTAAAGGAGGTGTTTATGAACATAACTGATTCCAGGGTTTAACTAACTGTATGTACCAGAAGTCTTTGCAGCTTGCTTAATAAAAATGAACCAGTGTGCAACTGGAACACACAGGTAATGTTTTTCCAATGCAAAGTTGTAAACTCTTGAAATATCTTCTTACTTAGCTTTGTCCACCAAAGCCCATGGCACCAGGGTTTCCATCACTGCAGTTTCTTCTGCTCATATACAGAATTGGCTTCTGAGGGGTGTTTTGCACTAAATCCGTATTGTGTGTCATTTAATGTTTGAATACAATGTACCCTATCTTGTTTTGCCGTTGAATTAGGAAGGCAGGTTGCAAATGAAGAGGGGTATGTTTGTTGTGATTGTGAGTGTTTGGAAGGGAATGATATTAGCTCTATAGGTGTGAAATAAACTATTTTTTTTAACACTTTTTCTTATTATACAGGTTTACATTGAAAAGCAAAAGGGGGAAATCCTAGGTGTGGTGATTGTGGAGTCTGGCTGGGGATCTATTTTGCCTACAGTTATCATAGCCAACATGATGCATGGAGGACCAGCAGAGAAATCTGGGAAGCTGAACATAGGGGACCAGATTATGTCAATCAATGGGACCAGCTTGGTTGGTTTACCACTCTCAACGTGTCAAAGCATTATAAAGGTAGGGAAAATGTTTCTGGAAGCTACACATTTTTAAATGGTGACATAACTGAAGAGCAGAAAGTATGAAACTCTGAAGTAAATTCTTAACAAATATTTAAGCATAAAAAGCTAAAGCATAGCACTTTCCATTTCATGATCTTAAAAAACAGTGTGAGTTATGCTACACCCGTTTTCTGACTCCACACAGCACCACACAGGAAAATGGGTAAGGTTGGGACCACTGGAAGTAGTCTAATCCAACCTCCTTGCTCCAGCAGAGTTGCCTAGAGCATCTTACTCAAGATTGTGTATTGATGGCTTTTGAGTATCTCCAGAGAAGGGAACTCTGAAGTTTCTCTGAAAATCTGTTCCTATGCTCAATCTCCTCACAGGAGAGAAATTCTTCCTTATATTGAGGTGAAACTTCCTGCATTCCAGTGTTGGCCCTTTGCCATTCATCCTATTGCTCAGCACCACTAAAAAGAGCCTGACTATATCCTCTTGACATCTTCCCCTCAGATACTTACATGCATTAATGAGGTCCCCTCTCAGTTGTCTCTTCTTGATGCTGAACAGGGCCAGCTCCCTCAGCTTTTGACAGAATTGTGGCATTTTTTAGGTTGGAAAAGGCCTCTGATGTCACTCAGTCCAACTGTTAACCTTTTCCTCCTAAGTGAAGTGCTCCAGTCCCCTAATGAAAGCCCTCAACAGGAGCTGCCTGCTCCAGGAGCTCCATGTCCCTGTTGTGCTGAGGAGCCCAGAGCTGGACACAGCACTGCAGATAAGCCTCACCAGGGCTGAGCAGAGGGGCAGGATCACCTCCCTTGAGCTGCTGGCAGTGCTCTTCCCAATGTATCCCAGGGTAACATCCGCCTTATTAGCTGCAAGAGCATTGCTGGCTCATGGACAGCTTGTGCTGGGGCCTGGGGTGATTCCTGCATTTGCCCTTGTTGAATTTCAGAAGGTTCCCTTCTGCCCACACCTCCTGCTTGTCAAGGTCCTTCTGAAGGGTTGCACAGCACTTGGCCACTCCTCCCAGCTTTTGTCATCAGTGAACTTCCTCAGGAGGCACTCCATATTGATAAGTTAAATAAGATTGGGCCCAGTATTGGGCCCTGCTAGGTACAGACATCCAAATAGACCTGTGCCACCAGTCCCAACCCTCTGAGCTCTGCTGTTCAGTCGCTTCTCAATCCACCTCACCACCTGTTTCCTGAGCTTGAGGGTTATGAGGTTATCTTGAGAGAACAGCATCAAAAGTCTTGATGAAGTCCAGATTGACATCATCCAGTGGAATTCCAGAGTGCTTTGCTATTTACTTGTGTACCAGAGTTCTGTGCATAACCTCACAAGGGAATATTTTGTGCAGAAGGAAGATATTACCAGGTACACGCTTGAAATTTTATATGGAGGCATAGGTGTTTAGTATTGTCATAAGCATTACTATATGTTAAGTACCTCTTAATATTTGGATAAAATAGAGTAAATGCTTTTTTGTTTGTTTGTTTATACCTGTTATTAAAGCTGTAAAATTTGGGCTTAAAGACATACCCTCTGTGGCATCTTTCCCCAAGTTGTTTGAAAGTGCTTCTCTTATTCGGTGCTTCTCTTCACTTGCATAAATGGGATATTTTAATTGGAAGAGCTTTCTTCTAGTTGTCAGCAAAGTATGTGACACTGAAAAGCTTGCAGTCATCTGAACTGAGCAGTGCTCGGGGCAGCTGTAGCATATAAAGGAATAAGTATTTGAACATCAGATTTTAAAGAACAGGAAAGATACATCACTAGAGAGTGTTTGAGACGAAACTCATTAGTTATTTATTAGTTATTTATTGAAATGATCCTGCCTAGCTCTGCAGATCATCACATGCAGACCCATAATGCTGGTCATTATACAGACATTCCCTGTTAGAGTTATTAATTTATTCATTACAACTTTTTTGTAACAAGTTGTATTATGTACCTTTCTTCTTTCACTTTGTAATATTTTTTAATTACATTATAAATTTTCCATTTACAAGGTAAATTTGCCAAGTAAAAAAAAAGTACAAAGTATTTTTTTTTCTTCATGGATTATCTCTTAATACTTGAACTGAAATGTTATAAAGACTTTCCATTCAGGCTTCCCATTATGTTTATATTGAGTTCTGATAAGTAATAGATGCATGAGTCACTGAACCAGTCATTTTAGATTCAGTGAGTAGAAATGATAGCCTGTGTGACATACTGAAAATATGGTAAAAGCAGTCTTACGTGTGTCAAGAAATGAAAAAAAAAAAATCACCATATTAAATTTCTTTGTGCTAGCATCATTGAAACAAAACTCCCTGTAAATTTAGGCTCTTTATGATTGTTTCCTATCCCACATCATTTTTATTTCTAAAACTCTGATAAGTTATGCTTTCCTTATTCAGATGGAGTTTTTGTTCTGCTTATCAGTACTCTTTCAATACAGATGCAACGAGCTTTGCCGTTTCCAACTTCTGCAGGCCTTTCTCTTTTTCATTGATACTTACCACATTTTTCACAGGAACTGCCAGCCCATTTTTTTGTCATTCTAAAGAAAAGATAATCTGTATGTTTGCAGATCTTCACAACCACATATCTGGAGTTATTAATATAGCATTTTCGGAAACAAGTATGTATATGAATGATCTAAGCACAGATCATTAAATGTGGTAGAAATATCCCAGGTTTCTGATTTCCTTAGCATACTAGAAGGAAAAGATGGTAATACGCGGATACACATATGTCGTAAGCGCTTCAAACAAGATAATTCAGCATTATAGATGTAATCTTTGCTTCTGATTTACCATAAACCAGTTCCAAACTGATGGAGCTTTGAAGAAGCTTTCCATGTGTTGTGGCTGTTCCCTGATAGGATTATGCTACTTCTGTCTTTCTCAGAAGCATCTAGTGCTGGTTACTATCGGAAGTATACTCAGTAACTAGATAAAGAAAGAAAGGTGGTCAAAAATATGCAATTTTTTTGTTTGTTTCTGATCAGTTTATACTACCAGTCTGTATACAAGTGAAGATTAACCACTTCTGAAATATATGTACTTTCTGTAAAATTAAAAGAATTTTTTTAGGGACCACATGACTTTTTTTTCCCCCAGGGAATACATGTAAGTCACTTGCACATTCATCAGGGAAGTAAGAGCATGATGATACCAAGTCTGTTCTGGGCACATACCCTGAGTGAATTCAGATGACTGAAGTTAGACACTTAAATTCATTATAGAAATGGGCATCCCCAGTACTCTGTATGACTGCTATCTTCCAGGATTAGAATGCTGAGGCAAAAGCCCCCTTGATTTTTCCATGAACACCATGCCCACAGCATAGTTCAGGTTGAGAAGTCCCTGTCCTCTACAGTGTGTGTTGTCAAGATCTGCCTATAGAAAGTGAATGGTCCTTAAGCATGTGAGCTGCACTGCGCACCAGAGTAGAAGAAGTCTAGTCATAGTCATGGAAGAAGTTCAGACCTTCTTTCTCCTGTGTGTGGAGAACAGGCAGTTCCCACAGCCATGAGCTTTGTCATTTTGTGTTCAGATTTTGTATTCCGATTTGTGTTGCATTGTCTTGCAGCCATTTCCAAGAATGAGCCAAGTTGATCTTAGCGCTGTGTGGAAGTGAGGGCAGCTGTTTGCACCCAGTGTTGATTACATGCAGTGTAAGGCACTGACAAGAAAACAGACTTCAGGGCAGTTCATAATGCCAGGATACCAG
Source organism: Cyanistes caeruleus (assembly GCF_971803275.1). Taxonomy (NCBI): domain Eukaryota; kingdom Metazoa; phylum Chordata; class Aves; order Passeriformes; family Paridae; genus Cyanistes; species Cyanistes caeruleus. Next base: position 21,798,068 of record NC_141732.1, read on the forward strand.
TTCAGTTACTCAAGTCACTGCTGAATCAGGAGCTCAGTTCAACAGAATCAGCAGCAGTAAATTGTATGTAGAGACTTCAGTATATTACCTTAGCTACGGAATTAATTAAGTAAGTTGAAAATAGCTGTAATTTTTATAAAGCATTTCATTCTTTATGAGTTTTTTATTTATGTATAGATTTATGGCTAATATTTTGTATGAATTAAGCATTTCAAAAATCTCTCATAACAATCTCCAAGAGCTCTAAGTACTTGAAGTTGTATAAAGGGTCAGATTGCATTTATTTGTGGCTCATTACATTTTTGTTTTCATGGAGCCATATGAACTCAGTCTCTGAGTCTGGCAGTCACTCCTGTAGCTAGTCTAGACTAACATTTTAATTCAAAGTAGAACAGGCTTCTTAACACTTTGCCCACTGGGATTTAAATACCTCCAAGACTGGATGCTCCACGGCTTTTCTGGGTAATAAGTGTTTTACCATCTTGACAGTAAAAATATTTTTTTCTCATTCAATTTTCTTCTAGTAGGAAGGAGTTTATTATGAATGTGATATAGCTCAGTTGGAAGGGAGGAAGAATACTTGGAATGTATCAAGCTCTGTCTTGGGGTCGATGATGAATGAGTTGACAGTTCATAGGTTAGAATAAAAGGGCAGACTGCTAAGGGTGGCACTTGTGGATACGTGCTACAGAATGCCTGATCAAGAGGTGGATGAGACCTTATACAGACAGCTCAAAGCAGCCTTGAAGTCACAGGCTCTGGTTCTTGTGGGAGACTTGAACTATCATGACATCTTCTGGAGAAGCTGCGCAGCAAAGCACAAACAATCCAGAAGGTTCCTGGAAAGCACTAGTGACAACGTCCTCAGATGATGGAGGAGCCCACAAGAAATGGGTATGCTGCTTGACCTCATCCAGCAAACAGGAAAGGATTTATTGGATGTGTGAAGATTGGTGCCAGCCTATTGGCAAGTAAGATTTTAATCATGGGCTTCAGGAGAGCTTATTTTAGACTCTTTAGAGATATTGATAGAATCCCATGGGAAGAGGTCCTGCAGGGAAGGTTGATATTCAAGGATCACTTCCTCCAAACTCAAGAACGATGCATCCCAGTGAGCAAGAAGTCAGACAAGGGGTCAAGAGACCTGCATGGATGAATGAAGAACTGTCATTACTCAAGCATAAGCAGGAAATACACAGGAGATGGAAGCAAGGTAAGCAGGGTAAGCAGGGTCAGTCCTCTTGGAATTAATATAGAGAGGTTGTCAGACTAAGGAGAGATGAGGATGAGACAAGGAAGGCCACAGACAATTTGGAATTAAATCTGACCAAGGATGTTGTCATGGGTTTAAAGCACTAGCTAAAAAAATCACTAGAAAACTTACTCATTTATTGCTGTGAGATATGGATTAGAAGAAGGGCAAAACAGGCTTAAAAGTTAAAAGGAATAAAGGAAGTTTATTAACATAACTACAAGAATAAGAAACCAGAATAAAATCTCCAGAAACCGTTTTTCCCCACCACCCAACCATTCTCTTGTTTAATTGACAACATAGAGACAAAACCTGGTGGTTAAAGCAGTCCCAACTATATAGTAGCTTTTTCATCAGTCTTTATAGAGAAAAAGAAGTTTTCTTTTATCATTCTATGGAGAGTTTTTCATAAGAAAACAGTTTTCTCATGGATTTCTATTCCTCTGATGTCAGCCATCCAGAAACTCTGCCATAAGGCCTCCCCTCCCATTTCACACCACTCTGAGGTGTTTTTATGGGCCATAAAGTCAAGGGGTGGCATTTTAAGGAAGAGCTATTCAAAGGCAAAAGTTCTCTTCATCTGTCTCTGTGACCATCTCTGGGAACAGAAGTTGTTTCTTTTCTTCTTGGCGGCCAAGTACTTCTATCAACTCTCACTTCTCTTTCTCTGTTTCAGCATTTTATGAGATCACAACTACTTCACTATCTGCTCAGCTTCATCAATGGATTACTTTTGCTCAGAGCAACACTTTGAAATGCTTCATTCCTCCCAAAATACTTTTTCATGAATTATAGGAGTTTTTTCAGAACATTATTGTCCATCTCCATAGCTTTAACAGAAGAGTATTTCAGCTTATTAAAGCATCTCCTCTCCCTGTCTGAGGCTTAATTTTTTCCCTCACTGGCTTTGATGGTTTATGTTGTCTCTTTACATGTTGATCACTCTCGCTTTCTTCTCTCTGTAAAAAGGATTAAATCTGCAGGTCTCTGGGCAGTGAAAGGGTTAAAATCTGGCTCAAGCTGTAACAGGTATTCTTGGTCCTGGACTTCAGCTCAGCAGTGCCCAGGCTGGGCCCCCCCTGGAAAAAGTTTCAGCCACGCTGGAGGCTTCCCGGGAGGCTGCAGCAGAGCCCGGCAGGGCTGGGGGAATTCCCACAGGCTCCATCCCCCAGCTGGAACCGCAGCAGGCCCAGCCCAGCCCCTGCCCAGGCCTCATGGCCTGGAGAGGAGGCAGGAGCCGGCTGGAGTTCTGTTACCTTTCACAGCCGGGAACAAAAAGAAGCCAGAAATTCCTGGGCTTAGGTTTTTAAAGGGTGGTGTTCATAGGTTGATCTCACTATTCAATGGTCAAAACCACTGTCAGTTTTCAGAAATGGCCAGTTATTGGCCAGGAGAAAGAACTCCCATAAGCCTTTAGCATACTAAACTTCCTTAGATGTCTCTTTTTTTTTCTCAAATGCCAATCCATCACAGATGTCAAGGAAAACAAGATTAGCTTCTTCAAATAAATCAACAACAAAAGGAAAACAAGGGATAATGTGGACCTGTTACTAAATGGAGGGGGTGTCTCGGTGACAGAGGACACAGACAAGGCAGAGTTACTGAACACTGCCTTTGGATTGGTGTTCACTGTCAAGACCAGCCCTCAGGAATCTCTGACACAGGAAGTCAGGGTAAAGGAATGTTGGAAGGGATATTTTCCCTTGGTCAAACAGGATTGGGTTAGAGAACACCTAGGCAAACTCAAAATTCACACATCCATGATCTCTGCATCCATGAGAGTTGAGAGAGCTGGCAGACACCACAGTAAGGGTCCTGGCAATCACTGAAAGTTCATGCTAGAGGACTGAGAAAAGCAAATGTCACCCTGGTCTTCAAAAAGGGCAAGAAAGAGAGCCAGATAACTACTGTCCAGTAAGCCTCACCTTAATCCCTGGGACTCCTCATTCTGGAGGCCATCTCTATCCACACGGTTGACAATGAGGTGATCAGCAGTAGTCAGCGTGGATTCACTGAAGGTAAATCATGTCTGATTAAACTGATTGCCTTCTGTGGAAGAACAGCTACCTGGATGGATGAAGGGAGAGCAGTGTATGTTTTACTTCTGCAAGGTTTTCCACACCATCTCTCACAACATCCTCATAGGCAAACTCAGGAGTATGGACCAGTTAGTGAGCAGTGAGGTGGATAGAGAGTTGGCTGAATGGCAGATCCCAGAGGGTCATCACCAGTGGCACAGAGTCAGGTTGGAGGCCTCTAGGTAGCAGTGTCCCTCAGGATTCAATACTCCTGCAGTATTTTTTAAGGTTTTCATAAATGTCTTCGATGAAGGGGCAGATGCCTCCCCAGCAAGTCCACTGATGACACCAAGCTGGGAGAAGTGGCTGACACCCAAGTGCTTCAGAGGATCCTCAACAGGCAGGAGAGATGGGCAGAGAGGAACCTTCTCATATTCAGTGAGGGCAAATGCAGGATCCCGCATCTGGGTGGGAACTGCTTCGTGCACCAGCACAGGCTGGAGTGACTTGCTGGAGAGCAGCTCTGTGCAGAAGGACCTGGGGATCCTGGTGGACAACGAGCTGTCCATGAGCCAGCAGTGTGCCCTTGTGGCCAAGAGGGCCAGTGGTGTCCTGGGATGCATCAGGAAGAGCACTGCCAGCAGCCTGAGGGAGGTGATCCTGCCCCTCTCTTCAGCCCTGGTGAGGCTCCTCTGCAGTGCTGTGTCCAACTCTGGGCTCCTCAGCACAACAGGGACATGGAGCTCCTGGAATGGGTCCAGGGGAGCTGTACAAAGAGGATGAAGGGACCGGAGCATCTCTCTTATGAGGAAAAGCTGAGGGAGATGGGGCTGCTCAGCCTCCAGAAGAGACACTGAGAGGGGCCTTATCAATGTCTGTAAGTAGCTGAAGGGAGGGTGCCAAGAGGATGGAGCCAGGCTCTTGTCGGGGGTGCTGAGCAATAGGACAAGGGGTAACGGGCAGAAACTGATGCACAGGAAGTCCCATTGGAACATAAAGGAATAGCTTGTGTAGGTGACCATCCAATGGAACAGATTTCCCAGGAGGCTGTGGAGTCTCCCTCACTGGAGATATTCAGGAGCCATCTGGACACAGTCCAGTGCCGTGTGCTCTGGGATGACCCAGCCTGAGCAGGGAGGTTGGACCAGATGATCCACAGTGGTCCCTTCCAACTTTACCCATCTTGTGATTCTGTGAATAATGGAAATTACGGGTGCTGCTTATACAAAGATGATACAAGGAGGACCAGCTGTTTGCTTGACAGAATTTATTCTTTTTCATTAGGGAAGCAACTGTTTTGCAACTAACTCAGTTACTTATTTAAAAGTCATTGACCGTTCTGGTGAGATGCATAGACCTGTTTAATATTCCTTTTATGTATAATTTATATTATCAAATGAAGAAATTGCCAACAGGAATCTAAAACAGCTGTGCCAGATTTTTGGCAAGAAAAATTTGATGTTTTATCACTCATCCCACAGAATATTCTGATGCTTGTGTCTGGCATTCATTGATCATGTTCTGGTACAATGCATACAAAGATCTATTTATTCAAGGCTGCTCCCATGTCAGCATTTGAACACCTTTTTTATTTCTGGTCATGATACATGTTTAACTCTCAATTTGGTATTTTTTTTCAGGGTTTGAAAAACCAGGCCCGGGTTAAACTGAACATAGTTAGATGTCCTCCAGTAACCACAGTCTTGATCAGAAGACCAGACCTCAGATATCAGCTGGGCTTCAGTGTGCAGAATGGGATTGTAAGTAGCTTCCACCATTTCTGATCAAGCTTTAACATGAAACTTCCTCTCCATTTGTGGGTAAGTTTCAGTCTGAGAAGAGGGAAGCCTCTATTTTGTCCTTTTCAGCAAGCAGGATTTTGCACTTGTGAAGTCTGAGATATAAAAGTTGTGTTAATAGGAGTTATTTTTTGTCTGTGACTCTACTTAATTCACAACTTTACAGTCAGCCAGAGGAATAAAATAGTTGTTTCAGCTTAAAAAAAAAAAAACTGTGTGGAAGAGTCTGCTTTCAGCATGCATCATACATGTCTTTAACTAAGCCATTGCGTAATGCAATGATAGCATGAAAGAAAAAGCCTGTTGTTGATCCTTTTTGTTGCAAGGCATCTGTCTAATGAACATCATTAAATTGAGGTCCTTCATACACTCATAAATTTCCAAACCACATGTCCAAAGACATGTAATGTACAACACAAACAGCCTTTTTTGACAGTTTTTTCTGCTCTTAACTACTTGTCACGAACAAATTTTGCTTTTGAGTCAGCAATGATTGCATCTTAGAATTTGTTGTTGCAAGTCTATGTTTAAATGTTGATTCATAGCTTGCAGGCAAAAAATAGATAATCAAGTCTCTCTTCCTTATCCAGCCCATGATAAATTTGTTCTCTTCCTTCCAGATCTGTAGCCTTATGAGAGGAGGGATAGCAGAGCGAGGAGGTGTGCGTGTTGGCCATCGGATCATTGAGATCAATGGGCAGAGCGTTGTAGCAACACCCCATGAGAAAATTGTTCACATCCTCTCAAATGCTGTTGGTGAGGTAAGAGCCAGCACTGTGTCTAGGCAGTATAGCACAGGTCCTTGCTGTTACCAGTAACAACCACTGGAAACCAGTGACAAGCAGTGTCCTTCAAGGGGATCAGCACTCTGTTTGTCATGTCTTCATCAGTGACATAGTGGAATTGGGCTGTAGTCTCAGCAAGTTTGAGGGTCACATCAAGATCAGTGGTACTTAAGGAGTGGGATGCCATTAGAGGGACCTGAACTAGGCTAGAGATGTGGCCAGTGTAACCCTTGTGAAGTTCAACAAGGCCAAGTGCAAGGTCCTGCATCTGGGTCTGGCCAATCTCCAACATCAATAGAGACTGAGGCTGAAAAAACTGAGAACAGCCCTGAAGAGAGGAACTTGGTAGAAGGAAAGTTGAACAGGGGCCAGGAATGGGCATTTGCAGCCCAAAAAGCCATCTGTATCCTGGGCTGCATCAAAAACAGTGAGGCCAGCAGAGAGGTGATTTTCCCTCTGTATTCTGCACTTGTGAGACCCTGTCTGGAGTACTGTGCGCAATTCTGGGGCCCTCAGCATAAACAAGGCATGTACCTGTTTGAGCAGATAAAGATGAAGGCCATGAAAAGAGTCAGAAGGCTAGAGCACCTCTTCTGTGAGAAGAGGCTGAGAGAAGTTCGGTTGTTTAGCCTGAAGAAGAGAAGGCCCCAGGGAGACCTGACTGCAGCTTTTCTATGTATAAAGGGGCTTTCTAAGAAAAACGGAGAGAGAGTTTTACCAGCGTCTCCAGTGCCAGGCAGTGGTTTTAAACTGAAAGAGGGTAGATTTAGATTTGGCATAGGAAGAAATCCTTCACTGTAAGGTTGATGAGCCACTGGAACAGGTTGCCCAGAGAAGCTGTGGATTCCTCATCCCTGGAAGTGTTCAAGGCCAAGATGGATGGGGCTCTAAGCAATCTGTTCCAGTGAAAAACGTTGATACCAGCAGTTTGGATTAGATGATCTTGAAAGGTCCCTTCAAATTCAGACTGTTCCATAATTCAGTGGTTCTACCTGTGTTGGCCTGTTGCTAATCAAATCCAAAAAGCTGAAGTGAGAGCAGGACTGTGCACCATTTCTTTCATTATTTGCCCCGTAGTTCTATGCTTTAGAAGAACCGTACCTTCAAAATATGAAGTGTCCACAATTTTAGATGGTTCATCAAAACATATTGTTTCATAAAATCATCACCTGCAATACTTTAATAAGGTTATGAAAACTCTCAAATGTTACCTTTTTTTCTGCCTTGTATGACTTTATCTGGGTCCTTCATGTGAGGTGTGCATGTTTAGGAGCATTGATTAACTTGGCTTATTTCCTCTAGATCCATATGAAGACTATGCCAGCTGCCATGTACAGACTGTTGACTGCACAAGAGCAACCAGTTTACATCTGAAGCTGACACCTCACCACCACAGTGTGCATGGAAGATGTTTTTCCTCGTTAGTGCTTGTCTCTCTAGTGCTGCATTTCTGTGTCTGCAAAGACATTTCTTCCTCTCTCCCCACTTCACAGACACAAATACACTGTTGCTCTCTCCATCCCTCTTTCCTCTTCTTCCCACCATTTTCCTGCATTTTGGTGAGGGCCAAAATGTATCTATGGAACTATTTTGGTTGCGTATTTTTACAAGTGAAACTTCATACAGCTCCACATAAAAAACAGGAAAATAGCAGCATAATTTACAGCAGTATTCACAGATGGCTGTATTTCATGCTACATAATCAGTTTTATTTCTGTGGCTATAATTTTACAAACCAAGTAAATTAAATGTTGCTGAATGAAAGATGACTTTACCAAACAGATAGAAGTATAGCGTACAAAGTGTTCTCTTGGATATCCTGCCTGTGACTTTGCTTTTTTTTCCCCATTTTCCCACAGGCACCAAGCTCAGTAATGAAGGTTTGTGTCTGTGGGGAAAGTAGAATACCAAAAGGATTGTTTTGCCCTCAGGAAAAATTGCCTGCTTATGAACACTCAGTAAATGCTGCTGTTGTAAAATGAATTGTCCAAATACATACCTTTTAATTCCCCCTGTCATCACTTCTTCATGATAGTAGGACTCCAAAAGATACTCCATAAGTTCCTGAAACATTTTATTCTTGCATTACTTACACTAAGAAATTTGGGAGGCATTTTTTACAGCTGCCTCCCCCTCTCTGCCCCCAGGTTTCTATCTCCTAGTTTTCTTCTGCTTTGTCTTTTATAGTCCCTTCCTGATTTTAGAGTTTAAAGAAGTGGGGGGGGAGGATCTTTAAATATCCACAAGAAAAATAGTGAGGGGATCTGCTGAATAGCTACACTTTTTCTAGGCTCTTAATTCCAATTTTGGTGCACATAGCCATGTGTGCCAGTGTATATAGACATTTTTAAAATTGTGCTTCCTATTTATGAAGTTTGAATATAAGAGATCTGCAGACTATTCTAAGTAATTTTGTTCTCTGAGCCAGTTTTAACATATATTTTTGTCCAAAGACCTGTCTAATTTTATTGACTTCCTGTTTAGTTCATGATATAGGTAACAGTGGAAAGGATGAGGCAGGAATAAACTTATTTATTTTGTTATATAATTTAGCTTGTGATTTTTTTCCCATATGTATGGCACTTAAAAGAGATATGTGTGTACTATATGCACTTGTATGGAGATGATTAACTGTAGAGATGTATGAAATCTTGTATTTGATTAGCCTCTAAGTTGCATGCTAGAGACAAAAGGGGAGGAGGGGGCTGGGTTGGGTTATTTGGGTTTTTTAAGAGGGTTCAAAATAAAAAAGAAGCAGTGTCTTTTCTTCCTAGTGAGAGAATTCTACATTCTCTGTAGTTACTTTTTTTCAGGACTGTATACTGGTGTTTATACTGAAGTTGAACCATGCGTTTAGTCCAGGCTAGTATGTTGATTTCTTTTAAAGAAACAGTTTGTGCTGTGTTTTGCTGTGATGGAAAGGTGCAGTGAGATGAAAACAAGAGCAGACAAGCCACACGCCACTTCTGCTTTGCAAATGCGGTGTTGTTCATAGTCACTTGTTTCTCACTTGTTGTGACGTGAGCTGTGCAATGTAAGCGTTGCTTGCAGTCCAGTGATGATCCTAGACATTGCTATGGGGATTCATAGAAGTGGGTGTGTGCATGTGCACTTGTTGCAAACACTGCCGAGAACCACTGAGCACTCTTGTCAGGAGTCCATTTTTTGGCTTTCTAAAATCATGGATAATCATGGCCTGATCAGAGTTAGAGGATAAACTGTATTTCTGTGGGAAGCAGATATTTAAGAGACATAATGAAGTGGTGCATAAACTGTTGTAGTAAGGGGATACGTTTTAGTGTTGAGATAAATGTACGATGACTTGATTTTACTGCATTTCTTGTTGTTATATAATTTAATCCAAGGCTTCAGAATAGCAGATTGCACAAGAGAATGGTATTAGTATTCCAGGTTAGTACTTAACTCTGCTGCCTCACTGATGCAACACGATAATTAATAGCTTGTGAGTATATTGTTTAACTGTAGACATCTGGTTTATGGTAATTTGAACCTTTTTTCTAGAACTTTCCATATATATAGTAATAAATGTAAATACGGTATATAACCATGTACAATTTAGAAGATTATATACAGTGCAGCCTTTCCATACATTGCCTAAGAAAACTTACTGAACTCCTGAAGACACAGTTATCATGCTTCTGGTTCCTGCTATGTGTATGCCCTCCACTTCGTTTGTTTCTGTGGTTCTGTCTAGCCCATGTGGTGGAGGTCACTTCACTGGGAAATGGTGAAGATCTGAACAAGCAAATGTATTTAGAGAAGAAACAACTGTTTCTTCGGAAATCTTGCAGCCCAGAGTTTGTGAAGTTACCGTTCATCCTAAATAGGTGCTTAACATTAAGCAAATGAATGCTTGCAGGACCAGAACCTAGCAAAAAAAATCTCATTTTTTTCAATTACAGCATGTGCATAAGATTTCTAAACTGAGAGGTCCATAGTGTGTGCACACTTCTGAGAACAGTCTTGTAAACAATCCCATTTTACTCTGTAAACAGAGTTTCAAGAAAATGGAACTCTAAAGGGAAAGCTGGCTGTTCTCTAGACTGTTGCAGCAGTTTGATAGATCAGATATGGGGATTTTTAACAGATGCAAAGGAACATTCCTTCAAAGGTTTACATTCCTTCTTCAGTGACAGACCTGAATTCTTTTTCTTTCATCCTTGCTGCTTCATACAGTCTAATTAACTCTTCAGTGTTTACATTAAGGATGAAACATCCCTTGTATTTTTTATTTTTGAGAAGTTTCATGTTTGTTTTGAATCTTGTTTGTCTCAGTTTGGATTTCCAAGTTTGCTAGCTTTCCTTCTTTTCTAAAAGAAATGTATTTCTCAAGACAGTAACATGGTTGAGATCTCTTGTATATATTTAGTGCAGTATCTAGACTATGTACTATTGTTCTGTAAAGAGGATGAATAGAAATTATTATAAAGCGTTGGGAAAAGCATAGTAATGTATTTGTAACAATATTGTTCTTTGTAAACATTTAATGATCTCTATATATAAATATAAATATATATATAAATATATGTGAGACTGGAATGTTGATATTGCACATCTACTGAATGTAATTACTCTGATGTGTTCTGCCACAGGTCTCTGACCTCTCTAATGAAGCTGTGCTGATTTGATTTGGGGAGAGACAGAGGGGAGAAGAGTGGGCTTTTTGCTTTGGATGGAACAGGGTAGGGGGTTTCTGGCCAGTTACTTTGTTGTGATGTATTTACTGTGCTACATTCCTTTATTTAACAGAGCGCTAATGTCTGTAAGATTTGCAACAATAAACTACAAAACAAAAATACCTCAGACAAGGCTGAGAATTTGCTCATACTGACCTAGAGGCTGACTTGCCAATACTGAATGCATACATAATTGGAAGGTGTCTGAACTTTTATGCCACTTAGTCTGGAGTGGTTCTGTCTGTGGTTCTGCAGGCGTGAAGCAATGGTGTTACCTTTATTTTTAAAACGGCATTCTTTTCAGGCAATATGACACAAGTGCTCCTAAACAAAGCTGATTCCTAATTTAAGGTGGCATCCCAGTTTTTACTGTGTGAAATGCCACTGTGATTGTGACAGAAATACTATTTCATTGACTGAGTAACTTTAAATAGGAATTTTTCATAAATGGGGCTTTGATAAAAATTCTTCACGCTTAATTTCTGAAGTCACTGTTTTCCTTCAAATGTCATCAGCATGGTTTATTTTTAAAGACCTAACACCACTTGAATAAAGTAGAATTGTAATATGTCTGTCCTTAGAATTCATCCTGGAACTGCCTGTGCTAAACTTAAAAATTCTTGTATAATGAGGGATCATGAAAAAATACAAGTATATTTGAAAGTCAACCAATGAAAAAAGGAGTGTTTCTTCTGGTGAGGCTTCATAGGATTTTCTCTGCCTCATAGGTTGTCACAAGTACTTTGAAACCACAGAAATTAAATATATGCCACAGCATATTCAGAAGAAACTTAAACATGGGCATTCAGCCATTTAGTGGCTGTTCATAACATGAAATATAAATACCATCAACATGACAGAAATGAAGTATTTCACCTTATTTTCATAAATGACGGACAGAAGAAATTGTGAAGTCCCTGGCAAAGGGTGCAGGAGGCATGCTGAGCTTGCTTTCTCCATTTCCCTGTGTACTACCCTCCATCCTTCATTTATTCTTATCATTAGCTGTGTATACTAATTTCTGTTTTACAAACTTTTCTGCATTTCAGTGGATAAACATAAGCTCTTACTTCAGCAGTACAGACAAAAATTTTGCAGATTTGCTATATTGACAGGAGACTTGTTTCTTGCCCTCTCCTTTAGTGTTTTAATGGTTTGGATCCACACAGAAGACAAGCAGACCCCACCCCAGTTCCAGTACCCTGTAGTGCCTTGCCGGCTGAAGAGGTGATGCTGGTGACCTGTGTGAACTGTCAGTGTCAGGGCTGGGACTGTAATTTAAATAAATGTTCTGTGCTGAAGCATATGGAGAAATCCTGACCTAAAATCATGGTACATGAAGAGTTTGTGATCCATGTGCTTCTTTACCCTAGTAGGGCCAGGCCTGTGCTGTGCTCTGTGCTGCTCTTACAGATGGACCTCCAGGGATGTCCCTTGGCCACAGAATAAATTTAGATGGTTGATTTTAAGAAGGGAGCCTGCAGGCAGTCCCAGTGGTACTCAAAAGCCCCAGCAGTACATGTGTGTCCCTGCCTTTGTCTAGAAGTGCAGCAGTAAGGTCCCACGTGAACAGCCCTTTTGTTTGACAGTAGGAGTGATGAATAGAGTTGCTCCCTATGAAAATTTTTAATTACTTCAAATGACCTAAATGGGGTAAAATGGATGGGATCTGCATAACTTGTGCCCTGTTTGATCCTGCACAGTCTGGGCTTCCCAGCACCTGGAAGAATATAAAATTAGCTATAGTAGATTCTTCATTCGTAGTACCCACTGTAATAAACAGCATTTCAAATGAGACTATACAGAGAGTGCCTTTCTTCCCGGGACAGTAACAAGCCAGTACCACTTACTGCAGAACAGCTGTGCTTTTGGGTGTTGTTCCAACATTAACTGAGAAGTTCACTGAGCCAAAAAACTTCTTCAGGACATTTTTTATTTTTAGTAAAGTTTGCACTTCAACAACTTTCTTTTGTAAAGAATAACTTCAGAATTCTGTACACCATCTTTTTTACTAACATAGTTTGTATCTGAAGGGCTCCATTTGATGACTGGAGATTTTAATTTAAACCAAAGTACCAAAAATTTGCTAATTTCTTCAATACTGCTTTTGACAGCTCCTTCCACAAGGATAATGTATCATCATACCACACAACTACACGTTACCAAACTTCACAGAGATGCACAGCACTAATGTATCACAAACAGATGAGCTGTAGCTGAGGGCCCAATAAAGGTCAGTTTTCAATCTGCTTAATGCTCTTTGTAGAATGATCTTCCTCTTTGTAGTCTGAGCATAAGAATATTAAAAAAGAAGAAAATTATTGACAAACCCATTCACCCACTTGACAGAGATATTTTCCTCTGCAGTATGTGTATGTCTGCCAGAAGGACTTCTGCTGAGGAATAACCAAAAACCCAGCTCAAAGTACAGTTTCCCTGACAACACCAATAAGACTATGGGGCCGTTCATGTTCTGCTCTTTTGATTCTCCTCTCTGCTGGGTGTTCTCCCTCTGTGGTGAAAGTACTCAGGTCACCACAGCTCTCCAGGTACAGCAATCCAGGATGTAATCTGAGAGGTAACGCACTGACTCGCAATGGTGTGGCTTGCTGAGCATGTGTCATCACCTTTATAAAGAAAATAGAAGTTTTAATCAGTTTTGTTTTCAGGCTCTTGTCCCATTAAAATAGTTTTTTACCCAACTAGGAAGAAGCTAATTGTAGTGTTGTTTGTTATATTTAAAGAATAATTAAAAAAGCTCTAAAACCCCTAGCCTTTGCCAAGGAGGCATGGGAAAAGCAGTCCTAGTTGGGAAAGGAGTGGGTTAATTTTTTATTTTATTGTTTGTTGAGTTTTTGTTAGGTTGGTTTGGTTTCCCCCTCAAAGGTGCACAGGAACTTTTTCACTCCAACCTATGGCATGTCTGCTATTGTTTACAAAGAACCTAAATGTTGCTTCCTTGCAGAGGCCACTGAACTGTAATAACCTTCAAGCTTATGTGATAAATTAAATTATTATAAGGAGCCTTTTTCCTTCCTGTTTCTGTCAAAATTGTCAAGGCTTTTGTTGCCTGAAGGCTGCAGTGGGAAATCCCACTTTATTTGCAGAACCTAAATGACACTGATGCATTTTGCATGAGAACCCAAACCAAAACCAGTTGTCATAGCAAATCACTTGTGCCATGCATGAATCAATTAATCTACCCAAAAGGTCTGTAAGTTACCAAAACATTTATTTGATGAAGCCTGCAGTGTCTGAAACTTCTGGCTAGTCATTCCATCGTATTTTCTATTTTCTGCTTTTAATTTCCTTAGTACTAGGTCTTATTTTTATCCTGGGAGCCAATCACAAAAAACTTGCTTCTAATGGGTTTACATAAAAATTTCCTTGTCAGCCTCCATTCCTTCTGGTTTGCAATAGCAAATGGTTATTTATAACATCTTCTCCCTCTCCCCTGCCACACTCAGTGTAAAATGCTGTCATGTTATTTACATTTCATGACTCCTCAGCAGAAGACTGACTCAGTTTTTAAATACACACATAATCTGGCTTGTGGCTGACAGAGCAATAAATGTCACAGCCTCTCACACATTACCTACATGAAAGTAAAGTCCTGAAGGAAGCCAGTTTGGTTCAAAAACTGACACACAGACTGGCAGATGTAAACCTATACTTCCAAACCAGGGGCAGTGGTTTTCCACATCATGTGATAAATACAAGTAATAAAACTACCTGCTCAAGGAAAGTGGCACTGGTGACAGCTTCTGCCATATGTTTCTCATCTGATTTTAAAACAGATTTGATATTTTCCACCATGTCATGTACGTCTGGGCTCATGCTGCTGGAGGACTGCTCAAGGATCCTTGCCACACGTTGTTTAGTCTCCATAAAAGATTTATAGTCTATCAGAGATTGGGGTCTTCCCCTCAAAGCTCTTGCTCTTGAACTCTTCTGCAAGGTGACAGCGTTAAGTGGATTTACATCATTGAGTGCTGCAGTTTCACAGTTGAGAACTGTCCCTGAAGACAAAGATGACACAAAGCAAACAATCCACATAGTTCATGGCATTCCTAGAGATTCCCCTCCTGATTCAAAGAGGATGCAGTGCATTGTTTAACCTTGTAAAACCTAACAGTCTGGCACGGTCAGGCTGGTATGGAAGGCTCACTCTATTGGATTTACACAAAATGCCTGTAAAATAGGCATACATAACTATGATTCAGTGCATATTACATGTCAAAGGCTCTGGAGGGACTCTTCCCCTTCAGAAAGCTCTGTCATTTTCTGTACATTGGTTCCTTTTTCTTTTTTCTGATCTGAAGAGATCTGAAATGCATGTTGAATGCCAATGTAAACAAAAAGGTAGAAGGCTTTTATGACCTCTTCTAAACTCTTGATAACTTTTAGTTATTAGCAGTCAAGAGGACAAGAGTCAAGAGGACTGAAAATACCTGTCAAGCTGTAATCTAGTAATACTACAAGGTAGAAATTCAATGGAAAAAAAACCCAAAAACAAACCAAACCCACACCAAAACACTCAAAATTACCTTTTGAGGACTAAACAAAGGGCAATACAGAATCAATTTCACTGCCTTTTGTCAAAATAAAAATACACTGCCTTTGGTGTACACAGGTTATCAAATTTTGACCCCATTAAAAGGAAGGAAAAAACAAAAAAAAATCCCAAACCACACCTACAGTTTGTTCAAGAAGTACTTTAAGAAGTTAAGAAGCACTTGTTTCAAGAAGTACTTTTTGGCTTCAGACCAAAAAACTTCAGGAAGAGATCCAAAACTTCCCAGAAAGAAGAGCACTAACTTGAAGTAAATTCCATTGCTGCAGTGAGTTCTTTTTCTATAGCACTCATGATTAACTCAGACCTAACTGCTGAACTGACCTGACCTCAGTAACACTGAGCCTAAAGCTTCCAAATGCTTCTGACATGGGGTCTCTGTACATCAGAAACACTCTGCTTTCACAGCTATGAATATATGAATAGGCTGTGTGTCATGTAACTATTACTTCAGCAGCAGATTCTCTGGGCTGCTCTGGTGGAACTTGTTAGGAGGACAAAGCACATGATACAGCAGGGCCGTGAAAACATTCCACAAAAACAGCAAGTGTAATCCAGATAGGCATGCTCCCAATATCCAGAATAAATGGCTGTTACTAACATGCCCATTGGCACTTACATTTTGAGTGCTGGTATGTGTCAGCAGCTACTGTGGGGATTCCAATATCTTATAGTAAAAACTGCAAGACCCCTGACTGGTGCATTTTTCAAGATTGGCAGCAGTATGATGGACTGTGTAGTCACATTAGCAGTTTTCCCACAGCAACAGAATTGTATCACTGACACCAAAGCAGTTTCAACAACTCTCCACCATGAGTTGTGTTGAGGTTTTTTTGGGGTTTTGTTTTGTTTTTGTTTTTTTATGATGTGAGGATTGAGAAAAGGGGAGCCAACTTATAGGCTAATACCAAATCCCCAAGCCAATTTTGCTGTAAATTGCTCACACTGACAACTGCACTTGTAAGATTTTAGGTGTCAGTGCACTGAGGAATCCTGTGTGCTCTCCCTCCTTATTTTCCACGACCCCTCCTTCATACATACATTGCTACGGACCCTGTTCCTGGATATGAAAACCTAAAGAGCTGCAAAACTAAGGAGTTAGGTGGAGAAGGTTTGGCAAACCACTGTTACGTATGTGCTCTGTTGGGAAACAGTAGCTGATTTCTGCAGGTACTAGCTTCAATGTACAAAACTCTTGAAAAGTTTTCTTTTAAAGAAAACACAATTACGCAATCACTGACAGAGAAACTCGAGTCACCTTGAGGCAGCTGGCAGTGGAGCACAGGGTCACTTTTAGAGTATTTCCACAAGGAATTGAAGGCTCTCCTGTTCACTCCTGCAGACACACAGCTTGCATTTGAAGGGGAAAGGCTCACTCTGCTGGAAGGCTCCTGAATTTCTTCAGCTGAATTATTAGAAACAGAAAAGTAGAAGTAGTCAAAATAAAGCTAATCTGTAGAAGCCACTGTTAGAGACTGATTTTTTTCCCCATCCCACCTGCAAGTCTGGACACAGAGGTCTAGAGGTGCATGTATGTGGACACAGACCCACACTTACTGAACAGTAACATTGGTCTAAACCCTGTTTAAATGTTTGCAAAAGCCTGTTCCACCTTATGCAACTGGAGTAGCAGAAGACTACAGTCCAGTACACCCTAGTACAAAAATCACCTTAAACTGACTGATCAGAGAGAAGGAAGCTACAGCTTTATTGGTGAAAAATTAAATCTCACACAGCCCCAAATCCTCGTGCTTATAATGAGTTGTACCGAGTATGACAGCGTATGGTCAGAGAGGTTGGTCAGCTTTTGCAATTAGGTATCTTGTAATCAGTCACTACTCCCTAAAAAGGAATCAAAATATTTCCTTAAGTATTTTTCTGGATTCTTGTGATATGCTATATCCTTCCCACTCCTCCTTTTCCCAAGAGTGAACCTATATGCTGCAATGTAATGAACAGGACAGGATGAAACTGTGTATGTTTCTCACTAAGCTTGGTTCTGTGCCTCCATCTAGTGGCACCTGGTATGTCACAGAAAACAATTTTCTTGATCATTCAGGAGTTAAAAAACTTGTAGTGGGATACCAGGTACCCAACCAGAGCCATTCCCCTTTGCAACTGGACAGGTGAGAAAAAAATATAATGAAAGGCTCATGATTTGAAATAAGGACAGGGGGACATCACTCATCAATTGCTATCACAGGTAAAACAGATTCAGCTTGGGAATATTAGCTGACTTTATCCAAAAATTAGCAGGATAATGAGGAGTAAAACAGATCTTAAAAAACACCTTCCCCCTAACCCTCCCCCAGACTTTATCTTCTGCCCTGCAGCAGCTCAGGGATCATGGGTTGTGGTCAGTTCACGACATGTTTCTGCTGCTGCGCAGGGAGAGGAGTCCTTCCTCTGCTGCAATATGGGGTCCCTTCCACAGGAGACAGTTCTCCAGGAATTTCTCCAGCTTGAGTCCATTCCACAGAGAACAATTCTACATAAAATGCTGCAGTATGGGTCAGTCTTCCATGGGGTCAGTCCTGTTCCAGCATGGGTCCCCCAAAGGGTCACAAGTCCTAGCAGGAAACCTGCTCCAGCATGGGCTCCTGACAGCAGCCTGTTCCAGAACAGGCTTCCCATGGGGTCACAGCCTTTTTGCACACACCCACCTGCTCCAGCAGGGGCTTTCCATGGGCTGTGGGTGGATCTCTGTATCCCTGTTACCTCCATGGCTGCAGTGGCACAGCTGCCTCTCCACGGGCTGCACCACGGGCCGCAGGGGACTTGGCTCCAGCACTCGGAGCACCTCCTACCCCTTTTTCTCCACTGACCTTGGCGTTGGCAGGGCTGTTCCTCTCACATATTCTTCTCACTTCACTCTTCTCTGGGCACCAATACATCAGCAAAGTAACTTTTTTTTCCTTCTTAAATATGTTGTCACAGAGTTGTTACCATAATTTCTAAGTGGTGCAGCCTTCTCCAGCAGCAGGTCCATCATTGGAACTCTGCCAGACACAGAGGGAGCTTCAAACCTTCCAGCAGCTTCGCCACCACTACCAAAACTTGGCCAGGCAAACCCAATACAAAACCAAATTAATGTAAACAGTCTTTTAGTCAGAACACGGCAAAAATCTAACAGGTATGTGCCAGTAGCAGAAGCATTCAAGAAAATTTAGGTTTGGATGGCATGTGCTTGTTGAGCACAGCACTTTATCACCTATACAAATGCAACTTAGAATCTCTAAAGAGAAGAAAGAGTGAGACAACCTATATAAAACAGGTGCCAGCCTAGCAAATCAGAAGGTAATGCCCAGCAACAAAATATGGCAGACCAAAAATCATGCAGGATTAAAGAATCCATCACCAATATAAAATTTTCAACACCAGTGGAGCTGTTTTAGCAGTAAGTCCTGGAGGTACAGTGGTGCTGTTACTTTGGAGAAATTGCTTGGTATTTTTTTTTTAATTCTGAACAGATTAATGAGCGGATTTTGTGATCTTGATCCTTAACAATGTTTCCAAGAGGTAACTGTCTTACAGTGGAGTGTACTGGAAATTCATACACCTGGTTTGTGATGATATAGAGAAGCTACCAAGCACTTCCTGCCACCAGCAAAAGGCTGCATGTCTGCCTAATAGAGTCAGCGGACTGTAGTCCCATTCTGTGTGACAGGAGTGATTATGAAGTCAGTAAAACAATTTTAGCTGGCATAGAGATGCTTAGAGCTCCTCCTGCAGCTGGCAATCAGGATTCCCCTTACTCTGCTGGCAGAGCAGTGCACAGCTTTAACTTCTATCAGGAGCTATACTCAGTTGATCAGCCCTGATGGTGCCAAGGGAATCACAGCATCATACACAAATGCCCTGGCATGACAGCCTGCCAGCATAAACTGAAAGTTCAAGTTTTATTTATAGATTGCTACCCTGCACCAGCTGAGACAGCCCACAGACTTCCTCTGCCACAATTCCAACATAAGCCCCCATTTTATATTTCCCTCCTGCAGTGGTTTAACCCCAGCAGGCAGCTCAGTCCCTCACACTCGCTCTCACACTTCCCCAGTGATAAGGGAAGAATTGAAAGACAAAAGTGGCAGAACTCATGGGTTGAGATAAGGAGTGAGGTGGGAGAAAAAAAGCCAAGAAACTCAAAGGAAAACAAGTGATACAAAAGCAGTCATTCACCACTGGCTGACTGATGCCCAGCCAGTCCCTGAACAAAGACAATACTGGAACACTCCCCCCAAATCACAAATCCAAACCAGCACCATAGACTGCTATGAAGGAAATTTCACACCTCTTTACAGACCTCTTTATTTTAAAAAAATACTGGACAAACCAGTTAAGATGATGGAAAAGAGGGTCCACTTTGCCATATGTGCTCAGGTAGGTCTGATTCTTACAAAGGAAATTTTTAAATACAAATGCCTCAAACAGTGTCTTATCAGAGCCTTTTTTAAAAACAACAAAACAAAACAAAGCAAAGGCTTCCCTGACTGACCTTCACCGCAGGTGCGTTGTCTAAGCTATTTTTTCCTGTTTCCAGTCCTCATAACTTTAAACAAGTCATCATGACTCCTTGTATTTGATAACCTCTTTTTGTTTGAGTTCGGGAAGCTCAGAGAAAGCAAAACAGGAGTTTTACCAGTAAGAAAGCTTTGAGGAAGAAATCTAGAGAAGCTATAGCAAAAGGTTTTCATTTATCACAGCTGGCAAGACACCAGAATCATCCAAGTGCTTATTTTCAGCTGTTTCAGTCAGACTGTGAGAACTTAAGGGGACTTTGACAGAGCTGACATTTGGCTGAAGTATGATCTTACACAAACTCTTTTTTCCCCCCTGACTCCACATAATAGGAGGAATTTCAACTGATGAAGGTCAAACCCAAGTGTTTTTTAATAGTTTGATAAGTACATTGGCAGAAGAAAGGATACAACCAAATAACAGATTTGGGGCTTCCCCCCTGCCCCAGTTTTTACTCTCTTGTATGAATATTGCAGACAAGACAATCTTGCCATAATGGTCAAGTTCAAGTGAAAATTGGAACACATTTTCATGGGCTGTACTGGAAAAGCTGGAAGTCAATAATGTTTAGACACAAGCATACATTGCAACAAACATTAGGCTAAAAACAACTTGGAGCCATAAGGCATGGTTTTCTAAAACAATGCAGAGCAAAGCTTGATGTGGTCTCTAAGAGTGGTTTAGCTATCTCCTGTACCAAGAGGCAGAAACTATTTAGTAAGTCTTCCAGTTCAGGCTGGAAAATGGAATAATTCCCAGTTTAGCTCCACACAGTACAGCATTATTCTACCCTTTTCCTATTTTTACAAGCAACAAAATGTTAACAGGCACCATCACATACACTAAGCAAATGGAAGCTCTGGAGCTGGACGTCATTTCTTGCAACATATGGATATAGTGTCAAAAACTAACTTTTAGGTTACTAAAAAGCAAACGTATCCTTCTTTTTGTATCTTGCATGAAAACATGTTGTTATGCTTTTAAATATTTTAAATAGTAATCCTGGTTCCCACTGGCCAAAACAATCATGATTCTGTATCTCTGGTTTGCAGTGTGGTGGCTGTCTTTCAAATGCAATAATGCTGCTGCTGCATTAAGTTGTATGTGTTGGAAAGAACATTCTAGAACAAACTTTAAAATTACTTGTTACCTTGAGAGGTCTGCCTGTCACTTACTTCCCCTGAATCAACATCTTCCATGTCATTTAGTTGAGGTGCACTTCCCTGGAATAAAATGCAAAAATTGAAAAATCACAAGTCCCTGTCTTTCTCTGGCATTTCCTAAGAACTGCAACATTCACCTTAGCAATGGAACACTTGTAAGAACAAGTGTGCACAGAGACTGTATCGTATGAGTTTAATTCTATGGCAAAATCAAGGCCAGTGAATGTCTAGTGTTCATGTTCATCACCCAGGTCAGTCATTTTCTGGGAAAAAGCACCTGTCTTTTGAAAACACCAGTGAAAAGGGATGATCAATGATGATGAAATTTTGACCTAGTCCCTCACAGGAGGAGTGCAGGTACCTAAGTGAAGTAAAGCAAGGAGGTCTTTTAGAATAAGCAGTAACAGGTGTGCTCCACATTACTTTTTGTTCCATCTCCCATGCCTGGGCAGTTTTCCAACTGGAGAAAACTTTTCAGTTCTAGAGATAAGTAATTAATTAAAAGCTTTGGTGAAATTTACATTTGTAATCAAATGTATCCTTCTGACGTACATTTACCATGCCTGAGTGCAACCTCTCCCTTAGAGTGGAAAAAACGAATCAGACATTAAACCCTCGTGGCCCATACCTGCTCAGAGCTTCTAAAGCTGCCCACAGCTTCATAAGGTGGAGGTGGGTCCAGACGGCAGAATACTTCAGCACCTCTGATTCGCATTCCATAAATATGGGGCAGAGAAATCACACGAGAGACAGCTGTGCTGCAATAAATAACACAGAGCAAACCTGTCAGTGTGGCTTTCCAGCTGTAGAAAAACATCATCTGCTACCAAACTCCACCTGTTTTCCTGTGCCAGCTCAGATTTTGGAATCTAAGTCACAGGTACTGGACTCGCCAAGATCTGCAAGACATTGTCTCAGAAGATAGCAGGAGTAATTCCCAGTTTAGCTCTTTAGGATGTGCCTCTCCAGTGTGCTCACCAGAGTTTAAACATCTTTGGGCAGTACTGGGCCTAGGAACCCATTACAGTTTTACTTTAGAGATTCAATTTTGTTACAAAAAATGAAAAGTACAGGCTGTCACTCAAAATGTGACAGCCTAGCTCTGAGTTTTGTGAACCACTGGGTTCTTAATTATAAACTAAATTCAATATAATTCTGACCTGGAGCTTTGTGCTCAGATACAGCTGCACAGAAAAAGCCAAATAAAAACAAAAAGCTGTTTTTGTGATGATGAAAGAATATTATGGTTGATTAATGCACAAAGGCTTGTACAGGGCAAATGCACCTCATGGCTAACCTTACTCCTCAGTTTCCAAAGAGCTCTCTGAAACCTTTAACACAGCAGAAATCCCAATGACCTTTTGCTGCAACATCTTTCTCTTAGGAGGTAGCTCTGAGGAGGAAGAAAACAGAAGAGTGCCCGGAGAAACATTCCTTTTCATAAATATACATTTACATTGCCTCAGGAACACCGTAACAAATTGTGGTGGTCAACAGCAGAGCTGGCAAGAAGACCTTCCCCACATAACCCTCAGATAAGTCTGTGACTCATAGCATCTCAGTTCTTCTCTGTTTTTGTTCTTGGGCTGTTTTTTTAACATTTTAGTTGCTGTTTTGGCATTGAGCAGGAGCCTCAAGCAAAACAGAAACACATATTTTGCTCTCTGGACTTCGGTCGGGTTTCATCCACTATCATTAGTGGATAATAATAAAAGCAAGTCCTTCCTCCCAGAATTTCGCCTTTCTCTGGACACTGTCAGGAGAGAACAAAGATGACTGACATTTTTTTTCTTGCAAGCTCAGAGGAAAGGGCAGAATGACAGAAATGCCTATGGAAAATTGCTTGCACAGAGAGGAAAAGTTTCAAAATGAGAACCTGGAAGCCCTCTTGTGAGTGACTCCTGTGAAGATAGTGGAGGTAATGCATGGAGAAATATGAGGAAAGGAAAGCAGATATTTTGACATCTGGCCATTATCTCTTTTAGTCTTAAAAATGGGGAAAATAAAATATGTTAAAATAGCTTTTAATTACAATCTACTTCAAATGTTCCAAAAGGCTTCAGAATAATTTCGGAGTACAATGGAGAGAGATCCTCCATCAACATTACTTCTTCACATTTTCCTAGTATGTTCATGCTGAATTTACATTCAATATAAGCCACAAAGTTATGCATTTTCAACCTTAAGTCTTCCTTTTAAACATGCCTGATCTGGCCCATCCAGCTCATTCACACCTTGAAAATTAATGCTATGTCCAACAACTATATTAAAACTTATTATAGAGCAGGCAACTAGAAAAGCACTGCCTTCAGTCCCTTAGTTATGTAAGTAATTTCCAGGATGTACCCAAACAATACTTCAAACTGAACTTAGGTACATTTTTAGTCCTTGCTGCCCAACATGCATCACCTCTTCCCTTAAGTTTACATGTCTTGTGACACTTTCATAGAATCACAGAATATCCTGAGTTGGAAGGGTCCTACGAGGATCAAAGTCCAACTCCTGGCAAACTCCACATTTTGTTTTCCACCTGGAAACTGAGTTCTCACTGTTTATGTTGTGCCAACCCTGAATATGAATAATGTAATTGCTATTTTTTAATATATTTTTATTTTGTATTTGTTTTTTAAGGTATGAAATAACAAGAGTAGAGATAGAAATTGACCAGACACTTGTACAGCTAGTTTGGTTTTTGCCATTAAATAAGACAAATGTAAGAGCTTCCCATGAACAAGTGAGAAAAACAATTGACTTTGATAGCTGGGCCTCTGACTTTTTAATTTAAAGGGTGGTAGAAGAAGGCCTACATATTCCAAACACGTCTTTGGCATAAATTTTGATGACTGCTGTTTCCCTTTTCAGGGGATGTATCTGTCTTGGAGCTTGCAGATGGGGCTCACCTCCCTGGATGTGGCTCCTGTGACACCCTACTTGCACACAAAGGTTTGGGATGCCAGGATCAGGGAGCTCAGCACAGAAAGCCAGGGCACACGGAGGTGCCTACAGAGTGCTACAGGGCACACAGGTGCTACACGGAGTTCAGGGCACAGACTGAGAGGAAGAAGCGTGAGGAGGCTGACTGAGAAATGGTCACATCCCATCTCGGCCACTCTTGCAGGATCCAGCCCTGACTGGATGGAGATAATTACTCATCTTCCAAAAACAGAAACAGTGTTACTTTAACTTCTGCCCTGTTGCATAACTTACCCTAAAACAAATAGCCTTACTTCAGAAAGATGCCATCATCACTTAAATGTTACCATCAACAACAAGTTTTAACATAGTCACAGGCAAGGTGGCTACTCAATTTCAGACCACAGAAGCCTTAAATACTGTTCAGCAGCACCCCTGAGCCAAAGGAAAAAAAAAAAAAAAAAGAAATCCTGCTACTGGGAAAGAGATAACCGTCTAGAATGACATGCTAGACAAAGAACAACTGGTCCATTTTAAAGCAGGGGAACTCTGAAAAGTATATTTAGATAAATAATTATTCTTCCAAAGAGATCATTCTGTTTCATTCATTCCACGTTTCATTCTGTTCTCATAAGCAGCTTGAACCAAAACTTACATAGACGTTTTAAGTAATATTTTTAATTCAACTCCAGTCTCTAGTCTTTCAGAGGACCTGTTCATTCTAAATCCTATTGTTGTGCCATTTTACCATTTTCTAGACCATCCCACAATCTGTAATTACCTCTGCCAGGCACACAGTCTTGAAAGTCATGTGTGCTATTCCTGATGAAACAGTGAAATAAACTAAACATTCCTGCACACTGCAAAAAGGAGGAATTTTAAACAAGAGTCATACAGTCTGCTTGAGCATCACAATACTTTATGTATAAATACTGTATATTCAGAACAGAATAACGCAGCCCCACCTGAGTTACAAACTAGTAAAGCCAACCTGCAAGTTACTTTCAAGAGCAACTACCTGCAGGGTAAGGGATTACTTTTCCAGGCAGTGCAGTCAAAACACACCCTTCAGTCATCTCTAACAGCCCAAGAAGGAGAATAAGAATGATTCTGGGAGGAAGATCCGTGGGGGAACACCACTCAGGGTCTCTGGCTTACCAAGTGGTTGTGTCTGGCTTCCCATTGCTGCCCTCACCTGCTCTTGACAGCATCGTGTAAATTTTCAGTTGTTTTGAGCACTAATATTTCTCTCACCCAGAAATAGTTCCTAGAGAATCTAAACTCAAACTCACAAAATTTTAGTCCCTTGCCCACATTGTATTTATGCTGTCTCCAAACTAATAGGTTCTTTTTTTTTTTTTAACCCTCCTAAAATCACAAACCTTTTCACCAGAGAAAACAGTCTTAAAAAAAAAGATTAGGCCATGTCTTGAAGTACAGTAAAAGAAAGGAAGAGAGTGTGCAGTTTTACCTGTGACTTGTTTGTGGGGTACAAGAATTAAAAGTTGCAAAATAGGAGGGAGGTGGGACAGGTGGGACAAAATCATCAGGATCCAAATCATAATCTTCGTCTTCAACCTCAGATTCACCCTGATCAAACAAACTTCTGTTAAAATCCTTCTGAGCTATAAATATTGCTGAACAGTATAATCTATTAATACTGCTTGTACCAGTCTCTGTGGCAGACAATGCCTTGTGCTCACTTACTGTGCAGAATCTTCTTGATGCAAGTATCTGCAAGTAATGCAGGGCAGACGCTATGAAGCAAACTGTAGCGGCGAGAGCATTCAGGGCACTAAGAGCTAAGAGAACTTTCTGAAGAACATGAAGATCATTGAAATGAAACTATTAAATCATGATATTTGTAAATGTCAAAATAATAATAATAATAATAATAATAATAATAATAATAATAATAATAATAATAATAATAATAATAATAATAATAATAATAATAATGCTACAAAATAAAAACAAATACAGAGGAGATTACCATGGCAATTACTTCTAAGAAATGTATGGAATGAAGTCTTCAGCACAATCTCCAAGACTAGAGTAATTTGCAAAAACTTGTTTTACACTATTTATTGTCCTGACAGAGAGATCCAGAAGGGCTTAATACAGCTCAGATGTGATTTATCCATCTATTCATCCAAGACTTATAACCTTCCTCATAAGTTTGCAGTGGGAACTCCAGATTCAAGATGATCCCCATAAAAGAAATATCAAATCTTTTTGATATTTGAAGATGGTGTTGGTTGTGAGTTTGATTTGAGCAGCTTGTAAGCCACAAAAGGCTGAGAAGTGCAAAAGACTAAAAAAGGCATCAAATAATTAGCTAAAATTCAGATCTTATTCACCCTTGTAATCTTGTCAGGATTCAACTGCAGTTTTGGTTGCACTAAACACAAAAAAACAAGCAAGAAATGCTTATTGGCTCAGCAATGCACTGGTCAAGTCCCAGATATTAAAAAATCCCCCCACGTTACAGAACTATGAAGAGCTTCTGACCAGTGTGGAAGACCAGAAAAATAAAAGAGTTTTTCCCAGTAAACACAGCAATCACTTCAGCACTGCACTGCTGCACAAGCATGGGCATTATAAAAGCAGTGCTGCTGCTGCTGTGTGTGCAGGGTACCTTGAGAAGAAGGTGAGCAGCATCGCATGACTTCACATGGTATAGTTTCAGTACAGCCTCCTCTTCTGTGCATGCAGTGGGATGAGGTTCTTCACAGCACAAACAAATCTTGTTTTCATCCATCTTGAAGAAACAAAACTCTACTTTTTAAATTGTTTTATGCAATATTTTTACCTGCATAATATAGAACTAATGTCTTAAACTAAACCCATGGCCACAAAGCAGACTGGAAATACAGGGTCATATAATTGAACAGTTTGGTATCTCAATGATTCCTGCATTATAAAGCTGTACTATGGATTTCTTATTTGAGAGAAAGCATGGGTAATGCATTAACACATTTAAACACAACTTAGTTGTAAGCAAAGCTGCACTGATTACTAAGCAATTTTATTAGCTATGCTCTTTCCAATGCATAATAGCATTATTATGCTATTAATAGAGAAATTATTTCTCTGATTGTTGTGGAAACCACTCTATATGAACTGTACACATTTGCTATGGTTCAGGAATACACCTTGCATTTCTATGCGTGGAAGGAAGCCCACAACTATCATTTCAACCTGGTCAAATCATTAGTAGCCATATCTGTAGTTCACTGTTGTTAGTAACTTTCACGTTCAAATTAATCTTATCATCTTACTTTTCAAAGTAGAAATTCAAAGTCCCCATATTTAGAAATAATTGTGTATTTAGCTTTCAGATTCTAGAGTCACAATGGTGACATTCTTCCACCTACAGAAGCCACCCTACAAAATAATTAATGACTTCAGGAATGTGTTTTTGCTGTACCCATACTTCCAACTATAGACAGCTCAGAAATTCCTGCAACATTTGACCACCTCATCTGGAATATCATTAATTCTCATTGTGGCTTTGGTACAGTGATAGTGGGTGACTACAGATTGCCAAGTGTTTATAATCTTGGACTCTCACTACAATACACCTACTGGCATGTCAAGGAACCAACAATAGCTTTCTTGAAAGAGTAAATGAATGAAAATAGATATTCAAAGATCTTTCCATTAAACCACAAAGTCCTTCAAGCTTTTACACACAATCATCTTCATCACCAAGTGACCCTATATTGTATCCTTATATTTCAATTATCCCACAGTTTCCAGTTCATAAACAGTGATTCTTCTATTTCTCATGACAACCACTTGAGAAAAATCTTTTGCATTCTGCCCTGCCTTGTACAGGTTGCATCTTCCTCAAGTGGAAGTCTTCTGAAAAGCTAGTATGATTTGATCTACCTTGGTTTTTAGCTCACAGCTTCTGCTGCAAGGTATCACACAATGGTCCCCACCAGGTGAGGCAAAAGAGGAAGAACAATCCCACCAAGAGATTATAACAGACTGAACATTTCGCGGGTAGCTCACCATTACGCACATTCAGGCTTTTTTCAACAGTTAATTTTTTTTACATTACTACAAAAATTCTTTATGCCAGTTCTTAAATTACTTGCAACTCTACATCAGGACGTTTTGTGATCTTAGCACAGCAAGCTAATATGCCATAATGAGAAGAAATCAGTGTAAATCAGTATGTGTGCTCACCAAATCACACCTGGGTACCCCAGACACAAACTGAATGCCTTCACATCCTAGTATTAATCCAACCACGTTCAGCATGACACTGATCATAGACAGCAGAACAAACAGGTTAACCTGGAACATCAAAACAGAATTAAGTGCACAGGAACCCAACTCAAGGAACCTATCACAGAGCAAATCCCATGCACAAACTGAAGCTGGGAACGACTCTGTTTTTTCAAAACTGACCATTATTTCAGTGCCCCGAGGTGTCTTAACCTATTTCCAAAATTCTTTCTCTTCTCTCTCCTTATTCTGCACTAGTTATGCAGAAATAAAATATATGCAACTATTGAAAATATCAGTAGTAATAGCACAAGCAATTAAAAGCTTTGCTGGAGTGTCAAGTATGATCTGCAAGTCGCCCAACTTCTGCTGTATGTCATACTCTTCCACCAAGTTTAGCTCTCAATAAATTCAGAACAGTACAGAAACCTGAAGAGGGAGAAACATCTTAAGCCAACATTCACTCTGAACATTTCCAGAATTATTTTGCAGCACAAATAAATGAAAAATATTTGTCCCAGTGCAGTGAGGATTGAAACACTTAAGATACTTCAGTCACATGACTTTATTTCCTCCTGACTACTAAAACCAGAATATTCATAAATCAGACAATACTTTCAGATTTATAAACCACCTGAAATTGAGCAATGGCAAGAGTAATAAATACATTACAAAAGGACAAGCAGAAGCAGCGGATAAAACGATGTCTTACTTTCACATATTCCCTTACAATCTGTGTTTACATGACTTTGGATATGGATTTTGAATATATGAAAGAACCATCCTTGTCCCTATTCATACAGGCAAAACTAATCTGTACTTCAAGAGAAAGTAGTATGGGTAAGACTACTACTTTAGAGACAAATAAAAAAAAGATGCCTCCTTTAAGCATTTAATCCTACAAAACAAGTATCAGATTCTTAATGTTCTAAAGCATCCTTTTTAATAACAATTTGCTCATTCAGGTCTCTTTGTATCAAAATGGTCCAAATTAAAAAAGCAGGACATGAAAAGAAGCAGAGGAAGAGAAGGACATTATGAGGGATGTGAGTTCAGTTCTGCTCCAGAGATCCAGCTACAAGGACTTCCTAAACATGCAAAGAGCACCATGGCCTTCTGAATACATTCAGCTGAAGTACCATGGTTAGCTACCTGGAATCTGAAGCAGAAAAAGGTAACAGCTGTTGCACAAATTATGTTCCCATTTTCTGAAGTTCAGGGAAATAATCCCCCATGAATGGACAAGAGCCAAAGAGCATTACTGTGCAAGCTGAATTCTTCAATTACGACATTAGTAGTCATTACTCGTTTGACCATGACATTATCCCATAAGGTAGATTTTAAAAACCCCAAAACCCCAATAACTTGTTAATTAGTAGTTATTAATAAATCTCTGAAGAGGACTGAGACTACTTTGTGTTAGATATACTAAAAACAAAATAATTTATAAATTATTAAGAAAAAGAGTAATTTGTCCTAGCTTTGTACTAATCACAAAACCACAGAAAATAGGGTTTTAGTTCTAGAAAGCACTTGGAGTGCCATTTGTTTTTCCATACAAACAGAATTTAACAATTTTAAAAAAATTAACTCCCTGCTCAGCATGTAACTGAATCAAACCCATTCCTTATGCTTTTACCTAAATTACCTTAGTTACTTTTCCAGCAAAAAAACTACTT
This sequence comes from Cyanistes caeruleus, assembly GCF_971803275.1. Lineage (NCBI taxonomy): Eukaryota > Metazoa > Chordata > Aves > Passeriformes > Paridae > Cyanistes > Cyanistes caeruleus. Next base: position 21,827,701 of record NC_141732.1, read on the forward strand.
TGAGAAAACATATTGCTACACACAGGTATTTAATGTAAAGAAAACTTTTCAACTGGGTTCAACATAGGGCACCAACAATTAGCAATTAGCCAGTAAGTAAAATAGAAGCAGTTTGAACATAAAACATCTTTATAGCACAAATCTCATGGAATTTCTTGTCAAGAAAAACAAGAGGTGTATTTGTCCTTTTTCAACTGATGAATAAATGGGAAAAAGTTACCTGGCCAAAGTAAAGAAAGATTTTTTAAAAACCAAAAAAAACTAGTAAACTCACATTTAAGTCGTCTCCTTTGGTACAGAAGCTGCAATAGAAACAATTCCATCTACAGCTATACAAAAAAGTTACAGTTAAAATCCAGACTTCCAATCCAAAATTTTGAAAAACAAAAAAATCATTAATATTTTTCTAAAGAAGTGTCAGAAATCAAAGAACAAAGAGGAAGAGAAGGAGTATTATCATAAATATGTGAAAGGATGATAATTTCTGCATTTATGTTCTAATAAATTCTACGAGGAGCAAGTATAATCTTGATCTGTTTTTGGTATGTATAGTGTATTTTTGACTGAGTAAAATGATGATGATCAGAAGATAAAAATTATTCCTCTACATACAATCTAAAACACTACCATGATCTGAACCATAACCACAAATTCTCTGCCACACATCTGACAGTGGACAAGATGTTGTACTTAACTGTCAAGATAAAAAGATCTTTTTTCTCCATCACTGGTGAGAATTTTTACACAATCACTGAGATCGGAAGGGACCTCTTGAGACCATCTAAATCTCATCTCTTGCTCAAGCCGGTGTCACAACAAGGGAGCTGGAACCATAAGATGCCTTCTAACCCAGACCATTCTATGATTTTATGACCTACAGCAAACTGTTGAATATAATGTCCAGTTAGTTTTCACTATCTCTACAGGTAACCTACACCAGTTTTCGATCATCATAACATTAAAAAGTTGTCTTCTATGTTCAGATGGAAGTTCCTATTTTCTCAGTTCTGCTCACACCCTCTTGTCCTGGCAGTGAGCACTACTGAAAAAGGTCCAGCTCCCTAATCTTCATTCCTTCCCATCAGCTATTTAGAGAAGCAAGAGATTCCCACTGAGCCTCCTCCTCTCCAGGCTGAACTGCCACAGCTTTCACACCTCTCCAGGTGTGGGAAGGATCACATCTCTTGACCTATTGGCCAGTCTCTGCCTAATCCAGCCCAGGACACCACTAGTCCTCTTTGCCACAAGAGCACTTTGCTGTCTCATGGGCAGCCTGTTGTCCACCAGGATGCCCAGGTTTTTCTCTGCAGAGCTGCTTTCCACCAGGTTGCTCCCTTCTGTGTAACAGGATAATTTCCCTGTGCAAGTATGACTTTGCATTCCCCATTGTTGGACTTCAAGAGATTCCTCTCAGTGTACTCCTCAGCCTGTCCAGGTCCTTCTGAATGGCAATATTTAGCATATCAGCCATTCCTCTTAGTTTGGCATCGCCTGTGCTGAGAGTCACTCAGATCCACTGTGCAGAGCACTTGCTTCAGTAGTATTGGCCCCTCAGTTTCCACCCCTCAGGCTCACCTCTGGCCCTTGGCAAGCTTGGCTTTCACCACTGATCCCAAACCTCAGTTATTCAGTCATTCACTGTCTAACAGGTATTCTGTCAGCTTATTTTCTTACTTATATCTTCCTGCAGATGCAAATTTAAACATCTTCTCCTTCTCTACTCTTCTACAAGTAAAAACAGGGGTTATACTTAATCTCAGTGACAGAAGATCCTACCCAGAGGAGAGAAGTACTTCTCATTTTAGATAAAAACAGAGAAAGGCAAACATGGTATTTCAAAAATTAAACAGATGTAACTGGTTTTGACTGCAGTTATAAAAGTGGAAACAACTCAAATTATGGCCTTAGTTTGGCTCAGAGCTTCATCTTCAGAGCATTAGATACACATGGACTGTGAACAGCTGCAGAAAGCCGTGAGGAACCTTCATATGAATTAAACTATACAAAATTTATCTACTCATATTTGCTACTGTCCTGAATGTATGAACTCTTTCAAGTAGAAAAGTATCATTATGCCTTTCAAGGAAAGAAGAATAAATATGCATAGTAAAGCACTGACACTGTCTTTCATTCTGCACAGGAAAGCTCCTTGTTGTCCTGCTGCTGCTGCCATTGAAGCAAGTATCTAATTTAAGAGAGGAACTGCTTTCACTTGAATATGCACATGCAGGACTGATGCCCAAGCAGACACTTAAATGAAAGAAAAAACAGTTGTTTCACAATCAGCAACTCTTATATCCATTTACAACCTACATATATTCTTTATAAACATCCTATAGAAAAGAGTATGTCCATTTATTAATTGTCCATAGGCACAGCAGCAATAGCTATAATTAAAACTCACAGGACCTTACAAGATTTCTGTCAGTTCTGAGAGCTACTTATTCTACCGTACGAAGACCCACAACACAACTGCCAACAAAGGAAAGCCCTGCAAGAAGAGACAAATGAATTAATTTAATTAAGAAGTCACATATTTCAAATGCAGCACTAAAACACCCCATGTATGAGAGAAAAGCTCTTCCAGCATAAAAACAGCTATAAGCTTCTAATGGCTTTTCATACTCTCACTTTTAAAAGCCTATTTCTATTTGCTTATACTGACTTTAAAACCTTTGCATAATTACTGTTTATTGGCTTAATGCTGCAGTCTGGAGTGTAAGCAAAGAGGTTAACACTGAGCTATTTTACTTCTAAAATCAAGGGAAAAAAGATAGTACTACAGTAATTCTCACATTATGTGAGACTTGCTTGTCATAAAGCACATGCCTAAGGAGAGTGCTTTTCAGAGCTAGGGACAGGATACAGAGCTTCTGTTCACAGTTCACTGCTACTAGCAGGGCTAAAGTTTAAGAACGTTACTGGAAAGAATTATCTTGATCTATACTTTAAATTTTAGTTAAATTCATGAAAATCTGTCAAGGTGCAGATATCATAGCAGAAGTCAGCCCTAAGAAATCTTTATTTAAGTTTTCTCAAACATATTTTTCTTTGGATAAAAATTTTCAATTAAATACATGGTTTACCACAAATATATTCTTCAAAAATTTCTAGGTCATAAATAAAGGCCAACTTCTACAAACTTTTCTGTTTTCAAAGAAAGATCTGTAAATATTTGTCATAAACCAAAAATATTAACATGTTTAAATTAAAAGTGTTTCAAGTAAAAATTTCAAATCATTTTGTGAGCACACTGTAAAACATGAGAAGAATCCAGACTGAATGACCCATGCTGCACATGCAACTCTGCTTTGTCTGTCAAGCCCCTCAGAGCTTTACATGAAAACAATGACATGTATGAACACAAAAGCTGCCACACAAGAAAATAACAGAAGCATGCAGTGCTTGATGTAGCCAAAAGCTGAAGTCACGTTCAAGACAGAGTCAGCCTGCATGTGTTCTATTGACTTCTTGATCCCATGCATTTTGCAGGTACCAAACTGCTCCCCAGTACTTGCAGCTGCAGCAGTTCAACTCTGCACAGCAAAATAGGCTGATGTCTTGTTGGATGCTAGCACTCCTTTCCTTTTCATCTGATCACAGCTAAGTCTCCTCTTTAGCAGCAGAACACAAGCACCAAGCAGACACAAAAGAGATGCTTAACTTGAAGTCTTAGACTCAGTTAGTGAAAAAAAAACCAAAACCAGAAACAAACATAATCAGAGGATCATCTAAAAAGCACTCTATAGGATTGCAACTAATTTATGTGCGATGAAAGGAAAGGATACTTCACTAGCTAAGGGCTTCTGCATCTAGCAAAGCGTGTACAGCTCCTGGCAACTCCTGGGAATGCAACATAAACTCAAGTTAGTCCAATCAGGCATACAAGTAAGGATAGAGGCTACAACAGCCAAGCATCACCTGTGAAAGACATGAGCTGCCCTTAAAACATTCACAATCAAACTAACAATGATGTACTTTCTGAAATAATTTAGGTTCCTTCCGGTAAAACTAAGATTTAAAGCTGTGTGAAAAGAAGAAGCTTAGGAGCAGAAAGGAAGGAACCAGATTCTTCTATGCATGAAAGGTAACACTGAGCCCAGAATGGTTCAGAGCCAATATCCAAGTAACTTCGAGGGGTAGGTGGTGGCAGTGGTGAGTTCCCCTTTCCCCATTAATACATTTGGACAGTCCTAAAGAAGAAACACAGGATCATTAATATCATCAAGATCATTGAGTCCAGTGTTAACTCAGCATTTCCTCAAAGAAAAATCAGCTTCAAAGCACAAGCATTACAAGCTGACTTCCAAAACTGATTGACAAGATATCCAGGACAGAAATTTCTCAAACATGTAAAACCAAGGAAGGATTTCAGAACCCAGACTTTCTCAGCAGCTTTACTGCTCAAGACTAGGCCTCCCTTGCAAAAATGTCCTTCAAAAGATATGACCGTAGCTTGATTTTGCCTTGTAGTACCCTGTCTCTCAGATATAATACTTATCTAGCATCATCCCACACTGTTAATACAGCTGTAAAACAGTGCAGGTGGCAAAACCCAAATAACAACTCTCCGTTTTATTTACTAAAAGGTCTTATCACAGCCATCCCTCTTCATGGCTGTTTTTTCACAGATGGTGTTACTAAAGGTCCACTGTATCTGTAACCAATGTGTTTCCATTCCTTTCTCCCCTCCAAGTAAAAACATGAGTGGCTGAAACACCACAGCCCATCCCCAGCTCCTTTCTCACAGCATTGCAGCCTTGTGCTTACTGCAAGCATCAGCAGCACCAGAATCTTTCTGTCACAGAAAAAACCCTGAGTCTGGGTGTTTTCCTCCATGACCAAGGCCTTGGACAGAAGTGGCAGTCATAACAGCCTGACACTTCACAAAAACCCAAACACAGATAGTGAGAAACCGTCATGGGGAGTGCTAAGGCCATACATGAGGAATTAAAAGGGAAGGACTGTCACAACTGACAAAAGGATATGAATTTAAGTTCTGAAGAAGTTTTTTAATTTTGCTTATGAATGCCATAATTCCAAGTCACTACTGTGTGATGATTCTCATTGATGAGACATTTAGGAAGCTTGCTTTTATAATTCATGTAATTGTGCTCTCTTCATAACTCCCCAGACAAAAAGGTTCAAGTTACTAGGGGGTAGACATAATAGACATTTAGCCCAAATATGCCCACAGAAACCAACAATCCGTCCTTGAAAGACTGTAGATAGTTTAAGGTATTATTTCCTTACCCTTAAGAAGAGTTTAATGTTTATTTGTGTTTTTATTTTTCCACGTAGAATAGAATATTTCAGTTGGAAGGGACCTAAAACAATCATTTAGTTCAACTGCCTGACCACTTCAGGGCTCACCAAAAATCAAAGCCCAGTATCAAGTGCATTGTTCAAATGCCTCTTAAACACTGACAGCTTAAGGCATCAATCACATCTCTAGGAGCCTGTTCCAGGTTTTCACTGCTCTTTTAGCAGAAATGATTCCCAATGACAAGGCTGATCTAATCTGGCTATCAAAAATCAGACCTCTGTAGAACACGCATATAAATAAGAAAAAAAACCAAACGATTTTATAGAATCACATAATCACAGAACAGAATAATTGTGGCTATTAGAGAGCTGAGGAAGATTCCTCTGTAATCTCCTGCTCAAAGGCAGGGTCAGCTATGAAATCATGGCAGGCTGCTCAGAGCTTTTATCAATTTCACATCAGAAACTTTCCCATCTGCTGTGCAATATCCCAGGGCAATCTCCTTCAGCATGTGACCATCCTAAAGATCATTTGAAATAAAAGAAGGGATCAAGAAGAGTTTGTGCTTTCAATTTAAGTAAAATAAGGAAAGGAAGATCAGTTTTGTACAAAGGAGAACATTAAAGAGTGAAAGAGCAACAACATTCTATAGAAACAGTCCAGAACACAGACAAAGAATATTGACACAGGAGTGCTGTGCAAGTCTTAGGCAGTTTGAGACTGATAACATGTACATTTATCTTGATGAAAACATGGCTCTTCCAGATTGGGAGTCTCTAACACCAGACTTCTCTCTGAGAAGAAACAAAATCCACAAAACTCCTGAAAAATTTGCCTGTGTTAACCAATGCACACTTAGAAGTAACAATGGATGTTGGGTGGTTGACAGCTGGCTGAACATGAACCAGCAGTGTGCCCAGGTGGCCAAGAAGGCCAGTGGCATCCTGGCCTGTGCCAAGAGCAGCGTGGCCAGCAGGATGAGGGCAGTGACCGTGCCCCTGTGCTGGGCACTGGGGAGGCCTCACCCCAAGTCTGCGCTCCTTTCTGGCCCCTCACTTTAAAAGGGACATTGAGGGGCTGCAGCCTGTCCAGGGAAGGCCAACAAGGCTCCTGAAAGGACTAAAGAACATCTCTCATGAGGGGCAGCTGAGGGAGCTGTTTAGTCTCAAAAAAAGGAGGCTCAGGGGGATCTCATTGCTTTTTACAACTCCCCTGAAGGAGGTTGTGGTGAGGCGGGGTCCCATGGCTGCTGTGGTGCCTGCAGCGAGAGGACAAGAGGAAATGGCCTGAAGCTGAGACAAAGGAGATTCAGATCAGTTACTAGAAAAAGTTTTTTTGCTGTTAGGGTAGTCATGCATTGGAATGGGATGTGCCAGGGAGGTGGTGGAGTCACCATCCCTGGAGGTGTTCAAGAGGCATTGGGTGATGTGGTTTAGGGGTTTGGGGCAGTGCTGTGGACAGATGAACTTGATGATTTCAAATCTCTCTTCCAGCCTTGGTGAATCTACAATTCTATGATTCTATCCACAGCTCACACATCTAATCCTTGGTACTCCTCACTGATACCCATCTGGATCCCAAAGGAGGATCCACAAAAAAAGGAGTGCTGCAGATAAATGAAACAACTACCTTGGCTCAAAAAAGTCTTCAGAAGTGACAGTAATGCAAAAAATTACAAACAAATAAACAAAAAAAAACCCAAAACAACCAACCAACCAAAAAACTCCCTAAAACCACACACAAAACAAAAGCAACTATAAAATTCTTTTTCAAATCCCAACTCTGAGATATTAAGAGACACACAGCTTCAGATTTCACTTACAAGTGGAAACAGCTTACACACCCTGCACATCAATCTTCTCTCACAGCAATGCCATGTCAACTGTATATGAAATTAGTACCAGATCCTGCTGTAAGGTGTTAAGTTAGCTCTCAAACCTATTGTCAAAAACTAAAACACTACAACTAAGCTAAGATTTAAAACCATCTCCTTTATTTCAGTTTAAGCTGCACTGTCTCGGAGAGCTGTATTACTTATTCTAAGCCAGCACTTTCTTATACATACAAAAATATAAAATGTGTGCTTTAAATAATATTAACAAATCATCCAGACATGGTCCTTTCTCGCTCTTACTGAGGACTTCAACCATGCAGGAAAGAATATGGCCTTTCATGGTCGTTGACTTCTCTTTAAATAATTTTGATTCTACAATTTGAAAAGAAAGACTCAACATTTTTTTTTAAAAAAGGAGAAAGAAGTGATTATTTTTTTACCAGTGACTATTAAATTAGGATATTTTTTAAATTATTTCCTTACAGACTCTAATCCATACTTACCAAAAGCATCATCGGTCTCTTCCATGTTGTTAACCCTAAGATTCCGCATAAGATTGTCTACAACATCAAAAAACACAGTGTCACCAAGAAGCAAAGAACTGTCCACAAAATGACATTTACACTGTTTTTATTACTGTACTTTGGAACACTACAGCAATGCTGTATCTTTGCAAGATACAAAGATGCACTTAAAGCAGAGAATACCTGTGCTGCTGAGGTTCTTCGCTCCTAAGAGCATCCTGTGAAACAGTAACCAAATTAAATCTGCTAATTTCTTATTTTTTCCTCCCAGAAAACATGTATGGGGACAAGCAGTATGTCAGCAATTCCAACCTCCACATTTGCCTTAAATAATTGCTTTCAACCAAGGGAGTATTTGTTCTCTGAAACGTGGCTAGGCAAGTCTAAAAACTGTCCTTTTTATCCCCTCTGTCCATCACAATCTCAGCACTTCATTAATTGCCTGTTTCTTTCTTCCCTTTTGCTGATTTCTGACCATTTCAGTGAGGTAAAACCTGAAGAATGAACCCTACCGAAATCAATAAAGAGCACCAGCACTACCTTCCTGAAACATTTTGCTATTTAATCAGATGAATGCCAGTATCAGTGAGAGAAAAGAAGTTAAAATAAAAGCACATCCTTCTGCAACAGCAGTTGTTAGACCAAACTTGCTGAATCACAGAACTGAACTCTATGATTCTTTCTTTACCTTACAGGGCAAGACAATTAAGAAATTATAAATAATTGCTGTAGCACTGAAATAAACAGCATACCTGAATATTCTCTCACAAAAGAATAGGAACACTATAAAGAAAGGTAAATAAATTTCTCAGCATCTCCCATAAATCAGCAGATATACTTTTAACTCATTGGACTTTGTGACTAAGCCAGTGGACATCAAGCTCCTACCCGAAAAAAAGCGAGGAAGACTGGAACAAGCAGGAAGTCATCCACTAGTATTTTTAATAAATCCCTTCTGTAACTTCATTCACTTGACATGATCAATCTAATCTAGCGTAACATGCATATATGACTTGGCCAAACACCTACTGATATCATCACTGGTGTTGCAAAACCACATACATAACTCTGCAGTTTCATAACAAAGTATTTTTTGAATTCTCTGAGTGCAAAATGGACATATGATTTTGTAACAAAGCACATCAATACTGATGTTTTTTGGTTTTTTTTTTCCTTAAGGACAACAAATTTATTTCATTGCATCTGTTAAAGATAAGAAAAGGAAGTTGTTCTTAAAATTTTCCTGACATGCCCCTTACAAGTCAGCATGTTGCATCCATAATGAAGAGAAAACCAAACCAAAAAGCACCCAACCAGACACATAAGTCAGCTTTTGATGGCATCTGCTTTTCCAGGTTGCTTCTGGGCTACGATTTTGACTTATGTTTTTACACCCAAATGGTATTTTGGTAGCTTTTCTGAGTGTACTATTTCTTCAGAAATATAATTTAAAACCCCCCCAAAAAACAACACCTTTCTTGATTATTAAAAATACTGAATTTCTCTATTATATGTGCAACTTTAAAATATTTTAAAAGCATAAACGTGATACTGTGTACAGAATTCAAAGGAAGTCCATTGGTTACATATATTTAAACTTCTTTTAACCTAGAGTAAGATCACAAAAGAGATACCAAACACAGATATTTGGATGGTCTGGATTTCCCCTCAACTCCCAAGGACTGTGTACTTTCAGGGATGAACACTGCATTATACAGATAAACAGGAACTACTTGATCCCCAAACTACTGCATTGAGAGCATTTCCACAGGTGGTGAACAACACTGGCAATTTAAGTGAAATGTTTAAAGAGAGGGATAAGCTGATACTGCTCACACAGGCAGCAGGAGCTGAGTGCTCCATCCCAGTACACAACTTGCTGATTGCTGGAAGGTCCACAAACCGGAGCCAAACAATGGGACTCTCCTACACTTATTAACTTCTGCTTACTACTGCCTAGCTTCTGCAATACAAACTTCTGTATATATTCTGCATTTATAAAGCTGTGGTTTAAAGCAAAGACCAACAGGAGATGGAATAATTTCTCTCAGTACTCTTTACAAAACTGTCCCTAAGTCCATACTTTTTTTCCCCCAGGAATATTGATTTATCTCTACATTATGCCTATGAGTAAAGGCACAAAGCACAGACATGCAACATCTACTTACACAATGACTTTTGAAAAATACTGTGTCTGATAGGGCAAAAAAAGTCAAGTACCTTTTTTTCCCCACTTTTTTGAGTTTTTTTTCAAAAAAGACCGCCAGGAAATAAATCCCCTATTTGTTAGTCTCGACGTTTGTTACCCAGCTGGGGTCCTACAAAACTATCAGCGAAAAGCCGCTACCCCGTTAGCCGGAGGCTGTTTCCAAGCGATGGCGGAGGAGCGGGATCACGCATCCCCCGGGACAGCCGACCCCGCAGGTGCCGCTCACGCACGGCCGGGCCCCAGCACGGCGTGTCCCGCCCGTCACTTACCGACGAGCCGGCCCAGAGGGCATTCTTCACCTGCGGGGCGCTGCTCAGCGACAGCACCCCGAAGCTCAGCGCCACCAGGGCGCAGCCCAGGCCGGTCTGCAGCAGCCCCAGCCCGAGCAGCGAGTGGAAGGGCAGCGGGGGGCACGGGCGGCGGCGGGGCGCCGCTCCCGGCCGGAGGGGCGGCGGCGAGAGGCCGGCGTCCGTGGTGGACAGCGAGCCCGCCGCCGCCCGGGGCGGCAGGACGAGTCCCTGGAGAGGGCAGCAGGACCCCGGCATCACCATCGACGGCGACACGGGGCTGCCGACTAGGCTGTCGACGGCGGCTCTCGGCGAGCGACGGCTGCTGTCGGCGCGCCGGGCCGGGCCGGGCCGGGCCGGGCGGGGCCGCCCCCGCGCCAGCCCCCTCGGGCGCCCACTTCCTGCGGCCTCGCCTCCCGTGCCGGCTCCGCTCCGCTCCCCGGAGGGGAACACCGGCCCCGGCCTCGCCCTCAGCGCCAGGCGGGGCCGGGGCAGCCCCGCAGCCGGCGCCGAGCCCGGCGCAAGGTGCTTCGCCGGAGCTCGGACGCCGTCCCCGACTCTCCCGGACCCCGAGCCATTCTTCCTGTCCCGGATCTCCCCGCTGATGCTGCAGCTGTTTTGCAACAGCTTTGGTGGGGTTTACCCCTCCTCTTGCTCCTGTGCTCCCTCCGTTGCCCGTCTTCTTTGCCCTTTTATCCCTGGTCACTGTTGCTACCGAGCACTAAGCCTAAAGTTTTAAAATAACTCTTTACTGGGAGGAGGGTACGGGATGCCATTGGATTGCATTTCGCGTTGTTGGCGTCCAGCCCAATGAGAGGAGGAGGTCTGGCAGATGGCAGGACGTGTGTCCTGTATGTTCACGAGCGTGCCTGGGTACTTGCCGATGACATGTTGTCTGACACAAGAGCAGAACAATCTTTACCTGGCAGTTTTCATATCTTTCTTCTCTCCCCTCTCTCTACCCACTCTCCCCCAGAATTCTTCTTCCTTGTTTTACCTGGAAAATCTTGCCATGACCATGGTCTGACCTTCTCCACTTGATGCACTCCAAGGAAGGAGGCTCTGGAATTTATTTCAACCATGCGTTCTGCTGTCCAGGTTAGGCAAAGCAATTTTACACCTGTTTGGCTTCTCTGGACATGGTTTTGACATGTATAAAAAAATAGCTTTCAGTACTTTGGGAAAATAAGGCATGTTAAAAAGGGCCTTTGGCATAGATAACAGCTGTTGCTGTTTTTCAGAGAAAGGCAAAGAAGTCACTTTTGGAGTTGCACCCTTATTACATCTCTTGGTTTGTTTGCTTATTTATTTTTTAACCAAAATATTCAGGATTACTCCTTACCAATAAAATAAATTTACAGAATCACAGCATATTCTGCTTTGGAAGGAAGCCACAAGGATCACTGAGTCCAACTCCTGGCCTTGCACAGGGCATCCATAAGAGTCATGCCATGTGCTCAAACATATTGTCCAAATGCTCCCTGAACTCCTTTAGGCTTGGTACTGTGACCACTTCCCTGAGAATCCTGTTCCAGTGCCCACACCCTTTGTGTGAAGAATCTTTTTCTAATATATAACCTGAATGTCCCTTAACACAATTTCAGGCCATTCCCTTGGGCCTTTTCACTTGTCTTCACAGAGAAGAGATCAGTGCCTGGCCTTCCTCTTCCCCTCACAAATGAAATTGTAGATTGGGTTCAGATCTTCCCTCAGACTCCTTTTCTCCGGGCTAAACAAGCCAAGTGACTTCAGCCATTCATCATAAGGCTCCTCCTTAAGGCCCACCACCAATCTCATGTCCCTACTTGGACATTCTGTAGCAGCTGAACATTTGTTTAACATTAATACATTTGCGGTGCAGAGTAGAGCGTGACAATCACCTCCCTTGCCCAGCTGGCGATGCTGTGCCTCATGCACCCCATGGTGGCCCTCCTGGCTGCCAGGGCACTGCTGGCTCATGTTCAACTCAACATCAACCTGGACCCCTAGGTGCCTTTCCAAGGTGCTGCTTTCCAGCCTCTTGTTCAGCAGGTGGAAAAAGTACATACTTATGCCTGAATATATATACACATAAGAAAAAGCAGAACTGTAAGAAATAAACTGATTTGTCTTGAGGGGGAGAAGTATATTGCTGCTCATACAGTTGCTCCAAGTGAATCATTGGAATTTCCAGTCAGTGAAGGCAGCATGTTTTCCATTCCTACTTTTCTACTACAGTGAAGTTATTTAGGATTTATGCTGACTTGCTCTCCTTTATCATTCTCTACAGGTTGATGACATAACTCTTTAATATTATTCTTTACTCTGGTTTAACCTGGTTTATTTTAAAAATAATTTCTCTAACAGAGGGAAGCAATACTTTTAATACTACCAATCACTGTTACTAATTCTGTGTACTCTGACTAGACTTACGTGTCTTCTGGTCTATTTGTGTCATCATCACTAAGACATTGATCTTTCTCCAGTGTCTGGATGGACTGCCTGAGGAAACAGCTGGGTTTAGGAGTAGCTCTTTCATGATCTAGCCCAATTGACTTGAAAAGTTACTCTATTTGTTGCTGTCATCCTATCATGAATTGGATACACTTCTTGACAAATATACTTACTTGATGTCAAGCTTACTGCCTCATCTGTGTTTCTTTTTATGCCATCTGCATCAATAGAGAAAAATGAATGCTTTCCTTTTCCTGCTTTCCTAAATGATTTTCACTGAAGCACATGAGGTTTCTATGAAATCTAACCCGTTCTGTAGAGCTGCCAGTATTTCAATACCTGAGATTCCAATAACTGAGTATTCTAGTTCCTCAATTGTGTGCATAAAATAGATTAGAGGCATCATTTTTGCCTAGGAGACAATAGTAAATTGACATGCTAGACATGTCTGCCTTAGTTGTATATGCTTCTGTTAGAGCTTCTATACCCTTCCTAAAAAGATTTTTTACCGAAAGGGTGATAAAGTACTGAAATCGTCTGCCCAGGGAGGTGGTGGAGTCACCATCCCTGGACCTGTTTAAAAACAGATTGGATGTGGCACTCAGAGCCACAATTTACCTGAGGTGTTAGTGCATGGGGTGGACTCAATGATCTTAAAGGTCTCTTCCAACCTAATGATTCTGTGATTCTGATCATAGTTTTCTTCTTCTGTGGCTGTAATTTGCCTAGCAAAAAAATTCCTTTTTCTCTTTTTCTGTTTTAAAAGTTTATCTCTTTCCTACATGAAAAAAAAATCTACCAAGAAAGTCATTGGACAGTTCTTGAGGATCAGTCAGGGGCTCAACTGAGGAGAGTGTTCAGTGAACAACATTCCTCCATGAAAAGTGCAGCTCTTCAAGGAGCCTCAAAACCACCATTCTCTTTTCGCCAGAGCAAATCTTCTCTGAGAGCATTCTATGACCAGCTACAGAGCTCTGGTAATCCCTACAGAGCAGTCTTTGAATGCAGAGAAGTTTTGCTCTGAAGCTCCATGGTCTGTTTTCCCAGTAACCTTTCTGACTAGGTAGCTGCAGGGCCCCCTTCTGTCCCCTCAGTTGCACATGGAAATGCAATGCAGGGAGCAGCACGGTCATGCCACCTGGGCATAGGCACAAGCAGCCTTGATTTTGAACATTCTTCTTTGCAAATGCAATACTCCTTTTCCTGACTTTTTTTGGAAACATTTCAATTGCTGTGGCTGCAGTAGGAATTCCTGTGAGAGGAGGTACTCCCAATATCCGAGATCTCCAGGGCCCTTGGCTGATGTGGGTGTGCAGAATCAGGGAAAGATAGAAGGGAGAGAAAGCAGCACCTAGAGACTTTACCAGGGATATAGAAATTTATTTCTTTTTTCTTTAATAAAGGCTTACTGCTGCCCTGCTACTGCTGCTGATCAGGCGGCCTCTTGCAAGGTTGGGGAGAGTCCAGATGGCTGGCAGCCCTCCTCCTTGTGGAACGCTGAGGCCTCCTGGGCAAGGGGTCCCTACCCTGGCTGGGAGTGAAGAGGCTTTGCCTGTCATCTTGGGCAGAGGGATCTGACACTGCTGCTGGCTCCAGCTCCTCCTGCTCTGCAGGGACAGGAGCCGATGGGTGGAGGGTGTGGAGGACAGCCTCTGATATGCTGGGTTGCTCCATGCTGGACCCTGCAGAGTTTCTGGTAGGGGTTGCCTGTGGGGCAATATTATCCTCCTGAGGGCCGGTGGAGATGGCCACAGTGCTGTTGTCCTCCTCCCTGGCAGGTTCCTCTACTACTGCCTCCTCCCCCAGCTCCTCCTGCTCTGCAGGGATGGGGGTAGATGGATGGAGGGTGTGGAGGACAGTTTCTGATGTGCTCTGAGGTTGGAGCTCCTCACTGGAGGCTGCAGAGGTGCTGGCAGGGGTTGGGTGGGGAGCAGTATTTTCCATCTGAAGTCTGCTAGAGAGGGACACAGGATTGTTCTCTGAGACAGCACGGGAGTGTAGCAACCTTTGGGCCTCTTGTGTGCACTCATTCACAATGATGCTGATGACGCCATCGATTAGAGGTTCTGTATGTTCCTCAAGGAAGTCCTCCAGCACGTGGGCCAAGACATTCCTAGCTGGACCACAGATGGACACGGCATGCAGGATGATGCTCTCTGCAATCCTTGCCATCCACCACCTAGTCCCATACTTTGCCTCCAGCTCCTGGCGCAGCCAGGGCACCACAGGATCAAGTAGATGCTCATCTCTTTGGAAAAGTTCTGCCCACGCTCTAGGTGGGAGGCCACCCACGGGCTGTGTTCCTGTGCCCCCATGCTCTGCTATGGATAGTATCCCCCGTGGAGTACGTGAAGGGGACTGCACAAAGGGGCTGTTTTTAACCAGCTGTCCTAGAGTTATTGCTGTCCTGGTGCTGCCATTTGCTGACTCTTCAGAACTTGTGAAGACACAGTCTATATAGCTGTCTGTCTGCACAGAAAATCTGACAGCCTCTATCACTTCTCTGCAGAGTGGGCACACCCTCTGCATCTCTGCCCAACGCATAATGCAGGCCAGGCAGAACTGATGGAGACAAGGCACCACATAAGCAAGGTCATCTCGAGCATCACGGCAGATGGGACAGTTCCACTCTGTTTCTGTGGCCCTGTCTATGCCTTTTGGTGGTCTGGATTGTGTTAAGAATGAGAAGATGCTCCCCATTGCTGGCGCTGGCACTCCAAAAAGATGTCACACACTGCAAAATGGAGATGCCATGGTCATTAGTCGTCCTGGGGAGGGAGAGGAAGAAATGCTTAGGTCCCTCAAGAAGGACCCTCCCAGTCCTCCAGGACTGAGCACTCATTCTGTGGCCACCCCAGGGGAACATTCCCTCCACAACTCACCTCTGCAGTGCTCAGCTGCCTGAGCCTGGCAAGGGTGGAGAAACACTATTGAGGGTACCTGGATGGGTACTGAAAGCTGCCAATGGCAGCACTGGAAAAGCCTGGCTTGACCCTGCAGACCTCATGGACGTGTTCAACAGAAGTCCAGGCATAATCCAGACTAAGCCAGGCTCTAGTAGCTTCCAAATATACACAATATGGGACGCAATGAGACAATCCAACATGGTGGTGTCACAGAACACTACCAGTGATCTGCTTCCATTACCCTGTAACATCACAATAGGTCCACCTCCATGATACTAATACCAACATGACAGCATGTCATAAGTTGCACTCCATGGGTGTCCCAGTAATCCCCCAAAGAGGAGGCCCTCTGCCCTTGGACTCTCCCCAGCCCTGCAAGTCCCGTCAGAATAGTAGTAGTAGTGCTTTCTCACACAGACAGAACAAGTTCTGAAAAAACACCAGTCATGCTTATAGAGGAGTCATGAGTGAAAAATTGGCTAGGCATTCCTCATGCAAGATGAGGAAAACTCCAATAGTGCTGAGTAGAATACCTTCTTACCAGCAAAGGGTCCTTGATTCCAGAAATTAAGGTCTCTGGTGGTGGGAGTCTGACTGCCAAAGGTAGCCCCTAAAAGATCAGACAGTAAAATTTCCTTAATGCAGTTAGAATTCAGTTTAAGCAAGGGGGAAAAAAGCAGCCCCTATGCATTAATGTAAAAATGAGTATTTTAAGAGGAGAGGAGGAAGAAAGGGAAAGATATAACAGATTATGAATAGGAAAAGTAGGTAATACCGAAAGCACTGTTCATACTGCTGGTATATTTCAAATAAATGAAAAAAACCCCAAAATTAAACCAAAGCAAAACCAAACCTAAAACCAACCAAAATTATAAAAACCCAAAACATGGAAAAAAGGTTTAAACACAATATTCTCTGAAACTCTGGAAAGTGTTTTCAGACACATTCAGCTTATATAGTGGTTGATACACTTTAGAGAGCAGGAAAAAATATAAAAGGCAGTTAAAGAAGGAAAGGAAAAGCCACATTAAGCATGTCATGTTTTTTTCTGATATTTCTTCAAAATACCTGCCACAGGTAGCTCTGAACACAGAGAATGCTAGTGTATGGGAAACACTGGAAAAGTTGTAGCTTTGCAACTATTTTTTAGCAAGCAGCAAACACCATAACTAAACAGGCCCGACTGCTGTGCTGTATCCTCATGGCCATTGACCCTTGTCGGCTTTACTGATCAGGTGGGGTGCTGTTAGCCCACAGGGTTATTCTGATAGAGACACCTGTAGATAGGACTCAGCCCAAAGTATTTCCCTGGATGGCAAGAACATGTTCCCAGAGGAGGCGAGTTCACCTGGCCAGTAGCCTTACACAGGGAAGAATGGGAGCAAATGGACAGTGCAGAGGGTAGCTGTCACTATCACCCCAGGAAAAAGCAAAGTGCCAGAAACTAGAGGAGAGAGTGACCCACTCCAGTGCCCAGTTCTGCTGTGATACCAACTGACCCCGTGCTCTCTGCTGGCCCTAGCAAGAAAAGCTCAAATGCTCTCATTCTTAGCCTGAACTCCATAACAATGCTCTACTTGAGAAGATCAAAGTTGTGCTGTAACAGCTGAAGTATTTCTCAGTGGTGTTTTTTCTGATTAAAAATGCAGCTTTCTGATAAATCACACAGAATTATACAGAATCATCAAGGTTAAATGATACTTTCAAGGTCATCTAGTCTAATCATCAACAGAGCACCACTATAACCGCTCCTACACTGTATCCCCAAGTGGCACATCCAGATACCTCTGATTCCCTGTGGGATGGGTCCAGTTGGCATATTGGACCCTTTCTTTCCCTCAGAAGGGAGTCACAACCATTCTTCTGCACTTCCTCTGAAGTAAAAAGGAATTTTGTTTAAACCTTGAAATATTTGGGGCAATCCAAATAAATGTTTAATTTTGGATGGAAAAAAAATTAGTCTTGGCCTCCCAAGGTGTTCCATATTATGGGGTGTTCATTAGGGAGAGATCCCATTTCCAAATGGGTATGACAGATATAGTCACTCACACCATTCCAAAGTCATGTGTTTCAGTACTTTTCAAACAAATTCAATTACAAATTTTCCTTTTGAGATGAACATGCAGTCTTGATGCTAATCAGATATTGAAATTCTACTTAACTGCTGTATAAACCATTCTAAATTCCTTTTGATCAGAATGAAAGTTCGGTATAAGCTATCTTTTTCACATTTGGTTTTAACCTCAAGTTCAGTTGTTCTGTGATGTAAAGTAGCTTTACTCTTTCTCAGAAATGTTTTTTAAAAACCCCCAAATAAAAAAAAAATAAATTTAATTTAACACAATTTTTCTATATCTACGATCTGTATACGTTAACTTCTGCTTTGGCTGATTTTGACATAGATCCTTAAAATTTGCTTTGTAGAACAACTTTGTGCCTAAAAAGACATCTGCCTGTTTATACAAATGGTAGAACTTTTATTCCCAGGCTAAATAAACACTAGTTTATGCCCTTCTGCTGGGAGCCATGTAACAGCAGAACAATGAATTATGGGGTTTTTGTGGTTTAATTTTTCTGTACTAGGCAGGTAGGAAGCAACTGACATTAGCAACTAGAGAGTAATTAGAGAGATTAGCAATAATTTAGGAGCTTATGGAAAACAGATTTTCAACCTTCTGCTGTAAAAGTTTAGATGTTGTAAGTGGAGGCCCTTTACCAGGTCAGGGCAGTTACCTCTACAGAATTTGTGAGGGACTGGATTTTACATTTTCAAAGGCTAGTATTACAACTCTCTTTTACGCTAGTAGAGTGCAAATCCTAAATCTCAAGAAATTTTGTGATTTGGAAAGCTGAGGACAAGAGCAAATTCTAAATCAATACTTCATGCTTTAAGAGAGTGGTTCTTTCTAACATTTTCAAGTGAGTCCTGGATGTTCCTTATTTTCCTATTTCTTGTTCACAGGAATATAGATCACGCTACTGATTTCCACTTGAACATTGAGACATTGACTGTAACTCTTTCAATGTGGCCATCCAGCCAATTACTTTTACATTGACTACTTCATTAATTAAACTCATGTGTCTCCAATTTAGCTGCAAGAATACTGCAGAGGACTGTGTCAATGTCCTAACAAAAGTCCAGGTAGATGACTTCTGTGACTTCTCTTTTTTCCACTGATGCAGTCATCGTGTTGTAGAAGGCTGCTGTGTTAGCCTGACATGATAAAGTGTTAAGAGACTTTATCACTCTCTACAACTAACTGAAAGGAGACTGTAGCAAAGTGGGGCTGAGTTCTTCCCCAGGGTACCAGTGACAGACCAGAAGACATAGCATCAAGCTGTTTCAGGGTAAGTTCAAGAAGAATTTCTCAATGGAAATGGTTGTTAAACATTGGGACAGACTGCCCAGGATGATGGTGGAGTCACTGTCCCTGAGGGTGTTCAAGAAACAGCTGGATGTGGCACTTGGTGTCATCATCTAGTTGATAAGGTGACCATCAGTCAACAGTTGGTCCTTAATTTTTCTCCTGGCACCATGCATCTATAGGGAGGAGCATCCCATGATGTCATCACTGAGCAGTAGAAGGTGACATCCCAAGTGTCAGATTGTAACATCATTAGGGGACGGATTGTGACATCACATCTCTCATTAAATGTATTTGTGCACTGACAGAACTGAATTCAGTTTGGCTCCAGGCTCGACTCCTGCTGAGCAAGGTCTGGAAGGTCTAGCCAGGCTTCTCGCAGTGCTGGGTGGTGTACTGGGGGCTGCCTTTGGCAGCTTTTGGTGCTCATCCTGCAGCCATCAGTACTGGCCTTGCCTGGCTTAGTCACTGGGGTACCACAGATATTTGCAGCAGTGAAGGCTGGCTGTGCAGGAAAACACCCCTCTAGAGTGGGATGGATGATTGGGTTCAGGCACCCCAGATGGTTTCCTTCTTGACAGGGCTGGGTGTTTCTTCTTCCCTTGCCTGGGACAATCAGGAGGGCTCTCATACAGTCACACACTGGCCTGTGTGACACCAACAAGGGGGAGCAGCTTTTGGTCCTCAGCTCCCCTCAGCATGCTGCATGGCACAGAAATGGCCATGAAAACAAACTGGAGTATTTCCCACTTTTTTTCCTAAATGCCAAACTATCACATTCTATCTGCCAGGGCACTCAGAATGACACAGCTTCTGCTCTGCCCTATCACCACCAGTTCTGCCTGGGCTATATCCTGTGATGGACACTAAGAAATCCATTGCGCCCACTCTGCAGAACACTGATAAGATCTATTGGGTTCTCTGAACAGAGTGAATGGGACTATCTACAGTGTGTCATCACTCTCTCCAGAGAGTCTCCAGAAGCTGGCAGCCAGGCAGGAGGAACTCCTGGACAGTTGACAGTGGCCCCAGTGAGGGGGGAAAAATGGCTGCAATTACCCCGTGTTGTCCCCTCCATCTTCTCCACAGGGAGACACTATCCATATCTCAGTGGGCATGGGTGACATCCTGCCTGAGGTATGGGCAGAACTTTCCCAATGACAACAGTGTCTCCTGCACCCCGTGCTGCCCTGGCTCTGCCAAAGGCTGCAGAGAATATTCCAGAGCAGGTGGTGGCTGGTACAGGCTGCAGAGAGCAGCACCCTGAATGATCTCTGTGTCTGTGTCTGGATGTGTCAGACTTTGGTCCTGAGGCTGCAGAACAGCCTCAGGGAAGGCACTGCACAACTGTTCACGGCTCCATCAATGTCATCAATTCCAGTGCAGCGAGGAAGCTGAGAGGCTGCTGCACTCCCATGCTGATGAGGAGGAAACCCACATGCCTTCAGCCAGCACCAGGTCTGCCAGCTCCAGCTCCAGCAGCTCCTACAAGGGAATTTCTGCCAGCAACTCTACAAGCTCCAACATGGAGGTGGAATCTGATACATCAGAGGCTGACCTGATGGGGAAGCTGCAGTTCCCCACCATCAGTGCCTGTCCTCACAGAGTGAGACTAGCCCCAGTAGGAGCCGAGGAGGGCAGTGGCGGCAGACCCCTCTGCCTAGGGTTGTAGCCAAAGCCCCTCCACTCCCAGACAGGCCAGGGCCTGCCACACTCAAACGAGACGGGCCCCTAGTCCTCAGGATTCTCTTCAGTCCAACAAGAGCCCAGGGCAGGACCTGCCTGAGCTCTGCAGCCCTCAGGGACACTCTTCATCACTTCAGATGAAGTGATGAAACCTGGGGCCCTGAAGTCCACAGCATCCTCAGGAATTGACTTTACCTAAAGAAATTTAAAGGAGAACAGTCTAAAATGAGCTCTCCCCCTTTGTTTTAAACAGTCCCTTTCCACCAATAAGAAGACACTAAATACAAGTGGATATAAGTGAAAAAATAGCAGTTTACTGACAAGCAAAACTGAAACAGGCAAAAATCCCCAGTAAATAATCACTAGATATCAAATTGCTAAATCTCACAAGCCCCCCCCAGAAAAAGAAGAAGCCCAAAATGGTGGAAATACCCCTTCCAAGATGGCGCCTGACACAGGGAGACAAAGGGAAAATGGCGTCTGACCTTCCTCTCAATACAGTGGCATTTATAGGTGGCCATACACTCTGAGAGATAAAGGGAAAGAGTGGCAGCAAACCCCCCCAGGAGTGCTGGAACTTACAGAGCAGTTCTAGTGGCAGATGAGAAGAGCCATCATGTGTGGGGTCAGCACTGCCACTAGCTGCTTCCTCCTGCCACCTAACGGACTCCACCAGCTGGTGCTGCTGTCCCCTGTGCTGTGCCTGTGGCTGGGGGGAAGAAGCTGTCTGTTAACACTGACATGGGGTGGCTGGGCCCCTGGCTGGTTCAAGATTCACTATAGGGTTTGAAAAGGTCACTGTGAAACAGTTTCTGGTTGGGAGATGCAGCTTTGCCAAGTTGCTATTGTTGTGAGCCCAGAAAAGCCTGCCCTAAACACCCCTCTGCCTTTGGCAATATGACATCAGGCTAAAGAAGGCCAAAAAGGGAAGCCTCTGCCCAGATCCCTCAGTTCTAAGGCAAAAGCCAAGAAACAAGTGAGGCAAAAGGCAAGAGAGCAAGCCAAAAGGCAAAATATGCACTCTGCCCGGGTACTCCAACCTTTTTAAAGGGAGCAGCATCACCTCCACCTGCCCTGCAGTTCTGGCTCTGCCTGTGCCACCAGGCCTTAAACACACAGAAACAGTATTTGGACACAGATATGGAATAGAGTAAGCTTTTTGGTCACTCAGACATCTTCCCAGGTCTTATAGAAGGTGCCTCAGGGTAGTCCTCCAGCACTGGGGTCTGAGTAAATGTATAAATGTCTAACCCTCAGCAGCTGAGAGAGTTGGACATATTGAAACATGAGTGTATTTGAGAAATTAATCCCAGGTACAATCTGGCTTGTCAAAGGAATGTTTGGATCAAGAATCAAAAACTATGGAAAAAATAGAACTTCTGACAAAGTTCTCGGTTCTTGCAACTTTAATTACTAATTAGAATACCCCACAGTGTATTCTTGGGCAGAATCCACTTGAAGTAATATATTCCTCTATTGCATTAGAAACAAGTGACAATGTTCCCCATACCCAGAGCAGTGGTATGGGAAGGAAGGAACATTAAGCTGTTAAGTTAACCTTTTAAATTTGGCTGATAATTTTGTAATATAACCCTTATTATTTAAAAGCAAGGAGTTCACTCAGGTAGAATAATGGACAAGGATAAGTAGTATTATTTTTTTTCCTCCTCTCAGAATCTTCCTGCACATTTCCTCCCTTCCTTCTCATCTTTGAATTATACATACATGGAAGACTTTTATTTTATTTTGTAACTGATGGGAGCTATATTTCAAGCTGTGACTGTTGACTATGATATCTCTGGAGTTGAACTCCAGAGTCCCCAAGATACTCTATTTTAATTTTGAGGAATCCATCTAAAGCAGGGATCTACCATTGGTCCTGGAAGTATGTAGTACCTTGGAGTAGTGTTTCAGAGGCCTTTTGTAATTTAATCAATCAGATTAATTTTTTTTCAAGAAAAACTAAGTTTCTTGTGGGCTTAGTAAATGAGATGGAGCCATTTCAGACCTTTTCAAAAATAAGCCAGATGTAAGATTATTGCACATGTACTGGAAAACTCATTTTCCTAAGTGATTGCTTTCCTTGTCCAGTCTTACATGAAAACTAAACTGCTGAAAAGAAATTGCTGAATTGAGCTGAAGTCCTACTAGGTAACATTCTAAAGTAAAAATATAATAAAGTTATATATAAAGCATAAATATAGCCAGAGCATCTTTATAATGCTATTCTACATACTTTCTACTGCTGGGAGAAGTTCCTGTGGTCTCTTTTCAGTCCAACAATAACAAGTATGCTATAACGAGCATAACTGAGTATTTCTACCTCATGCAAGAAAAATTATACAAAGGAGCAGGAACAGTTGCATTTGAATTGCATTTCAAAACCAGGTGGTATACTTTAATGTTTAAGGCCAAAGTAGGGGAAATGAGAGGATGTGTGTGTTGATCAAAAAGCTTTACGGAAACTCTGCTTGCAAAGCAGAGGTAAATATGTAGAAGTTTGAGATAATCCATTTGGGTTGGTAATTCCTCATTTTGAAAGAGTTGGGTTGAAAAGTCGCTCTGCACTGCTGTGACTCAGAATGGGTAATCTAACCCTGGGATGTCTTCAAGTCACCATTACTTGTGAAAACTCTGCTCACAACTAAAAATACCTGGCATGTCTTGGGATGCTAAGGCAAACCTATTTCCTATTCACATGCTCTCTTCAGGTGTTCATCCTGGTAGAAATGCAATCCAATGCTGTGAATCCAAAGTGTGAAGAACCCAGTGGAATGCTCCTCAAAGACACTGTGATGTCCACCAGCAGAGGATGTGTCTGTCCTGAGTCACCAGGAAAGCAAGCTAAGCCTGGAATCATTATTCCATGGGTGAACAGAGTTGATTTTTGGAGGAGCTGCATGCACTTTTTCCCCTCTTCTACCCATTACCTTTGCTTTCAAGATATCTCCTGGGCTAAACTTGGGAGTTTGCAAGAGAAGAGAACAAAGGTGTCTCCTTTTCATTGGGCTGTGGCAATCCAAATGTCTGCAAGGAATCTTCCAGGGAACATGGAACTGGGCATATGTCTGTGAGACTGCAGATTTTGACTGTTCAAATGTGGTTTTCTGTCACAGTAGAGACAGAGACACCTGTTTCTTCTTCCATCATAGCTGAATCGTTACTGCACACAGCTTATATTTATACTGTTATCAGAGTTTATGTTTAATTCTAATTAGTTAGTAACTCAGTTCATTGGTTGGTAATGGCAAGTCTACATGTCAATCAAAACTTTTCTCTCTATCAATGCTTACATATTTATCTCCTGGATAAGGAACAAGTTCTCACAGGTAAAAATCTTTCTCTTCACAGGTGCAATCAGTTCCCACAGGAATAGACTGATAAACAAACTAATTCTCATTGTAAAAATTATTTTCTCACAGGAACTTAACAGGCTAGCTGTTAGCTATACTTAGCCAAAGCAACAAGGCTAGTTGAAGTAACAAAGCCTGAATCACAATTTTACAAGGCCTTTCTTTTGTGAGGTTTTACCTATATGTGACAGTTCCCCCTGCCTTTTTTTTTTTTATGCAAAGGGTTTGTGTATCCTGATGTTAAAACAGTTTCCACCTGTAAGGTCATGATCTTATTAAGACAATTACTGGTCGTCTGTTAGATACAGGATAAGACACATGGAATACAGATCACAGTCAATAAAAACCTCATCAAATACAATCATGTCACTGACAAAGAGTCTTGCAGTATAGGAGAACAAAAAGGTAATGTCCAAGGTCTCCTAGGAAGTGGAAATAAATAACTACTGCTCCAACTACTGGCTGGAGTTCAGGGGCTATGCTGTTTAGGCAGGAGGAAGTCCCCTAGCTGGAAGTGTTGACTTTGACATTACTAAATGTCTTTCTGAAAGCTTGAAACAGGGAAAAACTGAAGAAGGTTGGTAGGAACACATTACTATGATGGTGAGTGCAGTAGGTCATAAGGCTTCTCTTGGCAGGCTGAATCTGTAAGTCTCTAGACACAGACATGTCCTGGCAGTCTTACTTCTGTTGCTGTCTTGGCCATGATGGCTGGATGGTGATTAGGTCATTTTTCTTCTCATTGGGTCTCATTTTCATGGAGGCAATTGATATTTGTCCAGATGTGCAGGTAACCCCAGATAACCCCTTTAGACTTGTTTGGAATATAACACATGCATAGCTTCTCCCTAGGTTAGTAAAGCAGCTAGGGCATGCCAGTGCAGACTCAGTTTGGGATCCTTATGTAAAAGGCTTCAGAAATTGGTTCTGCATAAACAAATCCTCAGAGCAGCATCACTGTGCTGGGGATAAAATATGATGATCTGCTTTTAAAATTTCTAGTGTAAATATTGCATTATTTAAACATTTTTTAAAGAGCCATATTCCTACTTCTTTGTAGTTTTTTTTCAAATAACATGTATTATTGGACATGCAGGTAACATTAAAGTAAAACAACACATGTGGTAAAGCAATAAACTCACACTGAGCAGAAATGACCAAGATAATTAATATAATCAGCAGCACATGAGAGATAGGATGGTAATTAAGAATGCCACACTATCATTTCCCTAAAATACTGTACCATCACCAAAAGACTGCAGCAGCTGCAAGCCTTGACTAAGATAGAGGGCATAGAGAACCATTCCCAGACAAGGCCTCCAAGTTCACATCAAAAGGGAGGTCCAGGTGTAATAAGCTAAACTTGGCAAACCAAAGTGACATGAATAAAGTTTTGGTGAAGAAAATATATGAACCATGGTTATTCAAGGCCTTTCTTTCGTAACTTCTTGTAGCATTTTTGTTTTGTTGGACAGCCATCTTTGGGATTGATATCTATAGTGCATTGCAGAGCACTGGACAAAAGGATGCTGCCCGAGCTCCAACACAACAAAATGGAGGCAGCCCGACAATCAGTGGACAGCTCCTCTGGGTGTTCTCTGGCCTTGATCTCCCAGAGAAACGGCACGCGGGAAGAGAGGAGCTTGGCGTCAGGAGATAAGCCAACACCTCCCTGACCCAAAGGGAGCTTGGGCTCCCAGCGGAGTCACAGCCAACGTCTGCAGGCACCCACGTGCTCAAGAAGGAGCTGCGTACTGCAATACTGCCGGAAATGCATTTGCTTTGCTTCTTTTGTCCCTCAGGTGTCATGGAAGAAGTTAGGTGTCGCTGTTGGACACAAAATGATTCACACAAACAGCTCAATGTGTGATAGAAAAAGAGAGAGATTTATTCTGTTGTTTCAGTATTTATAGATCCTTGACAATGACCAGGGATTGGATAGTTAGGTTACTAGCTTCCCAACCACACTGGTTGTGAGAAATATCTATTAAAAGACATATCTGCAATGGAATGTATAAACATCTATGTGTATAGTTACTGTCCTAAGGAAGTGGCTAAAAACTATGAAAACAAGATCAGAAGGTTTAATTCTCAGAGCAAACATTAGGCTTTTGAGAAGCAACCAAGAGGCCAGCCGGAAGAAGCACACTTGCTCTTAGTCATAGCCTTGGGGCCCAGAAGTGGTGTTTGCTTTGCTTTCTTGACATCCTTCTTCCTTCCCAGGCTTTTCCTTGGCGTTGCAGATGAGTGCATTTGCTGAGCTCCCCTGGCAAGCCTGGAGCACTGCAGCACGCACTGTAAGGATTTCTTTGCCTGCTTTATGACTGAGGGCAATTTCCCAGGCTCCTCTTTTGCGTCGGCTGGACACAAGATTGGGTTGCCGGGCACAACGTCAGCAGCAAAGGCAGAGCGGCTGCTATGGTGAGGTCAAGGGAGCGCTGCCACGTCACAGTGCTGTCAGCACGGCATTGTCCCGGTGCGCGCAAGGCCCGCTTGTTCCAGAGCAGCTCTTGCGCTCTTGCCAGGAGCTGTTCCCGGGCTGCTCCAGCAGAGAGCTGCCACAGCCAAGAGGCCCTTTGGGACTGCTTGGCTGGGCTAGTGTCTTCAGCCAATGCGTGGGAATCCCTGCATGCAATTGATGTGAAAAGCTGCTTGTGCTTCTGGGCAGAACAGAAGCTCTGGCTGTTAAAGAACAGCTGGCATTTCCATGCCTCTGTTTCTATTTCTCTCCTGGCAAAAGAGGCCCAAATGTAGACAGAGCCTAGCACGGTGTCCTTGTTGTTCGCTTGCTTGCTTGCTGTGGGACGGACAGAGCTCTTGCTCCCGATGGGAGGGATGTTGGGAAAGGGAAATACTCTCTGTTGAGACTGACTTGTCTTGTGGGAGTTGCCAGCACAGGCGCTTCTCTGAGGGCCTCTGCTTCCTTTCCCCTTGCTGGCTGCAGGTCACTTCACCCGCGCATGGAGACAAGCCTGTCCTTTGGTGAGTGAGTGGCAAAGGAGCCTCTGACCTTGCTGGCGTGTAAGAATTGTGCAGTGAGCTGTGAGCTTGGCCTGTTACAGTAGAGTGGGGAGTGGCAGGCAGGGAGGCTGAAGGAAAGCCCAGCTGCCTGTTGGTGTCAGCAGGAGCAAAGGCAGCACTGGCTCTTTCCTAATTTTCTGGTGAAGAGCCTTTCAAGAGAGGAAAGTCAAGGGTGGCAGCCCAAAAGGTGCCTCACTGATTCTAGCCAGGATGGAAGATGAAATGCACGGCAAGATGGAGGAACACCCAATTCAACCATCTCAGTAGGGTTTTGATGGCTCAGAATGCCACTTGTATCAAAGTCTAGCATTTCCCCTTAGTCCAGGTGCTTTAGGCAGCTCAAGAGCAAGCAGCTCCTGAAGGATTGGCTGCTGCCAGTGTGTCTCACTGCTGTCTGTCTGCAGGGCTCAACGGCAGGGTCGGCACCTCCTCTGGCTCCCTCTCTTGGTGAGGAAGAGGCTGAAGAGGAGCAAGACCACATCAAGCCCCCAGCTGCTGTCCCTCCACAGCCCAAACAGGCAGAGCCAGTGTCCTGGGGTGACTTTACGATACTGGTATCCCCAATCGTCTGGTTTATGTTATATATTAAGTTCTGCACCTTTAAGACTGGCTTTGAGAGCAAGAGAGGGGGAAGAAGAAGTGCGCAGTGTGTTAAGGAAAACATCACTCACACACATCCCGCTCCTGGACTGTGGTGTCTGCAGCACGGACAGACAGCAAAGCAGAGCTTTCTCTGGCTTTTAGTTAATTTTAGCTAGCTGAGGCAGAAGAGTTCCCTGGACCTTTGTTTTTTTCAATTTTCTTGGATCTGTACAAGCCTGCTCTGGACTGAACACCCAGCCAAACCCCGGGAGCTCACGCCTGTGGCCCACCGGGGCCTGGGCCTCGGCACTTTTCCAGCGCCGGAGGGACTGATAAGAACCTGAGCGAGCCGAGCTGCACCACATGAAGAAGACTTTTCTTCCTAGACTTACCATCCCATCAAACAGCAAGAGGTTTTATTATTTAATATTACTCAATTTCTGTTAAATAAACAGCTTTTTCCACTTCTCTCCCCGGAATTTTTTTTCCTTTTCCCGGACCCGTTAGTGAGAAGAGGCATTTCCCTGTGGAGATCCCCATTTGGAGTTTTCCTTCCTGATTTGCCCTAAACTAGAACAAATACAGTTTTTGGCGCCCAACGTGGGGCGAGAGAAAGTGGAAAAACCTGTACTGATTGTTGGTTGTATTTATTCTGTATTGAGATAAAGCAGTCAGTAGTCATGTTGTTTGGATACATAATGTCTCTTGGGGTGAAGGCCTTCATGTGGACCTGGTCCCTAAAAGTTTTTGAAGTTTTAATACCTGTCTTTGCCCTCTTTCACAGTAGAGGGGCACGGATTAGAATGGTTATTGTGCTGGGCTCGGTGATAATGATTTATAGGAAGTTTATAGAACTACTGAAGTTTCTGTCAGGTATGTTTGGCTTATGGTTTCTTCGCCCGACCCTGCCTCCCAGTCCTAGTAGCACATTTTGGGAGTTTATTGGTAATTGCACCCAGTTTGTTAGAGGAAGACCAGGGGATGAGGCTCTTCAGCCTTTTCTTTCCTTCTTCTCCTTTGAATCTGTTATGTCCCTCTTTGAGAATATCCAGTTTCCCCTGAGTGTTAAAGATACCACTTTCCTGGTAGTACAGCTGGTTCAGCTGTTAAGCTTCCTCTATATAGTCTGCAGCTTCTCTAGGATGAGGGCTGAGATATCCAGAAGAGCCAACGAGACCCCTGCCCCAGAAGTAGACTCAGGTGTGGGAAATCCTGAGTGGTGTAGAGAATAAGAGAGAATTGGCCAAACTCTGAAGGAATTTTCTGATTCCCCAGCCTGGGAATTTTCACGTAAACAAATTCAGAACCCAGATGAAGTAGGGAAATATCTGGAAGAGAATTGCTGTGATGATTCTAAAAAGAAAAATCTCATTGCAATAAGCTGGGCCCTAGCGTATGCTTATCGCACGGTGCTAGATACTGTAGGGCAGGCAGATAAATCAGCAGCTACCCCAGTGACTCAGGCTAAACCAGACAGTGAGCCTAAGCCAGCAGCCAAACCAGACAGTGAGCCTAAGCCAGTGTCTGTTGCTCCTGCCACGAGAGGCATGAAATTCAAAACCAAAACCGATCGGCCAGTAGATGATGATAATGGTGATGCGGGGGAAGGACCCTCAAGACCAGCAACTGACACAAAATCAGAAGGCACTGGTGAACCTTTCTCCCTGAAAGACCTTCGTGGCCTGAGAAAAGATTACACTCGATGACCTGATGAATCTATAATTAGTTGGTTAGTCCGTCTGTGGGATGCTGCATGTGAGGCTACAGTTCTGGATGGCACTGAAGCGAGGCATCTGGGATCCCTGTCACACAATCCGGTTATTAACCAGGAGATGATGAGGGGGGCTGACCCTTATAGTCTCTAGGAACGAGTCCTAAGAAGTGTGGCACAAAGATATCTGTGTGCAGACGATCTCTATATACAGCAAACTCGTTGGAAAACCATAGAACAAGGGATTCAGCGCTTGAGAGAAATGGCAATAGTAGAGATTGTCTTTGTGGATGACTTGGGTACTAGAAATCCAGACTTGGTGCCATGCACATCTGTGATGTGGCGAAAACTTGTTCGACTTGGGCCACAAGAATACGCTTCTGCTTTAGCAACAATGAAGCAGGATGACCGGGAAGAGACTGTGCTGGATATGGCGAAGAAGCTTCGAGCATATGCAGATACCGTGCATGGCCCCATACAGACAAAAATTGCAGCTATAGAAACACGTATGCAAAACTTCCACGACAAAATGGAGGAGAATTTCAAGAAACTCAGAGAAGACCTTCTTCCAGTCTCAGCAGTACAGACCAGGAGCCCTGGTACTCAACGCAGAAGTTACCCAGATAGAGAGAAAAAGCTATGAGCTGAGCTGTGGTTTTTCCTACGTGACTGTAGAGAAAACATGAAAAGATGGGATGGAAAATCTACTGCTGCTCTGGCAAAACGGATGCTTGAACTGAAAAACAGCAAGACTCAGGGGGAATACTCCACCAAAAAGAAAGCCACTCCAGTAGCCTGTAGTCAAACTGACAAGTATGATGATAACCAAGCTTAGAGGGGCCCTGCCTCTAGCCAAGTAGAGGCTAGGGAAAACCGTGTCTTTTGGACTGTGTAGATTCGTTGGCCTGGCACATCAGAACCACGAAAATATGAGGCCGTAGTTGACACTGGTGCACAGTGTACCCTAATCCCATCAAAATATGTAGGGGCAGAATCTGTTTCTATTGCTAGTGTGACAGGGGGATCACAAGACTTTACTTTAGTGGAAGCTGATGTGAGCCTGACTGGAAATGAGTGGAAGAAGCACCCCATTGTGACTGGCCCAGAGGCCCCATGCATTTTAGGCATAGACTACCTCCGAAGCGGGTATTTTAAGGACCCAAAGGGGCTTAGGTGGGCGTTTGGGATAGCAGCTATAGAGACAGAGAGCATCAAGAAATTGAACACTTTGCCTGGACTATCAGAGAACCCATCTGTAGTAGGACTCCTGAAGGTGGAAGAACAGTGAGTACCAATTGCCACCTCGACGGTGCACCGCCGGCAGTATAGGACAAATCGAGAATCGAGATGCTGTGATCCCC
The DNA here is from genome assembly GCF_971803275.1 of Cyanistes caeruleus. NCBI lineage: Eukaryota > Metazoa > Chordata > Aves > Passeriformes > Paridae > Cyanistes > Cyanistes caeruleus. The sequence goes on from NC_141732.1 coordinate 21,858,239, forward strand.
ATCCACAAGATGATCCGAGAACTGGAGAGCCAAGGGGTGGTCAGCAAAACTCACTCACCCTTCAACAGCCCCATCTGGCCTGTGCGTAAATCTGAAAGAGAATGGAGATTGACTGTGGACTATCGTGCATTGAATGAAGTGACTCCACCTCTGAGCGCTGCTGTGCCGAATATGTTGGAGCTCCAGTACGAGCTGGAGTCCAAGGCAGCGAAGTGGTATGCCACTATTGACATTGCCAATGCATTTTTCTCCATTCCCCTGGCAGCAGAATGCAAGCCTCAGTTTGCCTTCACGTGGAGGGGAGTGCAGTACACCTGGAACCGACTGCCCCAGGGGTGGAAGCACAGCCCCACCATCTGCCATGGACTGATCCAGGCTGCCCTGGAAAAGGGTGAGGCTCCAGAACATCTGCAGTACATTGATGACATCATTGTTTGGGGAAAGACGGCTGAAGAGGTCTTTGAGAAAGGAGAGAAAATCATCCAGGTTCTCCTGAAAGCTGGTTTTGCCATCAAGAAGAGCAAAGTTAAGAGACCAGCTCGTGAAATTCAGTTCCTGGGGGTAAAGTAGCAAGATAGACGGCTTCAGATTCCCACTGAGGTCGTCAATAAGATCACTGCAATGTCTCCACCCACCAGCAAGAAGGAAACGCAAGCTTTCCTAAGTGCCATAGGTTTTTGGAAGATGCACATTCCTGAGTACAGCCAGATTGTGAGCCTTCTTTACCTGGTCACCCGCAAAAAGAACACTTTCCAGTGGGGCCCTGAACAACAACAAGCCTTTACTCAGATCAAACAGGAGATCGCCCATGCAGTAGCCCTTGGCCCAGTCAGGACAGGACCAGATGTGAAGAACGTGCTCTGCTCTGCAGCCAGGAGCCATGGTCTGTCCTGGAGCTTTTGGCAGAAAGTGCCTGGAGAGACTCGAGGCCGACCACTGAGATTCTGGAACCAAAGCTACAGAGGGTCCGAAGCCAACTACACTCCCACGGAGAAGGAAATCTTAGCTGCCTATGAAGGAGTTCAAGCCACCTCAGAAGTGATTGGCACAGAAGCACAACTCCTCCTGGCACCCCGACTGCCAGTGCTGGGGTGGATGTTTAAAGGAAAGGTTCCTGCTACCCACCACGCCACCGACGCTACATGGAGCAAGTGGATCGCCCTCATCACGCAGCGCGCCCGTATTAGAAACCCAAATCGCCCTGGGATTTTGGAGATAATTACAAACTGGCCAGAAGGTGAAAACTTTGGTCTCACTGATGAAGAGGAGCAGGAACAAGTGACACGGGCTGAAGAAGCTCCACCGTACAACCAACTGCCAGCAGAAGAAACACGCTATGCTCTGTTTACTGATGGTTCCTGTCGCATCGTAGGGATGAACCAGAAGTGGAAAGCAGCCGTATGGAGCCCCACACGACAGGTCGCAGAGGCCACTGAAGGAGAAGGTGGATAAAGCCAACTTGCTGAACTCAAAGCTGTTCAACTGTCCCTGGACATTGCTGAAAGAGAGAAGTGGCCAAAGCTCTACCACTACACAGATTCATGGATGGTAGACAATGCTCTGTGAGGATGGCTGGAAAGGTGGAAAAGGGCCGACTGGCAACGCAGAAGAAAGCCAATCTGGGCTGCTGATGAGTGGAAAGACATCGCCACCAGGGTAGAGAAACTATCTGTGAGGGTCCGTCATGTAGATGCCCATGTCCCCAAGAGTAGGGCTAATAAAGAACACCGAAACAATGAGCAGGTGGATCAGGCTGCAAAGATAGAGGTGTCAAAGATAGACTTAGATTGGCAACACAAGGGAGAGTTGTTCCTAGCTCGATGGGCCCATGACGCCTCAGGCCATCAGGGTAGAAATGCCACCTGTAAGTGGGCACGAAACCGAGGGGTGGACCTAAACATGGACAGTATTTCCCAAGTTATCCGTGACTGTGAGACGTGTGCCACGATCAAGCAGGCCAAGCAGTTGAAGCCGCTATGGTACTGTGGGCGTTGGTCCAAATATAGATATGGGGAAGCCTGGCAGATTGACTACATCACACTGCCCCAAACCCGCCAAGGCAAGCGCTACGTGCTCACGATGGTAGAAGCCACCACTGGATGGTTGGAAACCTACCCTGTGCCTCATGCCACTGCCCGGAACACCATCCTGGGACTTGAAAAGCAGGTCCTTTGGAGGCATGGTACCCCTGAGAGGATTGAGTCAGACAATGAGACTCATTTCAAGAATAACCTTATAAATAGCTGGGCTAGAAAACATGGCATTGAGTGGGTGTACCATATCCCTTACCATGCACCTGCTGCGGGAAAAGTGGAGAGGTACAATGGACTGTTAAAGACTACCTTGAAAGCGTTGGGTGGAGGATCTTTCAAAAATTGAGAGCAGCATCTAGCAAAGGCCACCTGGATAGTTAACACCCGAGGTTCCACCAATCGAGCAAGCCCAGCCCAATCCAAGCCCCTGCATAAAGTAGACGGAGACAAGGTCCCAGCAGTACATCTCAGAGGTTTGTTAAGAAAGACAGTTTGGATCAATTCTACTTCGAGTACAGACAAACCCATTAGTGGAGTTGTTTTTGCTCAAGGACCAGGTTGTACATGGTGGATAATGCGGAAAGATGGAACAACACAATGTGTACCTCAGGGAGATCTGATAGTTGGGTGAAGATTATGAATAAATGCCCTTGTCTGTATATAATGTATGTGTTGTAGGGTTAATATATATATATATATATTAATTTTGATAATAAGTTGACGATATGGGGATAAGGGGTGGAATGTCCTGGGGTGACTTTATGATACTGGTATCCCCAATCCCCAATGTTATATATTAAGTTCTGCACCTTTAAGACTGGCTTTGAGAGCAAGAGAGGGGGAAGAAGAAGTGCGCAGTGTGTTAAGGAAAACATCACTCACACACATCCCGCTCCTGGACTGTGTTGTCCGCAGCACAGACAGACAGCAAAACAGAGCTTTCTCTGGCTTTTAGTTAGTTTTAGCTAGCTGAGGCAGAGGAGTTCCCTGGATCTTTGTTTTTTTCAATTTTCTTGGATCTGTGCAAGCCTGCTCTGGACTGAACACCCAGCCAAACCCCGGGAGCTCACGCCTGTGGCCCACCGGGGCCTGGGCCTCGGCACTTTTCCAGCGCCGGAGGGACTGATAAGAACCTGAGTGAGACGAGCTGCACCCCATGAAAAAGACTTTTCTTCCTAGACTTACCATCCCATCAAACAGCAAGAGGTTTTATTATTTAATATTACTCAATTTCTGTTAAATAAACAGCTTTTTCCACTTCTCTCCACGGAATTTTTTTTTCCTTTTCCCGGACCCGTTAGTGAGAAGAGGCATTTCCCTGTGGAGATCCCCATTTGGAGTTTTCCTTCCTGATTTGCCCTAAACTAGAACAGCCAGTAAGTGGCACCAGCGGTTGGCACAGCCTTTGGTGCAGGGCCAAGCTTCAAGTGGCACATCACCCAGGCCTTGGTGCTCATGGCTGAAGATGCTGGGGGCTGTGGACTTGCCACGACGTTCGTGTTGCTCCAGCCAAGCCGGGGACCCCTGCCTAATGGATTCTGAGCTTTGACTTTTAAGCAGCACTTGGCTGGGATGCTGAGAGGCCCCGAGCATGTCTCTCAGGATCAGAGCAGGGGCAGCGTGAAACGATGGCCGGTGTAGAAGTGAGCCCCTTGGTGCCCGGTGTCAGTGCAGGCTGCCGCTGGTCAGCGGACAGAGCGGTCCAAAGACACACTTGACAGCCTTGAGGGATACTTGGGAGGCCCTGGCCCCTTGCAGGGAGCCGGCCCTCTGCACGGTGTAAGGAGCTTCAGGCACAGCATAGGCTGTGCTTCAATTGCATGTGGTCAGAGCAGAGTGTGGTGAGGAGAATCCGCACCAACGCAGCTCCGCACTGTAAAGGCCGGCTGGGTGTCAGGAGGGCAGGAAGGCAGCTGCCAAGGGCTGCTCCCTAAAGCCTGAAATGCAGAGGGGAAATGAGTGAAACAGATGACAAGAGGTCAGACATCTGCACGCTAGTTCCTGGTTGATTTCATTGCCCAGGAGAAGGCAGGAGGAGCAAAGCACCAAGGCTCTGGGACCCTGCTCCCACCTCCTTCTGGCTCTTTGCAACTGTGTCAATACCATGTGGCAGCGGTCTAGCAGAAGAGCTGATAAAATGTAGCGTGGACCTCACCAAGACCTGCTGTACCAGAGCAGCCCTTGGCCTTTTCTCATTGCCTTGGAGTAGGGGACATCCAAAGCCCCCCAGCTGAAGAGGCCTGGCGCTGGCTGACAGCGCCTGCCTGAGGCCTTGCTTTTGCCGTGCGCTCTGCAGGGCATCTGGGCCTGCCAGCCAGCCTTCTGACGGGCCACCTTTTCTTGTCGCAGCTGGACACACGCTCTGAAATCCAAGGTGCCGCTGGAGCAGCAGGGCCTGAGGCAGCCGGTGCTCCCACAGCTGCTGGAACTGGGTCCAGCAGCCTCGCCCAGCCGGCCAAGATGAGAGAGGAGTAGAGGCTGATGAGGCTGAGTACGTCTGCTGTATTTCTGGGGGACTAGAGCAGAGTGCAAGCCATCCGTCTTGGTGCAGGCTGGGCCACGAGTTCCTCCCGGGTCTCGTGTCTCAGAGGCCCTTAGGCCTCTCTGCACAACCTGCTGCTGTTCATCCAGGCAGCGAGAGAGTGCTCGGTGCGTTCCTGCTGCCTCTGAGGGCAGCTGGGATTGGCTTGCCTCTGCCTGGGCTGCCTTCTGCGGCAAAGACAGAAGCAGAGATTGCTTCTGCTTGAGCAGAAGGCTGGCACTTAGCGAGTGGCTAGGCTCCAGGGAGCTCTCAAGCTGCCGACTGGCAGAGGGGTGGTGGCATTTTGGATGGTCTGGGAAGCGGCGTCTCTGCTTGCGAGTGAGTGCCTTGCACTGCTTCTGTCTTTCAGGGAGCGTTGTGAGCCCGGGTGAGCCAGGGAGGAAATACACAGCCCTTGAAGAACTTGGACGAGGGTAAGCAGGACGTCTGCTCCTTGTACAGCAGCGTGGGCCACGTCTTTCACTGGTGCCATATCCAGCGCCAAGTCAGGCAAACTCCAAACATGGTCCCCCTCTGGCTTTTCCTCTTGACACCTCTCAGGACTGCTGAGTCAAGAGCAAGCAGATGGCATCATCAAAGACAAATTGGTGCTGGCAGTGTCTTGCTTGTGGCAAGGAGCAAGAGCTGGAGGATCTCCTGGCCCTGCAAGCTTTATGGGCCACCAGAGCACCTTGCTGAACAAGAGCTGCCAGATAACAGCTCTCAAAGACATTGTTTCCAAAGTTAGTCTTGTCCACTTTATACACCCAGCCACGCACCCACCCAGACACACAGGCTTAAGAGCCCCACTTTTTTGTGTGTTTGGTTCAGAAGCAAGTGCACGTGTGCCTTGGAGATTTGCAGCAGCCCCTGGTCTTCATGTTGGACCCGAGTGTTCTCTTGGACAGCCTGCATGGCAAAGGGTGGCTGGGCTGATGTGCTCTTGGCTGAAGAGACGCTGCAGCCAGGCTCTTTGGAAAGAGTGCAGCAGACAGCCTGGGGAGATCTCCTGCCTAGGCTTGCTTTCAGTGCCAGGGATTAAAGAGCTTTTTCTGCTGCCCTTTTCTTTCTAGGGGCTTTGGAGCTGTTTATAGAGCCCTGGATGCCAGCACAGGGAAACAGGTAAAGATTCAGCAGCCCCCGCGGGTTTTGCAGCTCCGGAGCGCTTCCCCTGCTGCTGGAGACCGTGGCTGGAGCTTTGGCCGGCCGCTCCATCTCTGCAGCAGAGGCTGCTCGTCTGCAGCACAGACTGGGCTCAGCGTGCAGAATGCATTTGGGACAGGCTTTGGTGCTTCTCTGAAGCTTTGCTGTCTAGTAACAAGGCAGTTTGGCAGAGCTCAGCTGCGTGGTCGCACAAGCACTGGCTCCGTGTTCCTTGTGATCTGCTGCAAGGAGCGACTTGTCAAGTGAACAGTCTTCTATGTCCTTTTAGGTGGCCATCAAGAAAATGACGCTGCAAGAGGAGGATTCCGAGGAGCTGGCTGTCAATGAAATCCTGGCCATGAGGGACAACAGGAATCCCAATATTGTTACCTACTTAGACAGGTTGGGGCGTTGGCATGTCAGCGTTCCTTCAGATAGTGCAAGGCAGAAATGACCAACCCCTTTGGTCAGCGGCAGAAAGCGGAGCTGCTTGTGCTTTCTCTACTTGTGTCCAGCACAGGGGAGGAGGTTTCACTTGGTGTGCAAGAATCTCTTCCGGCATATGTAGCTTGGAGAGCAGTGGCAAAAGCCTGGCTCAGGCCCTCGGGTGACTGAGCTGTACCCGTTGCTGTCTCTCCATGCCGTACTTTTTCTTCTTGCAGCTACCTGGTCGACGAGGATCTCTGGCTGGTGATGGAATTCATGGACAGAGGCACGCTGTTCGATGTACTCAGGGCAGCGTACCTGGAGGAAGAACAGATAGGCGCTGTCTGTCGGGAGGTGAGGGATGGCGCCTGTGCCGGCCCTGGCCTGCACAGGATGGTCCTTGCCAGCGGGTGGGGAAGAAGAGCAGAGGTTTCTTGCTCACTCCTTTGTTTTGGTGCTGCTGTCACGGCACCAGGAGAAGAGTGAGCATCTGAAGGGAACTGCCTGCCGTTGTCCCCGCACTTGCCCAGGCTCTCGTACTCCTACATGGCGTCTGTCCTCTGACGCTCGCGCTTGCTCCCTCGCTTGCTTTCACTTGTTTCCTCTTGGAACCTCTGCCTCTCCGTGTTTGCCTGGAGCGTGTCTGTCTGTCCTGCACCCCTTGCTGCTCCAAGGCAGCGTGCTGCTGGCAGAATTTCTAGCTGAAGGGATGTGCTGAGCTTCAAAGAACAGCACTGCAGTGCAGATGGCACTGGATTCTGCAACAGCTCTATCGTACTGCTTCCTCCTCTGCTGCCGCAGCTCTGCCAATAAAATCTTTGCCATGCCGCTGGCCAGCCAAAGGTCCCGCACTTTCTAACGAAGGCGGGAGGGGCTCTCTGAAGCTCAGATGCCTTTGCTTCAAAAGATGGAAAACACTTCTAAAGGTGCTGAAGCAGCAAGCTCTTCCTCTTGCCGACAGCATGATGCTGCGCTCACAAATTCCCCGAGAAAGGTGTCAATCTCCTCGAGCCCTTTCCTTTCTTGTGGCATGAAATCGGGTGGCCTGAACATTTCCCCTTGCCTTCCTCCTTTCTCTCTCAGTGCCTGCAAGGACTGCATTTCCTTCATTCCCGCTGAGTCATTCACAGAGACATCAAAAGTGGCAACATTCTTATGGGCACGGACGGATCGGTCAAATTGGGTGGGTATGGCTGGTCAGGCGCAGCGTAGCCAGCATGTGCTGTGGGGCTGCTTTTGGGGTGACTGCCAGTCGCCCAGAAGCGCTGCTTGGCCAGGGCAGGCATGCTGAGGGAGGTTCTGAAGTGAAGTTTCTTATTTCCCCGGCTGCAGCCGTGTGGACGCAGAGCACCGCAGCTTTGCCAGCCAGGACAAAGATTGAGCATGGCCTTGTCAGGCTTGGAGTGGGCAATGCTCGTGGCTGGTTTGCCAGCGGTCGCTGTCCTTGACAGGCTTTGTCTTTCTCCTCAGCTGACTTTGGTCTCTGTGCTCGGCTAAGCCCTGAGTGCAGCAGGTGCGACTCCAGCGTCGGCACTCCCAGCTGGATGGCGCCAGAAGTCGTGAGAGGAGAAGCCTACGGCCCCAAAGTGGACATCTGATCCCTGGGGATCACGGGGCTGGAGATGGTGGAAGGGGAAGCTCCTTACCAGAGGGAGCCCAAGTTCAGGGTAAGGTGCAGCTTCCCAAGGGGGCTCTGTGTGGAGAGAGTTTTTGTGGCTAGGAAAGGAGCAGCTTGAGCGTCCCCTTGCCTTTCTCATAGGTTTTGGACTGATCGAAAGGAACGGGCCCCCAAAACTGCAAAACCCCAGGCACCACTCGGCTCTCCTGCGCGACTTTCTGCGCTGCTGCCTGCAGGCAGACGAAGACAGGCGCTGGTCTGCCCAGGAGCTCCTGCAGGTAAGCAAAAGGGAAGTGGCAAGAAGCCCTGTGAGCTGAGGACAGCCGCATGAAGGGATGAAGGGGACTGTAGGCCACGTGGGCCTGGGTGAGCCAGGTGAGCGGCACAGGAAGGTGCAGGGGCAGAGGGTGCTCTGGGTCCTCCTGGTGCATCTTTCTGGTAGCCCAGCAATCCTGCTGGAGTGCCAGAGGCTGAAGAGGAATCTGTGATCTTGGAAAGTAAGGCTCCCTTTCTTTTTTGTTTTTTCTCTGGGCAGCATCCGTTTGTGACCTCAGGCCAGCCCGCCTCCAGCCTGGCTGCTCTCATCGTCTCAGCCAAGCAAGTGCAGGAAGACTGGAGAGGAGAGGCTTGCGCCTGAGGAAGCCTTTGTGCCACGCCAGCTCCGAGGAGTGCAAAGGGGATGGATGGTGTTTAGGCAGAGAGTCAGCCATCCCCTGGACTTTCTGAGGAGCTGAGCCACGCAGAGGAAAATTTCATCTTTTGTTGTTTTCTTAGCTTTGCCGTTTTTAGTTAGGATGCTACAGCATAGCAATCTTCATTAATGTATAGCTAAGGGTAGAGTATTGTTGTCGTAGGGAAGCTTAGAAGTAGCCTTTTAGGAGAATAGAGAGAATTGTCATAGTAAGAATGAAGCTATCAAAGCAAAAGCAAAAACTCAGCAGAACCGAAGCATGCACGTGCTACGAGCTGTCAGCCTGAACAGGCTACCTGGAGGAGAGAATGATGAAGATGATGAAGTAGCCAGAAGAGGCTCTGTTTCAGCCCTGGGTTTCAGCAAGACTGGCAATAAAAACCCAAAAGCCTCCAGAGCCCTTGCAGGTTCCTTTCCTTGCCACGCCGCACCTAAGACCGACGGCACCTTTGGAGCTGTGCGCTCCAGCCGGGCTGTGGCCTTCGTGGCTTTGCGCTGCTGGCCAGCAGCCCAAGGCTCTCCCCCTCACCATGGGGCCCTGTCCCAGCCCAGCCCACCTGCCCTGTAGAGATGTTGCCCCCGTGCCCTGGCGTCCCCCAGGGCCAGCAGCTGCTGCTGACGGCGGGGCAGGAGGAGGGAGCAGACCCTGCTTGTCCCCTGCTCCTGGCCATCACTTGGCAGGAGAGAGGAAACGAGGGCTGAAATGGCACGTCTTCCAAAGGCTTCCCTCCTGTAAACCTGTGGGGCACCAAAGCGCTCTACTCAAGGGGGTCTGGGGCCCTGCACGCACCTCTCCATGCTGAGGTGTCCTTCTTCCTTCCCTGAGCCCTACAGCCCTGCAGCTGGTTGATGTGAGCTACCTTGGTATGGGAAAAAAAATGGAGTCGCAACAGAGAGCACACTTGAGCTTCTGCTCTGGCCTTGCAGAGGAACTTGTGGGTACTCAGTGGTTGTCCAAAGAACTCTGCTGAGAGTTCTGCTGCTGCCCAGGGCTTTCATTGGTCTCTTAACTGTGGGGCCTTGTCCTGGGGAGCCCACTCGGGCTGCAGCCAGAGCTGGCTGCCACTGAGGCCACCTGGCCAAGAGCAGCCCTAGGAGCAGCAGGCAGAGGCAAAGCGAGGTAGGGAGGAAGAAGAGAGGGGAAGAGATTGGCCTTGAAAGGCAGACACACTCTGGGGTCCGCTCCTGGCCAGGGACCCTGCCCAGAGCCATCCCCTGCCTGTCGGGGCCTTGAGGGGCAGCTGTCCAGCTGGGCCGAGGTGTGCCAGCAGCTCCAGCCATGCTGGGGAGCCTTGGCAGCTCTGGGCCCTGCTGGGCAGGAGGGTCCCTGTGTGCCAGTGGCAGCTGGGGGCCTCAGCCGCCTCCTCTCTCCACAGGAGCACTTCTGGAAAGCAGCTGAAGGACAGTGGCTGCACTACACACCCGGGCAGCTTGAACAGCTCCTCTTCAGTAATGAGGGCCTGGGCAGCTCTCTCAAGAGAAGAGAGAGGGTCCTGAGAAGAGGACCCTGGAGCAGCCATTGCAGAGATGAAGGCATCTTCCTATAACCCTGTAGATCTTGTCCCCATGGGTATCCCCAAGGTGCCTTCAGTCCCACTTTTGATCTTCCTCTATCCCGGCCTAGCCCATTCCTTAGTTTTTGTAGAGACCCCAGGACCAGCCCAGCACCCTCTAGCCCCAGCTGAGACCTACATGGCCCTTCCTCTGCCCCTGAGCCTCTGGCCCTTCCCTCTAACCAGCACTGAAGGTGAGCCCATCTGCCAGTGTAGGTGATGGCCCCTTCATCTGTTCCAATAAAGAGATGGAGCTGTTACCCCAGTGTCTGCGTGGTACTGCCAGCAAAGCCCACACAACACCAGCCATACCTGAGCTCCATGTCCAGGAGCAGCCGGGGCTGACCCCAGTGTGGGCAGGCAGGAGCCAGGCTGGGGCTGCCATGACCAGCGGCAGGGCCCCAAGGGCTGGTGGAGCCCATGCTGAGCATCCATGAGCTGAGGGCACATTTCCTTCAGTGGCATCACCTGGGCCTGGACCTCCTCCACTGGCATGCCCAGGAAAAGAGGGAACCATCAAGAGCATCTCCAGTGATGCAGTCTTACCAGCAATGTCAGCAGGAAAAACAAAGTTTCTCCCTAATTAACACACCCTTGATAGGTCCTAACTGGTGGGCCATCACCAATCCTACACGGTGCTGCACAGGCTCTGCTCCTCTGGGCAAGGGCCAGAAGGGAAAGGCCATGTAGCTGTGGGCCCCAATGGGGCTGATGAACAGCACTGGAGGCACAAGAACCCAGCTGCAACTACACTGGATTTCCAGGTGAAAACACTCAGTGTAGCTGGACTGGGCTTCCCTCTAAGGCATGTGAGGGCTTTGGAGTGCCCTATAAAGTTCACAGGAGGCTGTGGTCCTTTGTGGGACAAACAGTGATATTTTAGGTTCCCTCCAAGTTATGGAGGGCACTGGGGTTCCCTGTAAGTCATGCAAGGGATCTGGAATCCTGTGTGAGGCGTGCAGGGGGGTTGGGATGTTTCTCAAGGTGTGCAGGCTGATGGGGGTCTCTCCTGAGGTACATGAAGGGGGGATTTGCGTTCTTAGTGCAGTTGTGGAGAGGGCTGTGGGCTCCCATCAGCCTGCTGGTGCTTTGTGTCCCTCCTGCTGCACGCAGTGGGGCTGGAGTCTCTTCTGAGGCATGCAGGGGATGCCTCCCGGGGTCCCTCCCGGGGTCCCTCCTGGGGCAGTCCGGCTCGGGGCTGCAGCGGCCCAGGGGTACAACCCCAAAATAAAGGCTTTTTGCTTCCTGAAAAACCTCTGCTTGCTCTGTGTGATTGGAACCCTCGCTCTATAATTTGTGTCCTCTAGCGACACCTGACCAGCAGTGTCAGCAGGCAAAACTAAGGTTTTGTTTAGCAAAGGCTCATAGATGAAGTAAAAGATTTACAATCAGGGCAGTCCGATGGGAGTGCGCTCAGGGGGTACAGCCAAGGCCATGAGGTCACGGCAGGCTCTGAGGTCACACAGGTTGAGGTCACGGCAGGCTCTGAGGTCACAGAAGTCCCACAGCCCTGTGGTTGCACAGCACCACAAGGACGGAGCAGTCAGTCCTTGACTGCAACTGTTGCGGCGGCAGCGGCTACGGCGGCAGCGGCTACGGCGGCAGCGGCTACGGCGGCAGCAGCGGCGGTGGCAGCGGTGCTGACACTTGGACAGCGGTTTGAGGACGTTGGTGGCAGCAAGAGTTGGAGGACTGGCAGAGGGCAAGGCACCATGGCCTTTCCTCTGCGCCTCTTCCTCCTGCTCCTCCTGGCAGTGGCCCTGCCTGACAGGGCTGCCCAGGCTGCTCCCTGGCAAGCACAGAGAGCAGGTGAGCCCAAGGCCTGGCTTCTCTTTCCTAGGACAGTGCTGCCTTCTCCCTGAGAAGCGTTGGGGATAGTTTTCCCCAGAGCTTAAGGGAGGGTTTTTGCTGTGGGAGGGAGAGAGTCCCCAGGGGCCCTGGGCTGTTCGAGCCACCCCTCCAGGGATGTTGCACCTGGCCTGCAAAGAGGGTGGAGAGTGACCAGAGCCAGCCCAGAGCTGCCCAGGCTCCCCTGCAGCTTTGGCCATGTCCATTGACATCTGGCTGCCACAGCCTTCCCCAAACCCCTTGTAGTACCCAATTTCCTGAAGCACAAGAGGATCCCAGTGCACCATGGACATGGCTCTGATCTGCGCTCCCTTCTAGATGGGAATCATGACATGGATTATCCGGAAGTCTTGATGAATGACGGCTTGAAATTCTTGGAGGATGTTGGAGGCAAGTTCTCAATACATCTTTCCTGCCAGAATAATCAATGTCAAGGTGGCAAGAGCTCAGCCATGTGCCATTTCCTTAACATAATCTCAGGGGTGATGGGTTCTGGAAACCTTGCCCCACTGGAGCCCTGAGTGATCCCACAGGATCACTGTCAGTGAGAGGAAGGAGCATTTAGCTGTCAATCTTCCCATGTGCAATGGCAGAGTCTCCTTCCGTGTGCTCTGTGCAGCCACGGAGAAGAGCAGAGAGGGAAGGGGCCAGGCCCAGGGTTGTATCCCAGGGCCGTGCTTTGCACAGCTCCTTTGGCAGTCCCAGGGAACCTGAGGATCTCCTACAGAGCCACGAGAGCTGTTCTTTCCTTCCAGTCATTGCAGGAGAGACCCTTGGTGAAGGTGATGCAGCCTCTCGACTCACACCCAGGACTGAGGCTCTGGGAGGTGGTGAGGGTAGGACAAGGCATATCCCCCAGGGAGAGCTGCCAGCTCAGAGCCCAAAGCTTGGCCAGGGCGGCATCGCTGCAGGCACCAGGACAGAGCTGTGCACGTGTGTGCCCTCGGCCTGCGCGATCCCCTCACCACTCCTGCAGCTCAGTGCTGCCCGTGCAGATCAGCAGAGATGAGAGAAGCTTCTGTGGCTATTCAGTTACAGGTGTGTCTGCAGGGAGGTCTTTCCCAGCTCCTGGGTTGGTTGCTGAACCCAAGCCTGACTCCCACCTCGGAGGTAAGTGGTGTGTCCCTGCTGACCCCACAGGCTGAGGACTGGTATTGTGGGATCCATTCCTGGAAAATTGAAATACTTTCTTTTCTAAGGTCCTTCGAGAGAGAAGATCCAAAATACAGCAGACAAGAAATCCCTGAAACGATCTGAACTCCTACGGCAAATGCTGAAGGAAATTCAGCAGGGAGCACAAGGTGAGTCCATGTCCCTCAGCCTCCTCCTGACACTCAGCAGCCGGGGGCTTTCTCTGCACATCTGGACACGCCATGCCCAGCACAGCGGGAAGGGATCCATGGCAGCCTCGCAGCCCCGCTGCTGCTTTCACGGCCTGCAGGGCTGTTTCCCAGCCTGGCCAGGCTGCAGCTTCTCCCCAGCCTCTGCAGGAAGGCATTTGGCATCAGCTGACAGGGAGCCAGCCCCAAGTGCACCACAGGCCATGCACACCCTGAGATCCCCTGCAATTTCCCTGTCTCCAGGTAGATCAGGTCCAGGGGCTGTTTGGAGAAGCGACCAACCTGCGACAGTCCTGAAATCCTGCCTGTTGGCTGTTCCTTAGACTTTCACAAATATTGCCTCCTGAAGATGGCACACCTGCAAGGAGGAAGAGCTCCATCTGATCCAGCTGTCTCTCTTCCATTCTCCAGAAATGAAACGAGAGCCTGTGCAGCAGGAAACATTTTCTGAAGGAATCAGTGATTCTGTGCCAGACTCTGCTGCAGGAAGAGAGGCCATGCCAGGCACAGTCACACAAGGTAATTGCTGTGCCTCTGGGCCTGAGCTCTCCTAAGGTTTCAGCTGCCATCGCTGCTGCTTGGGCAGTGTCTGCCCTTCAGGGATGTTGCACAGAGCATGGAAAGGGTGTTGAGAGTGACCACGAGCCAGCTCACAGCTCCCCTGGCCCCTCTGCAGCTTTGGCCTTGTCCACTGACACCTGGCTCCCACAGCCTTACCTGACCCCCTTGCAGTGCCCAGTTCCCTAAGGCAGAAGGGGATGCCAGCACACCCTGGAAAAGGTTCTCATCTGTGCTCCCTTCCAGATAATGTTCCTGGGAAGGCTTCTCCATTAGCTTGGCTGCATAAAGTTTTGAAGCCCTCTGCGCCTCCTACAGGTATGTTCTCAGTGTCCCATGGAGGAAAAATCATTGGCAACCTGGCAGGAACCAGGTGACAGAGGCTTCTGTGGCTGTTGAATTACAGGGGTGTCTGCAGAGAGGACTTTCCCAGCTCCTTTGCTGATTGGTGTGCAGAAGCCCCACTTCCATCGCAGGGGTGAGTAGCGTCTCCCTGCTGAGCCCACAGGCAGAGCACTGGTTTTGTGGGATCCACTGGGAAATGGAAATATTTTCTCTTGAGGTCTTCCGAGAGAGAAGGACAAACGTACAGGAGAGAAGGAATCCCTGCAGTCAAAGGACATCTGGAAACAAAGAGTGGAAGAATTGCAGAAAGGGCCTGGTGGGTTCATGTCCCTCAGCCTCCTCCTGAGACTCAGCAGCTGGGAGCTTTGTCTGCACATGTGGACACGCCATGCTCGGCACGGTCCACTGCTGCTTTCATGCCGTGCAAGGCTGTTTGCCAGCCTGGCGTGGCTGCAGCTTCTCCCCAGCCTCTGCAGGAAGGCATTTGGCATCAGCTGACAGGGAGCCAGCCCCAAGTGCACCACAGGCCATGCACACCCTGAGATCCCCTGAAATTTCCCAGTCTCTGAGCAGATTGGAAGGGGCAGCTGTTTGGAAGAGGGAGGGGCCTGACCCAGCCCAAATAACCTGGGCATTTCCCTGGTCCCTGTCATTGACAAATACTGCCTCCTGAAGATGCCACCACTCAAATGGGGAACAGCTCCTTACGAGCTAGCTGTCTCTCTTCTTTCCCAAGACATGGACCTAGAGGTTCTGTGGAAGGCAGCATTTCCTGGAGGAAGTGGTCGCTCATCAGCAGCCTCTGATGCCAGAAGGAATGTGATGCCACACACGAGTACAGGCCTAGACACAGGAGGTAACTGCTGTGCTGGGCTCAGCCCTCGGTGGGGCTGTGTGGCAGCAGCTCTCCCCCCAGGGCTGGTCCTTGCACGGCCTGGAAACAGCCAAAGCTGGAGGCACCTCATCTCTGAGGCCTCTGGCGCTCGTTCCCAGCCCCTGAGAGATGGCACTTGAGCACCATCGTGCTTCCATCTGCAGCTGCTCCCAGAGCTGGCCCTGAGCACCCAGAGGCCCAAGGCACAGGAGCAGCCCCGAGTGGGCACCCTGCCATGAGCCCAGGGCTACAGCCAGCCCTGGCACTCAATGGGAATGATTCTCATCTTGGTTTATTTCTAGATGAGCTTGCTCGGAAGGCTCCTCCATTAGCCTGGCAGTATGAAGTTTTGAAGCCTTCTGGGACGCCTGCAGGTACATTCTCAGTGTTCCATGGAGGAATAATCATTGACAACCTGGCAGGAACCAGGTGACAGAAGCTTCTGTGGCTCTTTAGTTGCAGGTGTGTCTGCAGAGAAGACTTCTCCAGCTCCTGGGCTGGATGCTGCACACAAGCCAGGCTCCCAAGGCAGAGGTGAGTAGGGTGTCCCTGCTGACCCCACAGCCTGAGCACTGTTTTTCTCAGATCCATTCCTGGGAAGTTGAAATATTTTCTGTTAAGTTTCTCCAACAGGAAAGACCAAACACACATCAGACAAGAAATCCCTGGAGCCATTTGAAGTCATGTGGCACATGCTGAAGGAAATGCAGCAGGGAGCACAAGGTGAGTCCATGTCCCTCAGCCTCCACCTCTCACTCAGCAGCCGGGGGCTTTCTCTGCACATCTGGACACGCCATGCCCAGCACAGCGGGAAGGGATCCATGGCAGCCTCGCAGCCCCGCTGCTGCTTTCACGGCCTGCAGGGCTGTTTCCCAGCCTGGCCTGGCTGCAGCTTCTCCCTGGTCTCTGCAGGAAGGCATTTGGCATCAGCTGACAGGCAGCCCCAAGTGCACCACAGGCTATGCACACCCTGAGATCCCCTGCAATTTCCTAATCTCTGGGGAGATCAGGAGCTGCTGCTGTTTTGAGGAGGAAGTGCTTTGGCCCAGTCCCAAGAGCCTGGACATTTTCCTGATCCTTAACCATGCCTTTGACAAGCATTGCCTCTGTAAGATGCCACCAGCCCAATGGGAAATGTTTCCATCTGATTCAGCTCTGCCTCTTCCTTTCTGCAGAAGTGGATGAAGAGGCTGTGCTGAAGGCGGCGTTTCCCGGAGGAAGCAGTGGCTCATTAGCAGCCTCTGCTGCAGGAAGGGAGGCCATGCCTGGCACAGTCATAGGAGGTAATTGCTGTGCCTCTGGGCCTGAGCCCTGCTGAGGCTTCAGCTGCCATCACTGATGCCTGGCAGTGCAGGCACAGCCCAGACAAGACCGGCACAGCCCAGAGGAATTATCCCCAGCAGGCTCAGGACACCCGGCTACTGGGCAGTCCTGCTGGGGTCCCTCCGTGGGAGACACATCCCATAAGCTGGCAGTGGCTGCAAAGGGGTGCCCATGGTGGGGAATGGGCAGAGGGGGAGGGCAAGGCTCCACTGCATCCTGAGAGTTCCTGGCTCTTGCCCTTTGGGCTGCAGGAGCTGTCCCAGCAGAGGGAGGGCAGCAGGGATGGAACAAGGAAGGAATATTTGTGGCACTGCCTACTGCTGTTTTCCCCAGGGTTTTAGGGAGGGTTTCCTCTGTGGGAGCGGAGAGAGCTCCCAGGAGCCCTGGGCTGCCCCACTTTCCCCTCCAGGCATGTTGCACAGGGCATGGAAAGAGGGTGGAGAGTGACCAGGAGCCAGCCCACAGCTCCCCAGGCCCCTCTGCAGCTTTGGCCGTGTCCACTGACATCTGGCTCCCACGGCCTTACCCGACCCCCTTGCAGTACCCAGCTCCCTAAGGCAGAAGGGGATGCCAGAGTGCACTGAAAATGGTTCTCATATGCGCTTCGTTGTAGATTGGGATAGTGACATGGATTATCTGGAAGCCCTGGTGGAAGATGGCTTGAAATTCTTGGAGGATGTTGGAGGCAAGTTCTCAATTCCCCTTTTTACCTAGAGAATAATCGGTGGCAAGGTGGCAAGAGCTCAGCCATGTGTCATTCCCCTTAACATAATCTCAGGGGTGATGGATCCTGGAAAGCTTACCCCACTCCCTTCTTGAGCCCTGAGTGATGCCACAGGATCCCTGTCAGTGAGAGGAAGGAGCATTTAACTGTCAATCTTCCCATGTGCAATGGCAGAGTCTCCTTCCATGTGCTCTGTGCAGCCACGGAGAAGAGCAGAGAGGGAAGGGGCCAGGCCCAGGGCTGTGTCCCAGGGCTGTGCCTTGCACAACTCCTTTGGCAATCCCAGGGATCCTGAGGATCTCCTACAGAGCCACGAGAGCTGTTCTGTCCGTCCTGTCGTTGCAGGAAAGCCTCTTGGTGAAGGTGATGCAGCTTCTCGACCCACACCCAGGACTGAGGCTCTGGGAGGTGGTGAGGGTAGGACAAGGCATATCCCCCAGGGAGAGCTGCCAGCTCAGAGCCCAAAGCTTGGCCAGGGCGGCATCGCTGCAGGCACCAGGGCAGAGCTGTGCACGTGTGTGCCCTCAGCCTGCACAATCCCCTCCCCACTCCTGCAGCTCAGTGCTGCCCGTGCAGCTCAGCAGAGATGAGAGAAGCTTCTGTGGCTGTTCAGTTACAGGTGTGTCTGCAGGGAGGTCTTTCCCAGCTCCTGGGTTGGTTGCTGCACCCAAGCCTGACTCCCATCGCAGGGGTAAGTGGTGTGTCCCTGCTGACCCCACAGGCTGAGGACTGGTATTGTGGGATCCATTCCTGGAAAATTGAAATACTTTCTGTTAAGGTGCCCCAAAAAGAAAGACCCAAGATACTGGAACTAAAAAGTCTCTAGCATCAAATCATCTCCTGATACATATATAGAAAGAAGTGCAGGGAGGACAAGTTGGGTCCATGTCCCTCAACCCCCTCCTGACACTCAGCAGCCGGAGGCTTTCTCTGCACATCTGGACACGCCATGCCCAGCACAGCAGGAAGGGATCCATGGCAGCCTCACAGCCCCACTGCTGCTTTCATGCATTAGCATCAGCTGACAGGGAGCCCAAGGTGCATCTCAGGCCACGCACACCCTGAAACCCCTGCAATTTCCTGGTCTCTGGGCAGATCAGGAGGGGCAGCTGTTTGGACGAGGGTGTACTCTGGTCCAGCCCCAACACCATGGGCATTTTCCTGATCTTCAAATGTGAATTTGACAAGCATTACCTGTTGAAGATGCTACCTCTCCAACGGAGAATGTTTCCACCTGATCTTGATATCCCTCTTCTTTCTCAAGTGGTGGACCAAAAGGCTAAGTACAAGAAGGCACTTCCCAGAGGAAGCAGTGGCTCGTTGGCAGCCTCTACTGCAGGAAAGAAGGCGATGCCAGGCACAGGCCCAGACACAGGAGGTAACTGCTGTGTTGGGCTCAGCCCTCGGCGGGGCTGTGTGGCAGCAGCTCTCCCCCCAGGGCCGGCACTTACACAGCCCAGCAACAACCAAAGCTTGAGGCACCTCAGCTCTGAGGCCTCTGGAGCTCTTTCCCAGCCCCTGGGAAATGGGACTCGTTCACCAACATCCCTCCTGCTACCACTGCTCCCAGAGCTGGCCCTGAGTGCCCAGAGGCCCAAGGCACAGGAGCAGCCCTGAGTGGGAGCCCTGCTGCCAACTGGGCAGGGCCTGCCCTGGCTCCTGGCAGGGCCTGGCTCTGTCCCCTTGCGCTCAGGGAGCTGTCACGGAGCAGGGAGAGCCGGGGTGGCAGTGGCTGCTCAGGGATGGCTTTGGCCTGAGTCCCTGGAAGGAGCCACTGGCCAAGCAGCTGCGCTGCCCCCTGGGCTCTGCTCCCGGCCTTCTGGGCTTTGTCAGGTGGCACAGCCTGTGCCAAGGGGCAGCAAGGTGCCTGCAGGCCTCAGCTCTGGGAGAAACAGAGAACGGCCGGGCCATACCCACCATGCTCAGCAGCGGAGCACGGCACAGGCTCACACTGCCCATTGCTTCCACAGATGCAAGCGGCACAACACGCGTTCCTGATTCCCAAAAGGGCATTGAAAGGGGTTTCTGTCAAGGAACACGCTGTTGGCTAGGGATAACAGTAGGCCTGCTTGCTATGGAGCTTATCTTCTTGTGCTGCTTTGGAATCTGCTATGTCTGCAAGAGAAAACGGTGAGTGTTTTGTTCATCTTTCGCTTAAACAGCTCCTTTGCAAGTCAATTGTAGACAGGAAACATTCTCAGTGAGGCTGCTGTGGACTTGTGGGTACTCAGTGGCTGTCCAAAGAACTCTGCTGAGAGTTCTGCTGCTGCCCAGGGCTTTCATTGGTCTCTTAACTGTGGGGCCTTGTTCTGGGGAGCCCACTCGGGCTGCAGCCAGAGCTGGCTGCCACTGAGGCCACCTGGCCAAGAGCAGCCCTAGGAGCAGCAGGCAGAGGCAAAGCGAGGTAGGGAGGAAGAAGAGAGGGGAAGAGATTGGCCTTGAAAGGCAGACACACTCTGGGGTCCGCTCCTGGCCAGGGACCCTGCCCAGAGCCATCCCCTGCCTGTCGGGGCCTTGAGGGGCAGCTGTCCAGCTGGGCCGAGGTGTGCCAGCAGCTGCAGCCATGCTGGGGAGCCTTGGCAGCTCTGGGCCCTGCTGGGCAGGAGGGTCCCTGTGTGCCAGTGGCAGCTGGGGGCCTCAGCCGCCTCCTCTATCCACAGGAGCACTTCTGGAAAGCAGCTGAAGGACAGTGGCTGCACTACACACCCGGGCAGCTTGAGCAGCTCCTCTTCAGTAATGAGGGCCTGGGCAGCTCTCTCAAGAGCTCTGAGAAGAGGACCCTGGAGCAGCCATTGCAGAGATGAAGGCATCTTCCTATAACCCTGTAGATCTTGTCCCCATGGGTATCCCCAAGATGCCTTCAGTCCCACTTTTGATCTTCCTCTATCCCGGCCTAGCCCATTCCTTAGTTTTTGTAGAGAGCCCAGGACCAGCCCAGCACCCTCCAGCCCCAGCTGAGACCTACATGGCCCTTCCTCTGCCCCTGAGCCCCCTGGCCCTTCCCTCTAACCAGCACTGAAGGTGAGGCCATCTGCCAGTGTAGGTGATGGCCCCTTCATTTGTTCCAATAAAGAGATGGAGCTGTTACCCCAGTGTCCGCGTGGTACCGCCAGCAAAGCCCACACAACACCAGCCCTACCCGAGCTCCATGTCCAGGAGCAGCCGGGGCTGACCCCAGTGTGGGCAGGCAGGAGCCAGCGGCAGGGCCCCGAGGACTGGAGGAGCCCATGCTGAGCATCCCTGGCCTGAGGGCACATTTCCTTCAGTGGCATCACCTGGGCCTGGACCTCCTCCACTGGCATGCCCAGGAAAAGAGGGAACCATCAAGAGCATCTCCAGGGATGCAGTCTTACCAGCAATGTCAGCAGGAAAAACAAAGTTTCTCCCTAATTAACACACCCTTGATAGGTCCTAACTGGTGGGCCATCACCAATCCTACACGGTGCTGCACAGGCTCTGCTCCTCTGGGCAAGGGCCAGAAGGGAAAGGCCATGTAGCTGTGGGCCCCAATGGGGCTGATGAACAGCACTGGAGGCACAAGAACCCAGCTGCAACTACACTTGGATTTCCAGGTGAAAACACTCAGTGTAGCTGGACTGGGCTTCCCTCTAAGGTATGTGGGAGTTTTGGAGTGCTCCATGATGTGCACGGGAGGCTGTGGTCCTTTGTGGGACACACAGGGATATTTTAGGTTCCCTCCAAGTTATGGAGGGCACTGGAGTTCCCTGTAAGTCATGCAAGGGATCTGGAATCCTGTGTGAGGCGTGCAGGGGGGTTGGGATGTTTCCCAAGGTGTGCAGGCTGATGGGGGTCTCTCCTGAGGTACGTGAGGGGGGATTTGCGTTCTTAGTGCAGTTGTGGAGAGGGCTGTGGGCTCCCATCAGCCTGCTGGTGCTTTGTGTCCCTCCTGCTGCACGCAGTGGGGCTGGAGTCTCTTCTGAGGCACGCAGGGGATGGGGTCCCTCCCGGGGTCCCTCCTGGGGCAGTCCGGCTCGGGGCTGCAGCGGCCCAGGGGCACCCAGGGCCAGCCGCTGTGCCGGGCTGGTGGTGCCGAGGGGTTGAGGTGCCGCTGCACGGGCACGGCTCAGGCGCTGCTGAGCAGCCCGAGACCAGGGGCCACGGCCCACACTGCCTCCATCGGAGCTGGGAACACAGACAGCCCCGCCGGCAGAGCGGTGGCACCGGGCCCCAGCCAGCGCCGGGGCGAACGGAGCCGATGCCAGAGGAGCTGTGGGGCCCGCCCGGCTCTCCGGGCCTGTGGGCAGCCCGGGCGGGAGCGGCTCGCTCTGTGCCGCGCTCTCCCTACAGAACAGGGCTCCGAGTGAGCGCCCGGCTCCTGCCGCTGCCTCGGCAATGCTGAGGGGGACTCGGGGCCGCAACGGAACTCGCCAGGGAGAGAAACAGTTCATAGGAGACTTCTTTAGGCCTGTCTAAAGATGAACTGAGAAGCAACTTCAAATCCCAGGCTAAACAGTGTGTTTTAATGTGTGCTGATTCCTGGAAGACGCTTTGTTTGTAACTGCACATCAGGCCCGTGGTGCCGTTCCAGCGAGCACCAACAGCCAGGAAAGAGCTCTGCTGTTTGCAGCGCGGCTGGGACGAGGGAAATGAGTCCACATCCCTACACATGCCCGCTCTGCCTTCAGGGCTGCTATAAATGAGTAGCCGATATGATGAATACAGAAGAATTTATTCTAGAATCAAAATACAATGGTAAACACCAGAATCAAAAGTCAGATCGGCGCTGAACCGGGCGAACAGCGTCGGGTGGGGCAGGGAGAGGCTTGCGAGCACCGCTTCACCGTGCTGCACAAACCGCCACTGTCCCAGGGTGCTTTTGTAATTCTTGAAGCCTTTTAAGGCTCGCTAAGGATTAGCTCCAGGGCTTTTGTGCCAACATCATTTGGTCATTCCATTCACTATTTGTCTTTTTCATTTGACTCCAATATCCAGTGGGGGGTTCTGGTTGTCAGACTCTGGGATTACTATTTGAATTTATTGCTAAAGTGAATATACAAGGAGTATATCCCACTACTTTAGTAGGTCTTTTTCCTTCTCTGCTGATACAAACTCTTCCAATTATTTGGTGATGGAAAACCCACCCTTCGGGGTGCTTTAATGTTTTGGAAACTTCGGTATGATTGGAGAGTGATAGTCACAAAACCCAAAGTTGCATCATGTTGGCATCCACCAATCTGTTATAAATGAGTAGCCAATTGGATTAAAAAAAAAAGAATTCATTCTATAATAAAAATAAAGTTGTAAAAAGCCACAAGTAAAAGTCAGAAAAGGAACCAGGCATGGGCTTCTGTGACCAGCAGCGGGTCCCCGAGGGGCAGAAGGAGTCCAAGCTGAGTGTGCCGGGACTGAGGGCACATTTCCTTCAGTGGCATCACCTGGGCCTGGACCTCCTCCAGTGGCGTGCCCAGGAAAAGAGAGAACCATCAAGAGCAACGCCAGAGATGCACCCTGACTTTGGACATGGCTTACTGAAACAGAGAGATGTTCAAGCCCTCAAGGGGCTGATTGTTCCCAAGGGAACGTCTTTTGAGAACTCTTTCTCTCTCAAGGACTGATTGTGCAAATAAGGTTTGGTTTCCCAAAACGGATGTTTTGAGAGTGTTTTTCTCTTGTCCCACCAATGGGATGAGGGAGGTATTGTTCCTTCTACCAATCAAGATAACCTGTATCGGAACACCTTATGAAAGGGTTGAACAACCCCAAAATAAAGGCTTTTTGCTTCCTGAAAAACCTCTGCTTGCTCTGTGTGATTGGAACCCTCGCTCTATAATTTGTGTCCTCTAGCGACACCTGACCAGCAGTGTCAGCAGGCAAAACTAAGGTTTTGTTTAGCAAAGGCTCATAGATGAAGTAAAAGATTTACAATCAGGGCAGTCCGATGGGAATGCGCTCAGGGGGTACAGCCAAGGCCATGAGGTCACGGCAGGCTCTGAGGTCACACAGGTTGAGGTCACGGCAGGCTCTGAGGTCACACAGGTTGAGGTCACGGCAGGCTCTGAGGTCACACAGGTTGAGGTCACGGCAGGCTCTGAGGTCACAGAGGTGCCACAGCCCTGTGGTTGCACAGCACCACAAGGACGAAGCAGTCAGTCCTTGACTGCAACTGTTGCGGCGGCAGCGGCTACGGCGGCAGCGGCTACGGCGGCAGCGGCTACGGTGGCAGCAGCGGCGGTGGCAGCGGTGCTGACACTTGGACAGCGGTTTGAGGACGTTGGTGGCAGCAAGAGTTGGAGGACTGGCAGAGGGCAAGGCACCATGGCCTTTCCTCTGCGCCTCTTCCTCCTGCTCCTCCTGGCAGTGGCCCTGCCTGACAGGGCTGCCCAGGCTGCATTCTGGCAAGCACAGAGAGCAGGTGAGCCCAAGGCCTGGCTTCTCTTTCCTAGGACAGTGCTGCCTTCTCCCTGGGAAGCGTTGGGGATAGTTTTCCCCAGAGCTTAAGGGAGGGTTTCTGCTGTGGGAGGGAGAGAGTCCCCAGGGGCCCTGGGCTGCTCGAGCCACCCCTCCAGGGATGTTGCACCTGGCCTGCAAAGAGGGTGGAGAGTGACCAGAGCCAGCCCAGAGCTGCCCAGGCTCCCCTGCAGCTTTGGCCATGTCCATTGACATCTGGCTGCCACAGCCTTCCCCAAACCCCTTGTAGTACCCAATTTCCTGAAGCACAAGAGGATCCCAGTGCACCATGGACATGGCTCTGATCTGCGCTCCCTTCTAGATGGGAATCATGACATGGATTATCCGGAAGTCTTGATGAATGACGGCTTGAAATTCTTGGAGGATGTTGGAGGCAAGTTCTCAATACATCTTTCCTGCCAGAATAATCAATGTCAAGGTGGCAAGAGCTCAGCCATGTGCCATTTCCTTAACATAATCTCAGGGGTGATGGGTTCTGGAAACCTTGCCCCACTGGAGCCCTGAGTGATCCCACAGGATCACTGTCAGTGGGAGGAAGGAGCATTTAGCTGTCAATCTTCCCATGTGCAATGCCAGTGTCTCCTTCCATGTGCTCTGTGCAGCCACGGAGAAGAGCAGAGAGGGAAGGGGCCAGGCCCAGGGCTGTGTCCCAGGGCTGTGCCTTGCACAGCTCCTTTGGCAGTCCCAGGGAACCTGAGGATCTCCTACAGAGCCACGAGAGCTGTTCTTTCCTTCCAGTCATTGCAGGAAAGACCCTTGGTGAAGGTGATGCAGCCTCTCGACTCACACCCAGGACTGAGGCTCTGGGAGGTGGTGAGGGTAGGACAAGGCATATCCCCCAGGGAGAGCTGCCAGCTCAGAGCCCAAAACTTGGCCAGGGCGGCATCGCTGCAGGCGCCAGGACAGAGCTGTGCACATGTGTGCCCTCGGCCTGCGCGATCCCCTCACCACTCCTGCAGCTCAGTGCTGCCCGTGCAGATCAGCAGAGATGAGAGAAGCTTCTGTGGCTGTTCAGTTACAGGTGTGTCTGCAGGGAGGTCTTTCCCAGCTCCTGGGTTGGTTGCTGAACCCAAGCCTGACTCCCACCTCGGAGGTAAGTGGTGTGTCCCTGCTGACCCCACAGGCTGAGGACTGGTATTGTGGGATCCATTCCTGGAAAATTGAAATAATTTCTTTTCTAAGGTCCTTCGAGACAGAAGATCCAAAATACAGCAGACAAGAAATCCCTGAAACGATCTGAACTCCTACGGCAAATGCTGAAGGAAATGCAGCAGGGAGCACAAGGTGGGTGCATGTCCCTCAGCCTCCTCCTGACACTCAGCAGCCGGGGGCTTTCTCTGCACATCTGGACACGCCATGCCCAGCACAGCGGGAAGGGATCCATGGCAGCCTCCCAGCCCCGATGCTGCTTTCACGGCCTGCAGGGCTGTTTCCCAGCCTGGCCTGGCTGCAGCTTCTCCCCGGCCTCTGCAGGAAGGCATTTGGCATCAGCTGACAGGGAGCCCCAAGTGCACCACAGGCCATGCACACCCTGAGATCCCCTGCAATTTCCCTGTCTCCAGGTAGATCAGGTCCAGGGGCTGTTTGGAGAAGCGACCAACCTGCGACAGTCCTGAAATCCTGCCTGTTGGCTGTTCCTTAGACTTTCACAAATATTGCCTCCTGAAGATGGCACACCTGCAAGGAGGAAGAGCTCCATCTGATCCAGCTGTCTCTCTTCCATTCTCCAGAAATGAAACGAGAGCCTGTGCAGCAGGAAACATTTTCTGAAGAAATCAGTGATTCTGTGCCAGACTCTGCTGCAGGAAGAGAGGCCATGCCAGGCACAGTCACACAAGGTAATTGCTGTGCCTCTGGGCCTGAGCTCTCCTAAGGTTTCAGCTGCCATCGCTGCTGCTTGGGCAGTGTCTGCCCTTCAGGGATGTTGCACAGAGCATGGAAAGGGTGTTGAGAGTGACCACGAGCCAGCTCACAGCTCCCCTGGCCCCTCTGCAGCTTTGGCCTTGGCCACTGACACCTGGCTCCCACAGCCTTACCTGACCCCCTTGCAGTGCCCAGTTCCCTAAGGCAGAAGGGGATGCCAGCACACCCTGGAAAAGGTTCTCATCTGTGCTCCCTTCCAGATAATGTTCCTGGGAAGGCTTCTCCATTAGCTTGGCTGCATAAAGTTTTGAAGCCCTCTGCGCCTCCTACAGGTATGTTCTCAGTGTCCCATGGAGGAAAAATCATTGGCAACCTGGCAGGAACCAGGTGACAGAGGCTTCTGTGGCTGTTGAATTACAGGGGTGTCTGCAGAGAGGACTTTCCCAGCTCCTTTGCTGATTGGTGTGCAGAAGCCCCACTTCCATCGCAGGGGTGAGTAGCGTCTCCCTGCTGAGCCCACAGGCAGAGCACTGGTTTTGTGGGATCCACTGGGAAATGGAAATATTTTCTCTTGAGGTCTTCCGAGAGAGAAGGACAAACGTACAGGAGAGAAGGAATCCCTGCAGTCAAAGGACATCTGGAAACAAAGAGTGGAAGAATTGCAGAAAGGGCCTGGTGGGTTCATGTCCCTCAGCCTCCTCCTGAGACTCAGCAGCTGGGAGCTTTGTCTGCACATGTGGACACGCCATGCTCGGCACGGTCCACTGCTGCTTTCATGCCGTGCAAGGCTGTTTGCCAGCCTGGCGTGGCTGCAGCTTCTCCCCAGCCTCTGCAGGAAGGCATTTGGCATCAGCTGACAGGGAGCCAGCCCCAAGTGCACCACAGGCCATGCACACCCTGAGATCCCCTGAAATTTCCCAGTCTCTGAGCAGATTGGAAGGGGCAGCTGTTTGGAAGAGGGAGGGGCCTGACCCAGCCCAAATAACCTGGGCATTTCCCTGGTCCCTGTCATTGACAAATACTGCCTCCTGAAGATGCCACCACTCAAATGGGGAACAGCTCCTTACGAGCTAGCTGTCTCTCTTCTTTCCCAAGACATGGACCTAGAGGTTCTGTGGAAGGCAGCATTTCCTGGAGGAAGTGGTCGCTCATCAGCAGCCTCTGATGCCAGAAGGAATGTGATGCCACACACGAGTACAGGCCTAGACACAGGAGGTAACTGCTGTGCTGGGCTCAGCCCTCGGTGGGGCTGTGTGGCAGCAGCTCTCCCCCCAGGGCTGGTCCTTGCACGGCCTGGAAACAGCCAAAGCTGGAGGCACCTCATCTCTGAGGCCTCTGGCGCTCGTTCCCAGCCCCTGAGAGATGGCACTTGAGCACCATCGTGCTTCCATCTGCAGCTGCTCCCAGAGCTGGCCCTGAGCACCCAGAGGCCCAAGGCACAGGAGCAGCCCCGAGTGGGCACCCTGCCATGAGCCCAGGGCTACAGCCAGCCCTGGCACTCAATGGGAATGATTCTCATCTTGGTTTATTTCTAGATGAGCTTGCTAGGAAGGCTCCTCCATTAGCCTGGCAGTATGAAGTTTTGAAGCCTTCTGGGACGCCTGCAGGTACGTTCTCAGTGTTCCATGGAGGAATAATCATTGACAACCTGGCAGGAACCAGGTGACAGAAGCTTCTGTGGCTCTTTAGTTGCAGGTGTGTCTGCAGAGAAGACTTCTCCAGCTCCTGGGCTGGATGCTGCACACAAGCCAGGCTCCCAAGGCAGAGGTGAGTAGGGTGTCCCTGCTGACCCCACAGCCTAAGCACTGCTTTTCTCAGATCCATTCCTGCGAAGTTGAAATATTTTCTGTTAAGTTTCTCCAACAGGAAAGACCAAACACACATCAGACAAGAAATCCCTGGAGCCATTTGAAGTCATGTGGCACATGCTGAAGGAAATGCAGCAGGGAGCACAAGGTGAGTCCATGTCCCTCAGCCTCCACCTGACACTCAGCAGCCGGGGGCTTTCTCTGCACATCTGGACACGCCATGCCCAGCACAGCGGGAAGGGATCCATGGCAGCCTCGCAGCCCCGCTGCTGCTTTCACGGCCTGCAGGGCTGTTTCCCAGCCTGGCGTGGCTGCAGCTTCTCCCCGGCCTCTGCAGGAAGGCATTTGGCATCAGCTGACAGGCAGCCCCAAGTGCACCACAGGCTATGCACACCCTGAGATCCCCTGCAATTTCCTAATCTCTGGGGAGATCAGGAGCTGCTGCTGTTTTGAGGAGGAAGTGCTTTGGCCCAGTCCCAAGAGCCTGGACATTTTCCTGATCCTTAACCATGCCTTTGACAAGCATTGCCTCTGTAAGATGCCACCAGCCCAATGGGAAATGTTTCCATCTGATTCAGCTCTGCCTCTTCCTTTCTGCAGAAGTGGATGAAGAGGCTGTGCTGAAGGCGGCGTTACCCGGAGGAAGCAGTGGCTCATTAGCAGCTTCTGCTGCAGGAAGGGAGGCCATGCCAGGCACAGTCATAGGAGGTAATTGCTGTGCCTCTGGGCCTGAGCCCTGCTGAGGCTTCAGCTGCCATCACTGCTGCTTGGCAGTGCAGGCACAGCCCAGACAAGACCGGCACAGCCCAGAGGAATTATCCCCAGCAGGCTCAGGACACCCGGCTACTGGGCAGTCCTGCTGGGGTCCCTCCGTGGGAGACACATCCCATAAGCTGGCAGTGGCTGCAAAGGGGTGCCCATGGTGGGGAATGGGCAGAGGGGGAGGGCAAGGCTCCACTGCATCCTGAGAGTTCCTGGCTCTTGCCCTTTGGGCTGCAGGAGCTGTCCCAGCAGAGGGAGGGCAGCAGGGATGGAACAAGGAAGGGATATTTGTGGCACTGCCTACTGCTGTTTTCCCCAGGGTTTTAGGGAGGGTTTCCTCTGTGGGAGGGGAGAGAGCTCCCAGGAGCCCTGGGCTGCCCCACTTTGCCCTCCAGGCATGTTGCACAGGGCATGGAAAGAGGGTGGAGAGTGACCAGGAGCCAGCCCACAGCTCCCCAGGCCCCTCTGCAGCTTTGGCCGTGTCCACTGACATCTGGCTCCCACGGCCTTACCCGACCCCCTTGCAGTACCCAGCTCCCTAAGGCAGAAGGGGATGCCAGAGTGCACTGAAAATGGTTCTCATATGCGCTCCGTTGTAGATTGGGATAGTGACATGGATTATCTGGAATCCCTGGTGGAAGATGGCTTGAAATTCTTGGAGGATGTTGGAGGCAAGTTCTCAATTCACCTTTTTACCTAGAGAATAATCGGTGGCAAGGTGGCAAGAGCTCAGCCATGTGTCATTCCCCTTAACATAATCTCAGGGGTGATGGATCCTGGAAAGCTTACCCCACTCCCTTCTTGAGCCCTGAGTGATGCCACAGGATCCCTGTCAGTGAGAGGAAGGAGCATTTAGCTGTCAATCTTCCCATGTGCAATGGCAGAGTCACCTTCCATGTGCTCTGTGCAGCCACGGAGAAGAGCAGAGAGGGAAGGGGCCAGGCCCAGGGCTGTGTCCCAGGGCTGTGCCTTGCACAACTCCTTTGGCAATCCCAGGGAGCCTGAGGATCTCCTACAGAGCCACGAGAGCTGTTCTGTCCGTCCTGTCGTTGCAGGAAAGCCTCTTGGTGAAGGTGATGCAGCTTCTCGACCCACACCCAGGACTGAGGCTCTGGGAGGTGGTGAGGGTAGGTCAAGGCATATCCCCCAGGGAGAGCTGCCAGCTCAGAGCCCAAAACTTGGCTAGGGCGGCATCGCTGCAGGCACCAGGACAGAGCTGTGCACGTGTGTGCCCTCAGCCTGCACAATCCCCTCCCCACTCCTGCAGCTCAGTGCTGCCCGTGCAGCTCAGCAGAGATGAGAGAAGCTTCTGTGGCTGTTCAGTTACAGGTGTGTCTGCAGGGAGGTCTTTCCCAGCTCCTGGGTTGGTTGCTGCACCCAAGCCTGACTCCCATCGCAGGGGTAAGTGGTGTGTCCCTGCTGACCCCACAGGCTGAGGACTGGTATTGTGGGATCCATTCCTGGAAAATTGAAATACTTTCTGTTAAGGTCCCCCAAAAAGAAAGACCCAAGATACTGGAACTAAAAAGTCTCTAGCATCAAATCATCTCCTGATACATATATAGAAAGAAGTGCAGGGAGGACAAGTTGGGTCCATGTCCCTCAACCCCCTCCTGACACTCAGCAGCCGGGGGCTTTCTCTGCACATCTGGACACGCCATGCCCAGCACAGCAGGAAGGGATCCATGGCAGCCTCACAGCCCCACTGCTGCTTTCATGCATTAGCATCAGCTGACAGGGAGCCCAAGGTGCATCTCAGGCCACGCACACCCTGAAACCCCTGCAATTTTCTGGTCCCAGGGCAGATCAGGAGGGGCAGCTGTTTG
The DNA here is from genome assembly GCF_971803275.1 of Cyanistes caeruleus. Taxonomy (NCBI): domain Eukaryota; kingdom Metazoa; phylum Chordata; class Aves; order Passeriformes; family Paridae; genus Cyanistes; species Cyanistes caeruleus. The sequence goes on from NC_141732.1 coordinate 21,887,924, forward strand.
GACGAGGGTGTACTCTGGTCCAGCCCCAACACCATGGGCATTTTCCTGATCTTCAAATGTGAATTTGACAAGCATTACCTGTTGAAGATGCTACCTCTCCAACGGAGAATGTTTCCACCTGATCTTGATATCCCTCTTCTTTCTCAAGTGGTGGACCAAAAGGCTAAGTACAAGAAGGCACTTCCCAGAGGAAGCAGTGGCTCGTTGGCAGCCTCTGCTGCAGGAAAGAAGGCGATGCCAGGCACAGGCCCAGACACAGGAGGTAACTGCTGTGTTGGGCTCAGCCCTCGGCGGGGCTGTGTGGCAGCAGCTCTCCCCCCAGGGCCGGCACTTACACAGCCCAGCAACAACCAAAGCTTGAGGCACCTCAGCTCTGAGGCCTCTGGAGCTCTTTCCCAGCCCCTGGGAAATGGGACTCGTTCACCAACATCCCTCCTGCTACCACTGCTCCCAGAGCTGGCCCTGAGTGCCCAGTGGCCCAAGGCACAGGAGCAGTCCTGAGTGGGAGCCCTGCTGCAAGCCCAGGGCCACAGCCAGCCCCACCTGCCAACTGGGCAGGGCCTGCCCTGGCTCCTGGCAGGGCCTGGCTCTGTCCCCTTGCGCTCAGGGAGCTGTCACGGAGCAGGGAGAGCCGGGGTGGCAGTGGCTGCTCAGGGATGGCTTTGGCCTGAGTCCCTGGAAGGAGCCACTGGCCAAGCAGCTGCGCTGCCCCCCCGGGCTCTGCTCCCGGCCTTCTGGGCTTTGTCAGGTGGCACAGCCTGTGCCAAGGGGCAGCAAGGTGCCTGCAGGCCCCAGCTCTGGGGGAAACAGAGAACGGCCGGGCCATACCCACCATGCTCAGCAGCGGAGCACGGCACAGGCTCACACTGCCCATTGCTTCCACAGATGCAAGCGGCACAACACGCGTTCCTGATTCCCAAAAGGGCATTGAAAGGGGTTTCTGTCAAGGAACACGCTGTTGGCTAGGGATAACAGTAGGCCTGCTTGCTATGGAGCTTATCTTCTTGTGCTGCTTTGGAATCTGCTATGTCTGCAAGAGAAAACGGTGAGTGTTTTGTTCATCTTTCGCTTAAACAGCTCCTTTGCAAGTCAATTGTAGACAGGAAACATTCTCAGTGAGGCTGCTGTGGACTTGTGGGTACTCAGTGGCTGTCCAAAGAACTCTGCTGAGAGTTCTGCTGCTGCCCAGGGCTTTCATTGGTCTCTTAACTGTGGGGCCTTGTTCTGGGGAGCCCACTCGGGCTGCAGCCAGAGCTGGCTGCCACTGAGGCCACCTGGCCAAGAGCAGCCCTAGGAGCAGCAGGCAGAGGCAAAGCGAGGTAGGGAGGAAGAAGAGAGGGGAAGAGATTGGCCTTGAAAGGCAGACACACTCTGGGGTCTGCTCCTGGCCAGGGACCCTGCCCAGAGCCATCCCCTGCCTGTCGGGGCCTTGAGGGGCAGCTGTCCAGCTGGGCCGAGGTGTGCCAGCAGCTGCAGCTGTGCCGGGGAGCCTTGGCAGCTCTGGGCCCTGCTGGGCAGGAGGGTCCCTGTGTGCCAGTGGCAGCTGGGGGCCTCAGCCGCCTCCTCTCTCCACAGGAGCACTTCTGGAAAGCAGCTGAAGGACAGTGGCTGCACTACACACCCGGGCAGCTTGAACAGCTCCTCTTCAGTAATGAGGGCCTGGGCAGCTCTCTCAAGAGCTCTGAGAAGAGGACCCTGGAGCAGCCATTGCAGAGATGAAGGCATCTTCCTATAACCCTGTAGATCTTGTGCCCATGGGTATCCCCAAGATGCCTTCAGTCCCACTTTTGATCTTCCTCTGCCCCGGCCTAGCCCATTCCTTAGTTTTTGTAGAGAGCCCAGGACCAGCCCAGCACCCTCCAGCCCCAGCTGAGACCTACATGGCCCTTCCTCTGCCCCTGAGCCCCCTGGCCCTTCCCTCTAACCAGCACTGAAGGTGAGGCCATCTGCCAGTGTAGGTGATGGCCCCTTCATCTGTTCCAATAAAGAGATGGAGCTGTTACCCCAGTGTCTGCGTGGTACCGCCAGCAAAGCCCACACAACACCAGCCCTACCTGAGCTCCATGTCCAGGAGCAGCCGGGGCTGACCCCAGTGTGGGCAGGCAGGAGCCAGCGGCAGGGCCCCGAGGACTGGAGGAGCCCATGCTGAGCATCCCTGGCCTGAGGGCACATTTCCTTCAGTGGCATCACCTGGGCCTGGACCTCCTCCACTGGCATGCCCAGGAAAAGAGGGAACCATCAAGAGCATCTCCAGTGATGCAGTCTTACCAGCAATTTCAGCAGGAAAAACAAAGTTTCTCCCTAATTAACGCACCCTTGATAGGTCCTAACTGGTGGGCCATCACCAATCCTACACGGTGCTGCACAGGCTCTGCTCCTCTGGGCAAGGGCCAGAAGGGAAAGGCCATGTAGCTGTGGGCCCCAATGGGGCTGATGAACAGCACTGGAGGCACAAGAACCCAGCTGCAACTACACTTGGATTTCCAGGTGAAAACACTCAGTGTAGCTGGACTGGGCTTCCCTCTAAGGCATGTGGGAGTTTTGGAGTGCTCCATAACGTGCACGGGAGGCTGTGGTCCTTTGTGGGACACACAGTGATATTTTAGGTTCCCTCCAAGTTATGGAGGGCACTGGGGTTCCCTGTAAGTCATGCAAGGGATCTGGAATCCTGTGTGAGGCGTGCAGGGGGGTTGGGATGTTTCCCAAGGTGTGCAGGCTGATGGGGGTCTCTCCTGAGGTACGTGAGGGGGGATTTGCGTTCTTAGTGCAGTTGTGGAGAGGGCTGTGGGCTCCCATCAGCCTGCTGGTGCTTTGTGTCCCTCCTGCTGCACGCAGTGGGGCTGGAGTCTCTTCTGAGGCACGCAGGGGATGGGGTCCCTCCCGGGGTCCCTCCTGGGGCAGTCCGGCTCGGGGCTGCAGCGGCCCAGGGGCACCCAGGGCCAGCCGCTGTGCCGGGCTGGTGGTGCCGAGGGGTTGAGGTGCCGCTGCACGGGCACGGCTCAGGCGCTGCTGAGCAGCCCGAGACCAGGGGCCACGGCCCACACTGCCTCCATCGGAGCTGGGAACACAGACAGCCCCGCCGGCAGAGCGGTGGCACCGGGCCCCAGCCAGCGCCGGGGCGAACGGAGCCGATGCCAGAGGAGCTGTGGGGCCCGCCCGGCTCTCCGGGCCTGTGGGCAGCCCGGGCGGGAGCGGCTCGCTCTGTGCCGCGCTCTCCCTACAGAACAGGGCTCCGAGTGAGCGCCCGGCTCCTGCCGCTGCCTCGGCAATGCTGAGGGGGACTCGGGGCCGCAACGGAACTCGCCAGGGAGAGAAACAGTTCATAGGAGACTTCTTTAGGCCTGTCTAAAGATGAACTGAGAAGCAACTTCAAATCCCAGGCTAAACAGTGTGTTTTAATGTGTGCTGATTCCTGGAAGACGCTTTGTTTGTAACTGCACATCAGGCCCGTGGTGCCGTTCCAGCGAGCACCAACAGCCAGGAAAGAGCTCTGCTGTTTGCAGCGCGGCTGGGACGAGGGAAATGAGTCCACATCCCTACACATGCCCGCTCTGCCTTCAGGGCTGCTATAAATGAGTAGCCGATTTGATGAATAAAGAAGAATTTATTCTAGAATCAAAATAAAATCGTAAAATCCAGAATCAAAAGTCAGATCGGCGCTGAACCGGGCGAACAGCGTCGGGTGGGGCAGGGAGAGGCTTGCGAGCACCGCTTCACCGTGCTGCACAAACCGCCACTGTCCCAGGGGGATTTTATATGTTTTCAGGCCTTTCGGGGGTCCCCTGGAATACACCTCTTGCGGACAAATATTCCTGAGTGTCTGTCATTATAATCTTATCGGACAGAGGTTTCCTGGAAATATGCGTCTTGCAGATGAACAGTCATGTTGGCCTTGGTGTATATCACTATAATCTCGTCAGAGGCGGTATCCTGGAAATATTCTGGGATTCTTATCAGACAAGGTTATAACTTCAGCACAAATTTATTCATGCTATGGATCACAGTATCCTCCCCCCCACACCTTTCTTTATTATTTTATGAATTTATGTGTTTTTAGAATATATTTTGATAAAGTTCTTCAATTTCATCATCCGTATTTACAAGACTTAACAACTACTTTTCTCTACTACTAATCAGCATATCAAATTAATTTTTCATAAGATTGGTTATTCTGCTATTTGATTCTTTTTATTTGGATGCTCCATTCTACATCAATGCAAGTGCCTATTGTATCCTGAGTTATGTTTTGACTGCATAGTAGCTTTATGCTACTTGTAAAATATTTTTTTCATGCTTTTTCATGTTATCTGTTAAAATTCATTTTAATCGTGTTTGAGCTTCAAATCTGGCCAGAGCTTCAGCACCTCTGCTCTTTCTATTTTCTTTCAATTCCATTTTTTTAGTTCTGTTGGCTGTTCCCTTGGATTGACCAGATTTCATTGTAGCTAAGTCAGGACCAATGGGCATTGCTGCTATTTGCATGCTTTGGACAACAGAACCGATTAGTGGGATAAAACATGGTATGAGACAAGGCAGAAGTAATGGCCCCATTCTTGAACATAATATTAAAAATCCTATTTTTTTCCACCAAGCTCCCCCTCCAAACAATTGATCCCACCAAGAAGCTTGAAGGATAGATTTCCATTTTTGAACTGCTACATGTGCCACTTTCTTAATTTCTGCTGCAAGGCTTCTTAAGCTTTCTCCATAGTCATCCATTTCTACCTAGCATTTGGATGGATTGAACTTTCTGCCGACTCCCCTTTCTTCTGCTAACAAGTATTCTAAAGCCATTCGGTTTTGATACACGAATGCTTGCATTTGTGAGTGTTGTTTAGCTAACAACTCAAGAGCATCAGAAGTATGATTTGGTATCATTTCTCCTGCGGCTTGAAGTCCTATTAGTTGGTTTAATAGGTAAATTGGGGTCCAATATCCCCAGCTTCCATCTTGAGCCCACGTTGCTGGACCGTAGTAAGCTATTGTTCTTTCTGCAGGCCACTCATCTTCTCCCACTTCTGATTCCCTCCTGCTTTTTGAAACTCAAGATTCAGATCTCTCTTTTCTCTGTCTAGGGTCTCATATAGGGGTGCTCCTAACAGCTTACTTGCAGACTTTGGCAGAACGAAAAAGGAGGGTCCAATCATTTTCAGAGCACAGGATCCTTTCCACCGGCGCAGTATTTCACTGTACGCCTTTTCCCACACATCCAGTATATTCTGTTAGGTGCTTTCCCTTGGGCATTTACAGTTTCTGGTTTCTCCCAGTAATTCTTGAAGCCTTTTAAGGCTCACTAAGGATTAGCTCCAGGGCTTTTGTGCCAACATCATTTGGTCATTCCATTCACTATTTGTCTTTTTCATTTGACTCCAATATCCAGTGGGGGGTTCTGGTTGTCAGACTCTGGGATTACTATTTGAATTTATTGCTAAAGTGAATATACAAGGAGTATATCCCACTACTTTAGTAGGTCTTTTTCCTTCTCTGCTGATACAAACTCTTCCAATTATTTGGTGATGTAAAACCCACCCTTCGGGGTGCTTTAATGTTTTGGAAACTTCGGTATGATTGGAGAGTGATAGTCACAAAACCCAAAGTTGCATCATGTTGGCATCCACCAATCTGTTATAAATGAGTAGCCAATTGGATTAAAAAAAAAAGAATTTATTCTATAATAAAAATAAAGTTGTAAAAAGCCACAAGTAAAAGTCAGAACAGGAACCAGGCATGGGCTTCTGTGACCAGCAGCGGGTCCCCGAGGGGCAGAAGGAGTCCAAGCTGTGTGTGCCGGGACTGAGGGCACATTTCCTTCAGTGGCATCACCTGGGCCTGGACCTCCTCCAGTGGCGTGCCCAGGAAAAGAGAGAACCATCAAGAGCAACGCCAGAGATGCACCCTGACTTTGGACATGGCTTACTGAAACAGAGAGATGTTCAAGCCCTCAGGGGCTGATTGTTCCCAAGGGAACGTCTTTTGAGAACTCTTTCTCTCTCAAGGACTGATTGTGCAAATAAGGTTTGGTTTCCCAAAACGGATGTTTTGAGAGTGTTTTTCTCTTGTCCCACCAATGGGATGAGGGAGGTATTGTTCCTTCTACCAATCAAGATAACCTGTATCGGAACACCTTATGAAAGGGTTGAACAACCCCAAAATAAAGGCTTTTTGCTTCCTGAAAAACCTCTGCTTGCTCTGTGTGATTGGAACCCTCGCTCTATAATTTGTGTCCTCTAGCGACACCTGACCAGCAGTGTCAGCAGGCAAAACTAAGGTTTTGTTTAGCAAAGGCTCATAGATGAAGTAAAAGATTTACAATCAGGGCAGTCCGATGGGAGTGCGCTCAGGGGGTACAGCCAAGGCCATGAGGTCACGGCAGGCTCTGAGGTCACACAGGTTGAGGTCACGGCAGGCTCTGAGGTCACAGAAGTCCCACAGCCCTGTGGTTGCACAGCACCACAAGGACGAAGCAGTCAGTCCTTGACTGCAACTGTTGCGGCGGCAGCGGCTACAGCGGCAGCGGCTACGGCGGCAGCGGCTACGGCGGCAGCAGCGGCGGTGGCAGCGGTGCTGACACTTGGACAGCGGTTTGAGGACGTTGGTGGCAGCAAGAGTTGGAGGACTGGCAGAGGGCAAGGCACCATGGCCTTCCCTCTGCGCCTCTTCCTCCTGCTCCTCCTGGCAGTGGCCCTGCCTGACAGGGCTGCCCAGGCTGCTCCCTGGCAAGCACAGAGAGCAGGTGAGCCCAAGGCCTGGCTTCTCTTTCCTAGGACAGTGCTGCCTTCTCCCTGGGAAGCGTTGGGGATAGTTTTCCCCGGAGCTTAAGGGAGGGTTTCTGCTGTGGGAGGGAGAGAGTCCCCAGGGGCCCTGGGCTGCTCGAGCCACCCCTCCAGGGATGTTGCACCTGGCCTGCAAAGAGGGTGGAGAGTGACCAGAGCCAGCCCAGAGCTGCCCAGGCTCCCCTGCAGCTTTGGCCATGTCCATTGACATCTGGCTGCCACAGCCTTCCCCAAACCCCTTGTAGTACCCAATTTCCTGAAGCACAAGAGGATCCCAGTGCACCATGGACATGGCTCTGATCTGCGCTCCCTTCTAGATGGGAATCATGACATGGATTATCCGAAAGTCTTGATGAATGACGGCTTGAAATTCTTGGAGGATGTTGGAGGCAAGTTCTCAATACATCTTTCCTGCCAGAATAATCAATGTCAAGGTGGCAAGAGCTCAGCCATGTGCCATTTCCTTAACATAATCTCAGGGGTGATGGGTTCTGGAAACCTTGCCCCACTGGAGCCCTGAGTGATCCCACAGGATCACTGTCAGTGGGAGGAAGGAGCATTTAGCTGTCAATCTTCCCATGTGCAATGCCAGTGTCTCCTTCCATGTGCTCTGTGCAGCCACGGAGAAGAGCAGAGAGGGAAGGGGCCAGGCCCAGGGCTGTGTCCCAGGGCTGTGCCTTGCACAGCTCCTTTGGCAGTCCCAGGGAACCTGAGGATCTCCTACAGAGCCACGAGAGCTGTTCTTTCCTTCCAGTCATTGCAGGAAAGACCCTTGGTGAAGGTGATGCAGCCTCTCGACTCACACCCAGGACTGAGGCTCTGGGAGGTGGTGAGGGTAGGTCAAGGCATATCCCCCAGGGAGAGCTGCCAGCTCAGAGCCCAAAGCTTGGCCAGGGCGGCATCGCTGCAGGCGCCAGGACAGAGCTGTGCACGTGTGTGCCCTCGGCCTGCGCGATCCCCTCACCACTCCTGCAGCTCAGTGCTGCCCGTGCAGATCAGCAGAGATGAGAGAAGCTTCTGTGGCTGTTCAGTTACAGGTGTGTCTGCAGGGAGGACTTTCCCAGCTCCTGGGTTGGTTGCTGAACCCAAGCCTGACTCCCACCTCGGAGGTAAGTGGTGTGTCCCTGCTGACCCCACCGGCTGAGGACTGGTATTGTGGGATCCATTCCTGGAAAATTGAAATACTTTCTTTTCTAAGGTCCTTCGAGACAGAAGATCCAAAATACAGCAGACAAGAAATCCCTGAAACGATCTGAACTCCTACGGCAAATGCTGAAGGAAATGCAGCAGGGAGCACAAGGTGAGTCCATGTCCCTCAGCCTCCTCCTGACACTCAGCAGCCGGGGGCTTTCTCTGCACATCTGGACACGCCATGCCCAGCACAGCGGGAAGGGATCCATGGCAGCCTCGCAGCCCCGCTGCTGCTTTCACGGCCTGCAGGGCTGTTTCCCAGCCTGGCCAGGCTGCAGCTTCTCCCCAGCCTCTGCAGGAAGGCATTTGGCATCAGCTGACAGGGAGCCAGCCCCAAGTGCACCACAGGCCATGCACACCCTGAGATCCCCTGCAATTTCCCTGTCTCCAGGTAGATCAGGTCCAGGGGCTGTTTGGAGAAGCGACCAACCTGCGACAGTCCTGAAATCCTGCCTGTTGGCTGTTCCTTAGACTTTCACAAATATTGCCTCCTGAAGATGGCACACCTGCAAGGAGGAAGAGCTCCATCTGATCCAGCTGTCTCTCTTCCATTCTCCAGAAATGAAACGAGAGCCTGTGCAGCAGGAAACATTTTCTGAAGAAATCAGTGATTCTGTGCCAGACTCTGCTGCAGGAAGAGAGGCCATGCCAGGCACAGTCACACAAGGTAATTGCTGTGCCTCTGGGCCTGAGCTCTCCTAAGGTTTCAGCTGCCATCGCTGCTGCTTGGGCAGTGTCTCCCCTTCAGGGATGTTGCACAGAGCGTGGAAAGGGTGTTGAGAGTGACCACGAGCCAGCTCACAGCTCCCCTGGCCCCTCTGCAGCTTTGGCCTTGTCCACTGACACCTGGCTCCCACAGCCTTACCTGACCCCCTTGCAGTGCCCAGTTCCCTAAGGCAGAAGGGGATGCCAGCACACCCTGGAAAAGGTTCTCATCTGTGCTCCCTTCCAGATAATGTTCCTGGGAAGGCTTCTCCATTAGCTTGGCTGCATAAAGTTTTGAAGCCCTCTGCGCCTCCTACAGGTATGTTCTCAGTGTCCCATGGAGGAAAAATCATTGGCAACCTGGCAGGAACCAGGTGACAGAGGCTTCTGTGGCTGTTGAGTTACAGGGGTGTCTCCAGAGAGGACTTTCCCAGCTCCTTTGCGGATTGGTGTGCAGAAGCCCCACTTCCATCGCAGGGGTGAGTAGCGTCTCCCTGCTGAGCCCACAGGCAGAGCACTGGTTTTGTGGGATCCACTGGGAAATGGAAATATTTTCTCTTGAGGTCTTCCGAGAGAGAAGGACAAACGTACAGGAGAGAAGGAATCCCTGCAGTCAAAGGACATCTGGAAACAAAGAGTGGAAGAATTGCAGAAAGGGCCTGGTGGGTTCATGTCCCTCAGCCTCCTCCTGAGACTCAGCAGCTGGGAGCTTTGTCTGCACATGTGGACACGCCATGCTCGGCACGGTCCACTGCTGCTTTCATGCTTTTTGCCAGCCTGGCGTGGCTGCAGCTTCTCCCCGGCCTCTGCAGGAAGGCATTTGGCATCAGCTGACAGGAAGCCAGCCCCAAGTGCACCACAGGCCATGCACACCCTGAGATCCCCTGAAATTTCCCAGTCTCTGAGCAGATTGGAAGGGGCAGCTGTTTGGAAGAGGGAGGGGCCTGACCCAGCCCAAATAACCTGGGCATTTCCTTGGTCCCTGTCATTGACAAATACTGCCTCCTGAAGATGCCACCACTCAAATGGGGAAGAGCTCCTTACGAGCTAGCTGTCTCTCTTCTTTCTCAAGACATGGACCTAGAGGTTCTGTGGAAGGCAGCATTTCCTGGAGGAAGTGGTCGCTCATCAGCAGCCTCTGATGCCAGAAGGAATGTGATGCCACACACGAGTACAGGCCTAGACACAGGAGGTAACTGCTGTGCTGGGCTCAGCCCTCGGTGGGGCTGTGTGGCAGCAGCTCTCCCCCCAGGGCTGGTCCTTGCACGGCCTGGAAACAGCCAAAGCTGGAGGCACCTCATCTCTGAGGCCTCTGGAGCTCGTTCCCAGCCCTGAGAGATGGCACTTGAGCACCATCGTGCTTCCATCTGCAGCTGCTCCCAGAGCTGGCCCTGAGCACCCAGAGGCCCAAGGCACAGGAGCAGCCCGAGTGGGCACCCTGCCATGAGCCCAGGGCCACAGCCAGCCCTGGCACTCAATGGGAATGATTCTCATCTTGGTTTATTTCTAGATGAGCTTGCTCGGAATGCTCCTCCATTAGCCTGGCAGTATGAAGTTTGGAAGCCTTCTGGGATGCCTGAAGGTACGTTCTCAGTGTTCCATGGCGGAATAATCATTGACAACCTGGCAGGAACCAGGTGACAGAAGCTTCTGTGGCTCTTTAGTTGCAGGTGTGTCTGCAGAGAAGACTTCTCCAGCTCCTGGACTGGATGCTGCACACAAGCCAGGCTCCCATGGCAGAGGTGAGTAGAGTGTCCCTGCTGACCCCACAGCCTGAGCACTGCTTTTCTCAGATCCATTCCTGGGAAGTTGAAATATTTTCTGTTAAGTTCCTCCAACAGGAAAGACCAAACACACATCAGACAAGAAATCCCTGGAGCCATTTGAAGTCATGTGGCACATGCTGAAGGAAATGCAGCAGGGAGCACAAGGTGAGTCCATGTCCCTCAGCCTCCACCTCACACTCAGCAGCCGGGGGCTTTTTCTGCACATCTGGACACGCCATGCCCAGCACAGCGGGAAGGGATCCATGGCAGCCTCGCAGCCCCGCTGCTGCTTTCACGGCCTGCAGGGCTGTTTCCCAGCCTGGCGTGGCTGCAGCTTCTCCCCAGCCTCTGCAGGAAGGCATTTGGCATCAGCTGACAGGGAGCCCCAAGTGCACCACAGGCTATGCACACCCTGAGATCCCCTGCAATTTCCTAATCTCTGGGGAGATCAGGAGCTGCTGCTGTTTTGAGGAGGAAGTGCTTTGGCCCAGTCCCAAGAGCCTGGACATTTTCCTGATCCTTAACCATGCCTTTGACAAGCATTGCCTCTGTAAGATGCCACCAGCCCAATGGGAAATGTTTCCATCTGATTCAGCTCTGCCTCTTCCTTTCTGCAGAAGTGGATGAAGAGGCTGTGCTGAAGGCGGCGTTACCCGGAGGAAGCAGTGGCTCATTAGCAGCCTCTGCTGCAGGAAGGGAGGCCATGCCAGGCACAGTCATAGGAGGTAATTGCTGTGCCTCTGGGCCTGAGCCCTGCTGAGGCTTCAGCTGCCATCACTGCTGCTTGGCAGTGCAGGCACAGCCCAGACAAGACCGGCACAGCCCAGAGGAATTATCCCCAGCAGGCTCAGGACACCCGGCTACTGGGCAGTCCTGCTGGGGTCCCTCCGTGGGAGACACATCCCATAAGCTGGCAGTGGCTGCAAAGGGGTGCCCTTGGTGGGGAATGGGCAGAGGGGGAGGGCAAGGCTCCACTGCATCCTGAGAGTTCCTGGCTCTTGCCCTTTGGGCTGCAGGAGCTGTCCCAGCAGAGGGAGGGCAGCAGGGATGGAACAAGGAAGGGATATTTGTGGCACTGCCTACTGCTGTTTTCCCCAGGGTTTTAGGGAGGGTTTCCTCTGTGGGAGGGGAGAGAGCTCCCAGGAGCCCTGGGCTGCCCCACTTTGCCCTCCAGGCATGTTGCACAGGGCATGGAAAGAGGGTGGAGAGTGACCAGGAGCCAGCCCACAGCTCCCCAGGCCCCTCTGCAGCTTTGGCCGTGTCCACTGACATCTGGCTCCCACGGCCTTACCCGACCCCCTTGCAGTACCCAGCTCCCTAAGGCAGAAGGGGATGCCAGAGCGCACTGAAAATGGTTCTCATATGCGCTCCGTTGTAGATTGGGATAGTGACATGGATTATCTGGAAGCCCTGGTGGAAGATGGCTTGAAATTCTTGGAGGATGTTGGAGGCAAGTTCTCAATTCACCTTTTTACTTAGAGAATAATCGGTGGCAAGGTGGCAGGGCTCAGCCATGTGTCATTCCCCTTAACATAATCTCAGGGGTGATGGATCCTGGAAAGCTTACCCCACTCCCTTCTTGAGCCCTGAGTGATGCCACAGGATCCCTGTCAGTGAGAGGAAGGAGCATTTAGCTGTCAATCTTCCCATTTGCAATGGCAGAGTCACCTTCCATGTGCTCTGTGCAGCCACTGAGAAGAGCAGAGAGGGAAGGGGCCAGGACCAGGGCTGTATCCCAGGGCCGTGCTTTGCACAACTCCTTTGCCGGCCCCAGGGAGCCTGAGGATCTCCTACAGAGCCACGAGAGCTGTTCTGTCCTTCCTCTCGTTGCAGGAAAGCCTCTTGGTGAAGGTGATGCAGCTTCTCAACCCACACCCAGGACTGAGGCTCTGGGAGGTGGTGAGGGTAGGACAAGGCATATCCCCCAGGGAGAGCTGCCAGCTCAGAGCCCAAAACTTGGCCAGGGCGGCATCGCTGCAGGCACCAGGACAGAGCTGTGCACGTGTGTGCCCTCAGCCTGCGCGATCCCCTCACCACTCTTGCAGCTCAGTGCTGCCCGTGCAGATCAGCAGAGATGAGAGAAGCTTCTGTGGCTGTTCAGTTACAGGTGTGTCTGCAGGGAGGTCTTTCCCAGCTCCTGGGTTGGTTGCTGAACCCAAGCCTGACTCCCACCTCGGAGGTAAGTGGTGTGTCCCTGCTGACCCCACAGGCTGAGGACTGGTATTGTGGGATCCATTCCTGGAAAATTGAAATACTTTCTGTTAAGGTCCCCCAAAAAGAAAGACCCAAGATACTGGAACTAAAAAGTCTTTAGCATCAAATCATCTCCTGATACATATATAGAAGTGCAGGGAGGACAAGTTGGGTCCATGTCCCTCAACCCCCTCCTGACACTCAGCAGCCGGAGGCTTTCTCTGCACATCTGGACACGCCATGCCCAGCACAGCAGGAAGGGATCCATGGCAGCCTCACAGCCCCACTGCTGCTTTCATGCATTAGCATCAGCTGACAGGGAGCCCAAGGTGCATCTCAGGCCATGCACACCCTGAGATTCCCTGCAATTTCCTGGTCCCAGGGCAGATCAGGAGGGGCAGCTGTTTGGAGGAGGGTGTGCTCTGGTCCAGCCCCAACACCGTGGGCATTTTCCTGATCTTCGAATGTGAATTTGACAAGCATTACCTGTTGAAGATGCTACCTCTCCAACAGAGAATGTTTCCACCTGATCTTGATATCCCTCTTCTTTCTCAAGTGGTGGACCAAAAGGCTAAGTACAAGAAGGCACTTCCCAGAGGAAGCAGTGGCTCGTTGGCAGCCTCTGCTGCAGGAAAGAAGGCGATGCCAGGCACAGGCCCAGACACAGGAGGTAACTGCTGTGTTGGGCTCAGCCCTCGGCGGGGCTGTGTGGCAGCAGCTCTCCCCCCAGGGCCGGCACTTACACAGCCCAGCAACAACCAAAGCTTGAGGCACCTCAGCTCTGAGGCCTCTGGAGCTCTTTCCCAGCCCCTGGGAAATGGGACTCGTTCACCAACATCCCTCCTGCTACCACTGCTCCCAGAGCTGGCCCTGAGTGCCCAGTGGCCCAAGGCACAGGAGCAGCCCTGAGTGGGAGCCCTGCTGCAAGTCCAGGGCCACAGCCAGCCCCACCAGCCAACTGGGCAGGGCCTGCCCTGGCTCCTGGCAGGGCCTGGCTCTGTCCCCTTGCGCTCAGGGAGCTGTCACGGAGCAGGGAGAGCCGGGGTGGCAGTGGCTGCTCAGGGATGGCTTTGGCCTGAGTCCCTGGAAGGAGCCACTGGCCAAGCAGCTGCGCTGCCCCCCCGGGCTCTGCTCCCGGCCTTCTGGGCTTTGTCAGGTGGCACAGCCTGTGCCAAGGGGCAGCAAGGTGCCTGCAGGCCTCAGCTCTGGGGGAAACAGAGAACGGCCGGGCCATACCCACCATGCTCAGCAGCGGAGCACGGCACAGGCTCACACTGCCCATTGCTTCCACAGATGCAAGCGGCACAACACGCGTTCCTGATTCCCAAAAGGGCATTGAAAGGGGTTTCTGTCAAGGAACACGCTGTTGGCTAGGGATAACAGTAGGCCTGCTTGCTATGGAGCTTATCTTCATGGGCTGCTTTGGAATCTGCTATGTCTGCAAGAGAAAACGGTGAGTGTTTTGTTCATCTTTCGCTTAAACAGCTCCTTTGCAAGTCAATTGTAGACAGGAAACATTCTCAGTGAGGCTGCTGTGGACTTGTGGGTACTCAGTGGCTGTCCAAAGAACTCTGCTGAGAGTTCTGCTGCTGCCCAGGGCTTTCATTGGTCTCTTAACTGTGGGGCCTTGTTCTGGGGAGCCCACTCGGGCTGCAGCCAGAGCTGGCTGCCACTGAGGCCACCTGGCCAAGAGCAGCCCTAGGAGCAGCAGGCAGAGGCAAAGCGAGGTAGGGAGGAAGAAGAGAGGGGAAGAGATTGGCCTTGAAAGGCAGACACACTCTGGGGTCCGCTCCTGGCCAGGGACCCTGCCCAGAGCCATCCCCTGCCTGTCGGGGCCTTGAGGGGCAGCTGTCCAGCTGGGCCGAGGTGTGCCAGCAGCTCCAGCCATGCTGGGGAGCCGTGGCAGCTCTGGGCCCTGCTGGGCAGGAGGGTCCCTGTGTGCTAGTGGCAGCTGGGGGCCTCAGCCGCCTCCTCTCTCCACAGGAGCACTTCTGGAAAGCAGCTGAAGGACAGTGGCTGCACTACACACCCGGGCAGCTTGAGCAGCTCCTCTTCAGTAATGAGGGCCTGGGCAGCTCTCTCAAGAGCTCTGAGAAGAGGACCCTGGAGCAGCCATTCCAGAGATGAAGGAATTTTCTTATAACCCTGTAGATCTTATCCCCATGGGTATCCCCAAGGTGCCTTCAGTCCCACTTTTGATCTTCCTCTGCCCCGGCCTAGCCCATTCTTTAGTTTTTGTAGAGACCCCAGGACCAGCCCAGCACCCTCCAGCCCCAGCTGAGACCTACATGGCCCTTCCTCTGCCCCTGAGCCCCCTGGCCCTTCCCTCTAACCAGCACTGAAGGTGAGGCCATCTGCCAGTGTAGGTGATGGCCCCTTCATTTGTTCCAATAAAGAGATGGAGCTGTTACCCCAGTGTCCGCGTGGTACCGCCAGCAAAGCCCACACAACACCAGCCCTACCCGAGCTCCATGTCCAGGAGCAGCCGGGGCTGACCCCAGTGTGGGCAGGCAGGAGCCAGCGGCAGGGCCCCGAGGACTGGAGGAGCCCATGCTGAGCATCCCTGGCCTGAGGGCACATTTCCTTCAGTGGCATCACCTGGGCCTGGACCTCCTCCACTGGCATGCCCAGGAAAAGAGGGAACCATCAAGAGCATCTCCAGGGATGCAGTCTTACCAGCAATGTCAGCAGGAAAAACAAAGTTTCTCCCTAATTAACGCACCCTTGATAGGTCCTAACTGGTGGGCCATCACCAATCCTACACGGTGCTGCACAGGCTCTGCTCCTCTGGGCAAGGGCCAGAAGGGAAAGGCCATGTAGCTGTGGGCCCCAATGGGGCTGATGAACAGCACTGGAGGCACAAGAACCCAGCTGCAACTACACTGGATTTCCAGGTGAAAACACTCAGTGTAGCTGGACTGGGCTTCCCTCTAAGGCATGTGGGGGCTTTGGAGTGCCCCATAAGGTTCAGAGGAGGCTGTGGTCCTTTGTGGGACACACAGGGATATTTTAGGTTCCCTCCAAGTTATGGAGGGCACTGGGGTTCCCTGTAAGTCATGCAAGGGATCTGGAATCCTGTGTGAGGTGTGCAGGGGGGTTGGGATGTTTCCCAAGGTGTGCAGGCTGATGGGCGTCTCTCCTGAGGTACGTGAGGGGGGATTTGCGTTCTTAGTGCAGTTGTGGAGAGGGCTGTGGGCTCCCATCAGCCTGCTGGTGCTTTGTGTCCCTCCTGCTGCACGCAGTGGGGCTGGAGTCTCTTCTGAGGCACGCAGGGGATGGGGTCCCTCCCGGGGTCCCTCCTGGGGCAGTCCGGCTCGGGGCTGCAGCGGCCCAGGGGCACCCAGGGCCAGCCGCTGTGCCGGGCTGGTGGTGCCGAGGGGTTGAGGTGCCGCTGCACGGGCACGGCTCAGGCGCTGCTGAGCAGCCCGAGACCAGGGGCCACGGCCCACACTGCCTCCATCGGAGCTGGGAACACAGACAGCCCCGCCGGCAGAGCGGTGGCACCGGGCCCCAGCCAGCGCCGGGGCGAACGGAGCCGATGCCAGAGGAGCTGTGGGGCCCGCCCGGCTCTCCGGGCCTGTGGGCAGCCCGGGCGGGAGCGGCTCGCTCTGTGCCGCGCTCTCCCTACAGAACAGGGCTCCGAGTGAGCGCCCGGCTCCTGCCGCTGCCTCGGCAATGCTGAGGGGGACTCGGGGCCGCAACGGAACTCGCCAGGGAGAGAAACAGTTCATAGGAGACTTCTTTAGGCCTGTCTAAAGATGAACTGAGAAGCAACTTCAAATCCCAGGCTAAACAGTGTGTTTTAATGTGTGCTGATTCCTGGAAGACGCTTTGTTTGTAACTGCACATCAGGCCCGTGGTGCCGTTCCAGCGAGCACCAACAGCCAGGAAAGAGCTCTGCTGTTTGCAGCGCGGCTGGGACGAGGGAAATGAGTCCACATCCCTACACATGCCCGCTCTGCCTTCAGGGCTGCTATAAATGAGTAGCCGATTTGATGAATACAGAAGAATTTATTCTAGAATCAAAATAAAATCGTAAAATCCAGAATCAAAAGTCAGATCGGCGCTGAACCGGGCGAACAGCGTCGGATGGGGCAGGGAGAGTCTTGCGAGCACCGCTTCACCGTGCTGCACAAACCGCCACTGTCCCAGGGGGATTTTATATGGTTTCAGGCCTTTCGGGGGTCCCCTGGAATACACCTCTTGCGGACAAATATTCCTGAGTGTCTGTCATTATAATCTTATTGGGCGGAAGTTTCCTGGAAATACGCTGGGATTCTTATCAGACAAGATTATAACTTCAGCACAAATTTATTCATGCTATGGATCACAGTCCAACCCCCCCAATTCCCTTTCTTTATTAATTTATGAACTCATGCTTTTAGGATTAATTTTGATAAAGTTCTTTAATTTCATCATCAGTATTTACAAGAATTAACAACTACTTTTTCTCTACTGCTAATCAGCATATCAAATTAAATTTTATTAAATTAAATTTTTCATAAGATTGGTTATTCTGCTATCTGATTCTTTTTATTTGGATGCTCCATTCTATATCAATGCAAGTGCCTATTGTATCCTGAGTTATGTTTTGACTGCATAGTAGCTTTATGCTACTTGTAAAATACTTTTTTCATGCTTTTTCATGTTATCTGTTAAAATTCATTTTAATCGTGTTTGAGCTTCAAATCTGGCCAGAGCTTCAGCACCTCTGCTCTTTCTATTTTCTTTCAATTCCATTTTTTTAGTTCTGTTGGCTGTTTTCTTGGATTGACCAGATTTCATTGTAGCTAAGTCAGGACCAATGGGCATTGCTGCTATTTGCATGCTTTGGACAACAGAACCGATTAGTGGGATAAAACATGGTATGAGACAAGGCAGAAGTAATAGCCCCATTCTTGAACATAATATTAAAAATCCTATTTTTTTCCACCAAGCTCCCCCTCCAAACAATTGATCCCACCAAGAAGCTTGAAGGATAGATTTCCATTTTTGAACTGCTACATGTGCCACTTTCTTAATTTCTGCTGCAAGGCTTCTTAAGCTTTCTCCATAGTCATCCATTTCTACCTAGCATTTGGATGGATTGAACTTTCTGACGACTCCCCCTTCTTCTGCTAACAAGTAGTCTAAAGCCATTTGGTTTTGATACACGAATGCTCCCATTTGTGAGTGTTGTTTAGCTAACAACTCAAGAGCATCAGAAGTATGATTTGATATCATTTCTCCTGCGGCTTGAAGTCCTATTAGTTGGTTTAATAGGTAAATTGGGGTCCAATATCCCCAGCTTCCATCTTGAGCCCACGTTGCTGGACCGTAGTAAGCTATTATTCTTTCTGCAGGCCACTCATCTTCTCCCACTTCTGATTCCCTCCTGCTTTTGGAAACTCAAGATTCAGCTCTCTCTTTTCTCTGTCTAGGGTCTCATATAGGGGTGCTCCTAACAGCTTACTTGCAGACTTTGGCAGCACGAAAAAGGAGGGTCCAATCATTTTCAGAGCACAGGATCCTTTCCACCTGTACGGTAATTCACTGTACGCCTTTTCCCACACATCCAGTATATTCTGTTAGGTGCTTTCCCTTGGGCATTTACAGTTTCTGGTTTCTCCCAGTAATTCTTGAAGCCTTTTAAGGCTCGCTAAGGATTAGCTCCAGGGCTTTTGTGCCAACATCATTTGGTCATTCCATTCACTATTTGTCTTTTTCATTTGACTCCAATATCCAGCGGGAGTTTCTGGTTGTCAGACTCTGGTATTACTATTTGAATTCATTGCTAAAGTGAATATACAAGGAGTAAATCCCACTACTTTAGTAGGTCTTTTTCCTTCTCTGCTCTTCCAATTATTTGGTGATGTAAAACCCACCCTTCGGGGTGCTTTAATGTTTGGGAAATTTGGGTGTGATTGGAGAGTGATAGTCACAAAACCCAAAGTTGCATCATGTTGGCATCCACCAATCTGTTATAAATGAGTAGCCAATTGGATTAAAAAAAAATTTATTCTATAATAAAAATAAAGTTGTAAAAAGCCACAAGTAAAAGTCAGAACAGGAACCAGGCATGGGCTTCTGTGACCAGCAGCGGGTCCCCGAGGGGCAGAAGGAGTTCAAGCTGAGTGTGCCGGGACTGAGGGCACATTTCCTTCAGTGGCATCACCTGGGCCTGGACCTCCTCCAGTGGCATGCCCAGGAAAAGAGAGAACCATCAAGAGCAACGCCAGAGATGCACCCTGACTTTGGACATGGCTTACTGAAACAGAGAGATGTTCAAGCCCTCAGGGGCTGATTGTTCCCAAGGGAACGTCTTTTGAGAACTCTTTCTCTCTCAAGGACTGATTGTGCAAATAAGGTTTGGTTTCCCAAAATGGATGTTCTGAGAGTGTTTTTCTTTTGTCCCACCAATGGGATGAGGGAGGTATTGTTCCTTCTACCAATCAAGATAACCTGTATCGGAACACCTTATGAAAGGGTTGAACAACCCCAAAATAAAGGCTTTTTGCTTCCTGAAAAACCTCTGCTTGCTCTGTGTGATTGGAACCCTCGCTCTATAATTTGTGTCCTCTAGTGACACCTGACCAGCAGTGTCAGCAGGCAAAACTAAGGTTTTGTTTAGCAAAGGCTCATAGATGAAGTAAAAGATTTACAATCAGGGCAGTCCGATGGGAGTGCGCCCAGGGGGTACAGCCAAGGCCATGAGGTCACGGCAGGCTCTGAGGTCACACAGGTTGAGGTCACAGCAGGCTCTGAGGTCACACAGGTTGAGGTCACGGCAGGCTCTGAGGTCACAGAAGTCCCACAGCCCTGTGGTTGCACAGCACCACAAGGACGAAGCAGTCAGTCCTTGACTGCAACTGTTGCGGCGGCAGCAGCTACAGCGGCAGCGGCTACGGCGGCAGCGGCTACGGCGGCAGCAGCGGCGGTGGCAGCGGTGCTGACACTTGGACAGCGGTTTGAGGACGTTGGTGGCAGCAAGAGTTGGAGTACTGGCAGAGGGCAAGGCACCATGGCCTTTCCTCTGCGCCTCTTCCTCCTGCTCCTCCTGGCAGTGGCCCTGCCTGACAGGGCTGCCCAGGCTGCTCCCTGGCAAGCACAGAGAGCAGGTGAGCCCAAGGCCTGGCTTCTCTTTCCTAGGACAGTGCTGCCTTCTCCCTGGGAAGCGTTGGGGATAGTTTTCCCCAGAGCTTAAGGGAGGGTTTCTGCTGTGGGAGGGAGAGAGTCCTCAGGGGCCCTGGGCTGCTCGAGCCACCCCTCCAGGGGATGTTGCACCTGGCCTGCAAAGAGGGTGGAGAGTGACCAGAGCCAGCCCAGAGCTGCCCAGGCTCCCCTGCAGCTTTGGCCATGTCCATTGACATCTGGCTGCCACAGCCTTCCCCAAACCCCTTGTAGTACCCAATTTCCTGAAGCACAAGAGGATCCCAGTGCACCATGGACATGGCTCTGATCTGCGCTCCCTTCTAGATGGGAATCATGACATGGATTATCCGGAAGTCTTGATGAATGACGGCTTGAAATTCTTGGAGGATGTTGGAGGCAAGTTCTCAATACATCTTTCCTGCCAGAATAATCAATGTCAAGGTGGCAAGAGCTCAGCCATGTGCCATTTCCTTAACATAATCTCAGGGGTGATGGGTTCTGGAAACCTTGCCCCACTGGAGCCCTGAGTGATCCCACAGGATCACTGTCAGTGGGAGGAAGGAGCATTTAGCTGTCAATCTTCCCATGTGCAATGCCAGTGTCTCCTTCCATGTGCTCTGTGCAGCCACGGAGAAGAGCAGAGAGGGAAGGGGCCAGGCCCAGGGTTGTGTCCCAGGGCTGTGCCTTGCACAGCTCCTTTGGCAGTCCCAGGGAACCTGAGGATCTCCTACAGAGCCACGAGAGCTGTTCTTTCCTTCCAGTCATTGCAGGAAAGACCCTTGGTGAAGGTGATGCAGCTTCTCTACTCACACCCAGGACTGAGGCTCTGGGAGGTGGTGAGGGTAGGTCAAGGCATATCCCCCAGGGAGAGCTGCCAGCTCAGAGCCCAAAACTTGGCCAGGGCGGCATCGCTGCTGGCGCCAGGACAGAGTTGTGCACGTGTGTGCCCTCGGCCTGCGCGATCCCCTCACCACTCCTGCAGCTCAGTGCTGCCCGTGCAGATCAGCAGAGATGAGAGAAGCTTCTGTGGCTGTTCAGTTACAGGTGTGTCTGCAGGGAGGACTTCCCCAGCTCCTGGGTTGGTTGCTGAACCCAAGCCTGACTCCCACCTCGGAGGTAAGTGGTGTGTCCCTGCTGACCCCACAGGCTGAGGACTGGTATTGTGGGATCCATTCCTGGAAAATTGAAATACTTTCTTTTCTAAGGTCCTTCGAGACAGAAGATCCAAAATACAGCAGACAAGAAATCCCTGAAACGATCTGAACTCCTACGGCAAATGCTGAAGGAAATGCAGCAGGGAGCACAAGGTGGGTGCATGTCCCTCAGCCTCCTCCTGACACTCAGCAGCCGGGGGCTTTCTCTGCACATCTGGACACACCATGCCCAGCACAGCGGGAAGGGATCCATGGCAGCCTTGCAGCCCCGCTGCTGCTTTCACAGCCTGCAGGGCTGTTTCTCAGCCTGGCCTGGCTGCAGCTTCTCCCCAGCCTCTGCAGGAAGGCATTTGGCATCAGCTGACAGGGAGCCCCAAGTGCACCACAGGCCATGCACACCCTGAGATCCCCTGCAATTTCCCTGTCTCCAGGTAGATCAGGTCCAGGGACTGTTTGGAGAAGCGTCCAACCTGCGACAGTCCTGAAATCCTGCCTGTTGGCTGTTCCTTATCCGTGCCTTTCACAAATATTGCCTCCTGAAGATGGCACACCTGCAAGGAGGAAGAGCTCCATCTGATCCAGCTGTCTCTCTTCCATTCTCCAGAAATGAAACGAGAGCCTGTGCAGCAGGAAACATTTTCTGAAGAAATCAGTGATTCTGTGCCAGACTCTGCTGCAGGAAGAGAGGCCATGCCAGGCACAGTCACACAAGGTAATTGCTGTGCCTCTGGGCCTGAGCTCTCCTAAGGTTTCAGCTGCCATCGCTGCTGCTTGGGCAGTGTCTGCCCTTCAGGGATGTTGCACAGAGCATGGAAAGGGTGTTGAGAGTGACCACGAGCCAGCTCACAGCTCCCCTGGCCCCTCTGCAGCTTTGGCCTTGTCCACTGACACCTGGCTCCCACAGCCTTACCTGACCCCCTTGCAGTGCCCAGTTCCCTAAGGCAGAAGGGGATGCCAGCACACCCTGGAAAAGGTTCTCATCTGTGCTCCCTTCCAGATAATGTTCCTGGGAAGGCTTCTCCATTAGCTTGGCTGCATAAAGTTTTGAAGCCCTCTGCGCCTCCTACAGGTATGTTCTCAGTGTCCCATGGAGGAAAAATCATTGGCAACCTGACAGGAACCAGGTGACAGAGGCTTCTGTGGCTGTTGAATTACAGGGGTGTCTGCAGAGAGGACTTTCCCAGCTCCTTTGCTGATTGGCGTGCAGAAGCCCCACTTCCATCGCAGGGGTGAGTAGCGTCTCCCTGCTGAGCCCACAGGCAGAGTACTGGTTTTGTGGGATCCACTGGGAAATGGAAATATTTTCTCTTGAGGTCTTCCGAGAGAGAAGGACAAACGTACAGGAGAGAAGGAATCCCTGCAGTCAAAGGACATCTGGAAACAAAGAGTGGAAGAATTGCAGAAAGGGCCTGGTGGGTTCATGTCCCTCAGCCTCCTCCTGAGACTCAGCAGCTGGGAGCTTTGTCTGCACATGTGGACACGCCATGCTCGGCACGGTCCACTGCTGCTTTCATGCTTTTTGCCAGCCTGGCGTGGCTGCAGCTTCTCCCCAGCCTCTGCAGGAAGGCATTTGGCATCAGCTGACAGGGAGCCAGCCCCAAGTGCACCACAGGCCATGCACACCCTGAGATCCCCTGAAATTTCCCAGTCTCTGAGCAGATTGGAAGGGGCAGCTGTTTGGAAGAGGGAGGGGTCTGACCCAGCCCAAATAACCTGGGCATTTCCCTGGTCCCTGTCATTGCCAAATACTGCCTCCTGAAGATGCCACCACTCAAATGGGGAACAGCTCCTTACGAGCTAGCTGTCTCTCTTCTTTCTCAAGACATGGACCTAGAGGTTCTGTGGAAGGCAGCATTTCCTGGAGGAAGTGGTCGCTCATCAGCAGCCTCTGATGCCAGAAGGAATGTGATGCCACACACGAGTACAGGCCCAGACACAGGAGGTAACTGCTGTGCTGGGCTCAGCCCTCGGTGGGGCTGTGTGGCAGCAGCTCTCCCCCCAGGGCTGGTCCTTGCACGGCCTGGAAACAGCCAAAGCTGGAGGCACCTCATCTCTGAGGCCTCTGGAGCTCGTTCCCAGCCCCTGAGAGATGGCACTTGAGCACCATCGTGCTTCCATCTGCAGCTGCTCCCAGAGCTGGCCCTGAGCACCCAGAGGCCCAAGGCACAGGAGCAGCCCCGAGTGGGCACCCTGCCATGAGCCCAGGGCCACAGCCAGCCCTGGCACTCAATGGGAATGATTCTCATCTTGGTTTATTTCTAGATGAGCTTGCTCGGAAGGCTCCTCCATTAGCCTGGCAGTATGAAGTTTTGAAGCCTTCTGGGACGCCTGCAGGTACGTTCTCAGTGTTCCATGGAGGAATAATCATTGACAACCTGGCAGGAACCAGGTGACAGAAGCATCTGTGGCTCTTTAGTTGCAGGTGTGTCTGCAGAGAAGACTTCTCCAGCTCCTGGGCTGGATGCTGCACACAAGCCAGGCTCCCATGGCAGAGGTGAGTAGGGTGTCCCTGCTGACCCCACAGCCTGAGCACTGCTTTTCTCAGATCCATTCCTGGGAAGTTGAAATATTTTCTGTTAAGTTCCTCCAACAGGAAAGACCAAACACACATCAGACAAGAAATCCCTGGAGCCATTTGAAGTCATGTGGCAAATGCTGAAGGAAATGCAGCAGGGAGCACAAGGTGAGTCCATGTCCCTCAGCCTCCACCTCTCACTCAGCAGCCGGGGGCTTTTTCTGCACATCTGGACACGCCATGCCCAGCACAGCGGGAAGGGATCCATGGCAGCCTCGCAGCCCCGCTGCTGCTTTCACGGCCTGCAGGGCTGTTTCCCAGCCTGGCGTGGCTGCAGCTTCTCCCCAGCCTCTGCAGGAAGGCATTTGGCATCAGCTGACAGGGAGCCCCAAGTGCACCACAGGCTATGCACACCCTTAGATCCCCTGCAATTTCCTAATCTCTGGATAGATCAGGAGCTGCTGCTGTTTTGAGGAGGAAGTGCTTTGGCCCAGTCCCAAGAGCCTGGACATTTTCCTGATCCTTAACCATGCCTTTGACAAGCATTGCCTCTGTAAGATGCCACCACCCCAATGGGAAATGTTTCCATCTGATTCAGCTCTGCCTCTTCCTTTCTGCAGAAGTGGATGAAGAGGCTGTGCTGAAGGCGGCGTTTCCCGGAGGAAGCAGTGGCTCATTAGCAGCCTCTGCTGCAGGAAGGGAGGCCATGCCAGGCACAGTCATAGGAGGTAATTGCTGTGCCTCTGGGCCTGAGCCCTGCTGAGGCTTCAGCTGCCATCACTGCTGCTTGGCAGTGCAGGCACAGCCCAGACAAGACCGGCACAGCCCAGAGGAATTATCCCCAGCAGGCTCAGGACACCCGGCTACTGGGCAGTCCTGCTGGGGTCCCTCCGTGGGAGACACATCCCATAAGCTGGCAGTGGCTGCAAAAAGGTGCCCTTGGTGGGGAATGGGCAGAGGGGGAGGGCAAGGCTCCACTGCATCCTGAGAGTTCCTGGCTCTTGCCCTTTGGGCTGCAGGAGCTGTCCCAGCAGAGGGAGGGCAGCAGGGATGGAACAAGGAAGGGATATTTGTGGCACTGCCTACTGCTGTTTTCCCCAGGGTTTTAGGGAGGGTTTCCTCTGTGGGAGGGGAGAGAGCTCCTAGGAGCCCTGGGCTGCCCCACTTTCCCCTCCAGGCATGTTGCACAGGGCATGGAAAGAGGGTGGAGAGTGACCAGGAGCCAGCCCACAGCTCCCCAGGCCCCTCTGCAGCTTTGGCCATGTCCACTGACATCTGGCTCCCACAGCCTTACCCGACCCCCTTGCAGTACCCAGCTCCCTAAGGCAGAAGGGGATGCCAGAGTGCACTGAAAATGGTTCTCATATGCGCTCCGTTGTAGATTGGGATAGTGACATGGATTATCTGGAAGCCCTGGTGGAAGATGGCTTGAAATTCTTGGAGGATGTTGGAGGCAAGTTCTCAATTCCCCTTTTTACCTAGAGAATAATCGGTGGCAAGGTGGCAAGAGCTCAGCCATGTGTCATTCGTCTTAACATAATCTCAGGGGTGATGGATCCTGGAAAGCTTACCCCACTCCCTTCTTGGGCCCTGAGTGATGCCACAGGATCCTTGTCAGTGAGAGGAAGGAGCATTTAGCTGTCAATCTTCCCATGTGCAATGGCAGAGTCACCTTCCATGTGCTCTGTGCAGCCACGGAGAAGAGCAGAGAGGGAAGGGGCCAGGCCCAGGGCTGTGTCCCAGGGCTGTGCCTTGCACAACTCCTTTGGCAATCCCAGGGATCCTGAGGATCTCCTACAGAGCCACGAGAGCTGTTCTGTCCTTCCTGTCGTTGCAGGAAAGCCTCTTGGTGAAGGTGATGCAGCTTCTCAACCCACACCCAGGACTGAGGCTCTGGGAGGTGGTGAGGGTAGGTCAAGGCATATCCCCCAGGGAGAGCTGACAGCTCAGAGCCCAAAGCTTGGCCAGGGCGGCATCGCTGCAGGCACCAGGACAGAGCTGTGCACGTGTGTGCCCTCGGCCTGCGCGATCCCCTCACCACTCCTGCAGCTCAGTGCTGCCCGTGCAGATCAGCAGAGATGAGAGAAGCTTCTGTGGCTGTTTAGTTACAGGTGTGTCTGCAGGAAGGTCTTTCCCAGCTCCTGGGTTGGTTGCTGCACCCAAGCCTGACTCCAATCGCAGGGGTAAGTGGTGTGTCCCTGCTGACCCCACCAGCTGAGGACTGGTATTGTGGGATCCATTCCTGGAAAATTGAAATACTTTCTGTTAAGGTGCCCCAAAAAGAAAGACCCAAGATACTGGAACTAAAAAGTCTCTAGCATCAAATCATCTCCTGATACATATATAGAAAGAAGTGCAGGGAGGACAAGTTTGGTCCATGTCCCTCAACTCCCTCCTGACACTCAGCAGCCGGGGGCTTTCTCTGCACATCTGGACACGCCATGCCCAGCACAGCAGGAAGGGATCCATGGCAGCCTCACAGCCCCACTGCTGCTTTCATGCATTAGCATCAGCTGACAGGTAGCCCAAGGTGCATCTCAGGCCATGCACACCCTGAAACCCCTGCAATTTCCTGGTCCCAGGGCAGATCAGGAGGGGCAGCTGTTTGGACGAGGGTGTGCTCTGGTCCAGCCCCAACACCGTGGGCATTTTCCTGATCTTCAAATGTGAATTTGACAAGCATTACCTGTTGAAGATGCTACCTCTCCAATGGAGAATGTTTCCAGCTGATCTTGATATCCCTCTTCTTTCTCAAGTGGTGGACCAAAAGGCTAAGTACAAGAAGGCACTTCCCAGAGGAAGCAGTGGCTCGTTGGCAGCCTCTACTGCAGGAAAGAAGGCGATGCCAGGCACAGGCCCAGACACAGGAGGTAATTGCTGTGCTGGGCTCAGCCCTCGGCGGGGCTGTGTGGCAGCAGCTCTCCCCCCAGGGCCGGCACTTACACAGCCCAGCAACAACCAAAGCTTGAGGCACCTCAGCTCTGAGGCCTCTGGAGTTCTTTCCCAGCCCCTGGGAAATGGGACTCGTTCACCAACATCCCTCCTGCTACCACTGCTCCCAGAGCTGGCCCTGAGTGCCCAGAGGCCCAAGGCACAGGAGCAGCCCTGAGTGGGAGCCCTGCTGCAAGCCCAGGGCCACAGCCAGCCCCACCAGCCAACTGGGCAGGGCCTGCCCTGGCTCCTGGCAGGGCCTGGCTCTGTCCCCTTGCGCTCAGGGAGCTGTCACGGAGCAGGGAGAGCCGGGGTGGCAGTGGCTGCTCAGGGATGGCTTTGGCCTGAGTCCCTGGAAGGAGCCACTGGCCAAGCAGCTGCGCTGCCCCCCGGGCTCTGCTCCCGGCCTTCTGGGCTTTGTCAGGTGGCACAGCCTGTGCCAAGGGGCAGCAAGGTGCCTGCAGGCCTCAGCTCTGGGGGAAACAGAGAACGGCCGGGCCATACCCACCATGCTCAGCAGCGGAGCACGGCACAGGCTCACACTGCCCATTGCTTCCACAGATGCAAGCGGCACAACACGCGTTCCTGATTCCCAAAAGGGCATTGAAAGGGGTTTCTGTCAAGGAACACGCTGTTGGCTAGGGATAACAGTAGGCCTGCTTGCTATGGAGCTTATCTTCTTGTGCTGCTTTGGAATCTGCTATGTCTGCAAGAGAAAACGGTGAGTGTTTTGTTCATTTTTCGCTTAAACAGCTCCTTTGCAAGTCAATTGTAGACAGGAAACATTCTCAGTGAGGCTGCTGTGGACTTGTGGGTACTCAGTGGCTGTCCAAAGAACTCTGCTGAGAGTTCTGCTGCTGCCCAGGGCTTTCATTGGTCTCTTAACTGTGGGGCCTTGTCCTGGGGAGCCCACTCGGGCTGCAGCCAGAGCTGGCTGCCACTGAGGCCACCTGGCCAAGAGCAGCCCTAGGAGCAGCAGGCAGAGGCAAAGCGAGGTAGGGAGGAAGAAGAGAGGGGAAGAGATTGGCCTTGAAAGGCAGACACACTCTGGGGTCCGCTCCTGGCCAGGGACCCTGCCCAGAGCCATCCCCTGCCTGTCGGGGCCTTGAGGGGCAGCTGTCCAGCTGGGCCGAGGTGTGCCAGCAGCTCCAGCCATGCTGGGGAGCCTTGGCAGCTCTGGGCCCTGCTGGGCAGGAGGGTCCCTGTGTGCCAGTGGCAGCTGGGGGCCTCAGCCGCCTCCTCTCTCCACAGGAGCACTTCTGGAAAGCAGCTGAAGGACAGTGGCTGCACTACACACCCGGGCAGCTTGAACAGCTCCTCTTCAGTAATGAGGGCCTGGGCAGCTCTCTCAAGAGCTCTGAGAAGAGGACCCTGGAGCAGCCATTGCAGAGATGAAGGCATCTTCCTATAACCCTGTAGATCTTGTCCCCATGGGTACCCCCAAGATGCCTTCAGTCCCACTTTTGATCTTCCTCTATCCCGGCCTAGCCCATTCCTTAGTTTTTGTAGAGACCCCAGGACCAGCCCAGCACCCTCCAGCCCCAGCTGAGACCTACATGGCCCTTCCTCTGCCCCTGAGCCCCCTGGCCCTTCCCTCTAACCAGCACTGAAGGTGAGGCCATCTGCCAGTGTAGGTGATGGCCCCTTCATCTGTTCCAATAAAGAGATGGAGCTGTTACCCCAGTGTCCGTGTGGTACCGCCAGCAAAGCCCACACAACACCAGCCCTACCCAAGCTCCATGTCCAGGAGCAGCCGGGGCTGACCCCAGTGTGGGCAGGCAGGAGCCAGCGGCAGGGCCCCGAGGACTGGAGGAGCCCATGCTGAGCATCCCTGGCCTGAGGGCACATTTCCTTCAGTGGCATCACCTGGGCCTGGACCTCCTCCACTGGCATGCCCAGGAAAAGAGGGAACCATCAAGAGCATCTCCAGTGATGCAGTCTTACCAGCAATGTCAGCAGGAAAAACAAAGTTTCTCCCTAATTAACACACCCTTGATAGGTCCTAACTGGTGGGCCATCACCAATCCTACACGGTGCTGCACAGGCTCTGCTCCTCTGGGCAAGGGCCAGAAGGGAAAGGCCATGTAGCTGTGGGCCCCAATGGGGCTGATGAACAGCACTGGAGGCACAAGAACCCAGCTGCAACTACACTTGGATTTCCAGGTGAAAACACTCAGTGTAGCTGGACTGGGCTTCCCTCTACGGTATGTAGGAGTTTTGGAGTGCCCCATAACGTGCACGGGAGGCTGTGGTTCTTTGTGGGACACACAGTGATATTTTAGGTTCCCTCCAAGTTATGGAGGGCACTGGGGTTCCCTGTAAGTCATGCAAGGGATCTGGAATCCTGTGTGAGGCGTGCAGGGGGGTTGGGATGTTTCCCAAGGTGTGCAGGCTGATGGGGGTCTCTCCTGAGGTACGTGAGGGGGGATTTGCGTTCTTAGTGCAGTTGTGGAGAGGGCTGTGGGCTCCCATCAGCCTGCTGGTGCTTTGTGTCCCTCCTGCTGCACGCAGTGGGGCTGGAGTCTCTTCTGAGGCACGCAGGGGATGGGGTCCCTCCCGGGGTCCCTCCTGGGGCAGTCCGGCTCGGGGCTGCAGCGGCCCAGGGGCACCCAGGGCCAGCCGCTGTGCCGGGCTGGTGGTGCCGAGGGGTTGAGGTGCCGCTGCACGGGCACGGCCCAGGCGCTGCTGAGCAGCCCGAGACCAGGGGCCACGGCCCACACTGCCTCCATCGGAGCTGGGAACACAGACAGCCCCGCCGGCAGAGCGGTGGCACCGGGCCCCAGCCAGCGCCGGGGCGAACGGAGCCGATGCCAGAGGAGCTGTGGGGCCCGCCCGGCTCTCCGGGCCTGTGGGCAGCCCGGGCGGGAGCGGCTCGCTCTGTGCCGCGCTCTCCCTACAGAACAGGGCTCCGAGTGAGCGCCCGGCTCCTGCCGCTGCCTCGGCAATGCTGAGGGGGACTCGGGGCCGCAACGGAACTCGCCAGGGAGAGAAACAGTTCATAGGAGACTTCTTTAGGCCTGTCTAAAGATGAACTGAGAAGCAACTTCAAATCCCAGGCTAAACAGTGTGTTTTAATGTGTGCTGATTCCTGGAAGACGCTTTGTTTGTAACTGCACATCAGGCCCGTGGTGCCGTTCCAGCGAGCACCAACAGCCAGGAAAGAGCTCTGCTGTTTGCAGCGCGGCTGGGACGAGGGAAATGAGTCCACATCCCTACACATGCCCGCTCTGCCTTCAGGGCTGCTATAAATGAGTAGCCGATTTGATGAATACAGAAGAATTTATTCTAGAATGAAAATACAATGGTAAACACCAGAATCAAAAGTCAGATCGGCGCTGAACCGGGCGAACAGCGTCGGGTGGGGCAGGGAGGGGCTTGCGAGCACCGCTTCACCGTGCTTCACAAACCGCCACTGTCCCAGGGGGATTTTATATGTTTTCAGGCCTTTCGGGGGTCCCCTGTAATACACCTCTTGCGGACAAATATTCCTGAGTGCGTATCATTATAATCTTATCGGACAGAGGTTTCCTGGAAATATGCGTCTTGCAGATGAACAGTCATGTTGGCCTTGGTGTATATCACTATAATCTCGTCAGAGGCGGTATCCTGGAAATATTCTGGGATTCTTATCAGACAAGGTTATAACTTCAGCACAAATTTATTCATGCTATGGATCACAGTATCCTCCCCCCTCACCCTTCTTAATTATTTTATGAATTTATGTGTTTTTAGAATATATTTTGATAAAGTTCTTCAATTTCATCATCCGTATTTACAAGACTTAACAACTACTTTTCTCTACTACTAATCAGCATATCAAATTAATTTTTCATAAGATTGGTTATTCTGCTATTTGATTCTTTTTATTTGGATGCTCCATTCTATATCAATGCAAGTGCCTGTTGTATCCTGAGTTATGTTTTGACTGCATAGTAGCTTTATGCTACTTGTAAAATATTTTTTTCATGCTTTTTCATGTTATCTGTTAAAATTCATTTTAATCGTGTTTGAGCTTCAAATCTGGCCAGAGCTTCAGCACCTCTGCTCTTTCTATTTTCTTTCAATTCCATTTTTTTAGTTCTGTTGGCTGTTCCCTTGGATTGACCAGATTTCATTGTAGCTAAGTCAGGACCAATGGGCATTGCTGCTATTTGCATGCTTTGGACAACAGAACCGATTAGTGGGATAAAACATGGTATGAGACAAGGCAGAAGTAATAGCCCCATTCTTGAACATAATATTAAAAATCCTATTTTTTTCCACCAAGCTCCCCCTCCAAACAATTGATCCCACCAAGAAGCTTGAAGGATAGATTTCCATTTTTGAACTGCTACATGTGCCACTTTCTTAATTTCTGCTGCAAGGCTTCTTAAGCTTTCTCCATAGTCATCCATTTCTACCTAGCATTTGGATGGATTGAACTTTCTGCCGACTCCCCCTTCTTCTGCTAACAAGTATTCTAAAGCCATTTGGTTTTGATACACGAATGCTTGCATTTGTGAGTGTTGTTTAGCTAACAACTCAAGAGCATCAGAAGTATGATTTGATATCATTTCTCCTGCGGCTTGAAGTCCTATTAGTTGGTTTAATAGGTAAATTGGGGTCCAATATCCCCAGCTTCCATCTTGAGCCCACGTTGCTGGACCGTAGTAAGCTATTGTTCTTTCTGCAGGCCACTCATCTTCTCCCACTTCTGATTCCCTCCTGCTTTTGGAAACTCAAGATTCAGCTCTCTCTTTTCTCTGTCTAGGGTCTCATATAGGGGTGCTCCTAACAGCTTACTTGCAGACTTTGGCAGCACGAAAAAGGAGGGTCCAATCATTTTCAGAGCACAGGATCCTTTCCACCTGTACGGTAATTCACTGTACGTCTTTTCCCACACATCCAGTATATTCTGTTAGGTGCTTTCCCTTGGGCATTTACAGTTTCTGGTTTCTCCCAGTAATTCTTGAAGCCTTTTAAGGCTCGCTAAGGATTAGCTCCAGGGCTTTTGTGCCAACATCATTTGGTCATTCCATTCACTATTTGTCTTTTTCATTTGACTCCAATATCCAGTGGGGGGTTCTGGTTGTCAGACTCTGGTATTACTATTTGAATTTATTGTTAAAGTGAATATACAAGGAGTAAATCCCACTACTTTAGTAGGTCTTTTTCCTTCTCTGCTGATACAAACTCTTCCAATTATTTGGTGATGTAAAACCCACCCTTTGGGTCGTTTTAATGTTTTGGAAATTTGGTGTGATTCCATTTTAGAAGTTGCTCTGGAGCTAAGCTCTCCCCTTTCCCTGGCCATTTCTCAGCTGATTTAAGCCCTCCACAAATCCAAATATTAGGTAATCCTAATTCTGTAGCAATCTCTTGGTTTAGATCCACAAAAAAATTCATGTTTGAGGTGTGTACGTTCCAATTACTATGCTGCTGTTCTAGCTGGACATATTGCTCATTTAATGCTTTTAGCTGTACTTGTCCTACTTTTTTTCTTTTCTGCCTCTGACTTCTATTTTTCTAATTCTTGAGCTATTTGTTCAATTTGTGTTTTGGATCTACTCCTTCTCCATCCCTTTTATCCTCCGAACAGAAAATTTTGCTATATCCTAAGCAAATTCTGTCATCATTACTGTCAAGAAGATTAGTTATTATGGGTTTGTTGCTGAGAGAAATTATTTTGCCATATTTCCAATTTTCTCCAATCCAATACATCTTCCCTCACTTAGTGCACATTTTTAGTTGACTGTGATTATGGCATGTCCCACTAACTTGGGAATGTGCCATAAACATTGATTCCATGCTCCCTCAGATCCAGACCGAACGGTTACATTTGTTGTAGGTGAGAACAATAGGCTCTAACCCAGCAGCTTGTTTGTGTAATGCCTGGGTCAGTATTCTCTTACCCTCTGGCACAGATTGCACCTCTGACCACCAATTTTTAGGTGTCACTTTGGGTTACAGTCTTTTTTTGATCTGGCACATTTTATACCGAGTGTGGTTATGCTCACCTTCTCCTAGTTTGTTGCCGGTTTAGCAGTCAGAGTGGGTGCGATATGCCAGGGTTTCTATGACCCTTTGTCTTGTCAGGATGTTTTTAAAACACTGCCCACAGTCTTGGGTTGAGCTTTGCTTCTCAACACTAGGGTAACTCTGGGAGAGCAGACTGATAGTTCCGTGCCTTATCAGACTCAGAACCACCAGGGTTCCCCACACATGTACTCCTCTGCCTCTGCCTATGCCCACAGGGTTGCAGCCTGCAGCCAAGGAGCCCATCTTCTCAGCAGCAGGGGTATCCTTCAGGGCATCCATGGGTGGAACGAGCTGCATATTTTCTCTTAAAGGCATCCCACTCTGATATTTTGACTGCATCAGCATTACAGGGTACTTTGTTTGTTTGCTGACACTCAGTTATAAGCACAAGTGTGCTTTTGACGTCAGTTCACTTCTCACCCCTTCTTGATACAATCTATATCACTCTGGGGAATCTAATTCAAATATGCCCAAGTCAGTAGTGACCACTAATGAATTGCTGGTTATGGAGGGTTCTTCTAGCCAGCACGCTGGACAAAGCCCTTTTGGTTTAAACCCGTGCCTACAGTGTTAAACCCAACTTTCTTGACAATAATAGCACTTCAAATGAACAAAAGGATAACATTCACGCTCTGGTAGCAGAGACGTTGTCTTGTCTTCATCAGTCATTAGTATATCGATTCAGCTTTCTCCTCAAACTTCCTGGAGGAGAAGTCACTTTCCATTCAGGTGTTCTCTCTTGGTGTTCAATCTTCTTTACTCGGGAATGACGTGTCCAACCTTTTTCAGCCGTTTGTACTGCTGTGAATGTGGTTAAAAGCATAAGGAAAGGACCCTCCCAGCGAGGTGTGAGGGAGACTTCTTTCTGACTTTTGATTAACACTTCATCTCCTGCTTGTATTTTATGTATGGCAAACCCCAAAGGAGTGCTTTGCATTATTAACCCTTTTTTTCTCAGTTCCTGTAAATTCTTATTGAGGGCTTTTAAATAAGGCTGCATCTGGTTATCTTCCAGCCTTAGATGTCCTACTGGCATCACCTGCTCATATGGCATTCCATAAAGCATCTCAAAGGGTGACAGTCCCCTCTCGGAGTGTGGCATTGTTCGTATGTTTAACAGAGCTAAGGGGAGACACTTAACCCATGACATTCTTGTCTCTAGCATCAATTTGGATAGCTGGGCTTTTCGTGTTTGCTTCTTCCTTTCCACTCATCCAGAGCTCTGAGAGTGCCACGGGGTGTGGTATTCCCAGCGGATGCCTAAAGCATCTGCCAGTTGTTTAATGATTTTCCAGGTAAAGTGCCTCCCCTGGTCTCAATCAATATGATCTATTATGCCGTACTGTGGTATTATCTCTTCTAACAGTACTTTCCACACTGTTTGAGCGGTGGCTCTGGTACTAGGAAAGGCTTCTACCCAATGTGTTAATTGATCTGCTGTTACTAACAGATATTTATACCTCCCCACTTTGGGTAGTTCAGTAAAATCCATTTGGATTCTTTCAAACGGTCGATATGCTAAAGGGGGTGGCTTCCTAATGGAGTCTGCCACATCCTTGTCTTATTTATCTTCTGACATGTCATACACTCTAACACTTCTTGTTTTGCTAGCTCATAGATTCCTTTACACCCAGAAAACTTCAGAAACTGCTCGGCAAGTGCTTGTGCCCCTCAATGAGTCTGTTGATGGAACCTGCTCAAAACTTTCTTTGTAGAATCTCTAGAGAGCAACTCCCTTCCATCGAGAAGTTTCCATTTGCTTTCTTCCCACTCCCCCCCATCTTTTTCTATTCTTTGGTTTCTTTTGAAGTGGGACAGGAGGCATATTCCTGAAATTCATCTTTTTTAATTTCTGGAATATCTACTGCTAATAATGCTGCCTTCTTAGTTTCTATACCTGCTGCATTATTGCCTCTAGTCCAAAATTGCATCCCCATCTGGTGGCTCTTAACATGGACGACAGAAGTTGCTTCCAGTCCCCTAGTAGCTCCTAGGATTTGTTTTATCCATTAATCCCTGCCCTCAGGTAGTGGTTAAACCACTTTCTTCCCAAAATTTTCCAAAGGTCAGGACTATGCCAAAGGCATATTTGGAGCCCGTAAAAATTGTCCCTTTCTTTTCTCTTAACCTCTTCAGTGCTTGTAAAACTGCATACAGTTTGCAAGCTTGTGCTGACCAACTAGCACTTAAGGGTCCTGATTCTAACACTTCTCCTGACATTCCATCTATTATTGCATATCCTGACTTTCTTTCCCCTTCTATGACTCTCCAGGACCAATCTACAAACCACTTTTCTCCTTCTAGTTCTTCCTCTTCTAAATCTGGTCACTGCTTCTTCACAGTTATGATTATATACCTCCAATGGTTCACCAAATAGGAACTGTGCTGGATTTAGGGTGGTAGTTATTCACAATTCCAGGTTAGATGCATGGATTAGTATAGCCTCATATTTTAAAAGCCTAGCATCTGTGAGCCATTTGTCTGCTTTCTGTTATAAAATGCTTCTTACATTGGGGGGTGTATATACTCTTAGTGAGGCTCCAAAGGTGATCTTTTTGGCCTCTTCTACTAATAGTGCCACTGCTACTATTGCTTGTAGGCAAGTGGGCCAGCCTCGGCTTACGGGGTCTAAAAGCTTTGACACATAGCCCAGAGGATTTTTAGTTCTGGCCCAATCTTGCATTAATACTCCATGAGCAGTATGGTTGTGAACATCTACAGACAGCTGAAACTGCCTCTTTACATCAGGAAGGCTTAATACTGGAGCCGTTATAAGAGCTTCCTTTAATTCTCTAAATCCTCTTCCATCTTGCTCTGTCCATTTTACTCTCTCAGTAGTCAATTTCTCACATAAGAATTTTTCTTTCTCACTATACTTTTCAATCCACTGCCCGCAATACCCAAAAAGTCCCAAGAGTTGTCTAAGTTCTCTTTTTGTCCACGGGGGTGGTAGTGCAACAATTCCAGCTACTCTTTTTCAGGGTCTAATTTCTTTTTCCCCTTTTGTAATCCAGTGCCCTATGTGCTTTACTTCTGGTTCAGTAAACTCTAACTTCCATTTTGATACCTTTAATCCTTTCTTCCCTAAGAAATTGAACAATGCTATTGTGTTTTCCCTTAGTACTTCTTCCTTCTGACCAGCTATTAATAAGTCATCAACATATTTCAAAAGCTTGATTCCTTCTGTTGCCACAAACTGACTTAGTAGCTGCTCCAGTGCTTGTCCAGATAAACTGGGAGAATCGACAAACCCCCGGGGAAGCACTGTCCATCTAAGCTGTTGTTTTCTTTTTGTGTTGGGATCCTCCCATTGAAAAGCAAACTCATTGCGACAATTTTTTCTAATGGACAAGTCTGGAAGGCATCTTTTAGATCTATTACACTATGCCAGGTGTCTTCCAGAGAAATTTGGTTCACAAGGGTGTATGGGTTTGTAACCACTGGAAAGCATGTTTTTGTCCTTTGGTTGACTGCTCTCAGGTCTTGAACTAACCTATAGGTTCCGTCAGTTTTCCGTACTGTAAGATGGGAGTGTTGTGCCTCAATAAGAGTCCCCCTTTTTATTAATTCATCAATTACAGGTTTGAACCCTTTTCTTCCTTCTGTCAAAATGGGATATTGTTTGACCCTAATTGGGTCTTCTGGCCCTGGAATTTCAATGGAAATAGGTTCTATTTCTAACTTTTCAACTTCTCCCTGCACGTGCCTGACCTGAGGATGAATTTTACTCTCATCCTCTTGAGTTAGTTTGTACAGGCGTACTACGAGATTTTTTTCTTGTACTGTCAAGTTTATTCCCAGAGCTACAATCAGAACTCTTCCTTATAACCTGCCTCCTCAACTAGCAACATATTTCCTAATCAAATCTTTGCTTCTGACTCTATTTCTACATCTCTAATAACAGGGACCTTAAAGGGTTCTCCTTTTGCCCCTACTACTATCATGGTATCTTTACTCTTTATGCATTCTTTTGGCAATTTCTGGACAGTACTTTGTTCAGCCCACGTATCAATCAGAAAAGATACCTCCTCCTTATGGAGTCCTATTTTTCATTTTATCAAGGGCTCGCGTGGTGGTTTGGTGCCCAAACTAAAGAGCCCCTTTGTAGCGTCTGGTGTGGATGGTAAGGTGACGCTACCTTCCCAAAAGCACCTGCAGAGAGGTCAGAGTCTGGGCAGGCTGCAATCACACACTCACACACACTCACACACACACTCTGACACACCACGGATAGCTTCAGGTTGACAGAGAGGCAGGAAGGGTCTTTGTGTGGAGTTCCAGTGGGGTTCATTTCAAACACACACCAAAGGGGTCCAGGAACAAAGACAGGGAGTAATGGAGAGTCCAGGAATATATGTGGGATTGAGGGGGTGGATCTGAGGGTCAGGGTCCAATAGGAAGAGTGAAAAGTGGTGCATAGCAATGGGATTAAAGGGGCGGAGGATTGCACCAAACTGGGGCCAGCAGGGAAACAGGGAAGGGAGAACTTTCTAGGGAAGAGACATACAAGGTAAAAAGGGGAGGGACAACCATATATATATATATATATATATATATATATATATATATATATATGGCACTATGGGAAAAGCCTTTGTTATAACTTTAAAACAGGGGAAAACCTTACACTGTGGAGGCGTCCTTCCACACCATAATCGCCTTTAGCTCCAGAGCCTCCACACCCCTCACCACCCCTAGTCTTCTTGAAAGATCTTCTCATCTTGCCTTCTTTTTCTACAATTCTTTTTTAGATGTCCTTTCTTCTTGCAGTAATAGCATTTGGGACGTGTGTCCTGAGGACTCTCTGATGTCCCTTTTTGTGGGACAGACTGCTTCTTATGGCTTCCCTGGTTCTCTACTGATCTTACAGGGCTTTGGGGCTGCTCTTGCTTTTGAACCTGTCTAACAGCTGCAACTAACACTTTTGCTTGAACCTTCTGTTTTTCTTCCTCCCTCCTTACATACACTTTCTGTGCTTCTCTCAATAATTCCTGTAATCCCCTCTCTTGCCAGTTTTCCAACTTTTCAAGTTTCTTTCCTACATCTTCCCATGTTTTTGCAACAAATTGTGCTTTTAACAGTGCTTCTCCTATTGCAGAATTAGGGTCTACCCCCAAACATATTTGCAAGCTTTTCCATAACCATTCCAACCAATCTGTAGGAGATTTGTCTTTTTTCTGGCATTCTCTGAATACTTTGCTAATGTTCTGTCCTGTGGGAACAGCTTCTCAGACCCCTTGTATTGTCATATCTCTTAAATCTGTCATGTTTCAATGACCCCCTTTCTGTCTGAGCATCCCACCCCGGTCTTTGCTTTGGCCACTTTTGATTTGCAGATATCCCTTGTGGATTTCTGCCCTCCCATTCTCGCTTTCCTGCCTGTCTTATCATTTCTCTCTCCTCAGCAGTAAACAATGTTCTTACATTCTGCATATCATTCCACGTGTATATCCTGGGTCCCAGAAACTGGACTGTAACTTTTCTTTAAAAACTCTTTTTTCTGTTTCTCTGTTTCTGCTGCATCTCTTCTGTATTTTTCTGTCTCTTCCTGGATTTCTCAGCCTCCTTTGGACTGAATTCTTTCGGGATTCTCCCTCATGGGGAGCCCTGCTTATCTCACTTCCTATGATTCGAAGAAAACTCCAGAGCTCGTTAGAGTCTTGTTTCTCGTGATTATTAAAAGGTCATCACAAAACTTAACAGATCTCTCCAGGCTGGGTGTACAAGGTTATATGTTTGTAATCTGGTACATTTCTTTCTTCTGATGGCACAACAAGGCCTTGTGGCACACTTCTTGTCTGATGCACAAAATGGACCCGAAATACGCAGGTCTTTTATCTTTATTTCTATTTTTACCCAATTAACAATAGACACGTATTTTATTTTTCTTAATGACCCAATGACCCATCACCTCTGTGCTGCACTGTGGCATTTTCTGTCCAATCCCTTACTACTACCCAAAAACCTCTAGGAAAAGAACATGAAGTGTTGTAGTATGTTTATTCACTTCTGTAAAAATTGTTATTATTTCATCTGTTTGGTATGTTCCTGGTTCTCCCCCATTTACTGCTTTGGTTGGTTCCATTTGTCTGTTATGTAAACCCCTCCCAGTTTTCCTGAATG
The DNA here is from genome assembly GCF_971803275.1 of Cyanistes caeruleus. Taxonomy (NCBI): domain Eukaryota; kingdom Metazoa; phylum Chordata; class Aves; order Passeriformes; family Paridae; genus Cyanistes; species Cyanistes caeruleus. The sequence continues at coordinate 21,926,424 of NC_141732.1, forward strand.
TTCCCCGTCAATCACCTTTACCCTGCCCCATCTCCCCATCCATCATCATAAACCCCACCTCTCCTTCCAGCTCCTTCCATGTATATCATCCTTTCCTTGACATGTTATTGGTTGTTACGTTATGTTCCCGCCTTCTTTGTATCCCCATTGGTCCCTGATATTGTAACCTCCTCCCCTTACCCCTCCTTCCATGAGCTGCCATTGGACCCTGCACTGTGCCCGCCCCTGAGGTAAAACGCAGTGCAACAGAGGTGCTCAGGGCTCTCTTCGGTCTTGATTTCTGCCAGCTCGGAGCCTTGTGCCTATCCCCTCCCCGAATAAACCTGTTCCTGGGAAGTACAGCCGAGTGAGTCTCCTCCTTCCTTTTGCCACCACCCACGACGCCTGGTTTGGCAGAGCCCAGCAGGATTCGGTGCTCCAAAGGTTCTGCAGTGGGATCGCCTTCCCCCTGCAGTTCCTCACTCCTGGTGACTGCCCGTGCCGGAGTGGCACCGTAGAGCTAGCCCGGAGCTCTGGTGCAGCCAAGAGCAGCGTCAATGAAGAAGAAAGAAGAAAGAACAAGAGAGAACAGCCTAAATCCTCCATCTTGTCTCCTGTTCTCCAAACTAACTTTTTCACCCAGTGATTTAAGAAAACTTTCTAATCTACACACTTACACTTCTATCTTTTTGTATCTAACTTTAATATTTGCATGTATCACCATGAAAACACGCTCACCAATTTCATGTTATATGAAATTCAGTGTTTTTCTGGATCTTATAACCAAGTATCAGAAACAAGGGTACACACTCCGGATCTCAGACTCCAACACGGGACTAGCCTGTCTGAAACCCCATGGGTTCATCCATCAGCTTACCCATCTCCTTTTTGAAGGCTTGCACATTCCCAGTGTTAAGGGGGACATTAACATACCTGATAACCCCCGGCTATGTCAGTACCTTTCTTAATGGGAGAAGGCTACGTCCTTTTTCTTTATGCTTGTCACTCTTGTTATTCTCGCTATTAATTTTTTCTCTTACTTTTCTCCTTGTGCTCCTTGGAGAGGGAGAACAAATAAGCCCAGGGGTGGTCGTTGGTCTCGTGTTTTGTCCAGGCTGAGGTGGGGGTTGGGTCGGCTGAATGATTTGAAGCTGAGGTGCCAGATGTGGGGGAGGAAGGTTATTAAGTGAATCCCAGGCCTCATCCTCGGTCTCAGCTGACTTTTTGATCTTAATGGTAAATAATCTAACTGCTGATCTTATCCATATCTTTGCAAAGTCTCTCTCCTCCTGATCTGAGGGATCTTTACTATTCCCATGTGTATCTAGAGCTAGACAGACCCAGCCTTCGAAGGACCCAAACATGGGCCAGATCAAATGGTTTCTAATTTCTCCCCCCACACCCCCCCAGCTTCCATACAATAATGAATCATCTTCTCTTTAGATTTCCCTGCTTTTGAGGGCCAGTCTTGCCAGTTTTTTAACAAAAACCCCAGTGGGCTATCTGGTGGAATTTCTGGGATTCCTCTCTTCCTTTCTCCTGAGGATGTTTCTTGGAATCCTCTTTGTGTTTTGCTTTTTATCTGTCCCATTTTTTCAAATGTCTCAGTCTAATTCTCAATCCTTTCCCCCTCTCAATGCCCAGGTCCTGAGCAGGATTCTGAGAAAACAACAACAAAAAAAACGCAACCAAAACCACGCTATTAGGTGGGGTTTGCAATCACTCTGCAATCACTTTAGGTACGCCTTATTCTGTCACACCTACTGATTTTCATTTTGACATGCTCAGTCAGTTCCGTTTCTGTTTTTGCCAATCTCCTCCAGCCACTGGGGATGTCTCGGTTTTAGAAGACAAGGGAGAGCAGGAGCCTCCCTTGGAATGAAAGAATGTAGACCCCCTCTCTCCGAATTATTATAATTCTGAAATCAAGGGACTTTCAGGCAGAGATCTGGGGATAGAAATAACAGTTCTTTACTAGTATAACCAGGCAAACAAACAACAGTAACTACAGTAATAGCAAGAAAACAGAACCAGGGGCCCCGTGACAGCTTTTCTCGGCTGAGACAGGAAGGGATGGAGGAGAGGCTTTGTTTCACAAACCCCCTCGGGCAGGCAGTCCCGGTGCTCCTGCAGGGCTCCGAGGAACAGTCGGCTGGAACAGCAGGGATGAGCTGAGATCCTGGGCCGGTGGCTGACGTGTATCAGCAGCTCTGCGGTGGTGCCTGGCACTGCCACATGTCCCGGCAGGACAGGGGGTGTGAGGCCACCAACAAAGAGGGGAGAAGGAGAAGCAGCGACAGCTCCGTCTGGGTGATGGCGAAATTCCCTTCTCCATGCCGCAACAGTTCCGTTCCCAAAGTGTCCTTCTCCGAAGCTGAAGAAAGCCCGCCAAAACTGTCCCCACCATCCTTTTTTCCTGCTCCCTTCCCCCCTCCCCCTCCCACCTGTCCCAGGCTCAGCCAAACTCTTTGTCTTTTGTCAAGCACCCGCTAATTACCCGCAGTGAGATCGTCCCCGTAACTAATGGGTAAAAATTCCACGGGCAAGCCAGAACTAATAAAAAAAAAGGACACCTAAGCGTGATACCCCACAATTGGAGAGGGAGAGTCACAAAACCCGAAGTTGCATCGCGTTGGCATCACCAATCTGTTCTGAATGAGTAGCCAATTTGATTAATAAAAAAGAGCTTATTCTATGATCAAAATACAATTGTAAAAAGCCACAAGCAAAAGTCGGACCAGGAACCAGGCAGGACCAGCAATGGGGACCCCAGGGTCTGGGGGAGTCCAAGCTGAATTTGTCTGGCCTGAGGGCACATTTCCTTCAGTGGCATCTCCTGGGCCTGGACCTCCTCCAGTGGCGTGCCCAGGAAAAGAGGATCAAGAGCATCTCCAAGGACACAGCCTAACTGTGGACATGATTTTCTGAACGTGAGAGACATTCAAGCTCTCAGGGGCTGATTGTTCCCAAGGGAAAGTCTTTTGAGAAATTTTTCTCTTTTAAGGACTGTTTGTGAAAATAAGGTTTGGTTTCCCAAAACAAGACACAGATGTTCTGAAAGTGTTTTTCTCTTGTCCCACTATTAGCATTCAGGAACACATAATCACAGAGTGATTATATGAAGGTGCTTTAGTGAAGAGCTCTGTGTGTTAGGGGTACACATACCCAAATCTGACGTGACTTGGTTTTGAGCTGAACATGTTTTTGCACTCTATGATTATATAACTTACATATTAATTATTAAACTTACCTTGTTCTATTGTATGCATTGATTTACGCAAGCATGTTACTGATTCCCAAAAGGGCATTGAAAGGGGTTTCTGTCAGGGAATACTCTGTTGGCTAGGGATAACAGCAGGCCTGCTTTCTTTGGAGCTTATCTTCATGTTGTGCTGTTTTGGAATCTGGTAAAGGCATAGACAACCGTGGATGTGAAGGGAAGAGCTTGGAAAAGTACAGCATGTGCTGTACATCAAGGTACAAGCTTTCTGTGTATCAGGGTGTTTCAAACCATGTGGTTTTGGAACACAAATGATTCTGTAAGTGGTAGGAAATCTTTTGCTTGGGGCTTTCACTACTTAGGGCTGTCACTGCTTGGGGCTGCAACGGTACATCATCTGAACCATGAAATCAAGAGGTGACTTCAGGGACTTCAAGGACTTCAAGAAACCACTTCAACCCCTTTTCTGCTTGCACTTCCAGTCAACTTCGGACTTCTTCTTGCTCGGCCTTGCATTTCTTTTTGTCAAAGCTTCCTGCTTAGGCTACTTGTTGCTGCCCTCCTTTAGAGTCCCATCTCTCGGTCAGCGTGGCACCTAGAAACTGGGGCCAAAGAAATGCTTTCAAGTGGAGGCAACTCTCCTGGCTAACGACTGCAGATTTGCAGCAATAGAATTGCAGGGTAGAGAAGAGCCATTCAGCAATTGCTGGAAGTTTCAAATGCCACCCTCAGCTCACCGAGTGTGAAGAGCCCAGCGGAAAGCTCCTCCAAGACACTGTGCTGTCCAGCAGCAGGGCATGTGTCTGGGCTGAGTCAGCAGGAGGGCGAGCTAAGCCTAGGATCATCATTCCACCAGGAACAGAGTTGATTTCCAGAGGACTTGCATTGCATTCCCTTTTTCCCCCCTCTCCCAGCCACTGCATCAAGCTGCCTCCTGGGTTTAACTCGGGCCTTTGCCAGAGAAGGGAATGACAGTGTCTCCTTTTCTTTGGGCTGTGGCAATCCAAATGTGTGCAAGGAATCTTGCAGGGAGCATGGAGTCTGGGCAAACGTCTGTGAGAGTGAGGATTTCCACCATTCAAAAGGGGCCTTCTTTGGGCTCCACATCTGCGTGGCATTGCAGAGCAGTGGCTGCTGCCTGAGCTCCAACACAGCAAAACAGAGGCAGCCCAACAATCAGCGGACAGCTCCTCTGGGTGTTCTCTGGCCTTGATCTCCCAGAGAAACGGCACGCGGGAAGAGAGGAGCTTGGCGTCAGGAGATAAGCCAACACCTCCCTGACCCAAAGGGAGCTTGGGCTCCCAGCGGAGTCACAGCCAACGTCTGCAGGCACCCACGTGCTCAAGAAGGAGGTGCACACTGCAATACTGCCGGAAATGCATTTGCTTTGCTTCTTTTGTCCCTCAGGTGTCATGGAAGAAGTTAGGTGTCACTGTTGGACACAAAATGATTCACACAAACAGCTCAATGTGTGATAGAAAAAGAGAGAGATTTATTCTGTTGTTTCAGTATTTATAGATCCTTGACAATGACCAGGGATTGGATAGTTAGGTTACTACCTTCCCAACCACACTGGTTGTGAGAAATACCTATTAAAAGATATATCTGCAATGGAATGTATAAACATCTATGTTTATAGTTACTGTCCTAAGGAAGTGGCTAAAAACTATGAAAACTATGAAAACAAGATCAGAAGGTTTAACTCTCAGAGCAAACATTAGGCTTTTGAGAAGCAACCAAGAGGCCAGCCGGAAGAAGCACACTTGATCTTAGTCATAGCCTTGGGGCCCAGAAGTGGTGTTTGCTTTGCTTTCTTGACATCCTTCTTCCTTCCCAGGCTTTTCCTTGGCCTAGGGAGCTGCAGATGGGTGCCTTTGCTGAGCTCCCCTGGCAAGCCTGGAGCACTGCAGCACGCACTGTAAGGATTTCTTTGCCTGCTTTATGACTGAGGGCAATTTCCCAGGCTCCTCTTTTGCGTCGGCTGGACACAAGATTGGGTTCCCAGGCACAACGTCAGCAGCAAAGGCAGAGCGGCTGCTATGGTGAGGTCAAGGGAGCGCTGCCACGTCACAGTGCTGTCAGCACGGCATTGTCCCGGTGCGCGCAAGGCCCGCTTGTTCCAGAGCAGCTCTTGCGCTTGTGAGCAAGGAGTTCTCAGCAGACGGCCTGCACCCCAAGAGGAGTCTCGCTTTTTTCCCTTGGGTGGCATTTGGCATTGTGCAAACCCGCACAGCACTGCTAAAATGATCGGGCGAGTCTGTGCCGTGGTTTGCACTGTTTTTTCTGTGGCATATTCTGGCTATTACCTGATTCACCTGACGCGTAAGGAAAGCTCACTCCTGGGGGGAACATCTCCTTGCCTTGTGCTTCACTCTGCTCCTTATGCCCATGGAGGGAGCCGCTATATCTGGCAGCAAAATTGCCATTAAGATGCCAGCTTTACTTTGGTGAAGTTCCTGCCAGGGGCATCAGCTGCAAAGGGAGTGTCTGTCCCCGCTGCAGGGTGGAGAGTATTTGCAATGGAAGCTGCTGCGGCCACGCTCTCCCGTGGAGAGAGTGCGTGATAGTGCAGTCTGTCATTTCCTCAGCTTGCTGCTTCAAGGCTGCAAATTGCAGACTCAAAGGAGAGATGCTCAGTAGTACCTGTAAAAACTCCGGGCTTCTCTCCAGGGCAGAGGGAAAGCGTCTTTTGCTCCAGCTCCTGCTGTGAGAAGCCTGGGCTGTGTGGCTTGAGCCTTTCTGGTGTGCCAAGAGAGCGATTCCCTTGGCCACCAAGCGCAAACTCCAAAGCAGTTAGGCTTTGCTGCTGAAGCCGGGAGCTGTTCCTGGGCTGCTCCAGCAGAGAGCTGCCACAGCCAAGGGGCCCTTTGGGACTGCTTGGCTGGGCTAGTGTCTTCAGCCAATGCATGGGAATCCCTGCATGCAATTGATGTGAAAAGCTGCTTGTGCTTCTGGGCAGAACAGAAGCTCTGGCTGTTAAAGAACAGCTGGCATTTCCATGCCTCTGTTTCTATTTCTCTCCTGGCAAAAGAGGCCCAAATGTAGACAGAGCCTAGCACGGTGTCCTTGTTGTTCGCTTGCTTGCTTGCTGTGGGACGGACAGAGCTCTTGCTCCAGATGGGTGGGATGTTGGGGAAGCAAAATGCTCTCTGTTGGGACTGACTTGTCTTGTGGGAGTTGCCAGCACAGGCGCTTCTCTGAGGGCCTCTGCTTCCTTTCCCCTTGCTGGCTGCAGGTCACTTCACCCGCGCATGGAGACAAGCCTGTCCTTTGGTGAGTGAGTGGCAAAGGAGCCTCTGACCTTGCTGGCGTGTAAGAATTGTGCAGTGAGCTGTGAGCTTGGCCTGTTGCAGTAGAGTGGGGAGTGGCAGGCAGGGAGGCTGAAGGAAAGCCCAGCTGCCTGTTGGTGTCAGCGGGAGCAAAGGCAGCACTGGCTCTTTCCTAATTTTCCGGTGAAGAGCCTTTCAAGAGAGGAAAGTCAAGGGTGGCAGCCCAAAAGGTGCCTCACTGATTCTAGCCAGGATGGAAGATGAAATGCGCGGCAAGATGGAGGAGCACCCAATTCAGCCATCTCAGTAGGGTTTTGATGGCTCAGAATGCCACTTGTATCAAAGTCTAGCATTTCCCCTTAGTCCAGGTGCTTAGGCAGCTCAAGAGCAAGCAGCTCCTGAAGGATTGGCTGCTGCCAGTGTGTCTCACTGCTGTCTGTCTGCAGGGCTCAACGGCAGGGTCGGCACCTCCTCTGGCTCCCTCTCTTGGTGAGGAAGAGGCTGAAGAGGAGCAAGACCACATCAAGCCCCCAGCTGCTGTCCCTCCACAGCCCAAACAGGCAGAGCCAGTAAGTGGCACCAGCGGTTGGCACAGCCTTTGGTGCAGGGCCAAGCTTCAAGTGGCACATCACCCAGGCCTTGGTGCTCATGGCTGAAGATGCTGGGGGCTGTGGACTTGCCACGACGTTCGTGTTGCTCCAGCCAAGCCGGGGACCCCTGCCTAATGGCTTCTGAGCTTTGACTTTTAAGCAGCACTTGGCTGGGATGCTGAGAGGCCCTGAGCATGTCTCTCAGGATCAGAGCAGGGGCAGTGTGAAACAATTGCCAGTGTAGAAGTGAGCCCCTTGGTGCCCGGTGTCAGTGCAGGCTGCCGCTGGTCAGCGGACAGAGCGGTCCAAAGACACACTTGACAGCCTTGAGGGATACTTGGGAGGCCCTGGCCCCTTGCAGGGAGCCGGCCCTCTGCACGGTGTAAGGAGCTTCAGGCACAGCATAGGCTGTGCTTCAATTGCACGTGGTCAGAGCAGAGTGTGGTGAGGAGAATCCGCACCAACGCAGCCCCGCACTGTAAAGGCCGGCTGGGTGTCAGGAGGGCAGGAAGGCAGCTGCCAAGGGCTGCTCCCTAAAGCCTGAAATGCAGAGGGGAAATGAGTGAAACAGATGACAAGAGGGACATGCGGTGGGCATCTGGTCAGACATCTGCACGCTAGCTCCTGGTTGATTTCATTGCCCAGGAGAAGGCAGGAGGAGGAGCAAAGCACCAAGGCTCTGGGGCCGTGCTGCCACCTCCTTCTGGCTCTTTGCAACTGTGTCAATACCATGTGGCAGCGGTCTAGCAGAAGAGCTGATAAAATGTAGCGTGGACCTCACCAAGACTTGCTGTACCAGAGCAGCCCTTGGCCTTTTCCCATTGCCTTGGAGTAGGGGACATCCAAAGCCCCCCAGCTGAAGAGGCCTGGCACTGGCTGACAGCTCCTGCCTGAGGCCTTGCTTTTGCCGTGCGCTCTGCAGGGCATCTGGGCCTGCCAGCCAGCCTTCTGACGGGCCACCTTTTCTTGTCGCAGCTGGACACACGCTCTGAAATCCAAGGTGCCGCTGGAGCAGCAGGGCCTGAGGCAGCCGGTGCTCCCACAGCTGCTGGCACTGGGTCCAGCAGCCTCGCCCAGCCGGCCAAGATGAGAGAGGAGCAGAGGCTGATGAGGCTGAGTACGTCTGCTGTATTTCTGGGGGACTAGAGCAGAGTGCAAGCCATCCGTCTTGGTGCAGGCTGGGCCACGAGTTCCTCCCGGGTCTCGTGTCTCAGAGGCCTTTAGGCCTCTCTGCACAACCTGCTGCTGTTCATCCAGGCAACGAGAGAGTGCTCAGTGCGTTCCTGCTGCCTCTGAGGGCAGCTGGGATTGGCTTGCCTCTGCCTGGGCTGCCTTCTGCAGCAAAGACAGAAGCAGGGATTGCTTCTGCTTGAGCAGAAGGCTGGCACTTAGCAAGTGGCTAGGCCCCAGGGAGCTCTCAAGCTGCCGACTGGCAGAGGGGTGGTGGCATTTTGGATGGTGTGGGAAGCAGCGTCTCTGCTTGCGAGTGAGCGCCTTGCACTGCTTCTGTCTTTCAGGAAGCGTTGTGAGCCTGGGTGAGCCAGGGAGGAAATACACAGCCCTTGAAGAACTTGGACGAGGGTAAGCAGGATGTCTGCTCCTTGTACAGCAGCATGGGCCAGGTCTTTCACTGGTGCCATATCCAGCGCCAAGTCAGGCAAACTCCAAACACGGTCCACCTCTGGCTTTTCCTCTTGACACCTCTCAGGACTGCTGAGTCAAGAGCAAGCAGATGGCATCATCAGAGACAACTTGGTGCTGGCAGTGTCTTGCTTGTGGCAAGGAGCAAGAGCTGGAGGATCTCCTGGCCCTGCAAGTTTTATGGGCCACCAGAGCACCTTGCTGAACAAGAGCTGCCAGATAACAGCTCTCAAAGACATTGTTTCCAAAGTTAGTCTTGTCCACTTTATACACCCAGCCACGCACCCACACAGACACACAGGCTTAAGAGCCCCACTTTTTTGTGCGTTTGGTTCAGAAGCAAATGCACGTGTGCCTTGGAGATTTGCAGCAGCCCCTGGTCTTCATGTTGGACCTGAGTGTTCTCTTGGACAGCCTGCATTGGCAAAGGGCGGCTGGGCTGATGTACGCTTGGCTGAAGAGACGCTGCAGCCAGGCTCTTTGGAAAGAGTGCAGCAGGCAGCCTGGGGAGATCTCCTGCCTAGGCTCACTTTAGTATCAGGGACTAAAGGGCTTTTTCTGCTGCCCTTTTCTTTCTAGGGGCTTTGGAGCTGTTTATAGAGCCCTGGATGCCAGCACAGGGAAACAGGTAAAGATTCAGCAGCCCCGCAGGTTTTGCAGCTCAAGAGCGCTTCCCCCACTGCTGGAGACCGTGGCTGGAGCTTTGGCCGGCCGCTCCATCTCTGCAGCAGAGGCTGCTCGTCTGCAGCACAGACTGGGCTCAGCGTGCAGAATGCATTTGGGACAGGCTTTGGTGCTTCTCTGAAGCTCTGCTGTCTAGTAACAAGGCAGTTTGGCAGAGCTCAGCTGCGTGGTCGCACAAGCACTGGCTCCGTGTTCCTTGTGATCTGCTGCAAGGAGCGACTTGTCAAGTGAACGGTCTTCTATGTCCTTTTAGGTGGCCATCAAGAAAATGACGCTGCAAGAGGAGGATTCCGAGGAGCTGGCTGTCAATGAAATCCTGGCCATGAGGGACAACAGGAATCCCAATATTGTTACCTACTTAGACAGGTTGGGGCGTTGGCATGTCAGCGTTCCTTCAGATAGTGCAAGGCAGAAATGACCAACCCCTTTGGTCAGCGGCAGAAAGCGGAGCTGCTTGTGCTTTCTCTACTTGTGTCCAGCACAGGGGAGGAGGTTTCACTTGGTGTGCAAGAATCTCTTCCGGCATATGTAGCTTGGAGAGCAGTGGCAAAAGCCTGGCTCAGGCCTTCGGGTGACTGAGCTGTACCCGTTGCTGTCTCTCCATGCCGTACTTTTTCTTCTTGCAGCTACCTGGTCGACGAGGATCTCTGGCTGGTGATGGAATTCATGGACAGAGGCACGCTGTTCGATGTACTCAGGGCAGCGTACCTGGAGGAAGAACAGATAGGCACTGTCTGTCGGGAGGTGAGAGATGGCGCCTGTGCCGGCCCTGGCCTGCACAGGATGGTCCTTGCCAGCGGGTGGGGAAGAAGAGCAGAGGTTTCTTGCTCACTCCTTTGTTTTGGTGCTGCTGTCACGGCACCAGGAGAAGAGTGAGCATCTGAAGGGAACTGCCTGCCGTTGTCCCCGCACTTGCCCAGGATCTCGCCCTCCTACATGGCGTCTGTCCTCTGACGCTCGTGCTCGCTCCCTCGCTTGCTTTCACTTGTTTCCTCTTGGAACCTCTGCCTCTCCCCGTTTGCCTGGAGCGTGTCTGTCTGTCCTGCGCCCCTTGCTGCTCCAAGGCAGCGTGCTGCTGGCAGAATTTCTAGCTGAAGGGATGTGCTGAGCTTCAAAGAGTAGCATTGCAGCCCAGATGGCACTGGATTCTGCAACAGCTCTATCGTGCCGCTTCCTCCTCTGCTGCCACAGCTCTGCCAATAAAATCTTTGCCATGCCGCTGGCCAGCCAAAGGTCCCGCACTTTCTAACGAAGGCGGGAGGGGCTCTCTGAAGCTCAGATGCCTTTGCTTCAGAAGACGGAAAACACTTCTAAAGGTGCTGAAGCAGCAAGCTCTTCCTCTTGCCGACAGCATGATGCTGCGTTCACAAAATCCCTGAGAAAGCTGTCAATCTCCTCGAGCCCTTTCCTTTCTTGTGGCATGAAATTGGGTGGCCTGAACTTTTCCCCTTGCCTTCCTCCTTTCTCTCTCAGTGCCTGCAAGGACTGCATTTCCTTCATTCCCGCTGAGTCATTCACAGAGACATCAAAACTGGCAACGTTCTTAAGGGCACGGACGGATCGGTCAAATTGGGTGGGTATGGCTGGTCAGGCGCAGCGTAGCCAGCATGTGCTGTGGGACTGCTTTTGGGGTGACTGCCAGTCGCCCAGAAGCGCTGCTTGGCCAGCACGGGCATGCTGAGGGCGGTTCTGAAGTGAAGTTTCTTATTTCCCCGGCTGCAGCCGCGTGGAAGCAGAGCACCGCAGCTTTGCCAGCCAGGACAAAGATTGAGCATGGCCTCGTCAGGCTTGGAGTGGGCAATGCTCGTCGCTGGTTTGCCAGCGGTCGCTGTCCTTGACAGGCTTTGTCTTTCTCCTCAGCTGACTTTGGTCTCTGTGCTCGGCTCAGCCCTGAGTGCAGCAGGTGCGACTCCAGCGTCGGCACTCCCAGCTGGATGGCGCCAGAAGTTGTGAGAGGAGAAGCCTACGGCCCCAAAGTGGACATCTGGTGTCTGGGGATCACGGGGCTGGAGATGGTGGAAGGGGAAGCTCCTTACCAGAGGGAGCCCAAGTTCAGGGTAAGGTGCAGCTTCCCAAGGGGGCTCTGTGTGGAGAGAGTTTTTGTGGCTAGGAAAGGAGCAGCTTGAGCGTCCCCTTGCCTTTCTCGTAGGTTTTGGACTGATCGAAAGGAACGGGCCCCCAAAACTGCAAAACCCCAGGCACCACTCGGCTCTCCTGCGCGACTTTCTGCGCTGCTGCCTGCAGGCAGACGAAGACAGGCGCTGGTCTGCCCAGGAGCTCCTGCAGGTAAGCAAAAGGGAAGTGGCAAGAAGCCCTGTGAGCTGAGGACAGCCGCATGAAAGGATGAAGGGGACTGTGGGCCACGTGGGCCTGGGGGAGCCAGGTGAGCGGCACAGGAAGGTGCAGGGGCAGAGGGTGCTTTGGGTCCTCCTGGTGCATCTTTCTGGTAGCCCAGCAATCCTGCTGGAGTGCCAGAGGCTGAAGAGGAATCTGTGATCTTGGAAAGTAAGGCTCCCTTTCTTTTTTGTTTTTTCTCTGGGCAGCATCCGTTTGTGACCTCAGGCCAGCCTGCCTCCAGCCTGGCTGCTCTCATTGTCTCAGCCAAGCAAGTGCAGGAAGACTGGAGAGGAGAGGCTTGCGCCTGAGGAAGCCTTTGTGCCACGCCAGCTCCGAGGAGTGCAAAGGGGATGGATGGTGTTTAGGCAGAGAGTCAGCCATCCCCTGGACTTTCTGAGGAGCTGAGCCACGCAGAGGAAAATTTCATCTTTTGTTGTTTTCTTAGCTTTGCCGTTTTTAGTTAGGACGCTACAGCATAGCAATCTTCATTAATGTATAGCTAAGGGTAGAGTATTGTTGTTGTAGGGAAGCTTAAAAGTAGCCTTTTAGGAGAATAGAGAGAATTGTCATAGTAAGAATGAAGCTATCAAAGCAAAAGCTGGGACTCAGCAGAACCGAAGCATGCACGTGCTACGAGCTGTCAGCCTGAACGGGCTACCTGGAGGAGAGAATGATGAAGATGATGAAGTAGCCAGAAGAGGCTCTGTTTCAGCCCTGGGTTTCAGCAAGACTGGCAATAAAAACCCAAAAGCCTCCAGAGCCCTTGCAGGTTACTTTCCTTGCCACGCCGCACCTAAGACCGACGGCACCTTTGGAGCTGTGCGCTCCGGCCGGGCTGTGGCCTTCGTGGCTTTGCGCTGCTGGCCAGCAGCCCAAGGCTCTCCCGCTCACCATGGGGCCCTGTCCCAGCCCAGCCCACCTGCCCTGTAGAGATGTTGCCCCCGTGCCCTGGCGTCCCCCAGGGCCAGCAGCTGCTGCTGACGGCGGGGCAGGAGGAGGGAGCAGACCCTGCTTGTCCCCTGCTCCTGGCCATCACTTGGCAGGGGAGAGGAAAGGAGGGCTGAAATGGCACGTCTTCCAAAGGCTTCCCTCCTGTAAACCTGTGGGGCACCAAAGCGCTCTACTCAAGGGGGTCTGGGGCCCTGCACCCACCTCTCCATGCTGAGGTGTCCTTCTTCCTTCCCTGAGCCCTACAGCCCTACAGCTGGTTGATGTGAGCAGTCTTGGTATGGGAAAACAAATGCGGTCGCAACAGAGAGCACACTTGAGCTTCTGCTCTGGCCTTGCAGAGGAACTTGTGGGTACTCAGTGGCTGTCCAAAGAACTCTGCTGAGAGTTCTGCTGCTGCCCAGGGCTTTCATTGGTCTCTTAACTGTGGGGCCTTGTTCTGGGGAGCCCACTCGGGCTGCAGCCAGAGCTGGCTGCCACTGAGGCCACCTGGCCAAGAGCAGCCCTAGGAGCAGCAGGCAGAGGGAAAGCAAGGTAGGGAGGAAGAAGAGAGGGGAAGAGATTGGCCTTGAAAGGCAGACACACTCTGGGGTCCGCTCCTGGCCAGGGACCCTGCCCAGAGCCATCCCCTGCCTGTTGGGGCCTTGAGGGGCAGCTGTCCAGCTGGGCCGAGGTGTGCCAGCAGCTGCAGCTGTGCTGGGGAGCCTTGGCAGCTCTGGGCCCTGCTGGGCAGGAGGGTCCCTGTGTGCCAGTGGCAGCTGGGGGCCTCAGCCGCCTCCTCTCTCCACAGGAGCACTTCTGGAAAGCAGCTGAAGGACAGTGGCTGCACTACACACCCGGGCAGCTTGAACAGCTCCTCTTCAGTAATGAGGGCCTTGGCAGTTCTCTCAAGAGCTCTGAGAAGAGGACCCTGGAGCAGCCATTGCAGAGATGAAGGCATCTTCCTATAACCCTGTAGATCTTGTCCCCATGGGTATCCCCAAGGTGCCTTCAGTCCCACTTTTGATCTTCCTCTGCCCCGGCCTCGCCCATTCCTTAGTTTTTGTAGAGACCCCAGGACCAGCCCAGCACCCTCCAGCCCCAGCTGAGACCTACATGGCCCTTCCTCTGCCCCTGAGCCCCCTGGCCCTTCCCTCTAACCAGCACTGAAGGTGAGGCCATCTGCCAGTGTAGGTGATGGCCCCTTCATCTGTTCCAATAAAGAGATGGAGCTGTTACCCCAGTGTCCGTGTGGTACCGCCAGCAAAGCCCACACAACACCAGCCCTACCCAAGCTCCATGTCCAGGAGCAGCCGGGGCTGACCCCAGTGTGGGCAGGCAGGAGCCAGCGGCAGGGCCCCGAGGACTGGAGGAGCCCATGCTGAGCATCCCTGGCCTGAGGGCACATTTCCTTCAGTGGCATCACCTGGGCCTGGACCTCCTCCACTGGCATGCCCAGGAAAAGAGGGAACCATCAAGAGCATCTCCAGTGATGCAGTCTTACCAGCAATGTCAGCAGGAAAAACAAAGTTTCTCCCTAATTAACACACCCTTGATAGGTCCTAACTGGTGGGCCATCACCAATCCTACACGGTGCTGCACAGGCTCTGCTCCTCTGGGCAAGGGCCAGAAGGGAAAGGCCATGTAGCTGTGGGCCCCAATGGGGCTGATGAACAGCACTGGAGGCACAAGAACCCAGCTGCAACTACACTTGGATTTCCAGGTGAAAACACTCAGTGTAGCTGGACTGGGCTTCCCTCTACGGTATGTAGGAGTTTTGGAGTGCCCCATAACGTGCACGGGAGGCTGTGGTTCTTTGTGGGACACACAGTGATATTTTAGGTTCCCTCCAAGTTATGGAGGGCACTGGGGTTCCCTGTAAGTCATGCAAGGGATCTGGAATCCTGTGTGAGGCGTGCAGGGGGGTTGGGATGTTTCCCAAGGTGTGCAGGCTGATGGGGGTCTCTCCTGAGGTACGTGAGGGGGGATTTGCGTTCTTAGTGCAGTTGTGGAGAGGGCTGTGGGCTCCCATCAGCCTGCTGGTGCTTTGTGTCCCTCCTGCTGCACGCAGTGGGGCTGGAGTCTCTTCTGAGGCACGCAGGGGATGGGGTCCCTCCCGGGGTCCCTCCTGGGGCAGTCCGGCTCGGGGCTGCAGCGGCCCAGGGGCACCCAGGGCCAGCCGCTGTGCCGGGCTGGTGGTGCCGAGGGGTTGAGGTGCCGCTGCACGGGCACGGCCCAGGCGCTGCTGAGCAGCCCGAGACCAGGGGCCACGGCCCACACTGCCTCCATCGGAGCTGGGAACACAGACAGCCCCGCCGGCAGAGCGGTGGCACCGGGCCCCAGCCAGCGCCGGGGCGAACGGAGCCGATGCCAGAGGAGCTGTGGGGCCCGCCCGGCTCTCCGGGCCTGTGGGCAGCCCGGGCGGGAGCGGCTCGCTCTGTGCCGCGCTCTCCCTACAGAACAGGGCTCCGAGTGAGCGCCCGGCTCCTGCCGCTGCCTCGGCAATGCTGAGGGGGACTCGGGGCCGCAACGGAACTCGCCAGGGAGAGAAACAGTTCATAGGAGACTTCTTTAGGCCTGTCTAAAGATGAACTGAGAAGCAACTTCAAATCCCAGGCTAAACAGTGTGTTTTAATGTGTGCTGATTCCTGGAAGACGCTTTGTTTGTAACTGCACATCAGGCCCGTGGTGCCGTTCCAGCGAGCACCAACAGCCAGGAAAGAGCTCTGCTGTTTGCAGCGCGGCTGGGACGAGGGAAATGAGTCCACATCCCTACACATGCCCGCTCTGCCTTCAGGGCTGCTATAAATGAGTAGCCGATTTGATGAATACAGAAGAATTTATTCTAGAATCAAAATAAAATCGTAAAATCCAGAATCAAAAGTCAGATCGGCGCTGAACCGGGCGAACAGCGTCGGGTGGGGCAGGGAGAGGCTTGCGAGCACCGCTTCACCGTGCTGCACAAACCGCCACTGTCCCAGGGTGCTTTTGTAATTCTTGAAGCCTTTTAAGGCTCGCTAAGGATTAGCTCCAGGGCTTTTGTGCCACCATCATTTGGTCATTCCATTCACTATTTGTCTTTTTCATTTGACTCCAATATCCAGTGGGGGGTTCTGGTTGTCAGACTCTGGGATTACTATTTGAATTTATTGCTAAAGTGAATATACAAGGAGTATATCCCACTACTTTAGTAGGTCTTTTTCCTTCTCTGCTGATACAAACTCTTCCAATTATTTGGTGATGTAAAACCCACCCTTCGGGGTGCTTTAATGTTTTGGAAACTTCGGTATGATTGGAGAGTGATAGTCACAAAACCCAAAGTTGCATCATGTTGGCATCCACCAATCTGTTATAAATGAGTAGCCAATTGGATTAAAAAAAAAAGAATTTATTCTATAATAAAAATAAAGTTGTAAAAAGCCACAAGTAAAAGTCAGAACAGGAACCAGGCATGGGCTTCTGTGACCAGCAGCGGGTCCCCGAGGGGCAGAAGGAGTCCAAGCTGTGTGTGCCGGGACTGAGGGCACATTTCCTTCAGTGGCATCACCTGGGCCTGGACCTCCTCCAGTGGCGTGCCCAGGAAAAGAGAGAACCATCAAGAGCAACGCCAGAGATGCACCCTGACTTTGGACATGGCTTACTGAAACAGAGAGATGTTCAAGCCCTCAAGGGGCTGATTGTTCCCAAGGGAACGTCTTTTGAGAACTTTTTCTCTCTCAAGGACTGATTGTGCAAATAAGGTTTGGTTTCCCAAAACGGATGTTTTGAGAGTGTTTTTCTCTTGTCCCACCAATGGGATGAGGGAGGTATTGTTCCTTCTACCAATCAAGATAACCTGTATCGGAACACCTTATGAAAGGGTTGAACAACCCCAAAATAAAGGCTTTTTGCTTCCTGAAAAACCTCTGCTTGCTCTGTGTGATTGGAACCCTCGCTCTATAATTTGTGTCCTCTAGCGACACCTGACCAGCAGTGTCAGCAGGCAAAACTAAGGTTTTGTTTAGCAAAGGCTCATAGATGAAGTAAAAGATTTACAATCAGGGCAGTCCGATGGGAGTGCGCTCAGGGGGTACAGCCAAGGCCATGAGGTCACGGCAGGCTCTGAGGTCACACAGGTTGAGGTCACGGCAGGCTCTGAGGTCACACAGGTTGAGGTCACGGCAGGCTCTGAGGTCACACAGGTTGAGGTCACGGCAGGCTCTGAGGTCACAGAGGTGCCACAGCCCTGTGGTTGCACAGCACCACAAGGACGAAGCAGTCAGTCCTTGACTGCAACTGTTGCGGCGGCAGCGGCTACGGCGGCAGCGGCTACGGCGGCAGCGGCTACGGCGGCAGCGGCTACGGTGGCAGCAGCGGCGGTGGCAGCGGTGCTGACACTTGGACAGCGGTTTGAGGACGTTGGTGGCAGCAAGAGTTGGAGGACTGGC
Organism: Cyanistes caeruleus; assembly: GCF_971803275.1. NCBI lineage: Eukaryota > Metazoa > Chordata > Aves > Passeriformes > Paridae > Cyanistes > Cyanistes caeruleus. Next base: position 21,943,498 of record NC_141732.1, read on the forward strand.
AGAGGGCAAGGCACCATGGCCTTTCCTCTGCGCCTCTTCCTCCTGCTCCTCCTGGCAGTGGCCCTGCCTGACAGGGCTGCCCAGGCTGCTCCCTGGCAAGCACAGAGAGCAGGTGAGCCCAAGGCCTGGCTTCTCTTTCCTAGGACAGTGCTGCCTTCTCCCTGAGAAGCGTTGGGGATAGTTTTCCCCAGAGCTTAAGGGAGGGTTTCTGCTGTGGGAGGGAGAGAGTCCCCAGGGGCCCTGGGCTGCTCGAGCCACCCCTCCAGGGATGTTGCACCTGGCCTGCAAAGAGGGTGGAGAGTGACCAGAGCCAGCCCAGAGCTGCCCAGGCTCCCCTGCAGCTTTGGCCATGTCCATTGACATCTGGCTGCCACAGCCTTCCCCAAACCCCTTGTAGTACCCAATTTCCTGAAGCACAAGAGGATCCCAGCGCACCATGGACATGGCTCTGATCTGCGCTCCCTTCTAGATGGGAATCATGACATGGATTATCCGGAAGTCTTGATGAATGACGGCTTGAAATTCTTGGAGGATGTTGGAGGCAAGTTCTCAATACATCTTTCCTGCCAGAATAATCAATGTCACGGTGGCAAGAGCTCAGCCATGTGCCATTTCCTTAACATAATCTCAGGGGTGATGGGTTCTGGAAACCTTGCCCCACTGGAGCCCTGAGTGATCCCACAGGATCACTGTCAGTGGGAGGAAGGAGCATTTAGCTGTCAATCTTCCCACGTGCAATGCCAGTGTCTCCTTCCATGTGCTCTGTGCAGCCACGGAGAAGAGCAGAGAGGGAAGGGGCCAGGCCCAGGGCTGTGTCCCAGGGCTGTGCCTTGCACAGCTCCTTTGGCAGTCCCAGGGAACCTGAGGATCTCCTACAGAGCCACGAAAGCTGTTTTGTCCTTCCAGTCATTGCAGGAAAGACCCTTGGTGAAGGTGATGCAGCCTCTCGACTCACACCCAGGACTGAGGCTCTGGGAGGTGGTGAGGGTAGGTCAAGGCATATCCCCCAGGGAGAGCTGCCAGCTCAGAGCCCAAAACTTGGCCAGGGCGGCATCGCTGCAGGCGCCAGGACAGAGCTGTGCACGTGTGTGCCCTCGGCCTGCGCGATCCCCTCCCCACTCCTGCAGCTCAGTGCTGCCCGTGCAGATCAGCAGAGATGAGAGAAGCTTCTGTGGCTGTTCAGTTACAGGTGTGTCTGCAGGGAGGTCTTTCCCAGCTCCTGGGTTGGTTGCTGAACCCAAGCCTGACTCCCACCTCAGAGGTAAGTGGTGTGTCCCTGCTGACCCCACAGGCTGAGGACTGGTATTGTGGGATCCATTCCTGGAAAATTGAAATACTTTCTTTTCTAAGGTCCTTCGAGACAGAAGATCCAAAATACAGCAGACAAGAAATCCCTGAAACGATCTGAACTCCTACGGCAAATGCTGAAGGAAATGCAGCAGGGAGCACAAGGTGGGTGCATGTCCCTCAGCCTCCTCCTGACACTCAGCAGCCGGGGGCTTTTTCTGCACATCTGGACACGCCATGCCCAGCACAGCGGGAAGGGATCCATGGCAGCCTCGCAGCCCCGCTGCTGCTTTCACGGCCTGCAGGGCTGTTTCCCAGCCTGGCCTGGCTGCAGCTTCTCCCCGGCCTCTGCAGGAAGGCATTTGGCATCAGCTGACAGGCAGCCCCAAGTGCACCACAGGCCATGCACACCCTGAGATCCCCTGCAATTTCCCTGTCTCCAGGTAGATCAGGTTCAGGGGCTGTTTGGAGAAGCGACCAACCTGCGACAGTCCTGAAATCCTGCCTGTTGGCTGTTCCTTACACTTTCACAAATATTGCCTCCTGAAGATGGCACACCTGCAAGGAGGAAGAGCTCCATCTGATCCAGCTGTCTCTCTTCCATTCTCCAGAAATGAAACGAGAGCCTGTGCAGCAGGAAACATTTTCTGAAGAAATCAGTGATTCTGTGCCAGACTCTGCTGCAGGAAGAGAGGCCATGCCAGGCACAGTCACACAAGGTAATTGCTGTGCCTCTGGGCCTGAGCTCTCCTAAGGTTTCAGCTGCCATCGCTGCTGCTTGGGCAGTGTCTGCCCTTCAGGGATGTTGCACAGAGCATGGAAAGGGTGTTGAGAGTGACCACGAGCCAGCTCACAGCTCCCCTGGCTCCTCTGCAGCTTTGGCCTTGTCCACTGACACCTGGCTCCCACAGCCTTACCTGACCCCCTTGCAGTGCCCAGTTCCCTAAGGCAGAAGGGGATGCCAGCACACCCTGGAAAAGGTTCTCATCTGTGCTCCCTTCCAGATAATGTTCCTGGGAAGGCTTCTCCATTAGCTTGGCTGCATAAAGTTTTGAAGTCCTCTGCGCCTCCTACAGGTATGTTCTCAGTGTCCCATGGAGGAAAAATCATTGGCAACCTGACAGGAACCAGGTGACAGAGGCTTCTGTGGCTGTTGAATTACAGGGGTGTCTGCAGAGAGGACTTTCCCAGCTCCTTTGCTGATTGGTGTGCAGAAGCCCCACTTCCATCGCAGGGGTGAGTAGCGTCTCCCTGCTGAGCCCACAGGCAGAGCACTGGTTATGTGGGATCCACTGGGAAATGGAAATATTTTCTCTTGAGGTCTTCCGAGAGAGAAGGACAAACATACAGGAGAGAAGGAATCCCTGCAGTCAAAGGACATCTGGAAACAAAGAGTGGAAGAATTGCAGAAAGGGCCTGGTGGGTTCATGTCCCTCAGCCTCCTCCTGAGACTCAGCAGCTGGGAGCTTTGTCTGCACATGTGGACACGCCATGCTCGGCACGGTCCACTGCTGCTTTCATGCTTTTTGCCAGCCTGGCGTGGCTGCAGCTTCTCCCCAGCCTCTGCAGGAAGGCATTTGGCATCAGCTGACAGGGATTGCCAGCCCCAATTGCACCACAAGCCATGCACACCCTGAGATCCCCTGAAATTTCCCAGTCTCTGAGCAGATTGGAAGGGGCAGCTGTTTGGAAGAGGGAGGGGCCTGACCCAGCCCAAATAACCTGGGCATTTCCCTGGTCCCTGTCATTGCCAAATACTGCCTCCTGAAGATGCCACCACTCAAATGGGGAACAGCTCCTTACGAGCTAGCTGTCTCTCTTCTTTCTCAAGACATGGACCTAGAGGTTCTGTGGAAGGCAGCATTTCCTGGAGGAAGTGGTCGCTCATCAGCAGCCTCTGATGCCAGAAGGAATGTGATGCCACACATGAGTACAGGCCTAGACACAGGAGGTAACTGCTGTGCTGGGCTCAGCCCTCGGTGGGGCTGTGTGGCAGCAGCTCTCCCCCCAGGGCTGGTCCTTGCACGGCCTGGAAACAGCCAAAGCTGGAGGCACCTCATCTCTGAGGCCTCTGGAGCTCGTTCCCAGCCCCTGAGAGATGGCACTTGAGCACCATCGTGCTTCCATCTGCAGCTGCTCCCAGAGCTGGCCCTGAGCACCCAGAGGCCCAAGGCACAGGAGCAGCCCCGAGTGGGCACCCTGCCATGAGCCCAGGGCCACAGCCAGCCCTGGCACTCAATGGGAATGATTCTCATCTTGGTTTATTTCTAGATGAGCTTGCTCGGAAGGCTCCTCCATTAGCATGGCAGTATGAAGTTTGGAAGCCTTCTGGGACGCCTGCAGGTACGTTCTCAGTGTTCCATGGAGGAATAATCATTGACAACCTGGCAGGAACCAGGTGACAGAAGCTTCTGTGGCTCTTTAGTTGCAGGTGTGTCTGCAGAGAAGACTTCTCCAGCTCCTGGGCTGGATGCTGCACACAAGCCAGGCTCCCATGGCAGAGGTGAGTAGGGTGTCCCTGCTGACCCCACAGCCTGAGCACTGCTTTTCTCAGATCCATTCCTGGGAAGTTGAAATATTTTCTGTTAAGTTCCTCCAACAGGAAAGACCAAACACACATCAGACAAGAAATCCCTGGAGCCATTTGAAGTCATGTGGCAAATGCTGAAGGAAATGCAGCAGGGAGCACAAGGTGAGTCCATGTCCCTCAGCCTCCACCTCACACTCAGCAGCCGGGGGCTTTCTCTGCACATCTGGACACGCCATGCCCAGCACAGCGGGAAGGGATCCATGGCAGCCTCGCAGCCCCGCTGCTGCTTTCACGGCCTGCAGGGCTGTTTCCCAGCCTGGCGTGGCTGCAGCTTCTCCCCAGCCTCTGCAGGAAGGCATTTGGCATCAGCTGAGAGGGAGCCCCAAGTGCACCACAGGCTATGCACACCCTGAGATCCCCTGCAATTTCCTAATCTCTGGGGAGATCAGGAGCTGCTGCTGTTTTGAGGAGGAAGTGCTTTGGCCCATTCCCAAGAGCCTGGACATTTTCCTGATCCTTAACCATGCCTTTGACAAGCATTGCCTCTGTAAGATGCCACCAGCCCAATGGGAAATGTTTCCATCTGATTCAGCTCTGCCTCTTCCTTTCTGCAGAAGTGGATGAAGAGGCTGTGCTGAAGGCGGCGTTACCCGGAGGAAGCAGTGGCTCATTAGCAGCTTCTGCTGCAGGAAGGGAGGCCATGCCAGGCACAGTCATAGGAGGTAATTGCTGTGCCTCTGGGCCTGAGCCCTGCTGAGGCTTCAGCTGCCATCACTGCTGCTTGGCAGTGCAGGCACAGCCCAGACAAGACCGGCACAGCCCAGAGGAATTATCCCCAGCAGGCTCAGGACACCCGGCTACTGGGCAGTCCTGCTGGGGTCCCTCCGTGGGAGACACATCCCATAAGCTGGCAGTGGCTGCAAAGGGGTGCCCATGGTGGGGAATGGGCAGAGGGGGAGGGCAAGGCTCCACTGCATCCTGAGAGTTCCTGGCTCTTGCCCTTTGGGCTGCAGGAGCTGTCCCAGCAGAGGGAGGGCAGCAGGGATGGAACAAGGAAGGGATATTTGTGGCACTGCCTACTGCTGTTTTCCCCAGGGTTTTAGGGAGGGTTTCCTCTGTGGGAGGGGAGAGAGCTCCCAGGAGCCCTGGGCTGCCCCACTTTCCCCTCCAGGCATGTTGCACAGGGCATGGAAAGAGGGTGGAGAGTGACCAGGAGCCAGCCCACAGCTCCCCAGGCCCCTCTGCAGCTTTGGCCGTGTCCACTGACATCTGGCTCCCACGGCCTTACCCGACCCCCTTGCAGTACCCAGCTCCCTAAGGCAGAAGGGGATGCCAGAGTGCACTGAAAATGGTTCTCATATGCGCTCCGTTGTAGATTGGGATAGTGACATGGATTATCTGGAAGCCCTGGTGGAAGATGGCTTGAAATTCTTGGAGGATGTTGGAGGCAAGTTCTCAATTCCCCTTTTTACCTAGAGAATAATCGGTGGCAAGGTGGCAAGAGCTCAGCCATGTGTCATTCCCCTTAACATAATCTCAGGGGTGATGGATCCTGGAAAGCTTACCCCACTCTCTTCTTGAGCCCTGAGTGATGCCACAGGATCCCTGTCAGTGAGAAGAAGGAGCATTTAGCTGTCAATCTTCCCATGTGCAATGGCAGAGTCTCCTTCCATGTGCTCTGTGCAGCCACGGAGAAGAGCAGAGAGGGAAGGGGCCAGGCCCAGGGCTGTGTCCCAGGGCTGTGCCTTGCACAACTCCTTTGGCAATCCCAGGGATACTGAGGATCTCCTACAGAGCCACGAGAGCTGTTCTGTCCTTCCTGTCGTTGCAGGAAAGCCTCTTGGTGAAGGTGATGCAGCTTCTCGACCCACACCCAGGACTGAGGCTCTGGGAGGTGGTGAGGGTAGGTCAAGGCATATCCCCCAGGGAGAGCTGCCAGCTCAGAGCGCAAAGCTTGGCCAGGGCGGCATCGCTGCAGGCACCAGGACAGAGCTGTGCACGTGTGTGCCCTCAGCCTGCACAATCCCCTCCCCACTCCTGCAGCTCAGTGCTGCCCGTGCAGATCAGCAGAGATGAGAGAAGCTTCTGTGGCTGTTCAGTTACAGGTGTGTCTGCAGGGAGGTCTTTCCCAGCTCCTGGGTTGGTTGCTGCACCCAAGCCTGACTCCAATCGCAGGGGTAAGTGGTGTGTTACTGCTGACCCCACCAGCTGAGGACTGGTATTGTGGGATCCATTCCTGGAAAATTGAAATACTTTCTGTTAAGGTCCCCCAAAAAGAAAGACCCAAGATACTGGAACTAAAAAGTCTCTAGCATCAAATCATCTCCTGATACATATATAGAAAGAAGTGCAGGGAGGACAAGTTTGGTCCATGTCCCTCAACCCCCTCCTGACACTCAGCAGCCGGGGGCTTTCTCTGCACATCTGGACACGCCATGCCCAGCACAGCAGGAAGGGATCCATGGCAGCCTCACAGCCCCACTGCTGCTTTCATGCATTAGCATCAGCTGACAGGGAGCCCAAGGTGCATCTCAGGCCATGCACACCCTGAAACCCCTGCAATTTCCTGGTCCCAGGGCAGATCAGGAGGGGCAGCTGTTTGGAGGAGGGTGTGCTCTGGTCCAGCCCCAACACCGTGGGCATTTTCCTGATCTTCAAATGTGAATTTGACAAGCATTACCTGTTGAAGATGCTACCTCTCCAATGGAGAATGTTTCCAGCTGATCTTGATATCCCTCTTCTTTCTCAAGTGGTGGACCAAAAGGCTAAGTACAAGAAGGCACTTCCCAGAGGAAGCAGTGGCTCGTTGGCAGCCTCTACTGCAGGAAAGAAGGCGATGCCAGGCACAGGCCCAGACACAGGAGGTAACTGCTGTGTTGGGCTCAGCCCTCGGCGGGGCTGTGTGGCAGCAGCTCTCCCCCCAGGGCCGGCACTTACACAGCCCAGCAACAACCAAAGCTTGAGGCACCTCAGCTCTGAGGCCTCTGGAGCTTGTTCCCAGCCCCTGGGAAATGGGACTCGTTCACCAACATCCCTCCTGCTACCACTGCTCCCAGAGCTGGCCCTGAGTGCCCAGAGGCCCAAGGCACAGGAGCAGCCCTGAGTGGGAGCCCTGCTGCAAACCCAGGACCACAGCCAGCCCCACCTGCCAACTGGGCAGGGCCTGCCCTGGCTCCTGGCAGGGCCTGGCTCTGTCCCCTTGCGCTCAGGGAGCTGTCACGGAGCAGGGAGAGCCAGGGTGGCAGTGGCTGCTCAGGGATGGCTTTGGCCTGAGTCCCTGGAAGGAGCCACTGGCCAAGCAGCTGCGCTGCCCCCTGGGCTCTGCTCCCGGCCTTCTGGGCTTTGTCAGGTGGCACAGCCTGTGCCAAGGGGCAGCAAGGTGCCTGCAGGCCTCAGCTCTGGGGGAAACAGAGAACGGCCGGGCCATACCCACCATGCTCAGCAGCGGAGCACGGCACAGGCTCACACTGCCCATTGCTTCCACAGATGCAAGCGGCACAACACGCGTTCCTGATTCCCAAAAGGGCATTGAAAGGGGTTTCTGTCAAGGAACACGCTGTTGGCTAGGGATAACAGTAGGCCTGCTTGCTATGGAGCTTATCTTCTTGTGCTGCTTTGGAATCTGCTATGTCTGCAAGAGAAAACGGTGAGTGTTTTGTTCATTTTTCGCTTAAACAGCTCCTTTGCAAGTCAATTGTAGACAGGAAACATTCTCAGTGAGGCTGCTGTGGACTTGTGGGTACTCAGTGGCTGTCCAAAGAACTCTGCTGAGAGTTCTGCTGCTGCCCAGGGCTTTCATTGGTCTCTTAACTGTGGGGCCTTGTCCTGGGGAGCCCACTCGGGCTGCAGCCAGAGCTGGCTGCCACTGAGGCCACCTGGCCAAGAGCAGCCCTAGGAGCAGCAGGCAGAGGCAAAGCGAGGTAGGGAGGAAGAAGAGAGGGGAAGAGATTGGCCTTGAAAGGCAGACACACTCTGGGGTCCGCTCCTGGCCAGGGACCCTGCCCAGAGCCATCCCCTGCCTGTTGGGGCCTTGAGGGGCAGCTGTCCAGCTGGGCCGAGGTGTGCCAGCAGCTGCAGCTGTGCTGGGGAGCCTTGGCAGCTCTGGGCCCTGCTGGGCAGGAGGGTCCCTGTGTGCCAGTGGCAGCTGGGGGCCTCAGCCGCCTCCTCTCTCCACAGGAGCACTTCTGGAAAGCAGCTGAAGGACAGTGGCTGCACTACACACCCGGGCAGCTTGAACAGCTCCTCTTCAGTAATGAGGGCCTTGGCAGTTCTCTCAAGAGCTCTGAGAAGAGGACCCTGGAGCAGCCATTGCAGAGATGAAGGCATCTTCCTATAACCCTGTAGATCTTGTCCCCATGGGTATCCCCAAGGTGCCTTCAGTCCCACTTTTGATCTTCCTCTGCCCCGGCCTAGCCCATTCCTTAGTTTTTGTAGAGACCCCAGGACCAGCCCAGCACCCTCCAGCCCCAGCTGAGACCTACATGGCCCTTCCTCTGCCCCTGAGCCCCCTGGCCCTTCCCTCTAACCAGCACTGAAGGTGAGGCCATCTGCCAGTGTAGGTGATGGCCCCTTCATCTGTTCCAATAAAGAGATGGAGCTGTTACCCCAGTGTCCGTGTGGTACCGCCAGCAAAGCCCACACAACACCAGCCCTACCCAAGCTCCATGTCCAGGAGCAGCCGGGGCTGACCCCAGTGTGGGCAGGCAGGAGCCAGCGGCAGGGCCCCGAGGACTGGAGGAGCCCATGCTGAGCATCCCTGGCCTGAGGGCACATTTCCTTCAGTGGCATCACCTGGGCCTGGACCTCCTCCACTGGCATGCCCAGGAAAAGAGGGAACCATCAAGAGCATCTCCAGTGATGCAGTCTTACCAGCAATGTCAGCAGGAAAAACAAAGTTTCTCCCTAATTAACACACCCTTGATAGGTCCTAACTGGTGGGCCATCACCAATCCTACACGGTGCTGCACAGGCTCTGCTCCTCTGGGCAAGGGCCAGAAGGGAAAGGCCATGTAGCTGTGGGCCCCAATGGGGCTGATGAACAGCACTGGAGGCACAAGAACCCAGCTGCAACTACACTTGGATTTCCAGGTGAAAACACTCAGTGTAGCTGGACTGGGCTTCCCTCTACGGTATGTAGGAGTTTTGGAGTGCCCCATAACGTGCACGGGAGGCTGTGGTTCTTTGTGGGACACACAGTGATATTTTAGGTTCCCTCCAAGTTATGGAGGGCACTGGGGTTCCCTGTAAGTCATGCAAGGGATCTGGAATCCTGTGTGAGGCGTGCAGGGGGGTTGGGATGTTTCCCAAGGTGTGCAGGCTGATGGGGGTCTCTCCTGAGGTACGTGAGGGGGGATTTGCGTTCGTAGTGCAGTTGTGGAGAGGGCTGTGGGCTCCCATCAGCCTGCTGGTGCTTTGTGTCCCTCCTGCTGCACGCAGTGGGGCTGGAGTCTCTTCTGAGGCACGCAGGGGATGGGGTCCCTCCCGGGGTCCCTCCTGGGGCAGTCCGGCTCGGGGCTGCAGCGGCCCAGGGGCACCCAGGGCCAGCCGCTGTGCCGGGCTGGTGGTGCCGAGGGGTTGAGGTGCCGCTGCACGGGCACGGCTCAGGCGCTGCTGAGCAGCCCGAGACCAGGGGCCACGGCCCACACTGCCTCCATCGGAGCTGGGAACACAGACAGCCCCGCCGGCAGAGCGGTGGCACCGGGCCCCAGCCAGCGCCGGGGCGAACGGAGCCGATGCCAGAGGAGCTGTGGGGCCCGCCCGGCTCTCCGGGCCTGTGGGCAGCCCGGGCGGGAGCGGCTCGCTCTGTGCCGCGCTCTCCCTACAGAACAGGGCTCCGAGTGAGCGCCCGGCTCCTGCCGCTGCCTCGGCAATGCTGAGGGGGACTCGGGGCCGCAACGGAACTCGCCAGGGAGAGAAACAGTTCATAGGAGACTTCTTTAGGCCTGTCTAAAGATGAACTGAGAAGCAACTTCAAATCCCAGGCTAAACAGTGTGTTTTAATGTGTGCTGATTCCTGGAAGACGCTTTGTTTGTAACTGCACATCAGGCCCGTGGTGCCGTTCCAGCGAGCACCAACAGCCAGGAAAGAGCTCTGCTGTTTGCAGCGCGGCTGGGACGAGGGAAATGAGTCCACATCCCTACACATGCCCGCTCTGCCTTCAGGGCTGCTATAAATGAGTAGCCGATTTGATGAATACAGAAGAATTTATTCTAGAATCAAAATAAAATCGTAAAATCCAGAATCAAAAGTCAGATCGGCGCTGAACCGGGCGAACAGCGTCGGGTGGGGCAGGGAGAGGCTTGCGAGCACCGCTTCACCGTGCTGCACAAACCGCCACTGTCCCAGGGTGCTTTTGTAATTCTTGAAGCCTTTTAAGGCTCGCTAAGGATTAGCTCCAGGGCTTTTGTGCCACCATCATTTGGTCATTCCATTCACTATTTGTCTTTTTCATTTGACTCCAATATCCAGTGGGGGGTTCTGGTTGTCAGACTCTGGGATTACTATTTGAATTTATTGCTAAAGTGAATATACAAGGAGTATATCCCACTACTTTAGTAGGTCTTTTTCCTTCTCTGCTGATACAAACTCTTCCAATTATTTGGTGATGTAAAACCCACCCTTCGGGGTGCTTTAATGTTTTGGAAACTTCGGTATGATTGGAGAGTGATAGTCACAAAACCCAAAGTTGCATCATGTTGGCATCCACCAATCTGTTATAAATGAGTAGCCAATTGGATTAAAAAAAAAAGAATTTATTCTATAATAAAAATAAAGTTGTAAAAAGCCACAAGTAAAAGTCAGAACAGGAACCAGGCATGGGCTTCTGTGACCAGCAGCGGGTCCCCGAGGGGCAGAAGGAGTCCAAGCTGTGTGTGCCGGGACTGAGGGCACATTTCCTTCAGTGGCATCACCTGGGCCTGGACCTCCTCCAGTGGCGTGCCCAGGAAAAGAGAGAACCATCAAGAGCAACGCCAGAGATGCACCCTGACTTTGGACATGGCTTACTGAAACAGAGAGATGTTCAAGCCCTCAAGGGGCTGATTGTTCCCAAGGGAACGTCTTTTGAGAACTTTTTCTCTCTCAAGGACTGATTGTGCAAATAAGGTTTGGTTTCCCAAAACGGATGTTTTGAGAGTGTTTTTCTCTTGTCCCACCAATGGGATGAGGGAGGTATTGTTCCTTCTACCAATCAAGATAACCTGTATCGGAACACCTTATGAAAGGGTTGAACAACCCCAAAATAAAGGCTTTTTGCTTCCTGAAAAACCTCTGCTTGCTCTGTGTGATTGGAACCCTCGCTCTATAATTTGTGTCCTCTAGCGACACCTGACCAGCAGTGTCAGCAGGCAAAACTAAGGTTTTGTTTAGCAAAGGCTCATAGATGAAGTAAAAGATTTACAATCAGGGCAGTCCGATGGGAGTGCGCTCAGGGGGTACAGCCAAGGCCATGAGGTCACGGCAGGCTCTGAGGTCACACAGGTTGAGGTCACGGCAGGCTCTGAGGTCACACAGGTTGAGGTCACGGCAGGCTCTGAGGTCACACAGGTTGAGGTCACGGCAGGCTCTGAGGTCACAGAGGTGCCACAGCCCTGTGGTTGCACAGCACCACAAGGACGAAGCAGTCAGTCCTTGACTGCAACTGTTGCGGCGGCAGCGGCTACGGCGGCAGCGGCTACGGCGGCAGCGGCTACGGCGGCAGCGGCTACGGTGGCAGCAGCGGCGGTGGCAGCGGTGCTGACACTTGGACAGCGGTTTGAGGACGTTGGTGGCAGCAAGAGTTGGAGGACTGGCAGAGGGCAAGGCACCATGGCCTTTCCTCTGCGCCTCTTCCTCCTGCTCCTCCTGGCAGTGGCCCTGCCTGACAGGGCTGCCCAGGCTGCTCCCTGGCAAGCACAGAGAGCAGGTGAGCCCAAGGCCTGGCTTCTCTTTCCTAGGACAGTGCTGCCTTCTCCCTGAGAAGCGTTGGGGATAGTTTTCCCCAGAGCTTAAGGGAGGGTTTCTGCTGTGGGAGGGAGAGAGTCCCCAGGGGCCCTGGGCTGCTCGAGCCACCCCTCCAGGGATGTTGCACCTGGCCTGCAAAGAGGGTGGAGAGTGACCAGAGCCAGCCCAGAGCTGCCCAGGCTCCCCTGCAGCTTTGGCCATGTCCATTGACATCTGGCTGCCACAGCCTTCCCCAAACCCCTTGTAGTACCCAATTTCCTGAAGCACAAGAGGATCCCAGCGCACCATGGACATGGCTCTGATCTGCGCTCCCTTCTAGATGGGAATCATGACATGGATTATCCGGAAGTCTTGATGAATGACGGCTTGAAATTCTTGGAGGATGTTGGAGGCAAGTTCTCAATACATCTTTCCTGCCAGAATAATCAATGTCACGGTGGCAAGAGCTCAGCCATGTGCCATTTCCTTAACATAATCTCAGGGGTGATGGGTTCTGGAAACCTTGCCCCACTGGAGCCCTGAGTGATCCCACAGGATCACTGTCAGTGGGAGGAAGGAGCATTTAGCTGTCAATCTTCCCACGTGCAATGCCAGTGTCTCCTTCCATGTGCTCTGTGCAGCCACGGAGAAGAGCAGAGAGGGAAGGGGCCAGGCCCAGGGCTGTGTCCCAGGGCTGTGCCTTGCACAGCTCCTTTGGCAGTCCCAGGGAACCTGAGGATCTCCTACAGAGCCACGAAAGCTGTTTTGTCCTTCCAGTCATTGCAGGAAAGACCCTTGGTGAAGGTGATGCAGCCTCTCGACTCACACCCAGGACTGAGGCTCTGGGAGGTGGTGAGGGTAGGTCAAGGCATATCCCCCAGGGAGAGCTGCCAGCTCAGAGCCCAAAACTTGGCCAGGGCGGCATCGCTGCAGGCGCCAGGACAGAGCTGTGCACGTGTGTGCCCTCGGCCTGCGCGATCCCCTCCCCACTCCTGCAGCTCAGTGCTGCCCGTGCAGATCAGCAGAGATGAGAGAAGCTTCTGTGGCTGTTCAGTTACAGGTGTGTCTGCAGGGAGGTCTTTCCCAGCTCCTGGGTTGGTTGCTGAACCCAAGCCTGACTCCCACCTCAGAGGTAAGTGGTGTGTCCCTGCTGACCCCACAGGCTGAGGACTGGTATTGTGGGATCCATTCCTGGAAAATTGAAATACTTTCTTTTCTAAGGTCCTTCGAGACAGAAGATCCAAAATACAGCAGACAAGAAATCCCTGAAACGATCTGAACTCCTACGGCAAATGCTGAAGGAAATGCAGCAGGGAGCACAAGGTGGGTGCATGTCCCTCAGCCTCCTCCTGACACTCAGCAGCCGGGGGCTTTCTCTGCACATCTGGACACACCATGCCCAGCACAGCGGGAAGGGATCCATGGCAGCCTCGCAGCCCCGCTGCTGCTTTCACAGCCTGCAGGGCTGTTTCCCAGCCTGGCCTGGCTGCAGCTTCTCCCCGGCCTCTGCAGGAAGGCATTTGGCATCAGCTGACAGGCAGCCCCAAGTGCACCACAGGCCATGCACACCCTGAGATCCCCTGCAATTTCCCTGTCTCCAGGTAGATCAGGTTCAGGGGCTGTTTGGAGAAGCGACCAACCTGCGACAGTCCTGAAATCCTGCCTGTTGGCTGTTCCTTACACTTTCACAAATATTGCCTCCTGAAGATGGCACACCTGCAAGGAGGAAGAGCTCCATCTGATCCAGCTGTCTCTCTTCCATTCTCCAGAAATGAAACGAGAGCCTGTGCAGCAGGAAACATTTTCTGAAGAAATCAGTGATTCTGTGCCAGACTCTGCTGCAGGAAGAGAGGCCATGCCAGGCACAGTCACACAAGGTAATTGCTGTGCCTCTGGGCCTGAGCTCTCCTAAGGTTTCAGCTGCCATCGCTGCTGCTTGGGCAGTGTCTGCCCTTCAGGGATGTTGCACAGAGCATGGAAAGGGTGTTGAGAGTGACCACGAGCCAGCTCACAGCTCCCCTGGCTCCTCTGCAGCTTTGGCCTTGTCCACTGACACCTGGCTCCCACAGCCTTACCTGACCCCCTTGCAGTGCCCAGTTCCCTAAGGCAGAAGGGGATGCCAGCACACCCTGGAAAAGGTTCTCATCTGTGCTCCCTTCCAGATAATGTTCCTGGGAAGGCTTCTCCATTAGCTTGGCTGCATAAAGTTTTGAAGTCCTCTGCGCCTCCTACAGGTATGTTCTCAGTGTCCCATGGAGGAAAAATCATTGGCAACCTGACAGGAACCAGGTGACAGAGGCTTCTGTGGCTGTTGAATTACAGGGGTGTCTGCAGAGAGGACTTTCCCAGCTCCTTTGCTGATTGGTGTGCAGAAGCCCCACTTCCATCGCAGGGGTGAGTAGCGTCTCCCTGCTGAGCCCACAGGCAGAGCACTGGTTATGTGGGATCCACTGGGAAATGGAAATATTTTCTCTTGAGGTCTTCCGAGAGAGAAGGACAAACATACAGGAGAGAAGGAATCCCTGCAGTCAAAGGACATCTGGAAACAAAGAGTGGAAGAATTGCAGAAAGGGCCTGGTGGGTTCATGTCCCTCAGCCTCCTCCTGAGACTCAGCAGCTGGGAGCTTTGTCTGCACATGTGGACACGCCATGCTCGGCACGGTCCACTGCTGCTTTCATGCTTTTTGCCAGCCTGGCGTGGCTGCAGCTTCTCCCCAGCCTCTGCAGGAAGGCATTTGGCATCAGCTGACAGGGATTGCCAGCCCCAATTGCACCACAAGCCATGCACACCCTGAGATCCCCTGAAATTTCCCAGTCTCTGAGCAGATTGGAAGGGGCAGCTGTTTGGAAGAGGGAGGGGCCTGACCCAGCCCAAATAACCTGGGCATTTCCCTGGTCCCTGTCATTGCCAAATACTGCCTCCTGAAGATGCCACCACTCAAATGGGGAACAGCTCCTTACGAGCTAGCTGTCTCTCTTCTTTCTCAAGACATGGACCTAGAGGTTCTGTGGAAGGCAGCATTTCCTGGAGGAAGTGGTCGCTCATCAGCAGCCTCTGATGCCAGAAGGAATGTGATGCCACACATGAGTACAGGCCTAGACACAGGAGGTAACTGCTGTGCTGGGCTCAGCCCTCGGTGGGGCTGTGTGGCAGCAGCTCTCCCCCCAGGGCTGGTCCTTGCACGGCCTGGAAACAGCCAAAGCTGGAGGCACCTCATCTCTGAGGCCTCTGGAGCTCGTTCCCAGCCCCTGAGAGATGGCACTTGAGCACCATCGTGCTTCCATCTGCAGCTGCTCCCAGAGCTGGCCCTGAGCACCCAGAGGCCCAAGGCACAGGAGCAGCCCCGAGTGGGCACCCTGCCATGAGCCCAGGGCCACAGCCAGCCCTGGCACTCAATGGGAATGATTCTCATCTTGGTTTATTTCTAGATGAGCTTGCTCGGAAGGCTCCTCCATTAGCATGGCAGTATGAAGTTTGGAAGCCTTCTGGGACGCCTGCAGGTACGTTCTCAGTGTTCCATGGAGGAATAATCATTGACAACCTGGCAGGAACCAGGTGACAGAAGCTTCTGTGGCTCTTTAGTTGCAGGTGTGTCTGCAGAGAAGACTTCTCCAGCTCCTGGGCTGGATGCTGCACACAAGCCAGGCTCCCATGGCAGAGGTGAGTAGGGTGTCCCTGCTGACCCCACAGCCTGAGCACTGCTTTTCTCAGATCCATTCCTGGGAAGTTGAAATATTTTCTGTTAAGTTCCTCCAACAGGAAAGACCAAACACACATCAGACAAGAAATCCCTGGAGCCATTTGAAGTCATGTGGCAAATGCTGAAGGAAATGCAGCAGGGAGCACAAGGTGAGTCCATGTCCCTCAGCCTCCACCTCACACTCAGCAGCCGGGGGCTTTCTCTGCACATCTGGACACGCCATGCCCAGCACAGCGGGAAGGGATCCATGGCAGCCTCGCAGCCCCGCTGCTGCTTTCACGGCCTGCAGGGCTGTTTCCCAGCCTGGCGTGGCTGCAGCTTCTCCCCAGCCTCTGCAGGAAGGCATTTGGCATCAGCTGAGAGGGAGCCCCAAGTGCACCACAGGCTATGCACACCCTGAGATCCCCTGCAATTTCCTAATCTCTGGGGAGATCAGGAGCTGCTGCTGTTTTGAGGAGGAAGTGCTTTGGCCCATTCCCAAGAGCCTGGACATTTTCCTGATCCTTAACCATGCCTTTGACAAGCATTGCCTCTGTAAGATGCCACCAGCCCAATGGGAAATGTTTCCATCTGATTCAGCTCTGCCTCTTCCTTTCTGCAGAAGTGGATGAAGAGGCTGTGCTGAAGGCGGCGTTACCCGGAGGAAGCAGTGGCTCATTAGCAGCTTCTGCTGCAGGAAGGGAGGCCATGCCAGGCACAGTCATAGGAGGTAATTGCTGTGCCTCTGGGCCTGAGCC
Source organism: Cyanistes caeruleus (assembly GCF_971803275.1). Taxonomy (NCBI): domain Eukaryota; kingdom Metazoa; phylum Chordata; class Aves; order Passeriformes; family Paridae; genus Cyanistes; species Cyanistes caeruleus. The sequence goes on from NC_141732.1 coordinate 21,959,674, forward strand.
CTGCTGAGGCTTCAGCTGCCATCACTGCTGCTTGGCAGTGCAGGCACAGCCCAGACAAGACCGGCACAGCCCAGAGGAATTATCCCCAGCAGGCTCAGGACACCCGGCTACTGGGCAGTCCTGCTGGGGTCCCTCCGTGGGAGACACATCCCATAAGCTGGCAGTGGCTGCAAAGGGGTGCCCATGGTGGGGAATGGGCAGAGGGGGAGGGCAAGGCTCCACTGCATCCTGAGAGTTCCTGGCTCTTGCCCTTTGGGCTGCAGGAGCTGTCCCAGCAGAGGGAGGGCAGCAGGGATGGAACAAGGAAGGGATATTTGTGGCACTGCCTACTGCTGTTTTCCCCAGGGTTTTAGGGAGGGTTTCCTCTGTGGGAGGGGAGAGAGCTCCCAGGAGCCCTGGGCTGCCCCACTTTCCCCTCCAGGCATGTTGCACAGGGCATGGAAAGAGGGTGGAGAGTGACCAGGAGCCAGCCCACAGCTCCCCAGGCCCCTCTGCAGCTTTGGCCGTGTCCACTGACATCTGGCTCCCACGGCCTTACCCGACCCCCTTGCAGTACCCAGCTCCCTAAGGCAGAAGGGGATGCCAGAGTGCACTGAAAATGGTTCTCATATGCGCTCCGTTGTAGATTGGGATAGTGACATGGATTATCTGGAAGCCCTGGTGGAAGATGGCTTGAAATTCTTGGAGGATGTTGGAGGCAAGTTCTCAATTCCCCTTTTTACCTAGAGAATAATCGGTGGCAAGGTGGCAAGAGCTCAGCCATGTGTCATTCCCCTTAACATAATCTCAGGGGTGATGGATCCTGGAAAGCTTACCCCACTCTCTTCTTGAGCCCTGAGTGATGCCACAGGATCCCTGTCAGTGAGAAGAAGGAGCATTTAGCTGTCAATCTTCCCATGTGCAATGGCAGAGTCTCCTTCCATGTGCTCTGTGCAGCCACGGAGAAGAGCAGAGAGGGAAGGGGCCAGGCCCAGGGCTGTGTCCCAGGGCTGTGCCTTGCACAACTCCTTTGGCAATCCCAGGGATACTGAGGATCTCCTACAGAGCCACGAGAGCTGTTCTGTCCTTCCTGTCGTTGCAGGAAAGCCTCTTGGTGAAGGTGATGCAGCTTCTCGACCCACACCCAGGACTGAGGCTCTGGGAGGTGGTGAGGGTAGGTCAAGGCATATCCCCCAGGGAGAGCTGCCAGCTCAGAGCGCAAAGCTTGGCCAGGGCGGCATCGCTGCAGGCACCAGGACAGAGCTGTGCACGTGTGTGCCCTCAGCCTGCACAATCCCCTCCCCACTCCTGCAGCTCAGTGCTGCCCGTGCAGATCAGCAGAGATGAGAGAAGCTTCTGTGGCTGTTCAGTTACAGGTGTGTCTGCAGGGAGGTCTTTCCCAGCTCCTGGGTTGGTTGCTGCACCCAAGCCTGACTCCAATCGCAGGGGTAAGTGGTGTGTTACTGCTGACCCCACCAGCTGAGGACTGGTATTGTGGGATCCATTCCTGGAAAATTGAAATACTTTCTGTTAAGGTCCCCCAAAAAGAAAGACCCAAGATACTGGAACTAAAAAGTCTCTAGCATCAAATCATCTCCTGATACATATATAGAAAGAAGTGCAGGGAGGACAAGTTTGGTCCATGTCCCTCAACCCCCTCCTGACACTCAGCAGCCGGGGGCTTTCTCTGCACATCTGGACACGCCATGCCCAGCACAGCAGGAAGGGATCCATGGCAGCCTCACAGCCCCACTGCTGCTTTCATGCATTAGCATCAGCTGACAGGGAGCCCAAGGTGCATCTCAGGCCATGCACACCCTGAAACCCCTGCAATTTCCTGGTCCCAGGGCAGATCAGGAGGGGCAGCTGTTTGGAGGAGGGTGTGCTCTGGTCCAGCCCCAACACCGTGGGCATTTTCCTGATCTTCAAATGTGAATTTGACAAGCATTACCTGTTGAAGATGCTACCTCTCCAATGGAGAATGTTTCCAGCTGATCTTGATATCCCTCTTCTTTCTCAAGTGGTGGACCAAAAGGCTAAGTACAAGAAGGCACTTCCCAGAGGAAGCAGTGGCTCGTTGGCAGCCTCTACTGCAGGAAAGAAGGCGATGCCAGGCACAGGCCCAGACACAGGAGGTAACTGCTGTGTTGGGCTCAGCCCTCGGCGGGGCTGTGTGGCAGCAGCTCTCCCCCCAGGGCCGGCACTTACACAGCCCAGCAACAACCAAAGCTTGAGGCACCTCAGCTCTGAGGCCTCTGGAGCTCTTTCCCAGCCCCTGGGAAATGGGACTCGTTCACCAACATCCCTCCTGCTACCACTGCTCCCAGAGCTGGCCCTGAGTGCCCAGAGGCCCAAGGCACAGGAGCAGCCCTGAGTGGGAGCCCTGCTGCAAACCCAGGGCCACAGCCAGCCCCACCTGCCAACTGGGCAGGGCCTGGCCTGGCTCCTGGCAGGGCCTGGCTCTGTCCCCTTGCGCTCAGGGAGCTGTCACGGAGCAGGGAGAGCCAGGGTGGCAGTGGCTGCTCAGGGATGGCTTTGGCCTGAGTCCCTGGAAGGAGCCACTGGCCAAGCAGCTGCGCTGCCCCCTGGGCTCTGCTCCCGGCCTTCTGGGCTTTGTCAGGTGGCACAGCCTGTGCCAAGGGGCAGCAAGGTGCCTGCAGGCCCCAGCTCTGGGGGAAACAGAGAACGGCCGGGCCATACCCACCATGCTCAGCAGCGGAGCACGGCACAGGCTCACACTGCCCATTGCTTCCACAGATGCAAGCGGCACAACACGCGTTCCTGATTCCCAAAAGGGCATTGAAAGGGGTTTCTGTCAAGGAACACGCTGTTGGCTAGGGATAACAGTAGGCCTGCTTGCTATGGAGCTTATCTTCTTGTGCTGCTTTGGAATCTGCTATGTCTGCAAGAGAAAACGGTGAGTGTTTTGTTCATCTTTCGCTTAAACAGCTCCTTTGCAAGTCAATTGTAGACAGGAAACATTCTCAGTGAGGCTGCTGTGGACTTGTGGGTACTCAGTGGCTGTCCAAAGAACTCTGCTGAGAGTTCTGCTGCTGCCCAGGGCTTTCATTGGTCTCTTAACTGTGGGGCCTTGTTCTGGGGAGCCCACTCGGGCTGCAGCCAGAGCTGGCTGCCACTGAGGCCACCTGGCCAAGAGCAGCCCTAGGAGCAGCAGGCAGAGGGAAAGCAAGGTAGGGAGGAAGAAGAGAGGGGAAGAGATTGGCCTTGAAAGGCAGACACACTCTGGGGTCCGCTCCTGGCCAGGGACCCTGCCCAGAGCCATCCCCTGCCTGTTGGGGCCTTGAGGGGCAGCTGTCCAGCTGGGCCGAGGTGTGCCAGCAGCTGCAGCTGTGCTGGGGAGCCTTGGCAGCTCTGGGCCCTGCTGGGCAGGAGGGTCCCTGTGTGCCAGTGGCAGCTGGGGGCCTCAGCCGCCTCCTCTATCCACAGGAGCACTTCTGGAAAGCAGCTGAAGGACAGTGGCTGCACTACACACCCGGGCAGCTTGAACAGCTCCTCTTCAGTAATGAGGGCCTGGGCAGTTCTCTCAAGAGCTCTGAGAAGAGGACCCTGGAGCAGCCATTCGAGAGATGAAGGAATTTTCTTATAATCCTGTAGATCTTGTCCCCATGGGTATCCATAAGATGCCTTCAGTCCCACTTTTGATCTTCCTCTGCCCCGGCCTAGCCCATTCCTTAGTTTTTGTAGAGACCCCAGGACCAGCCCAGCACCCTCCAGCCCCAGCTGAGACCTACATGGCCCTTCCTCTGCCCCTGAGCCCCCTGGCCCTTCCCTCTAACCAGCACTGAAGGTGAGGCCATCTGCCAGTGTAGGTGATGGCCCCTTCATCTGTTCCAATAAAGAGATGGAGCTGTTACCCCAGTGTCCGCGTGGTACCGCCAGCAAAGCCCACACAACACCAGCCCTACCCAAGCTCCATGTCCAGGAGCAGCCGGGGCTGACCCCAGTGTGGGCAGGCAGGAGCCAGCGGCAGGGCCCCGAGGACTGGAGGAGCCCATGCTGAGCATCCCTGGCCTGAGGGCACATTTCCTTCAGTGGCATCACCTGGGCCTGGACCTCCTCCACTGGCATGCCCAGGAAAAGAGGGAACCATCAAGAGCATCTCCAGTGATGCAGTCTTACCAGCAATGTCAGCAGGAAAAACAAAGTTTCTCCCTAATTAACACACCCTTGATAGGTCCTAACTGGTGGGCCATCACCAATCCTACACGGTGCTGCACAGGCTCTGCTCCTCTGGGCAAGGGCCAGAAGGGAAAGGCCATGTAGCTGTGGGCCCCAATGGGGCTGATGAACAGCACTGGAGGCACAAGAACCCAGCTGCAACTACACTTGGATTTCCAGGTGAAAACACTCAGTGTAGCTGGACTGGGCTTCCCTCTACGGTATGTAGGAGTTTTGGAGTGCCCCATAACGTGCACGGGAGGCTGTGGTTCTTTGTGGGACACACAGTGATATTTTAGGTTCCCTCCAAGTTATGGAGGGCACTGGGGTTCCCTGTAAGTCATGCAAGGGATCTGGAATCCTGTGTGAGGCGTGCAGGGGGGTTGGGATGTTTCCCAAGGTGTGCAGGCTGATGGGGGTCTCTCCTGAGGTACGTGAGGGGGGATTTGCGTTCTTAGTGCAGTTGTGGAGAGGGCTGTGGGCTCCCATCAGCCTGCTGGTGCTTTGTGTCCCTCCTGCTGCACGCAGTGGGGCTGGAGTCTCTTCTGAGGCACGCAGGGGATGGGGTCCCTCCCGGGGTCCCTCCTGGGGCAGTCCGGCTCGGGGCTGCAGCGGCCCAGGGGCACCCAGGGCCAGCCGCTGTGCCGGGCTGGTGGTGCCGAGGGGTTGAGGTGCCGCTGCACGGGCACGGCTCAGGCGCTGCTGAGCAGCCCGAGACCAGGAACCACGGCCCACACTGCCTCCATCGGAGCTGGGAACACAGACAGCCCCGCCGGCAGAGCGGTGGCACCGGGCCCCAGCCAGCGCCGGGGCGAACGGAGCCGATGCCAGAGGAGCTGTGGGGCCCGCCCGGCTCTCCGGGCCTGTGGGCAGCCCGGGCGGGAGCGGCTCGCTCTGTGCCGCGCTCTCCCTACAGAACAGGGCTCCGAGTGAGCGCCCGGCTCCTGCCGCTGCCTCGGCAATGCTGAGGGGGACTCGGGGCCGCAACGGAACTCGCCAGGGAGAGAAACAGTTCATAGGAGACTTCTTTAGGCCTGTCTAAAGATGAACTGAGAAGCAACTTCAAATCCCAGGCTAAACAGTGTGTTTTAATGTGTGCTGATTCCTGGAAGACGCTTTGTTTGTAACTGCACATCAGGCCCGTGGTGCCGTTCCAGCGAGCACCAACAGCCAGGAAAGAGCTCTGCTGTTTGCAGCGCGGCTGGGACGAGGGAAATGAGTCCACATCCCTACACATGCCCGCTCTGCCTTCAGGGCTGCTATAAATGAGTAGCCGATTTGATGAATACAGAAGAATTTATTCTAGAATGAAAATACAATGGTAAACACCAGAATCAAAAGTCAGATCGGCGCTGAACCGGGCGAACAGCGTCGGGTGGGGCAGGGAGGGGCTTGCGAGCACCGCTTCACCGTGCTGCACAAACCGCCACTGTCCCAGGGGGATTTTATATGTTTTCAGGCCTTTCGGGGGTCCCCTGTAATACACCTCTTGCGGACAAATATTCCTGAGTGCGTATCATTATAATCTTATCGGACAGAGGTTTCCTGGAAATATGCGTCTTGCAGATGAACAGTCATGTTGGCCTTGGTGTATATCACTATAATCTCGTCAGAGGCGGTATCCTGGAAATATTCTGGGATTCTTATCAGACAAGGTTATAACTTCAGCACAAATTTATTCATGCTATGGATCACAGTATCCTCCTCCCTCACCCTTCTTAATTATTTTATGAATTTATGTGTTTTTAGAATATATTTTGATAAAGTTCTTCAATTTCATCATCCGTATTTACAAGACTTAACAACTACTTTTCTCTACTACTAATCAGCATATCAAATTAATTTTTCATAAGATTGGTTATTCTGCTATCTGATTCTTTTTATTTGGATGCTCCATTCTATATCAATGCAAGTGCCTATTGTATCCTGAGTTATGTTTTGACTGCATAGTAGCTTTATGCTACTTGTAAAATATTTTTTTCATGCTTTTTCATGTTATCTGTTAAAATTCATTTTAATCGTGTTTGAGCTTCAAATCTGGCCAGAGCTTCAGCACCTCTGCTCTTTCTATTTTCTTTCAATTCCATTTTTTTAGTTCTGTTGGCTGTTTTCTTGGATTGACCAGATTTCATTGTAGCTAAGTCAGGACCAATGGGCATTGCTGCTATTTGCATGCTTTGGACAACAGAACCGATTAGTGGGATAAAACATGGTATGAGACAAGGCAGAAGTAATAGCCCCATTCTTGAACATAATATTAAAAATCCTATTTTTTTCCACCAAGCTCCCCCTCCAAACAATTGATCCCACCAAGAAGCTTGAAGGATAGATTTCCATTTTTGAACTGCTACATGTGCCACTTTCTTAATTTCTGCTGCAAGGCTTCTTAAGCTTTCTCCATAGTCATCCATTTCTACCTAGCATTTGGATGGATTGAACTTTCTGCCGACTCCCCCTTCTTCTGCTAACAAGTAGTCTAAAGCCATTTGGTTTTGATACACGAATGCTCCCATTTGTGAGTGTTGTTTAGCTAACAACTCAAGAGCATCAGAAGCATGATTTGATATCATTTCTACTGCGGCTTGAAGTCCTATTAGTTGGTTTAATAGGTAAATTGGGGTCCAATATCCCCAGCTTCCATCTTGAGCCCACGTTGCTGGACCGTAGTAAGCTATTGTTCTTTCTGCAGGCCACTCATCTTCTCCCACTTCTGATTCCCTCCTGCTTTTGGAAACTCAAGATTCAGCTCTCTCTTTTCTCTGTCTAGGGTCTCATATAGGGGTGCTCCTAACAGCTTACTTGCAGACTTTGGCAGCACGAAAAAGGAGGGTCCAATCATTTTCAGAGCACAGGATCCTTTCCACCTGTACGGTAATTCACTGTACGCCTTTTCCCACACATCCAGTATATTCTGTTAGGTGCTTTCCCTTGGGCATTTACAGTTTCTGGTTTCTCCCAGTAATTCTTGAAGCCTTTTAAGGCTCGCTAAGGATTAGCTCCAGGGCTTTTGTGCCAACATCATTTGGTCATTCCATTCACTATTTGTCTTTTTCATTTGACTCCAATATCCAGTGGGGGGTTCTGGTTGTCAGACTCTGGTATTACTATTTGAATTTATTGTTAAAGTGAATATACAAGGAGTAAATCCCACTACTTTAGTAGGTCTTTTTCCTTCTCTGCTGATACAAACTCTTCCAATTATTTGGTGATGTAAAACCCACCCTTTGGGTCGTTTTAATGTTTTGGAAATTTGGTGTGATTCCATTTTAGAAGTTGCTCTGGAGCTAAGCTCTCCCCTTTCCCTGGCCATTTCTCAGCTGATTTAAGCCCTCCACAAATCCAAATATTAGGTAATCCTAATTCTGTAGCAATCTCTTGGTTTAGATCCACAAAAAAATTCATGTTTGAGGTGTGTACGTTCCAATTACTATGCTGCTGTTCTAACTGTACATATTGCTCATTTAATGCTTTTAGCTGTACTTGTCCTACTTTTTTTCTTTTCTGCCTCTGACTTCTATTTTTCTAATTCTTGAGCTATTTGTTTCAATTTGTGTTTTGGATCTACTCCTTCTCCATCCCTTTTATCCTCCGAACAGAAAATTTTGCTGTATCCTAAGCAAATTCTGTCATCATTACTGTCAAGAAGATTAGTTATTACGGGTTTGTTGCTGAGAGAAATTATTTTGCCATATTTCCGATTTTCTCCAACCCAATACGTCTTCCCTCACTTAGTGCACATTTTTAGTTGACTGTGATTATGGCATGTCCCACTAACTTGGGAATGTGCCATAAACATTGATTCCATGCTCCCTCAGATCCAGACCGAACAGTTACATTTGTTGTAGGTGAGAACAATAGGCTCTAACCCAGCAGCTTGTTTGTGTAATGCCTGGGTCAGTATTCTCTTACCCTCTGGCACAGATTGCACCTCTGACCACCAATTTTTAGGTGTCACTTTGGGTTACAGTCTTTTTTTGATCTGGCACATTTTATACCGAGTGTGGTTATGCTCACATTCTCCTAGTTTGTTGCCGGTTTAGCAGTCAGAGTGGGTGCGATATGCCAGGGTTTCTATGACCCTTTGTCTTGTCAGGATGTTTTTAAAACACTGCCCACAGTCTTGGGTTGAGCTTTGCTTCTCAACACTAGGGTAACTCTGGGAGAGCAGACTGATAGTTCTGTGCCTTATCAGACTCAGAACCACCAGGGTTCCCCACACAGGTACTCCTCTGCCTCTGCCTATGCCCACAGGGTTGCAGCCTGCAGCCAGGGAGCCCATCTTCTCAGCAGCAGGGGTATCCTTCAGGGCATCCATGGGTGGAACGAGCTGCATATTTTCTCTTAAAGGCATCCCACTCTGATATTTTGACTGCATCAGCATTACAGGGTACTTTGTTTGTTTGCTGACACTCAGTTATAAGCACAAGTGTGCTTTTGACGTCAGTTTACTTCTCACCCCTTCTTGATACAATCTATACCACTCTGGGGAATCTAATTCAAATATGCCCAAGTCAGTAGTGACCACTAATGAATTGCTGGTTATGGAGGGTTCTTCTAGCCAGCACGCTGGACAAAGCCCTTTTGGTTTAAACCCGCGCCTACAGTGTTAAACCCAACTTTCTTGACAATAATAGCACTTCAAATGAACAAAAGGATAACATTCACGCTCTGGTAGCAGACACGTTGTCTTGTCTTCATCAGTCATTAGTATATCGATTCAGCTTTCTCCTCAAACTTCCTGGAGGAGAAGTCACTTTCCATTCAGGTGTTCTCTCTTGGTGTTCAATCTTCTTTACTCGGGAATGACGTGTCCAGCCTTTTTCAGCCGTTTGTACTGCTGTGAATGTGGTTAAAAGCATAAGGAAAGGACCCTCCCAGCGAGGTGTGAGGGAGACTTCTTTCTGACTTTTGATTAACACTTCATCTCCTGCTTGTATTTTATGTATGGCAAACCCCAAAGGAGTGCTTTGCATTATTAACCCTTTTTTTCTCAGTTCCTGTAAATTCTTATTGAGGGCTTTTAAATAAGGCTGCATCTGGTTATCTTCCAGCCTTAGATGTCCTACTGGCATCACCTGCTCATATGGCATTCCATAAAGCATCTCAAAGGGTGACAGTCCCCTCTTGGAGTGTGGCATTGTTCGTATGTTTAACAGAGCTAAGGGGAGGCACTTAACCCATGACATTCTTGTCTCTAGCATCAATTTGGATAGCTGGGCTTTTCATGTTTGCTTCTTCCTTTCCACTCATCCAGAGCTCTGAGAGTGCCACGGGGTGTGGTATTCCCAGCGGATGCCTAAAGCATCTGCCAGTTGTTTAATGATTTTCCAGGTAAAGTGCCTCCCCTGGTCTCAATCAATATGATCTATTATGCCGTACTGTGGTATTATCTCTTCTAACAGTACTTTCCACACTGTTTGAGCGGTGGCTCTGGTACTAGGAAAGGCTTCTACCCAATGTGTTAATTGATCTGCTGTTACTAACAGATATTTATACCTCCCCACTTTGGGTAGTTCAGTAAAATCCATTTGGATTCTTTCAAACGGTCGATATGCTAAAGGGGGTGGCTTCCTAATGGAGTCTGCCACATCCTTGTCTTATTTATCTTCTGACATGTCATACACTCTAACACTTCTTGTTTTGCTAGCTCATAGATTCCTTTACACCCAGAAAACTTCAGAAACTGCTCGGCAAGTGCTTGTGCCCCTCAATGAGTCTGTTGATGGAACCTGCTCAAAACTTTCTTTGTAGAATCTCTAAAGAGCAACTCCCTTCCATCGAGAAGTTTCCATTTGCTTTCTTCCCACTCCCCCCCATCTTTTTCTATTCTTTGGTTTCTTTTGAAGTGGGACAGGAGGCATATTCCTGAAATTCATCTTTTTTAATTTCTGGAATATCTATTGCTAATAGTGCTGCCTTCTTAGTTTCTATACCTGCTGCATTATTGCCTCTAGTCCAAAATTGCATACCCATCTGTTGGCTCTTAACATGGACGACAGAAGTTGCTTCCAGTCCCCTAGTAGCTCCTAGGATTTGTTTTATCAATTAATCCCTGCCCTCAGGTAGTGGTAAAACCACTTTCTTCCCAATATTTTCCAAAGGTCAGGACTATGCCAAAGGCATATTTGGAGCCCGTAAAAATTGTCCCTTTCTTTTCTCTTAACCTCTTCAGTGCTTGTAAAACTGCATACAGTTTGCAAGCTTGTGCTGACCAACTAGCACTTAAGGGTCCTGATTCTAACACTTCTCCTGACATTCCATCTATTATTGCATATCCTGACTTTCTTTCCCCTTCTATGACTCTCCAGGACCAATCTACAAACCACTTTTCTCCTTCTAGTTCTTCCTCTTCTAAATCTGGTCACTGCTTCTTCACAGTTATGATTATATACCTCCAATGGTTCACCAAATAGGAACTGTGCTGGATTTAGGGTGGTAGTTATGCACAATTCCAGGTTAGATGAATGGATTAGTATAGCCTCATATTTTAAAAGCCTAGCATCTGTGAGCCATTTGTCTGCTTTCTGTTATAAAATGCTTCTTACATTGGGGGGTGTATATACTCTTAGTGAGGCTCCAAAGGTGATCTTTTTGGCCTCTTCTACTAATAGTGCCACTGCTACTATTGCTTGTAGGCAAGTGGGCCAGCCTCGGCTTACGGGGTCTAAAAGCTTTGACACATAGCCCAGAGGATTTTTAGTTCTGGCCCAGTCTTGCATTAATACTCCATGAGCAGTATGGTTGTGAACATCTACAGACAGCTGAAACTGCCTCTTTACATCAGGAAGGCTTAATACTGGAGCCGTTATAAGAGCTTCCTTTAATTCTCTAAATCCTCTTCCATCTTGCTCTGTCCATTTTACTCTCTCAGTAGTCAATTTCTCACATAAGAATTTTTCTTTCTCACTATACTTTTCAATCCATTGCCCGCAATACCCAAAAAGTCCTAAGAGTTGTCTAAGTTCTCTTTTTGTCCACGGGGGTGGTAGTGCAACAATTCCAGCTACTCTTTTTCAGGGTCTAATTTCTTTTTCCCCTTTTGTAATCCAGTGCCCTATGTGCTTTACTTCTGGTTCAGTAAACTCTAACTTCCATTTTGATACCTTTAATCCTTTCTTCCCTAAGAAATTGAACAATGCTATTGTGGTTTCCCTTAGTACTTCTTCCTTCTGACCAGCTATTAATAAGTCATCAACATATTTCAAAAGCTTGATTCCTTCTGTTGCCACAAACTGACTTAGTAGCTGCTCCAGTGCTTGTCCAGATAAACTGGGAGAATCGACAAACCCCCGGGGAAGCACTGTCCATCTAAGCTGTTGTTTTCTTTTTGTGTTGGGATCCTCCCATTGAAAAGCAAACTCATTCCGACAATTTTTTCTAATGGACAAGTCTGGAAGGCATCTTTTAGATCTATTACACTATGCCAGGTGTCTTCCAGAGAAATTTGGTTCACAAGGGTGTATGGGTTTGTAACCACTGGAAAGCATGTTTTTGTCCTTTGGTTGACTGCTCTCAGGTCTTGAACTAACCTATAGGTTCCGTCAGTTTTCCGTACTGTAAGATGGGAGTGTTGTGCCTCAACAAGAGTCCCCCTTTTTATTAATTCATCAGTTACAGGTTTGAACCCTTTTCTTCCTTCTGTCAAAATGGGATATTGTTTGACCCTAACTGGGTCTTCTGGCCCTGGAATTTCAATGGAAATAGGTTCTAACTTTTCAACTTCTCCCTGCACGTGCCTGACCTGAGGATTAATTTTACTCTCATCCTCTTGAGTTAGTTTGTACAGGCGTACTACGAGATTTTTTTCTTGTACTGTCAAGTTTATTCCCAGAGCTACAATCAGAACTCTTCCTTATAATCTGCCTCCTCAACTAGCAACATATTTCCTAATCAAATCTTTGCTTCTGACTTTATTTCTACATCTCTAATAACAGGGACCTTAAAGGGTTCTCCTTTTGCCCCTACTACTATCATGGTATCTTTACTGTTTATGCATCCTTTTGGCAATTTCTGGACAGTACTTTGTTCAGCCCACGTATCAATCAGAAAAGATACCTCCTCCTTATGGGGTCCTATTTTTCATTTTATCAAGGGCTCGCGTGGTGGTTTGGTGCCCAAACTAAAGAGCCCCTTTGTAGCGTCTGGTGTGGATGGTAAGGTGACGCTACCTTCCCAAAAGCACCTGCAGAGAGGTCAGAGTCTGGGCAGGCTGCAATCACACACTCACACACACTCACACACACACTCTGACACACCACGGATAGCTTCAGGTCGACAGAGAGGCAGGAAGGGTCTTTGTGTGGAGTTCCAGTGGGGTTCATTTCAAACACACACCAAAGGGGTCCAGGAACAAAGACAGGGAGTAATGGAGAGTCCAGGAATATATGTGGGATTGAGGGGGTGGATCTGAGGGTCAGGGTCCAATAGGAAGAGTGAAAAGTGGTGCATAGCAATGGGATTAAAGGGGCGGAGGATTGCACCAAACTGGGGCCAGCAGGGAAACAGGGAAGGGAGAACTTTCTAGGGAAGAGACATACAAGGTAAAAAGGGGAGGGACAGCCGTATATATATATATATATATTTATATATGGCACTATGGGAAAAGCCTTTGTTATAACTTTAAAACAGGGGAAAACCTTACACTGTGGAGGCGTCCTTCCACACCATAATCGCCTTTAGCTCCAGAGCCTCCACACCCCTCACCACCCCTAGTCTTCTTGAAAGGTCTTCTCATCTTGCCTTCTTTTTCTACAATTCTTTTTTAGATGTCCTTTCTTCTTGCAGTAATAGCATTTGGGACGTGTGTCCTGAGGGCTCTCTGATGTCCCTTTTTGTGGGACAGACTGCTTCTTATGGCTTCCCTGGTTCTCTACTGATCTTACAGGGCTTTGGGGCTGCTCTTGCTTTTGAACCTGTCTAACAGCTGCAACTAACACTTTTGCTTGAACCTTCTGTTTTATTTCCTCCCTCCTTACATACACTTTCTGTGCTTCTCTCAATAATTCCTGTAATCCCCTCTCTTGCCAGTTTTCCAACTTTTCAAGTTTCTTTCCTACATCTTCCCATGTTTTTGCTACAAATTGTGCTTTTAACAGTGCTTCTCCTATTGCAGAATTAGGGTCTACCCCCAAACATATTTGCAAGCTTTTCCATAACCATTCCAACCAATCTGTAGGAGATTTGTCTTTTTTCTGGCATTCTCTGAATACTTTGCTAATGTTCTGTCCTGTGGGAACAGCTTCTCAGACCCCTTGTATTGTCATATCTCTTAAATCTGTCATGTTTCAATGACCCCCTTCTGTCTGAGAATCCCACCCCGGTCTTTGCTTTGGCCACTTTTGATTTGCAGATATCCCTTGTGGATTTCTGCCCTCCCATTCTCGCTTTCCTGCCTGTCTTATCATTTCTCTCTCCTCAGCAGTAAACAATGTTCTTACATTCTGCATATCATTCCACGTGTATATCCTGGGTCCCAGAAACTGGACTGTAACTTTTCTTTAAAAACTCTTTTTTCTGTTTCTCTGTTTCTGCTGCATCTCTTCTGTATTTTTCTGTCTCTTCCTGGATTTCTCAGCCTCCTTTGGACTGAATTCTTTTGGGATTCTCCCTCATGGGGAGCCCTGCTTATCTCACTTCCTATGATTCGAAGAAAACTCCAGAGCTCGTTAGAGTCTTGTTTCTCGTGATTATTAAAAGGTCATCACAAAACTTAACAGATCTCTCCAGGCTGGGTGTACAAGGTTATATGTTTGTAATCTGGTACATTTCTTTCTTCTGATGGCACAACAAGGCCTTGTGGCACACTTCTTGTCTGATGCACAAAATGGGCCCGAAATACGCAGGTCTTTTATCTTTATTCCTATTTTTACCCAATTAACAATAGACACATATTTTATTTTTCTTAATGACCCAATGACCCATGACCTCTGTGCTGCACTGTGGCATTTTCTGTCCAATCCCTTACTACTACCCAAAAACCTCTAGGAAAAGAACACAAAGTGTTGTAGTATGTTTATTCAGTTCTGTTAAAATTGTTATTATTTCGTCTGTTTGGTATGTTCTCCCCCATTTACTGCTTTGGTTGGTTCCATTTGTCTGTTATGTAAACCCCTCCCAGTTTTCCTGAATGTTCCCCGTCAATCACCTTTACCCTGCCCCATCTCCCCATCCATCATCGTAAACCCCACCTCTCCTTCCAGCTCCTTCCATGTATATCATCCTTTCCTTGACTTGTTATTGGTTGTTATGTTATGTTCCCGCCTTCTTTGTATCCCCATTGGTCCCTGATATTGTAACCTCCTCCCCTTACCCCTCCTTCCATGAGCTGCCATTGGACCCTGGACTGTGCCCGCCCCTGAGATAAAACGCAGTGCAACAGAGGTGCTCAGGGCTCTCTTCGGTCTTGATTTCTCCCAGCTCGGAGCCTTGTGCCCATCCCCTCCCCGAATAAACCTGTTCCTGGGAAGTACAGCCAAGTGAGTCTCCTCCTTCCTTTTGCCACCACCCACGACGCCTGGTTTGGCAGAGCCCAGCAGGATTCGGTGCTCCAAAGGTTCTGCAGTGGGATCGCCTTCCCCCTGCAGTTCCCCACTCCTGGTGACTGCCCGTGCCGGAGTGGCACCGTAGAGCTAGCCCGGAGCTCTGGTGCAGCCAAGAGCAGCGTCAATGAAGAAGAAAGAAGAAAGAACAAGAGAGAACAGCCTAAATCCTCCATCTTGTCTCCTGTTCTCCAAACTAACTTTTTCACCCAGTGATTTAAGAAAACTTTCTAACACACTTACACTATTGTCTTTTTCTATCTAACTTTAATATTTGCATGTATCACCATGAAAACACGCTCACCAATTTCATGTTATATGAAATTCAGTGTTTTTCTGGATCTTATAACCAAGTATCAGAAACAAGGGTATACACTCCGGATCTCAGACTCCAACACGGGACTAGCCTGTCTGAAACCCCATGGGTTCATCCATCAGCTTACCCATCTCCTTTTTGAAGGCTTGCACATTCCCAGTGTTAAGGGGGATATTAACATACCTGATAACCCCCGGCTCTGTCAGTACCTTTCTTAATGGGAGAAGGCTACGTCCTTTTTCTTTATCCTTGTCACTCTTGTTATTCTCGCTATTAATTTTTTCTCTTACTTTTCTCCTTGTCCTCCTTGGAGAGGGAGAACAAATAAGCCCAGGGGTGGTCGTTGGTCTCGTGTTTTGTCCAGGCTGAGGTGGGGGTTGGGTCAGCTGAATGATTTGAAGCTGAGGTGCCAGATATGGGGGAGGAAGGTTATTAAGTGAATCCCAGGCCTCATCCTTGGTCTCAGCTGACTTTTTGATCTTAATGGTAAATAACCTAGCTGCTGATCTTATCCATATCTTTGCAAAGTCTCTCTCCTCCTGATCTGAGGGTTCTTTGCTATTTCCGTATGTATTTAGAGCTAGACAGACCCAGCCTTCGAAGGACCCAAACATGGGCCAGATCAAATGGCTTCTAATTTCTCCTCCCACACCCCCCCAGCTTTCATGCAACAATGAATCACCTTCTCTTTAGATTTCCCTGCTTTTGAGGGCCAGTCTTGCCAGTTTTTTAACAAAAACCCCAGTGGGCTATCGGGTGGAATTTCTGGGATTTCTCTCTTCCTTTCTCCTGAGGATGTTTCTTGGAATCCTCTTTGTGTTTTGCTTTTTTTCTGTCCCATTTTTTTAAATGTCTCAGTCTAATTCTCAATCCCTTCCCCCTCTCAATGCCCAGGTCCTGAGCAGGATTCTGAGAAAACAAAAAAACCCCCAACCAAAACCACGCTATTGGGTGGGGTTTGCAATCACTCTGCAATCACTTTAGGTACGCCTTATTCAGTCACACCTACTGATTTTCATTTTGACATGCTCAGTCAGTTCCGTTTCTGTTTTTGCCAATCTCCTCCAGCCACTGGGGATGTCTCGGTTTTAGAAGACAAGGGAGAGCAGGAGCCTCCCTTGGAATGAAAGAATGTAGACCCCCTCTCTCCGAATTATTATAATTCTGAAATCAAGGGACTTTCAGGCAGAGATCTGGGGATAGAAATAACAGTTCTTTACTAGTATAACCAGGCAAACAAACAACAGTAACTACAGTAATAGCAAGAAAACAGAACCAGGGGCCCCGTGACAGCTTTTCTCGGCTGAGACAGGAAGGGATGGAGGAGAGGCTTTGTTTCACAAACCCCCTCGGGCAGGCAGTCCCGGTGCTCCTGCAGGGCTCCGGGAACAGTCGGCAGGAACAGCAAGGATGAGCTGAGATCTTGGGCCGGTGGCTGACGTGTATCAGCAGCTCTGCGGCGGTACCTGGCACTGCCACATGTCCCAGCAGGACAGGGGGTGTGAGGCCACCAACAAAGAGGGAAGAAGGAGAAGCAGCAACAGCTCTGTTATAAATGCAACGGCAAATTAAAGATTAACAAAGATTAATTTATTATAAATTAATAAAGCAACAAACAGTGAGGAAAAAACCACAATAAATGGACAGCGCAGCGCTGGGTGGACAGGGTCTATACGCAAGGTATAGGTGTTCCCAAATCCACGTCTGAGGGTCCCCTGGCCTGGGTTTTTATAGGGATTTTATGTCCCCAGGCTAGAATTCCAACCAGTTTCCATTCACCAAATGTCCCTGATTGTCGGGTGAATGGATTTCCTGGCCTAGAACATTGAGTCAGTAAGTATCCGGGCAGAGTCTCCTCAAATGTAAAGTGAGTCTGTATGTATTTTAACATATTTCATCACAGCGGGATTGAGAGATCCGGGCTGGTGCCGATGGATATCTCAGAGGAGTAGTCTCTTCTTTGTCTTTCTTGATTGAGTTTCTGTAGTATGGGTTTGGCAGGTGTGGTGTTCGATTCTGGCAACGACCGTCCCTTTTGTCTTGCTTGATGGTCTCCGGCCGAAATCGGCCGGGCGTTGCCTTTCTCTGGAGGTAGACTTTTAGGCTGGTTCTTTTGTTTCTGTGATGGCCTGTGTCCTGTCTTTTCCTCCGAGTTGATGAGTCTGCTGAAACCTGTTATCTGGGGGGGGTTCTTTTGCAATTCGTGGTTTTTGGAAAAGGAATTCTATCTCGACCGGGAGGAGAATTCCTTATTCCATACTTACATTTAGTTATAATTATACATACTTTATTTAAACTTCTTATTCCGAATTTTTATTTACCCAATTCTTTATTACAGCTCCATCTGGGTGATGGCAAAATTCCCTTCTCTCCACCGCAACAGTTCCGTTCCCAAAGTGTCCTTCTCCGAAGCTGAAGAAAGCCCGCCAAAACTGTCCCCACCATCTTTTTTTCCTGCTCCCTTCCCCCCTCCCCCTCCCACCTGTCCCAGGCTCAGCCAAACTCTTTGTCTTTTGTCAAGCACCCACTAATTACCCGCAGTGAGGTCGACCCCGTAACTAATGGGTAAAAGTCTACGGGCAAGCCAGAACTAATAAAAAAAAGGACACCTAACCCCCAAAAGGGGACCATCTGGAGGAGTTTGATTGATAATGTTCTCTCTTTATATATTCTCTCCTTCTCTCTCCCCTGGACTTCATGGTCCTAGGCTAAAAAGGGCTTACCTGTCTCCCAAGTTCCGGGAAGTGTATCTTTCCTTTTTAACGCCCCTCACCTTGTGACCGATGCCCAAACTCCTTTCCCCTAAGTTTGGATTTTGTGTACACAATGAACCTCTTCAAAATCCCTTTTCCCTTTCACCGACCTAACCCCTCACAGGATACAGGACCTGTGGTTCATCAGGGGTCCATTCTCACTCTGTGACTATGTCACGTCTCATTCGTACGCTCAGTCACACCTACTCAAGCAGGGGTCTTCTGTTTCCCGCGTGGGTCTCTGTGCACGTAGAATTAGGGGTAGAATATACCACGGTTCTGAGGACCTCTCTTTGGATCCTCTGTGGGCCCCTGGGAGAACTGAGCTCGCTTCTCTCTTTTCCTTATGGCTTCTACTTTAATTCAATATTTGAGTGCAATGGGGTTGTTGGTGTCCCACACTGTCAAGCTGCTAAAATAGCGTGATACCCCACAATTGGAGAGAGAGAGTCACAAAACCCGAAGTTGCATCGCGTTGGCATCACCAATCTGTTCTGAATGAGTAGCCAATTTGATTAATAAAAAAGAGCTTATTCTATGATCAAAATACAGTTGTAAAAAGCCACAAGCAAAAGTCGGACCAGGAACCAGGCAGGACCAGCAATGGGGACCCCAGGGGCTGGGGGAGTCCAAGCTGAATGTGTCTGGCCTGAGGGTAGATTTCCTTCAGTGGCATCTCCTGGGCCTGGACCTCCTCCACTGGCGTGCCCAGGAAAAGAGGATCAAGAGCATCTCCAGGGACACAGCCTAACTGTGGACATGATTTTCTGAACGTGAGAGACATTCAAGCTCTCAGGGGCTGATTGTTGTCAAGGGAAAGTCTTTTGAGAAGTTTTTCTCTCTTAAGGACTGTTTGTGAAAATAAGGTTTGGTTTCCCAAAACAAGACACAGATGTTCTGAGAGTGTTCTTCTCTTGTCCCACTATTAGCATTCAGGAACACATAATCACAAAGTGATTATATGAAGATGCTTTAGTGATGTCGTGGTTTTAAACCAATAACTAAGAAAAGTACTTACTTTTTGCTGTGAGATATGGATTAGAACAAGAGCAAAACAGGCATACAACTTAAAAGGGAAAAAAAAGAAAGTTTACTGACAAACCACAATATTAAGAACACCAGAATAAACTTCCAGAAAAACCTTTCCATCCCCTATCTACCCACTATTCCCTTGTTCACATGACAACAGAGACAAAAACTCTGGAACTTTGATGGTTAAAACAGTCCCAATTCTTGCTAGTCTTTTCACCAGTCTTTATAGAGAAACAGAAGTTTCTTCCTGTTAATTTATGGAGTTTCTCACAAGAAAACTATTTTTGTTATAGTTTTCTATTGCCCTAATGTTAGCTGCTCAGAGCTGCTATTATTAGAGTTCACTCCTCCCATTTTCACATCACTCTGAAGTATGTATGGGCCATGAGTCTAGAGATAGCATTTTTAAGGATAAGTTATTCAAAGGCAAAAAAAGTCTTCTTCATCTGTTTCTGTGAGCTTCACCAGAAAACAGTTTTCTCATTGCCTCTCAAGGCTTCAAATCTCCCAACAGTTTTCTCATGGCCTCTCAAGGCTCTTAATCTCCCAGCACTTCACTATACTATAATTACTCTTTACTCAAATTTACACTTTGAACACTATTCCTCTCTAGATCCTGTATCATGAATTAAAGGAGTTCTTTTCAGGACTTCATTGTCCATCTCCATAGTTTTAACAGAAAGATATTTCAGCTTAATTAAAGCATCTTCTTAATTCTCTACCTTTCCTGAAACTTCTTTTCTTTCCTGTCACTGGTAGTTTATAAAGTCTCTTTTCATGTTGATCTCTCTCTCTCTCTCTCTGGATAAAAAGATTAATCCGCAAGTTTTATCTGGGTAATGAAAGAGTTAACATCTTGCCCAGGCTTTTGTAGATGATTCGGAGATCTCTGCCGAACAGGAGCTGGAGCCGTCTGCGATGGAAAGTTCCTCATGGCTGCTCTGGAACGTGTAGTCACTGCTCCAACCCGCTGCAAGTCCAGGGCCTCTCTCTTTCTTCACTGGGCAGTTTCTAGTGAATTAGTTACAGCAAAACCTGCAGCCGAGCCAGAGATCGGCTCGGCCCAGCCCGGGCCCGAGGAAAACCTTCCCCAGGCCCCGCCATCTCCCGGCCGGGAGACGGGGCAGGCCCGGCCCCATCCCCGCCCGGCCGCATGGCCTGGGCAGGGAATGGGAGGCCTGGAGCTCTGTCACCCTTCACAGCCAGAAAAAGAGAACCCAGAGAGCTCTGCTTTTACATTTTTAAGGTAGGGTTCACAAGTTGATCTCACTTTTCAATGGCCTAAACTGCTGTCAATTCCCAGCAATGACCGATAATTGGTCAGGAGAAAAGACTCCAAGCACTTCCCAGCAACTCCAACTCCCTTAAAGGTAAAGTAACTCCATGACAAGTGAAGAGCTCTGTGTGTTAGGGGTACACATACCCAAATCTGACGTGACTTGGTTTTGAGCTGAACATGTTTTTGCACTCTATGATTATATAACTGACATATTAGTTATTAAACTTACCTTGTGCTATTGTATGCATTGATTTTACGCAAGCATGTTACTGATTCCCAAAAGGGCACTGAAAGGGGTTTCTGTCAGGAATACTCTGTTGGCTAGGGATAACAGCAGGCCTGCTTTCTTTGGAGCTTATCTTCATGTTGTGCTGTTTTGGAATCTGGTAAAGGCATAGACAACCGTGGATGTGAAGGGAAGAGCTGGGAAAAGTACAGCATGTGCTGTACATCAAGGTACAAGCTTTCTGTGTATCAAGGTGTTTCAAACCATGTGGTTTTGGAACACAAATGATTCTGTCAGTGGTAGGAAATTTTTGCTTGGGGCTCTCACTACTTAGGGCTGTCACTGCTTGGGGCTGCAACGGTACATCATCTGAACCATGAAATCAAGAGGTGACTTCAGTGACTTCAAGGACTTCAAGAAACCACTTCAACCCCTTTTCTGCTTGCACTTCCAGTCAACTTCGGACTTCTTGCTCGGCCTTGCATTTCTTTTTACAAAGCTTCCTTCTTAGGCTACTTGTTGGCTAAAAACTATGAAAACAAGATCAGAAGGTTTAATTCTCTGAGCAGACGTTAGGCTTTTGAGAAGCAACCAAGAGGCCAGCCGGAAGAAGCACACTTGCTCTTAGTCATAGCCTTGGGGCCCAGAAGTGGTGTTTGCTTTGCTTTCTTGACATCCTTCTTCCTTCCCAGGCTTTTCCTTGGCCTAGGGAGTTGCAGATGAGTGCATTTGCTGAGCTCCCCTGGCAAGCCTGGAGCAATGCAGCACGCACTGAAAGGATTTCTTTGCCTGCTTTATGACTGAGGGCAATTTCCCAGGCTCCTCTTTTGCATCGGCTGGACACAAGATTGGGTTCCCAGGCACAACGTCAGCAGCAAAGGCAGAGCAGCTGCTATGGTGAGGTCAAGGGAGCGCTGCCACGTCACAGTGCTGTCAGCACGGCATTGTCCCGGTGCGCGCAAGGCCCGCTTGTTCCAGAGCAGCTCTTGCGCTTGTGAGCAAGGAGTTCTCAGCAGACAGCCTGCACCCCAAGAGGAGTCCCGCACAGCACTGCTAAAATGATCGGGCGAGTCTGTGCCGTGGTTTGCACTGTTTTTTCTGTGGCATATTCTGGCTACTACGTGACTAACTTGACGCGTAAGGAAAGCTCACTCCTGGGGGGAACATCTCCTTGCCTTGTGCTTCACTCTGCTCCTTATGCCCATGGAGGGAGCCGCTATATCTGGCAGCAAAATTGCCATTAAGATGCCAGCTTTACTTTGGTGAAGCTCCTGCCAGGGGCATCAGCTGCAAAGGGAGTGTCTGTCCCTGCTGCAGGGTGGAGAGTATTTGCAATGGAAGCTGCTGCGGCCACGCTCTCCCGTGGAGAGAGTGCGTGATAGCGCAGTCTGTCATTTCCTCAGCTTGCTGCTTCAAGCTGCAAATTGCAGACTCAAAGGAGAGATGCTCAGTAGTACCTGTAAAAACTCCGGGCTTCTCTCCAGGGCAGAGGGAAAGCGTCTTTTGCTCCAGCTCCTGCTGTGAGAAGCCTGGGCTGTGTGGCTTGAGCCTTTCTGGTGTGCCAAGAGAGCGATTCCCTTGGCCACCAAGCGCAAACTCCAAAGCAGTTAGGCTTTGCTGCTGAAGCCGGGAGCTGTTCCTGGGCTGCTCCAGCAGAGAGCTGCCACAGCCAAGGGGCCCTTTGGGACTGCTTGGCTGGGCTAGTGTCTTCAGCCAATGCATGGGAATCCCTGCATGCAATTGATGTGAAAAGCTGCTTGTGCTTCTGGGCAGAACAGAAGCTCTAGCTGTTAAAGAACAGCTGGCATTTCCATGCCTCTGTTTCTATTTCTCTCCTGGCAAAAGAGGCCCAAATGTAGACAGAGCCTAGCATGGTGTCCTTGTTGTTCACTTGCTTGCTTGCTTGCTTGCTGTGGGACAGAGCTCTTGCTCCCGATGGGAGGGATGTTGGGGAAGCAAAATGCTCTCTGTTGGGACTGACTTGTCTTGTGGGAGTTGCCAGCACAGGCGCTTCTCTGAGGGCCTCTGCTTCCTTTCCCCTTGCTGGCTGCAGGTCACTTCACCCACGCATGGAGATAAGCCTGTCCTTTGGTGAGCGAGTGGCAAAGGAGCCTCTGACCTTGCTGGCGTGTAAGAATTGTGCAGCGAGCTGCACAATTCAGGGGAGGCTGAAGGAAAGCCCAGCTGCCTGTTGGTGTCAGCGGGAGCAAAGGCAGCACTGGCTCTTTCCTAATTTTCCGGTGAAGAGCCTTTCAAGAGAGGAAAGCCAAGGGTGTGTCTTGGTTCTAGAAGACAGGTGTCTGTTAGGGAGAGCAGGAGCCTCCCTTGGAATGAAAGAATGTAGACCCCCTCCCTCCAAATTATTATAAATTTGAAATCAAGGGTGCTTTCAGGCAGAGATCTGGGGATAGGAGTAACAGTTCTCTTAAAAACGAGATTCACTTAATAAATTATAAAAAGAATTTAATATAAACAAAAGACAATTAGGAGACAAAAGAAATAAAGCAAAGGGTTAAAATGGCCGGGTGCCCTGGTGGGTTACCAGAAACACACCTGGTATCTCAGGAGTGTCCTTTTTATCCCATCCTTGCTGTGAGAGGTTAATGCATATTCAAGCATGTCCGCTCCCTGGTTCCACCTTCTTGGATCATGTTATTTTCTGCTGGTCAGCATAATTTTTGCTGGTTATCGTTATTCTAGCTGGTCAGCATTATTCCGGAGTTTTTGGTTTCCTTTCTGCTGCAGATGGTCACTTGTTGATAAGAGTCCAGGCCCCTTATACTTCCTCAGAGAGCAGATGGGCTTCGTATCTTTCCCCCTTGCCAACGTCCTGGTACCGGCTTTTTGGTAACTGTTTGCTCTCCATTTCCTGCTGCTGATAATAGCCTGTTTTCCACAGCTTGATCCTCCCATGGTCTTGCCTATTGGAGTTATCTTGCCTTCTCCAGATGAGACATATCCTTACCATTCAGAATTCCTATCTAAGCCTGTAACTTGCTAAGAGAAAAGAATATAGTGAAAGCATTGTTGTGAATTCATGTTGTAAATATTGGCTTTTCACAATTATTCTGATAAATACATTATATGCTTTCACTATATTCTTTTCTCTCTTAGCAAGTTATAGGCTTAGATAGGAATTCTGAATGGTAAAGATATGTCTCATCTGGAGAAGGCAAGATAACTCCAACAGACAAGACAATGGGAGGATCAAGCTGTGGAAAACAGGCTATTATCAGCAGCAGGAAATGGAGAGCAAACGGTTACCAAAAAGCCGGTACCAGGACGTTGGCAAGGGGGAAAGATACGAAGCCCATCTGCTCTCTGAGGAAGTATAAGGGGCCTGGACTCTTATGAACAAGTGACCATCTGCAGCAGAAAGGAAACCAAAAACTCCGGAATAATGCTGACCAGCTAGACCAGCAAAAATTATGCTGACCAGCAGAAAATAAAATTGAAAAAACATGATCCAAGAAGGTGGAACCAGGGAGGGGATATGCTTGAATATGCATTAACCTCTCGCAGCAAGGATGGGATAAAAAGGACACTCCTGAAATACCAGGTGTGCTCTTGGCAGCGCACCAAGGCACCCGGCCGTATCTCTTTGCTTTACTTTATGTCTCTTATTGTCTTTATTAAACATTTTTAAAATTTTACAGGAGTGAACTTCGTTTTTTACAGCATATAATATATTTATCAGAATAATTGTGAAAAGCCAATATTTACAACATGAATTCACAACAGTTCTTTACTAGTATAACCAGGCAAACAAACAAACAATAACTACAGCAATAACAAGAAAACAGAACCAGGGGCCCCGTGACAGCTTTTCTCGGCTGAGACAGGAAGGGATGGAGGAGAGGCTTTGTTTCACAAACCCCCTCGGGCAGGCAGTCCCGGTGCTCCTGCAGGGCTCCGAGGAACAGTCGGCAGGAACAGCAAGGATGAGCTGAGATCTTGGGCCGGTGGCTGACGTGTATCAGCAGCTCTGCGGTGGTGCCTGGCACTGCCACACGTCCCGGCAGGACAGGGGGTGTGAGGCCACCAACAAAGAGGGAAGAAGGAGAAGAAGCAGCAGCTCCGTCTGGGTGATGGCAAAATTCCCTTCTCTCCACCGCAGCAGCTCCGTGACCCAGCACACGAACGTCCTTCCCCGAAAACCGAAGAAGAACCAGCCCAAAAACTGTCCCCACCCTCCTTTTCTGCCCCCTTCCCCCCCTGGGCCCGGCCACTCATTGTCCTTTGTCGAGCACCCCTAAGTACCGGTAGTTAGGTTGTCCCAGCACATAATGGGTAAAATTCCCCGGGCAGGCCAGAAGGACAAAACAAAACAAAACAAAAAAAAAAAAAGGATACCTAACCCTCAACACTATCCACCCCAAATTTTTTCCCATACCAAAATGTTACATCAAATATTAAACCTTTAAATTATACACGAACACATACTACTTTAACTATATACATATTGTTATAAATGCAACGGCAAAATATGATTAATATAGACAGCGATTTATTATAAAACAATTTCAATCACAAACGGGAGAAAAAAAACACAATAAAATAGATCAGCGCAGCTCTGGGTGGACAGGGGTCTATACCCAGAGGTACAGATTTACCCAAATCCACACGGAGGGTAGAATGTCCAGGGTTTTTATAGGGGTTTTGTGCCCTGAGGCCACAACTCCGAGCAGTCACTGTTCAACAAAGCGTCTTGATAGTTGGTTGAATGGATTTCCTGGAACCGGCGAACTGAATCAATAGTGGGGCAGAGTCTCCTCATATGTAAAAAGGTCTTGGGTGTTCCTTGATTTCATCTTGGTTTGGGCCATCACAACGGAGTGGTTGGCTCCGGTGTTGGAGCCGAAGAATATCTCGGCTGGGCTTGTTTCTTTGTCCAGCCTGATGGCCCGTGTCCTGCTTATTCTTTTAGGTTGATGGGCGCCGGCTAGGATCGTTATCCCGGTGCTGGCTAGAATTGTTATCTCTAAAATGGATGTTTGCGGCTGGACCTAGGGAGGAATCCTTGGCCACACTATATTTT
This sequence comes from Cyanistes caeruleus, assembly GCF_971803275.1. NCBI lineage: Eukaryota > Metazoa > Chordata > Aves > Passeriformes > Paridae > Cyanistes > Cyanistes caeruleus. The sequence goes on from NC_141732.1 coordinate 21,985,014, forward strand.
ATATTCTCTCATGTTATTATAACTACAGATATATTTATTTAGGTCTTTACGAATTTTTATTCATAACTATATTTATTACAGTCCCCTGCCAAATACTTCATCACATTAAAAATTCATATTATTTTATTCAATCCTACAGAGGGAGGAGTGTGAGAATAACCACATTCACCTTCCTCCCAGTCTGATATTTTGCTTTCAGGATCTAACTCATCTTCATCTCTGGAGAAACAGAATACTTGGTCAAATTGTAAACATACCGGTCATCATCACTTTTTAACAAATCTAAAATTATTGGTTCATTACTAAAGGAGGCCTTTTCTTCGTGTTTTAAAATTTTACTTTCCTAATATAATTTTCCTTCTATAGTGCACGTTTTTAAGTTTGCTTTATTGTAACATATAGGATTGATTTTGTAATATGCTACAAAGGTGGATTGTCTTTTTCTTCTGATCTAGACGGTTTTATTACATTGACTACAAATTGAAATTTGAGGAATCCCTCCCACTTCTCTCTTGTACCTGAAGTGGGTAGTTTTGATCTTTTATCTTTCAGGAGTTTGAAACTGCCCATCCTTAAAACTTGCCCCTGAGCGGTAACACCAAACCTCCTCCTTTAATTTACAGATATTATACTGAGTGCCGTTGGAAAAACACATCCCCTTTTGCAGTTCTGGAGGACAGTCAATCTTTCGTCCGGTTTCTGTGGCAGTCTGACACTGCTCACACTTCCCCAGGGGACTCTCCCCCAGAGGTACCTCGGGACTCATTCCCTCGGCCAAGCACATGGCTAGGTTCAGGACTATCAGGATTCCCCACCATTGCATCGCTCTGCCTTGCCCTTCGCCCGTATAGGAACATACGGCGGGGATTACCATCTTCTCAGCAGCAGGGACTTTCTTCAGGGGCCCTTGTCCTTAAGGCGTACCTTCTTTTGAAAGTAGCCCACCGAGACGATTTAGTTGGGTCTGTCCTACACGGTACTTTAAACTTTAATTGTTTTTCGGCACTCGATTTCTAAAGCCTTGGCTTTGGAATCTAACGGCCTCTTTACCCTTTTTGGAACAATAGGAACCACTCAGGAGAGTTTAGTTCCAAGGACCCCGCCCGGGTGGCAAGTGTTAAGAAACGGCTAGTCTCCTCCTGTTCTTTCTCTAGACACTTTGTGCACAATCCTTTAGGTTTGTACCCTCTTAAACAGTGGGCTACCCAAATCTGTTTACAACAAGCACACTCGAAGTGGATAAATGGAAAACAATCACAATCAGGATTAATACAACTTATCTGGTCGTTACTTGTCATTTGTGATGACGCCGGAGTTTGATTTTCAGTTCTCCCGGAGGTGTGGTGACTTTCCACTTGGAGGAGTTGTAATCTGTTACTTTTTTTCACTCGAGGTGAGCGTGTCCAGCCCCTTTCTGCAGTCCGGACAGCTGTGTCTGTGGTCAGGAGGACGAGAAACTGTCCTTCCCAGTGAGGGTTGAGGGGGAGCTCCTTCTAAGCTTTGATCAGGACTTTATCCCCAGGCTGTATTTGGTGTATGGCAAATCCCAGTGTTGTGCTTTGGGTAATCAGTCCTTTTTTCCGCAGATTGGTTAACAAAGCCGCTCGTTTTGCCTCTTTGTCTGCCAGGTTGTTACCTCGGGTGTGGAACTGCCATCCCGTTTGGTGTCCTTTTACATGGACAACTGATATTTCTTTCAGTTTTCTGACAGCCTGTAGAATTTGTCGAATGATTTCCCCGTGGATTAACCCTTTTCCTTTTTTATTTATCAGACCTCTTTCTTCCCAAATTTTCCTAAAAGTATGTACTACTCCAAAAGCATACCGTGAATCTGTATAGATGATCCCCCTCTCTCTTTTCAATCCCTGGAGGGCTCTCAGGAGAGCATAAAGCTCGCAAGCTTGTGCAGACCATCTTGCTTTCAGGGGGCCTGATTCCACAATGTCTCCTGATATGCCATTCACTATAGCATATCCTGACTTTCTTTTTCCCTCAACAACTTTCGAGGATCCACTTTTCTCCTCCTTCTAACTCCTGATTTTCTAAATCTGGTCTAACTTTAGTTTGCAATTCTACAGTTTCAATGCAATCGTGTAATAGTTTTTCTGTTGGTTCCTCAATCAGGAACTGCGCCGGATTCTGCGCAGTAGTGGTTCTTAATTCTAAACCAGGCGAGCTGATTAAGATAGCTTCATATTTCAGAAACCTCGAATCGGTTAACCACTTTTCCGCTTTTTGTTGTAAGATATTTCTTACATCATGTGGGGTGTAGACTATCAAGGGAGCTCCGAAAGTTACCTTTTTTGCTTCCCCTACCAATAAAGCCACTGCCACAATTGCTTGCAAACAAGTAGGCCAACCCTGACTAACCGGCTCTAAAATTTTCGAGAGAAACCCTATGGGCTTTCTCTTTTCTGCCCACTCCTGGGTCAGAACTCCTTGTGCTGCTTGTCTATTCACATCCATGAATAACTGAAATTCTTTATTGGTATCCGGTAAAGTTAGTACGGGGGCAGTTATGAGGGCATCTTTTAATTTCTGAAAATTAAATTCATCTTGCTCAGTCCATTTCAACCTGTCAGTGTTTAATCTTTCATACAAAAATTTCACTCTTTCACTGAAACCTTCAATCCATTGTTTGCAATATCCCAAGAGCCCTAAAAATTGCCTAATTTGTCTTTTTGTTTTAGGTGCAGGGAGTGCAAGAATCCCGGCTACCCTCTCAGGGTCTAATTTCTTTTTTCCCTGAGATATCAAATGGCTAAGATATTTTATTTCGGGCTCCGTGAATTGCAGTTTGGATTTTGATACTTTCAACCCCTTTTGTCTCAAAAAGTTTAACAAAGCAATCGTGCTTCTCCTCACTTTTTCTTCAGTTGTTCCAGCTATCAATAGGTCATCAACATACTGCAGGAGCTTTGTCCTGCCCTCAGGAACAAATTGCGTTAGCAGTTATTCCAAAGCCTGCCCGAAAAGGTTCGGGGATTCCACAAAGCCCTGAGGGAAGACTGTCCACCTTAGTTGTTGTTTTCAGTTTGTGTCTGGGTCTTCCCACTGAAAGGCGAAATAATTTCTACTCTTTTCATCCAGAGGGCAAGTATAAAAAGCATTTTTTTAAATCGATTACACTGTACCATACATCTTCAGGTGAGAGCCTGTTCAGTAAAGTGTAAGGATTGGCCACCACCGGGAACCTGGTTCGGGTTCTAGCATTTATGGCTCTGAGGTCCTGAACCAATTGGAAACTGCCATCTGTTTTTCTTACAGCCAGGATGGGGGTGTTATGCTGAGACATACAGGGTTCCAGGGTACCCCCTTTAAGGAGGTCGTCAATTACTTGTTTCAATCCCCTTCTCCCTTCCATTGGGATGGGGTATTGTTTGATCCTTACAGGGTCTTCAGGGTCCTTGATTTCTATTTTAATAGGCTTGATATCTAATTTCCCTATTTCCCCTTTTGAGTGCCACACTCTAGGGTTAATTTCTTCTTCGTCTTTGGGAGTCAGTTTGAATATTTTTATTACTAATTCAGAGTTTTTAACAACGATATTAATTCTTAATGCAACAATCATGGCTCTTCTTAATAAATTATAATCTGCTTCTTCTACAAGCAATAAATTTCCTAAACAAATTTTATTTTCCAATTCTATTTCCACATTCTCTATTACAGATACTTTGAAAGGATCCCCCTTGGCTCCAATTACAAAAACCTTTCCCCTGCTTGTCACACACCCCTCTGGCAATTTTTGCAGAGTACTTCTCTCTGCTCTAGTGTCCACTAAAAAGCTTACCTCCTGCCGCTGGGGACTCACTTTTAATTTTATCAAGGGCTCCTTGGATGTTCTTGTCCCCAAATTAAAGAGCCCCTGACAGCTCTAATCTTCTTGAAAAATATTTTCATCTTTTATTCTTTGCATGCAGTCCCGCTGAATGTGTCTTACCTTCTTACAGTAGTAACATTCGGGAAGCTCTCTCCGCGGGGTAGGGGCTGCCTTGTGAGTGCCTTTCTATTTTCTAGGTAGTGTTTTAAACTTACCTTGTGTTTGTTCTTGCTTTTGGACTTCTTTGACCGCAGCTACCAAAACCTTAGCTGGCAGTCTCTGTTTTTCATCCTCCCTTCTCATATATACCTTTTGAGCTTCCCTCAGAAGCTCCTGGAGGCTTTTATCTTGCCACCCATCAATCTTTTCCAATTTCCTCTTAATGTCTTCCCAGGATTTGGCAACAAATTGTGTTTTTAGTAAGACCTCCCCCACGGGAGAGTTCGGGTCAGTTCCAGAGTAGATCTGAAAACTTCGCCGCAACCTCTCTACCCATTCCGTGGGCGATTCCTCCTTCTCTTGACATTCCCCGAACACTTTACTAATGTTTTGACCTCGGGGAACTGCCTCCTTTATTCTCTGAACAATCATGTTTCTTAAATCCATCATGCTCTGCTTGCCCTCCTTCGTCTGGGCATTCCAGCTCGGGCTCACGCTAGGCCATTTCTGGTCACCTGGTGTCCCCTGTGGACTGCGTCGGTCTCAGTCTCTGATACCAGCTTGCTTAATCATTTCTCTTTCCTCTTGATTAATAAGCGATCTCAGGATGGCCATAAGATCATCGTATGTGTAAATACTACTTCTTAAAAAGTCATCCAGCCTTTCAGCCACACCAAAGGATCATCTAACAATCGCCCCATCTCCTTTTTAAACGCTCGCACATCCCCGGAGTTAAGGGGAACATTCACAAATCTAATCACTCCCGGGGCTGTCGGTACTTCCCTGAGAGGGAACAACCAGTGCTCATTCTCACTACTCTCTCCCCCCTCCTTGCCCATCATTTTTTGCTTTCAAACGAGTTCTACTTGCAGGAGGAGAACTGAGGTTTGTGGGGGTTTTCCCTTTTGTTGATTGTGGGAACTCTGCCGCCACCCAGTTACTGGGAGAGATCCCCCCCGGTATATGGGAGGGTCCTGGTTGTGGCGGCCGGACCGGCAGGGATGGATAGAGCTGTCCCCAGCCTTGTGCCGGAGAAACCTCTGAAGAGACTCCTGTGGCTACAGTGTTTGCAGGCGGGGAAAGGGGAAGGGCTGCCGGCATCGCTGCCGGCACCGAGTCTCCCGCTTGAGACACAAGCATCTCAGTGGGTTGGTCTTGGGGGCCCGAAGGTGCTGAAGGCACCACTTGATCTGGGGAGGAAGGCTCAGCCGGTCCATGATACGGGGGAGGTAAGTGGTCGAGGGGTTCCCAGGATTCAGTTTTCGACTCACGTTTTTTCTTTTTGTTTCATTGGGAACAGCCCTACCCTGGCGCTTAACCAGAGCTTAGCATATTCCCTCTCCTCGGGGTCCGAGGGGTCCTTGTTCTCCACATAGGAGAACAACTTACTACACGTCTATTTTTCAAATGTGCCTAACACTGGCTAAGTAAGGTGATTTCTCAACTCCTGTCCTCCCCAAACTTCTGTAAAATAATGTATTAATTTTTCTTTCGATTTCCCTTTCCTCAGGGGACGATCTTCCCAGTGTTTTAACATCCACCCCAAGGGACTTTCCAGCGGGATGTCTAGTGATCCCTCCTCCGGATCGGAGGGATTTTTCCCTGTGCTCTTTCTTTGTAGCTTACTTTTTCTCTGCTCCATACTTCGCAAATATATAGTTTCTTACCTATCCTCGACTCTTCTGCGAGTCTGTTCCTAGTACTCTGCCCCATGTTTATTAAAAATGTCTTACCTTCTCTATGAGTCCTTTTTATTTCTGCGTTGTATCCGTTCCGCTTTTACCCGAGAAATCAGAGTTCGCTAATACTCACCTCTCAGCTAGCTGAGCTGGGGTCTCTTGTATTTAGCACTCCGATCCTCCTTTGGACCTTTTACCTAGGTCCGTTGGCTGAAAGGGTTTACCAATTCCCGAGCCAAACAGGACGTATTCTTCCCCTTTAGCCCCTTGTGATCAGTCCCCCAAGACGCCCTTTTGTCTCAGGTTTTTACAAGTGTGTAAGAGATAACTTTATCACAACAAATCGCTTCCTTCGCGGCCAGCCAATTCCCTCGCGGGACGATGGAAACGCGACCTTGAAGTCCGCACTCGCTCCGTGATCAGATCACGTCTCACACACTCGCCCGATCACCTTGCTCAACCAGCAGTACTTACAGCTATTTTCCTGCGTGGATGTCTTTGTGCACACAGACGTTTTACGAGCAAAGCAAGCCGCGGCTTCCTGAAGGCTCCGTGCCTTCCCGAGCTCTCTGTTCCGGATCCGTCTCCTTTTTATTGTGGTTTTATCTCAGTCTAAATTTAGTTTGGAAGTCGGAACGAGCTGCGGGGGTTCTCAACTCACCAGGCCGCTGAAATCAGCGGGGGTACCCATCCTGGGCAGTGAGATTCCCCGCAGATTCTCCGATCCGAGTCACGGCACCAAATCTGTTATAAATGCAACGGCAAAATATGATTAATATAGACAGCGATTTATTATAAAACAATTTCAATCACAAACGGGAGAAAAAAAACACAATAAAATAGATCAGCGCAGCGCTGGGTGGACAGGGGTCTATACCCAGAGGTACAGATTTACCCAAATCCACACGGAGGGTAGAATGTCCAGGGTTTTTATAGGGGTTTTGTGCCCTGAAGCCAAAACTCCGAGCAGTCACTGTTCAACAAAGCGTCTTGATAGTTGGTTGAATGGATTTCCTGGAACCGGCGAACTGAATCAATAGACAGTGGGGCAGAGTCTCCTCATATGTAAAAAGGTCTTGGGTGTTCCTTGATTTCATCTTGGTTTGGGCCATCACGACGGAGTGGTTGGCTCCGGTGTTGGAGCCGAAGAATATCTCGGCTGGGCTTGTTTCTTTGTCCAGCCTGATGGCCCGTGTCCTGCTTATTCTTTTAGGTTGATGGGCGCCGGCTAGGATCGTTATCCCGGTGCCGGCTAGAATTGTTATCTCTAAAATGGATGTTTGCGGCTGGACCTAGGGAGGAATCCTTGGCCACACTATATTTTATATTCTCTCATGTTATTATAACTACAGATATATTTATTTAGGTCTTTACGAATTTTTATTCATAACTATATTTATTACAATATGTATATGCAGATACAGATACAAGCACAGTGTCATGGGTAGTTCACCCTAAAACCAGGTCCCCTTGGGGTATGCACCGAGTCTCTCCATCTTTTTGCATCACCCACCAAGTGCAACCTGGTCCTTGAGCAAAGACAACCCCACGGATTGGACTGTCTTTGCTGGAGGCAGAATTAACCCAAACAGTTTTTCCCAGCATACCTCTTATATGTACCACTGGAACCTTATCTCCATCTGTCGCTCTAAAGGGCTCAGATTGGGCAGGGCCTGCTCGGTTAGTGGAACCTCAGGTGTTCACCAACCATGTGGCTTTTGCTAAATTAATTTCCCAGTTCTTGAAAGTTCCCCCACCCAGTGCCTTCAAGCTGGTTTTAAGCAAGCCATTGCACCGTTCAACTTTTCCAGCAGCAGGTGCATGGTAGGGGATATGGTACACCCACTCAGTGCCATGATCCCTAGCCCAGCTGTTTATAAGGTTATTCTTGAAATGAGTCTCATTGTCTGACTCAATCCTCTCAGGGGTACCATGCCTCCAAAGGACCTGCTTTTCAAGTCCCAGGATGGTGTTCCGGGCAGTGGCATGAGGCACAGGGTAGGTTTCCAACCATCCAGTGGTGGCTTCTACCATCGTGAGCACGTAGCGCTTGCCTTGGCGGGTTTGGGGCAGTGTGATGTAGTCAATCTGCCAGGCTTCCCCATATTTATATTTGGACCAACGCCCACCGTACCATAGCGGCTTCAACCGCTTGGCCTGCTTGATCGTGGCACACGTCTCACAGTCATGGATAACCTGAGAAATACTGTCCATGGTTACGTCCACCCCTCGGTCTCGTGCCCGCTTATAGGTGGCATCTCTCCCCTGATGGCCTGAGGCATCATGGGCCCATCGAGCTAGGAACAACTCTCCCTTGTGTTGCCAATCTAAGTCTATCTTTGACACCTCTATCTTTGCAGCCTGATCCACCTGCTCATTGTTTCGATGCTCTTTATTAGCCCTACTCTTGGGGACATGGGCATCTACATGACGGACCCTCACAGACAGTTTCTCTACCCTGGTGGCGACGTCTTTCCACTCATCAGCAGCCCAGATTGGCTTTCCTCTGTGTTGCCAGTTGGCCCTTTTCCACCTTTCCAGACATCCCCACAGAGCATTGGCTACCATCCATGAATCCGTGTAGAGGTAGAGGTAGAGCTTTGGCCACTTCTCTCTTTCAGCAATGTCCAGGGCCAGTTGAACAGCTTTGAGTTCAGCAAGTTGGCTTTATCCACCTTCTCCTTCAGTGGCCTCTGCGACCTGTCGTGTGGGGCTCCATACAGCTGCTTTCCACTTCCGGTTCATCTCTACGACGCGACAGGAACCATCAGTAAACAGAGCATAGCGTGTTTCTTCTGCTGGCAGTTGGTTGTACGGTGGAGCTTCTTCAGCCCGTGTCACTTGTTCCTGTTCCTCTTCATCAGTGAGACCAAAGTTTTCACCTTCTGGCCAGTTTGTAATTATCTCCAAAATCCCAGGGCGATTTGGGTTTCTAATACGGGCGCGCTGCGTGATGAGGGCGATCCACTTGCTCCATGTAGCGTCGGTGGCGTGGTGGGTAGCAGGAACCTTTCCTTTAAACATCCACCCCAGCACTGGCAGTCGGGGTGCCGGGAGGAGTTGTGCTTCTGTGCCAATCACTTCTGAGGTGGCTTGAACTCCTTCATAGGCAGCTAAGATTTCCTTCTCCGTGGGAGTGTAGTTGGCTTCAGACCCTCTGTAGCTTCGGCTCCAGAATCTCAGTGGTCGGCCTCGAGTCTCACCAGACACTTTCTGCCAAAGGCTTCAGGACAAGCCATTGTTCCCGGATGCAGAGTAGAGCACGTTCTTCACATCTGGTCCTGTTCTGACTGGGCCAAGGGCTACTGCATGGGCGATCTCCTGTTTGATCTGAGCAAAGGCTTGTTGTTGTTCAGGGCCCCAGTGGAAATCATTCTTTTTTCGGGTAACCAGGTAGAGAGGGCTCACGATCTGGCTGTACTCAGGAATGTGCATCCTCCAAAAACCTATGGCACCTAGGAAAGCTTGCGTTTCCTTCTTGCTAGTGGGTGGAGACATTACTGTGATCTTATTGATGACCTCAGTGGGAATCTGACGCCGTCCGTCTTGCCACTTTACTCCCAGGAACTGGATCTCTTGAGCAGGTCCTTTGACTTTGTTCTTCTTGATGGCAAAGCTGGCTTGTAGCAGAATCTGGATGATCTTTTCTCCTTTCTCAAATACTTCCACTGCTGTGTTCCCCCACACAATGATGTCATCAATGTACTGCAGATGTTCTGGAGCCTCACCCTTTTCCAGGGCAGCCTGGATCAGTCCATGGCAGATGGTGGGGCTGTGCTTCCACCCCTGGGGCAGTCGGTTCCAGGTGTACTGCACTCCCCTCCACGTGAAGGCAAACTGAGGCTTGCATTCTGCTGCCAGGGGAATGGAGAAAAATGCATTGGCAATATCAATTGTGGCGTACCACTTCACTGCCTTGGACTCCAGCTCGTACTGGAGCTCCAACATATTCGGCACAGCAGCGCTCAGAGGTGGAGTCACTTCATTCAATGCACGATAGTCCACAGTCAGTCTCCATTCTCTGTCAGACTTGCGCACAGGCCAGATGGGGCTGTTGAAGGGTGAGTGGGTTTTGCTGACCACCCCTTGGCTCTCCAGCTCTCGGATCATCTTGTGGATGGGGATCACAGCATCTCAATTTGTCCTATACTGCCGGCGGTGCACTGTCGAGGTGGCAATTGGTACTCGCTTTTCTTCCACTTTCAGGAGTCCTACTGCAGATGGGTTCTCTGATAGTCCAGGCAAGGTGTTCAATTGCTTAATGTCTTCTGCCTCCACAGCAGCTATTCCAAAAGCCCACCTGAGTCCCTTTGGATCTTTGTAATAGCCATTTCTAAGGAAGTCCATGCCCAGAATACACAGGGCCTTGGGGCCAGTCACAATGGGATGTTTCTGCCACTCCTTCCCAGTCAGGCTCACCTCAGCTTCCAACAGAGTCAATTGCTGCGGTCCCCCCGTCACTCCAGCAATGGAAACAGGTTCTGCCCCCACATGTCCTGATGGCATTAGGGTACACTGTGCACCAGTATCAACTAAAGCTTCGTATTTCTGTGGCTCTGATGTGCCAGGCCATCGGATCCACCCCGTCCAAAAGACCCGGTTTTCCCGTGCCTCTTCCTGGCTAGAGGCAGGGCCCCTCTAGCACTGGTCATCCTCTCCTCCTTGGGCATACATGCTAGAGGTTCCTTCAAGGGGATCATCCTCTTTTCTGTAATATCTGGCAGATTGGTCACGGGAGGTTGAGGCTACCTTCACTTTAGTGCAACCTTTCTGGTTACTGGTTCCCTGCCTGAGTTGACGCACTCGTGCTGCCAGGGCAGAAGTGGGTTTCCCATCCCACTTTCCCATGTCTTCCCCATGGTCACGTAGAAAGAACCACAGCTCAGTTCGTGAGGTGTACCCTCTCTCTCTAGCTGGGGGACGTGGGGCTTGGAGTTTTGGGCTTGTGACCCGCACTGGTGCCATATGGGAACCGCTCTTCCTCATCTCTTCCCTCATTTCCCTCATCTCCTCTTTGAGTTCCTTAATCACAGCAGAAATCTTAGCCTGATGTGGGCCATGGACCATACTGGCGAAATGTCTAAGCCTGGTGGTGACAGAACCCACCATCTCTCGGCTGTTATCAGCATTAATCGTTGCAATATAGGTGGTGTAGTCACGTGGCCCTAGATTTGCCAGACTCCACAACATCTGCCCAGTGCACCTGACTTTGTCGGGGTCATTATCATGCTGTCCACCCCTCCCAAAAAGGACCTCTAACATCGCCACTTCTCTCAGCTGTTGGATTTTTTCTTCAATGGTTTTCCAGCCTCTTCTACAATAGTGCTCTTCCATTCTCTCTCTGTGGACAAATCTCTCTCTTACACTCATCAAAAGCCGCTCCCAGAGGGAAAGGGGCCCTTGCTCCCTGACGAATATCTGATTCACACCTGAGTCCTGGGTCAAGGGTCCCACATTCCTTGCCTCACCACCATCCAGCTGCACGCCTGTACCCATAAGGTCCCAGACCCGAAGTAACCAGGTTGTATAAGGCTCAAGCCCCCACCTCACAATGTCTTTTTGTAACTTACGGAGACTGTCATATGTTGGAGACTCAGTGATGATTTCAACTTCTGGCTCCCCTGTGGGTTGTGTGGACCCTCCTTTCTTATCCTTATCAACAGGGTGTTGTGGTTTCATCTTAGACTTCCTCATTTCCACAGGAGCAACAGCTGCTGGCTGTGACTGCCCTTGTGGTTAAGCTGGAACCTGGACGGTTGTAACGTCTGTGGGTTCCACTGCAGCACCATCAGACTCTCTCTCTTTGAGGCAGGGGGAGGGTTTCCCAGCAGCTGAGGAAATGCATCCCTTTAGCATCTCACGTATCTCCTTGACCAGAACCCCCACCCACTCTGGATGGTTCATTTCTGAGGTGGGCTGTGGGGCAGGGGCAGGCTCTGGTGCAGCACCCCCTGTCTCTGGGGCTGTGCCAGGCTCTGGTGCAGCACCCCCTGTCTCTGGGGCTGTGCCAGGCTCTGGGGCAGCACCCCCTGTCTCTGGGGCTGTGCCAGGCTCTGGGGCAGCATTCCCTGTCTCTGGGGCTGTGCCAGGCTCTGGGGCAGCACTCCCTGTCTCTGGGGCTGTGCCAGGCTCTGGGGCAGCACTCCCTGTCTCTGGGGCTGTGCCAGGCTCTGGGGGCAGCACTCCCTGTCTCTGGGGCTGTGTGAGGCTCTGGGGCAGCACTCCCTGTTTCTGGAGCTGTGCCAGGCTCTGGGGTAGCACTCCCTGTCTCTGGGGCTGTGCCAGGCTCTGGGGCAGCATTCCCTGTCTCTGGGGCTGTGCCAGGCTCTGGGGCAGCACTCCCTGTTTCTGGGGCTGTGCCAGGCTCTGGGGCAGCACTCCCTGTCTCTTTCCCTTTGTCTCTGAAGGCTAAGTAGAACAGGCCTATCAGCAACACCAGCCACTGTATGATGTCATTAGCATTCAGAGAAGATTTTAACCCTTCGAAAACTGGCTGGGTAGGCCCAAGGAACTGGGTGAAAGGTTGGGAGAAAATTTCCCCAACTGTCTTTTTCTCCCAGTAGGTACCATTATTAAAGTAACCCAAAAACCATCCAGTTAGTGTGTGACAGCTCTGAATCCATGAGCCCGCCGTCCAGAGGACGTTAAACATCCATGAATTCCTCACCTTATCAATCCACAAAACAAGCTGGATAATAGCCACAGTAGCCTTAGTTATAGGACCCATATTTAGGTAAGGTACAGAAAATGGGAGAAATATAGATGTGACCACATGCCCCGCGACCCTGGGTAAGCTCAACTGCATGGTTCTACCTAACAAGGTTTCTAAATCCAGCACACAAAAGTTAGGTTATTTAAGAACTGTTATTCCTTTTATGCCCTTTTCTCTCAGTACCCCACGGATGGGCGCCAAAATCTGTCTTGGTTCTAGAAGACAGGTGTCTGTTAGGGAGAGCAGGAGCCTCCCTTGGGATGAAAGAATGTAGATCCCCTCTCTCCGAATTATTATAAATTTGAAATCAAGGGGGCTTTCAGGCAGAGATCTGGGGATAGGAGTAACAGTTCTTTACTAGTATAACCAGGCAAACAAACAAACAAACAAGCAATAACAAGAAGACAGAACCAGGGACTCCGTGACAGCTTTCTCGGCTGAGACAGGAAGGGATGGAGGAGAGGCTGTTTCACAAACCCCCTCGGGCAGGCAGTCCCGGTGCTCCTGCAGGTCTCTGAGGAACAGTCAGCTGGAACAGCAGGGATGAGCTGGGATCTTGGGCCGGTGGCTGACGTGTATCAGCAGCTCTGCGGCGGTGCCTGGCACTGCCACACGTCCCGGCAGGACAGGGGGTGTGAGGCCACCAACAAAGAGGGAAGGAGAAGCAGCAGCAGCTCCATCTGGGTGATGGCGAAATTCCCTTCTCTCCACCGCAGCAGCTCCGTGACCCAGCACACGAACGTCCTTCCCCGAAAACCGAAGAAGAACCAGCCCAAAAACTGTCCCCACCCTCCTTTTCTGCCCCCTTCCCCCTCTGGGCCCGGCCATTCATTGTCCTTTGTCGAGCATCCCTAAGTACCGGTAGTTAGGTTGTCCCAGCACATAATGGGTAAAAATTCCCCGGGCAGGCCAGAAGGACAAAACAAAACAAAACAAAACAAAACAAAACAAAACAAAACAAAACAAAACAAAAAAACAAAAAAAAAAAGGACACCTAACCCTCAACAGGGTGGCAGCCCAAAAGGTGCCTCACTGATTCTAGCCAGGATGGAAGATGAAATGCGCGGCAAGATGGAGGAGCACCCAATTCAGCCATCTCAGTAGGGTTTTGATGGCTCAGAATGCCACTTGTATCAAAGTCTAGCATTTCCCCTTAGTCCAGGTGCTTTAGGCAGCTCAAGAGCAAGCAGCTCCTGAAGGATTGGCTGCTGCCAGTGTGTCTCACTGCTGTCTGTCTGCAGGGCTCAACGGCAGGGTCGGCACCTCCTCTGGCTCCCTCTCTTGGTGAGGAAGAGGCTGAAGAGGAGCAAGACCACATCAAGCCCCCAGCTGCTGTCCCTCCACAGCCCAAACAGGCAGAGCCAGTAAGTGGCACCAGCGGTTGGCACTGCCTTTGGTGCAGGGCCAAGCTTCAAGTGGCACATCACCCAGGCCTTGGTGCTCATGGCTGAAGATGCTGGGGGCTTGCCACGACGTTCGTGTTGCTCCAGCCAAGCCGGGGACCCCTGCCTAATGGCTTCTGAGCTTTGACTTTTAAGCAGCACTTGGCTGGGATGCTGAGAGGCCCTGAGCATGTCTCTCAGGATCAGAGCAGGGGCAGTGTGAAACGATTGCCAGTGTAGAAGTGAGCCCCTTGGTGCCCGGTGTCAGTGCAGGCTGCCGCTGGTCAGCGGACAGAGCGGTCCAAAGACACACTTGACAGCCTTGAGGGATACTTGGGAGGCCCTGGCCCCTTGCAGGGAGCTGGCCCTCTGCGCGGTGTAAGGAGCTTCAGGCACAGCATAGGCTGTGCTTCAATTGCATGTGGTCAGAGCAGAGTGTGGTGAGGAGAATCCGCACCAACGCAGCTCCGCACTGTAAAGGCCGGCTGGGTGTCGGGAGGGCAGGAAGGCAGCTGCCAAGGGCTGCTCCCTAAAGCCTGAAATGCAGAGGGGAAATGAGTGAAACAGATGACAAGAGGGACATGCTGCGGGCATCTGATCAGACATCTGCACGCTAGCTCCTGGTTGATTTCATTGCCCAGGAGAAGGCAGGAGGAGCAAAGCACCAAGGCTCTGGGACCCTGCTCCCACCTCCTTCTGGCTCTTTGCAACTGTGTCAATACCATGTGGCAGCGGTCTAGCAGAAGAGCTGATAAAATGTAGCGTGGATCTCACCAAGACCTGCTGTACCAGAGCAGCCCTTGGCCTTTTCTCATTGCCTTGGAGTAGGGGACATCCAAAGCCCCCCAGCTGAAGAGGCCTGGCGCTGGCTGACAGCGCCTGCCTGAGGCCTTGCTTTTGCCGTGCGCTCTGCAGGGCATCTGGGCCTGCCAGCCAGCCTTCTGACGGGCCACCTTTTCTTGTCACAGCTGGACACACGCTCTGAAATCCAAGGTGCCGCTGGAGCAGCAGGGCCTGAGGCAGCCGGTGCTCCCACAGCTGCTGGCACTGGGTCCGGCAGCCTCGCCCAGCCGGCCAAGATGAGAGAGGAGTAGAGGCTGATGAGACTGAGTACGTCTGCTGTATTTCTGGGGGACTAGAGCAGAGCGCAAGTCGCGCGTCTTGGTGCAGGCTGGGCCACGAGTTCCTCCCGGGTCTCGTGTCTCAGAGGCCCTTAGGCCTCTCTGCACAACCTGCTGCTGTTCATCCAGGCAGCGAGAGAGTGCTCGGTGCGTTCCTGCTGCCTCTGAGGGCAGCTGGGATTGGCTTGCCTCTGCCTGGGCTGCCTTCTGCGGCAAAGACAGAAGCAGGGATTGCTTCTGCTTGAGCAGAAGGCTGGCACTTAGCAAGTGGCTAGGCCCCAGGGAGCTCTCAAGCTGCCGACTGGCAGAGGGGTGGTGGCATTTTGGATGGTCTGGGAAGCGGCGTCTCTGCTTGCGAGTGAGTGCCTTGCACTGCTTCTGTCTTTCAGGAAGCGTTGTGAGCCCGGGTGAGCCAGGGAGGAAATACACAGCCCTTGAAGAACTTGGACGAGGGTAAGCAGGACATCTGCTCCTTGTACAGCAGCGTAGGCCACGTCTTTCACTGGTGCCATATCCAGCGCCAAGTCAGGCAAACTCCAAACATGGTCCCCCTCTGGCTTTTCCTCTTGACACCTCTCAGGACTGCTGAGTCAAGAGCAAGCAGATGGCATCATCAGAGACAACTTGGTGCTGGCAGTGTCTTGCTTGTGGCAAGGAGCAAGAGCTGGAGGATCTCCTGGCCCTGCAAGCTTTATGGGCCACCAGAGCACCTTGCTGAACAAGAACTGCCAGATAACAGCTCTCAAAGACATTGTTTCCAAAGCTAGTCTTGTCCACTTTATACACCCAGCCACGCACCCACCCAGACACACAGGCTTAAGAGCCCCACTTTTTTGTGTGTTTGGTTCAGAAGCAAGTGCACATGTGCCTTGGAGATTTGCAGCAGCCCCTGGTCTTCATGTTG
This sequence comes from Cyanistes caeruleus, assembly GCF_971803275.1. Taxonomy (NCBI): domain Eukaryota; kingdom Metazoa; phylum Chordata; class Aves; order Passeriformes; family Paridae; genus Cyanistes; species Cyanistes caeruleus. Next base: position 22,000,791 of record NC_141732.1, read on the forward strand.
GACCCGAGTGTTCTCTTGGACAGCCTGCATGGCAAAGGGTGGCTGGGCTGATGTGCTCTTGGCTGAAGAGACTCTGCAACCAGGCTCTTTGGAAAGAGTGCAGCAGGCAGCCTGGGGAGATCTCCTGCCTAGGCTCTCTTTCAGTGCCAGGGACTAAAGAGTTTTTTCTGCTGCTCTTTTCTTTCTAGGGGCTTTGGAGCTGTTTATAGAGCCCTGGATGCCAGCACAGGGAAACAGGTAAAGATTCAGCAGCCCCCGCGGGTTTTGCAGCTCAAGAGCGCTTCCCCTGCTGCTGGAGACCGTGGCTGGAGCTTTGGCCGGCCGCTCCATCTCTGCAGCAGAGGCTGCTCGTCTGCAGCACAGACTGGGCTCAGTGTGCAGAATGCATTTGGGACAGGCTTTGGTGCTTCTCTGAAGCTTTGCTGTCCAGTAACAAGGCAGTTTGGCAGAGCTCGGCTGCGTGGTCGCACAAGCACTGGCTCCGTGTTCCTTGTGATCTGCTGCAAGGAGCGACTTGTCAAGTGAACAGTCTTCTATGTCCTTTTAGGTGGCCATCAAGAAAATGACGCTGCAAGAGGAGGATTCCGAGGAGCTGGCTGTCAATGAAATCCTGGCCATGAGGGACAACAGGAATCCCAATATTGTTACCTACTTAGACAGGTTGGGGCGTTGGCATGTCAGCGTTCCTTCAGATAGTGCAAGGCAGAAATGACCAACCCCTTTGGTCAGCGGCAGAAAGCGGAGCTGTTTGTGCTTTCTCTACTCATGTCCAGCACAGGGGAGGAGGTTTCACTTGGTGTGCAAGAATCTCTTCCGGCATATGTAGCTTGGAGAGCAGTGGCAAAAGCCTGGCTCAGGCCCTCGGGTGACTGAGCTGTACCCGTTGCTGTCTCTCCATGCCGTACTTTTTCTTCTTGCAGCTACCTGGTCGATGAGGATCTCTGGCTGGTGATGGAATTCATGGACAGAGGCACGCTGTTCGATGTACTCAGGGCAGCGTACCTGGAGGAAGAACAGATAGGCGCTGTCTGTCGGGAGGTGAGGGATGGCGCCTGTGCCGGCCCTGGCCTGCACAGGATGGTCCTTGCCAGCGGGTGGGGAAGAAGAGCAGAGGTTTCTTGCTCACTCCTTTGTTTTGGTGCTGCTGTCACGGCACCAGGAGAAGAGTGAGCATCTGAAGGGAACTGCCTGCCGTTGTCCCCGCACTTGCCCAGGCTCTCGTACTCCTACATGGCGTCTGTCCTCTGACGCTCGCGCTTGCTCCCTCGCTTGCTTTCACTTGTTTCCTCTTGGAACCTCTGCCTCTCCCCGTTTGCCTGGAGCGTGTCTGTCTGTCCTGCACCCCTTGCTGCTCCAAGGCAGCGTGCTGCTGGCAGAATTTCTAGCTGAAGGGATGAGCTTCAAAGGATAGCACTGCAGCCCAGATGGCACTGGATTCTGCAACAGCTCTATTGTGCTGCTTCCTCCTCTGCTGCCGCAGCTCTGCCAATAAAATCTTTGCCATGCCGCTGGCCAGCCAAAGGTCCCGCACTTTCTAACGAAGGCGGGAGGGGCTCTCTGAAGCTCAGATGCCTTTGCTTCAGAAGACAGAAAATACTTCTAAGGGTGCTGAAGCAGCAAGCTCTTCCTCTTGCCAACAGCATGATGCTGCACTTGCAAATTCCCTGAGAAAGGTGTCAATCTCCTCGAGCCCTTTCCTTTCTTGTGGCATGAAATTGGGTGGCCTGAACATTTCCCCTTGCCTTCCTCCTTTCTCTCTCAGTGCCTGCAAGGACTGCATTTCCTTCATTCCCGCTGAGTCATTCACAGAGACATCAAAAGTGGCAACATTCTTATGGGCACGGACGGATCGGTCAAATTGGGTGGGTATGGCTGGTCAGGCGCAGCGTAGCCAGCATGTGCTGTGGGGCTGCTTTTGGGGTGACTGCCAGTCGCCCAGAAGCGCTGCTTGGCCAGGGCAGGCATGCTGAGGGAGGTTCTGAAGTGAAGTTTCTTATTTCCCCGGCTGCAGCCGCGTGGAAGCAGAGCACCGCAGCTTTGCCAGCCAGGACAAAGATTGAGCATGGCCTCGTCAGGCTTGGAGTGGGCAATGCTCGTGGCTGGTTTGCCAGCGGTCGCTGTCCTTGACAGGCTTTGTCTTTCTCCTCAGCTGACTTTGGTCTCTGTGCTCGGCTCAGCCCTGAGTGCAGCAGGTGCGACTCCAGCGTCGGCACTCCCAGCTGGATGGCGCCAGAAGTCGTGAGAGGAGAAGCCTACGGCCCCAAAGTGGACATCTGATCCCTGGGGATCACGGGGCTGGAGATGGTGGAAGGGGAAGCTCCTTACCAGAGGGAGCCCAAGTTCAGGGTAAGGTGCAGCTTCCCAAGGGGGCTCTGTGTGGAGAGAGCTGTTGTGGCTAGGAAAGGAGCAGCTTGAGCGTCCCCTTGCCTTTCTCGTAGGTTTTGGACTGATCGAAAGGAACGGGCCCCCAAAACTGCAAAACCCCAGGCACCACTCGGCTCTCCTGCGCGACTTTCTGCGCTGCTGCCTGCAGGCAGACGAAGACAGGCGCTGGTCTGCCCAGGAGCTCCTGCAGGTAAGCAAAAGGGAAGTGGCAAGAAGCCCTGTGAGCTGAGGACAGCCGCATGAAGGGATGAAGGGGACTGTGGGCCACGTGGGCCTGGGTGAGCCAGGTGAGCGGCGCAGGAAGGTGCAGGGGCAGAGGGTGCTCTGGGTCCTCCTGGTGCATCTTTCTGGTAGCCCAGCAATCCTGCTGGAGTGCCAGAGGCTGAAGAGGAATCTGTGATCTTGGAAAGTAAGGCTCCCTTTCTTTTTTGTTTTTTCTCTGGGCAGCATCCGTTTGTGACCTCAGGCCAGCCCGCCTCCAGCCTGGCTGCTCTCATCGTCTCAGCCAAGCAAGTGCAGGAAGACTGGAGGGGAGAGGCTTGCGCCTGAGGAAGCCTTTGTGCCACGCCAGCTCCGAGGAGTGCAAAGGGGATGGATGGTGTTTAGGCAGAGAGTCAGCCATCCATTAAGTTTTTTAAGGAGGTGTTCACTTGATAGGAAGTTTATGTTCTATTAATTTTGTCCATTTAGGTGCTTTCAGTTTATACCTCTGTTTTATTTTTTTTTCTCAAATGCGTAATTTATAATTTTAGCGAAAATAGGGATTGACTTTTTAGGGCTATAGATTTTAGAAAACTTTGATAGTGGAGGATCGTTTCCCTTGGAATAGAGTGTTATTAATATAGGAATCTCTGAGCTTTGTTTTCTAGAAGTGGATGAAGTTTCATAGTTATATATAAACTGCGAGAGGAAAAGCTGCTATGCCGTGGAACTGGGTCATACCTGTGCCACAAGCAGTCAGCATGAAGAGATCACTTGGAGGACAGAATGATGAAGATGTAGAATTAGTTAGAGGATAGTTTGTTTCATAACTTTATTTCAACCGGCCTTGCAATAAAACTTTTTAATACCCAGATTGTTGGGAGACTCCCTTCCTTGCCATGCTGTAGCTGAGCTGGACAGTCCCTGTCAGAGGCCCAAAAAATAGGCTGAGGTTAAGAGCTTTGCTTACCTGAACTGGGAAATGGCCATGGGCTGGTGAGAGATACTCCCAGGTTATGTACATCAGGTAATGAGCTCACATTCAGGACAATACCACAGGAGGCAGATGTGCAGTCCTTCTTGGCAGCCTCTTGTCCTGAAGATGTGAGGGTGATCTGCAGGAATGACTATTTTGTTCCCACTCTCCTCTCAATGTCACCTGTGGGATGTAATGGCATTCTCATAGTGACATCCGGCCCGTCCACCCTGCTCCTCATTTCCTCCCTTTTCATCCCAGACACTCTCCAGGGACCCTCTGGGCCAACCTAATGCCCTAGAGGTGTGTGCTGCCACCAAGGCCTATGGCATAGTTCCCACTCTGCTGCATCCTTGGCTTCTTCCCACACCTGGGCCCAGCTGCTGTTGCCGGGTGTTGGATAGCACACAATGTGTCACACCTATCAGTGACCAGTTTGACAGAGGAGGTCATCAAACAGGTCCCCACTACTCACAGCCCACCCCCCAGCACTTTCCCCACCAAGCTGTGACTCCATTTTGTTGTAATGCAGTTAGGAAAAATGGTATGACCCAAAGAATGTACCCCCGAAAATGTAGACTTGTAAGTTCTTTCCCTTATCTAGTTCCCCAGTTCCCCTTATTGGTTGTGTAAATTCCCTCACACCCCTTACCCTTGCCTTGAAAAAGAGCTGTCTATTGATACCTCCCCCTCTTTCCCTCCTGCCATCTCACCCCAAAGGATCCCAAGAAATAAAACTGCAACTGCTATCTCAGCAAAGGGAAAGAGCCTCGTTTTTAGGGCCTCGTCTGGCAAGCTAAAACTACCTCCCCAGCCTCCCTGCCCACTGCGGGGTGGACAGTGGTAACAGAGGGGCTGGGGACACAGTTATAATAGCACCATTTTGACTCCATCTGCTGAGACACCCATAGCAAGGGACTGCTTATGGACTGGATGCTCCTTGAGTGGTGCCCACAGGCCAAATTTCCACACCTCCCTTAACCTCCTCTTACCTCTAAGGCTGTCTCAGCCTTCTAGACACAATTTTTCTTAATCTAATGGCTTTTTGTGCTTAACTTAATGTAAGCAGGGGTAAATGCTTTTGATTGTCTTTATTCTAGAATTAATAGAAATAAGTTGTAGTACTCCAATATTTTGGTATTTAAAATTTGAAGCAACTGAAAAAAGTAGAGAAGCTTTCTGTGTAGCTTTTAAGTTAATTTTCAAGTCTCTTTCCTCTTCATGCAGTTTCAATGTATCTGTTGATTGCCCTTGGCTGTCATCTTTTAAACTTCATCACTTGTCTATAGATCCATAAAAAAAGCTGTAAACCCAATGCCAATTCATGGTACTTTGTATTTTTCCTCTTCTGGAAAGGCTGAAGGCTTGTGATCTTCTTCTGTCAGCTAGACTTGGATTCCCATCCTGGCTCTGGCTCACAGCAGGATAAACATAATTTATTAACTGCTAATAAGATCTGCTAGCAAAGGTCACAGTTAGACCTAAGCATGATGTTTCTCTTCCTCCCCTGAATACACATCTTTGTGTCTAGGCCTGGTGATTTCCAGGAGCACCTAAGCCACTGCCAAAGAGAAAAGTCACACTATTGCTGGTTTTGGCATTGATTTTTTGTAGGATTTTGATCCGTATATACAGTGATTTACAAGAACTGTATCTTTGATATGAAGTGCCTTCAGGGATCATTTCTAAGCATAATGAGCAATGAAGTCCAGATACTAATGAGTCATGGTTGTTTTTGTAATTTCTCTCTCCTTGCCTCCTTTGGGCTGAATTCTCTATGGATAAAACTTTTCCTCTAGTCTCTCAGCCTCCTTTGGGCTGAATTCCTCTGGGATCCTCCCTCGTGGGGAGTTCCACTTATCTCAGTCCTTATGATTCGATGAAAACTCCCGAGCTCGTTAGAATCGTGTTTCTCATGTTTATTAACAGGTGATCACAAAACTTGACAGATCTCTCTAGGCTGGTTACAAGGTTAATTTTTGCAATTTGGCACATTTCTTTCTTCTGATGGTACAAACAAGGCCTTGTGGCACACTTCCTGTCTGATGCACAAAATGGCCCCGAACTACGCAGTTCTTTTATCTTTATTCCTATTTTTACCCAATTAACAATAGACACATATATTATTTTTCTTAATGACCCAATGACCCATCACCTCTGTGATGCACTGCGGCATTTTCTATCCAATCACCTACTATTACCCAAAAACCTCTAGGAGAAGAACATGAAGAAGAAAGAAGGGACAAGGGACAGCACCCTAAATCCTCCATCTTGTCTCCTGTTCTCTAAACTAACTTTTTCACCCAGTGATTTAAAAAACTTTCTAATCTACACACTTACATTTTTAGCTTTTTCTATCTAACTTCAACATTTGTTTTCATGTTTTACCATGAAAACATGCTCATGAATTTCATATTATATGAAATTCAGTGTTTTTCTAGATCTTATAACTAAGTATCAGAAACAAGGGCACACACTCTGTATTCCAGACTCCAACATCTGCCCCTCTCTTAAAAAAAAAAAAAAAAAAAAAAAATCAACCCAAAGCTTTTCTTTGATTACTTTTCAAGAAGGGCTGTTTTTCCTTCACTCATGCCCTATGCACTAACAACAGAACTGCTGCTCTGTTCCACAGAGCACTCTGCCTCCAGTTTTGAACATCAGTTAACTAACCACTCAAAGCTAGAGAAATAGATCTAGGTTGCTTACTTAATCAGTAGCTTAATTTGTCTAATTGCTCTAAAGTTTCTGCTGAAGCTACTTGAATTGAAAGCTGAGTTGTTACAGATCTCTATCTGAAATTTCTTGAGTCAAACTCTTCACAATCAGGTGTAACTAAGATTGATAGAAGGTTACACTAAGATGTTGCCTCTTTGTATAGAGCATGATTTGGATTAACATTCATTATCTCATCTTCATTCTGTTTTAACACAGAAAAATTGAATATTATACAAAAATCTGTTTTCACTGAGATAAGGTATACTTTCTTTTGAGTTAACTAAAAGAAGTGATGCAGGTGAAATTGCATCACAAAGTGATCAACAAAATGATACAGCTCAAGGGTGATACCTGATTCACCTTCATATTCAAGAATTTTATCCCTCGTGCAAGATTCTGAATTTTGACACAGTTCACACCATGCTTTAACAAATGAGGCTTTACAATATCGATTTTCCCACTGTTTCACATGAAACCCAAAGTTCATTGCTCTTGCATGTTGGATCCAAGTTGTTCAGCTGTCAACTGTGGTCTTGATACAGTTCACATCTGCATGCTCTTCTGCTCTTTGGGCTCTGTTTGTCTCTGCAGCTGATGAGTTTCCATGTTCTTCGCTAGGAAGTTACTTTTGCTTTGAACCTGTGAATACACAAACATACACATTCCTCCAAATTATTAATTGAAATAGATTTTTAATCTTCTTGCTTTTAAACTTTTGACCAGAACCAAAGAATTCTCTCTCCATGCAATTTTTTAACCTCCAACAATATAACAAACTGCTCACTCTGCTTTCTGAAGTAACACAAGCTTCCCGGTGTTCAGTTTTCCCTCACATTCCTCCCTCGTCCCCCCACATTCTCTGAAGGGACAGGGATAGGGGTACCACGCCGCTGGGGAATTTTTTGGGTTTCCTGCGCTTTCAGAAAGGGCAGTTCATCTCCCCACATTCCCGGGGCTCTTATCTCTTTAAACCTCATATTTATATTTTCCCCCATATCCTGGGTTTAAACAATCTCTCTTTAGAAATACTCAATCCCATTATCTAGACTGTATACAGTTTATCAGACCTGTTGGCTATCTTCAGATTACTGACCAGCAGAATCCAATGTTCCGAGTCCAGGGCCCTTGGAATTTCAGAATGTGATAGCAGATGTTTTTCTCCAGACAGATTTCTTTCAGGAACTGGTTTCTGTGATCCTGCAGGTGTTGATTGAAGCTTCTGTGAGTTTTTGTCTCCTCACACGGGGCACCATTTGTAATTTTCTCTCTCCTTGCCTCCTTTGGGCTGAATTCTCTATGGATAAAACTTTTCCTCTAGTCTCTCAGCCTCCTTTGGGCTGAATTCCTCTGGGATCCTCCCTCGTGGGGAGTTCCACTTATCTCAGTCCTTATGATTCGATGAAAACTCCCGAGCTCGTTAGAATCGTGTTTCTCATGTTTATTAACAGGTGATCACAAAACTTGACAGATCTCTCTAGGCTGGTTACAAGGTTAATTTTTGCAATCTGGTACATTTCTTTCTTCTGATGGTACAAACAAGGCCTTGTGGCACACTTCGTGTCTGATGCACAAAATGGCCCCGAAATACGCAGTTCTTTTATCTTTATTCCTATTTTTACCCAATTAACAGTAGACACGTATTTTATTTTTCTTAATGACCCAATGACCCATCACCTCCGTGATGCACTGCGGCGTTTTCTATCCAATCACTTACTATTACCCAAAAACATCTAGGAGAAGAACATGAAGAAGAAAGAAGGGACAAGGGACAGCACCCTAAATCCTCCATCTTGTCTCCTGTTCTCTAAACTAACTTTTTCACCCAGTGATTTAAAAAACTTTCTAATCTACACACTTACATTTTTAGCTTTTTCTATCTAACTTCAACATTTGTTTTCATGTTTTACCATGAAAACATGCTCATGAATTTCATATTATATGAAATTCAGTGTTTTTCTAGATCTTATAACTAAGTATCAGAAACAAGGGCACACACTCTGTATTCCAGACTCCAACATTTTAACTCTGTAACATTGTGGTACAATATCACAAAACATGTTATTTTTGAGTGCTTCAGGCATTCAAAACTTAGGCATATTCTTGTCAACACTTCTCTTTCTGCCCTTCAGAAAGCAGCATGTCCAAATACTAATTTCTTTCCCAGTTTGGTGAAGCTTTACCAATATACAAGTTTTGTACTTTATAGTCAGCCACTGAAATAAGAAAGGAACACATGCAATGAAATTTGAAGTTCTGAAGAGTAGTGTATGTTGGGGTGGGTAAAGGGGGAAGAAGAGAAATTATTTTAAAATAAATTAAATTAAGAACGGAGCCCTCATCTAATATTCCATTATTTGGATATGAGACTAACTCTCCTCCTTTCTTTGCTTACAGCCAAAAAAATAGTTTGATCCTTTCATGTTATGAGCTACACAGCAGAATACTGGAATTTTTCAGTGAATTTGCCAAGGCTTGCTACTTCCTTGAGGTGTCTTGTCTTCCTAAAAATGGGATACCTTTGCTAGGATAAATCTAGTAGCTGGAAAAGTACTCTTTCTTCCTTGCTTTTCATCTAGAAATTCTGTGGAGGATTTACAAGGCAATCTCTAAGAATGTACCTCTTTGCTTTTAGATTGAACAGGCCCAGCCTTAGATCATAAGATGCCTATTGTTATTATCTTGGTGCTTAGGGAGTAGTGTTTGATTTGTATCATTCAGATATAAAGTGGAAGCCTTGAACTGAAAAAGGATTTAAAAGTCTCTGTGCAAAGTAAGTGACTCGAAAGTTAGTGACTCCATGTGGGTTAGTCACCCCAAATTCCCACTTTGCAGACACTCAGGTTCAGAAGTGTTTTTTTATTACTTAGTCATATTTTATCTAGTTGTAAGAATTTATCTTATTGTTAAATTTTTACAGTATATTTACAAAGTAAATCTGCTAGAGATCCACATGAATTTTCATTTGGGTAGTGTGTTTTGCCTGTGACCCTACTGTTCAATGCTGACTGGAAAAACCGCACCTTTGCTCTTACCTGTCCGTGTAGAAAACCTTTTATCATCTGTGTTCCGAGAAAATGGAGAATTGAACCTTAGCTGAAACTTAGCAAATTGAAAAGTACACAAATGACTTCTTTATTGAAATCCAAATTCCATTTTATATGGCTCCTATTATATGGCTTTTCTTCTTTTCCCTAGTAATTTCTCTTACAAATGTCATAATTTGCTGCTAAAAGCCAAAAATGTATACGATTTACTTTTTTGTTTATGTATGATGGATAAAGGCAGACCAAGGGAAAGTACCAAAACTTAGAATAAAAGAAAATAAAGGTAGTTTCACTGCCTTTTTTGCTCTTGTTACCCCAACTTTGGCTTGGTACATTCTTAAGTATGGCCCATTCTGTTCCCTTTTGATTGACGTATGAATTCATGACAGGAAAAGTGACTTCCCAGCCTTTAAAAAATGAAAACTTTTCCCATAAAGATTTTGGGGTTTTCACTTTTTTCTTCTTTTTTTTTCTTTTTTTTTTCCTTTTTTTTTTTCTTTTTTCAATTAAATTAATAGAAAACAGATGAGAAGAATCCATTTCATCCATGTCGGAAGCCAACTTGATGGGGTGAAATCTGGGATATAGCTCTGCTGATTCTGGAGAGCAAACAGGACTCATGTGAATCCGTATAATTTTATTTCAGAGGAATTCTTTTTAAAAAAATTTTTTTTAAATTTTTTTTTTTTAACTGACATTGAGGCATAGGTTAGCTTCCTTCAGCAGTGGGCTGCAAGGAAGAATTTCCTTCTGCCACAGGAGTCAGTGCTCCTGCTGCCCCATGTTCTCGCCCTCCTTCCCTCTGGAACCTCAGTGCCAAGGAACAGCCCAACGGCCCAACGGCCACAAACTGCCCAACTGCCCAACGGCTGCCGGGCTGTGCCTGTCACCCCACGGCTTCTACAGCACCGGCTGTGCTTGCTTCACATTTGTTTTGGTGTTAGCAAAGGTTCTGTCTTCAGGAGAAAGCTCCCAGTATGGACTGTAGGAAGGTACTTGTAGTCTTTTAAATGAAGAGGAGAGCTTTCCTCTACACATCAAATGTTTAACATAATTGTAAGCGCTGTAATTTTAGGATTGCAATCTTGTAATTGCTCAAATGAGGAGGGTTTTTTGTATTCTTTCACCTAGAATAAAACTGACAGTGAGAAGGAAGAGGAGTTTTTAGCCCAAAATACTCCTTCAACTCCTGAGTCACCTTCCACTGTAGCTGAAGCAGAGTACAGTAACCATCAATCCGCTGTCACTGTCTCTGGGAGTTTGACACCAAATCAAGAAGAGATACAAAGCATCACAAGTGAAACAGATGGCACAGCAGAGATACAGAATACTGCAGGGCAGATGCAAGTTCTCAAATCTGAGCGAAATATTTCTTCGAAAGATTTTGATGCCAGTGTCACCTCCAGTAGTGGTAATCAATCAGAGCCAGAGCATGCTGAAAATGGTAAAGGAAAGGGTAAAAAGAGTTGTCTTCAACTTAAACAAGTCTCCTTTTACCATTGTGGATGAATCTTCATTCTGCTATAGTTTTGCTGCTGGGAAGTGAATTTTTGTAGGAAATAGTAGCCTACTGTCTAATGCATAGAAATGGTATAATCATGTAGTGAATAAAATACAACTGCCAGGTAGTTTCTTGACCTTTTGTTAGGAATTGTGATGGTTTCAATCAGGAAAAAAGTAAAAAAGAATGATGTTCATACTGGACCTGACAAGAAAGGCCCAAAACAAGTTGTAATACATTGTGTAAGAAATACTTATTGTAGCAAGATTAAAGCATTTTGAGTGCCCTGCTTACAAATAGAAGATGCTGTTTCTATTATTCTATAAAACTTGATTCTCTGTAAGCTATTTAATTTGAAGGAGGAAGCACCAGTTACTGCATGTTTGGGCAACCATTGCCCCTTGTGAAGTTAATGTTCTGAAAAATGGAAGTTAAGCTGATATCAAACATTGACCTTCTTAGCTGGGCTTCACATTCAGATGTGATTTTGAGATTCATCCTGAGACCACCAGAGAACAGAGGATAATAAACACAGCCAACAATTGTGCACATGATGTCAGTGTATTGCTGCCTGCTTTTTAACTGTTGACAGGGCTGCATCCAAAAGCTTTTTTGTGAATGTGACTGGGTCTTTTGCAGTTCATCAAAAATACAGCTGCTTTCACTGTGCTGCAGTGTCTAAAAAATTTTTAACTCTGAGGAAGGTAATATGTGTCTGACTATATTCCTGAAATGACAGAATTGTTTTTTTCATTGCAACAGACTTCAGTTAAACAATTAATTGAATTTTCTCAAAATGCCCTTAAAGTGTGTTACTATTATCATTCATCTGGAAGTGTTTTAAAGAATGCAACAAAACGTGTTTCCTTCAACAAAGGTGAGAGTTTGGAAGAGGTCAATGGGCAGGCCTCAACAAATGTATCTCTGTTGCTTTGTTAATCACAGATGTACATACTTGGAGAAAAAGCACACAGAACTGAAGGCTTTTTTATTTGTTGTTGTTGTTATTTCTGTTTCTTTCTACTTTTTGGGATATTTTTCCTCCTTTATAGTGTTTAGAGGCCAAAAAAATCTTCAAGATGCTCACGGAAGAGACAGCTCCTCCAAAAAGCAGAAAACAAGCCTCAAAACATCTGTGAACATGAAAAAGAAGAATAAAATTAGTAAGTACAGCAGCTCAATGTGAAATAAAATGTGTGAAAGTGCCATTTGTTTGAAAATAATATTTAAAAAGGTGAACAGGAGCTAGGATGTAATAATCAGTCTTGCAAAGTCTTTTAAAGACTATATAGCTCCGTAACTAGAAAGATGTAGATAATTTTGGCACCTACATGAACACATTACAGTGCCTCTTTGCCTTATTTTCTGATGCAGGCAATTTATTTATGGCTGTGATTCTAAAGCAGTAAGTGTACTGCTGTCGTGATCCAGTTGGAGATTAGAGTGGACTGTGGCTATACGAACCCTGAGCAGCTGGATCGTATTCAAGAATCTCCTTCCAGGAAGTGTGTCCCTACCCTACCTCCTTATGCTCATGCAAACACGCTTCCAGTTAAATGCTTGCCAGTTTTCGGGATGGATTGTGGAGCCACAGTCTGCTACTTTTATCAGCCTTCTAGGTCTGTAGGACTTTGGTTCCCATAAATCTGCAGAACAGATCCGAGTCTACGTGCACAACAACTAACTGGCCGGTGTTTCCAGTGCAAGGTTTCCCTTTCCCAGCATGCCAGAATTAGAGGGGCCCCATTACAGACCTGGTTTGTGGGCCTGTACCTGTGCACCTGTGGTGCAGAGAGCTGTGTACCAAGCTGCTACAACAGGATGGATTCTGTCATATTAGAGTGAGACAGCTCCTGGTAAGCTTTGGGTTGGGTGGGAAAGTTGCATTGTTTTGTAACAATCTACCTTCCCACAGGAAAATGTGGGCAAAGTGAAGAGAGGGAATCTGATCTAAAAGAACGCGACAATCGTTTGCCCAAAGGTTGCAAATGGAGTTTTCAGGAGTGTAAGTATCGTCTTTGAAACATGCCTCCTGTGGTCTTGCTATATACTATTGGAAGCCTATTGGAATTTTCTGGTTTTGAGGGTTTTACCCCTCTAAAATCACTCCATCCTCAGTTTGCTTAATTTTGTCATATATCCCAATAGTTCTTCCTTGTTGTTTTAGTCCTTGTTCTCTGCTTCTGTTCAGCCTCTTAGATTATTAATTTTTATTAATTTTTGAATCTCCCCCTTCCATTTTACCTTCTTGAACTAGGACTTGTTCAGTATTTCTTGTAAGAAGAGGTTTCACTATGTTTGTGTCAGTCAAGATAGTGATAATACACAGCACCTGCCGTTCCTCAGCTTTGCTGCCTGCTACATCAAAGCACATCACTAAGATTTGAGTACCTCCCCCTTCACTAAAATTCAGAAGGCTTGAGAAATGCTGCAGTGCAATAATTAAAATAAATTGTTTAAATTGCAGCTGACTTGCAAAATTTGAGTAGCACCGAGCGCATAACAATTCTCCAAGCAAAATTGCAGGAAATTCGGAAACGTTACCTGTCGTTGAAAGCTGAGTTGGCTGCCATTGACCGGACAAAGCGCTTAAAGAAAAAAAAAGAGCAGGAAAGTAAGTGCTAGGAACCAAAATCTGCTTTTAGAGGGCTAAATTGGATGTCATGTTACTAAGGTTTTAACAAGAGTTGGGTAATCTTTAGGGAGAATAGTGCTGTTAAGAGTGTGTTTATACTTGTTTGTTTTTTTCTGAAAACACTGGATACAGGTATTTTATGACCTTTAGAAATCCAGATCAGATATCCAATGATGATGTAAGGGGAAAAACAGAAACAAGGCAGTCAGTCTAGTTGATTCAGTTAAGGGAGAACTATTTTATACAGGAAAAAATAAACAGAAAATAAAATTTTCTAAACAGTGAACAAAGTGTGGTTATTAATAACTTCTAACTTTTTGTCAAGTTATAGATAGATTTCCTGTAGCATTACCTCTGTGCCTACTTAGTCCTTTCCACTTAGGATTAGGGATTGATTTCAAAAGTGTAAGGGAGACAATAAATAAAATGTCTCATTTTGCTGAAGCTGCCACATGTATTGCTGCAGGAAATGTTCTAGTGTGCCTTCTGTTGAAAGGATCGTTTTCTCTATATCTTGTTCATGCATGCATATAAGAATTCACTGAGCACAGGAAAAAGGACTCAAATCACAGTAAGATTTCATGGCTGCAGCCATTGCAAGGGAACTGCAGTGGCTACATGGTTGCCAGAGGAGGTACAGATTCAGTGGTGGGACAAGGTCCTACCTGTGCCCACTCCCAGAGGAAAAAAAGAGAACAGCTGACTTGCTGGTGGGTCAGGAATGAGCTCTGGTGTCCTCTGACAGGGCCCTTGACCTGCATGGTTGGTCAGCCAGGGCTCCAAGGGGCAGCAGTATCAAGAAAATAGTGAAAAGAGTCTTGCTTTTTTTTTTTTTTTTTTTTTTTTCCATTACTAGGTGTTAAATGCTGAAGTCAGTATATATGTCCTAACTTTAGCCAGGACAAGGTTAATCTTTAGTAGTAGCCTATTCCACACCACCTCACATCACTTCCAGGAGCAGGGGAATGGGATTCTGTTGGGGAGAGAAGGAGTTCTTCCGGTCAAGAAAATGTGGTGGAGGGAGCTGTCTAATATTTTCTATTATCTGGGGTTTTTTTCTGTGTGAATAGTTTCTTTTCTTATACCCTCTGACACTAGTACTGTTGCTGTTACATTTGGATTTGTATCTCATTGCTCTTTCAAGTAAGTTGTTCTTATCTTAACCAATGGTGTTTACCTCTCGTGCCTCCAATTCTCGTCTCCAGCATGCTGCAGCAAGATGGGGCAGCAAGAGAGAGCAGTGTGTAGTTTGGTAAAGTCTCACTGGGGGCACTGAACAGGGGAGCACATTCCTAAACCACAGCACCCTTATCTGTCTTCAGGGCTTGAAAGGTTGATATAATAACAGATCTGCCCCATGTGACCTGGAAACAATTTGATCTAAGCATTTGTTGTATTAGGTATAGAGTCACTGGTCACAATGCTGCTGGGTCTGCTCATGTGGATGCACTACCTAACCCCCTGGTGGGCTGACCCTGACTGGATGCCAGATACCCCCCAAAGCCTCATCCCCTCTGCAGCTAGACAAGGGAGAGAAAATGTAACAAAGGGTTCATGAGCTAAGGACCAGGAGAGATCGATTCTGGTGATCCTGAGATCACCAAATACTGTCACAGACACAACCAGCTAGAATTAGGGATATTAATCAAATTTATTACAAACAAAATCAGAGAATGATAACAAGAAATAAAATAAAAAACACCTTCCCCTCACTTCTCCCTCCTTCCCAGCTCTACGTCCTCTCCTCCAGGGAGACAGGGGATGGACAGTCAGTTCATTGTGTGTTTCTGCTGCTGCTCAGGAAGAGGAATCCTTCTCCTACTCCAGCATGGAGTTCCTCCCACAGGAGACAGTTCTCTATGAACTTCTCCAATGTGAGTCTATCCCATGAGCAACAGTTCTTCACAAACTGCTGCAACAGGGATCACTCTTCCACAGTGTTCTTCAAGAAATGACTGCTCCAGCATGGGTCCCCCCAAAGGGTGATAAGTCCTACCGGAAACCTGCACCAGCATGGGCTCTTCTCTCCATAGGTCCACAGGACCCTGCTTCAGGACATCCCCGTTTCGGGACAGAAGCCTTCTTCAGGACATGACTCCCATGAATTCATAGCCTCTTCTCAGCATTCACCCCAGAGTTGCTCTCCTCCACAGACTGCAGGTGGATCTCAGCTCCCCTTCTCCTTCCCCACTAACCTTGGTGTCTGCAGAGTTGTTCGTCTCAAATACTCTGCTCTTCTCTGGCCACAGTTACATCCGTGCAATAATTTTTTTTTCCTTTCTTCTTAAAATTCTCTGTTGTCACAGAGGCATTACCATCATTTCTGATTGGCCCAGCCTTGGCAGTGACTCTGCCAGACAGTGAGTGAGGAAGGTTCCAGCAGGCTCTCACAGAAGACATTCCTGTAGCCGCCAGCACCAATACCTGGCCAACAGAAACTCAGTATGTTTCTATACATGCACTGTGTGCCCATCATGATTCTCTTTTTCAGAGCATGGAGAGGGATCAGGATTGCTCTGTTGCACTGTGTGGTATCATGACATGATAATACCAGGGCTCATTTTGGATGTGTATTCAGTTTTGACCTCCAACCTTAACTAAGGTGCTACCCTTGGGAGTCCAATTAAAAGTATCCAGTCTATGGGGAGAAAAGAGGAGGATGATTTTCCCCAGCCTTTCACCCCCTTCCCCCCGCTCAGACCTATTATAACAGCTTTTAAGAATTTTGAATTCCTTTTAGATGTTAAGGAAAGCATGTTCCTGTTGCTAGGTCTGCCAGTGCAGTGCACACCATATTTAGAGCCAACAGAGATTTCTAGAGTTATTCAGAGATCTGCCCTGAAGCAGGATAGTAATGAGTGGTATGGAACGTAGGATATGAGCCAGGAGGACTGCTCCAATGGTTTTGCAGTTCACCCATCAACAACTACAGGAACCTGTTAAAATGATGAAATGTGTCAAAGAAAAATGCTGTAGTAGCTCCAGAGAGGCATGAACTTACGCAACATGTTCTGTCCTGGCTACTGTTTACTGGACGCTGCTCAATAGTAGACATCACCTCCAGGGGAGGAGAAAGAAAGCAGACCAACAGGCACCATGGCCACTCAAACTGCTGCTGAGCCAGAGGAACAACCCCTGACAGTAGCAGTCATGCCCACAGAGAAAAAGAAATCCAGCATGTAGTCAGTTCATTTCATGAGGGATGAAGTGGAAGCAGAGCCCTCAAAACAGAAGAGGCAGGGCCTGAGTACACCTGGAACCAGATGCCCCAGGGGTGGAAACAGCCACATTATTTGCCACTGGCTGATCCAGACTAGAAAATGGAGAGGCTGCAGAACGCTTGCAGTACATCAATGATATTGTATGGGGCAATGCAGCAAAGGAAGTTTTCGAGGAAGAGGAGAAAATAACCAAGATCCACCTGAAGGCCAGTTTTGCCATAAAGCAAAACAAACTCAAAGGACCTGCCCAGGAAATTCAGCTTTTAGAAGCAAAATGCCAAGTGGGATGTCATCAGATTCCAGTGGATGTGGTCAACAAACAAGCAGCTATGTCCCCACCAACCAGCAAGAAGCAAGCACAGATTTTCCTAGACACTGTGGGTTTCTGGAGGATACATGTTACAGATTATGGTCAGATTGTATACCCTCTCTTTATCATGTGATGTGGAAGAAGAATATTTTCATGTGGGGTCCTGAACAACAATAAGATTTTTAATTAACTGAACAGGAGATCTTCATGCAGTAACCTTTGGGCTGGTCAGGATAGGAGCACGTGTGAAAAATTTGCTTTATAGCACAGATGGGCACAATGGTCCTTCCTGGAGTCTGGCAAAAAATACCCAGGAAGACTTCAGGATGACCAGTGGGGTTCCAGACTCAGAGATACAAGAGATCAAATGCCTGTTACACCCCACCTGAAAAAGAGATTCTGACAGCTTATGGAGGATTTTGAGCTGCTTTGGAAGTGATGGGCACCAAAGCACAGCTCCTGCTGGCACTGCTGGTGCTGGGTTAGATGTTCAAAGGGAAAGTCCTTCCCACACATCAGGCCACTGATGCTACCTGGAGTAAGTGAGTCGTGCTGATCACATAGTGAGCTCAAATAGGAAATACCAATCACCCAGGGATCTTAGAAATCAAGGAAGTCAAACATTTTGGACAATCATCAGAGGAGGATGACGAAAAGGTGACATGCTGAGGAGGTCCCACCATATAGTCAGCTACCAGAAAGAGGAAAGTCACGTGCCCTCATCATTGACTGTTCCTGCCATATCATGGGGATAAATAAAATATGGGAAGCTGCTATATGGAGTACTACATGGTGAGCTGCATAAGCTATTCAGGGCAAGGTGGATTAAATCAATATGCGGAGCTGAAAGCCATCCAGATGGCTTTAGATATTACTAAACAAGAGAAATGGCCAGCACCCTATCTGTACACTCTGTATGCTCCGTAAGGGGTGGCTGGATCAATGGAAAAAGATCAACTAGCAGCACAGAGGTAAACCCATCTGAGCTGCTGTAGTCTGACAAGACACCACTGCCTGGATAGAAAAGCTGGCTGTAAAAGCACATCATGTGGATCCACCCATACCCAGGACTTGGGTGACTGAAGAACATCACAACAATGGACAGGTGGATTGGACTGCCAAGATTAAAACTTGGATCTGGTCTGGCAAAAAAGGAGTGAATTATTTCTGGCTCATTGGCCCTATGATGCTTCAAGTCACCAGGGAAGAGATGCAACAATATAGATGGGCTTGTGACTTGACCATGGAGTGGACTTAAGCATGGGCACTATTTCCCAGATTATTCTTAACTTTGAAACATGCACTGCAATAAAGCAGGGCAAGTAAAGCCTCTGTAGCACGGGGAACAGTGGTCAAAATATGGGGAGGCTTGGCTAGTTAGACTGCAGTCCCACAAACCTGCCAAGGCAAGTGCTATGTGCTGACAGTGGTGGAACCAACCAATGGATGGCTGGAGATGTGCCCTATGCCCCAACACCATCTTGGACCTTGAAAAGAAAGCCCTGTGGTAACATGGAACCCCAGAAAGAGCTGAGTCAGACAATAGCATTAGTTTCAAAAATAGTTTCCTGGGCCAGAGAGCACAGTATTGAGTAGGTATCCTATTCCTTACCATGCATTAGCCTCTGGCAAATTTGAACAGTACACTGGACTGTCAAAAACTGCACAGAGTTTGGGAGAGTCTCAGTGGGGGTACTGAACCAGGGAGTAACATTCCTAAATCATGACAATATAGCAATGCATGGAATGAATGGAAAAACATTTTAACTGCTTATTTATAAATCCTTATAACCTGTGTTTTCCTCTTCCTGTGCAGGGGCTGCTGCCATGTCAAGTTCTTCACCAAACGGAATGCCAGGAGAATGCAGGTGACAGCAGGACTGGCCAAATCACTTTGCACTTAATGGCTGCTGAAGGCCAATCTTTTTAATCAGTACTGAAAACAGAATATGAAGATCCATTAAAAGAAGCATGCTAAACCAACCAACCACCCAACAAAAGACTGAATAATGTTTACAGGTTTGAATTAGATTTAAAAAGGTTACTCTGGGTTTTGAGAACCCATTAATTGGAATAAAACTACAGTACATTGCCATTTTTTCTATAAAACATCTATTTTAAAATTTTGATTAAATACATTATAAAAAAAGAAAGAAAACAGCTAACAAATTCTATTAAGTATTGATGTATGAAGATCATATTCAATCTGCTTGAAGTATTTCTTCATAATGGATTAAACAGGTATATTTTTGTGTTTTCTTGTAACTGTTTTCCTATTAGCGCAACAAATACTTAATTCTTATTTTGAGCTTCTAGAAGAAGGCTTCAAGAGAATGTGAGCTTATAAAAGCTTATAGAAAATAGCCATGAAATATATATTAGGTTCTGCAGAAAATGGAGAGTTATGAAATATATTGCACAAATGTAAGTAAGGACCTCTGAAATAAAATGGCATAGTTTTTTTTTTCTAACAGTTTAATTAACCAACCCTAGTGACTTCAAGAAAATGACATCAAGCTGCAGCATCTGTTGATAAGTGATTAATTCAAATCCATTCTCTCTTTCAGCAGAAAGCAAAAGTGTGGCCCAGCTTTAATGCAGCACCAGTCAAAACAAAGCTGAATTTTGATTCCTGTTCACTATAGCAGTTTGAAAATGTCAAAGCAAGCTCCTGAAAATATTTGCTGACTCTTTGTATTGACTGCCTCAAGGTCAGATTCATTGGAGTTGAAACTGGAATAAATCTTCTAGTGTTCTCTGCTTACATTTTGTCTGACTGTAGTTCAGTTGACCAAAATAATGTTACAACTGCAAAACATTGCTGATGAGACTGCTAAATTACAATTATATGCTTTGGAAGCACTGACTGTGTTAAGAATTTGCAGTGACCTGGGACTGACAGGACTCATTTTAATAATTTCAATGAGGTTACTCAGAGGATATTTATACCCAAACCAAAATGAGCAAGCATACTGAAAGACTAGGCAGAAGGGAACTTTCTCCATCCTAAGGCAGACAGCCAGTTAGTAGAACTAAAGATCACTGCAACCAGTACTATCCTGAAGAAAAACAGAAAGCTAAACAAACATAAATCTGAATAGAACCAGCACTGTGCATGGCCTAACCACAAAATTATTTTAACCTGACAACTATCTTGCTCTAAACTTAAAGCCTCATTCAATTTTCCATCTTTTTTAAGCTTAAGGTTATTATTTTAAATGACCTACAAGTGGTGGCACCCTGAATAGCATACTGGAGAATGCTAGTATCCACAGCAGGACAGTGTAGTATAATTAAGCACTTGGATTTCTATGGAAAGAAGAACAAAAACCACTACTTACTTAATGAATGGATAAACTTACTAGCTGCACTTCCAAAGCAACAGGCTACAGGATAATGAATGCAAAGCAAACCAGACCCACTGGGAATACATTATATTCTCAGCTGAGAGTGAAAAAATGTTTCATCTTTAAAAGGATTGTGTTTACACACACAGTCTTCAGAGGAATCTCTGCAGACCCCTGAGTCAAGAACTGTCTTCAGAAAACTTAAGTCTTAGCACTCCTTCTGCAGTGAGTGGAACAAAACACAGCCAATCAAGCAAGAACTGAGGCAGTATCAAGTTGTTTGGGTTTTTTCAAGGCAACAAATTCCTGAGAGAACAAGATGTTTGTGCTGTCAAAGTAAAAGCTGCTTTCGAGTCAAGATCTACTCTTCTCTCAGAAGCATGACTGTTTTCAAAACACTGAGTGAAGTAGAAATCAAGTGCCTATACTGGAACAAAACCAAAATTTTATTTAACAATATCTCAACACAGTAGTGCTGCCCTGACTAGAAATCTTTGAATTTCTTGTGAAAAGACTCGTTATTTCTAGGAAAGTAAGGCAATCACACACAGATGATGCTTCAATCAAATCTAAGTTTCAAAAAATGTACATTTTCAAAATATATGTATTAAACAAAGCTGGAGGAAGAAATGGAGACAGAAAGGAAAAAAAACACATTCAGGGAGTAAATAGTATAGATTGGCAGGACACAACCTGAACACTGCAATCACAGATGATGTATTCAGAACACATGAGCCAGTAGCTGCACACTCCCTGTAGAGAGGAGGGACTCCCTCTCCCTTTTAACAAACAGCAAGAGGTTCTCACTGCTTTGTGAGCTCACACCCAGCTAGCAGAAGGCAGCTCTTCTGTCAGATTAAGCAAGGCAGAAAGATCAGCATAGCAGCTTCCTTGCAGAATCTTGCTCTTGAGCCCCTTTCTTCTCGTGATGGGAAGGCAAAGCACATCCTGTCCACGTGAGCCCATGCTGCACCCTGCTTGTCTACAGTGACAGCAGGCACCTGTGATTCCTCTCCAAAGACACTGACAAATATAAGCCAGGGGAGAGGTGTACTATGGAAGCATAAGCTGCACTGGGAGCATGGCATCAGAACAAAACAGCAATTCCTTACATAAATTACCCTACAATAGTAACTTGCAGCATCTGTCACACTCTTATATCACAGAACAGATGAAGACAGAAACTCGTGTTTACTCTAAAATGGGTGTTCCAAACGGTGCAAGCAGCCACAGACAGCCACAGACACAATTTGAGTATACACAGCATCATCAAGTGGTGGAAGCAGAGTCACCACTGACACCAGCGAGTTTTAACACCAGCCTTGGGGATTTTTACCCCCAGAACATGAAATAGGTTTGGTCTGTCCTTACTTGCCAAATGCCATTACAGGGTCTCTGCTGTAAGGAAGCCCAGCAAAATGGTCCACAAGAGTTGAACCTGAAGGCCACCAGAACCAAAGGCTGCTGAGCATCAAAGAGATGCACCCAGTCTGAAGGGCTTTCAGAACTAAGCCACATGGTTTCAAGTGACACAGCCTTTGAACAAAGCATCCAGCTCAGTATCTGCCTGTATGCCAAAGCACAGCAACATCCTGGCTCATGACTTGTGTCTTATATAGACTTGGGCCAGAAACAAATGCAACAGATGTAGGAAAAATGAAGACTGATGGCAACTGAAACACAACTGTCATTTTTCTACTCTTTCAAGTAGTTATAAAATTATCTAACTTGTGCACTTACATAACAGAACACAGTAACCAACAAAGAAGAAGCCTTTTATTCAGAAGAGGTTTACATGTCTTTACAAAAAAGTAATGATTTCAACTTAAAAAGTCAACGTTACCACCAGCCCCTTTCTTAAAGAGTTGTCTTTTGTAAAATGTCAAGTATGTAAGCAAAGCAAACGAATGATCCACACCCAAACACACTTCCACCCCAAAATCTGTATTTAGATTTTGCATATATATACACGTATGAATATCGTGTCTTCATACTTCAGGTCCTTCTCCTCCAGGAACCAGCTATGAAGGAGTAAGAGATTTTTGCATTAGTGCAATGGAGTTCAGCTTTACAAACCCATGCATGACAGCTATTGCTTTACAACAAACATTTTAGGACATGGACCACAAAAGTGGCTAGACCACAAAGGACTCTCCCAACAGAGGAAGTTATTGCCAGAGACACACAAACCAAAAAGGCAGCAGGGAGTAAATCAGCATAACATCTCCTTGTGAAGGAAGCAAAGAACCAAAGAGAAAAAGAAATACAAAAGGAAAAGCGTAAGGGAAAAAAAAAAGGATTAACTACTCCTTTTACTGATATCTTCGTCCTAATCAGCTGAATATTTCTGAAGAGAAAGAGCTTCACTGGATTCGGGATCAAAATAAGAAAAAGTCTAAAGCATGGAATTCCTGATGTGGGAAGACATGTCTACAAAAGAAATGTGAGACCTAATGCAGAAATGTATCTATGTCTTGCTGAAAAACCAGGCTCTTCTTCAAGGGCAACACACCACCAGCTTGACTGGATGGCAGGAATTTCACCCCATGCAAGGATTCAGAACATATGCTGTCCTCTCAACATGCAGAACAATAGCCAAAGCAGAAAAAGGCTAACCAATGAACACAGGATGGCACCTGCTCAGGCACACATTGCAGAGGTGCAAGATAGGTAAAACAACACAATGGAGACAATTTCTCATTCATACACAGCCAACTTAGACACAAATCTTCCTACTTGGGCCTTTCTACGAAATTAGGAATGCCCTTGTGTTGGAAGGCCAGGCTTTGTGGCCAGCTATGCAGACAAGCTACTTGAAACTTCCTGATGCAACAAAACTGTGAGGAAAGCTCAGCTTAAAGGAGTTGAATACAATCACCAATCGATTTACAGGCACAGAAAGTCAACACATGCAGCCTTTGATGACTCACCATAGTTATGTTATTTCCATTGAGCAGAATCTGGTCCAGCTTTGTGATTCTTCTGCCCTCAGGTGTGATCTCACTGAAGGAGCATTAGAAACAGTAAGTAAGAACACAGAACCAGGGAATAAAGACTCCAGTTTTGTCCAGTTTTTTGTTAGTTGAAGAACCAACAGAAATCTCTGTATTAAGGTGACCATTGCTGGAACTAACACATAAATCAGCCACACTGCAGCATGATCCTGATAAATGGAGCACCTAGGTACAGAAAGCTAAGTGGCATCTAAAAAGGTCTCTTCTGCTCAGTACATGGAGATGTATATTCACCCTCTAAAGCTGGGCAATTTCTTGAATATGACATATCAACATCAACATGTTATGACAAAGTCAAAATATTTGTTACCTTGTTGAATTGTTGCCTAAGTCTTAAAGAAGTGTAAAAACAAATTAAGTCCTGGAACTTTTGCCACACAACCCATGCAAAATTAAGACTACAAATAGGATTCCCATACAAGCATAAACCATACTGTATGGCATGGCCATCCTGAACAGATCACCTTCTACAGTTTTTTTTCCTACAGTTAAGTCCAAGGTTAAACTAGTCAGCTGGCAAGTATTCAAAAAATGTAAAAACATTTTGCTAGCAGACCTTACACACTATTTTGCCTCAGTAAACCAAACATTAAATAGCAACAAAAGGCAGAAAACATACTTACAATTCCGTAACGTCTTCCAGCACCATATCTGAAAATCCAGTATCAAGGAAAATAAAGCCCAGATTTTAAAACAAGAGTATTTAATGCTATTTTAATTTTATACCAGAAAGTGATTTTACCTATAAGTTGAAAACATAAAAATACAACAAGATTCATAGAAAAGGGTTCTATTCAGTGAACTCAAAACTCTCAACAGCTATAAATTACTTAGAGCATAAAGCAGACTGCTTTACACTTCCATCAAAGGATACTGACAAAGTCATCAAATCCTAGAAGTGTCCCGACAATTTCTTTGTCGCTCTTCATCACGATGTGAATGCGTGAACCGATGCACTTGTCCACAAGTTCTGTAGATAAACAGAAAAGCATACATTCTACAAAGCAAGTCTTTCCTGCTTTACAGTTTCGTTGCGTTTATTCACAGAGAGACACATTCCATAGACTCTTAAGCACTCCCCCTCCGTTCTCCCACACAAACTAGCCCGCCCCCGACACCCTTACCCCCACCGGCCTCCCTCAGACACTCGCACAGCCCCACACCCCACCTCAGCCCCCAGACCCCCATCCCTTTTCCCCTGGCCCCAGAGCCGACATCCTCCCGGGCCGCGCGCGGGCCGCGCCGCCTGACGCCAGCCGCCCTCGCGCTTCCCGCCAGGCGCCGGCGCGGCCCGGCCCACAGAGGGGCGCGCAGCCGCCGCAGCCCCCGGAGAGGGACCCCGGGCCGGGCCCCGAGTATGGGGCCCTGGGAGCACCCCCATCGTTACCGAGCGGCAGGAGCTGGGACGGGTTAGATACCGCGCTGGCCGCCATGTCGGCACCGGACCTGGCCAATGGCCGCCGCCACCGCCCACAGCCGGGAAGGGCCGGGCCGGCGGCCGCCCCGCCCCGGCCCGCCCCGAGCCCCGAGCGGCGGCTGTACCGATGTGCCCCCGTGTCGGAGCAGCGCCCCGTGTGGGTGCGCTGGAGCGGCTCAGCTGTTGCAGCATCACGGAAGCAGTCAAGTTGGAAAAGATCTCTGAGATCACCGAGACCAACCTGTGAACGAATCCCACCATGTCAACCAAAACGTTGCAATGAGTGCCACATCCCGTCTTTCCTTAAACAACTCCTGGGACACTGACTTAGCCACCTCTTTGGGCAGCTTTTCTATGAAGAAATTCCGTCTAATGTCCAACGTAAGCCTCCCCAGCACAGCCTGAAGCTGTTCTCTCATCCTGCCACTTGCTACCTGGGACGAAGAGACCAACCCCTGCCTGTCTACAACCTGCTTTCGGCCAGTTGTAGAGAGTGATAAGTCCCCCAAGTTTCCTCTTCCTGACACTAAACAACCCCAGTTTCCTCAGCAGCTCCTCAGAGGATTTGAGCTCCAGACCTTTCATCAGCTCTGTTGACCTTCTCTGGACTCACTCCAGCACCTCAATATCCTTGCAGAGAGGGGCCTGTTGCCAGATGAAGAATTGTTTGCACCTGGTGGGTTAATACAATGCTTATTCTTTAAAAAACATTGACCTGTGGAATTGCACAATGCTTATTCTGCAGGAAGAAAAATTGGAAAGCAACCAGCCCAGTTGTGCCAACTTTGCCAGTTCACTAGGGTGTCACCTATGACCACCAAGGATCACCAAAGAGACCCCCAGGAAAGAAGAGCACATGGAGAGAGGGGAGGGAGCATATGTTAATGACTTCAGAGAAATTATTCTCATATCTATGTTTCTTCTAGGAAAACCTATCAACATGTAAGTAAAATACAGTATATTTCTCTGTACTCAGCATGGATGAGATTTTGGATGAGATATCCCGTCAAGCATCCAGCTGAAGAAGGAATGCTGGCTTCTTAATGCTACATTTATGTTAAGGAGTTTTTATTTTTTCTGATTTTTGGTAACAGGCCCACAGCTGCACACAGGACTCGAGGTGTGGCCTCACCAGTGCTGAGCACAGGGGGACAATGCCTGGTACTGCTGGCCCTGCTGTTTTATGTGCAGATTGTCATTCCCCACATTTGTCCACTGACTCACTAGAGGTGGCTGTGTGGAAGGTTTTCGAAGCCTTTCAGTAACTTCATCCCACCACCATTTCCAGCTGGCTTCATCTGTGCCCAGTGGCCACTGAGAGCAGAGAAAACCCTCTGGGCCTCCTGGGTGTGGGGAGTGATGCCTTGGGGCCAGTTATAATACTGCCCCAAGAGCTGCCCATGGGGGTTGCCCATGGCACTACCCAGCATCACAGAAGCCCCCTGCTCAGAGAAGGAGGTGCTCACTGGAACTGTGGACACTGGGCTCACTGGTACTCATCCTCTCTCCACCTGCTCCTGTCCTGCTGGGCACAGGCACTGGATGGCATCACAGGAGTTGTGAATCACAGTGGGAATGGGCCATGAAGGCCCAGGCAGCATTCCTGTGGGAGCAGAAGAGCACTTAGTGGACATGATGAGCATTCTGCTGCCACTGTGGGAAGCACGAGGGCATTGGCTAGAGCTTTGCAGAGGAGAGGGAGGGCACTGACTTATTCCTTGCCATGTCAACAAGGTAACACACTGAATCCAACTGATCCTTCATATCCCAGCTCTTGAGATAGCCACTGTTCTTTGAAGAATTTATGACCCTGGAGCATCTCATCTAGGTGTTGCACAAAGCCTGCTGCCTTTGTCCCCAGCAGCTGGCTGTTATTTAATTTCCCAAACACAGATACCCAGGTCTAGTAACGCAATTTTCTGACAGCATCAAGTTGCACCTTGCTGTTCTTTGTGCCCTTTGATCCTCCAAGGTGCACTGCAATCCTTGCTCTCTTACCTAGGAAACTTGGATAGCCTGGGGAGGGCATAAGTTTCAGAGGACTGCTACTGCCCTGCAACTCTTCTGAAGGTGTCTGCATTTCTCTGAGCTGCTGCCATTTGGAGAGCTCTCCAACTGAGAAAACAAATACCTTCTCTGCACAAGCAGCAGATTCTTGTCCCATAGCCACTGGTAGAAAACTGTCCCCTGTGAAGTAGTCCCAACTCCTACAATGCTGACCTTTGGGGGATCTCTGCCTTCCTGAATGCCTAAGTGTGCCATCTGGGGAAAGCTTGTGTGGTCTGAGCTTGTGTAGTTCTCCTAATTTACCTTCTGTTGTCCTCTCCCTTCAGCTCCGCACCTTAGCTCGTGTGAACAGCCACAGCATTTTCCCTGTTTGTGGTTCCCAGTGCTGCTCAATTACTGTCCTTTACTTCTATCTGGGTCTGGGAAAGATCTGGCCTTGCAGCTGCTACACTTTCTATACTTACCTGTGTTCTTCATCTGCCCAGCCACTCTGCGCGGAACTGCCAGACTGACCTATTCGCTGTCCTTCTCTGCTGTCTAGAATGACACTAAAGGCTTTCTCTTTAGGCTACTGACATGCAAACACATCATCTTTTGAGTTCCAAATGCAGCACAAGAATCTTCACAACAGAAGTCTTTAAGCCCTTCCACAGGGCAGGCAAAACTACAGCAAGGGCACGGTAGTTTTGAAACCCGCAAACCAATTTCTATGTATCCACTTACTCTGAGGGGAAAGGGCAAGGGAACACATGTGGAACTCAAAGTCAGAGCTACATAAAAGCTATGGAATCCTGTCTTTACTCCATTTACTCTGGAGCACAGAAAGTATTATTTATTGGTCTAGAAAGTGTAGAGATGTGCTCAAAGTACCCAGCTACTCAGCTTCAGGAGTTTGCTGTCATGCTGTGTTGTCTCAAAGACCTGGATGCATGAGCCATCTAGCAACAGTTTTTGTCCTTAAGAGTTTCTCAATGTTGACAGAAAAATTATCAGATCACTCTTTGCAACCACTTGCTGTCCTGCAATACAAATACTAGAGACCAAAGATTGGATGTTTCTTTCACAACAAACCTACAAGCAGTTTTTGGAAATGAAGATGTGAAGGAAAATCCTGACAGCCAGTCAGCCAAATCAGCCAAACTGGAAGGTCGACATACTGAAAATAAATCTTCTAAATCAATGGGTTTTTTTGAGGAGCTGGAATTAATGACCAGCCGCCTGCTCTGCCTTAAGGCATCCCTGGGGTGCAGCACTACCCTCAGACAGGTTGTCCAGTGCTGTCTTCTGTCCTTTAGATGGTGTTTCAGCCTCTACAACTACAGCTCAAGGCTAGAGCTAGACACTCTGCAACAGTTTTGAACCATCATCAATAACCACAGCCTAAAAGATACTCCACATTCCTGCAGGCACTGGCAAAGTGCTGGGAAGCAAACTGCTGCACATCCCTTCTCCCTTTTCCCTGGCCTCCATGTGCCTTCACTCCCACTTCCCAGTGATTTAATCCATGATACCAGCCATGCAGGCCTGGGTGGTTTGAAAGCATAAACAAGAATAAGACTGAGGGTAATTAAGTTTCACAAAATGGGTAGGAAGGTTGCCGTGCTGTCCTGGAATTTGGAAGTTGAGATGGAATTGAGACAGTCTTGCTCCATAGCCTGACTCAAGTATTGCCTTGGAGTTATTTCCACAGGCTTAATGAGGAGCTTGAGACAGAAGGATTTGCCCTCCTCAGATCCACTGCCTAGTCTGCAGAATGGGAAAAAAGAACTTTTCTTGCTCCAAATCCACATAAAAGGATCTGCAGTATATCATATGGAGAGGAAATACCCATTCAAATGCACCTGTTTCTTCTGCTCATCTTGTACCGCTATCTGGGTGTCCACATCACTTGGCTGATTCAAAGATTATGAAGGGCTCTGAGGGATAGCCACAAAAAGTTTGAAAGTATGGAGGTGCCAGTCTGTGTGCAGAGCTGTGCTGGGTTTGTTATTTCCAGCACAGTGTCTGTGATCTAACTGAGCAAATTTGGGTGTGCAATGGCTCTGGGTCTTTCAGAATTTCATTCTTTCAGCTTTATTTTCCATCACTGACCTTTGCTTCAGATCTGCTAAAGGTTTTCCAGTGGACTACTGTCTGGGGAATCTTCATTGAGACTTGTGAGCTTGTATATTAATGACAGGCCATTTGCTTGCTATTGAGTCCTGAAGGCTGTAGTGGCTGGATGTTCTTTGAGTTCTTCTTGCATAAATGCTCATTTCATGGCTGATGCATCTGAAGGAGGTATGATTTAATGATCCAAATGGTTCCTTTTTTTATCCTGCCACATTCCTGTGCATTCAATGGAAGTGGATGGTTCCGTGTGTCATGAAATGCGCAGATCTCTTGAGGAGGGAGTAGTGCCCCAGGAGGAGAAGGCACATCCAGCTGGCTTAAGTGCCAGGCTAGCCCCACTCTCCCAGAGCTTTTGTTACGACTTCAGAGCTACTTTCAGTCTAAGCTTATTGGGGATTTAGGCTGATCAGTATCCACCACAGGTATAACAAAGATGACCGGGTTTATCATTATTATCACTATTTGAATGTGCTAAAAGCCCATCAGAGCTTTCCCTTTCCAAACATCCAAAGGCAGTGAGAATGTAAAGTAACAGTTGGTATTCACCAAGCAGGGATCTCCTGTTTGGTCTGTCAGTAAATGGAAATGACAGGCAGAAATATAGTTTCTGCAGTGATTTCACATATTGAAACATTACAGCAAGACACTACAAGATTGTCATTTCTGAATATCTTGCAATGCAGAACCTTCACCCAGGGACACTGTTTTTCTTCATGCATTAGTAAAGTAGATGACTTACCAATGCAGCTATTAACATTTCCTGCCCTAAATCAGTCATCCTTCCCTGCATGTAGTTTTACCTGTATGACTGCCACAAGTTCAATATTTCTATTTAACTTTTGATACTTAATGGGATTCTTTTACCATGAGCTGATGTCAGGATTTATGGTGAGAAAGTTCAGTCCTACAGAGATGAGCTGAAGGTAGGCAGCAACATTTGTGTCTTGGCATTAATGAAGTGTATTAATGTACACTTGCATACAAGTGCCATTTGTCCTATTTCTTTATTGCTATGCATTCAGTGTACTTCCAAGAAAGTGCTTCAGTAAAATCACTGCTTCCAATCAAGAGCTCAGAAGCAATCCTAGTTTATAGCAGTCCTGCTTCCACACAAAGTCATGAGAAAATATTATGAGAGGAAATAGATATCCTGAGCCCAGCCCTACAGGGTGATACGGATTCCCAGGGCACCCACAAGTGTTTTCCCCTGCTGTTGATTGCACTGCTTGCAGGACTCTGAACTGCCAGCAGCTCAACTTTCAACTCTTGGGGTTTTAGGGTAAAAGTAAGAGGAAGTTTTTGGGTTTGAGTATTCTTGCAGGAAAGTATAGTAACCTGGAGGAAAGAAGTGTTTCAGAAATCTTGTCATGTGCTGTGTTCCAGTGTATTGTAAATCATAACCATCTTTAACTGAAATTAAACTGCAGTATTTACACCAAGAAATGTCATATATTTTACCTAAAAGCATTATGTTCCAATGCTTTTTCAAGATCTTAGTTGAATTTTGAAATTCAAGTGATTTTGTTCTAAGGTGAGACTTGCAAGAGGGTGAAAATTCCATTTGCTACACAATTCCATGTAATGAAGTGTAACTCCCTAGTGGCTTGACCTAAGGATTTGTGCAAGTCATGAAATAAGGGCTCATTTTCTGCTCTGTGAATTTTTCGATTCTGGTGGCTTTTGTTCCAGAGGAGATCAAGTGTAGTGTGGTAACAAGTGAGGTCTTTAATGTCTTAGGCATCTCTGTGAGTGAAACGGACACGCAGAACGCGTGGGCAGTTGACTGTCTTAAGTCAGTTCACAACAAGCACTGACACAGAAATGCAGAGTAACTGTGGGTTTGTATCAGTGCATTAAAAAAAAAAAAAAAAAGCTGGTTTTAGGCAAGGCAGAGTATTTCACAGGTGACAGCACCTCCTGGTTGTTACCATTCTGTATTCTTCCCATTCCCTCCGGTCTCTGTTTTGGAAGACAGGTGTCTGCTAGGGAGGGCAGAAGCCTCCCCTGGAATGAAAATGTAGACCACCTCCCTCCGAATTATTATAATTCTGAAATCAAGGGGCTCTCAGGCAGAGGATGGTGAGATCTTGGGCCGGTGGCTGACGTGTATCAGCAGCTCTGCGGCGGTACCTGGCACTGCCACATGTCCCGGCAGGACAGGGGGTGTGAGGCCACCAACAAAGAGGGAAGAAGGAGAAGCAGCAACAGCTCCGTCTGGGTGATGGCAAAATTCCTTTCTCCACACCACAACAGCTCCGCTCCCAAAATGTCTTTCTCCGAAGCTGAAGAAAGCCTGCCAAACTGTCCCCACCCTCCTTTTTTCCTGCTCCCTTCCTGCCCTGGGCCCAGCCAAACTCTGTGTTTTCTCCAGCACCCACCAAGTACCCACAGTCAAGTTTCCCCGCAACTAATGGGTAAAAATTCCACAGGCGAGCCAGAACTAAAAGGAGGACACCTAACCCCCAACACCCCATTTGTAGCAACCACCCGTTCTTCCAACTTTCCACCACCCTGCCCACTGTGGCCAAACCCTCCTTCTCTTACAAAGCACACAGTCAAAGCTATATGCTGTTATACCCTTTGGCACATGTTCTTTCTAAGTTTCCTCAGGGTAATTTTCATTGAATTCCTCATTATGTATGTTATGGGTGGATGGTGAGGTTATTGGCTCTCACAAATGATTTTGTGTGTTAAAGAGGTTTAAAGTTCTTTCAATATTCCTGAATACTGTTATATGAATATTGTTGAACAGTTGTTGTAGTTTGGCTTTGGTCCCCTTTTTGTTCTCCCTTCAGTCCTCTCTTCTCCCATCCCCGTTGCCACCAGACAGCTCTGGTCAGTGTAGTCAGAGACATGGGACGTGCCCCCTGCGGGACTCAGCCAGGGACGGGTGAAGCGTGCCACTGGGGACCTTGGCATGCCAACACCTCACCTCCAGCCACCTCTGAGGAGCTCTCCATCAATGGACAATGGAGGAGGGTCAACTGGCAGGCTTCAGGAGAGTATATGTAAGGAAAATAGATACCCTCCATATTTTATATATATATATATATATATATATATATAGTATTATATTATATATGTTATATATTCCCTCCATATTATATATATATCCATATATATACCCAAGTATATAAGGAAAATACTAAAATATGTATTACTGCTCATAAATATTCATGTGTATCTGATGTAATTCCCAGGTGTTTAAAAGGCAGAGCTGCCATTTTGTGAACGAGTCCCTGGCACTGAGCCATGCTCCCAGCACTGCCCCTTGTGCTTTGTGTATTTTTATTTAGTTCTCAAAAAAACTTTTATAACTCATTCCTGCTTGAGCACTTGATAACGTGTGTGCCAGTATGTATTAGGAAGAGTTGATTGTGGTGTGGTTTCCAGCTGCTATTTGCAGATTATGCTGTGAACCTGTACTGGGGGCAGCAGCCACCAAAGGCCACCAACATACCTGGAGAGGGAGCACCTCTTGTCCATAGGGAGCAATCTAGGCACTTCTTAATCCTCACAAACCCAGCACATGGGCTTCTTTCTCCACTTTGTCCCATCTGTCCTCTCCCTTTTTTCTATCCTTTTATTACTCCCTAACTCCTCCTCCTCCTTTCCTTTCTCTTTTCTGCCCATCTTACTCTCTCTTTCTGGCCCTGTTGAGTTACTTTCTTAAGTTACTTTCACTAACACCTAGTGGTACTGTGTTCTCCAAACACCAGAGCAAAGGACAGTGCTGTGCCAAAAAAGCTCGTCTCATATCACTGTTAGCCTTCCCAACCCCTTTATTCTCATGTTTGATTTTTTTCCAGGAAGAAGATGCTTCTCTTTGGCTTTTCATATCCTGCATATAAAATATATCAATATACTTTATTTTTTGCTTGTTTATAAAAATATTCATTTACAGCTAAGGCTGAATAAATCGGCTGTCCTTGGTGCCAGGAAAATCCCTGTACATAAATTTAGGAAACAATGTGCAAGATATGCACAGAAACCATCCCTAACAAAATGGTTCTTGCTAAAGCTGGGAATACTCCATCAAGCAGAGGCCTCTCAAATATGCAACTGGTAACAGACCATGCACTGTCACACGTGTCTGCAGGAGGTTACTGCATCCTGCTTGTGAAAACTCACCAAAAAATACATTCAGCTATGGAATGTGCACCTGAACAGTGCAGGCTGTTGAAGGGATGCGATCCTGCTGTACTCCCTCTCACATGCTGTATTCTGAGTCTCTCACAATGAGATTCAGATCACGAAAAGGTGGAAGTTCTGTTCATTGGCCTCTACTGATAACCAAACACACAATGATCAGCAGTGAAATTAAGGAACTTGGTGTTCCTGTCAGGATTAGTTTCTGTACTCCAGTAAAACCACAGTTCAGGTGACTCATTTAAGGACTTTTCATCCTGGAACAGGAGGCTGGCAACAAAACTACAGCATAACCCATGCCACTCCCTTTCCTGTTAGTTCACCAGCAAAACAGCTTGTAATAAGAAACATAAAACATGGACACACAAGGCAGTCCTTGTTTAAAAATGTGTTTAAACATTAAAATGCTTAAAAATGTGTTGCACACAACAGATGCTTACCAGGCGTCTCACACATGTATGCTGGTTCTCGTCAGCAGGTGAGGGAGAAGTTATGAGTGAGTCAAATCAATCTGCTTTAGAACAATAGAAGTGTTGCAAAGTAAAACCACCTTATGTTTACATAACATCTTGCCTTGTGGAGTGCAACACGAACTTTTTAATACAAATAATGAACCTTTTGAGAGCTGTTACTGATGCCTTAAGAGGCTACCTGGAAGAGAAGCTGGACAGAGTTAAAGGAATAAAATAGATATTAATTAAAAGGCCTTCAAAGGATGCACCTTGGGCAGTACAAGAGCCCAGCCTGGGCTCTGCCCAAGATAGACCCAAATGGAGGCAAGGCAGATGACCAGTCACAAGTTTTCACACTTTTATAAGTTTTGGTCCATTTACATATTTGGGTTAATTCCCCAATTACAGCTTCAGGTTATAAAGTCCCATCATCCCAGACTGATCTCCTCAATTTGCTGTTGTTTATACTTTCTGGGCCTGAAGCTGCAACAGTGTCCTTGGTTCTCAGGCTGGAAAAGGATTGTTTTGTCTGGCTACCCTGTGAAGGGAACTTGCTAACACTTTATATAAAGCTCAGAGTCACACACTAAGGCAGTACAGAATCTGAAAAATATGAAAGCTAAAACTTCAGGCATCGTTACTGTGAAGAGTTTTTATTAAGCTAATCTGAATTACCACTTTTCTTCACTTCAACTTGATTGAAATCAGTAGCACCCTGTGTGCACATAGCACAACCTTGCTTTTCTGGAACTTCATTCTACAAGTCAAGGGAAAGCATGTGAAAGACTTTTCATCCATCTAATTTAGGGCCCGAATTAAACTCTTAGTTTCATCTCACCCCTGAAGGAGGTGGTTATGGTATCACTGCTGCCCTTGTGCACTCTGGTAGCCTGGCAGTTCAGGAATTGTTTAAATTTGTGGTAGTCCAGAGCACATTTCTACTCCCTCCTTGATAGAAACCTTCGTCATCATCATACATGTCACTTGATCCACTGACTCATCTTTTCACTTTGTCTAATTTTTTTTTTTTTGGTAGGACTTTCAGCAGAAAAGCACTTCAGACCACAAGTTACTTTAAAATCCTGGGTGCCATGCACCTAAAAAAAGCCCCAGACAACTACTTGGCCCTAACAGTAACTTGAAAGAGAACTTACCCATACTTCTAGATAAAAACTTTACTTAATCTAACTGTTGTACAAATAGTCTTGAAATTTTTTGATTATATAGCAACTGACTTAGCAAGAAGACTAATTCTGAAAGGTGGCCACACAAAACAGTGATGTCTACTATATGTTCTTTAAACTTAAACAACACAATATAAAGTACCTCAAATCACACATTCAGTTACTACTTATCTGAAGTTCTTATCTTGTAATTGGACAATGCTAACTGAGGCACCTTTCCAGCTCCCCCCATAATTTTGTATCTACAGAATTAATGTGAAAAGATGAAGTAGTTCCCAAATAACTCCTGGCATCTGCAATTAAATGCTTTGAATTCTACTTCAACATGAAGAGATTTATGAATATGACTGCCTGCATTACAGATGTACTGAGCAAAGTGCCAGTAACCACAATACCTTGCTTAGTATAGCTGAAGGCAGGATGTCAGGAGGCAGTTTAACTGTAAGATATTAAAACACAAGCTGACTATTCAAACGATGATTCAAAGCTTTTTTATAGAATCATGTTCCCCAATCCCATATGCAAACAAAACAATCAGACCACATTCATATATTAATTTTTTTATTTTCCCATACAATATTCACAGGGTCTGCTTTTTGTCTTATTCAAACTAAATTTTCCCTCCCCCCATGCCCTCAAACTAAAGAACCAACATTTCAGGACACAAAAAGAAGTCTTGTAAACATTAAACATCCAACGCATAGCTGAAACCCAGAGCATGTAGCAATTAAAAACACAGTTATATCCCCTTTAACGCAGGGTGTTTTCTTGTGTATCACACCATTAACCAAACTGTTCATACACTGAAAAGGTGCAGCTTCAACCAAAGGTCACAATGCACTGCTTCACCCACTGCGTGTTAGCATGTGTTTTATTATATCCTATTCGGTCAGTTAAAAACTATATACAGCTACGTTTAAATGTGTGTTTGTGCCATGTTTTTAACAACACAAAAATAAAGGCATTTTTAAGCTGTTGCTGCATATTATGCAGCAGGATGCCAGAGCACTGGTTCAGACACCTAACTTTAATGGAAAAGTCAAGTCCACTAAACCTCTGTAGTGGGAGTAATATTGAATGGAACAGTCCACTTCACACATTCAAACATTATGAAAGAATAAAGAGACATGTATGCAATAGCTGATCATCATCAGTTTCATAGCACTATTTACCAATTTTGCCAGCACACAGAACAAATCAGTGGAAAAAAACCCCAACACAATTTAAGCCTTAAAACAAATGCCTTTGTTGTGATTAAAGCTATATAACTAATATTCAAACTCCAGAAATAATGAACACTAGCAAAAGGAAATCATGTTTTTGTTTGACACTTGCACCCAAATTGTACCTCTTGCTTCATTATTGTGTGCAATGCAGCACAAAATTACTAGACATCAGTTGCTGAAACACAAGAAGGAAGCACAGAGGTTCAACCAAGAATGTTGTGTGCAGGCACAGATTTGTATCACAAAACAAGTGCAGACTTTTGTTTTCTCCTGTTAGTGGGTCTAACTATTTCTGAGGAACCCGCAACCCAAAACAGTACTGCAGTATTCAAAATTCAGTACAGGACAGCAAAACTTTACATCTTGAATTTTACTTAAAAGGTTTTTAATACCTCCATGACCTTCTGAACAATCTCTGAGCTGTCTGATGTTTTCCTTCAGTTTCCAAAAGAGCAGTCATTCAGTTCCAAACAGAGTAGGGGCATTTTTATATTTTTCAACCAAGACATGATTTTAAAATCAGGTCATCTTAGATCAATTCTTCAGACTGCTCAAGTGTCACCTGAACATGTAATTTCAAATTTTTGCTAGAAATACTACAGGCAGATAATAAGGGTGTAGCACTCTTTCTTTACTTGCCAAGAACTTGTATAAGAAGCATCTTTTCATTTAGCTAATAATACAAATTCTTCAGTATAGCTCATTTTGTGTGCATTTAAGAATTGGTCAGCCTACTTTTTTTTTTTTTTTCCCCCAAAGCCATCTGAAGGAGTTTAGCATTACTATGACCAGCTCAGTTCAAGCTATGGGCATGTACATACATTTACTACTTTCCACAGCCAAATAAAACAGAATTTTACAATACATAAGCTACTAAAGTCATGAGCAGAGAAAACAATGGAACTCTAATAACTCTACAAAAAGATAACCTGAAATTTTCAAAACATTTCCTGACCACAAACAAAACAGAGTGGCAATTAGATGCACAAGGCTGTCATGTCTCAGTGCACCACACAGAGGAATATTTACAGCACTTGTGCAATGCAGTATCAATATCAAATTGCCCTCTTTCTAGGAAAACAATTTAGTAAAACGCTGTGTACGTGCCTAACACATAATATAACCTCATCCAGTGCTGGTGCTGTGCTGCTTAACAACCAATCTACCTCTGGTCTTAAATCCAAAAAACAGCAGCAGCAGCAGCAGATGCAAGTACTGCACAGGTTCAATGACAAAGTTAGAAAACTTCCTACTCTACTGCATGTATTTTTACATAAACTTGGAAATTTGGATTTTTTTTCTGTATGCAGAAGTGGATTTCCTGAGTAGTCTCAGCTTACAATTTCTTCAGTAAAACAAACATTGCAAAAGAGAAAATGTATTTATTTTAATACAGAAGAATGTATGTTTAAGCAATCATAATAAAGTATAAAATTCAAAGATGAAGACTTTCCAGGCTGATAAAGAATGTGCACCACAATGTAGTGCCAAGCTCTCAACAATTTTAGAAATAAGCAAAGGGTACTGCATTTTTTTAAAAGAGCAAATCAAAACAATGCACTAGAGTTAATCACATTTTCTTTTTTATAATTCAAGATATTCAGCCTGAAAATGAATTGAGATTTTCATAGATATCTCTCAGACACTAGACTGTTGGGTTATTTTAAAGTGTTACACTGCAGATGACTAACTGTACTGGTAAAAATCAAACTTGGTGGTTTGGGTTAGTATCAGTAGAAATAAAGAGAGACTAGACATTGCCAGATATTTTAATATAGGAATTGAAACACTTAAGTTCCAAAGGATCCTTAAAAATATTTCAGATTATGTGTCCCTTTCATAACTTTTTGGGTCTGTTTTGTTATTTTTAAGAGATGAGGAGTATACGCATTTGAATGTTGCATATATTCAGACCTCTGTACCTACAGTTAATTGGAGAACCGCTAATCTTAATGAGTAACGCACCTCAAGCACTGCCGCTACTGGTTACGAGCCAACGCGCGTTGTCGTGGTTCTTTTATCTGAGAAGAAGCTTTTAAGGAGAAATACCTGCCCGATACTAACAACAAGAAGAATGATTGCTTCCCCTATTGACCAGTAGGCCACCCTTGTGTTTAAATCCTCTGCTCTGCTGCGGCCCTGCGCCTCCCTCAAGCGGAAGTGAGTCTGGTAGTCGATGACAGACTTCAAAGCTTCGTGAATTGAAACACACGCAGACTCCATCTGGGGAAACAAACAAATACACAACACGGAACTAAGAACTCTTCTAGTGGTTTTGTGCTTTGATATTTGAAATGAGGAGTCGTGTAACTTTGCAAGCTAAAAATTAACTCAGACCAATGTTAGAAATAGTGTAAGTACAGTAAAACGTAACTTATACTGATGAAACTTTACACACAAAAATGTGATGCTGTTAAATACAGAAGCAGATAAAACTACAGAACTAATAAAAAGCAATGAGCTCTGAGAATTAATGAAAAAATTCCAAATTCATACTTGGATTTAAAACAAACCTCAGAAATACTTTTAAATGTCAGTCATCCTCCAGCTATTAATTCCACAGGAAAACAAGCAGTTGCTTATAATACTAAGATACACACAGCATATATTAAATGCTTCTGTTTCACAGATGTGACATTCTTCATTGATTAATTCTCACTCTAGTTGTACAGTGTGCATTCTGTTGTCTCTTAGTCATGTGTACAAGAAGTAGTTAGAGAAGAGACAATTGTTATTCTTCAGCACTCCTGAGCTCTCAATACCATACACATATAAAAATACTTACCAACTTGACCAGTTTAATAGTTTTTAATTTTTAAAAAAGTAGTATTGGTTTTCCAAGCCCTATATAATTTTTAATATAAACTTCTTGCAGTTTCAATTTATATGCTGTAAGTAAAAGTACTCATTGTGTTTTGACCACTGAAAGGTTAGTCAATAGATCTTCAAAAGACTTATTTTTTTATTTCCCATAATTCAGGTTTCTCTTTAATGGCTTAAAATGAGTATTTCCTGAAGATCGAACAGCACAAATTATTATAAAGGAAATGTTTAATGCCCTTACAGGGCTGCTCTCAGTCACTTATCTCTGTGTCTAATCATATTTTCGAGTCAATGACTTTCAAGATAAGTGTCTGAACAAGCCTAAGATAATATTCTTGACAAAATTCAGGATGACTTTTTCCAAACTAAGTTTTCCTATTGATAAATTGTAAGAACAGCCTCATCTGCAAAAGGGATTTAAACACAAGGTCATTCCAGTTTTAGGGTTTTACCTTTACCTGTTCTCATGAAAGGCTGCCCGAATTTGGTCATGCCATAAGCCTGACCAGAACTGCAAAAAGAACCTCCTTACCAAAGAAGCAAGGAAAAGAAATTAAGAGATATAGTATCACGAATCTGAACTCAAAATAAAGCACAGCAGGAATTAATCTTCCAAAGGAAGTTTTAAGGTATTTAGATTGTGTAGAGGTGGTACAAAGCTGTAAAATACTGAAAATACAATAACAACCAGTGCTCTGACACTTTGTAGACATATAAAGACTAAATATCTAGATAAATACAGCTGACTTTATTAATTTATTTTGCTAGAATTTCATTCTCCATTTTAAAAATAATAGTTACATGAGTCCTCCTCCTAAAAAAAGACTCTATTGCTTTAAATATAGAAATAATACCTAGAGTTTCTCCAGAGCTTGGAAATCTTTTAAACCCTATTCCACCAATATCTAGTTTATGAAATCCACATGTCAAGACTCAGTACTGTGTCACTAAACAGACGTTCCTTGAGAGTCTTCGTAAAAATCCCAACCAAACAAAAAACAATGAAAAAAAAAACCCCAGAAACCAACCAAACAACAAAACCCTAAACAGTGGCCTTAAGTTTCTGTCCTCATTTCTTCTTAACCGTTGGTGATTCCTTCTCAGCACTGTTTTTTGTTCTACAAATCTTATCTTTACAAAGAAAGCCTATTTGTCTCAATTTAAAGTATTTTAGAAGTTTAAATTCATTTATTTTCAAAAGTGATGTAGATAACTAAAGCAGCTGAACTTCAAGAAAAATGGCCTTCACCTAACAACTTTTGTAAAACACAACGTTTTACCTGGGTAAGTGCAGTTACTCTGTTCTCACTAGGAAACAGTGGTGGATCTTCTCCAACCTGGAAGTCGAAGTACACGGTTTTGTGTGTGAAAGTAGAGAACTCATTGCTGAAGCAGAACTTGTATGTTCCATTTCTGGATGCAGTAAACGTGAAGCTATCATATTGCTTCTTCATCTCTTTGTACAGTACAATGCCATCGGGATCTTCCAACCTACAGTCAACATCATAATGACCTCCAGTGATCACCTGGAAACAAAGATCAAGAAATAGTATTTTTAAAAAACATGGACATTTATATATTTCTGCTAAGAAGTATGGTCTGGCAGGTGGGACTGCAAAGCTTTTTGCCTTAACAGGTCTTTTAAAGGGTAATGCATTCATTTGAGAATCTTTCAAAGCAAGTCTACAAAATTAATTTCCCATGAACAAGACACAGAAAATAATTTAAAATGCTTTAGGTTCAGCATATGTCAACCATATTTTCAAACCCTTAGGAGAGCAATTTTAGTTACTTTGTTATTACTAACTGTACAACACCAAAGGCTACAGTAGGTGAAACTTCATGGTACAGCTAAGACACAACTGACAATGAGCCTGACATTTACTGTACACTCAAATCCTCTGTGGAATTCATTCATCCAGCTGAGACTGCTAACATGCAGCAAGACACTTCCTTCCTGCTTAACTGCCCTACTATATCAGCTGCATTAGGCTGCAGGAATGGTGTTTGACCAGTAGAACAGGAATTTCAATCTGTCCAGTTTTCCTGTCTGCTTCTGCCAACAAAGCAATGCTCTGGGGGACCAGCCGCCTCCCTCCTGCAGTTAGACACAGGAGTTCTTCCAAAAACCAGCACACCTGGACTATGCCTGCAACTGACTCAAAACTTCACTATTGTCCCAATGGGGTTTTTGAGGTTTTGATTACTGTTGGTTGATTACCTAGATTCTCCAGAAAGACTGATCAAGAGTTTAGGTTCACAGCTTGGTATTCTGATGACTCTAACCATGGCAGTTTTATATTTTATCCTTGCTGCAAACTTTTTACTTTTAAGATAAAGCATGCTGAAGGAGGAAGAGGCTTATTTCTCATGTGTGCAGAAATCAGTGAAATATTTTAGTATCTGTGTATCTGCACTTCAGTCTACATGGCATTTTTAAATGCTCCTCAGTTTACCAAAGTACCAGGTTATTAAAATGATCATATTAGTGGTACAACTGAAATAACATATTGGAGCAGCAGCTCCTCCACAAAGGCAAAGTTTTAGAAGTATCTAGTTGGCAAGCAATAACACAGCTCTTCATTTTTGAAATATAAACTACAATTTGATAAGAATGTGCTTTTTACCAATTACATGGAAGTTACTTGCATTCAGTTGTGTAGGCACTCTGAAAATACTGGTTTACATAGAGGTAGTAAAGATTGGCCAGAGCTTTAAAGTTTCCCTAAGATACCTAGCCACGGAACTTGCTTGCAACTCCTGTTGCCCCTTGAGAC
Organism: Cyanistes caeruleus; assembly: GCF_971803275.1. NCBI lineage: Eukaryota > Metazoa > Chordata > Aves > Passeriformes > Paridae > Cyanistes > Cyanistes caeruleus. The sequence continues at coordinate 22,042,290 of NC_141732.1, forward strand.
ATACTGCCACAGGACATTCAGACAGCACTTCAGGCTGCCAGTGGCTAGTTAAATCCAGACATTTCTTTTAGCAGTGCTAATCCTGTTCTGGTCACCAATAAAAGTGGCAACAGCAGGCTTATCTGTCCAGTGATACCCATTTCAAAACTTCAGGGGAAAGTCCTGCACAGAAAAGACTGTATGGAAGAAACAGTCACAGACAAGAAATGTTTGAGTAGGGAAAAAGATATCCAAGACCTAGACCACATAGGACAGAGTAACAAGGACTGGTATTTGGCAGCAACACCCCACATACTTGAGATGGGACAGCAACTGAGAAACTAGAAAGTGCAGGACTTCAGCAAGAAAAGTCAGCCCATAAAAATTATGCAATCCTTTCAAAAGCCCCCAAAGATAACTGTGATTTTTGTCATCGGGGATGACTTTTCTCTTATGCTGCTATTATACTACCTGTGACTTCCTCTACTAAAGTGACAGACTGAAAGGTTCCAGCCCTGCTGATGCACTCAGAGGCACCAAAACAGCGATGCTGTACCGCATCCTTCTCCTATCACACTTCCACTGTTTAGCATGTAACCCAAATCTGAACTGTCTCTGAAGTAGAAAGCTAGCTCTTAAGATGTGTTCATCCTGTCGACGCTTCACGAACCACAAGGAAATGCACCTCGTTGGTCAAGTATGCTTTAGATATTCTCTCCGCTGTTCAGGCGAGGCACTACATGGCAGCGACCAGGGTACCGACACTGCCAGTTTTCAGGGCCAACCCTGTGTCTCACTCAGCCCTGCACTAAATGGCAGCTTCCCAGAGTTTTCCTTAGTCAAGCTGGAAACCTCTCATTGGATCCAGCCGCTGCTCCCTTGCCAGGCCTACTCCCAGATACTCCCTCCAGGAAGGGAGCCGAGCGAGAGCCCCCCCCCCCCCCCGGCAGCGGCCTGGGCTCGGCGATCGGGGCCGCGGCCCAGCGCGGCGCCGCGCCCGGGGCGGCTCCACCCGCCGGGGTACCTGGAACTCGAGAGTGCACTTAGTGCCCTGGGCGATCTCCTCGTAGAAGCACTGCTTGGCGTTGTCTGGCAGCTCGAACGTGATCTCGGAGGCCCGCGCCACGCAGGCCGCCAGCGCCCAGAGCAGCAGCAAGGGCAGCAGCGGCCCCCGAGAGCCCCGCGGCGGCATCGCCCGGCGCAGAGGGAGGTGAGGAAGGTGCGGAGGAGCTCGGGGCTCGGCGCGGCGGGGCTCGGGGCGGCGGGCGGGACGCGGCGTGGCCGAGGGCACGAGCGGCCGCACCCGGAAGCGCCCGCGCGGCGGCAGCGCCTTCCCGGAGCGCTTCCGGGACGTGTGTCCGGCGGGGAAGGGGCGGGGAAAGGGTGGCCACCGCCTCGGCCTTTTCCCCTTCGTGTCGAGGCGGCAGGCTGCGCCACCGTGGCTCGCCGGTTGGGTTTCTTGAGGGTCTCGCTAGGCCCTCGAGCTGGAAATGGCGGATCCTGGGGCCGAGCCCACGCAAAGAGCGCCCTCTGAGAATCAGGACGCACAAGGAGGAGTCTGGAGAGTTCTGCTGCGCGGATCCTTGAACGTTCATTGCAGAGAATTAATAATGAGATTAATTAATAAACAGAGATGTAAAACAGGGATTAAAGTGCTCACGCTGAGTGTCGACTTTCAAGTCCCACTCCAGTCAGTCGTGGAGTCGTAGAATGTTAGAAGTTGGAAAAGATGTTAAAGATCACTGAGTCCCAACCCACCTGCCATAGGCAGAGACGCTTCCCGCTAGATCGGGTTGCTCAGAGGCCCATCCAGCCTGGCCTTGAACACTCACATGTTTGGAGTATCCCCAGCCTCCCCAGGCAACCTGTTCCAGTGTCTCGCCACCCTCCCTGTGAAGAACTACTTCTTTACATCTAACCTAGGTTTCCCCTCTTTTCAGTTAGCACTCATTATTTGCTGTCCTACCACTACGGATCCTGATGATGAGTCCCTCTCCAGCTTCCCTGTAAGTCCCCTTCATATACTGCAAGGTTGCTATGAGGTCTGCACACAGCCTTTGCTTCTCTAGCCCAAACACTCTCAGCCTTTCTCAGTAATTTTTACATATTAAAAAATAATAATAAAAAAAATTCCTCCATTCTTGCTTATTAAGTTCTGTGGCAAATCAGGCAGAGTAGGAAAAGGAAAACTCAGCTCAAACCTCCCAGGCAGGAGTATGAGCTTGTGAGAGTAGGTCTAGTAAGCTATTTTACTCCTCCAGAAGAGGGGCTGAACTTGCGTGAAGTACCTCTGCCGAAAAAGGCACCACACTGGGGAGCTGCTGCATAATCCTCTAGCCTTGAAGAGAACTCTTGTGCTAACTTGTGAAATGTATGGTTTTCATCCTCACCACTGAGTAAGAAACCCGGGCATCAGTTTGAGGACTTCGGATTTCACAGGGCAGAGGTACCCAAAATTTGTATGTAGAAGGCTCTGATAGATTTGCAGGTGTGGATTATAGTGACACGGCAGATACTTTACCAAGTACCCACTTTACAGCTGAGGCAGACATTATCCATTTACGATTAATCCTCAGATGTTTCCTTTTTTTCACTTAAACACTCTTTTTCTTTTAGATGGCATTTAAGTGTTGGCTGATAGCTGAAACGGTTATATATCAAAAGCAGGTTATATATCTGGACCAAATGATGCAGCTCCAGTCATTTTATTTAAATCAGTGACCACAGACTTTTAGGAACTGTATCAACTAATCACCTTCTCCTTCATGTGGCAAGAAATACATTTCAGGAGGACTTCCTCTGTGATTTTTCACATCAGTTGAAGAGATCATGTACAGTTTACAGTTTCCTAGTTCATTCTTTCCAGCCGTTTTCTTAAAGTTGCACTGCATGGGCCAAATGAAGCTTACCTAAGAAATGATGATTGGAAACCTACCAGCAAATAATCAAACAACAGCCCAGAAGGGGAAAGATACAGAGCAGGCAAGAAAGGAACCTGGTGGAACCTGCAGAATAAGCAAAAAACCCATATGATGTTCGAATCCCCAAAATAAATCAGGGAAAGCAGATGAGATTACATCCTTTTCTTTTTGGATTGGGATCAGAGATTATAAAACATCGGAGTGAAAAAGGCAAATTGCATCCAAGAAGTTCTCAAGCCTGGCCCCCTTAAGCCTGGTAACTCCTCATTACACCACTGCATAGCATTAGCTCCTCTCTGTGGTGTGCTTGCAACTCATCTGGTGTAGGTTTGTTAAGGACTAATTGTTTTATATACGTATAAGCAATCATGACAGTAATTGAGAACTAGCTGCTAGCACTATGAACTGCTTATGAATTTCAGTAATTCTTTTGCAGCTTGAAACTGAAATAAGTTCAATAAATATAATAGTAAGTCCAAGAAATAAGTTTTAGAGAGAGTCATATGAAGAGTTTTCTTTTCTTACTGGACAGTCTGTTTAAACAGGTTGAGACTTGGTTTTAGGTGCTTTCAGCATAGGCCTTGCTGAGAAAAATCTTTATAGTTTTTTTCTCTATTATGACAGAATATTTGCAAGCAGAAGTCTGTATTACAACTTCCCACATACCAGCATTCATAGGTACATGACTATTCATGTGAAAAGTCAAAGACTAGGAAAATAAAGCAGGAGGTCGTTTTATTTTTACGTTTGTTTGGTCTGTAAGTGTATGTTGCTGCTTTCTCTATGTGGAAAATTAAAATTAACATAGAGAAGTATTTCTTGTGAAGACAGTTAAAATACGCTCTCCTGAAGTCTGATAATGAATGATAGTTGCACAAGCAGTTCTCATTCCTTCAGAAATACATGGAAGCCACTGCAGAAAGAACAAAGAAAGCTGAAAAACACAGGATATTCAGGTCTTAGTGTTTCTTCTCTGCTTAGTAGCTGAACCAAATTTCTAATATTTTCTCCTGAGGTAGTTACAGACCTTTACCCATGTAATAGGTTGTAGATATGGATGCAATTGCAGACTTACAAAATAAGATCTTAGGACTAAAATAACATTTCCTGTTATTTAAACAGTGAAAGAAAAAAAAACCCTATTCTTCACCTTTACAGTCCTTTACTATCTTTCCAGAAATCTATTTGTGTGTAGCAGTTTAAAAAATCCACTTTGTCATTTTAATTTAATTCTCATTTAAAGCATATTCCACAGTACGCTCTATCTTGCTAATCAAACTACCTAAAATGGTAATGTTTCCCCATTTTAAGTACCTCTCCTTTAAAAGCCTTTACTGTGGGCTTGCTTTGGCAGATTTTATATAAATAATAGATCTTGATGTCAAGATAATTCCTCTTTACTTCCCAGTATAGTGCTTAATTTTGGATTGGCTAAAATTACTAAAATAAACCAGACAGGCTAAAATACAGATTGATCTTTCTTTTCACTGGCCTTCCTACTTTAAAAAGCAGCATCGAATAACTCTGGCACCTGCAAAAAACACTTGAAGTGCAGTCAAGTATACTAACACATTTTCATCACACCATTTTGGTATGATTTGTGCAAAGTCATGCTGTGGAGGAAAAATTCACTGGACCTTAAAACTGCTTGAATTTATCCTTTTTTTCAAGGTTCAGTGCATTTTCTAACCTCTGTTCTCATGTTTCCAAAACTGAGAGAACAAGAAATGAGCTTGTTAGAGTCAAAAAAGTCAGGGCACTACTGTCTGTGCTTGTGTTAATTGGTTATATAAAAGCCCAAACACCTTCTACCAGAATACACTGAGAAAGTAACAAATTCTAATAAAGGATTTAGATGAAAAGCAAAATTAGGGGCACCTAAAATTAAGCATTTTCTGTCTTTCTGCAAGTACAGCTTCACAGAGGAACAGGCTGAGAGCTGCTGTAGTGCAAGGAGTTGGAAGAAGGGAGAATATCGGGAAAGATGTAACCCCTCTTACCAACTATAATACCTGACCTGCACTCTGGCAGAGTTCTGAGTTATTGACAGGAAGAGTTTGTGAACCTATGTTTGTATAAACACAGTCCTTTGATTTTCAACATCATTTAAAAATATGTTTGTACACAAGAAAGTTGAATGGATTAGAAATTGTTTCAAGATGTCCGTTCCATGGTGGTTTATTATTTGTTTGGTTGTTTGTTTCTTTTCAAACAGGGCAGAGAACTCAGCATGATTGCAAATGTCAGAAAAAGTACTTACGGGTCCAAGGTGAGACCTGTGAAAGACAAAGACCTGCTTCTCTTTCTGTGACACACAAGAGGGAGCTCTTGGTCACCTCAATTTACATAGAACCATTTCAGCTTGGAATGGTTGGGGTTGGAAGGCATGTTTAAAGGTCATCTAGTCCATGCCCCTACAATGAACAGGGACATCTTCAGTTAAACCAGGCTGCTCAGAGCCCCATCTGACCTGACCCTGAGTGTTTCTCAGGCTGAGGCATTTACCGCCTCTCTGGGCAAGCTGTGCCAGTGTTTTGACCACCCAACATTTGGTAAAAATCTTCTTCCTTAAATACAGTCTAAACCTACCCTCTTTCAGTTTAAAATAATTATTCCTTTAGTTCCCTCTTCTCAGTTCCTGTTCAAAATATATTCAGTACCTAAGGTTTTTGTCCTCTGAAACTAACTCTTTCAATTCGGTGATAAATGGATATCAGAAAGCCAAAAATATTAATGCAAATAGTAGCAATCTTGGCCAAACATAATGTAGGCATAGCTCAACAGAATGAAATATCTAGCACCTACGCCTTGTTCAGGTTTACAGTTCAGCAGTGAAAGCTATACATCCATATATATACCAGGAGTACATGCAATTAACCTATAGAGGTCTCCAGCAATGAGGCTTACAATCATCTGTCTTCTGAGCAGGGAGGGAGCTGCAAAAGCTGTTCCATGGAAAATGAGGAAATGTTACCCCATGGGAAATGCCTGACATTTCTCTCTTCTGGCATCCGTGGCAGATGTGACCCACGCTCAGCAATCTCTGGCTGAGACATTAACATGAACATTAACAGTTCCCAGTCTTCTCCAGAGACAGGTGCTTTCCTCCCCAGCCCTGTTACCCAGCATGTAGTGCTAGGGTACGACAGTAGGACCATCTCCAATTATTTTCATTTCATTAGGGCTTGGCGTGCTCAGGATTTGTAAAAGATCAATTCCTGTTAGTCCAAATCTGGATTTCAGTGGACAGTGTAAAGGGGAGGGATCTGGGGAAGGGCTGAAAATCCCAGGAAGAGAGAGACAATGAAAGAGGAACACCAAAGGATTCCCAGGCCAGATTTTGACCACAGCATTTTAAGATTCCTTCCCAAAGAACTCCTCCCAGTGGCTCATCTTTTGTTTTGTTTTGTTGGGGTTTTTTTCCCAGTCATGGCTGAATTTTGATAATCTTGTTGCACTTTACCAAATGAAAGAAAGACTTGTGTTTCCGTGTGTGTTTTTATTCACTTAAATTTCGGGTACTTATAACACATTATAAAACATTTGTGCTGATTTTGTCTGGGATGGAGTAAATTTTCTTCACAGTAGCTAGTATGGAGCTGGGTTTTGGACTTGTACTGTAAACTGTGTTTGATAACTCGGGATGCTTTCCTTGGTGAGCAGTCTTTATGCAAAGCCAAGGACTTTTCTGCTCCTCACCCCACCCCAGCATCAAGTGGGCTGGGATTCACAAGGAGCTAAGAAGGGGACACAGCTGGGACAGCTGACCTCCACTGACCAAAGGCACATTCTATACCTTGTGACATCATGCTCAGCATATGAAGTTGAGGGAAGACAAAGAAGGTGGAAAAGAGGGAGGTTCAGAGAGATGGCATATGTATTCTCCAGTCACTGTTATGCATGATGAAGTGTGGCTTTCCTGGAGATGGCTGAGCAGCTGTGGCTGTCCATGGGAAGGAGTAAATTATTTGTTGTGACAGCTAACAGCTGGCCTGAAAGCCTCACAGTCATAGGTGATCCTTACCATAACTTGACCAGCCTATGTCATCAAGGGGAAGAAGTGAACATCTTTTTGAAGAAGGCACTGAGGAACCCAGAGATTCAAATTCAAATAGCAGATTCCAGCCAATCCTTGATGAGCACTGGAATCAAATGCACGATTTTTTGAAAATGCTACAAAAAGGAGCTGCACTCAATAAAATTCTGTATTGCTGTATAAACCTTAGTGTGTTGAGTCGTGTCCATCTCAGCTGCGACAAGTAGTGATCCCAGCATGATCAGTAATAGCCAGGACTTGGGGAGGGCAGCAGGAGACAGAACCCCAGCCAGGAGAGCTGCTGGCAGCAGGGATTGCTGCAAAGGTCCGGGCCTTGTAAATAGAAGTCGCTGGAGACATGGGAACCTAAGTCCTGACAGAGGAAAAAGCCATAGTACAGATATGTATCCTCTTTTTATATAAACTGGGGATAAAATATGATGAACAGGCTCTTGCAAGCCTTGCTGTCATGGTGCAAGAGCCATGAACTGGACACAACCATGGAAGACACTTAATGTCCAAACATGGGAGTGGGCTGGTCAGCTGCTATTTGAATCAGCCTCTGGAGGCAACAAAGCAGCTAAAGACATTTTAATGACCTGGCAGCTGGTTGGAGTGCTGCAGCCTTCCTGGAGAAGGTTCCTTAAAAGGACGTCCTAGATGCACAAGCACATCTGCTGCTGCTGAGTGATTTCAGCTCTTTTGTGAAATGGTGGGTGATGTGGAAGAAAAGAGATGAAGCCTTCGTATGGCGTTCCTTGGGGGGCTTTATTCAGCTTCTTCCTTGGAGGGACCCAGGGACAAAAAAACAGGGAGTCAGAGGAAAGAGGGGTTTATATAGGAAAGACAGGGGGCGGGGTGGAACATCAGGGGTAATCATTTGAGGGCTCAGGGGCACAGAAAAGGGGAAGGGCCAATGGAGTATAAACAGTTTGCAAACAGAAGAAAGGCATGTTGGGGGTAACCTTTCTGCTCCCCACAACTGAAGGCTACTAGTGAGGGTTTCTCCCTGAAGGGGAGTGTGGCAAACTGGAGCCTAAAGGCTTTCTCTCCAGGGGACAGTGGTTGTATTGCTGGGTGGCTTACTGGCCTGCACAGTGTTGGACTGCTTAAAGCAGATCGGAGCTGAGCGGAGTTCAAGAGCTGCTGCTGAGGTGCCATGGGCACTACCCACTGGAATGTCCAGTGAGGACGGAGAGCAGGGGTAGCAAGGGGAATAGAGGCCGCTCCAGGAGGACAGGTGAGAAGCCAAAGGGGGAGCAGCTGTTTTCCGAGCTCCCCAGTCCTGCAGCACTGTCTTACTGTGCTGCTGGAGACCCCCACTGCCGGCTTCAGGTGCACCTTTGTTCCGTGCAGGTTTGCCTGCACTATGACCACCCGAGCCATTACTTTGTTCCATGCCCTCTATCACCATAAATCCACTTGGTCCACCCCTGCCTATGGCTGATTGAACAGCCACTGCTTGCACACCCACTTACATCTTTAGCGCGCAAGCGGAGCCCAAAAACTGGATGGTGCCCGCGTGGGTGCAAGTGCCCGACATACAAGCAGACACAGAACTAATCACAAAATTAGGATGCATTGAGGAAATCTCCTTTGGTGAGATCTTCAAAAGAATTGATAGTCAGACATGCTTTGAATGGCAGTTTACGTGTGAACATTACACCATGAAAAAACACGTGACAGCATTTTTAACTTATACAGCTGTTCAGTGTTTCAAACGTAATTATTCTTCCTTACCACTTATAAACTGAAATTGAACTTGATATCAAAACAGTTTATGGACCACATAATTAATCCTTTGTCCTTAAATATCTGTACTTCATTAGCTTTAATACTCCAAGCTCAAATCCATTGTACTGGCAATCACAAAATCCTGTATTGCCATCTGCAAACTAGGCAGGTTTCAAATGCCACTTGTCCAGATGTACAAGTTGTCATTTATCTGAGTAAATCTGCTCCTTGAAAAATCTTGGCAATCTTACGCTTATGCCAGAAAAAGTAGTGACTGTGAACAGGAATTTTCAATAATGTTTACTATAACCTATTCTCTTAACTAAATTCACAATGTATTTGCCACAACTTTATAATCTTTCCAGTACATCCCGCAGTTGCTGCTATGTCATTTATAAATTAATTCACTGATCCTCAACTATTGTATGACAAATTATCAGTATCTGTCTTGTAATGATGGAGTCCAAATGAGTTAAATTCTGTTATATCTGAAATTTTTGAAAGGGCACTCTCAACTTTGAATCTAGTCATTGAAGAAAATGTGCACTTAGAGATCTCTGGTGGTTACTCTTAACTTCCACTGACTTTTGTAATTAATGCTTTCTTCCTGTTGATATGCCAGGAATACTCATATTTAAGAGTAATAGTGCCTACAGAGATTCTGTCCTTAAGGTAGCCACAAATTGAATCAAAATTTTGTTTTTGCCATAGCTTAATAAATACATTGTTGTCCAGACAAAATAATTTAGCTTATAATTGATAATGTCCCTCTGAAATATCATAGGCAGGGAGTTGTAATTTGTGTTTGTCTGTATACCAAACTACTGTCTCTTGACAAAATTAATGTGTTTTCATACAACATTGGGGGATTTCATGGCACAGATTTTTTTACTCTTTACCTTCAGACAAACTTGCAGAAATGTTGTTTACTTGCCTTTACCACTAACTCTTGTGTGCCATAACTAAACTTGTGTGACACACAGATGAGAATATACAGTGAAGGCAGTCTTTACATGGCAAGAAGATCATTAATAGAAGTATGAAATAAATTAAACAGATGGCAAGAAGATCATTATGCAATAATTCAAACAGGTGGTTCCACTCAACAGAGTGAACTTCATGCAGTAGTTCTAGCTTTAAATATTTTTACACAAGAAGCAATTAATATGACCAGTGATTCTGAATATAACATAGAAGAATCTAGCCATGAGATATTATTTGATATTACTTATATGCATTCCTTTGATTACTTGTAAGTTGTTCCTGTTAAGAAACTTTCTCAGCAGATATTAATAGAGGTTTGTTTGTAAGGTATGTTAGGGAAATCATTCCAGTCAAGGTCTTGGCTCTGGCCAAGCGCTGGCCCTGGCAGGCAGGGGAAGTGTGCCATCAAACCCAGGCATTCCTGTCCTAAAAATGAAATCAAGTCACTTTGACTTGTAGATTTGGTCTCATGAAGCTGGACCCTCTTTTCAAGGTAAACTTGGATGCCTTTGTCAGGAAAGGCTCTCCAAGTCCTTGCTATGAAATGGGGTTCCCCAGCTATGGCAGAGGCAGGGTGATGGTAAAACTTTTAGGCAATTGTAAATATTACCTTGTTGATTTTTGTTCAGTACTGTTTGTTGTTTATTAGATGTCTTGTTTTATTATTCATAATGAGGAAGGTGCATGTTGTATTGGAAATTCTCCTAAATTTAATAAATTGAAATATATTCCTATCATAGTTTTTAAAACAAAGAAGGGGGAGTGTGGGAATGGTATATACCCCCTACAAAAGCCTTGGATGTTCTTAAAATTTTCAGTCACGTTCAACATGACCTAACAAACTGACATATATTGGATATGAAATGTTATCAACAATTGTATGACAATTTACCTATAACTTCAAGAGTCAAACACTTTAAAGACATGACTAGCAGAAAGACATGTAATTTTTAGTTATACAACCAGACATGACCTGTGAGATCAAGTTGAGAAAAGGCAGCAAAATAATACCTCTCACAGTTTTTGAATTTATTTGTTGTAACAAAGGTAAATGAAACTTCTTTGATTTGAGTAATCCAGCCATAGATGTAAATAGTGTGTGGCATACCACCCTGCAAAACTGTGCCTTTTTTGATAGGTCTTGGACATGATTGTAAAAATTTTGATGGTGTGTGGGATAGACCACAGCCATATAGGCTGGTAAGGTTAGGCTTGTTCAATTGGGTGAATAACATCATTAGAACTGGGCTTATCATTTGTGCATAAATTTTTCCCTCATTGTGCTGTATTTGTTATCCTTTCTGCAAGGGGCCCCACAGAGGGGAAAGCACAATTTTTGTAGTTTAAAAACAAAAAGGGGAAACTCCGATAGCTAACAGCTGGCTGGAACCCCCATGGTCATAGGTAATCCTGACCATAACTCAATCAGCCCATGCTGTTAAGGGAAAGAAGTAAACATGTCTTTGAAGAAGGCACTGAGGAGCTGAGAGATTCAAATTCAAACAACAGATGTCATCCAATCCCCAATGAGTATGAACGCATCCATGACCATTGGGTCATTTTTGCCAATTGGCTAAATTGAATGCATGATTTTTTTGAAAACCCTATAAAAAAAAGCTGTACTCAATAAAATTTGCAATTGTTGTATGAACCTTGGTGGGGTGACTCACATCCATCTCCACTACTACACCTTATTTCTCTTTGCGTGCATGTGTGGCTTTTACTTTGCCTATTAAACTGTTTTTATCTCAAGCCACGAGTTTTCTCATTTTTACCCTTTTGATTCTGTCCTTTATCCCACTAGGGTAATGAGTGAGCAGCTGTGTGGGGCTGAGCTGCCAGCTGGGGTTAAACCATGATAATACTTAATAACTTACTATCTTTACAACTATACATAATTGACCTAATAAAATACATTATTCTCCCTACAGAAACTGTTTGAAGGTATTGGTATTGGAACCAATATCATGGCTTCATAACAGTGGACACATTTTAAAAGACCAAAACAAATAATGATTCTCTGTATTTTATGTATTACTCCTTAAAAATGGGCAGGCAAGGGAAATGAAGAGGACCTGTTGCCTTCTATGTCAATGGAAACTTGGAATGCATGGCATTCTGCCTGGGCATGGATGATGGGCCAGGCTTAAAGGAATGTCAGGAACAGGGGACATGAGTCATCTATAGGTAGGTCGGAACTACCACATGTTCACAAGCCCTGGTCCTCAGGGACTGGGACTTCAGTCCTGGGGGACTTCAACCACCCTATTATCTGCTGGAAGGACAGTACAGCAGGGCATTAAGCAACCCAGGAGTTTCCTGGAATGCCTCAATGGCAATTTCCTTCTCCAAGTGATAGAGAAAACAACAAGGAGAGGTGCTGTGCTGGACCTTGCACAGCAAGGAGGGGCTGGTGTGGGATGTGCTTAAGGACAGCTTGGGCTGGGCTGCAGTGACCATGAAATGGTGGTGTTTGCGATTCTTAGGGCAGTGAGGAAGGGCAAAGCAAGCCCTGGACCTCAGAGGAGCTGTCTTGACCCTGAAAGATCTGCTTGGTAGAGTGCCTTGGGGTAAAGCCCTGGAGGGAAGAGGACCCCAGGAAAGCTGGTTAATGTTCAAGGATCATCTCCTTCAGGCTAAGGAGTAGCCAAACAAAGAGGAAGGCAGGTAAAAACATTAGGAGGTGTGCTTGGATGAACTGGACAGATTCAAACACCTAAAGGAAGCCCACATGGGCTTGGAGCAAGGACAAGTAGCCTAGGAGAAATATGGGGAGATTGAAGATCCAGGGATTAGATTAAGAAAACTAAATCAGTGATAGACTGATTTTTTAAATCTGACCAGGGGCATCAAGGGCAGCAAGAAAAGCTTCTATAGGTACACTGCTGAAAACAAAGAAGACTTAGAAGATTAAGAAAAATGTGAGGTCTTTCAGGATGGGTATAGGAGACTTGGTTACTCAGGGTATGGAAAATCCTGAGGTACTCAGCGACTTTTTTGCCTATTTCTTCATCAGTAAGTTCTCCAGTCACACCACCCAAATTGCAGAAGGTGAAGGCAAGGATGGAGAGAACGAAGGACTGCCTGCTGTAGGTCAAGTTCAAGAATATCTAAGAAACCTGAAGGTGCACATGTGAAGTGGGATCCAGTAAGATTCTTGTGTGGGTCCTGGATGAACTGGTGAAGGAAGAATCTTAGTCACTATCCATCGTACTTTACAAGTCATGGTAGTCCAGTGAATTTCCCACTGACTGGAAAAGGGGAAACATAATCTGTATTTTTAAAAAGAGAAATAAGGAAGGAAGATACAGGGAGCTACAGAACAGTCAATCATTTCAGTGCCTGGCAAAAACACGAAGCTAACTTTCTGGTAACTAAAGTACATGGAAAATACAGAGATGATCGGTGACAAACTTCACTAAAGGCAAATCGTGCCTGACAAATTTGGTGGCCTTCTATGACAGAATTACAGAGGTAGTGGATGAGAGAAGAGTGAGTGGCCTCATCTACCTGACTTGTGCAAAGCATTTGACTCTGTCCCACACAATATCCTTATATTTAAACTGGAGAGACATGGATTTGACATCTAGACCACTCAAAGGATAAGGAGATGATTGGATGGTCTCACTCAGAGAGTTCCAGTCAACAGCGCAATGTCCAGGTAGAGACCATTGACAAACGATGTTTTTCAGGGAACCTTGAGACCAGCACTATTTAATGTTTTTGTTGGTGACAAGAGACAGTGGGATTGAGAGCACCCTCAGCAAGTTTGCTGATGACACCAGGCTGTGTGGAGCAGCTGACAGAGTTGAGGGAAGGGATGCCATCCAGGGGGACCTAGATAGACTGGAGAAGTTGGATCATGTGAACATCATGAAGGCCAAGTGTAATATCCCGTACCTGTATCAGTGCAGTCCCAAGTACAAGTACTGTCTGGGTAGGGAATGAATTGAGAGTAGCCCTGGGGTGAAGGTCTTGGGGTGTTTTTGGTGGGCAAGAATCTGGACATGACCCAGCAATGTGCAATTGCAGCCTAGAAAACCAACCTTAACCTAACCTTAACCCTCAGCCTGGAGAAGAGAAGGCTCCAAGACAATTTTCTAACGGCCATCCAGTATCTGAGGAGTCCTGCAAGAGAGCTGGAGAGAGAGAAAAAGGACAAGTTGTGATGGGACAAGAAGGAATGCCTTTGAACTGAGATGAGTTTGTTTAGATTGGATATTGGGAAGAAATTCTTTACTGTGAGGGCAGTGAAATACTAAAACAGATTTCCTAGAGAAGCTGTGGATTCCCCAGACCTGGAAGTCCTTGGGGCTAGGTTGGATGGGACTTGAGGAATGTTTTGAGGATGGTGCTTATTGGAAGGATTTTCTTCACATGGCAGGAAGACTAATACAAGATGATCTTTAATAGTCTTTCCAGCTGAAACCATTCTATAATTCAGTTTTTCTTTTCTTTAATATGGATAAATGGTTCTTCCCCATTCATAGTGATTCTGGCAAAATAATCAGGTCCACAGTGGATCAGTTGCAGTTTTGTTTTCTGGCTTTTTTCACTTATCCTGTATGCTTTCCTGCTTTTAAGATATTTGAGATGTTGGTACGTTCATGTATTCTTAGAGAAAATAGAAGCATTTCAAGAAGCAATATATTGTCAAAGTGTTTAAAAAGTAGGAGCTCAAGCCTGGATGTGACAATTTGTAACAAATTAAGTCCAGGCAAAAGTCATCCATTAAATTATTTCAGGATAAAGACCCCATGTAGCAGTGTGGAGAGAGAGAGAGGAAGAAGCAGAGGAAAAAGGATTTCTTGAGATGGAATGAGGATGGGGAAAACAGAATTAAGGGGGAAAAACAAACATCTTAGGTGTGATTAAAAATAATAACAAAAAAGCTGTTACCCAGGAGCTTGTAGCTGTTAAAAAACTGCCTTTTGCAGAAAAAGATAGTGAGGTGAATGTGCATTTTGGGACTTACAGTTAGATGAAGAAACATGGGAACTAATTAAAGGCCTCACTCCTCTCTTTTTAGCTGGAGAAGAAGTAAGTGAAAGATCTGTAAAGTGTATATTGCAGCAAAAGGTACATACAATTTTTATATGTTTCACCAAAGCATTCAACAAAAATAGCTGTCAGGTAAAGGCTGGCTAGGGATGCTTTGAGCTTGGGTGAGAGGTGATGACAACTTTTAACAGACAGACAGGAGTAGTTGTCTACTATTGTCACTAATAAAATGAAAGAGAGATACTCCTTCAACAATTACACAAAATGCTCTGTGAACATTGTGCTGGTATGAGTGCACCCAAAAATTCTATTGCTAAAGAGTGTCTCAGTTTGTAGACTTGTGCAAAGACATAGCAGATACTGAATTCTGGAAGTCATGCCAAGAGAAGTGGAAAAGGATTAGTAAAACCCATGGAACTATTTGGCCTCTTGCATGTCCACAAAAAGATGAGGAACATGCTGACTATTTGAGAGCACAGAGCAGCCTTGGATTTCACATGATGAAATTATGGCTGTGACACAAAATGAGCTGTTGAATCATGTGTTCCTTTATCAGAAAAAAAAATATTTAGTGTGCAAGCACCATTTTTTTCACACAATTGTACAGGGAAAGAAAGAGGAATTAATTAATTTGTAGGTAAGAAGTTAAAGAGTGCAGTATGCCTCCCTGCTTTGTTCTGCAATCTGCCCAGATAAAGAAATAGAGGTATAGAAATCTAAGAATAATTTCATCTGCATCTAAATCTAAAGCCTAATTTCATGTAAACTTCAAGGACTATGCTAGCGCAAGGCTGATAATGAAAATCCTCTGCCCAGAACGCAGTTTTTCAGAAAATGGTTCTCTGTACCACCAGAGATTGACTCTGACTGGAAGTCTCTAAAAGACCCACCAAAAACCCAACACAACCTTTATACACAGGCACAGAAAGCTTTCTCAGTGCAGATTGCTCGACAGAGTTTGGGCTGGAAGCCTAAGTCAAAACTGAACAAAAGCCAGTCTCCTTAAGAAGATTTCACTTCCAGCGGCCTCTGTTGTACAATGACAAAGCTCTCACAGCCACATGTGGCATAGCAGGAAGAGAATCCAGGAGGAAACTTGGCTTCATACCTATTGCAGCCTTAATGATCCTTTTTGAACTGACTTCAGCTGTCAGTCATGTGGAAGACAACCACCTGTGGGGAAACACAAAACCAGCTCGTATTAGAGGTGATATTACAACCAGCATCTGCTGCTCATCTGCCACTCTGTTAGGAGAAAGCAGTAATGTAAGTCCTGTCATAAAATCTGATAAATGGGATGAATGAGGACATCCACCAGGCAACAGGGGGAAATATTTTTTTGAAAGAAAGAAAGAACAAGCATGATGCCAGGCCTTTATGGATTGATTGTTGTTGCTGTTGTTCTTTACTGGATCCTGGGCACAGGAAAATAGTAATGCTGATGGACAATAAAGCCTGCTCCCTTTCTCTGTCTCTTAAGGCTTTTATTCCAACCTCATATTTTCTGTTTCCACTTCCTGGAATTTCTTGGGTTATCATTTCATCTAGCCCTTCTAAAGATATTTTCAAATTATTTGCATAAGTAGTCCACCTAAATTTGTGTAGTTTATTATTTGTCTCTATAAGGCATACTGCCTGGCCCGCAGGATCTATTGCATTCATGTAAGAGAGGTAGCAATCACTGGATGGATAGATAACCAGGTTTTATATCAGTATGGACTATGAAACCAGAGAGATCTCCATGCTGTATTTTGAATTACATATTGAAATGTTTGAAGGTGGCTGGTAGTTCATCACAGACATGGAAAGATGGTGTCCTTATGCCCGTCCGCAAAATTACACATATACCCAGAGCTGCCTTCAAAAGATGTTTCTAGTGACTTGATTCTTTTGCAATATACTTTGTGTCCCAGATGCTTACAGGTTCTTTCAGTGCAAAAGGTTAATTTGCTTTGTTAGCAAAAGTGGTAAAAAGATAACCTAGCAAACCTAGTCTGGTGTGATAGAGGCATTTTAAAGTGGAGAGGGGTGAGTTCTAAAGTGGCTGTGGTAGGGAGGCAGACCAAGAAAACAATGGTTTGCTTCAAAAGTTAGATTTTCTTATGGGCTGAAGAAGGGTTAGGATACTATAGAAGATGACTGAGAAGCAATCTATGAAATGAAAGCCAGTTTCCTAGGACATGTTTTTATTCTAAAGTTCTAAGTGCTTGTAAAATCATCTTGGTGCCAAGAACATTAGTTGTTTGTTTTTCAGCATCTTTACACTAGTTAGGATACTGTGACACATTTTCAGTACAAAAATAAGGTAGACTGAAAGCTCTCTATGTTGTAACAAGTACAGAAATAAAAAACAAGATCTCATTTAATATCATAGTATGGTTTTAATTTGATTAATATCTTGTCATGGTTCAGGCAGGATTTTGGCAACATTTTTTCTACATTAGATGAAACTTGAAAGCTGACATCAGGAAGTCATGACATCATAACAGCAAGAAAAATGAAATATTTCAAGAAATTCAGAGGCTTCATTTAGAATACCGCTTCCATTTTTGAAAGTCACATGTGGCAGCATTTTAATTCCAGAGGACTTTGCAATGGTTAAACTATATACTTAACTATAGTTAGGTTATATACTAGGTATTGACTATATAATTAACTATAGTTACATTGCAAAATACTGATGTTGGTATTAAAGAACTTTGTAGAAAAAGCTGTAAGGAGGTTGCAATGAACCCAGGCATTTTTTTTCCTGTAATTTAGATGCTTATAGTATATATTATGATAATTTTTCTGGGTTGGAATTTATGTCTCTGGGTTGATATTATTATTAATTGGTGAGGACTTTAAATTGTAGGGCTGTACCTGCAAAAATGATAGCAATCATCATTACTGCAGTCTGCAGGTCTGGACACTAATACATGTGGTTCTGGTTACAGAACTGGTGGAATCTTTAATTCATGGATACCTTTTGCATTTGTACATTTTTAATACACTAGATGCTGAAAAAAGGGAGAGAACATGAAAACAAAAAACCTCTGTTTCCCTCCTGGAACAAGCATGTTAAATATGCATATATTGCATTCTTGAAACAGCTTTGAGCTTGGACAACCAATAAAGTCGTGATACTTTTAAGTCTTAATAATACTTAAATATTAATAATACTTTTAAATATTTTAAGTATTAATAATAGTAAGTCTAAAATTAGAGAGAGAACTTTATGAAATTACTCCCCCCCCCATATATACGTGCTTTTCCTTTTCAAAGGTGTTGATATCTCTCTATAGATTGTCACTGGTTGTTGATAATTTTTTATTTTCTGTGTGTGGCAGAGGACATACATGCCTTTCTTCCTTGTGCTGACATTCAGAATATTAGCCATAACTTGAGGGGAAGAGTAATCCAGCATGGCAGTCCTCAACAAGGCTTTTCTATTTCATCACTGTTACATAGAGAATAGAAGAAAATCTGTAGTCTTGAAATCATCTCTCCAAGAAAATTAAGAAATGCAAACAGGGAGAACAAACTTTTTTTTTTTCTCTATAAATAACTAATTCTTTCACTGTGAGGTCAGCTACCCGCAGTCTAAAAGGATCTTGAGCGACCTAAATTTTACCATGGATCAATATATGATACCTCTAATGCAACAAACTGATTATCTGTGTGCCTGCAGAGGTCACCCAAATGAAGGCATCACAATCCCTCTTGCTTCTTCAAAAGGGCACGAAAGTTACAACTCAGCGCATTTCTTAGAGCGTAAACAGGTGAGCTAGATAGTGTGTCATTTCAGACAAGAACTACTGCACTGGACATAATATGTTCAGCTGGAGGCTAGTGGCATCTCAGAAGTGAAGGTTTCTCTATCATGCATTCATATCAGCAGGGTTTTAATTGCACATTTATACAATAACTAGTTTGCCGCACTGATTAAAATAGGAAGCATATATGCAGTTATATAACGGGATATTTGTGGTTGCAATTGCTAAGTCATTTCCATCTGTGCCAGACTGAGCAGGTTTATGCTTGCTGTGCAAAATGGAAATATGAATGAAAGATGGAGAAAGTAGTCAGAAATTGTGAGTTTGGGTAAAAAAGGATCCTTCATATCTACATAACTTCATAACATAAAACTAAGTGACCCATAGCAGTGATTTTATATGCTGGTATGGTTCAAGAAGGTCTGTCTCTTAAATTGTGTTATAATCCACCAGTACATGTACTTCTAATCTGAAGAAGGTATTCCCCCTGCTTCAATTACAAAAAGAGAGAAAGAACCAGTGTCCCACTGGACAACAGAAATCTTTAGTGCATCTAGAAAAGAGGATGATTATTTACTTTGGTGGGGAAGCAACAAAGGTCACTTATTCCAAGGCTCACTCACACAAATCAGTTTTTTCTGAGAAGAGTCGCATTTCTGAAGAAGATAGATTTGAATATGTTAGGTTAATATTTACATTCCTGAGCATTCAGGTACTCATCCAACATATCAAGAGCAAGGTCTCCAGGGGTTAGTTGCTCATTTTCCTGGTATGATGCTCTTCTGTCCTGCTGATATGGCTTTTGCAATTGTTGTTGTATACCTAGAAAAAGCAGGTTTCTTTCAAAAATTTAAAAACCTTGTTCTGCTTTCCTGTTTTTGGTTTGTTTTGGGTTTTTTTAAAGACCCATTTAGGCAGATTAACTAAAAATGTTTCTTCACAAGAAGCAATAATACTGAAAATAGAGCATGCAGGTTTTCTCATATCGCATAGTTTGAAAAACTCAGGCATAAACCATTGATTATCAATGGAGTAATCAAAAATATTAATTTCTGATTGCTGTGTGATGTGTGGCATCTAATTGCATCTTGCACCCTGTTTAAAAAACCAACCAAACCAAACAGTGATTCAACAAGCTGTTAGTGAAATCTGGGCCACAAAGGAAGACCAGATTTTATGCCTAAATACCCAGTGGACACAATGTCTGTAGGTGTACACTGCAGTGACAAAGCAGTAGATACAGCACTGAAGGGATGGATTGGAGCACAACACTGAGACTCAGGTTAGTTAAGATTCTTAAGCTGCTAGCCAATCAAAGTCAAAGAAAACAGTTTTGAGGTGCTTTAGATTACACTGTTTGCCTTCTCTTTAAGGAAATACACAAGTAATACATAAGTAAAATTAAAGAGAGCTTTTCCTTTCTTTTTCTTGCTTCTCAGTCCTGAAAGTGAGGAAGACTAGATCTTCGTGTCCTAGAATAGCTGACTTGAAGGAAGCTGAAAGTTTGCTTCTAAATTAGTTTTAAGTCCTCATTATTTCACTTTAGAAATGAAGAATTTATTCACTTTTTGAGTCCTGGGCACGAAGGACAAAGGAAATAGTGACTCCCTAATAGAGAAGTGCAAAAATTGATTTTGGGAGAGACAAATAACCTTTGTTAGGTTATTTAAAATGTTGGAAGTGGAGAGTTTGTTTGTTTGGATAACTGTTAATTGTCTTCAATACCAAATTGTCATAAGAAAAATCTTAGAGGGGACACAAACTTATTTATATTGTGTTTCTGCACAGGGATACCCTTTTATCTCTGAGTAATTGCTGATTGAGCTGCAGTGTTCACTGTTTATATATTACACTTTTCAGGGTGATATAATAAGCGTCCTTCCATTCCCCCTTAAAACCTCTCCAATTAATTAATCCAAAACAATTAATTTGCTGGCCCTTTCTGCAAAGGATCCATATGGATCCAATGTCCATTGCCTTATAGGCCTCTGTGTGTACCTAATATGTCCACACAGAAACACCCTTCCAAATCACTGGTGATCTGGACAGCAGCCATTTTTCCCAGCTGAAATGCTGCAGTCTGTTTCCAGTGAAATTCTGGGCTCTTGCACACAAGGCATGCATTTGTGCTGATTAAGAACCCTTTTTAAATCAGCAGGGTGTACAAGCATATTTGACTCAAATATAGAAGCATGTATTGGTTTATACTCAGTAAAGTTTGATCTGGCAATAGCAGTTAATAGGTGGAGCTACAGCAATGCATAATGTTTGTGGATCCCAATTTACTTTTGGCCTCTGAAGCAGAATGCTAAAAGTGGGTAGGAATTTCTTCACTGGCACTTAACAGAGCACTGAGTTCTTAAGAGTGAGAGGTGCACTATTTCTGCTAATGACATTGCTTCTTCATTGGCTTTCCCTTGCTAGCCTGACACAAATAGGCTTCTAAATTATCATTATGCCATATGTTACTGCAAAATAGGAAACATACATTGCTGCCATGAGACAAAACTCTAGCTACAAGCTGTAGGAGTTTCTGTGAGATGTACTCAGAAAAGGAGAGCCCTGCTCTTGTTCAAGAGCATGAAATTTTCAGGGTTTGTTCATTTTAGTGTGTGGATAGAGCCAAAAGAGGCAGTGATTAAAAAGAGTATGTATATATTTTACATATTCTTTTAGGATGTGCCTGCCATCCTAAGAGTTGGAAATAGTCAAAATACTGTGTTTTGTCCAATGAACTGCTGAAAAGATAATAGATTTTTTAATGACCATTAACTTGGAATCAGTTCAATGATGTAGTTATAATCCTCAAAATTACTGATCAACCCTTTTCACCTAGTCAGCTGTTTGCTGTAACATGAAATGAGGAAACAGTTTCTTGGATGAGATAAACAACTTGTTATCATTGCAAAATTGAAGTGTGCAATGCAAGCAAAATAGCTTTTTGCATTTTGTTTTTAGCAGTTACCTTACTGTTTAACTCCATCTGTCTGATCCTCTATTCCCGCTCTGTTACCTTAAAGAATTAAACCATTTATCCTTCCAGCCCAACTATTTTATTTTATTTTTTTTTTAACATTTGCCTTATTCACAGCTGTTAGAAGAAATTTAAGTGTAGAGATTGGTTTACTTAGGTATTTTGGCTAACAAAGGTCAAGAGTTATAAATGTGTGAATCATTAATTGTAGTGTGTGTGCCTTTTATTGTATTGCTGAGAATTGCACAGGAGAACAGAGGTTAAATACTTCCCCACAGGCTGCAAATGAGTTTTCCCCCCATTGCCGGTCTTAACTCTGCACTGGTATAAGGAGACATCTGCTCAGTTTTATTGGTTGCTTCTGATGGCCACTTGGACATCTACCAAGAAATAATGTTACATCGAGTTTTCTGTGATTGCGCCCTTGCTTTTCCCAGAGAACAGAGCCTCATAATAAAGTGCCATAATATCACATATTGGCAGGGTGTCAGTCTGCTGTTTTGTCAGGTGCTTTGATACATGTACACATTTATATGAGAAAAGGACTTTGGGCAGACCTGGGAGATCGCGGCATCACTCATGTGACTGATTCTAAAGCATTTAACACTGTTCAGGGGGAACATTTCTGAGCTTAAAGTGAAGTTTGTGACTTATTAGTTGCCAATTGGTGTCCCAAAAGTATGCTTGCAAATTATGGGTCAAACGTCTTGCTGTATCAGTATAGTACCTTCTGAGGGCAGACATTGTGACCAGGGATCAGGGACAGATCCTAGCTGGTGTGGCCTGTGGCTTTTTAAATTGCAGTGGTCAGTCACTGGGTGTATTCATACAGTGTTACTGAGGGTCAATGCTCTGCACTGACAGAGCAGTATTGCACTTAACATACTCCGTTTCTGAGTGGAAGTCTGGATGTGTTTGGGGCTCTGAGACAGAGAAGTCTGTCTCCATCACTCATGTCTGTGGAGCTTAGACTGAGGCAGCCTCTCAGTGGGGCTTTGGGGGTTGGCTCAGTGTGGCTGAATGGTGAGTGTGGACCAAAGAGCAGGCTTGAATAGAGCTGAGGTGATACTGCTGAGATATACAGAGCATGCAACACTTGAAGCATGTGCTTCCCATTGCAGAAGAGGGACATACATTGACAACTTCTCCTGAAGAGGAATATTTTAGTATACAAGACAGTTTCTTACCAGCCTCAACATTGGAAGTCAAAGAAAACTTGGAAAAGCAAGTAGTGAAAGCTTGAAGAAGAGGAAAAGATTGCAAATATCTACCTTTGTAAAAGAACGTGTAAAAGCCAGTAGCGAGAGCAGTGCTCTGTTTTGGCATCCAAATGCATCTAGCAACCTTTGACTCTATGCCAGCTCAGCAGTGGGTGTGAAACTCTTGGCAGTCTGCCTTGACTTCACAGCATTTTTAGGTCTGGAGACAGAAAGTGCAGAGAGAGAGGGAGTGCAGAGACCTGAGTATTGAGATGATTTTGTAAATCTTGTTTGTTTCTCATTTCCATTGACAAGAAATTATTGATGCCTTTGGGGGCAATGGAGGATCTAGCTCACAAAGCTTAGGTTGGCAAAGCAAATGACATCCCCCATTTCTTTAGAAATGGTACTTGCAAGTGTTAATCTGTGTTTTGTTCTTCCTTTAAACAAGCAAACAAAAATATTTCTGGCCAAGGAAAGCTTCAGTAAGTGAAAATCACATCAGCTTAAAATGCCAAACTTCTTTGTCAAGAGCCAGTAGTTTTTTTAACATCTCTTTGCCCAGAATTATCAGAGCTGCATAGAATATCTGGAAACAAATGGCCACAGCTTCTGAAAGATTAAAATTATAAGAACGTTTCTAGTATAGTTAGTGCTTGCACAACAAATACACTACATTAAATTATTTAACCAGACCCTTTAAATAAAGCAATTTTAGATGAAAGGGGTGATTTTCCGAAACAGTGGAATGATTTTCTTTTTGCTTGTAGCTGTGAATTTCTCCAGGTCAGAATAATTTTTATGTTTGTATTTATGTAATGAATTCAGAAGTCCTCTCACTAATCTTTCGGAGTTTCAATTAACGGGTGCATTAGGATCTTTGAGACTCTGATTAACTATGGATTTTACTCGGAGTTCTTTTGCCCATCTGCTGTTTAAGGCAGCACTCCTCCTCTGTGTGGGAGAAGAGGGAGGGTGGGTTGTACTTAGCATCATCGCTGACACAGGCCTTGGCAGCAGAAAGCCCTGTCAGGCAAAGAGGGTGATCTAGAAGCAGCAGGGTTAGCAGATGCAAAGCCTGCCAATCTCGAGGAAGCAATGCATTAAAGGATTCCAGCAGCCCTTCACTTCTTTGCTCCTATTACCATACAGTTGTGTACACTGTGACTTCTGTGCCTACAGTACCAGTTTCTACTGCCATCACCTTCCCCTGTGGGCAGCACAACCCACAGATCTGCTATTTTGGTTATTCCACCATCCCTTTGGGAACTTCGATGCCAAGTGCTATTTGGCATAGTCAACTACTATTGACTGTGCTACTTCAAAACAAAGATCCCAGAGGCAGATATTGTGTAAATTCTTACAGTCATTGCTGGGAGCAGTAGTATGTCCCATAGTCTGCCAATACACATGCCTGTTTATTCCCATGCTGGCTTGCAGAAGAAGCAAGAGCAGGAGATTTCTGTACATTGGCGAATCCTATATAGCCTGTTTTGTACTATTCACACTTTTTTGTTCTCCTGCCTGTCTTGAATAGAATTAACAAATGGGGTTTTTACTTTAAGCTCCAGTGAACTTTACTAAGATACTCAGAAACTGCGTCAGAAGTTTTAAACAGTCTTTTTCACTAATGGTTCACTTGGCACCACAATTTCTTGTCTTAACAGAGGCACTGACACTTTGTGGATGACAGTTCTTGCTCTGTATCACCATCAGAGTGTGTGACATATTAACTTTAAAGCAACGAAGAGGTTTTATTTGCTGAAAAGAGATCTCTTTAAATATTGACCTCTTTAAACATTAAACATTATAGACAAACATCCCAGAATTGATGATGCAGGGATTGCAAAATAAATTACTGTTTAAACCATGGAATGTGCAACATGACAGTTCGGTGCAGCTGTCAGGGCCAACTCCGGCTACCCTCTGGAAAATGCTCTTACCAACTGATATTGGGCCTAACAGTGGTTTCAGACTTATTCCAGGAAGCATTATTGTCAAATAAGCATTCTGATTAATTGCTTTAATGACTTCAAATCAATCTCTTATTGTCTGCCTTCCGATTTGAGAAGTTATTGCTTTGTGAAAAAATAAAGTGATGGTGGTCATTTGGCCACATCAAAAATGAAAGTATGTAACTCAAGACATATGAAACTTCATAGCTTAGTAATTTTCTCTCCAGATAAAAATGTATTGGTCAGTTCTTTGAAAATTCCAAACACTCTGACATTTGTATTGCCTCAGTGAGCTTGCCCAGCTCCAGTTTCAAGTTGAGTCAAGCACCTTGCCTGAAGAAGGGAGCACAAATTCAAAGGCATTACCACTCCCTCTGAATCTTTCAGCTAGATTTGTATCCTTTTCACTACACTTCAAAAGTAAGAAACAGCTGTTCTCTGGAAAGCCTCAGAAGAGTGGAAACAATTCTATACACCAGGTATGTTTTACTTCAGCTCAGAAACAATCCTTCTGCAAGCAAGCTTACCTTTAATCCAGTAGGAAGACTTTCAACAAAGGAAGAATTTGCAAGACCATCCACAGACTGCACTTACTGCAGTATGGAAAACTGATGGCTTATCTTCAGGACAGAGTGATAAACCATCCTTCTACACTGCATTGTAGGGGAGACCAGAAACATAGCTCTGAAGAAAACCTCACAATTTTTCTCACCTGCCATGCTGCAGAGAGGTCTCAAAGCGTATCACCTGGATTACCTGCAGGTAGCTCCAACCTCGAAAATGTGCACTTGGACTGCTTCAGCCACTAATGAGCAACAGAATCAGAGCAGGATCAATCTAAAGTAAAACCTACTGAAAGTAATGTATTGTGGAATACCATTGAATTGTTTTGCTTTAGAGATCCACTCCTACCGTGTTATCCTACTTGTAAATGCATGCATAACCCAAACAATCTTCTGATATATAATTGATTACCATTTCAGCTGCAGTATCACCTTTGGTAAGTGTTGACTAATTCATAAATACACTAATAAATGGGGAAAAAAAACCCAACAAAGCAAATCAAAATAAATGGTCTCTGATTCAAAACTAGAGTGTAATTTCTGTCTTAAGTGTTTTCTTCTGTTACTTCAAAGCTTCAGATGGAAACACTGGGCTTCTAGCCACAGGCATGATTACAGCTCAGATGACTTAGGTCACTGTTACTTCACTGACTTCAGCGGACAAAATAACTACACATCCTAGATAAAGATCTAGAAAAAATGTATTTTGCCATAAACACTGACTGCAAATTCAAAATGTAAGTGTAGGTTTTTAATTAGCATGATAAGAATATTACATCAGGATAAAGAAAAAGATTCACTCCTCTATTTTCTGCTCTTCATTCCAAGCCACCATTTTTACTACATTAACAAGGGCAGGCTGGAAGTAACACTGGTGCCATGAGAAACATGAGATTCATGCAACATACCTTTACAGAATGGGATCTAAAGCCCTGCAATTTAGGCTTCCCTTTGGATGCTAAATGTTTCTGTATGTATCTCTCCATCTGACTACATGCATATATTCTCAGGCAGCATTTGGAAATTATTTCTACCTCAAAGTTTACATTTTTCTCTTCCTATTTAAGCTAACCTGCATTGATCTGCTTTAAATTAAGACCATGTGTTATATCTCAAAATTTTGAGAAGGTTTACACCAGCCTACATTCTAGCTATCAGTATTCTCCTCAGCAGAAGCTGCAGGCTAGTTCTCCACTGAAATATTCACCTGTGTCTTAGGTTTCCGGAAGATTGTAATTATTATGCTTTAAAATAATCCACTTGGAAGAACCTGGAAAAATCTCTTTCTGGAGAAGAGATCCCTCTGTGGCAGCTGCAGTCACTTAGATGTGTTCCACATTCCCCATTTGTCAAAGACCCTAGAGTTTCTATCCATCATTTCCAGTGCTGCTGGCTTGGCATGTCAGGGAATCATCCCCTTCCCTTCCCCCTTCCCTTCCCTCTTCCCTTCCCTTCCCCCTTCCCCCTTTCCCATCGAATTGAGGATCTCATACCAAGTGCATCTAGAGGTAGGCAACTGGGCTGCTCTAATATAAATGATGTTGACCATAAATAAACTGGAATTTTACCAAGACTACTTAAATTTAAAATCTAGGAGGAAGGTTACAGTCGGCTGAGCTGGTCTTGACTGATCTACAGATAAAATTGACACAGGTTAAATCAGCTGTAAATCTGAGCAATGGCTATCCAGAGCAAGCTGTTGATCTAATTATAGGTAGCTGCTGAAAACATAACAATTCTATAATTCAATTCTATTCTATAATACAATTATTTTGCTCTTGCAAAGGGTATTTGCTCATAGGCAAGAGATACACCTCCAAAAAAAATACCCTCCAAATTGTTGCATGTGAGTATGAAGCTATTTATCCTGTAAAGAAAACCTAAAACAATTAAAATCTAAAACAATTAAACCTAAAAAACCACAATTTTCTGGCAAAGAACTAGGACACAAAGTCTTTGGTTTAATTTTGTTGGGAAAATTTTGACTCCTGGCAGCTTCTGAGCAGACTGAGCAGTGGTGCTGCTTTTGAGTCTGCTAAGTATTACATAGTTATTAATAATATTGCTGATATCCCTGGTGAAAGTTAAAATCCAAGACAACTGAGAATAAAAGCAGTAGATAAATTGGCAGCTTTGGCCTATGTGTCCTTTTATCTAAACAAGTCTGAATATTCAGTTTTGCAAGTGTGATTGTGCAACTCAAGATAACTGTTCCACTTCTGTCCCAAGGCTCTTCAATTAGTCACTGCCTGCAATATTTTCTGCAATACCTGTCCTTGACACTATCCAACAGAGATGATTTTAAACTTATGTGTATGAAAAATGTATTCTTTGTGAGTGTGAAGCTCTTCTTTTCCTACTGCCTCTTAAAACATTGCCTTTCTTTCTTTGCCTCCATCTCCACTCTCTGCACTTCACACTCAGAAAGGCTTTGCTAACTGCTCCAGTGCAGCCACTCATGCAGAACAAGCAAAACATCTCAGAAGCTGGGCAGCATTTCACTTCAATGGTTCAAATCATGCCTGCATTTAAAGTCAGAGATGCGCTTATGTAACTTAATTGAAGTAGAACATTACACAAAAAAATACTTTATCTAAGCCTGTCTTATCTAATGCTTACTGCTGGTGCTACCAAGGAGTCATCCTAAGTCTGTGACACCAAGAACATTCAGAATTTAAAAAGGAAACAGCACAAACTGAAATCCTTATCCTTCTGGGTAAGGAAATCACTCAGCCTGGGGATTTATTTGGCAGGACTTAGAATGTGTCAAATCTGACTGAAGATCTGGAAACTCAGTGTCTTGCTAATGCTTTTAGCATTAGCTAAAAGATAAAATCAGCTAAAAGACTCGAGATAAATACAATGATGACAGCAAGTGCTTTGTGATTGTGACTAAAAATGCAACCAACAAACTGACACATCTAAGAAATGCATTTCTAAGACACACACAGCTGCACTGCTGAACTACCTGACGGTCAAATCTCGGAACACAAGCTTTCCTCCACCTGACAAAGGCCATTCAATTTTTAAGACTTTATATGGGCAGCTTTCTAGCTGCCAAAGGTTGTTGAAGCATTTCAGTTTTGTTTTTCGCACATTGTCAAAAGATTTTTTGTTTTGGCTTGTGTGCTTTCAAAAGCAGAACAGAAATACTGACAAAGGCACTATTCATGTCTGTATTTAACTGCTGATTGACAACTCTTTTTCTGCATGCTGGTGGAAGCTGCTGAGTTAGAGCTTTGGCTGGAAGGAGCCGACAGTGAAATTGAACACCTCTTCCTCAGTCCCAAATAACTGCAAATCTAAAGGGTCTTTTGTTGAAATATTATTGAGTTTCAGAAAGCCAGGCAAGAAAGAAAAATATTTTTTTGCAAGTTCAGTTCTGACCCCTGAACTCAGGGTGGATATTTCTACCATCCTCATCGGCATGCCGTCTAACAAAGAAATGTTAGTTTCTGTTAGGTGTTTTGTTTCCTCCCACATGATTTCAATGAAAGAAGAACAAAGTTAAAAGTGCCCCATGTTCCTATGTTTAAAAACTCTATGGCAGAAATAAAGAAATGTTGAAGAGATGATACTTGTTAAGTAATGAGACCTTTTTTTCTATACAAGGAATAATAAAAAAGCAAGCAAACAAACAAACAAACAAAAACCACCAAAGAAAATAGGCATATATTTTAGGTTTTACATCTTCTAAGAAAAAGTTATTTCACATTTTTAAGCGTATTTACACGTAATTGTCTACCAGAAGAAATGGTGCAAAGTTTCCGTGAAGCAGCTGCTACTTCTACCTTTTTTAGTATTCTGAGCTTTCATTTTTAAATTTCTTCTTTAAAAAGGGGAGCCTTGAGAGGGCTCTGGGGGAATCTCATTGCTTTTTTCAACTCCCCTGAAGGAGGTTGTGGTGAGGCAGGGGCCCATGGCTGCTGTGGTGCCTGCAGCGAGAGGACAAGAGGAAATGGCCTGAAGCTGAGACAAGGGAGATTCAGATCAGTTACTAGAAAAAGTTTTTTTGCTGTTAGGGTAGTCATGCATTGGAATGGGATGTGCCAGGGAGGTGGTGGAGTCACCATCCCTGGAGGTGTTCAAGAGGCGTTTGGATCTGGCATTGGTTGATGTGGTTTAGGGGTTTAGGGCAGTGATGGGTTCATGGTTGGACTTGAAGGTCTCTCCCAGTCTTGATTATTCTATGAAAACCCTTACCTGGGTATTGCAGGGCAAACATGCTGGACTTTGTCTTTCAAATACATGGAAACAACTGGGCATTTACATGGGCCAAAACATATAGAAGTGTTTCCCTTTCAGAGCTGGACTTTTTGAATGCACATGTAGAAATTGAGGCAGAGCTAGCCCTAATATTCACCATATAATAGTATACCAGGAATAAAGGGTCTATGGCTACATTAACATTTGAATTGTCACTCTGGTATGAGACCATTTATCTAATTTAATGTTTCCGAATATCTCACATGTTAAATAAATGTGAAATAATTGACTTCATAGAAATATCAAGATGATTACTTTTCAAAAGAGAAAAAGAGAGTGAAAAAAGAGGGAAGCGGCAAAAAAGAGAGTAGTAAGCTACTCATAAATGTACATGTCCAATCCAGCATTAGAGCAAAAAGTTGTGTCACAGTTTGTTCTCTGGGTGCCCAATAGTTTCGCCACATTCTTCAGTGTGTAAGTTCTGAAAGAGCCCACCTTTTTATCAAGAATTTGTACCTTCAGGTGCTCCTCCATTACTTGACACAGAACGGGTCTTACCTTTCACATTCTTTTAAACTTTTAAGCCATAAGAGAGAATATGACTGATAGTCTGGCCAAAAAGCCTTACATCATTCTGTTCTCAGAATCTGTGCTAATTAAGGAGGTGTTTCCTCAGAGTTCTTTAGTAAACCTGCCGGTGTCAACCTCTCAGCAGAGACACCAATGGATCTCCTCACAGCCTAAATATCAAGCTTTCAGCACTAACTGCTATTTGTAGTGTTCCATAGGCTTTATCATGACCTTAAACCCTACATTTCTCCAAAAATTATTTCAGTTCTTAAAAAAAACTCAAAACAAAACAATTATCATTTTCAGACTTCTTATGAACAAGATTTTAGGAGCAGAGTGGGAGAAGAAGAGAACTTTGAATAAAGATTTGGACAGCAATTTTGTCTTCCAGTTTTAAACTCTTTCTTTCAAAAACTTAAACCAACTAATCTTATAAAGGAGAACTGTTTTAAATGCTTTCAGAGGAAAATCAGGGAAGTGATCCTACAAAACAACAATGAGAACTTTGCTTGAAGGTATGCAGCCATCACTGTGGTAGGGCCTGCACAAGTAGTATGCCAAGACCAAAAGAAGAAACCAATCCTACAAAACTAAAAATTCAGAAAGAAAATTTCCCCACATATGGAAAAGGAAGCCTCTACCTCCTTAAATGATGATGCCATACAATCCTCGCTTTCTACTATACATGCACCTAAGTCTTGTACATACATATTTAAATACTTACATGTAAGCACCAACATTCTTTCAAAATCAACTTTCTCCATGTTGTTTTTTTTTTAATTCAGGTGATTTCAAAACTTGTCTTCGAGGTTTCAAAAGGAAAGGGCAGCTCTAACATCAGAAGCACATTGCAAAATTCAGTTAAAGAGCCTTAAAAATTCATAGTAAATTGAACAAAATATCTCCAGAAATGCATACCATTTTATCAGTCCAATGTGGACTGTGTAACTAGCTCTAGGAGTATTTTACATAACCCTGTTTCTGTGGTGCTTTCAGCCCAGCAGTAACTGTGGTCATGTGAGTATGGACGTCTCAGAAGTTCATCCAAACCCTCATAGTCTCTTTTTGCCAGTGAATGTGATTCCCTTCTTCCTCATGTCTGTCCCAGTTCTGCTTCTAGAATTACTTAAAAAGCTGATCAGGTTACCATTCTGGACAGCTATTTTCACCTGCATTATGGGAGACATAGACACACAATGGGTAGGCACAAACCACAGCTGATCTGAACTACTCTGATTTGTTTTTATGTATATCTATACTCTTCCATGCACATTATTAAATGTTACTTCAAGGAGCAAAACTTGAGTGGAAAAATACTTTGGTGCTCTATCCAGGAGCAGTGAGTGGAGGTCCTCAGAACACCACAACCTCTGGGAACTTTGAGCAAATCATTCTTCTTTGCCTGGGGTTTTTATCTCAGCAACTGTGTAGAATCCTTTTTTTCCCCTTTTTCTGGTTTTATCTTCAGACAATGTAGGCTCTCAGTACGGGAAATTTCTTGCTGTGCCTTTGTCTGGAACCAGAACGAGAAAACACTGTCTCACCTTCAACTTTCTGTGCACTCTGTTGGAATGACACTAAAATAAATGCTAAAAAAAAGAAAAATCTAGCCAGCTCTGTTTAGGCCATTCAAACTAACATCACTTTTATCTGTTTTCAGCTTTCTGGTTCCATTGAACTAAATGTCAGTTTTAAATATGTTGTTGTTACATTAGTTTAACAGTTCCTGTATAAACAGAACTAAGTACCATCTAAACAGCTAAACCACTTTTTTTGACTTGGTGCCTGACTGGGGAGAATTTCCAATAAGAGCTGACGTAATACTTCTGTTTGTGAAATGGACAGTGTCACCCGTGTCATCCCTGGGCTGCATTGCAAAGGCATATCTTTGTGTCAACAAGTGCTGTGACCTGTCTTCATCATTGATGCTGAAGTACTGGAGGTCTGGGAGAACTGCAGTTAGCAAAGGTAGAAGTTAGCTCTGTGATTTCAGGTGGGGTCAGATAATGGGAACAAACTTGCTTTAGACAAGCAAATGTAAACAAGTTTCAAATAGGCAATGTTTTTACATAACATCTGTCTCCAGAGAAAAGCAAAACCTAATACACATTCTGGCCAAAGGGCAAATACTGAGCCTTGGCTGCATATGCCTAATTTTCATTGTAATCAGCAGGAACTCTGTGTATATCAAAGGTCTAAACTGAACCCCAACTTCAGCTCAGATCAATATAATCATGTGATTTTATCAGCTCCACCTAAGTGTAATAAAGTAGAATTTAAGCTATCACATCACTGACTAATATATTTCATGTTTAAGCAAAGGTACAGAACTTTAAATTATTGGCAGTCCAAGAAAATGAAAATAAGTGTAAACCAAACTAATACCTTGAAGTACAAGATGTAAAACCCCGGACATTTATTGAAGCATAGTTTAAACATTCTGTGCACAAGAGAGTACATCTGGAGGAATAAAATATACTCTAAGAAACCAGACATTAAAGCTGCAGAAGGAGAAGAAACTCATGGATGGACTTAAGTCAAACATGTCACCTCAGCTGCAGTGTATAAGTTTAAAGAACAACAAGCAATCTGATAAATGCCACTGAGAACTGGACATTTGCAGTTAATCCAAGAAAAAAGAACAAAACCAGTTCTTCAGCCCTTTTTCCACTGACAGGGGGAGTATTTTCCCTTTTGGGGTTCCTACTGGCTTGAATTAGTTTTGCACCATCTACTTTCTCTGCGCCCACCATGACATGAGACTACGACGAGTCTTCTCCTTCCAGAACATCAGTTTTCATTCTGTGCTCTGTCTTGGCTGTCCCTCAGGAATATGACTGTACGAGGTGCAGTCTGACATGTAGTGTGAGTTAAATCCCCAGGCACTCTGTTCTTAGCAATGCATGTTATGAGGTTGAGGGCACTTCTAACTCTGTTCCAGCAGAGGCAACACAGGACACCTGCTCAAGCTCTGGTCAAAGTTGTCTGCATTCTTTGAAGGCAGATAGACATGAATTAAATTTAATTTTTTAAATAGTAACTCCAATCTCACATGTACAATCTGTACACACAGATTCAGATACAGTTCTTGGGAGCTGGTTGGTTTATATACACATAGATACAGTTGGTTGCACATAAGCACCTGTCCTTAACTGGCACATCTCTCACCTTAATTACCTTTATAGTTAAAAACCCTTCCTTTGCCAAAGAAATCTTGATCAACCTTTTGGAACACATTATTTGATTTATATTCTTAGAACAGGAAAACATCCCCCTCAGAGCCCTCCCAATTTGTTTTTCTGTATATATTAAGTTTAGCTAAGTTTATATGTTTAGAAAGTAGAAATTCAGTAGAGCCAGGGAAACTGTTAAATAAATCTGAAGTGTGTGCATGCTATGACACCATTTTTAAATTGCTGCCTTCCCAAGTGGCAGTAGAGATCATGTATTACAGTGTGACTATGTATATATTGTCTATTTTAAACTGTATTATGATTTAAAACATTTTACTACAAAAGTAGAGAAGCACTCAGATCTTAAACAAACCAGTTTTAGAGTAGAAGCCAATTCTAATTGTAATGAAGTGTCTTCCAGCTGCTACTGTGCAGTATTCCAGTCTTTTCCTGTTGGCTGCTAGGATTTATGTTACACTTAGCCTTGAGGTGTTCTGGCAATGCAGGGCCTGGTTCCCCTTCTCTGCTCCATCATGCTGGCAGTAGTGTGATGATACATCAGCAACATGGCACAGCATGTCTATCAGGGCTCTCCCAGAAGGTGCTGAGCATTTTCTTTGCACAGACAGCAGATCTGGCTCTTGAATTCCTTCTTCTTGCTTCCCTTGGCAATGTAAGACCTTTGAGAGTTTAGTCTTAAGAACTAAAAAGACTCCTGAGAGGATATGGCATATTGTGGTGACTTTTTACTCTGAAATTACAATTTCTTTGTTACCTCAATATCCTCCTCCTTCAGTGCCCTAATTGTAACCTCAATTTTCTATCTATTTGAGTTAATGGAAGGAATTTGACTTAATGCAAGCAAGTACGAGGTGACTAAGGAAACAGAATCCTCTACTGTGCCTCTGTGTTAGCCTTGGTATAAGCAGCACTGACTAGGAGAAAGAGGCAAGACAGAGAACCCTGTCAATTTGATACATTTGATACATTGGCAAGTTTAATCCCTGTAAAAAAAATATAATTTCAAAATGTTTGGAAACAGCATGGTAGAAGAGTAATGAAAAACCTATATATCTTCCACACTGAATGTGCTGCTTTGCCAATCCATTTAAACATCCCACACTTGCTTTCTTAGAGCTTCACCACAAAATCAAATTCCCTCTCATGGCTACAGCCATGAAAACATGAAAATGTGAAAATACGCTTAGAAAATATCATTAAGACAGGAGGAGGTAGAAGGTGAGAGGGGAAAGAAAATAGCATAGAAAGTCATGAAGAAAAAAGAGTAGAAACAAGATGGCAAGGGGGTGGGGAGGAAAAGGAGGGAGTAAGACCAGATTTTAAGCTGACAGTATATTTCTGCATACCCAAGAAAATGAAAAATAAGTTACAAACCACATCAAGAGTGCACTTGAAAATGCCTGGCTTACTTTCCCTGCTTTTACCCCACAGAGTTATTACTGATCAGCATCCAGCAAAGAAGACCCCCCCGCCTCCGTCTTAACTGGAGAGGACCTACAAACATAACAAAAAATACAGCTGCAGGCTGACTGGTGTTCTCCAGTCTGAAGTAATGGTAGTAACAGGAGTAAAGCAGAGTGGAAAAAGTAGTATCTAATCAGAACTGTAAGGGGAAAAAATGTGTCTGTGTGGAAAAAGGTAATTTCTAAGTTGAAAACTAACCAGGAAACAGGCTTGAAATAGTGGAAAACAGTAAACAAATTCCTGTGAGATGAACTAACATTGTGCCCTGCAATGAAAAGTAATTGGAAAGTAAAGAAAACAAGTGGTTTTGAGCCAGAACATAACAAAAACCGACACAGAGTCTCAGATCCCAGATAGCCCACACACTTCTGGTGCTAGACACCTCTTGGAAGAACAGTCTGTCTCCTGTTTGACTCAGGAGAGTTCACAGGAATTTTTAAATCATGGTTGTCTCTCCTAAGGGGATCTAAGAGATAAAAAGAACATCGCTGAATTGATGCTGCCCTTTCCAAATGCACAGCCTCAAAAACTCTCCATAACATCACTAGGACAGAGAGAGATCAACACCATTGCATCCAGTTCTACTTCTTTGGGGATCAATAGTTAAATTCAAAGCTTAATATAAAAGCACTTCTATGAAAAGCTTCTCTGAACTTTGACATTGTCTTACTTTGCAAATTTCCTGTCAACCCCATTTTACTTTCTTTTCTTCAGGGTGATATTGCTTTTCTATGAAAGAATCCCACCTCCATCAAGAAATTTCCTGTAAACCAGTGGGTTGCCATCTTAGACAAATTTCTTCTGA
Source organism: Cyanistes caeruleus (assembly GCF_971803275.1). Classification (NCBI taxonomy): domain Eukaryota; kingdom Metazoa; phylum Chordata; class Aves; order Passeriformes; family Paridae; genus Cyanistes; species Cyanistes caeruleus. Next base: position 22,077,630 of record NC_141732.1, read on the forward strand.
GGTTTGATCCTATGCACTCATTATCTCCATGCAGGAAGACATTGTATCTGCCTAAAACTTGTCCTTCTTTCTTAATTGTGCTAGCTGATCTAATGACTGCTGTGATACAAATCAGTGTTTTATTTTTTTATGGGTCTCTGGAACATTATTCTTACTAATTTATGATTTATAAAAGTCAGGTACAAGGTCCGCCCTATCACAAAACACCCCCCTCCCATTATGATTATCTGTAAGTCAATTACCTTCCTTGTGCCTCATCTGGAAATGTGATGCCAGGGGATGAGTCCATGGAAACTGGAAGAGCCAGTGGTAACACGAGAGGTTACATGGGAAGACAGTTAGCTGGTGAGATCCTGTGCCAACACAGAGGTAGCTAGTGCAGACTCTGTTCTCTAGGAGAGATGCCAACAAAGCTGCAGCAACCCAAAAACATTTGAGAGCCCAGTTACCCTAGAACCATGCTCCAGTGGGTATGATGCAACAGATCTCTACCATTCAGCAAAAGAGAATTAGTTGAGATATACCCATGATTCATTCAAATTAGATGGCAATACCGTCTCCTGTAACCCATGTCCCTATCCTAGCAGGCAAGGCCATGTACTTTTACCCCTAAAAGGAACTTAATGTCCTTATTAGACAAAAACAAATGTCTTCTTAGCACTCCTAATGTTTGGTGTAAACTATTTGCATCACAATAACGTGAGTAGTTACAACACTGAGAAATCAGCGCGGCTTTTAACTGCTAAGTCATTGCCCTTTCATAAATCAGCAATTCCAGATCTCTTCTAAGGATACAGTCTCAGCAAAGACCTCAAGGGAATCTTGCATGTAGAGATCTTACATGCTCCCATGAAGCAAAGACTGTGACTTGATTGAAGACTTCTACAAAATATTCTTTTGAGATCTAATTTATGTAGACAGCTCTGGTCTTAGAACCTCATAATTTATTGTCAGTAGAACTGCTTGATCCACAGCCGTCATCTTTCCTTCTTTTCTGCGTGGTCCGTCATCCAGGGCCATTCAAATTCTCTTTATTTAAGTGTGGGATAATTTCCATGAACCCAGAGTGTGTCATAGTACGTAGGAATACCTGTGTGCTAACTTAATGTGCTGTCACTTTTTATTAGTGTCATGAAGCTGCTTTCAAGCAGCTGTATTTATTTAACAATGTGGTCAGGACATCTGTGTAGAGGGTTAAAGCAACCACTAGTAGCTCCAAATCCTTGTGTTGATGAGTGTACCTGGTACAACACCAAATGTTTCTTTCTTCCCATCCTAAATACAAAGGAGATTTACAGTTCAGCAGGTTGCTTCACTATTTTTTGAGTGTGACCTTACAGGCACACTTTCCACCTTGCACCGAGAGCATCTGCATGTATTCATAGGTCTTCATGAACTCTGGTGATTTATTCCTCTGCAATAAATCTGGTATTAACTTCAGTGGACCTGCAAAGGTGCAGGCTCCAGTGGCTCAGAAGCATCTTCAACCTACGAATAGGCTCCAGCCTTTGAAACATATACGTTCAGATGGATAGCTGAAAGTAACAACTGAGGGACCTGTCCATTTCAAATCACTGGTGAATCTTGGTCCTGACTGCTCCTCACTGAACTGTGCAAATACCTTCACACAGCTAATCCCAGTCAAGCTGCAGTTGATGGCAGAGCCTGGGTTTTGGAATCTCTCTGGTTTGTGGTATAGCTGGCTTTCAACAGGGGTTGTAAATACAAGCTAGTGGCAGTGTGAAAATCCAGTTATTTGCAGTTGCTTCATTATTTTCAAGTGACAGTGAGATATCCCTTAAAGAGCAACACTTGCTTCAGAGAAATGCTTTATTATTAAAGTAAGCATTTAATCTTACAGTGGCTCCATGACTCACCCTTCTGGTTGGGATCCTCTTAACTAGCTGTTCTGCAGTTGAAAATAAGGGAATTCCAAAGGCAAGTAAATATTTGGTCTTTTTTTTTTTTTAGAACTAGCTGGTTTCCAAACCCCCACCTTTATTTTAGTATGAGTCTATGAAAAGAATTTTCCATTTGTTTTGTATAATTTCCAGCTCTGTGGAAAAGACCTGCACAAGTGTTTGGGAGTTTTTGATTATGAAAGTTGCTTTTATTGAATGTTAAGGCTGTGACTTCAGAGTCAAGAACTGCTACAAAATACCTACCATTATTATTTCTTTTTGAAAAGGGCTTTCTCTACAAAGATGCATTTGATATTTCTAGGTCCTATTTTCAAATTTAGTCTTTCAATGGAAGGGCAGGGTAACTGAATGATACATCATAGAATCATAGAATGGCCTGGGTTGAAAGGGACCTTAGAGATCATCTTGTTCTAACCCCCTTGCCATGGGCAGGGACACATCCACTCAACCAGGTTTTTCAAATCCCTGTCCAACCTGGCCTTGAACACTAACAGGTTTGGGGCATCCACAGCTTCTCTGGGCAGCCTGTGCCAGAGCCTCACCACCCTTGCAGTAAAGAATTTCTTCCTGACATCTAATCTAAAGTTTTCCCTTGCAGCTTGGAGCCATTGTCCTGTCACCACAGTTCCTGATGAAGAGTCTCTCTTCAGCTTCTCTGTAGGCCCCCTTCAGATACTGAAGGTTGCTTTGAGGTCTGCACACAACTGTCCCTTCTCCAGCTGAAAAGACCTAACTTCCTTAGCCTGGCTTCATAGAGGGCACAGCTGCTCTATAAGAGCAAGTCCTTATACTTTAGCTCTCCATGAAAGATGATACTTCTTTAGGCAGCAACAGGCAGAAGGATTAGCTAAATTAATTGAAAACTAGCACAGAGTTTGCAACATTTTTGTAGAGCTATCTGCCCTGTCTGACAAGAGGCCACCAATTTCTCTGGGCTCGTTTCCCTTCTAGTTATAGAACTTCATATTACTTGCCTGCTACAGACTTGATACTCTAGGAATAAAAACCTTCAGGAGCTCAGATGCTGAAGCAGTTGAGGCTATAGAGGTTACTTTAGGCAAAATTTAATTCATTTTGTGCACAACAGTCTAATTCTCTCTAATTCATACTCTAATGCTTATTACATGCTTCTGTGAGTCAGGAATGGAGCAAGAGTTATCACATTGCATATAAAAAGGGAAAAATAATTTACATTTTTGTACTTTATGTGATCATTTTCATGAAGAACCTTGAGGTTGTGTTCGTACCTGGTTTCACAGTTTTTACAATTGGGATATTGCAGTGCTTTGCAAAATGCCCTGAACACTGTTAGCAAAAATTCCAAGTTTGGAAGTCTTAAAATTACTTAAGCTGTTTTTTTCAAGTGCTTTGTGCCAAAAGAGCAGGGGCCAGAATTCAGATTATGAGCCTTAACACAGGGTTTTCATTTTTGCAAGATATCAGAACCCCAAAATAGGTAGAGCAAATTAAAGGACCTTCTTAATCTCTATCTACATTGAAATGCAGCAACAAAAAGAAGTCCAAAAGCAGAGATGTGTGCTATTTGTTTTCACTGATGCAATGATGTAGGAAGAAGCTTTTCCTCTCATACTTGTCTGTTGTCTGAAGACTCTAATTCTGAATACTCCTGGTGGACATGAAACCATAAATGGGTGTTAAATGGTTGATTGTTTTCTCAAGCAGCACCTCTTCACTCATAAGTGAACCATGTTCATGGAGGGTCATAGTTTGAAATCTCAGGTAATACAAGTAACCAGAAATAAATACTCAATCCTAGTAATGGCTGTTTCAATCAGTGTAAAACATTTTTGTTTGGTTGACAACAGCACAATTATTCCAGCCTCGATTGGACAAAGCTCTAGCCCAAGAAGATGACAAGGTTTCCTCCAGCATCTGGGTTTAAACAGGACCATTTTGCACATTTCCTATGAAGAAGACTTTTACAAGTGCATGTTTTCTCCCTATGAATATTCTTGGTAAATATTCTCATCTAAGCAATCTTAGGCTCTTTCAAAGCCCTACCTATGACAGAGGAATAAATACATGCCACAGGTCTGGGTGCCTCCAGTAGGTTTTTCCAATATTCCAGTGAAAGGTTCAAACCATGTGCTCCATAAGCATATATAACCAGATCTCAGCATGAACTAGGTCTTTGCAGTAGCAACAGACCCTCAGCATTTACAGAGTAGTTCACTAATGTCCAGAACTGTTTCTGTCCCTCAGAAATGCCTGTCCTTATGCTTAGGCACCTTCAGGACCATCCACCGAGCGAGTGATCAACAGGTTTCTGCACCTGGTTTCACGAACTCGCACAGCAGTTTAGCAGTTCTCCTAATGGAAAAGCTGTATACCTTCCTGCAGATTGAAACAAGGGAAGAAGCATTTTTCAGCAACCAAATTTGATCAGAGTGCTCCTAGTTAATAGGGGATATTTTGCTGGGGCAAAATTTCAGCTAGGGGGAGAAGGGGAGGTTTCTTTCTCTGACTGTGGCTCTCAGAGCTTCCCAAGACAATGACTTAAAATGAAAATCAAACACTTTGCATTGACAATGTGATTTTGTAAGACAAAAAAAAAAAAGGTAAAAAAGGCAAATGAAAAAAGAAAACCAGGAGATCCTGAGGATCTGATTCTGAATACTGGGTGGGAGTAGAGAACAAGATGTAGCTGTATTTTGCAGCAGAAATTTTGCTTTCTGGTCAGGCAATATATTTTTCTCATGGTAGCTTTGTGATTCATGTGATTCATGGATCTCAGGGAAATTGGCCAGATAAGGGTAGCATGTGCCACACAATCCTCTTATGCTGTTTCTGTAATCATTGTGAATTAAAGAAGTAGGTTAATGATGTTTCATCTCCTAAGAAATACATTAATTCACACTTATCCATCATATTTTAAAATGTTCTTCATCACCACAGGTCAACCAAACAGCTGAACTAAACCTGGGAGAAAGCACAGGGGCCTGAAACAACACAACAGGCATTAAAAATAAACCGAATCAGGAGTCGATGAACAGCATATACACTTCATCTTTGTGGTTCAGGAAAGAATTTTTTCCTGGGAAGTGAAGTGCAAATAGAGTTGGTTTTAACATTATGTGTTCCTCTCAGCCTGCAATGAGAGAGTAAAGAGGTACACCTTCAATGTCAAGAAGGTAAGTTTTAAGAGAGATATATATCTCTCTATATATCTATATCTATATCTATATATGTATAAATAATGTACTTACCTTTCTGTACCAAAGGTTTCTAGTGAATTAGTAAAAGCAAAGGGGAGACAGATCTGGAAAAGGCATAAGATGTTTTCATTTCTTGTCAAAAAAACCCTCAAATGTTTTTTGTGTGGCATGCACAAAAGATCAATTAGGTCAGAAGAGTTTGTGTATCCCTATTTTGGAGGTCATTCCATTTCATCCCTGAAAATATATGCTGTAGTCTTAAGCATCACAGGGTTCAAAGATTTCAGGTAAAATTATTGATTTAGTTGCATAAGAGCTACAAATGTCAGAACTAGTCTTGAAAATCTGCACAGTTAATCCATGGGGGTTTTGCTTCCTTTACCAGACATGGTGAAAGAAATTACTCTCCATTCACAGAACATAAGACTGACATTTAAGGACAGTGAAATCTTTCATGAGCTAAACTGGCAAGAGCAGAGTATATGGTATGGTTGAAAAGCACTGAGCTTCTGCTTGATTTGTTCTGTTTGTCTCTGCAAACAGTCACTGTAGGCAGGTCACCTCTTTTACCCTTGAGAAGGCTATATTCTTGCAACACAGCTTTCTCTCAGTCATGAGAGCAGTGTGAAAAAATAACTACAGGGACTAGCTAGTGAATAGCACATCTTGTGTCTTTGTGGTTTAAGGAAAAAAATGGTAATGAAAGAAGGATTATGTATAGGGTGACTTTTGGTTCTGTGTTCCTCTATACATCAACAATGGACAATGATGGACAATGTTCAAACATCAAGAGACTCAAGGCTTAAATAGCAAAACAATTGATTTGTGTTTGCCAAGATTTAACTCTAGGGGCAAGTATCCACAAGAACATCAAGAGTCTCTTTAGGTAGCAAGGGACCCTTGTTGAGCAATAATTTCTGCTAGAGGCATTTGAGGCAAAAGAGCTGCTCACTTGCTGGTTATGCATAACAGGTCTATAGTCTCAGTTTATCTAGCCCTTGTCAGCCACAGCCAAATAAACTGAGATGGCCTTTCCATTCCTGGAGAGCCCTCATTGGCATCTTTGCCCTTGCATATGGCATATGCCTTCCCAGTGACTCTTTGCTATAGAGCTTTGCCATCTCAAACATGTCTTTGATAAACATCTTGCTAATTTTTTAATAGTAACAACACTCCAAATCAAAAACACCACACCCTTGGAATTTGCTGAGTTTATGTAAATATTGCACATCACTCCACTCCTGGCATTACTTTGCCTCCCTCTGTCTTTCTGTTGGAGCTCCTTCACTGAAGTCTTGGTTAATGCATCAAATCATATTTAGGCTGAGTTCCTCCTGCTGTTACCAGCCTGGATGAGTTGAGGCAGTATCTCTCACCACATAACAATCTTAGTGGTAACCCAGGTAATGCTGAAACTCTCTTCAATTTACAGTGACACTGTTCAATAGCACCCTTGGGTAAAAGTATATGAAATGCTAAACATCTGTTCATTGCCCAGTAAAATCTAATTGTCAGCCTACAGCATACTGCTACCTCATCAGATGGCCAGTTAACACTATTCCAAAGCTAAGGCACATTCACATGCTAGACGATTTAATACATTGGCTGTTCAGCCATAGTAGTGTGCAAATACTATTTTGCTATTACTGGTTCCTGTATTTTAAGCAAGTTATATGATCATAATTGTGTGAGTGGAAAGATGATTATATTACTTGATATTTGTTGATTGAATATTGCTTTTAGTAGATAGTAGCTTTATGCTTGTGCTGTTCAGAGCACCTCATGCATAGCTAATGCTTAGGAAGTAGCAAAGGTGGTGGCTGTGGTGTGTGTTCTAAGGACTCTGGACCCAATTAAACATTCCTCTTGAGGTTTCCTGTGTTTCTACCCTTTATGTTGGGCAGGCTAGCTGCCATATGTTGAGGTGTGGAGGACACAAATACCTGGTAGGCACCTTCTTCTGAAACACTTGAATTCCTGTATTACTCTATGCAGTGTACAATGTCATGCTTACTGTGGCTAAATGGTATTTGGGACAATTCATGTAGATTGTTGTTATCACTTCTGCCTGTATTTCCTCTGTCTCACTTACTAGGCGTATGAGTGACTAGCTGGAGTACTATCTGGGGTTCTGTGTGTATGCATCCCAGAACAGCTAGCTGCTCTCATCACTACTGTGTCTTCTTGGCTGTCTCTCTCATCTGTCATTCCCCCTGGCCTGACTGAACATGTGGTCGACAAATTATAGAGTTTGCTCTTTAGTTCTACCTAGTAAGCAAAAGCCTGATGTAACTGAAATTAGTTAAGTGAATCTGCTAATTTTCTGCAAGAAGGATGAGGAGAACAAGAGGCATTGGGTGCAAACAGAAAGGCAGGACATTTTGTCTAAATATAAGCCTTTTTTACCATGAGAGTGATAGAACACCAAAAACCCAGAGAGGCTGTAGTGCCTTGCAGATACTCAAAATCCAGCTGGACATAGTCCTGAGCTGTAGGTGACTCTGCACGAGCCTGACAGCCAGACTGCCAGCCTCAGCTCATCTCTCATGCTGCCACACTCACAACAAGGCATAAGTTAATTCAAAGACAGTTACACTGCTCAAACATATTTTAAAAATTTGACATAGTCTCTCTGGAAATGGGGTCACATAAAATAAACATTTCCTGGGCTTGTCAATACAGAGGGAAATATGTGATTCATCTTAACCCAATATGGATACAATTTAAACTGCTGTCTGACTAACCAGCAGTCACCTACCAGACTGGGAGAATTTCTACACATTCCCTACTTGAGAACATGCTATTAACTGCTTTAAACGAATGGGATAGCCTCCATGCAGGCAGCTTTGCTGATTTTTATGTGTTTAATTACAGTTAACTCTTTTCAAGATGATTTTTTCCCTGTGACTAAATCTGGAGCATAAAACTAAATCAGTGTGCTTAGTAACAGAACTCCCCCAAACTTAATTTGACTCGGGATTCTTTGCATTTTTGACATACTGACAGCTTTTAGAAGTCTTTCCTAATGGTGTATTACTTGGAAAAGATTTAGATGTTCATGAGGAATGTGGATTTTGGTAAAGTGTGATGAGGATTTTAGTTACCATGAAAAAAAATGCTGAAAACTCTGAAATCTGTGCAGAAATACAGTTTTATTTCAATTTTCTTCTTCATTAGCTACAAAGAATACTTTTGGAATTGGACATTAGCTGAATTCCATATGATTAGGCTTCTTGAAAGTCAAATCTCTGTGCAGTTTTGAAAAATCATCATGCATGAAGCATTTCTCTGTTCCTATTTAAAAGAGGATCTGACAAATTAAATTGTAAAAAAAAAAAAAAAAAAAAAAAAAGATAAAAAATGCACAAAACTATAAAGATGGCCTAAAGCATTAAAACCTAAAAGAGTTAATTAAAAAAAAAAAGGCACTGCTGTTAGTTGTATCTACTGTACTACCCAGAGGTACAAGTGACTGGAAGCGTAGAAGTTTATATATTTACTAATTACATTGAGAGCATACATCCCCATAGGTCTATTGAGAAGAATCAGGTCATGTTTAATAACCCTATTTCTGATATTCAGATGGAAATATCCAAGGTGGAGTTTAAAAGGCGTTAGAATTAGAAAACAAACTAATTAATTCTAACAGAAGCCTAAGAAAAGGCATCTAGCCTCTGAAGCAGGTTATGGCACTAGTTAGCTTACTGTCCCATAACTGACACTTGCTTGAGGAAACTGCATGCAGTCTGGAGGCTGCCCTAGTGTACTCCAATGTACAAGGAATTGAAATAAATCTGGCTGTCAGCCTTAGCCATGCAAGTCTTCTGTCCCTGGTTAAACATTCAGCAGGTCTTATGCAAATGTGTGCTGATGCTTCTCAGTTGTTCTCCTGCGGCGCTCCTGTAGCCTAAAAGGAAAGAGGAGAGGTTGCGTTAAGAGACTGTCACTGCCTGTTTCGTGGTCTCCTTGTGGACCTTTGCTCTCAGAATAGCTCAGCATCTAAAAAAACTTGGAGCTTGTATTTTAAGTGCACCTTGCCAGAGTTTTGTAGAAGGCATTATGTGCCTGACAAAGTTACCCTGTCTATGGTGGATCTGGGGGACAATGAGTAAGCCCATGGCAGAAGGGACTGCTGAGGAGCACTTCCTCAGCTATCTTCTCTCTCTGATAGCTTGTTCTACTTCATTTAACAGAAACTGCTTGGATGTCCAGCTTGGAATGTAGGCTGCAAAGAGATACTGCCTTCCCCTGCAAAACTCCTGGCAGAAGGAACTGGTGTGCTGTGACACCCAAGACAAAATCAGTTTTCTGTCAGTAAACTTTCCTATCATTATTTTCATGGTTTGTACTTGAACCATGCAGTTACTCCCATAGGCAAGTGCTTTGACACACATACTATTTTTATTATTAAACCTATATAACTTATTCTGTATTTCCTGGAGAGTATGTTAATCAAGACTTCATCATGGCCAGAGGCCAGAAATCACAAGAGATTTACATATGTGTTTTACCTATAAAATTATTCAGACAAAGAGGAAGAGCTGAATGTGCTTTTGCTAGGCTGATCTTCTCACGCATAAAAGATACACAACTATGCTTTACACTACTCTCTTGGTATTTGTAAAATATAGATCTCTGCCTCACTATGTCCTTCTGTGATCTGGTAAGCAGAAGAAAGTTTGCTTTTACAGTCTGTTCTCCAGAAACCAAGTCATTGAGACCAGAAGGTTTTTGTAGCATGAAGTCATTTTAGGCAGCTGAATGGTCCAGACTTGCTATCACCTTCTTTTTTAATGGAATTCCATTTACAGGAATTCATGAAAGAGACCCAGTGATTAAGATTTAGCTCTTTCCTGTAAGCCAGATCCACTTTCCCACAAGTGGCGAAACACTGGCAGACAGTTACAGGTCAGAGTAAGGAAACACTCCAAGCCAAAACATCTAGTTTCACTTACTATGTTATGTACTTAATATTCAATAAAGACTTAAAACAAAAAGAAAGCAAACAAACACTGAATCCTTGCATTAATTTTGTTCAGAATTCTTCCACATTTATTACCCTTTAAAATCTGAACTATAAATTCAAATTTATTTCTCAAGGACTTTTCAAACTTGGGAAGGTCAAAATTTGTGTTTCAGCTGTTTGATAATGTGACAGGCTTCAGGGAAGTAATTTACGTGGTACTTTTTAACTATATAAAACTTTAAATTGATCTGACTAAGGACTCACTCTAGGAAACTCCTGAGCACTGAATTTCTGGCTTCAAGGAAAACAAAAGTGTTCAGTATCAAACAAAATTAAACAGTGTTTGAACATCTGTGGCTGAACATCCAGAATCAGCCCTTTCTCCACAGGTAACTAGTTATGTTTCCCAGTCCATGGAATAGTACTATTAACCTCTCCCACATGTCCTAGCTTGGTTGCTCCAAAAATGGTCATAAGATTTCTTTCCTATCCAAATAAAATCTCACACCATTGCCCAGGAATCCAGACAACAGACAATCGACCTACTCTTACCCTCAGAGCAAGTTCACTTGTGAACATTGTGATTCTGAAGAATTGCATTGATTAAAGAGGTATTTATAATAATAAGCTACAAGGTTTAAAACCTGAAATGTGATCCCTTTTGGCAGAACAGTTTAGACAGGAAATGTTACACCTGACTAATGCTGGCCGAAACAATGTAGCTACTTCACACTTTCCATTGACTAGATTGTATTTACCATCATTTGCTTCCTGAAGGTACTTAACTAGTAGCAGATGTCTCATTAATCCTCTCTGCTCAGAAAGAGAGGTAGGCTACAGAACCGGGAACTCCACACAAGGCAAGTGCAGCTTGGCAAATCAAACAGTATTTGGAAACAGGTGTTATCTGATCCCAGACAGGGATGGCCCAGGAAGGGCAGAGGTGCTGACCCTTCTGCCTGTCCCGGGGCAGAGTCACTGTAGCCTGTGCAGGCAGCAGGGCAGCCCCTTGCACCCATCCCCACCGGGCTCAGAGCCCAGGGCCAAGTGGGGAGCGCCTCATCTCCTACTTACGCAGACAGTCCTTTCTCCAAACTGGCTGTAGAAGGTCATTGTGACTTTGTGCTTGTGCCCAGTCCTCTGATCAAAGGTGTTACAGGTATTGAAGGGTGGGCTGTACAAATGCAGGCTAACAGCAGGCTCTGTGTGGCTTATGTTCTCCACACGGTGCAGGCCAATGGAGTCTTCACCAGCAAAGACACAAAACGAGAAGGCGTGTTAGCAGGAAGATCCAATGAGATCTCAGTTGCCTGGAAAAAATGCCTTAAAACTGTAACTCGTGAGCAAGTAGGCATGCTCACACTTCTATGGGCAAGGAGTAACTCAGTAGAGAGAATTTGACTGCTGTTCCCTAGCACAGATTCTTAAACACACTCGTAATTCAAAAAGCGTTGTTGCCTTCCACAGTCCATATAATTTCTAGTTTATCTGCCACAGGAAAAAGGCTAACAGAAATCCCAAGTAAATTAAAGAAGACCATGCCATAGGTATTTTTCTAGCTCTCATTCCCAAAGAACTTCAAGTGCATTTCCTCTCCTAGGAGAGCTGCTGCTATACATGCTTCAGAAGCAGAAAGGGGGCAAAAGCTTTTGTGTTGTTAATTCTTTGCAAGTAACAAGGATATCAGTCACATTATAAGTCAGCTATGTGCATTTGGGGCATGGGCTTACAGGCAGAGATATGCTGTCTTCTGCTGCAGTCACCAGTTTCCTAATTAATCCTTCCAGGAATATTGGTTTGGAGAACACATTTTTCTCTTGCTTTCTCTTTCCAATAAGGTGACTAATCAATAGTGACTGGCATACTTCCAGTCATGACTGAATAGTAAGCACCATCAACCTATTACATAACAATGTAAGGTTTGAAGAATCAAATCAGTGAAACAAACCACATCCATTCTACTCTAAAATGGAGGTTTTGAGTTACTTAAGAGAGACCTTGAATTTAATTTATGACCTTGCTGTAAAAACAACTCAGGCCTTTGTACTTGAATTTGTTATATAATACCTGGACTGGTATTGAGCAACATAGCCATGGTACCCTGAGAGTCATGAGTACACTCATAACTCTGATTGGAAGCCCTAAATGTTGTTAACATACTTTATCTAACTAGAGGATGTAGCAGCTGGGGAAGAAAGTCCTAAATCTGTGCTCCTCTAACGGAGAACTCAAATAAACACAGTCTAACCATTATGTACAAGAGCAAACAAGGAGCACACAGTGGAATCATGAAGGCACTTGCTATTGATGCAATTGTGGCAATCAACACACTGTCAATGTTTTCCTTCTGCTTGCTTAACGTGTTAGTTTTAAACCAAAACATCTGTTATGAAACATGGCAGAGATCCAAAAAGCCTCAGTGAAATGGATACCAAACTTGTTTTAAACAACCGAGGAAGCTTTGGATAAGATGCACAGAGTCTGCAATTGTTTGCATTGGAAAGAACTGCCTATGTAGGAAAACCTGACTGAGATGGAGAACCCATGTCTCTGCCATGGGAGCATAGCAGATGTGTCATGCCACTTCTTGCGTTTTGTACCCTATCAGTTTAGTGTTTTCATTTAGCATGGCAAAGCTTCAACAGAAGGCTGCAGAATACCAGTCTTTATCCCCAGTGCCCTCAACCCAGCTAAGTTCATAAACAAACCAACATGATGCTCCCTCTAGCTGGGAAGTTTCCAAGGTCAGCCCCACAAGGTGTATTCTCCAGTGTTTAACCCATGACATATAAAGCAGATGACCTGCTTGTCTGCTGCTTCACTCTTGCTCTGTTGAACTCAAGGTGGTCCATCACAATGTGCAGTGTCTTTCATAGCACCAGCACACATTACACCAGAACGGCAGCTCCAGATTGGTCTCCAGCAAAGCACCAGGTGGTAATAATTACAGATATATGTGATGATGGCATGGATGGATTTAGGTATTTAAAGAACCTTAGTGATGGAGTCATAGGCATTCTCAAGATTGTGTATTTTTTTTTTTTTTGGTATACTGGGAATTTCAGTTTTGCTCACAGTGCACTTCAGCACTACAGTCCTTTGTTCATTTGGACAAGAGGTAGCAGTGTTATAGGTTTCTGTTCCTGGCTGGTCATTTTATTTCATAGACAGCTTTTACATTTTCAATATAAATTTTCCATGACTAAGTAAAAGGATTATTTCTTCGGGCACAAAAAAACCCAACAAACCCAACAAAAAAAAAGTGGTCATCAAGCTATCTAAACTTTGCTTCTCTTATTTCTTAAAAAATCCTATTCAAGTACAAGTAATTTCAGATAATCATCAGGGGCACAATAGTAAAGGCTGCTTGGGCTAGAGGAGATACCCAATATATTGGATTTTCAAACAATTGCTACAATGTTTTAAGAGTGAGTGAAAGGCACTTTTTTTGGTGTTCTTTTATTTTACTGAATCTACATACAGGCTTGTGCAGAGTCTAGAGAGTCACATTCTTAAAGTGTGCATAAAGCCATAGGTATTATACTGTTAATGTTAGGAGGCTAATAAGCAGATGAACTTTTCAGTTAGGAATAAGACTCATGGACAATAATTGTCAAAACGAGCTTAATACCTTACCATTGATGTAGGCACATTGATTTTCCCTCAAAACTCGTTCTGATTTCTTAGTCATTTCACCATTTCCTTTTTTCCCAGGCCATTCAAACAGAGTCTCCTTTAGATTTCCCTGGAGGATCTTCATAAAGCAGTGTGAGTCAGTGTGATCATGGATACTGCTATATATGTAAAAAGAATAACCAAACTCAGTGTGATATGCATACTTAATTTCAGTGCAAGATAGATGACGTAGCATATTGTATGGGGACAAAACCTGAGAATGAAATTCCATTGGACAAGGGACATGCATTAAGGGATGTCTACTTAAAACTGCTACTACAGAAATATATTGAGATAAGTTCACATCAGGATTCGGAGAAAAGTCAGATACTTGTCAACCTATGGCTTTGATATGAAGAAATGCAAGGAGAGTCTGGAGAAAGGAGTAGGGCTGAAAATTTCTTCAGAATGCAAAAACTCCTCTGGGCCAAGAAACAAAACAGTGCTTCTACCACCATCCCAGGCAGAGGGCAGTGTAAGTATTGCAAGTGTATCTGTTCTTTGCAAATCCACCATTCTCGCTACCAAAATATGAAGAAACAAGCTAACTCTGCTTAATTTCTATAGCCCCTTTACTGCTGGGATTCATATACATTGTTGAAAAATGATGGTACATAAATGTACTAAATACAATCAGATATACTATGCTGTTAATTTCACTGGCATTTTCATGTATAAAAACTGAACAGAATATGGTAGGACTTGTTTGCTTTCTTGATCTCTCTTCTTGCTCTGAAGCGGGTTTTGTTTGCCACATTTAGAGATTACATATGGTTTAGATATTTAGTTTAGTATTGGGTTAGGTTTTTTTAAGTACAGGGCTAACTGTTATAGAAGTAAATGGGATGAGGACAAAGGGAGGGCTCTCCACTCATCAGGGGCAAAGGAGAAGGGGGAATTTGACCCTCCAAAGTACAGCACTAATGAGTTTCAATCAAAAACTTGGTACTTTTACATTACTGTTTCTAGCCAACAAACATTAGGATTTCTTGCAAACTGAGATGCTGAGAGAGCAGAGCTTGGTTCAGGCACAGAGTACTTCACAGATGCCACTTTATTATTATTTTTTATAATTATCATGGTCTTTCCAAAAAACATGAGAAAATCCGACCTTCTTGTAGGAAGCAAGAACAACTTGTCTCAGTCTAGCTGTAACAAATACCCATACAACTTAAACACAGTTTAACATAAATTACAGGCTATGTGGGAATAGCCCAGAAGGAATGGAGGTGGTGAGCTCAGTTCCTATATTGCTCTGAGTATCATGTTATGGCATCCCCTAAAGAATACTGTACATGCAACAAGCAAAAAAAAAACTGTTCCAACATCTCCTTAAGTTTTCTATTTAGATGTGAGAATATTCAGTCAAAACCTTCATATTTTGCTATTGCATTTTTTGCTTTAGCCCACACTTTGTGAAAGACCTCCAAGAGACAGATCCTGCCCTGGCATTGTGTAGGACAACACAACCAAGCGTTCAGTCTATGGCACATAACTCAGGAGGCCACATCAGCATTATGATGCATTTTGAGGGAAGAGATGGGATGCAGGAACCTAGAGAAAGCCAAGCAGTTCTGGAGAGGGGCTCCCTCCTCATTATCTGCAGTTCTAATCCAAATCTACTTTTCTCATCTTGCCACAAAGGCAGATTTAAACGTCCTGAGAGAGCGAAGACTATTTAAACTGCAGTGAGTCCTGCTTCTGAGGTTGGGTATTTTATGGGTCTGTTGTTTGGGACAGGTTGAACAGGGTAATATAAATCACTGTAACTCTGGGACAAAAAACTTTCTCTGACAGTAGAGAAGTGTAGCTTTTGTAGAAAATCAATGCATTTTTAAAAGACTGCTTTAAAAATGGCCATGAAGTACAAACTTGAAAAAGTTACAGCAGATATTCAGGACTGCTGGACTAATAGGAGCTCTGCACTGCTCACTTTCCAGACATCTTCTGATAGCTCCCATAGGACTGATTTCTTTTTCCTCTATTTTTATGACAGTGAAAGACATGGGGAATTTATATGTTTGCTGAAGTCACAGTCTTTGAATACAAACCTGCCATGACCTTCACCCCAACACAAGATCATCAAGTTGAACTTTCCATTTCCACTGTCCACAAGATTTCTTGTATACCTGAAATACAAAGTGTTTTCTCTTTACTTTACTAATATGTCTATAAAAGAGAAAATTATATGAACCTGTACATGAAAAAAGGCTGTGTCATACAAAAACTCTTTTTCTTCTGTTTTCTTAAAATCCAAGTTTTAATTAGGAAAAAAATGAAATTGTATTTATAAGTTTGGCTTTTTTTGGTAAGAGTTCTTTTTCTGGGAAGAAAAACGAATATTTAATATTTTAGAATCATGTTTCTTTTGAATCACATAGGTGATTGGAGTGATTTGGAACTGTGAGTCAGACTAGAATGGTAGACAGGATCAAATCAAAATGGTTATTGAATGAAGTCACTTTAGCAGCTGGCTTATAATTAGAAACAGAGGACTGCAATGAAACAAGAAAAATACATAGTTACATTCTTCTGCAGTTCCTTTTCTGATATTCTTGGCTTTCCTTCTCTTACACAGAACTCATTTGTGTGAAGCCAAAATAACAAAGAATGAAGATGTCAGACTTCCTGCACATGGTCCTTCCACTCTTTTCCTGAAGCTCCCATGTCTTGTATTTTAGCATTTTTGTGTGGATAAAGCACCTGTGAGGGACATTTTGCCAGCATCTACTTTTAAACAAAATTTATTAGAGCAAAATTTCTTTTACAGTAACATCTTATGTTTGTTTCCTTTTACTCTCCTATAAGCCTCCCCTGGGCTGCTGATCATCTTGTTCTATTTAGAAGTTCAGTAGAGAAGGGATTTGGATTTTGCTGTATTGCTTCCAATAGTGTGACCCTTCTCATCTGAGGCTGATGCTGCTGTACAAGTAGCTCAGCGGACCTTCAGATTTAATTTTAGCTATAGTCATGAGTATTTGCACTTCATCAAGTAAAGAAAATATTTATGACTACCATGGTGTACCTCCTTCTCACCTGAAAAATGCAAGCAAGGGCACACAGAAAGTGCACTGATACCAATTAAATACTTTCAAATTAGTATCCCCATAAGCCCACTCTATTTTACTCAAGCAAGGATGTTCATAGTGAACTACTTTCAAAGCAAACATGTGTATCTGTACGCAGTCTCTCGCTGCATTCGCAACCTGTACATGTATTATGTAGACATATATATTTCTTATGATGTCAGAAATCAAGTAATCAGTGCTGGCATTTGACAGAACTTTTCAAGTGCTGTTATTTCTGTACAGGTCTGGCTGGACAAAAAATAATTTACAAATAACGAATAATAAATAGATAAATAAAAGCTTGCCATGCATACTTCCAATGTTAACACACTTTGTTTTACTGATTTCGTGGTTTCCTGTATGTTCTGTTACAAATGTCATGATTTATTCTGAATGCAAGATAGTCACAGAGAGGTGAAAGGAGACTAAAAATGTCAAGCTAGAATGACGCTTTCCCAAATGTGGCACGGTTAAAAGTAAAAGTTTCGGAGTTTGGGGTGTTTTTTTTTTTTTTAAAGAAAACACTCGAATAAAATGTATTTATCTTGAAATTTAAGACAGCGAACGGACACAACAGTGGCAGAGATAAATCGGGTGCTAGCAGAGCGAGTTAAAACCCTAACAGGTATTTTCCTTCCAGCCGGTGAGCAGCAGAAAGCCTCTACCTGCGCTACGCCGGAGCACGGGGCAGGCGGCTCCCGGCCCGCCGATGAGGCACCGGCTCCGCCACAGACACCGAGCACGCCCTGTCCGCGGCCCCCCTGCGCGCCCTCCTCAGCGCCCCGCGCAAAACCCGCTCCGCCGGCGTGCTTCTCTCGCTCTTTCTCACAACTGTCTTTACGTCTTTAGTCGCTTATGTCGGTGGCTCCGGCACGCTGCTGTGTCTCCCTGGGCCGTCGCAGCGGCCGGAGCGGGAGCGGCGGGGCCGGGGGACCGTGTGGGGGCCGCCGCCCGCCCGTGCCCCGGGGCCGCCATTGGCCGCGGCCGCCCCGCCCGCTCCCCGCCCCGGCCCCAGCGCGGCCCCCTGCGACCCCCGCCCCGCGGCCGCGCCGTTCGGCCCCTCAGCGCCGCCGGAGGGGCTGTCGGCTGGGTCCAGGCGGGGGCGGGAGGGGCTCGCCCTGCGCCTCTGCTGGTCCCAGTCCCCGTCCGCGGCTCTGCCTCGCCGCCGCTCGAGCGGCCGGGGGCTCCCTGCTCCGTGGTGTTCTCTACCTGTACTGGTCGAACTTGGCGTACTGCAGCCACTCCTCGGGGTTGCTCTCGTACGACTCCATCAGCGTTTGGACCTCCTCCACGCTGACTTTGTCCTCGGCGAATATCTGATGGAGGATACGGACCAGCTCCTCCAGGCTCCGCGCCTTCCACGTCTCCGTCTGCACCGGCTGCTCCATCATCGCCGGCCGCTCCCCTGCCGCCGCCAGCCGCTGCCCCTGGCCGGCCCCCGCCGCCTCCCTTTATGCGCCGGGAGGCACGGCGGGAGCCTACCACCGCCTCGGCGGGCGGGCCCGCGGCCAGCTGCCCGTCCCCGTCCCCGTGAGCGCGGCCACCGACCCCGGCGGGCGGGGGCAGCCGGGGGCGGCTGCAGAGGCTCCTCGCACCGCCCGCTGCTGCTGCCCCTCCGGAGCCCGCGCCAAGCGGGGAAGGTCGGGCCGGCGGGCGTCTGTCGCTCCGGTATCCCCGGCGGGGGAAATAGGAGAAGCGGCTATTGCTGCCGGGCGGAAAGCATCTCTCTCGCTCTGCCAAGGGAGCGCGGCCTGCCGCTGCCTCCGTTACTTACACGTTGGCTTGAAAATATACATCTAAAAGCTCTACTGGAAAGCAAAACAAGACACACGGCTATTTAAAACACACAGAAGATTGCTGCTGGAGATTGCCTACAAACAGACTGCCCGTTGAAAGTGCTGTTTCTTGAAAGCCAGTGCACTCTGCAGGAACAGTTAGGGCTGCTGTAACCATTAGGACTCAGAATGACACCCAGAAACACATGAATAGGACAAGAGACCGTGTTAACACAACAGACTGTCCCTGTGCTCCTCAGCCTATCCAACCTATATACTGGCAGCAGAGCAAGCAGATGCCACACCAGCCGTCTTCCTTCCACTTCAGCTGTTAATTCAATGTTTATTAGTCGTGAATTCTGGCAACAGAAATCACTATACACTATAGAACAGTGTTTTAAGAAAATACATCTATTCTTTTTTAAAAAGGAATGAGTTCAGCTCTTTAGGCCTGCCTTATGATTGTGGAAGTAAGCAGCCCGGCGGTGTTGGCTGCTCTAGCTCTGAGGCTTGAAGGTGCTAGCAACACCAGCAGCTTGTGGTTTCCCTTACAGTAACACTGGGGGTGTTTTAGCACACCTGCTTTCTCTTCCCTCTCCCTGACCTGTACATGAAAATACAGGTATGACAAAAAGAAGCACCATTAATAAAGTAGATACAGCTTGAGAGGCTGAGTGAATTTCTGGCTTCACTGCAGTAGGGAATACTTTCCCAGTTTTAAATGAGGCTGGAATCTAGCACACTGGAGTGAAACACAAATCAATGCACTGAATGGGTACATTTTCATCCATCACTCCAGAACCTCTCCTGGCACACAGAAAGCAGACCTTGCCTTATCAGTATTTTGTAAAGTACTGTTGCTATGTGTGTGTTTGTGTGTGTGTGTGAGAGAGAAAACTGCAAGGATTTCAAGACTTTTTAAGGTCTGAAAGAACCTAAGTCTATCCCTAATCTCTTAAACACAACCCTGATCTCAGCACTGCCACTGATCTCAGCAGCCATGCCCAGTCTTCCAGGGCCAAATGCAGGTAATGAACAAACACATCACATTCCTTGGTAACTTTTTCAAAATCACAAGTAAGAATGACTTCTTAATGAAATTTGCCTCTGGTCTTTTTTACCTATTGGTTTGTATTCTCAAAAGACTGAATGGGAAAGTAGCACCTTTATTCAGTAGTTACCTGAGTAGTCTTGTACAGCACCATTAAAACTGCTGTAGGTTACAAAGAGTTAGAATTACTGTGAAATATTCTGTCATTTATTTCAAAGGCAGAATTCACATTCTTTTGGCAGCTGTTGGAAGCACCGCCCAAAAGAATAAAACATCTCTCAAGAATAAGTTGCAAGGATCACGATAATGGGTTGTGAAATGAAGAGTGAGGTAAGTTTTCAAGTATTTTTTGTCTTACTCTGATATTCACAGGATCTGACAGAAACTAATTTCCAGCAACTATATTTCTCTGCTTATTTGTACACCTGTGCTTGAAAGTATTTTCCCTGGTATTTAAATCCAGGGAAAGAAATACCTTATAATACCTAAATAGTTATACCACTGCCATTAATCCCTGACACCTTAGTACTTTGATTCCTTGGCAACAATGTTGATGAGATCATTAGTTAAAATACTGCTATTAAAGGTAAAAGGACATTTTATATCTACCTCTATTACAAGTAAGGGATCAGGCTGGATCTACATACTACCGTTTCCAACTGTGGCTGTTTATTACAGTTTATACTTTTCATTTGTTCTTGTTCAAGTGTTTACAGCTTTTAATTTGGAATTGTTCAACATACTTTTTGATCCCCAAAACTTCTACAGGAGGTGACTACTTAACTGCCTGAACACCATTAGGAACAATATTTATGTCTCTCCAACTTGAGCTTTTGTTTATGCCCTGTTGACAGAAATGGCACAAGGGTCTGAGCACATACAGCAGTTAACTGTCACTGAAAATTCAATATAAAAAAGAGAACATTGAAATCCACACAGCATGGAAATTGTTTTTACATTCTCAGTTGTGATTCTGCACAAGGAGACTGCAGGATTTTATACACTTTTATTGCTGGAAATAATACACCTGCAAAAATTAACTATTACATGTATTTCTCAAGTATCCTATTAAAAACTTGTCTTGGAGAATAGGAGTTTGGGCTTCAACCACAAAAACTCTGCTTTATATACAAATGCTGAAGTACTCCACTCCCAGAATTATAAGAAAATCAAGCAATCATTTGACATTACATCTAACTCCAACAGACACTTGACAGCTGAAGTGCTCAAGCACTTATTGGCATGTCATCTCCTACTGGGGTGCAGCTCACAAGGTTTCTCTCATGCTTTATTGAGGAAAATCTTCAAGTCAAATGTTCAATGGAATTATCAAACTGCAGCATTAGAGATTTTGCACCATCTACTGGGCCTGTAAATGTAGCTTGTGACAGTACTTTATTTTACATCTTGTAACTCCAAATAAAAATTGTGAGCTATTTGAAGGTGGGATCCAAAGTGTCTGAATGACCAGACTCTTGTGGCAAACTATGCTGTGTCTCTTGGTCTGTTAGCCTGGCCAGGTGATAGCACTTCAACACCATAATGAATACAAACACTTCCTCCTCCAGACAGAATGATTTGCAGCCCTTTTACTAAGTCACCTCTTTGTTAAGTCTCTGTTCACATAAGTTTCTGCTATTTGTAGAGGGCTCTAAAGAGAAAATCCAGATCTGCAGTTGTTGTGGAAGTTTTGAGACTACATGACTTCATGTAGATGTGAATCAGTGTATCAGTGCAGCTGCTCCTCAGTCATATAACCTGTGAGATTGATCACTCAGTACGTGAAACTGCTGCATGCACAGTGATTCTCAAAAAAAGCTTGAGAACAAACTGTATCAAACATCACAGTTGAACACCAGACTAAAAACAGGCAGTAAAACATGAGTGAAATGCAGACACCACATACAAAATCATGGCATACACTGAAAACACCACCAACTACTAAATGGCATGAGCATTGCTGAAGGTAAAAACACTCCAAACAATGCAGTGAAGAGCTGTGTGGCATTAAACCACACAGCACAGAAAGGACTCTTGGAAGAATCAGTCTGATCCATTTTTGGTGGGACATTGGTACACCATGTGTGTGCTATAAATAAATACAAAATATTGAAATTTTCCTCTACAAGAAAGACACTTAAAAATAAATTTGTAGTTTTTTTTCAATTTATGATACTTATATGAGAAAGCCAAAGTGCTGGCTAGCCTCTGCATTAGGAATATTACCGTGTAGTCTTGCTTGGAGATCTTTTTTCTTTCTTTGAGGTTTCCCATTAAGAGCTCTTTAGGGTTATTAGTTCTGTTACCAAACAGAGTTCAAGGGAAACATCTTTATCCACTTTAAATCACATACCCATTTTTAAAATTGGAACATGTTAACTTAAACAATTTTTTTTAAGGTTAGGTTCTCAGTTCAATTGTATTTTAAGTCTACATTGTGTCTGTCTAACTGATAGGTACACAATAGATAAATAATTTACATGTGGAATCAGTGCATGGAAAGATACAGAGGAAGGACTCCAAGACTCCCGCACTTCAAAAAATGAAAATAAATGCTCATCATCTGCTTTTAATAAAGAAAGCTATTGATTGAACCAAGACACACAGCTAGTACTTCACCACCATCTATAATCTGCATACTTAACAAAAAATGTTGCTGAATGTGGCTATTGATAGGAATTTAGAGCCTATCAATTTAGTAATTTACAGATGACTGCATGGAAGCAATGCAAGGGAATATTTTTTAAAAGTTTCTAGATTGCTCCTGAAGTTTGGAGACCATGTCTTTGCTCCTGAAGTTCTCATTGTGCACAGAAGGGATCAAATCTCACCTGAAATTTCACCTGTGTACCTAGCAACAAGAATCCCAAGGACTGATCCCCGGGAGAGGGGCCAGCTTGCAAAGAACCAATTACATCAATGTTATTTACTTTCTGAACTCCCTAACATGCTGGTCACATTCAAAGTGCCCACCAGAAATGGTACCTTGCCAGCTCCTGAACAGGCCAAAATCTGTGCCAGCAACTGTTCTAACAACCAACTGTACAGATGACTGAGCTACAGTGTCCCAGAAAATTTCCTGGCACTACCAAGTTTAGTGACACAGATGTAGTGTGACAGGCATAACATTAAGCCTTTAACATACTCATTTTGGTCTCAGCCAAAAATGCGATTCAACTTTTTTTAACCACCTATTTTAGGATGAAACAATCTTTCAATTAGCTTTTGTTGCTCTAACTCTTACTAAAAGAGGCATCTGACATCTCACAGCATTGTGGCTATTAAAGCAAGAGCAAAGCATGGATTTTTAAGACATTTAGCCTTGGAAGCATATTAAATATAGTACTAACAAAACTGAAGCATGGTCTCTGCAAATAAATAACGTATTTTACGTGTTTTCTTGTCAAGTGCTTTTCTTCTCTTGATGATCCAATAAAAAACAAGGTTGAAAACTCTTATTTTTTAATGCACACTGAATTTTATACTGTCGTGTAACAGTAATAATCCTCATGAAAAACCCTGGAGTTAAAGGAATTGTTGCTCCCCCTTTTTTTTCCTCAATCCCAAGATGAAGATGTTGTAGTATTATAATACCTTGAATAACCTTTGTATAATATCCCTGAAGAGTAACTGAGACTTCAGGGTAATAAAGAATGATGTAAGCCAAAAAGTTGTGCAAACAGGCAGAATTTGACTTGCGAAATGAGCATGAACAGCAACAACAGGTAAACATAAACTGCTTTGGAGTTGGAAGGAGTTTGAAAAATGGATGTATGGATTTCCAACACCTCCACATGAATTTACTGTGTATCAGCACATTCAAGATTAAGTTGTGGGGATAATTATCATAGACATAGCTTCCATTAAGGTTTTAACAGTAGTTTTCCAAGACCTGGAAATGACGGCAATTGCTCAGTATGCACATAGGTGGCACAACTATGTATTTTATCATTTCACTCTTGAGGTAACTTTAGTTTCATTTAGCTCCTTCAGGTTTCCATGGGCATTTAGGACTAGTTCAAGCTACCAACTACAAATCTAGCACTAATGGTAGTCCCTAAACCATTATAGTAATTCAGAAAAATAGTGCCTCACAGTTTAAAGGGTTTGCATCTTGTGATTATTAACTTGAAACAGGGTAACTGAATTTTGCATAGCATTATTTTTTAGTATCAGGATGTTGTGAAGTACTAGGTCTTTCATAAAAACAGTGTAATGACTTCCCTTTCCAATACTTCTCAGTCTGAGAATTTTTTTCAATTTGCCTTTTCTGTTAATTCAATTACATTAAATCAAGTGAATTAAACTACGTTACAAATATTGGCAGTTCAGTATAGTGTATCAGTATAGTAAAATATTGGTTGAACACAATACTCTAAATAAATCTAGACTTTTTTTTTGTTTGTTTGTTTATTTTGTACAACTCTCACTGATCTGTCCAAGAGTCAGCTCTTACTTTCATACCCTTTTTCTCCCACTCTAGCAACAGAAGTCACTTAAATGACACAGTCACCACTTTTGGTCAAGGCACACCAAATGCAGACAACACAGCTCATGTTATAGTTGGGCTTCTGATGTTTCCAATTTACTGGAAATCTTCTTCTCAAAGAGATAAGCATTTCAGGATCATCTCTGATTTTAAAAGCTGTAACTGTCCCTTTTTAAAATAGGAGATTTAACATGTCTTTTGCAAATTCTACAAACAATGTACTGGGAACCACTTATTTGTTCACCTGACAAATCATCTACTTGACACATTTGCAGTCTAGTTTGTTACTTAAGAATATGAACAAAGAAAATTTTCTGCCACCTAAAGGTCACACTTTAGCTCCAGACACAAAGAGTCCATGGTCCTTAAAGAGCTACCAGAGGTAAGTACTAACCACCTCCCTGATGGAAGTGAAGTGGTGAAAGGGGAGGAAGGGGCAAAAAGGAGGACTTCTCCCTGTAAAGAAGGTACAGAAGTGTCGTATGGGAATTAGCAGAACTGGAGCTGGCAGTCATAAAAAGTAACAGAATAAAGGCAACCACTTAGGAGCAGTGAGGAAACAGAAAGCAAGGGCTAGATCAGGTAAGTACTTACTGTATACTAATAAACTAGAGGCCAGAAAAATTACTTGAGGTTGGAGAAAAATTAAGAGCAGAAAAATGCTGAAGCAAACAATAACAAGTAAGTATTGTTCAGGGAACAAGTGGCATCTTAGATTAATGAATGATTCAAAGCTTCATGGTTCGTTTATCCAGGTCCAAAAATGCATGTGGTAAAGAAGGAAATCCAGACCATTACTGTGGTTTTTAGATTATTGGATCATCACATTTTGAGGAATTGAGGCAAACTATTTTTTAAATTCAATTTCAGAGGATAAAAAATATTTAGATTCAGCATGACATTCTATAATTAGTTGGCAGATAGAACGACCTACAGTTCTTCTTCAAGATCTTAATGTGCTTTTACTTTTTAAAATCAAAACACAACACCCCCAATACATACACACACACCCCACAACCTTCTTGCATCACTTCTGAAAAGCACATTTGCAGTTTATCAGTAGTTTCATTTGTTAAGATCAAGTGAGGTGAAAGGCACCAATAGAACATTCTTTAAAGTGAACCAGACTAGTAGCTTATCTTAGGTAAACAACTGTCACACGGGAGAACAAACAACTTATATTTGTAAGGCCAGCATGTGGACATACCACAAAAAAGATTGAAAAAACCCTCGATAAAACTGTGCAAATAACTTTGTCCTTGTGTACCCTCTAGTGGCTGCCCAGGCTGTGCTGGCCCCACAGTAACTAAGCAGGAAATTTCCTCAACCAGACAAAGTAAGAGTGCTTCCCTCTGTAACAGCTCTTCTAAATAGATGAAGATTCATGAGATTAGGGTTCTGAGCAGGCAAAAGTATGGATTATTTGGAATTTTAAGTTTACAACAAATTCTGCCTTGTTAGTTTACTTAAGTGAACCCAAGTTTTCCACTGATACATCAAGCAGATGATACATCACGCAGCAAGATACATCAAGCAGCAAGATACATCAAGCTATTCACATAGCAATCATTCAGGGCACCTACCTGCATAACTGTGGAATATGTGCATGCTGCACACAAACTGCAGCAACGTCAGTAAATTAAACTGGGTATTTCTCTTCCAGAAGTCCTCTGAAGTGGCAAAAAAATCCAGTACACAGGTTGCAGACACTAGCTAAGAGCCATTTCTGTATGGAATGACAGTTCAAATTGAAAAAACCTGCTTTAAACTAGAACTGGCTGTTTCAGCTGTATGTGCTGAACTGGATTATGTCAGAGAGAAAAACTGTCATCCAGCATAAGAACATTCTGCAAGCATACAACTAATGTTTAATTTGTTTCATCTTAAACAAACATAAAAGACTGTACAACAGACATTTCAAGTAACTCCACTAAAAATCTCCACCCCTCACACCCAAACTCCCAATACATAAAAGCAAAGGTCAGCACCCTACTCAAGGTACCAAGTTCTCTCCATAATGAAAAAAAACTCAACTCAATCCTCACTGCTATGATTTGGTAAAAGAATATAAACTGCATTCTACACAGCTAGTGAAACATGAAAATTAACAACAGTCAAAAAGAGAATATACAGACTTTTTAGCACCTCATATCTACTTCTTCATGAAGTCTAGATGCTACAGCTAGTCACATCATTCAATTAAAGATGCAAGTCATTAAATAGCATCAGCAGAAACACCTTAAAAGCTGCTAAGTGTTGACCCTTCAAAAAAATCACTACAAAATTTGTGCACGAGGGAAGTATTCTGAGACTTCTGATACTGTGCCATTATAAACGAGGCACTCACATTGCCAACATAATGAAGGCAAAGGGTAATTAGACTATATACCCATTCCTATATATTACACAAAAAAAATCAAAATACTGTCTTGAAATGATATGAGATAAAGCACATTCAAGATGAAAATTTCAAAAAGGACACAACACACAACACCTCAGAAGTAAATGGAATCCCAGGCTACATGTACAACAGACATTACTTTTAATAAAAAGGTTCTCATATCTTCAGTACAGCATATAATCAGTGCTGTCCAGTCAGTCCTGCAGACAACTGAAATAGTTTCCCTTCAGATACAGCAATTAAGTAGCCAGCAGCGAAAGTGCTGGCTCTACCCTGCATGGCAAATACAGGTGTTTTTCCTGCACCCCAAAGGTACATCCGAAAAAAAGCCTGATCATATAGCATAGCCAGCTCTTTGTGTATGCTATTCACCTGCATCATATGTTCATAGGCAGCAATGCAAAAATCCCTCTTTCTGTGTGTTTATAACTTGAATTTAAGTTAGTCCTTTCTCCATTTTTGAGGAGAGCACCTGACCAACTGTGTTGCCAGTCATTCATCCCCAAGCCTGAGTTTTGCAATAATGCAGTACCAGCTTGCCATCACTTCCAAAACACTGCAAGAAAAACAAAAAACAAAAGCTGTTAAAATTATTCATTGGCTAGCATATACGTGAAGCAAAACAAAAAGTCTTCCCATCAGATAAATGTGTCACGGAATATTGCCATGAGAAAGCTCCCCATTAAAATGAGAGGCGTGACAACACACTGAAAATAAAGGGATACATTTCCAAAGGCTGTGTGAACTCTTTGGATCACATTCGTACAGATCTGTGAATATCAACTACACTGCAGTAAATGCAAACTATTAATGCTAGGAGAAGTAACAGAGTTCAAGTGCCTGAGGTGTGCTGGAAAATCCTGCTAAATACATTTGGAAAGGATATTTAAGATGAAAGTTACCTCATAGAGGGTCCCCACTTCTTGGTCTGGAGATGGAGCAAAAGACTGATTAACATATATGAACTGCAAGAAAATGAGAGAGGAGATGGAGATCTCACTGGAAACACAGAAGAAACATTCTGCAGTCAAAAGTTCTATTATAATCTTTAAGCATATAACAGAATACAACCAGCTACTACCACCTCCACTTCAGAATGGAGGGGCAACATGACCACGAGGAGTCACCTGTCACTCTGTCTGGCCAGCCAGACCAAACCAAAGTAAGCGTGCTGACTTCCTTTTCCTGCAAGCTGACCTGTTATTCTCCCATACAGCAGCACAAAGTGAACTCACTGGTTTAGCTCTTGCTCTTATTTCACTCTAACCACTCACAGTATTCCAGATTTGCTCAGTTATGGCCATCACAGAAATTAGAAACATCTTGTTCTATTTTGAAGTCATCCTTCTCACTTCTTGCTCCAAAAAATGCAATTACACACATAATATCTAATCCACAAAGACAAAGAGGTCCTTGGGATCTGCCATGTGAGGCAGCAGTGGGTACTGAGGTACCACATGCTATTTCCAAATAAAAGATATAAAATTCCTAGGTCTTTTTTCTTGAAGTCTAGCCTTAGGCTTCAGCCACACTGGAAGGCTATGTGCTCCCATTTTTTTTTGTCCAGAGATAATCATATGATTGTCACTAAATCAAAATGTTGAGAATGTCCTTAGTTAATATCAGACTTACCAATCTTCTTTGAGATATTAAACCACGCAAAAGCAGACCCTTCATGATTTCCAGGTGAATGAGAAGGCCAGTGCATTTATGCCTATATATTTAAATAAGATCCTCCAAACCAAGAACAGAATGGATTCAGCTACAATTTAGTTGACTACTCTAATGAGTATTGCTTTAACTGTGTATCTTAAATAAAAATTTTGGATGTTGTAAAACAATGGATGTTGAGAGTTCACTGCAGAGCAACAAAATCAGTGCAATTGTATTTCTAGCTCTGCCAGTGTTATCACGAGGCCACTTTGGCTAGTCACTTCCGCAGGAAGGAACCCATAAATAACATCAGCAATCTGCTCCCCAAGGGCAAACACTTCCCAACTACCCATTTTAAAAGTAAAATCAGTTCTATGACAGTAATTAAATTACTTTAGATGTGAGCTCTAAAGGAAACAGACACTCAGATTCAGAAAGCAGATCCCAAAAATTCTGGTCTGTTTTTCAAATACTAGGGTTCCATACCCAGTTCCTCCAGGTAGCTAGTGGCTAGGAATGTTTCCTTTTGGCTGCCCAGGGTGCCCACAGCTCTGCCTGGCAGAGAAATATAGAAAGAAATACAGACACTGCAGAAATTCCAAAGATCAGTGCCGAGCACACCGCTCTGCTACAGCTCGCTCAATATCACATCCTGAGGTCCACTTGGAATAGTTCTCTCCAAGTTTCATACAGGCAGCTGTAGCTTTGCAGGGTTGACAGCGGGGACCCAGCCCGCAGCCCCCCGCCCGGTGCTCGCCCGTACCAGCTGTTCGGAGGCCATCAGCTTGAGGAACTTCTTGATGAAGTCCACGAGGCCCTGGATGGTCCGGGTCCGCTCCACCGCCCATTTCTTGGTCCTCATGATGGGGGTGTCGCCCACAGCCTTCAGCAGCACATCAACTGCGGGAAACAGCGTGTCACAGAGGGCCCGCCCCCCGTCGCTCATTGGCCCACACCGTCCGTCCCCGCCGCCCATTGGCCGCCTCGCCTGCTCGTCACCACGCCCGCCCCCACGGGCCTGCGGAGGCCTCTCGTCCCATTACTTTTCTTTTTAGCGTCGCCCGCGGGCTCCTCGGTGCCTGGCGACCCGGCCGGGGGCGGGCCTGGTTCGGGGGGGCCCGTCGCGGCCCCGCCCTCCGAGGTCTCCTCTCCGCCGTCGCTCCGGCCGGTGCTCTGCACCGTGGCGGGCGGCAGCTGCTCCTCGAGCTCCGCCATAATGCCGGTGCTGCGCGGGCCGCGGGAAGTGACGCCAAGCGAGGGGCGGTCTCCTCTCCGCGAAGCATTTTGTCCCTCGTGGGACACCGCCTTCCCGTCACGTGACACCCCAGCAGCGTCACGTGCGGCACGAGCCGTCCCAGCGGTCACGTGGTGCGCGCGCCCGGCCGCCACCGGCCCGAGAGCGGGACGGGGGTGGGCAGAGGGAGGGAGGGCGAGAGGAAGAGGAAGGAAAGAGAAGAGGAAAAGGAAGAGGACGGGGACACAGCTCGTCAGGCTGCCGCCGTCAGTCCCCGCCGCCGCCCCACCATGATCAAAGCCATCCTTATCTTCAACAATCACGGCAAGCCGCGGCTCTCCAAGTTCTACCAGCGCTATGTACGGACGGGCCGGGGCTCGGCGGGGCGGGCGGGGGCCGTGCGATGGCCGGGCGGCGGGGTTGTACGCGAGGGCCCCCGGCCTGGCCCTGCCGGCTGCGCCGGGGCCAGGGCACCGCTGTGGGAAAAGGGGTGGTGCTGAGACCGTGTACGTGAGGCTTCGAAGAAAGTCGATGTTGTTTTCGCTGGGATTTGCTTTTTAGGAGCTCCGAAGGTGAAGGAGGGAGGGAAACTTGTCCAGCGGCAGGCTTGGCTCTCCCGAGTTGTCGTGTGGACGGGCTGCTCTCAGCTCCGCTGTCCGGCTCGGTGCTGCGTGTCTGTGCTACGGCAGGGCTGGCAGAGTGGGGCAGATGAGTTCTTAAGCAGAACCTTTTATTTTGGAAAGTTATAGGGTGCTATGAAATAGCAGTTGACATGAAAACGTAGCGAAGTAGAAAAGAGCATTCTTTTACATGGTAGGACGCAAGCAGCAAAGCAGCTCTGAGAATGCAGCAGAAGCGTTCAATCTGAATGAAAAGTGCAGTGGAAACTCGTGATTTAGTTCAAGGATAAGAGATTTTAAGATAATGTTTTGAACGTAGTCTATTTCCCAGCAGATCTGCTGGGGTCTGCTTGGGCATTAAAATACGAGGAAACGATTGGTATTTCTTAAAGTTATTTAAGCTAATAACTTTTTCTAGCAGTGCAGTTATTTGGATTTGTGTCCCGTTTCTTGCAGTTCTGGCTATTACAGGACTCAGAGCTCATTGGAAGGGATGTACCTTACTTGCACACCTCAGAGCAGAAATGATGACTCTGACACTGTAGTTTGCACAGCCAGGTTTTGAATTAGACGAGTGTAAGTGATACAGCTCCTTCTTATGTGTGACTGAAAGGGGAAGGAGAGGAGCAAATGGCCAGAGGATACCAGATTTTTCTTGTAAAATCGTTCTGATGTACTAGTTTCATAACAGGACTTGCAACAAATTCTCAATGCTTAATGTAGGGTAACATGTTTATATAAACAGAATGCTTTGAACTTTTGAAAATGTGAATAGCAAATTAAACTAAGAAACTTTCTGCTGCACAGAAACAGGTGCATTTGTATAGACTGTATTTTTATGTATGATATCAATAACACCGATTTGTTTGTAGACCTTTTTAAGCTTATGCATTCTTTAGTGTCAATTGAAGCAGTACTGGAGGCAAATCTCTCAGCTTTTTTCTACGAGGGGATGCATGTCCTGTTTTCTAGAGAGATTAATTTTTTTCAGATCTGTGAAGGAGGTATTTATTTCTTTCATAATACTAATGCTTATAAAATGGGTCTGACTTTTAGCTGATATATATGAGAATGGAAACTGCATAAAATGAAGTTAATAATATTTTGCAGTTAGGTAGAAAATGAATCATTTATGGCTATTAAAATATATGTCATCATTTTGTCTTTCAGAATATAGACCTGTGGCCATAATTTCAAAGTTAAAAATTAAGTTTCTGAAGCGCCAGAAGAATTTATTCTCAGAAGTGGTGCTTCTGATCTGCTAAGAGTTAAGGTTATAGCCTAGGAGAACCTGCTGCTCATGGTGCCCTTGTATTTTAAGCGGTGTCTGGAAGTGTTACATATTGTGGGATTTGTAGCTTCCCTAATACCTTCAAGCTTTCAGGACTTCATTTTACTCATTGTTTATGGGTAAAACTAGTTTCAAAGCATGCCTGTAGCTGTTTAGGCTACATTGACAATAAAAAAAAATCAAGCTACTTGAGAACACTTCTGGTTTACTTAAAAAAAACTATTTTTAGGTTAATTTTTTTTACAGAAGTTCCTTTAAAAGATCACTTTTCCGCATTTCTCAGTAACACCTTCTTCTGCAACTTGTAAATGATGGCCTTTTGTGTTGAAATGACACAAGTGTTAGATGTTAACTGGTGGATTTGAGGCTTCAGAAGTAGGTAGTTTGAGGGTGCTGATATGCTTAAAGTTTTACAATCTTGTGTGCTG
The DNA here is from genome assembly GCF_971803275.1 of Cyanistes caeruleus. Taxonomy (NCBI): domain Eukaryota; kingdom Metazoa; phylum Chordata; class Aves; order Passeriformes; family Paridae; genus Cyanistes; species Cyanistes caeruleus. Next base: position 22,109,379 of record NC_141732.1, read on the forward strand.
TGCACTGTCAGTGCTTTTTAACAAAGTGTATTTTCTTTCACAGAGTGAAGACACGCAGCAACAAATTATCAGAGAAACTTTCCATTTAGTATCGAAACGTGATGAAAATGTCTGTAATTTTCTAGAAGGAGGACTGTAAGTATCAAGTTTGAAATAAATGCCCAATACTGACTTTCAAGTATTAGTACTTCTGATACTACAGTTTTTCACAGCTATTATATAAATGCCATGTCATTTGAGATTTGTTGACACACAAGGAATTATATTCTGCACCAGGTGTACATATTCTTCACTAATGAATCATAGCTTATATGTACCAAAATGTCTTAGGCTATAATTTTATTTTTTTTTACATCCTTGTGGCACAAGATGTGTGAAATGGTCACAGTGCCGTATCTTGTGCCATGATTGTTTCAGATACAAAGATGGGGAAGGAACAGGCATATGTTGTTTTGCGATAATCAAGCTAAAGATTTCTGGTCACATTTTAAGAGGCATTGGCATTTTCTGTACCCACTGAATCACAGAATATTCTGAAGGGACCCACAAGGTCTCTGAAGTGAATGGCCCATACAGGAATCCACAGCCCAGCTTTGGTGTTTTTACCACCATGCTCTGACCAACTGAGAAAAATCTCTAGAAAATCAGTAGAAAAAATCTGTAGAAAAATCAGTAGTAGAAAATTAAATACTTTGGAGCTGTTATTTGGCTTGAACTCCTAAAATTTGAGCAGACAGCCTTTTTATCAGGATTTGCACTTGCTGTATGAACTAGGAAGAAAAAAAATAGGTTTTAAAAGTGCTATTACAGTTTCGACCAAGATATTTTATTAATAAAGGAAAAACAGGGTAGGAGGAAAGCGAGGCTTATGTGTCTCTGTAATACACAAAGTAGTATTTTTTGCACCTTCATTGTTTTTGAACGTCATCTTGCTTTAGCTGAAGAAATTCTGAAATGGAGATGTGTTTGAAGAATTTATTAGCCATCAAGAGTTAATAGTTAAAAAGCCACTTTCTAGAAGAACAGGTTGGAAATGATGGAATGAGCTCATGATCTCCAGTCTATGACATAGAGATTGTTATAGTCTGTTAAATATTATATTTATGGGAATTTCTGGTTAGTGAAAGTTGGTCTGCTAACAGCTAGATTCTCTGTGTACAGAGTCAATTAAATGCTTAGCTGTACCGTATCAGCTAGGATGTCTTATTTCCTCATCAAAATGATTCTGGATTCCTTTCATTACTGTTTTTTAAATTTAAATTATTCTTTTCTGACTCCTGAACTGGTGATTCTATCATTAGGTACTTGGAGATGATCTCAGGTTGGGAACATTCTAGCTTGAATTCTGTAAGTGAAAGGCAGAAGATATTTGGAGCTTTTTAAAAAATCACAGCTGCTTAACAAGAATAAACTGAGACAGAGAACACAATCCTACTACTCGGTGGAATTTTTTTCAGTATTTTTTTTTTCAGGACAGGGTTCTCTTTATAGTTTGTGTTTTATCCAAAGGCCTCAACAGTTTATGTGTAGAACTATGTGTACTTCAAGTATGAAGTATCTGAAAGAATTGGATAAATAGATCACAAAAGAAGAAACCTTAATTGCCATGTCTTTCCACTGTCCTATTTGCTCATTATAGTGTTTTCTGATAAATGCAATTCCTACTCTTCAGAAACAAAGGGTTCCTCTTCCCTACCCCCATTCCTGCTCTCTGCAAAGCATTAATGCAGAGCACAATGCTTAAGCAGAAGTGACCTTAAAAGTTTGTTTGTTTGTCTGTTTGTTTGTTTGTTTATTTATTTATTTATTTGTTGTGTATTCCTACCCTGTGACAAATACAGAAACTAAAGGGATGAGTTATAGTGCACCAAATGGGTGATTCAGTTATGGTCCAGAATTAAGGGAAAATTGCTATAGTCATGTCCATGTAGGTTCAACCTAAAAAATATTTTTGTTTCTGTAAGAACAGTTGTTTTATAACTCAAAGCAAATGTCAGTGATCTAATGTAGATCTCCTGTGCTTTATGTGCCGTTTTTTGGAAAGCCATAGCAGAAGAGTGGAAGAAGCTACCTCTTTAGACTCTTCTCATTCAGTGCCATGATTAGTGAGTCCTAATGTGAGCTTCTGTGACTGTAACATTGCATCATAAACTATTGCTTGAAGTATGGTCCTACTTCTCAAGATATCATGAGTGTTAGCATGATTGTTACATGTTCTTGGTTATTAAATGGATCATAAACCTAATTTAAGGCTTTTTCTGTAATCCAAATGCCATTCTTCATTACAGTTTTTTTTCCTCCTGATGCTCCTCCGAGAAGGTGAGGGAAGGATTCATAGATATACACCGTTAATCTGTAAAGCAGATTAATCCCTGTGCAGTGCCTTCCTGCTAGTGTGGAATGGAAGTACATTTAATATCTGCTTTTTTGTGATCTGTTTGAATAGATTTTAATAAAAAGCTGTGCAGGTTGATGTAATTTTTATCCATATGGATAACAATAACTTTTTCTTGTGTGGTAAATGTAAATTGGTCTGTCTTGTTACTTAATTTTCCATTGGAATTATATCACAAAATAGAAGTTGCAGTATAGTTGGATTTGGGAGAACTCCAGCTGTTAATAGTAAGCCTCCTATTAACTGGAATAACTGAGGATTTGCTAAGCTTATCCTGAGATACTACCTAAGCTTTCCTTGTTTTATTTCCTCTTTAGATTAATAGGTGGATCCGATAACAAACTAATTTATCGACACTATGCCACCTTGTATTTTGTCTTCTGTGTGGATTCCTCAGAAAGTGAGCTTGGTATTTTAGACCTCATACAAGTAAGTTCTTTTTGCTGCTTTGTGGGTTTTTTTGTTTTTGTTTTTTATTTATTTTTATTCTAAATAACTGTAATTCCAACTTTGAAGTATCTTAGAAATTAAACATTTTGCTTGCATTTTTTTGGAAGTATTTGGAAGGTTGATTTTATACTGTGAACATACTGAAAAATGCTGAGTATTATTTTCAGATTGTTTGTAGTTTTCTGGACTGTCTTTGAAATAGTCATTTATCAAGTTGACAGGAAAGTGAGGAAACTATGTGGAGCCTCCTGAACAAAAACTATTTTTTATTTTAGCTTTTCGAGACCTCTTTTGGCTGCAGGTAATAATGGCAAAGTTCAAACATTGGCTGTACAAATGTAGATTATGAGAACTTCGACAGGCAATGCTCTGTATGTGTATATATATATTTTTATGTATATTAATATATACCCAGACTCACACACACATGCATGTGTGTATATCTGTATTCACTATAAATATATAAATACATAAATATGTCCAAAACATCTTTGGATTAAATTTTCCTTGTGGCTTATGATCTTTTGACAGGTATGCCTTAAAAAAGAAGGGCAAATGCTCCCCTAGGTATGTGTTCTGCACCAGGGAAATTGGGATGAGTAGGGTGGGGATTGGTCAGGAGGGAGAAGATCCTTAAGCCTAGGTTCTTTATCTCAGTAAGAAAGGCTCAACAGCACAAATGGTTTGATAAGATAACTGCTTAATAGAGCAGAGTAAGAAGATGAATGTAGATGGTAAATCTTAAACCCCTTCAGGTGCTGGCCACCTTTATGTAACACCCAATGGAGACCAGATGGATTTTCCCACAGTGCGCAGGGCAGAGCAGATCCTATGGAGAGAAGCTCTTCTTTTTTTGATTCTTTGAGCTGTTATATAATTTCCTCACAGGAAAACAACTTTTGCTGAAGAATATTTTCAGGAGAACTTCCTACTGCAATTTGAGGTCATGGTTAGGCCATGCAGGTGGCATGTTCACTGGTACCATGTGGGAGCTGCTTGCTGGCTCCTCTCTTGCAGTGAGCTGGCTGAGTTTATCCCTTAGCCAAGGAATTTCTGCAGCACAGGACAGTCCTCTGTGTCTCTTCAGGTTGTGTTATGTGGATGACTAACCCCTAAACATGCAACAGTCTCTTGGTCAGAATCAGTACAATCCATTCCTACAGTTCATTTTTGCCAAGGACATCATAGGTTATAGATTATATTAAGAAGATCCAGGCTGCTCAGCCCAGTAGAGCAGACAGGGCCTGTTCAAGATCACTGACTTCTCAAATATAATGTCTTCTGCAAGGCTTCCAGGTATGATTTCCTTCCAACACAGGGACCCATCAGGATCATTGGGTTCAGCTCCTGACCTTGCCCAGGACACCCCAAGAATCATGCCATGTACCTTAAAGCATTTTTCAAATGCTTCTCAAACTCAGGCAGGCTTGGTGCTGTGACCAGTATTTAAACTGCTAAATATGTCATTGTCAACCTAGTAACAAATATCATGTCTGGTAAGATGAACACTCCTAGGTCAAGAGGCCTCTGACTAAATCAGTGATTTTTTTCAACTTTAAACTTGCAAATAAGCAATTTCACTGATGATCATTATTTTCAAACAGAAAATAGTTTCACACCATGAAGTGATTTATGTCATTCCGTAAAATGGATCTCATATATGTATATTTACATATACTTATAAAACAGTAAGTATAACTTACTGTTAGGCCTTTCAAAAGCTTGCACATCAAGAGAATTGATTTATTGCATAAGTAAAATCTGTCCTGAGACATGGGACTGTATCAGTTATTTCACTGTAGAAGCACTGTGAGTCTCTAAAGCCCTACAATTCCCTGCAGACCTTTCATGAAGCTGCACAGCTTCCCACAGACACCTCCTGCTGTTCAGAACAGTTGTTCCAGTGCTGCTCTTCTGGACAGTAGATCCAGAAGAGTGCCTGCATGGGTAGCAGGGAAGGAAACTCTTCTTCTGGATTCTTACATCATCTTTGGTCATGGAACATTCTGCAATATCTGAACAGTGCAGCATTAACAAGGTACACAGTAGCTGTACTTGTTCATAGCAGTTTGTTGTACAGGGTTGCTTAGTTGCCTGTTGCATAGTGTGTCTACTTACTTGGAAGTGCCAAAGTATTTATGAACAGAGGAAAGAAGTATATTCACATAGACAGTGCTACCTAAATAGTAATTTCAGGTGTTGAAGCACATTTCTTGAGCTTACTACTACTCATAATTATACAGCCCCCGAAAGTTTTTGAAGTACAGAATTTAAGCGTTTCTCTAAAATGTTTTGCTTCTTGTACCAAAAATATTTCAATAGATTTTAATCTCCTAGTCTTTCTATTTCACATTTTTTCCAAAAATGCCTTAGTGTGTAATTACATGTCAACATAACTGTTTAGAGGAAACTGAAATAATAAAAACGCTATTTCCATCTGTAGAAATACTTTGGTTTTCTGACCTGTCTGATTTTTTTTTATAAATCATACGTTCTCACCACGGTACCTACAGCTGTTGAGAATTCCAATTTTTCTTAATCATTGCAGTTCAACCATTTGATTGTAGTATAGAGTATTAGAGATTAATATTCAATATTTGATATTAATTAATATTAAATGTTAAGAGTCTAGAGATTAATTAAATCTTTTTAATTTCTAGACAGGCTTAGAAGAAGGATCTGTTTAATCTTCTTAGCAGTAGCAGTCAGAATTAAATGGATCTTTTACTGAAAGAGGGCTCTCAGAAAGTTTATTACTTGTCAGTCCCACATGCAGTGTAGACTAACAATATATTCACACACATATTTAATTGAGAAGATAAGCTTTATTTTTTCCTGAAAAGTAGTGAACCATTTTTCTACATCTTTTTTTATTGTAGTTCAGGGATAATACAGGTAAGAGTAAGACATCTGGACTTTGTTAGGAGTCACACATATAATGAATTGTCTAAGCAAGTGGATATGTAAGGGACCAGTTTATGATGGAAAGTAAACTGGTGAAATTAACCTAGAACTCAGTATAGCAACTTCGAGATTTTTGTCATACAAACTGAATAAATATATAGGAGATTAGATTATGTATGGCATTCTGCAGTTCTTTCCGGCAGAAAGTTTTTGTTGTGATCCTTAGGATACTTTCAGGAATGCTACTTATCTCCCCATGAGATCCAGAGCTGTTTCACAGGTTAGTCTTGACCCAGGCTTAATGAATATGCTATATGTATTACAAATCCTAGACCCTGCCTGGGGTTTGATACCATCTTCAGCTTGGATTTCTTTGTTTGAACATCTAAGACAAATTCAGATTATTTATTTTTGACCATTTTCTTCCCTTTTTTTTTCTAAATGTAAACACCAGTTTCTTTTTATTATATTTGCTTACTTGGATTAGGAGATTGATCAGTATCTGCAGTGCTTAGGTTTTACAGTCTTCTGGATACAAAAAATTCTTGTCATGCTGTTTTAGTATCTTTGTGTTAGCCTGTGAAGCATAAGGTTTTAGTGGATGGAAGGAAAATACCTGGGAAAACGCAACTAGCTGCAGACTGCCATAAAGAAGAAATGTGTGTTTACAGTGGTACATTAACTATCCTATGGACATTAGAGCCCTGTGTCAGCTCTAAGAATTTGTGAGTGTCTTGGCCCATTGCTGTACTTCAAAAACATGAGTCAGCAAGCAGCGGAGTTTGTGAGGTCAGTCTTCTATGGGAAATTCAATAGAGCCTTTCAGTGTAATGGTGTTCAGTGAGATGCACGTGGGAAGCAGCGCAGCTTATGTAACACGTTCTCCTCAGTTCTTAACAATAAAGTATCCTGACCAGAGATGCTTTTGTGCTAATGAAATAGAAAACGGAGAGGCATATGACGGGGATAAGAGCTCTTCATGGGCAGATTGAATTACTTCTGTCCTCAGTTTTACCATTGCTGTTTGGTATGCTAAGGAAGAAGAAGGGGATAATCTTGGTATGAGTAACTCTTGTTGTTTTTAGTTCATCTTTTGTACCTTCTTTTGTTCGTATTTGACATTATCCATGCTCAGATACATTTAATTGTTTAGATGTTCTGAGTTTTCTGCTGCCCTTGTTATTTTCCTCCAAATGTATGATATATTCCTTTTTTGTTTTATTTGTTTGTTTTAAAAATAAGCCCTTCATTGTAATGGTTTAATGTTTTGACATATGGCTGAGTAGAGGGGGCTCCTGGCTTGCAAATATTCAATAAAAATTTAGTATTTTGTTTCATATAATTTATGCTGCCAGTGTGCATCTGTCTTTATTAAAGCATATTTCTTACAAAAGAAAGGATAGGGGTTTTCCTTTTTTTTTTCATGTTTTCTGTTTATATACATGGAGTTGTGCATGTTTTTTTCTTTTTACCATAAAAGATAGTAATTTCAAAAATGAAGCACAAGGGGGAGCTAGTAATTAATTGTGCATGCACCCTTATTTTCCTGCTATATCACTAATTTATTTATGTTTACTCTTTCAGTAACATCACAAAATGCATCTGAACTGATGTATGTGAAGGGTGTGTGTGTCCCAAAACAACTGATGTGTTTTCTCTTCTGGTTATTGATCTACAGGTCTGCAGCATCTGAGCTGCTTGCCACAGTGGGCAGTTCATGATTAAATTAAAATTCTGATGGAAGTGACTCTGATTTTATTTACCATTTTAGTTACTGAAGGCATCTTAAAAGAGGTCAAGAAACGTTAGTGTAAAAAATTTAGTTTACCTTGCAGACCAGTGTTTTAAAAGACCATTTATGATAGATGTAGACCTTGTCATTTCTGGCATTATTGTGAGCTCACCATCATGAATGGAAGATAGAGGAAATTTCCAAAGTTTCCATGGGAAATCTTTAGTCAGTGAAAAATCTCTGTGAAGGAATAGTCAAGGCCAGCTGATTTCCCTTAGATTAAAAAATGTTCATTGCACATTACTGACCATGCATTGTAAGCAGAGATTTTTGAGTTTATTTAGTGTGAGGGGGTTGATGTGTGGTAGGGAAAAGTTTGTAAGTAACCACTCCAGCAATGAATCAAATGTTGCTATAGAAGCTTTATCTATCTGGAAGAATGTCACAAAAATTAAACTTTTGTGTTGTTGTTGTGTGAGCATGTGTGCTGCTGCTCAATATATGTATCTGGGGGGATGTTTTTAGGATTCTTGAGTTGCCTTTGTTTTTAATGGGTTCCTTTGTTTTCCAAGGAACTAGATAGATGTTGGAGTGTGGGAATCATGTGTGAAGTTGGTGACTTTTATGAGGAATAGTGTCAAACTCTTAGCTCTTGTAACTAAAACCATTAGACAAAGGTTGCATTTACACTGTTTCCAATCTTCTTCTTGCAGCTAATATCAAACAGCACTGTCCTTGTAACTGCATTCTCCTAAGGTGCAAGGAAAGTAAGAGAATATCTTTGGTGATTTGTTTTGCTGCACATGGCTGCACATGTTGTCAAATGTGTAGTTTTTTCTGCTTAACATACAAGTTTTTTCGTTTGCTCACATCTCTTCTGTATAGAAAACTGTTATTATCATAATGAATTAACAACTGCTTGAAGAAACGATCCCTGCTTTGCTTAGCTTCAGTATAATTTAACACAAGCATATTCATTTTCTTAGTTAACTTGTCACCAAACCTTATTGTCTTGAGTCTACCTCTGAATAAGCTCTATGTTCCTAGTTTAAGTGACAGATTTGTATTTTGTTATTAAAGAATAGTGCTTATTCTAAATTCATGGATCATCAGTTAATTTGTAGTTTGACTTCAACATTTTAAAGACTTCAATAATAGTAGTAATAGCGAGGGCAAGGTGTGGTTGTCCTCTCTTTTACAGTGTGAGCAGGATCTGAAGACCAGCGATTAAGATGTAAAAGTAATCTTTGTTGGTAATGGCTACTGTTGGAGATGGCTAATGTCATGCATATCTGTTTCACTGGGTCTGTAGATATAAATAAATGTCTGTAGAAGCAGGACTTCAATCCACAAAGAGTGTAGGTGACTGGGGTTATATCCAGATGGCATCTGGTCAGCAGTGGCATTCCTCAGAGCTCAGTATTGGGGCCAGGTCTCTTTAATATCTTTATCAGTGATCTAGACGAGGGGTTCAAGTTTGCAGATGAGTTTTTGCTGGGTGGAAGTGTTGATCTGCTGGGGGGAATCAGACAGGCTAGAGTGATGGGCCAAGGTCAAATTGTATGACGTTCGACAGAGCCAAATGCCCTTGGGTCACAAAAGTCCCTCAGTGCTACAGGCTGGGGCAGAGTGGCTGGAAAGCTGCCCAGTGGAAAAGGACCTGGTGGTGCTGGTTGACAGTGTCTGAACATGAGCCAGCTATCCTCAGGCAGCCAGGAAGGCCAATGGCATCTTGGCTTAGATCAGCAATAGTGAGGCCAGTGACTGTCCCTCTGTACTGGGCACTTGTGAGGCCATGCCTCAAATGCTGTGTCCAATTTTGGGCTCCTCAATACTCGAAACACATTGAGGGGGTGGAGCAAGCCCAGAGAAAGTCAGTGGAGCCAGTGAAGGGGCAGAAGTCTTACAAGGAGTGGCTGGGAGAGCTGCGCATGTTAACCTGGAGAAAAGAAGGACTGAGGGTTCCTTATCTTTCTCTACAGCTATGTGAAAGGGGCTTGTAGAGATGCTTCAATCTCTTCTCCCAAGAAAGAAGAAATAGGACAAGAGGAAACAGCCTCAATTTGTGCTAAGGGAGGTTTAGACAGGCTGTTAGAAAAAGTTACACTGAAAGGGTTGTCAGACATTGGAATGGGCTGCCCATGTAAGTGGTGGAGTCACCATGCCTAGGGTTTTAAAAACATCTAGATGTGGCTCTCCCTAGACTCAGGGACTTAGGTTAGAGCTGGATTTGGCAGTGCTAGCTTACCTGTTCGACTAATTCATCTTTAGGTTTCCAACCTAAACAATTCTGTGGTCTGTGTCAGGACATGGTTTCTCATTCCTATTTTTCTGGGCCTAGGCAGTTTGAAATCTGGTGCCTCTCAAATACTAAGATGGGGTTCAGAAATCATGTGGAACAGAGAATCAAAATGAGTTTTTTGTCTCCCATATTGCTTCTTTAGGATGTTTGAGTTTAGAATTGAATAAAAAATTGCATACAGTGATATCTTAATAAATAATATTTAATGCATATTGTGACAAAATGGCCTTGAAACATATAAACCTGATTAAAATTTCCAAGAAGTTGCAATTTTTTTTTTCTCGCCATTAATAAAAGATCAATAAATTCTTACAGAAATTCTTTTTAACTTTGAAGACCCTAAGCTCAATCTTACATTTAACTTAGAGAGGTCTTGACATAACCTGTGTCCATAGGAGTTATCATTGGACAGAAGGAACTGTGCATACAGCTCTCTAAGATTGGAGTCTTTGACAGCACTCACCACAAGCACATGGTGATTGGCATTCAGGAACTTCAGGACTTCAAGTACAATCATCATTTCATTATCTGGACTAATTCTGGATGGTGCTCTTGGTGTACCGAAGTACAAGTATAAATGCCAAAGAATCTGTTTCAGAAACACCTAGAGCAAGGTGATGTACAGGCTGTGTCTGGCAGGGAGCATCAGTGGCTGGAGGTCAGCACTGCTTGGATTTTTCTACTTTATGCTTTTATATTCTGGATTCATAAAGGACTTCTTTGCCTGTTTATAAAGAGCTAGGCTTTTCTAACTTTATATGGTGATATGCCTGACAGGATCAGGAAGTGTAACATTTAAGACAGATGCCCTTTTTATCCTCTATTCAGTGTGTCTAAGTCAGGTGAAAGCTGCTGTACTGCTGCTAGAAGGGATGCTTCTGACAGTAGAGCTAGCAGTCTGGATAACTAGGAGATGTCTACAATGTAGTAATTATTAAAAATAGTAATGGGAAAAGCTGAATTTTTTTTTTATTCATAATTGAGTTCTAATGAAATGTGAAGGAGTACTTTGAATTACAGCTGAGAAAATTATAGTATAGGTTATGTTACTGGTTTTTCAAGATGTATCTGTTTTTTAAAACAGTGTGCCTTTAAGCAGTTTTAACCTAAATTGGCTTGTGCATACAGTTTTGTCCTCTACATAGATAACATATTTTGACATAATGTTAACCTCATAATTTCTGTAGATGCCTTTAATGCCTTAAGATCTGACCAGTGTTTAATTTCTGTATTTATTTTTCTCAAAGCTCACACCTAATGGAACTGTAGAGTTTTTGTTTAAGATTGATTGATTTGGTGCTTTTTTTTCCCTTTTTGCAGGTATTTGTGGAAACACTTGACAAATGTTTTGAAAATGTCTGTGAGCTGGATTTAATCTTCCATGTAGACAAGGTACTGTGATGACATCCTGTAATATTTTTGTGAATGTTTGGTTCAGCTGATACTTGGCATTAAGCTCTGCCTTACTTTCCAGAGAAGGGTAACAAAGTGGTGAAGGGTCTAGAGAGTAAGTCTTGTGAGGTGTGGCTGAGAGAGTTGGGGAGTGTTGAGGCTGGAGAGAGGGGGCTCAGTGGGAGCCCTCTGCAACCACTTGAAAGGACATTGTAACAGGATGGCGGTTGGTCACTTCTCCCAAATAAACACTGTCAGTCAAGAGGAAATGGCCTCAAGCTGGATACCAGGAAGAATTTCTTCCTTGAAAGAGTTGTCAGGCATTGAAACGGACTGCCTGGGGAGTGGTGGAGGCATCATAACCAGAAGTGTTCAAGAAACAACTGGAGGCTTAGTGATGTCACTTAATCGACATGATGGTGTTTGGTCAAAGGTTGGACTTGAGGATCTTGGAGGTGTTTTCCAACCTTACTGATTCCATGATTCTGTCATATCCGTGATATCAGTGAAATCTAGATTGTTTCTCCTAAAGTATTTCTTCTTTTACTTGAAAGCTGTTAGGGAACATGCCTTTCTGAGGAACAATAAAATAGTACAGGAGATTTCCATAGTAATACTGTACATAAAATTGTAAAACCTAAGACATCTAAATATTCTTAGAGTAGGAACTGCTTCAAGAAATAATGTGTTCAATTTTGTTCATGGTTAGGTTTTATATAACTCAGAACTGAAGTTGTTAAGTGTTTTCCAGTTAGGATTGGAAGTTGCCTTTCATATGCTATGATCATGTAATTTAAATGCTGTGTAGATCTTTATATTTAAAATCTCAAATAGACTTTGTCTTTTTTCAAGCATTTAGAAATAATCTTGTTTGAATATTCCCAGCTATAAGAAACAAGTGTTTTACTTATTAATCTAGTTTAGATAAACATCACCTTTCATTTAAAAGGACTTTGTCGTTTTTTGATGCAATACATAAAATGCTGAGAATTTAACATACAGAATTTATTCCTTCAGTTGCATTTTGTGCCTACTATTGCTTTCTGTGCAGTCACCTTTCCCCATCTATGAACATCTTTCTGCATCAGCAGCAAAAGATGCAAAAAAAAAGTAGGAGAGAAAAAGTAGACTGAAAATAATACCAAGGCAGGTATCTGAAAGAACTATTTCAGATTGACTCTGTTTCAAAATCAGAAAGTTCTTTTGGAAGAAACACTTGCACCTTGACCAGAGAGTGAAATGCAGATTACCTAGAGTGAGTGTATAACCAATACTTGGGTCATGAAAAGTCATTAGGTTTTCTAGTAATTTCCTTGAGTGGAACATGTTGGATATTTCCAAAACAACAGATTAAAGTACAGAAGAGTTTATGAATGGTTTATATATTGGCTTCTGAGCTTAAAGAATGAAAGTAATGCAGTCATTTTGTGCAAAGGAGCTTGATCTTTAGCCGAAGAATGCTTTGGCTGATATGTACTCCAAGCTGTTGCTCTGTAGCATGTTTTATTAAAGAGTATTGCTTAACATAACTTGACAGACAAAATATTTCTAATAATATGTAGAGAACTTAAGTGCTTCAAAATGTTGAATTTCTCAAAGACTATTTTATTTTAATTGGATATGAGATTATATTCCTTCTTTAAAATTACATATCAAATGGACATTAGAAGTTAACTGTTTCATTTGTTTTACTAAAAATCTGCTGAGAATCCCATTAAATTATTAAATGACTAGAATTTTTAAACTCTGAGGAGAATGGGAACTGTAAATACTAATTAGATAGTTTAGTAAAAATCCATTTTCACAACAGAAGTCAGTGAAACCTTGAGTTAAAAAACTTGGAATGTGACATTAACCAATACAGTGATTTTTAACTTGAGTGTAAATGAACAAAATAATTCAATATAAAGACATGAACTTCTGTAGTAATGCAAGACTGCCACCAGCTGTACAGTAGCATTAGTTGTGCAGCTGTGACTCATTTGATGTCCTCTCCATTCTTCCTTTTTTTTTTCCCCTCTCCAGTTTAAGTTCATCAGTATTATTGTAGGTCTGAGAAATAGGAAGATGCAAAATAGGAAGATGCATCTGTGAGAATTTAGACTGCTAAATTGTCTTTAAACTGCTGATAAGGTAACCTTGTCAATAAGCATGGTGCACTGAGCCTTCACAGTTAATGCATGAACTTTCTCTTGCCAGATATTTGTGGCCTGGCTTGTTAATATATTTCAAGTGTGCAAAAGGGAAAAACAGCAACTGCTCCTGTTTGATCTTGACAGTTATATTGGGTGCTTATTTGTGTGTGCTGTTTGGAGTGAAACCTTTGAAATATTTGTATTTTGACTGGTCTGGTATTGAGAAAAGTGAGGATTGGCTAAGTTATTTGAATGAGAGCTGTTTTGTGTCTTCACTTCTTGATGGAGCTGTGGGAGGTTGCTTTCTTGCAATTCTCTTGTGAGAGCTGCCTAAACCAACATTTTTTTCTTGTAAAAAGATGATGTGAAATGTAGAATAGTTAAACTATGTAATCTCAACAGCTGTTGCCTCCTTAGTAACATTTTATGTGGTATTTCTGTAAGGAAATATTTTTGTTCATCAGGTGTTAATAATCATGCAGGACTCAGCAGTGACTATAGTAACCTAGAGCCAAGACAGATGCTTATTCAAGAATATTGATACAGTATGAGAAATTTCTTTGGAGAGTGGAATATAGATGGGAATGAGTGTTTCTAATATGCTATAGCAGATGAGGACTTGGGGTGTCATTGGAGTGTAGTTTGTACAGGAGAAAATTTAACTTCTCCTTTAAAAGATCATCTGTACTACAAGCAGACAAAAAACTTGCTGTAGCTGGAGCAAGACATTTTTACATGTCTTGTGAGGAGGAGGTGTAGGTTTGTTTTAGTCTTTCACTGGTTCCCACACTGAGTCCAAGAGTCTAATGCTTTCTGATGGAAAAGGCATCACTGAAAGCTATTATACAACTAAAATAATAGAATGCATTCAGCTAGGGATGTAAGGGAATACTTCGTGTTTTTTCATGAGTTTTTGGCACCTATTGGAATAGCTCTGGGAGTATCATGATCTCTTGCAAGAGTTTATTATCTAACCAGAACACTGAACTATCCAGAATCAAATTTCTTGAAGACAAGAAAATGTGTTTGACAAATTTTCTTGAGAGAATTTTTCCTTGATACATTCCTTCCTTGATACATTCTTCTTCATGGTTTTAGAGAGTGTATCAAACATAAATAGGAAACACTCTTGATTTTTGTAAAAACACTTAAAATTGTTACTGCAAAACAGCAGTTTCAGGCTTTTTAAAAAGTTGGTGTTCTCAGCAGTCAGATCCCTTTTGGAATATAAGATGTCTATTTGTTGTGCCTTCAGTCCGTCACTTAAGTACTATTTTGAATACACTATTGGTGTGTCTTTCGCACTTCATTTCTACTTAATGTGTTTTTATTTAAGATGTTTTGTTGTTTCATTAGGAAAATAATCAGTGATTTTTTAAATAAGAAAAGATAGAGACAGTAATGTGTATTTGTACTTTTAATATATATATTTGCAGTGAATTTGCAATTTGAAAAGAAAAACAGTTACTGTTTATTTTTGTTTTGCTGCTGCTTGCATACAACCAAATATATATTTAAGAGGAGGGAATCAATGGATTACGATAGTTGCATAGTTTATGTAGTCAAAGCAGTGATTTCCTTGCATATGCAGGTTACCAATTAAAGTTAATGATATGCTGTTATTAAGAAAACCATGCCCTTTAGAAGAAAAGTGGGGCAACAAAGAATAGTCAAGTTTCTTTAAAGCCATCTGTACTCTGAACATTTTTAAATGCTTTGTGTTAGACTTCACTATTGCATCCTGAAAGTACAAAAATATTCAGAGAAAGGTAAGAAGCATGACCCAAGGTATAGTTAAAGGAAGAAGTTACATATTCTAGAGAGGCAAAGGAGTAAAAAGTATATAGAAAGAAAGGTTTTGGAAGAGCCCAAAGGGGTCTGAAGAAGAGCTGTTTTCAGCCTTTCTAGATTCATTAATTTAATATTTGTACAGAAATGCACTTAAAATTTATCAGGGAAACAAATTCAACTTTGTTTTTGAGGTGTGGCACAAAACCAAGAACTCTGTTGGATTTTGATGTACTAACTCTGGGTTATTTGAGATTTACTTCTATCCTTGATCCATGGGGAAACTGGGACAATGTCCAAACTAGTAGTTAGAATTAGGCTTTTGAGATACCAGATTCCACATGTTTATTTCTGAAAAGTAGAAAAATGCGCCTTGTCTTCAGATTTAAATAGTATTATGGGATTAAAATATTACACATTGCATGGTAACTCTGGACTTTTACTAGTAAGTGTGCAGAAGAATCCCTTTTAAAAAAGAAAAGAAAACCGAAACAAGTCTTTAATACGCTTTGAATGCAGACTCTAAAGCAGTGGTTCATGAACCAGGGCTTTCAAGGGAAGAGACATACTCAAGTCAGGGCTTCAGGGAAGAGGGATATTTTAAAATACCCATTTCAGTAATGTCCTCAGCTGGTTTATGTGCTCCTGCAGTTTGAGTCCTAGCTGTCAGTCTTAGCTGTAGATGCTGAAGACTCCATATTTATCTGGTATCACACAAATGTCAATTTTACTTCTGAGCCAAATCTTGGGATCTGTGCTGGGTGAGCATCAGAATCTCTTTCTTCTCAATTGTAGTTCAAAGTAGCATTTAGACATCTACTTGTGAGCAATTTGTTTAGTCTTGCAGGACCTGTTTCCTAGAGGTGTTACTGCTGTTGGTGCTATTTTGAACTTTAAAAATTGGATGGAAAATGGGAACAAAGAAGGAGGAATGTGGAAGTTGCTTAGTATTGATGAGTGGTAGAGCAGATGAGTTTGTAACAGAGCTGTGAACAAAGAAGGTATCGGAGAGAGAAACAGGAAATTATGAGCTTTGTTCCCAACTGGCTTTAGATTAAATGCTAACATTAACTGACTTACAGAATACGTGTTTCCCTGTATTGAGGTACCTAGACTATCTTTCCAGATTGTATGGAGGATATTTTGCATTTTTGAATTCTCTTTCGGTCTCTTTTAGGTCCATAATATATTGGCTGAAATGGTCATGGGTGGAATGGTTCTGGAGACCAATATGAATGAAATTGTCACTCAGATTGATGCTCAAAATAAACTGGAGAAATCTGAGGTAAGAGTGATGCAGTGTGTAGTTTCTAAACTGAAAAAAGGGTTGTAGTAAATGCATGCTATGTAACACTCTTAGTCCTTCATAACAAAATAAATACTGTAAGCTGCCTGCTTATAGTGCCAGAAATTTGCACTGTATCTGAGGGTGTTGTACCTTTCATCATAAGTAATAACTGCTTAGTCGCTGCTGATGAGATTTTGCTTTTTGTATCTAATAGCATTGTGCACCATTGCTATTAAGATACTTCTGTAGTTCTCTAAGTTTCTCTTGTAGAAAACCTTTTATTTCCAGCCTACTGGTTATGCTGGACTAGTGACTTCAGCAGTTAGATAAAATTAGATAAAGAAACAAAGTGTGTCTTCAAAGACTACATACTTCTATCTGATAGTATGCTTATAAGCACCTGAAATAAATAGCAGCAGTAATACTGCAGTACAAGAAAATAAATTGGACTGGAATGAATAGAATTTAAAGCCCAGTTTTAGACATTTCAAAGTAAATATGAATTAAGAAATTTTGATAATCTGAACCTTTGGTCTACAGAAAATGATATTCTGTATTTGCCCATAAGAGGCTGAGTGAGAGATCACACATGAGTTGTGGGAATCCTTTTTCAATTCAACAGTTACTGAATTTGTGTTTAGTAAAGACATTTAAATCAGGAAAGGATCTTAGAGTGACTTTATATTTGATACAGAATATTACTGTCCCTTTAATGTCACCATATGTGTAAGCCAAAATGCTGCTAATAAATGTTAGCTAAGTCTGTGCTGAATTCTAAATGATGAGAGTAATTCCACAGAGTACATCAAAGCAGTAGTATCGAAGTTTCTGAACAAGCCTTTGCTTGAATTGGAGACTTTCTAAAAGTGAGGTCAGCTGAGTAGACTGAAATCTTCCAGGTGGCATAAATATGAACTAAACAGCATTTTAGGAGAGGACCTAGAGAACTTCTTCGTTCTAACTGAAGTGCAATAAAGAGAGAAATTAATTTTTCAGTTTTTTTTTTTTTTGTGGTACAGCATGTACTGTTCTTCTGATTCTGCAGTCTCAAGCTGTGCCATCTCCATTATTTAAATACATTTAATTGTTTTGCACAATTCCCAAACAATATCCAAGAATAGGACAACAATACGTGAAAAATAAGAAAAAGCTAGGTATGATATTACGCAGTACCTAGCAATATACATCTGAAAGGATTCTGTGCAGACCTTGAAGATGTCCAAAGTGTTAATTTTAATGTTTTTCTCACACTCAGAATGAAGCACTGATCACGGAGATGAATATTTGGAGTTATTCCCATAAATTTTTACTATGTTTAAATAACTTCTGTATACATACATTTTTCCTTATTTGATAGAAAAGCAGCCGTGTTCCCAAAAAGTGAACTTCCCGAGCAGCTGTGTTCTACCATGTATTGTGTATGTATTGGCTTAATCTGAAAGCATTTGATTATGTAAATTCTGTTACCAACTCAACTGTGAACTAATCTCTGACTAGTCTTCTGAAACACATCAATTCACTGCACCCAGCAGCAATACCTGCTGTCTTCCATTGTTCATTAGTAAGTCATTCTTTCTATTAAGAGCTTTTAGTATAAAAGTAGGTGGTAGATGATCTGAAAAAAACACATAGAACTTGAAGTGTATGCAAAGCAAATAGAAACTTGTTCCTTTACATTCAGCAGTGAATTATAGAAGATAAAGAAGTAGCAGTGATAAATTAAAACACTTGGTGACTGGGATGAAGCAGAACATTTCACAGTCTGCTCACCACAAACACTTTCTTTTTCTTTAGTTCAGTGACTGTTTTCAAATTTAACAGTTACTGCAATGCTGTGATATGTCACAATACCTGGTAGTTATTTCCTTACATCATTAATAATTTGTTTCATGTATATCCACAGACACTTCCTGATTGCTATTTCTTTTCCTTTTGTCTTCTTCGATAAAGATTGTAGATCTTTCAGTATGTCTTTCCTGAACACATATTTTCAAGACACAAACAAATCCACATAAATCAAAATAAATAATAACTTAATAAATTTTGAATTCTGGTCACTGAGAAACCAAAACTAGTGGATCTTCTTAGTTTCCTTTAATTTAAAAAAAAACCAGAAATTATTATTGATGTAGTCCCGAGTTTATAGGAGTGCCACCTGTGCCCACAACACTGTTGCTTTAGTCCCTTTGGCTTTTAGACCACCATCATACCTCTTGCATTTACAAAGCAACTATCTTAAGGTTAAATTGCCTTTTCTTTTATAGCTTATATAGAAACAATGAAGCAAATAAAGCTTTAACTGGGTTATATTTTCAGAAATACTTAAGTTTGTATTGTGCCCATCTGGCTTTCAGTAATATACAAAATGTAGCTATTTAGTGTCAGGTATTTGTTTAGTTTTGCAGTAGGTTTCTAAACAGGCTTTCTGTTAGAATTTAGTGAAAAAGACTGAACGTATTAAATTCACATATATTTGAGCAAAGTTACCACCTCAAGGAATTTGTTCATATTTTCAACAGAGATTAATTAAACCAGTATAAGGGAGTCCCTAGCTTTGATTTGTGATTCAGCTAATATTGTCTGGATGGGCTACAAAGGAAACTATTTGTACCCTGAGCAATGTTGTCTTATATGCCTTATTTCCCTGCCTTTCAGTTTAGTGTTGTTCTGTGAATGGGTTTCTGGTCAATCCTAAAACCAAAGAATTATGGTGATAAAGGGAGGGAATTCTTTGGGAGAGGGGTCATGGGGATTTTATTCAGAGCTTCTGGAAGTATTATAGGTAAACCTGGGCTACCTCTTCTCTATTTGGAGAGTTCAACTGCGTGTGATTTAGACTTTTAAGTTGGGCCTCATTTTTTTCTGAACCTCCTGATCTTTTCTGGCTCTTTCCATTCTTCTCTCTTACAGACCTTTATCTTTCAGTCTCCCAGACAGGACAGGTAGACAAAGGTATTGCTGACTTTTAGAAAAAAATGTACTTTTAACAAAAAGGGAAAGCAAAATGATGTCAAAGGCAATAAATTATGTAGGCCAGACTCAAAAATTATGTGTAAAAATACCCATACTAGTCCTTGTAGCCTACTTTTTGTGCTAGTTTCTTGTAGTTCCCTCATCTTTTTATTGGCTATAGTGTATTTTACTAGCTTTTCATTGACATCATATTTTTTATTTTATTTCTCTTCCTGCATTTTAGAATTTAACTTTTCTTTGTATCATTGTTAAGCAAGGGAGTATGAACTTGCATGAATATTAGCCAAAAACCCCTGCAAAATTATTATCAATAAAAAATGTACACACAGATAACAAGATATGATGACATTATACAAATAACTTCTTTGTTGGAAGAATTTTGTCCCTAATAATCTAAAATATGTAGAATGTAAAATGTGAACTCTTTTGCTTCACCATTTAGTATTTCCGGATAAAAGCGATTTTACCTGCTTGCAAAGAGAAGTTCCAAAATAAACTTAATGAAATGTTAAAAATCCCACCACCAAAACCAACTGAAATAGTTCTGTATAGAGAGAATGAAATTATCAGTGCAATTTGTAAAGATGATGTAGAAATTCTGAAGTTGGTCATCCAGCCTTAAGTATGTTGAACATAGAATGAGAAGGGCTGTCAGCATGTACTCAACTTCAGACGTACATTTGCTGTCAGTATAATCTGAATATTTGGATTTTGCTCTAAGATATCCTGATAACTGCAGTCCCTGAACATGAATGTTAACAAAGAACAGAAAAAGGAGAAGGAAATTATATGTTTGAAATTCAGTTTATGGTCAATGTCACCTGGCATTTGTTGTTTGAAACATTTAGTTTAGCTCAACAGTTTGAATGTCAGTCAGTGTTAATGGCAATTCTTCAAAATTAATTTCCACTTGTTTTAACTCTGTGTACTCAAACTGCAGGTATTTTAAACAGGTGGAATCTTAAGCAGTTGAAATTTATTTAATTTATGAGTAGCTTTGCTCTTTACATTTCATGTGATCTTCCTAGGATATAGTGTACTGCAATACCGATAAGATTTAACAACTGTAACTCCGCAATTGGATTTAGTAACACTGAGTTGTAAAAGCATTAGCTAGAAATAGTTTTTTGGTAACATGCAACATTTTAACCTGCATTTGAAGTATGCTACAGCACATGAAGAACATCAAGGACGTGGCCTTCCTCTGCCTAGTATGTTAACTAACACTTGTAACATATAGTCTGTGTTTCATTGGTAACACTAGGGAGCTTGAGCTCAGATTTTTTTGGTTTGGTTTGTTTTTTTTCTTTTTCTTTTTCTTTTTGTTCAAAGCTACTTTTCTTTTTCTGTGTTCTGCTCACACATATTGTTTTTATTTTTGGGTCTGGCAATGAAAAACAAACAAAGAAATAATTAATCATTCCCATCCATTACTCCTTTTGTGATTCAAGTGCTTAAAATTTCTAAGAGTATGTCTTAAGTCTTCTTATCTGTTTGGCCTCATTTTGATATACTTGCAGACTTCATTTTGGTTTTTCTCTAATTATGTTCATTTATTTAACCTCATGAGCAGGGGACATGATCATTCCTTTATATTATGTATTGCATCCTTTCATGATTTCATATCCCTGCTGCTTTGAAGTCATACTTGTTCTGAAAAAAAGCATTGCTGTGAAACACCGGCAGCAGAGAGGTCCTAGTACCTCTGAAGTATCTGGAAAAGGGTGGCTTATTTTGCAGTGTTAGCCTTCATTATTTTGTTTTCCAGTAGGTTGTGTTTTTTCTATATATTTATTTTAGTGCTAGCTAGCTCTGTGTAGAGTTATTTGGGATGACAGTTGGAACAGTTTTATTTGTATATGCATATTAACATTGTGTGTGATGTGCAAGACTTTCCCCAAATGATCTGCATTTCTTTTTAAAGAGTAAAACAAGGTTGCTGGGATCACTTTGAAATGAAGTTGCCAGTTGGGCTTTCTAAGAAAGGGTGATGATAAGAACAAAGAAAATAGATTTCCGTAGTGATTAATCATGACCAAAGTAAATTAATGACAGCTTATGTTTCTCACATGATAGATTAGGACCAGTAGAGTAAAAATCCTGTTATTAAATGTGTCCATTTCAATCTATGAAATAGTGTCTTTTTGCATATATAGTATTGCTCTTTAGAAGTATATGAATATGTTTACGAGCATTTTTTGCAATAATGGAACCTAAAATTTTAATATGCAGCATTTCAACATTAAAGCACATCCTTCAACAAGAAATGAAATTTGAGAGTACAAAGGAGCTGCAGCAAAACTGTGTTGTATTGGCTTATTGTTATACCAACTGTATGCAATTCATATTGTCTTTCTGAAATTGCATTAATTATGTCTTAAGAAGTTTTAGTTTCACTTTGCTTCAGTCATTTGCTTGCTGTGATAGACGATTCATCATTCACTGCATGTTTAATGCTTGCTACATGTTTTGTTTTTTCAAGTGGAACAGGTTTTTCTTTGCACATCACCAATTTACCTGCTGAATTATATGATAAATAAGGCAGGTGTAGCTTGTTGAGTATTACAGTGAAAGCAGTATTAATCTGGTGCCTCTAGAAAATGCCTCGAAAGCACATGGGGCTGAAAGTATTTACTTGCTGTACGTTTGTGTTTGTAAATACAGTTCACTTCCAGGAAAAGAAATGGAAGGACTGCCTACTAGTTCACTGCCTAACATGCTAAAAAGGAGTGCTAAGGGGTTCAAATATAATAGCATTTGAATTCTATTAGTTATCCAGCTTTGGAGTTAATGTGCTTTTCAGTCACTTTATCCATTAGACAATTTTTTGTGAACTGTTTGCTCTCTTAGAAATGCTGTGTAACTGTATTGTGCTTGGTAGGGTGGACATTAATTGTGATAAACAGCATCCTGCTATGCATTTTATGTATCCACTATTCTACAAACCCACTTAATACAGAGGATTACAGGAGAAGAGAATGTAATAATTTGAAAATCTCTACTCCTGCATCTGATAGTGAAAGATAATGTCTGTAAAAAAAAATAGGTAATCTGACAATCACAGCAGTTTTGTCAGGGATCTTCACTGATTTTGATCCAGAATGGTCCTTATGAAACATGACTCCAAGCTGGGAGCTATGACTGCGTAGGGGGGTGGAAGGGCAGTGGTCATGTAAATTGTGGTATTTTTAATAACTCTCAATTGTGTCTCCATTGTATCTTATGCCATTGGGGCGGGAGGCAGGGACTGTAGGTCTGTATAAAGGGGATAGTAGCAGGTAGGTAAAAATAATGACCAGTTATACTAAAAATGTTATTTTTCCATTAAGAATAAGTAACTTCCCTTAAATTAGCGTAAAGAATCTCCATCCAAGTCACCCAGCAGACACCTCTCCTTTGAATTGCCAAGCATGTGCTATCATGTCATTACTTACTATATTTTTCTGATTTCCCTTTCAGTTGTAAATTGTATAATTCATTGCTTTTAATTAGTATTTTCATCTCAATGGAAAACAGTTTACATTGCCCCATTTTGCTTAATGAATTTTTATTCCATTACTGCAAATAGAATTTAAAGGATTAAAAGCATTTTTTGTTTTATCCAATATGACTTTGCTGGTAGTTACCTCTTGATTTAAAATTTGTATTTCCAAGTTCTTAGATGTAAGAGGACAGTGTTGGGCATCTTCATGCCATGTGTGCTGTTTTTTTAATAAATAGAAAGAAATTGCAAGGTCTAATACTGCTCCTTTAATTTATTGCAGATTCAAGGATACAGATTTTGGATACTTGCATTTCTTAATATTGCTAGTGTTAGGTCCAGGTTTTCCCCTGTAAGAATATACTGCTATTGAAAAAGCCTCTGAACTGAATGACCTGATAGACTTGGTGATGTTCAAGGAAATTAAGGAAAAAGAGGGTTTAAAAATACTTTTTTGCACCTTTTAAGTTTTAGTTAGTCTGTACTTCTGAGAACTGATGATTTGGGTTATGTCAGGACGAAAGTGAGAGCAAATCTGGTTACATTAGAGATTCAGTTTTCTGAGCTTTTTTTCTCTGCCCCCACATTCTTTTCCCAACTTTGGCATGTCTCACAGAGGAGGGTTTGACAGGGAAGATACTGTTAATAGATGACTCAGAGTTTTCTGGTCTCTGTTTCTTCTTCTGGGAATCATCCCATGACTAAAATATAGGGATTTGAGATGCTTTAGCCTTTCCACATAGATGGTTAGTTCAAAATCAGAAACTTTAATCGGTTTGTTTTGGCTTGGATTATTTTTTTGAAGAGAGAAAGAAGAACAGTAGGTAGGATTTTAAGTGAAAAATCTTACATTAACTTGACTTCATGTTTTTTTTTATATCCTTCCAGAAGGAGAGTTGTTATCTCTAGATACAGCTCTATGGTTGTGTGTGGGGTGTCTCTCTCCTTTTGTGCAGTAGACCAGATGGACACTGTGGAAGTCAGATATACTCCTCAGTAGTTTTACCCTACACTTGTAATGGATCTCAGTGAAAACCAAGGTTATACTTGGAGTGGTATATACATACCAACACTCTTTAATAATCAAATATGACACAAACTTCTCAAAGTTTTTCTTCCTTCGTTTACTGTATTTCTTGTTCAGAAATACTTTGTGTGCAAATAGGCTGATTTCTTCAGTCTTTGACAAACCTAAAGACCTTCCATTTCTGCAGGTTTAGTCTTTTTAAAAAGCCAATTCCTAGCATCTTGCTTTGTTTCTCATAGATTGCTCCTTTTTACTGGACCTGCAAGATGCCACACTCAAACTAGTAGATGTGGAACTCACGTGGTGATTTTTATTGATTTTGAATATTTTTGATCTTACTTTTAAAACATCAAAATAAAAGTTAATTATTTTTACATACTCAGAGGATTTGGAATATGATGTCTTTTTTTCCTAATAAATGCTCTTCTTTTGAAAATCTTCTGTGCCTTTTTTTTTCCCTTGCAAAAATAAAAATTATTTTTACTCTTGTGGCAAGTCTGAAGTAAAACCACAGCTCAAATTCTAAATCTACATAGAGAATCTGGACTTTTAGGAGGAACATTTCTGTACTTAAAATGAATAGCATGTTTTTTTCACAATATCAGTTATAGTAGTAACACTTACTAGTCTTGTTTTAATAGTTCTTAAAATAGCAAGGTTTTGAATAGGTGTTTTCAGAAGCAATATGGAAAGATGAATTTTGGTATGTCTTCAGGCCTCTGAGCTGTAAATGGTTAGCATTCAATAATATACCTCAGTGTATGTGTAAACTTGGCAGCTACTTTATCTAAAAGCGTAACTAAACACAAGTCAGTAATTCTGTTGTAAAACTTGCATGTTTATACAGAAAGGCTCTAGTTTTGTGTGCAAAGAGACTGCAGTAGAGGGCTTTAATAAAAAATAGGTGCTATTTAATTTTATAGTTTAATTTGGCATAATTGTGTTGTGTAATGCTCAAGGGGATGCAGATATGTTAGTGTATAATTAGTTACTGTGGGACAACAGATCATTCTAGTTTGTCCATAGAAATTATCTGTCTGCATGCTCTTTATCACCCACAAATGCAGGGTGTTTATCCTTTTCATCTTAGTCTAAGCCACCTTGAAATACATGTGTGTGTATATATATATATATATGTATTTGTATGTGTATATAGATACACACGTGTGTGTGTGTGTGTGTGTGTGTGTGTCCATTGATTTGACTGACATTCAGTGCCTTGTTACTTTGAGGCTACTTCTTCTGAATCTGTAACCAATGTTAGTCAAGTGTGAACCGTGTGAACTTTTAGAATAGCTGAGAGACAAAGGCAGCACATTGGACACTCAACACCTCAAGACTGTCAGTTCTATAATGTGCACATTACATGTGCTTGGATAAGCCTCCTGTTCCTTCCTCTCATACTTTTCCATCCATTTGACATTACATGTTTTACCATATAAAAAGGAGTATGTGAACTGTTTTCTCTTTCTGGTTTAATATTTCCAAGTAACCCATTTCATTCCAAACACAATTACCATGTGGTTTTTCTAATTGTGTAACCATGGAAATACTTGAAAAATTAGTTGTGTATATTGCTGGTGAATCTTCTTGTGACCAACTTTGCCTGACTTGCATTTTTCCTCACTTTATATACAGGCTGGTTTAGCAGGAGCTCCAGCCCGGGCTGTTTCAGCTGTAAAGAATATGAATCTGCCAGAGATCCCAAGAAATATTAATATTGGTGACATCAGTATAAAAGTACCAAACCTGCCCACTTTTAAATAACATGGCTACTCCAGGTAATACCAAGGAAGAAATGTACTAGAGATTTACTGCATAATTGTTTACTAAATAAACATGTCTAACTTTTACTGTTCTGATAACACTCAAGGTACTGCATAGACATAACCTGAAAAATCAGTGTGTGGAGTTGAATGTTGCTTTTGTCTTGTTTGTGAAATTAAAGGAAAGGGGTAGTTCCCACGTGATTTCTAAATTACATTCCTATGCCCTTGCAAGGCATATCACTGTGTCTCAGCTGCTGCAGTATTTTGGGGAAGTATTGAAGATATTCTTTACTTTGTATAAACTATAATGCTGAGGTTTTTTGTATATTCACCAAAGTCTATAATTAGTGTGTTCTTTACTTCTGTTTGTCATGATTATTTAATACTTAAGTGCAGATGTTGCATGAAAACATTTAACTCATGTTTTGTTTAAATAAAATCATAACAAACTGGACTTCGAAACACCTGTTTTTTGAAGTCTACTGTTTGCAATAAACCATGTTGTTTCCTAATCATGGAGCCAATTGACTATGTATAAGTACTGTTGTAGCAGACATTGATGTTGTAGTTTAATCTCTGAAGGGCTTACCCAGGGGTATTGTGCTGAACATGTTGGCTCTTTACTTTTCTCACAAAAGCTGTTCATTATTATACTAAAGGAAAAAACTGCCTTTACCGAAGATCTGATGACTTTTGTTTACATATACATGTTGATACTTACACAATCTGATAGACTTTTGCTGATGGTCTGACTTTGTTTTGGAGAAAAATGGGCCCTGTGATTGCTCTGTGTTGTGAGAAGCACAAAATGGGCTGAGGAGATTATATTTGGGCAGTTCAAACCTGTACATGAGAGTCTATCAAATAATGTGATAAAGAAAGGCACTCTGGAAAGATAAATGGGGATACTTTAATAGGGCATCTGTGCCTGGTGACATTTGTGATTCTCGGCATTGAATTGGATTTGAGAGACACATAGAATTGTCAAGACCTCAGAGAAATCTAAGTGCTATCACCTCTGCGTAAGTTGCTCAGCTCTTAAACTCTTCTGTGATTTAAAAAACATAAAAGGGGGATAGTGATTGTTTTTTATAATCATGCTCTTAAGCTCTGTGTGATGTACAAGTATGTTTAAATAAATAATAAAAACATCATTGGGATATTTAAGAACTCCTGCAAAGCCTTTTTTTTCTCCAAAAAAATACTTAGTCAATACTGTATATGAAAATGCAATAATATCAAGAACAACAGATTTCAGGACGAGTCTGAGAGGGACTGCACTACTTCAGGGATTTGGATCTGATGTAAACTGAGTGTTCTTTCCCTTTAGTTGAATGTTAAGACATAGTCTATAGAATCAGCTTTGAAGCACATCACGTTTTCTGTTTGATCAACAGTAACTAACATATTTTGGGAGCGTTTGAGAGAGAAAAGGAGAAAGAGAAATTACTTTTGAGGTGGAAAATCTGATACAATCCAAGGAATTTTAATGTATTTCTTAAGCGGAGAATAACAACTTCATGTATATTCTTTGTATTACATTTAATAAACATTAAACATTAAAAAAATGCTTTTGAAAACAGAGTTGCTCTCTCCAAACCTCTCAAAAAGAATATTTATTCTTCCAAATCAACTTTCTTAGGTTGAGGCTTCAAAAAATTTCAGGTGGCATTTAAGTAATTAACTGCCTCTTTATCATTTGGACCAAAGAAATTGAGAGAGTAAAACATGCCGGCCATTTTTGTTTTCTCCCTGTGAGGGAGAGGAATACTTAGTATTCCCAAACTGGACATTATAGCTAGTACAAAACTGAAACTTACCATTTCACCTGCCTACTTTTGTTTATCTTCTTAATGCTTGGCACATGTGACATTCAAAGTAAAGGTGATGAAACCTTTCCTTATTGTTGCCTCTGTGATGATATGGTTAGTTGTCCTGCCAAAGGAGGAATAGGACATTTTGAAACATGTGGTACTCTAACCTGCAGAATGTTCTTTTAGCTATTTGTTAAAGCAACTCAAAATTTCAGAAATTCTTCTGAGTCCTCTATTTTTGTCTCACTTTCTTCTCTCTAGTTCTTTTTCAGATTTGTAAGCTTATGTAGTTAAAACATTTTTCATTCCTTGCAGATAAATATTTTCTGTATTTATTTGGATGAAATACCCAAAAGAAAGTGTATCTAAGAGGCATCTTGACATGAAACATACTTGGGATTGCCTTCTCACCTGCCAATAGCCAGCCTGTCTTTCGTTTTAGTAAGATAGGTCTTCACTTTTAACAATTATATGGCTATTTTAAACTCTTTTGTTTTAGTTTAGGGGGTTTTAATAATGTTGTCTGTGCTGCTTTTCTCTGTCCTGATGTGTCTTCTTCCAAAAGGCTTTTTCTCTGGAAAGCTCTCCTATAGATACCAGGCTTTTCATGAAGCTTCTCTGTGACTAGCCAGCAAAAATTTAATGTGAGGCTGTAGCTCAGAGCTGGTGCTCCCTTACTCAGGTAATCTTCAGATGGGAAGAAATGCTTTATCAGATTTTTCACACTCCCTTCAAAGACAAATTCTTATCCATAGAAAGACCTCAATGGGAGGTAGCACTTTCCCCTTAAGTAAACACAGATGCTGTGACCATGTCAGCTTCCTCAGGGTAGCTGAACCTGTCTGCATGCCACCCCTTTGCCAGAGAAATACGTTTACTTTGCCTGGGGAGGTACTGTACTGCTGGGAAAGGGGATACTTGCTTAATAGAAATTATGGAGATAGTATCCTTTTCCTTTACCATCTACAGCTTGCCTTGTGCTACATTCAGATATTCATGGGCTTGCCACAATATTTATCTGCTTTTGTTCTTCACCTTCATGAGAATGATGTGCCTTTTGAATTCTTTCTCTTATTTCATCAGTTTGCTCTTAGCTGCTGCTTACAATTTAAAATGGAAACAAAATGTGGGTTCTAGATGATTAAGCTCTTGATTATGAATTTAAATGTTTTTAATGCTTTTATAACAGAAAAAACCCCACCCTTAGCAGATACAGGTGAGAAGATATAAGTGTTCATGTGTGGGTATTTGTATGTTTATACATGTATAAATACATAAATATATTTTATATATATATGTGTGTGTGTAGATATATAAATATATATAATATCAGTCTTTTGCAGATTGTTAAAAAGGGGAAAGTCATCTGTCAGCTGCAAAAGACAGGCAACTAATTTACCATTCTCCAAATCCATAGGGTCTGCCTTTTAAGTGGTGTTCTTAAGGGTACAGGTACCATGTGTAAAGAAATCACTGAAAGACATTTTTCCTAACTCCAGGCCTCTCTTAGAACGGCAAGATGGATTCTTCTAAACAAATAGAAGTGCAGAAAGATGATATTTCAGTAGGGTGAATGGGCATTATCATCTGCCTCCACAGACTTGGAACAGAGCAGCTAGTTTTCTTACTGGGGCAGGGGCAGTTAGTACTGCTGAAAAAGCATTTTGGCTCTTTTTTTGTTAGAAGGTAAGTATCTCACGTTGGCAGAGAATGCTGTATGAGATATCGGCAGCAGTACATGTGCTGTGCCATTGTGTTCCTCTCTCCTCCCTGGACACCACTCTTTTGAATATATTATTGGGGAAAGGGAAAATTTTACATTACAAGTGTTTACAGAATTCTTCCTCTTATTAAACAGCTGCTGCTGCTGTGATTCATTCTGCTTGGCATGGGTAGGTGGAGGAAAGTGTCATTTGTTGCAAGGAGAAACAGGTTCAACCTAAAAATTCAAATTGGTGCTGCCTTCCTTGTGAGCACATTTGACCTTTTCTTTCCAGCAGTGCATTCCAATAAATGCTAAAATTAGCCCTGAGTTTTACTTTGGTCTATGATAGTCAAATGAGAACTTGCTAAAGTTCTAAGGGTTACCTCATGAAACTCCATGATACAGAATTACAGCACATGTGGGGCATACTGAAGGAATTGTCTGCTTATAACTGTTACAGGAAAACAGAGCCTAGATCTTGCAGAAAATACATTTCTTAAATTTTTCACAGAATATTCATAATTTTTAGGAGGAACAAAGAAAGTGACCAAGTGCTGCCAAAACCTGAATAAAGGCAAATAATTAATTTCACAAAAAGTACTGCTTTGTTATTTGCTGGTAACAATTACTGTAACAAATTATAAATCTTTTTCCACTGAGGGAAATGATCTGTCCTTGCAATTTTTGGTTTTCAGTGATTACCTCAAAATACTCAGTCAGTGCTTTCATTCCATGGGCAAAAGCACAAAGGTAGTCACTCTGCAATGTTAGTTTGTCAGCCAGATCTCTTGTGTGCTGGTTTTGGTCTTGTGGCACAGTAGGAGTGCAGTCTGACCTGGGAGCAGCCCCAGGTCAAGATGTCCTCTCTTTGCACAGAGCAAATATGCCCATGACTGGAATCCTAGGGGCATTGGAGTTGATCCAGCATCCATCCCATGAGGCAGACTGACAGGCACACTTGTGACATATTCCACGGCTTTCCTGCCCAGCTGAGCTCTTCTGAGACTCAGCAGCACACACAGACTTCGGGTGTCCCTGTCTATGCTGGCTCTGCTGTACAACCAGCCAGAAGAGCTGCTGGAGGAGTGGAGCAAAGCCCTCTCCAGATTCTTTCTGAGCAGAACTATGAGCTTGTTACCAGAGCTGTGTATAGACACAGGCTGTTAACAACATCTGTAGGCTGCTTGGATACACACTTCTCTGTAGTCTCCTTGTTTTTTGTTAGCTTTCACAGGATTCTTCTTCTCATGAGATTGTTAGGACTCAGCCAGCAGAGCTGGTGTGGGACATGAGTTGAGTGCCACAGGTTGGGAGTGTGCTGGGTTACTGCCTGACCCATGTGCATGGTAGGATACCTGTGTGATCAGCGCTCTCCATGTGCACCTGAGAAACTTCACTGGTGTAGCCACAGTGCGTGGCACCCACATCTTCCCTTCAAAAGGCCCATCTGAACAAGTTTGACCAATCTGCAGAAGAGAGAGAAGCAAAACTAAAATGGACCGTGCATTTGAAGTAGTCATTATAATAATTTTCTCTGCTGATACATTTTAGAACAGCAAAGATGTTTCACAATTCAACCAACCATCCCATTCCCAAGTGAGGTACTGTTTCACTTCGTGTGAGAACTGTTTGGGTCAGAGGACAGAACTCACAGTTTCTTTCTGTTCCTGAGACACTGTGACATGTGTCATTGCTTGCCTGCCTCTCATACAAAATCTGTTTCCACAGGGAGGGCTGTCTGTGTCTGTCTGTCTCTATGTCTTTTCTGTATTTTCAGGAGAGGTACTCCTGCAGGAGAGGTAGTTTGCAGAGCAGCTTAGAAAGAATGCTGCCCAAAAGCCGTAAGAAAAACCAGTGTAATTAAGGTTGTAAAAGAAGAAGGAGTTAAACAGGTCATTTTATACTCGGGGAATAAAAGTGTGACAGAATTGAGAAATGTAGTGCAAATAATAGTGTCATTAATAACTAGTTATAATGTATAATAACTGTACTACTGTAATAGTATCATGTAAAATTTCAGTTTGTAAGAGTATAACAAAGCCTCTTGATCAAAATCAAGAGTGAAACTAACAGTTTGTTTCACACTTCAGAGTTGTATTTAGAAATTATTCTCTGACTGTAATGGTGTCTATCATCCACTTGCATTCGGGGTGCACTGTGACAATCATACCTGTTCATAGGAGGACACACTTCTGGAATTTCAAATATCTCTCCTCTCCACTCATCACTCCTTTCTCATAATTTTTTAGCCAAATGATTCCAAATAAAAGTTTGAATATGGTGGGAGGGCTAGAATTGTTAATGGACATGACAGGGCTTTTAAGTGAATTCTAAAAATGAAGGTGCTTCACTCACTTTTTCCCAAGCTGATCCTCTAAGTTTTACCTTTGTTACCAAAAATGTGGTAAAATAAAAAACTCCTTAACACAAGTAGTATTAAGAATCAGGCATTTCTTATTTGGGTGGATACACAGGGGCATAGCTCTTCCAAGATCTGTGTATGCTGGGTACAGGAATGTTTCTGTTTTTATGCTGTGTTTTACACACATATTGATTGTCCCAGAAAAAAACATGATAATCATTTCCCCAAAATGTTTCTCCAGAATGATAAATGTGTTTCCCTTCCCCTTTATGCATGTGTTCTTCTGTCCTGGGGGTCTCTCTGGTGGTCCCTGGTGGTCATAGACCCCACTGTTCCAGGTGACCTGGCTGAGTGGACAGGGCACTAGGGCTGGTGAACTTTCCAGAAGAAAATAGAGATAGTCCATTGCCAGAAGACATGCTAGTGGCTTTTCACTTAGTCTTTTTGTTACGTATAAATACTGTGCCAAAGGTTTGGGAGTTCGAGTGACATTTAATGGCTGAAGACCTGTTTAGAACACAGAGTTTCAGCACATGGCCAGTGCAAATATATTACAATTCTTTTCTGTCCCCAAGTTAATTATTACACCATATGTTTTCTTTGCCTTAGCAAAATTGTTCTCTTTTCCCCTCCCTAGCTTCTGAGTTTCAGTATTAAAAAAAGGCTCACTTGGAATTTTTGTAGAGGTAAGATCATCATCATCATCATCATCATCATCATCATCATCATTATCATTATTACTCTTCTTGATTTAGCAGATGAGGGGTTTGGGGAGGCAGTTTCAGTGGAGCACTGGTTTACACGTAACCTGATGGACAACTCGGGTTCACAGCTTTACGTGTGGGTAGACCCTGTAATTCACTTGGTTACAGTACGCATGGGGAGCTGCAGACCCCTCACTTTAGCTGGAGAGGGAACTGCAACTCCAGTGTTTCTGTGCAAGAGACCACTAAACTTCCTTGCTTGACATCAGGCAAGAGTGGTTTTGACAAAATCCAATAATTTAATGGATTCAAATGAAAGAAATAGAAAACCTGGGAATGTGAATAGAAACTGAAAAAGGGCATTTCTTGGCAAGAAGAGAAAAGGAGTTGAGCACAGTTTGGAAAAAGCGATTTGAGAGAGAGGTGATGGAAAAAGTCACGGGAAGGAGGGAGGCACACAGAAGCCATATGTAGAAATTTCTGAATAAAAAACCCCAGAAATTTGTATCCCAGAAATGACTCACAAATGTAGGATGGGAGGGTAGGAATCAAGATGCTACTGGAAGACTCTGGCATAAGGTAAAGTTAGAGAATTGCTGTATGAGAAAATCAGCAGGGGCTGTGGCTTTGCTGCAGAGCCATTTGACTGAATGAACAATATGAATTCCCTTAAGCCTGTGGGAGAAATATGGGTTAAGTTCTCTGTTTAGATGGCTCTGAAATGTCTTCTGCAGGTGGACAGACTTTCCATCATAAATGAAATCTTAATACCAAACTCACATTGACTTGATTTTGTGAACACAGTAATATAAAATACATACATACATATGTACATACATATATATATATAAAATCAATTTTTTATGATAGAGAATTTGCATGAATTATGCTAAATATATAATATTAAATTATTAATTATGTATAATTATTATTTGTATGTAATTCTAAATATATATTTAAAATTATATATAATTATAAATTATTAAATATATAATATATTTGCTAAAGTATACAGGTCCAAATGAAAGCGGTACAGCTGCTTAGGCTTGGAGTGAGCACATAAAAGTTGTGTTTTTATTAGTGCATTGTTTTAGTATAAACTTAGAGTTAAATGGTACGGCATGGCACTTTCTGGTTATGGAATTGTTTGGGTGGAGAGACTGGTAGAGAGACAAATGTGAATCAAGGTAGGGCTGTAGGAGTTACTGCTGATGCTTACGGAGGAAAATGGGATCTGATATAGATATGGAAATTCATTAATGTGACATTTCAAAGTTGTGTAGGAGTTGTGTGTGGGACGGGGCTTAAGGGGGAAATGAGATAGATGGGTAAATAGAGAGAAACACAGATAAAAGTACAGTCATTTATTATTCTACTACTTTTCAGAACTCATAACTGTGAAAGGCACCTTGTCCTAGATGAATAAATCATAGCCTTACTTACATGGCCTTACTTGGCAGTTTTGTCAAAATGACTCTGCAGTGGACATAGTGACCAAGAAATAAGCACAATTGTCATAATTAAACTTAATTTATCATGGTTTCTTTGCAGCTTAAAACAAACCTTCTCCTACAAAAAAACCCCGAAAAACAGTACCCACACAAAATTTCCATTCTAGGCAGCCATTCTTCTCCTTCCTCTGGTTTCTGTTGAACAGAGTCATACAAAAGTAAAGCAGTCAGGAAATTGGAGTTGTAGCTGTCTAAAGTGCACTTCTGGTCTGAAAAATCACATGCCCCTAATTAACAAGTAATAGGATACAAAAAAAACCCCAACCAAACAAAAAAACAAAAAAACAAAAAACCAAAAAAACCCAAAAAACCAAAAAAAAAATCCATGAGAGGTTGTGAGAACCGAGATACTTGTATTCCTGGATTTTGTGTTTGAAGTTTGGGTTGTGCTTGAATATGTTCTTAACTGCCCCTTTGAGTATGAAAATAATCTTGAAATTAGTAGATCTTCAAATGTTTTTGAGTTTGAGGTGGTCTGAGCAGGTGTGACTGGGATGTTTTCAGATCTGTTAGTGTAGTAGAACACTTGTCGAGCTCTGCCACACTCAAGCAGTCATACCACTTGTAACAGCAAGGCAGTGTTACTTCCTATTGTAGAGCTTTGTAGTGACAGCGTAAACATCCTCACTTAAAGGAGATTGAGGATTGTGACCTAAACTGTTTCAGCTGTGATGATTAATTAGTGCTGCTAAGAAGGAGGCTGTGCTTGGGGAAATGAAGGATAAGCACACTGTTTTTTGAAGAGGTTGTAGAACTTTTGGCACAAAAATATTCTATTGTGACTCACTGGATTAATTAGAAACACACCATGTTTATTTGTATCCCTAAAACTAATCAGCTAAACTTATTCCTCCTCTAGGAATATTGAGATGCATCTTGTGTTTCAGTGGATCACAAACAGAGGCTAACATTTTTGTGCTCAGCATCATTGTTTATTTAGAAATGTCACAATTCTCTACCACATAGCAATTCCCAAATGCAATCACTTGTAAATCAATACAGAGCAGCTTTTTTATCTGGAGAGAGGGGCATCAATTCAGCAGATTATGAATTTTGCAAAATTAGAGTTTTGTATAAGGTGTTTGGTTGTGACTATAGCAGCTGACGAGTGAATCTGAGCTGACAGGAATTTTTAATGACAGTTTTCACTGCATGCAATTTTTGCTTAAAACCAAAGGAAGTACTGGTAGCACTGGCAGCACTGGTGCATGGACAGCTAAAGCCCGGAAGTACAACAGTAGTTCCAAATTAACAAAATGTCATTATCTACTCTGAACTTCTCACTTCCAATTTCTTTGCAGGAAATCTTGAAAAATCTTGGGTTTCTCCCTAAATGGCACAGGAATAATTTTCAAAGTGGGTGAAGTTTCCAGGCACTCCTCCTAACCTCTTCTAAACTGTCTTAAGACACCATCTTCCTTACTAGTTAAACTTGAAAAATACCTGTCAAGTCCTGTTCACTAAAGATGAAGTCTAGTATTTATTTTTATCAGACATTTCCCTAGTGAAACACAAATGTGGGAATTCAGGTAGAATGAAGCAGCATGAAGACCTAGATTGTGAGGAGGTTAGTGGAGTTTAGCAAGACGTTTCAAAGGTAGCCACACTGAATCAGACTTGCGTAAGAAAGTTCTGTATGGTAAACAGCTTTTCACAATTGAATCCTAATGATACGGAGGTTTACTTCAGGCCTATAGTGCAGGTTTTTTTCCTCCTTTGTATGTCAGCTGATAGAAAACAAAGGTGTGTTTGTACAAGTTTTCACTTTTCAGAATTGTTTCCAGTTTCTGTAATTGAGACAGATCATGTTGGATGTGAGTACATTCCCTATTATATAAATATGTGATTTTGAAATGCAATACATTACAGTGCTTGTTTTAATATGAGTACATAAAAACAGCTTGTTCCCTCAAGACCCAAACAAACAAAATATGTTCTGTATTTACTTCATGGGTTCAACCACAAAAAATTTGACCTTATTTGCTTAGTTTTTTTCTGTCTGAAAACATGCAATATCCAACACATTCATCTACTTTATATCAAAACCACTATAAAAGATTATTTTTTTCCCCCTCAATATGTGATATCTCAAAGTAATAGAAGATGGACATTTTAGTTTACTGTATGGTGCAAAAACAAAAATCTAATACTTTCAGAAGGTAGGGAAAATTCTGTTTTAAGTGGCACTTAATGTTATATGGGAGAAATATGCCTATGTTTATAGA
Source organism: Cyanistes caeruleus (assembly GCF_971803275.1). NCBI lineage: Eukaryota > Metazoa > Chordata > Aves > Passeriformes > Paridae > Cyanistes > Cyanistes caeruleus. Next base: position 22,145,336 of record NC_141732.1, read on the forward strand.
TGCCCATTATTTGTTTATAAGAAGCATTTTATCTTTATATAATTCTTCATTTCCCTCCCATTTCATTTAAGTTATGAAGGTTGTAGGGAGAGGTTAGAAGCCAGGCTTATAGCATCTGGAGTTTTTTTTTTCCTTAGTCTTAAGCACCAGGAAACAGGATCAGGAAATCCAGAGCTCTTACCATAGAGAATGTGTTTTTCAAAAAAAGTCACGCTAGTTTTAACAGAGTTGAACTTTTTGTTTGGGACTGCACTCAGAATTAGTGGAAACAATCAGTGTGTATAGCTGCACACTGGGAAAGAAACCAATAAACCTACAATTTGCATTTCTGAGACCAAGCAGTACTGATCAAACCAGCTTCCTTGACGCCCTTGTACCTCTGTGCATAGATCTGTGACCAGAACAATGGAAACTGAAGCTAGATCTTGCTTTGAAGACAGGGCAGCTTTATTTGACTGAGTTTTTTTTAATGGGACTAAAGGTTTAAGCAAGTTTCATAAAATGTCCTGAAAGTAAGATGAGGGGCTGAACCCTGTGATCAAATTTGCCAGTGTTGCTCCATGCATTTTTGTACTCTTTTGTATTCTTTTGGGACCTCTGTAGTTCTGGAAGCCTGTTTGATACTACAGTTTGCACAAACTCCTCTAAAGAGTGCAAAAATTAGCAAGGACTGGCAGAGTGATCTAAACAAGTCTGTTTCTCCAGGGTCAACCTCAATGACAAGCTCAGCATCATTTTGAAACCACATACCATATCAAACCACAAAATCCTAACATTCCTAAATGGTTCACAATATGGCTGTGTTTGCAAAGACAAGAAGGTCCACTAGACCATGTTTAAAACACCTAACTACTACTGTCCTAAACCAAGGTTCATGAAATAACTTTGGACCTCTGCTTATGGTGTTCTTTTTTCTAGTTAGAAATCTGTTTGCAAACAGAAAAGCTCTTAGAAGCAATCTAAGTTAAAGTTCTTTCTTTACACAGATAAAAATCCCTGCCTGTAATCTGCCCAGCTGTAGATGAATGAACTAATGATATAGGCTCTGTCTTAAGGAATTGCAGCTCTCCATCTACCTGCTTACTTTGGATTGCCTTCAAGACGTCAGAAAGAAATAGTCAAACAAGATTTAAAACAGTAAAAGGGGATTGGAGTGTCTTTCTGCTACCTGGATTTCATGGCCCAGCTTCTTCTCCAGTGGATTTAAAGAGCTAGGCTTCTGAGAATCTATCCACCCAAGCAACGCAAGACATGGAAAGGATGGGATCATGGAGTGCATGGAATCACTAGGGGGTGCTGAGAAAAGAAACAAGGATTAAGTGTTAAAAAAAAGCACAACAATCAGTGTCTGGGTGGATGTGTCTTCCTGAGCACATTATGGCATCCGGTTAACCTTGTTAACCACTCAGTGGAAAGGTGGCAACGTATATGTCAGCAGGACAGGTGACTCCTGAAGATTCTGCATACTCTGAAGCCCCTACTGGCCTGGGGCTTTTTAGGGTTCACTAAGCATCCTAACCTGGGGTTTGGTCCCTTGTCAAGCCAACTGACAGTTGCAAAGGCAAACAAAACATTATTAGGAGCGTCATATGAATAGTACATTATATTTTGAGAAGGGTAAAGGTGTACTAATATTTCTAGTCCTAAATTAATAGGATTAAATCTAAAACAAATTATTCCAGTTGAAAAAGAAATGCAGACCTAGTGTATGATATTCTCAGTTTTCCTGTTAAATAGAAATAAGTGAATAAGTCTGCAAAAGGGAGAATAATATCTCTGGGGATTTTTAGGAGTGGTAAGGCACCTACATGTTGCCATGTAGGAACTTTTTTCAGCTGAAACCTTCCTTATTTGGATTTTTAAAATGTATTCTGCTCCTACTTTCCACACAGTGGGACACGTGTATTGTTTCCTGGAACTGGAATATCACCCATTCTTATCCAGCCAGCTTTAGTCAAGCATTACTTTCAAGCAGCAATATCCCACGACAATTTAATCTCAGGAAATAGAGAACCTTTATGAGAATGCAGTTCCTAAAAGATCTGAAATTGCTATTAGAATAGCAATGTTCCATGTGCTTGCTGAGACATGGTAAGTAAACCAGAAGGAAAGACAAGCTATTCCATGAGCAGAAGGACTAGTGAAGCCTGATTTCCTCCAAAACCATGCAGTCTGACACCCAACACCAAGCCAGTTTCCCTTCCAGTGTCCCAGGAGATGTGTGTCTCAGTAACTTGAGATCTTTCTGTGCTTCCATTTCGCCACTTGCCTCTATATTCTTGTCTCTTTTCCCACCCTCTGTGTTCACCCTGAAGGGACAAACACTGGCTACAGTTGAGAACATGCTAATGAGCCAGGCAATGCCAGGTGCCCAGGGGACAGCCAAAAGCACATGGGATGGATGGCCTGCCACACCATGCCAAAGGGAATGGTGTAGAGCAGTTCTCTCAGCAAGAATACTGGATTTAATTTGCTTTCTCTGTAGATACAGAACTACATGAATAGTTAAAATTCTTTGAAATGTCTGGTTTTATCACACAGACTGAAATGGATCAACAGATTCAAAGATGAGAAGGAGAAACTGAAAAAGCTTTCTTAGATACGCTGATAATTTTAGTGTATCTGCCATTTAGCATTGGTAAGCATGGCTTTAGCTATTTGAGACATCTGGATGACATGTAATGATTGTAGTAAGGAAACTCAGAAATTCAGTGGATATGAAGTTTAGCATGAATACCACCCAGCTGCCCTCTCATGTTGTAGAGCTGACGGGTTCATCTCTAAGTTAGTAAATGGATGCAGTGTCTGCTCTTATTTCCTTAGTCTTAATGATGTGATGTATAAAGAGCTAAAGTTGAGCTCTACAGGTTCTCTTCTTTAAATTTTTGCTCTGTTTAATAGAGCAACCAGATCTATCTGGCTTTCCAAAAGACATATTATTTAGAATTGGATAAATGTATTTAGGGATTGAAAAGTTATATTTGTTTCCTTCACCCCGCCATGTGAACTATGTTCTAACAAATAAACACAAGTACATGAAGTAGTTTTTAAAAATATTCTAATACATAGTGTTTATAGGAGTTGTCATGTCATAAGCACATTGCATATATTGTGAACATATCTAGGAAAAAGTGTGCTTTAACCCTTACAGAAATACTAATCCAGCTTCTTTTATGAATTTATTTCCTTCCATTATATGTAATTTTTCTTTCACTATGTATCCTCATATAAGGCAGTGGTTTATTTTAAGTCCTTTCCAATATTTCTTACTCGGATTTAAACCTTGACTCGTTACATCTTATGTAATCTGTATCACTGTAAGTGCTGTAATTTAATTTCTCTACAGAGGTCTTTTCATCTTGATCACATTGGGATAGCTTTCTTCATGTGCCTAGGCCAATTATATTAAAGTCTCAAGAACCAAGACTGTATGCTTTGGAAAGTATCTGTTTTAACTGGATCTGAAAGTATAAGCTATTCCATACAAGTAAATGCCGTGTAATGGAACCATAAAAATAACTAACTTGAAAGATCCAAAATTGTATGTGCTTTTCTTGCAGCTCACAGAATAACTTTTACTAATTGCTGGTACAACTGTTACAAATAAAATATGTTTCTGATTCAGTTGCTTGCTTTTTTTGGATGACAAAGTTACTTAATAGGCATACCTTTGTTTTCAAAGAGATTAAAAATTCTGGAGAATTATGTACCTATCTACCTATTTATTGTAAAGAGAATCAAGCATCTACCTGTTTCAGCTGAGATGCTTGATTCACTCTCTGAATGCCTACAGCAAAGCTTACTACTTTGTGCAGGTGAAAAAATCTGATTTTTTTTTTCTATTCTTCAACTCCTCTGTTTTATTCTCTTTCTTCTAGTATGGAATACAAAAGGTCCATTTGTCTTTAACAAATTAATGAATCATCCATTGTGTATTGTGTATGTCCATTGTGCCTTTTTAAAAGCCTGTAGTAGTTTGCAGTTTTAGTAGCCTCTAACTGTTGCTTCTAGTCATTATTTTTCAGAATTTTTTTGTAGCCATTAGTTATTGTTCCTCCTCATTATTACCTTGCCTTACCTGCCTGGAGAAGGGCTCTGTCTCAAAAAGTCACAAAAAGTTCTTCAGAGCTGGATAAATTTTATCACACATGACATCACTCCTTTATAAATTCTCCTGCTAGGTCCCATCATTCATGCATGATGGATTGCAGATTGCTCATCAATCTGAGATTCTGTGTTGACTGCTTGTGCTAGTCTCCTGCCTCTCTTCTCCTGTCTTGGGAGGACTCAGCCTTAGCAATCCTTGAAAAGTGAAAGGCTATGACAGATAAGCCCCAAGACAAAGCAGAAGTGAAAAGGGGCTCCTGAGATGAGTTGCAGAGACAGATGCAGTGTAGAAAGTGTGAAAGTGTAATTCAAGACAACCTTGTGCTGCTTCTCAGTTTTTTATAGGACCTGGAGCATGCCAATGCATCCTCAAACATTATCTCTGCCTTTCCCTGACCTCTGAGCATACAAAAGGGTTACTGGCCAGTGAAACTGGCTGTGCCCTACAGCTGTGTAGCTTAGCTGTGTTTTGATGGGTTTGGCTTTATTGGTTACTGAATAATGACAACAGAACATAAATTTTGGTCTGTGCTTTCTCCCCAAAGCTCTCCATTCCCAAGATTCCCTGTCTGCAAACTCACGATTGTGGTCTTACTCTCACTTTCTAACTCAGATAAATTAACCACAGGATCCCTGAACCCAAAGAGATCTCATGTCTTTCCTGGTATTACAGCTGAATGAACCTGATGAGTACATCAGGCATTTTACCGGACCAGTTTTCAGATGTCTTCTAAATCTTCATCTACCCTGTGCTGTCCATTGTAAGTAACAACCATTTAATATGTAGAGAGTCAAATGACAGGTCTTTTTGGATGCTCCTAGGCACTATATACTGTATAATATTTCTGAGAAGTTTGGGCATGCAGCCAGTTTATTTAAAGGGAACAAACACTAGGTTAAAGGTTTCTCTGTTAAACATTCTAGCATGATAAATGCTAAAGTGGTAAAATGCTAAAATTTTTTTTTTTTTTTTTTTTGGATCGAGTGTCTCTAAACATGTGGTAAAGTCAGCATTGTGCCTCTGCCAGCTACTCTGTTTTTCTTACCATGTACTGGCAAGGAGTCAGTGGCTCTTTCAGTATATCCTGTTCTCAGTCAAAAATAAAAGCTTGCTATGGACTGTACATTGTGCAGGAGCCTTCCCAACCATTCCATAAATCCTTTACCTTTTTTTCACATGCAGATGGTTTACATTTTCTATTCTCTCTTATGTCTGCATTGGATAAAGTTTTTTATCTTACAGTGACTTGAATTGAAAATTAAGGACCCATCCATTATACATACCATTACACCATTGTGCCACATTTCTTCGTTTGAGAAAGAGTCTGAGGAGAACTCAGTTCTAAGTTTATTACCTTTGCCTTAGAAATCTTAGGACTTTGTAAACCTCTTTGACATGAAGTACTCGTTGGAGGCTCTGTAAGAGTTAAGAATCAATAAATTATGTGGGATTCCTTCTGCACTTTCTAGTCAAAAACCTCAGAGGTGGAGGATAGTATTTTCTTGTGATTTTCCTGGCCTCAGAAGAAATTGTAATATTGATGTGGTTCAGAAAAAGATGATTCCCATTTGCTCCTCCAAAAGCTTTCTTTGTTTTTATACTATAACAAGATGAGTGCCTTCTTCAGCCAGTGCTGACAAGAGGAGGGTGTAGGCCCCATGCAAGTTATTAGTTCATTAAATCAGCAGTCTAAACACAAAGTTTAGAAGGCAAAGTCATATCACTTGCAGTAATTTGGCTTTATCCCAGTATTCATTATAAGAAACAGTTTTGTTATGCTAACCCAGAGTTTGGTCCGGCTTGCCAGCCCTTGAAGATCTAGATTTTAACTGGGAAGAGTTTCATGCTAGATTATCACTCAGAAAATGATACTGCACAGGCATTGACAATCTTTACATGGAATTTAGAGATGCAAATAATTCACTAAATATGGATGAAAAGGAGGAAATTATCATTTCATCATTGCTTCTCCTTTTACACTCTAGTTCTTTTTTAAGAGGTTGGGGCTGGGGGCTGGGGGATGGTTTATATTCTTTTCCTTTGCTCTCACAGACCATAACATTGCCTCAGCACAGGAGGGGGTGAGCAGCTGCATGAAGGCAGGAATAAACAGTCAAGACTGAAGAAGGACAGGAAGTTTTAAAACCAGTGCTGTCACTAGAGATGTGTAAGATGAAATTGCACCTTCCACAGAGCTGAAGATTTGCTGACATACCAGAACTCTCACAGAGACATTCTGTGTATGTGCATATATCACATGCCCAGAAAGCACAGAGCTGGCTGCAGCAAAAAATCCAACTGGTGAAAAAGTTCCAGCATTTCTATATATTCTTCTTTTCACTTTAGTTGAAGGGTCTTTGCTGAATTCTAAATGCTTCACTTCAAATTCAGAGCTTTGTAGATTTTTTTGTGCCTTTTTAAAATAGTTGTAGTGGTTTATGTATATTTTAAGTTTAATTTCATTTAAGTTTCATTAAGTATCATTTTATTATATATCTGTTAAAAATTATTTTATTAGAAGTACTCTAGATATTTTACAAATAAGTATATTAAACTTTATTCAGTAAATTAATTACAGAGGGTAAGAAGTGGTAGTCATTATTCAATTGTTCACTATTTCATAATATTATTTCATATTTCATATTTTAATTCATATTAAAAATTATAATATGACTGTATAGAATTAAGATGTGAACAATTTAAAACACATTTCAAAATTTAAACAACTTGGAAATTATAGTCTTGAATTTTTTTATCATTTTTTTAAACTTTTGAAGTGTTTTTCTCTATATTAAGTCAGAAGTATCACTTTAATATTTCTCACCAAAATTAGTGTTTCCTGTGTTTTGCTCAAGATATACACATATTCTACCTCTGCCATGTAGCATTATTTGCCTGGGTAGGTGTTCTAGCTAATAGCTGTTCCTGTGAACTTCTGTCTGCAGTGGGCAAGAGTAAAGCAAAGGATGCAGCCTTGAGCATGCCACCTCGGTTGTGACAGGCTTTTGAAGAGTAGGTAAAGAAACAACAGAATAAAAAAAAAAAAAACTCAGAGGAGAAGAAAAAAAAACTGTGATATCAGCATGCTGGATGCAAACCCCTAGTATTATTTTGGTACTTACAGTCTCTGTTACTGATTATTTCGTGCTTACCTGTTTTTGTGGACCTCAGCAAGCTGTGCACTTGCACAGCTTTTCTTCATTTCACCAGATGGTTCCAGTGAATTTTATGGTCGAGATCTGATTCCTGGGGCTATTATAGGGACTGGTCCTTTCTCTGTGGTAAGATACTTACTTAGCTCTACCCATTTTCTCATACTGCAGTCATTTTGCTGTGGCGATCAATTTTACATAGAAGAGGTTAGATTCTTTTGTAAACAACCATGAAAACTTTCTAGGTTAACTAAAGAGAAGTATGTTTGCATGAAGCATTCAGTGTAAAAGCTGTAACATTCGACCTCTAATAATTTATTTTTTTGGTTATGAGGCAACAGTCTTTCTACAGACATTACATCATGTAATGCAAATAAGGGATCAATCATTCAGAATTTCCCTTCTTTTTTTCCGCCCCTCCTTTTGGAACACTATTGTTCCAGTTCTCTGATTATTTGGACCATTCCTGGAATTCTTGCTTTTAATTTAAAAATTCCAGAAGTGTTGTTGTGCAGCTTGTCTGCATCTTTTTTCATAATTGCAAATGAAATAACATTGCTAGCAGAATTTACAATATAGAATAAAAGAATCTCTAACTGTCCTAACCAACTGTGTATATTCACATCCAGTGTTTTCTTTTGAAAAAAAGCATGTGCATAAGTTGTGGCATTTTGTGAAGGTATCCTGAAGTCTAGTTCAGTGTCAGATAGCAGAATAGTAATAATGTGGATATACTCAGAGCAGCATGATGCCAAACTTTTAAACAGGGATTATTAGAAATGTATGCTCCTTTAGCTGGCAATATATATGACATTCTTCAGTTAGAGACACATGGACACCTTCCTTTTACCTGTAACATTCATACTTCTACATGCCTTCATATCACACTTCTTTCCAGTTCCAAACCTGTCACTTAGTCCCCACCACATGACCTCTTTCCCCTTCTGCAAATTCAGGAAAGCCCTTTTTTGGCACAGCAGTCATGGCAATGGCAAGTGTTTGCGTGGCAAACCACTACACCAGTCATGAGCAGTGCCCTCAGATTTCTGCATGTGAGGCAGGTTAGGTGGTACATGAGGCAATAGGCTCCTTTTGGAGTCTGTGACCCATTTTCTTCAGACTGCTGGTAAGTAGTATTTCACATCGTGGATGATAAAAATTGTGAGTTCCACTACAGTACTGGATATATAAGCACCACTCTAATGAGAGTTCAGGCAAGGAAAACTAATGGATGCAGAAGTGGAAGATGTCTCTCCTAGGAGAACTTTCAGCTTGGCCCTATCTTCCCTATACAGTGGTTCATTGTCTCATTGAGCCCTGAGCTTCTGGGCTAGTGGGGAATCTTCCTGAACTGATCCTCTCTGATGGTACTTGGAGATACAGCATGGCAACAGAGATATCAATAAACACAGTTGTTAGGCAAAAGAGCTTGTTTGCAGCTTCATGAGGACAGTCATGATGTTTAAATGAAGTTAACATTCCCCATGGTAAAGTCTTTAGCTCTTGCCTACTATGATCACATCACTTTGTTTTAGGGTTGACACAATGAATTTGGGAAGAGTACTGAGATAATTCTTGGGATACACTCCAAGCTTCATTATTTCTGCTACATACCCACAGCAAGGAATCATTAAGATTTTTGAAGCAATCCCTGACTGCCTTTTTATGATACAATAAAGTACGTTTTATGCAAGTGAAGTGTCTATTATGTGAGAGAAGGAAAAGAATGATTAAGCAGTGTAACAAAAGTGGCATATTGCCAGGGCTTTGGCTCACTTGCACTTTTTATAAATATAAATGTGTTAACTAAACTTTGAAATATTTTCTTAGAAAATATTGTCAGTTCGACACATAAAATCCACAGAAAGTGACTGTATGCAGTAGTTCTGATTTTGAGGTGGAGTCCTGAATAGCTGCCTTAGGTTCAAAAAGTTTGTTTGGGATATTTCCCCTAATATTCTTTTGAAAAACTACTTCTTGTTGTAGAAGATTCTCTAGCAAGGGGATTAACCCCATAATATACAGAATGTGATCAGAGGGAAATAAAGAGACTGAGAATGGTGTGAGCAGCCATTATGGTGACAGTAACTTGGTGTGCATTACCATTCAAACAGAATTATTTAAGGGAAAGTTAATTACCAAGGGAAAAGAAGACTTGTACCAGGAGAAGCAGCTACAGAAGAGGTAATAGAAGGGGCAGTGCTCTTTCTTTGTAAGGTGGATTGTCCACTGTGCTCTATATTGCTTTTTACACTTAACAATGTCTTCCTGGCCCAGAGAAGTAGTGGTTAAATACTCTGCACCCATATGATACCAAATTAATTGCATTGCTCTCTATATAATTTCTGGACTAGGAGCCACCCACTCTCTTTTTTATTTCTATGACAGCATTGGCCAGGGATTATGATCCAGAGAATTGCAGAAAGATGTTGAGATGAGATCTGCATTTTCCCTTTGTGCTTCCTAAGTCTAAATGCAGTCAAGATGATAGGGGTCAACATTTGAGATTTCCATGTATTTTGAAATTAAGTTGGACAGATTATTGTAAAGGTTTGGGTTCTAATGTATTCTTGTTTGTATCCAGCTTTAAGAAACTGGTCACAGATATCTCTTTGTTCAGCACACAGATATCTGTTTGTCTCAGCCTTCACCTGCACAATACTTGGGGGAAATCTTTGCTGAATATGTTTTAATGTAATCTGTGTGATATAGGGGTATCCCAATTACATGTTGTGTGTCATCTTTACTTTGAAATGTGTTATCTCTGATCTGACCAAGGTTCAGAAAGGGGAATCAGCAAAAGATGTGTAATGTAACTCTGAACAGTGGTTTCCAAAAATTTGCTGCAATAGAAGGCCAGTGCTGGTGTCATTTTTTGACAACCCTGGAATTATTTTCTTGCCTTTCACAATTCCTTTCAAAATCATTCTGTGTTTTAGTACTTTCACTTTCCTTGTTGCTCTTTCTTCTGCATTTTGTCTTAATTTATGGAAGAATACCCTCAGGGTATTTATAAACTACCTTGGTTCAGGGTAGTTATAAACTACCTTGAGATGAGTAGTTGCTGCTGATGTGTACTCTCTATGCTGAGCTTCATCTTTGTCTATCAACCACAGCAGGAAAAACCTTTCCTGTGAAGTATCTGTTTATAACCTCTAAGGTGCCATCAGCTGAAGCAGAGTATGGAACAGTAGTCAACTGAAGGGGAAAGAGAACACTTTGTTCTGTTAAAGAAAGGAAGACTTCAGAGTTCACATTTTACTGGCACATACATTATTTTGTGCACATGGTGAGGGAAGAAGTCATGCAATGAGGGACCAAGGGAATATTAAATGAGTCAACGGATTGAGGAGGTGCTTGAGGAGAGTAATCAAAACCAGGAGAGTTTGTTACTTCAGAAAAGGAAACATTACAAAGAATAGACTGTTCATCCTGGACATCATTTGAAATGTGCATGAAATGGGTGTGGGTTTGGTAATACAAGCTGAACTTGCTTGACAATCTTCCAATAGCTTCCCATGAGTTCCCAGAACAAAGTTATTTAAAACTTCTCTTTTATAAATGAGCCTATGATAATCCTGGTATAGTTATGTTGGACATTTTCATGGGCTTTGAGGTTTATCTCTCCTGAAGTGTCAACTTCAGGGGGTGGGACATGGATCTTGTGGGGTTCCATTTTAAAATCTGGTTAAAATAGTAGCTGGGATCATACATCCTTCATTCCTGTCAGAGGTGACCCCTCTGGGAAAGAAATTTAAAATCCATTCGTAATGCAAGGGACAGGAAGAGAAAATGTGTGCATGTCCTGTGATCTGTGATGTGTGCAGTGGTCCCTCCAGAAGCAGGTGGACTGATGTGAGGACAAGGGTGGTGCACGATGGCTGTGAATGAGATTTAGTGATGTGCTGGTATTTAAGATGACTCCAGGTCAGTATGATACCTGGGCAGTACAGGAATTATAGTGAGCCAAAGAGTTCCTTCAAGATGTGAATGAAACCAGTTTGGAACCACTGTGAGGTAAGAGTATTAAGGACTAAAGTTCACCAGAAAGACATCAAGAGTTTTTTCTCTCCAAGTTACCGAGTGTATAATAAATTTACCAGAAGTCACTAGCTAACCCTTTAACAAATAATTCTGGCATGTGAGGTCCAGTCACTGCAGCAGATCATCTCAAAGGCTTTCTAGGCGGTGGGAAGGGAAGAATCTTGGGGCCCCTCTTGAGTGGCTAGCACTACAAAAACCTGCTCTTTTGCAGTGTTAGCATTGAGCTTCTCGTGGCCTGAAGCTTTGAATACTTTTCCAGGGTGTCCTTGCCTTTTCCATGGTATTTGTTTTGGTTTATCTGCCTGCTAGGCTCCCCTCTTCCCTTACCTCACTACTAGATTTGCTAATTTCAGTGAAGAATGTGGCTAGCAGCCCAATTGTGTATTTTATCAATGTCATTCTGTCTGTTTCTAGAACAGGCTAATAACATATGTTGCATGCACCCAAACATTCTCAGGTTTAACTTGTCTTAGTTTTCAGTCATTCTCAGTTGTGGGTTGGGTTTTTTTTGGCACAGAGACTGTTTCTGTCACCCTTGTACCAAACACAAAGAGTGGGATGCTCCTTTTTGTGACACATCCCTCACAGAGATTTGATAATTTCATGGTTTAGATTGATCATACCGGTACAAGTTCCTCATCTTGGCTTTATAATAAAGCTAGCATTCCTGCAGTTTGGGTCCATGATTCAGAAATTATCCCCTGAAGGAACAAGTGGTGTAGCCTGATGTCGTTCCAATTGGGAACGGCTTTAAAGAACGACACTGACTCTCAAGGGAGTCACAACACGAGAATTCCTCAGTTTATTGCTTCAGGCCTGTCTTATAGACAGATACGTGGAAAGTACAGAAAGGAAACTCCTATTGGTTAACAAAGTGCTACATCACCATCATTGGTCAGGGGGGGCCCATCACCCCCCCGGCCTTCTCCTGCAAGAGAAAACAAGACTGCAAAACAACACCTGCAAGGTTGTTTAGTGTTTCTGAGAATTGTTTTAATTCCTTCTCATGAATTTCTCAGGCTAGCTCTAAGTCAGGCCTGAGAGCTATGTGGCCTGTAATAACTACAGGCACTCTGGTTCAGATTTAGCATCCATAGCCTGATGCCTTCTAGGTCCTGTGCCTTCCTACCATTTCTCCTCACTTTGCCATCAGCTTGGAGTCTTCTCCTCACTCATCTTCATGTCACTACTGCCATCTTCCTCAGAGGTGCATCCTGACTGTGCTCTCCTAAGACTTTTTCCATATCATCTCAAAAACCACCACAGTACACTTAGGAGTTGCTGGCATGGGTCAGCCTGCAGTCCCACACAACCCTACTAAAACAAAGATCAGAAATACTTCCCAACTTTATTATTATTACTCAGTTGTTCTCAATGGCATCTACTATATCATTAACCCTGAAAGAAAATCCTGCTTTTGTAGCTCTAGCTTTTCCAACACAGACAAAAGCACTGAAGTGTTGTATTAGGGTTCTTCTTTGTTTGCTTTTTGGGGGTTTTGTTTTGGGTTATTTCCTTGGGGTTTTTTTTTGTTTGTTTGTTTAATATAAAGAAATACCCAAAAGGCTCATCCATATCCTTTATTCTATTGTGATCTTTTCTGTACCAAAGACAGTGTCTAGTAGTTAGCAACATTATTATTTTACACACATTAATTTAAAGTGAAAAATGTATTCATATTCTATTGTAAGTAGGGACGTCCTATTTCTGCATCTTATTTTATGACACGTTCTTTGTAGAAAACTGATTTGTACAAGAGCTCAGGGTGCATTTCTTCCTCAGGTACATCCATACAAATGATTTATGAGTTATATTTTGTAATTTATTTATTTTGAGCCTCTTCCATGATGCATGTTTTCTTGAGATAGGTCACGTGTCACCAAGTGTAAAGATTTGCCAAAAATATTGTAACTCCTTGCCAGCCAATCACACAGGCTTCAGGAGGGATTTTATTTTAATTGTCTCATTGGATCAGAGCATTTGGAGATAAGATAAGGCGAGATTTAGGGTTTGTCAGAGCAAACCTAGCAAGAATAAATGAAGACCTGCAATGGGATTGCAAGGTGCACCACAGCAAGAATTCTAAGCAGGTACTCTGAGATTCCAGAAGAACATACTAAGGGGTTAAACTGGAGACCTGCTTTATTCTGTTTATAAATCAGGCTCAAACCTTAGTACATTTCCTCCAAAGGCCTGCCAGAAAGAGGCCCTGGAAAACAGGCTGTCTAGGGTCTGTAGGGATATACAGAACTCTGGCCAATTTGATCACAAGTTGACACACAGCCACGTTCTGCAGTGAAGCACAGGTTTGTTGGACCAATAAAGAAGGGAGTGTTTTGTAAACTTCTTCAAGAAGTCTATCTTTCAAAATATGATACCTGGAATCTGGGGATAAAAATGATGTGTCAGCTTTATATCTGTTGGAGTCTTGGGTGTTTAAGTCTCTGTCAGCATGGGAATTCCCACCAGTAATCCTCAGGTCTGACTGGTTTAGTGAAGATTTTAATAGGAAGAAGAGTGTGGGGGAATAACTGTAGTAATTTCTCAGTAATTTTTGAAAATCTGACACATCTCAAAATGTGGCAAACAGTTTATAATCTAAGAGGACAGATTTAAAACAGTATTTCGAAATGTGAAATATATATACTTTTTTTTGTTTTTTTGATGACGATGAGCCAGCAGGGCTTGCTGTAGATGTGCAATAATAGGGCTCTCTTCAAAGCTAACTCCCACCACAGAAAAATTAAGCAATTTCTTAGGAAAATGGGCTAAGAAAGATTAAGTTGACATTTACAGATATGGTAACCCTAAAGAAGCAAAGCTGTCAGTACCAAGTCCCCAAAGCATGTGCATTTCCAGGGAGTTAACTTTGGGTCAGTTGTGATGTCCTGGACCTCTCTCTTCTGTGTCCTGGACTGAATGCCCATCAGTGGCTGGTGTGCACAATGTGCCCCAGGAGAGAGGCTTCAGAAGTCCTGACAAAAACTGGGCATGCCCCACTCTTCTGGGCAGCTGGACTGGCTGGCACCAGCCTACTGCAGATGAAGAGGTTATTTCCAGCAGGAACAGCCATGGCTTTCTCTTCTGCTATCCTCCTATCCTAATAGGAAAGGAAGCCAGATGCACTACGGTTCTGCTTATTTCCCTTTCAGCTCCCTCTGCAGCTCTAGGGCTGAAGTAAGCTTTGTGAAGCATTTCCTGTACTTGGCTGTTTCAATCTTAGGCTTGCATACCATCCAAGAGCCCTCCTCGCAGCCAAAGCAGATGAAATGAGAAGAGACACATGGGTCCTTGATCCAAATCCCCTGGTCCAGCTCCATGGGTGAGAAAAAGTTTACAGTATCCCAATACATCAATTTTTCAAGTTTTACTTGATATTCCTCCTAGAGAGCTGATAAATTTCAGTATGACAAGCACTCGGGGGACAAGTACTACATTCCTGGTTAAATTCAGTGAAGCTCCCAGAAAAATAATGGGCATCTGAAAGGTTGTAAAATATATAATAAAAAGAGCTAACGATTTTTAAAATTACACCATTTATCATGTTAAGCAATATCAATCTACTAACCACTTCCATGCAGTCAGGCGGGACGCAAGCCTGAAAATGTTGGCATATTTGGAGAGAAGCTGATACCTCTACAAGTTGTTTTTAAGTACAGTAATAATCAGAAAACATTAAACTTCACAAAAGAAGAAGTTAAATGGTTTCTGGAACAAAGTTTCATGGATACACTCATTCTTTTTTTATTAAAACTGCAACAATTCTCTTCCAAAACTTCATTCCAGAGTGCATTGTTCCAATGGGTTTTTTTCTTGCTAAGCAGACTGATGAAAATGTGATGTTTCCTTGCCATATAATCTCAGTTGCAAGACTTGGTTTATCAGTTCTATAGACTGCCTGCCAAAACTTCAAACCCAACTGATAGTATTCACCAGCTATAAAAAAAACAAACCAACAAACTTATAAAAATGCAGCCTCCTTAATTGTCATCTTCTACTCATATTCTGGTTAGTGGCTTTCATGTCAGCTGTGTGTACTTCTTTATTGTGTTCCATACTGTTCTGTGGATCTCTTCACATTTCCTCAAAATGCTTTCCTGTCCCTCCCTGAGGAGGAGGAGGAGGTGCTTTTCCCATGTTTCCTACCTTCAAACAGGGCTGCAGGTCTGGCTGGCTTCTTTGAGCACACTCAGCTCTGTGGAGGGAATCTTCAGCACTGTGACTCTGCTCACGAATTCATCTTTATCCTATTTTACCCACACCATTTAGGGACTACTCTGGTGTCCTCCACAAGCAGAAGTACCCAAAGAAATACGGTTTGCTCCAGGGGCTATTCTTTCTCCATTGGTGAGAGCTGTTGCTCCTACCCAGCTTTTGCTCTGCAGATCCAAACCATCCCAGTAGTACATAGATCTACAGAGGCAGTCAGCAAGGCCCTGGTAAACATCTCACAGCTGGCCCATTAAATGAGAACAGAATTTACAATTTTTTGCATGGTTTTGTTGTCTGCAAGACAGAGGTGGCCTGTCAGTCTGAAACACCAAGGAATATATTTTAATTAAAGCATGGGTTAAAAAACCCCTCCAGTTATAGGTCATAGATCATTAGCAATAATGGTAGTATTTCAAGCATGCTTCCCTGCATAAAACTTTTTAAATAGATGTATAACTTGTGGTGAAAGGAGTTGATCTGCTCATACACTGACCACCACAAAATGACACCTCAGTCAAAACCATTAAGCTGAATTTTCAATTTCATGTTTTTTGATGACATTGAAATGCTTGGTCAAATGTGACCCTTGTAAATTTGAAATCTTCTCCACATTGCCTTTCTGTATTGCACCGTATTGGCCAATTAAGATAGTCTTGTTGACACAAATACAGATCTATGTTCAGTTGCTACTGTGACAAGTTTTAAACTGTATATCCACTCACAGCTCTCTACCAGGAATGAACAAAGTCTCTTGAGGGCAGAAACAGTGGAACACAGTCTGATGGTGGATTTGGTTTCTGCTTGTTTGTTTGGGTTGCCTGTTTGTTTGCTTTGTGTTTTTGTTGACTTGGTTAGGCTTGTTGATGTTTTTTTCTTACTAGGTAGAGAAGCATCATTCTTTCAAGTCTGGCTCTAGTTACTTGGTAACAAGTATCAGGAGTGTTGAGTTTGATACTGAAGATACATACTCCATAAAGAATGACATAAAGTATTCATCCAGGGTCCATAGGAAAGCCGAGAACTTCTTAATCATGTCCAGACAGAAAATAAAGCTCATGCTTTGTTAATCTGTATAAACTTATTTACAGCTATGCTAACTGTGCATGGTCACCTGTAGCTCACACTTCCTACTTCAGATGGCTGTGAAACATCCTGAAGTATTCACTTATTTGAACCTTCAGAACAGCGGTGAAAGTTTGCAGCTTCAGCGTCTTCCATGGAGTAGCTCCTGCCACAGATGCTCCCAGGCATTACAACATTTTTGGCTCTGATACATTATTGTTAAAGAAAGAGAATAAATTATGAAGAACAAATTACACTTTGTCAAATGAGCAAACCAAGGGTTTTTTTAAAAGGGGGTGGGGGTGGGGGGGGCTGGATTTTACTGTACACCTGGATTCCTCATGCCTAGAAGTTTTGGTCATGTAAATGCAGAAGAAATCAGGCACTTTCCCAAAATCTGAAGAAGAAACATGATCAGTTCTATTAAAAACAAAATTTCAGGAGTGCTGATCACCCTCGACTGAAAGCTGGAATTGCCATATAAGCCATCACTCATTCTCATATTAGAATGAACAAACCACTAAGAATGTGATTGAGGGGATCATCTTTCAGCATAAAAATCATTTCACATTGCTTCAACATGTGATTATCCTTTTTTTTTTTTGGCATTCAGTAGATATGATTTATGATGACATTACAATACTTTTTATGAAAACAATACTATTAACCTTAAAATATTGAAAAACTTTAGGGTCACTGTAACATTTTGCTACTTGAAATGTGTCAAATTTCTTGGCCAGCTGCCACAGTGGCAGCTGTTGATGTGGAAGTGTTGTTTACCTTACTGCACCTTACTAGACAGTAGATGCCATGCTGTCAGATTTGACCTTTCTCTGTTGTTCAAAATTTAGGGGACACCAATAGTACTTTGAACAGCTGGCTAGGATGGCACAGACCCCATCATCCGAAACAAGACAGTAAAGTTTGTCAGATGTTTTAGTGCTCTGCAAAGCAACACATGTCTGACTTCTATTATAACAGGTGGTTTGTTTCTGCCTTCAGATATGTATTAAAAGCTTCTTCTGACTTAAATATAAGCCTCCAGTTTCTGTCCAAGGCCAGGATTTGATCTGTGCTGTGACCCGAGTAAAAAGCTCTGCCTCGCTTGCCATGGTCAGAGTGCCTGGGTCAGAGTGTCTAGGATCTCCTGCATCTTCAGCTCCAGGAGCTGAATAATTCAGATTCATTATGAATTATTATTCATAATAATTCAGATGTCTTAACTTTGCAAAGTTCAGCAGACGGGATGAACTGTAATATATGCACCAGAAGCTCTTCACATGTTTTGTACTGCATGCAAACTATTTTCCCACTTCTAGCATTCCCTGGTATAAATGTTCCCACCAGGAGGGAAATGACCCATCACTCACTTTGTGAGATTATAAATTATTTGAGAGGAAAAGGTAGTTAAACAACACTTTTAAAAACATTTAGTGTAAGTCATAACTATTGTGGGTTTATTATGTGTTAATGGAGGAAAGTAGCAGGTTTGAATTCTCCACTGAAAACAAGAGAAAATAAAGTGTGTTTTACAGACATGAACTGTAAACTTTGAAACATATCCCACACTTTTAATAAGGGCAACCTTCCCTTATGGGGTCTGCACTACTTATCACTGAAAAGTTCTGCTTCTTTTCACAGATGTGGAATGAAATGCCTCAGCTTTAATTTCGCCTGTGCATTGTTTTGAGGAGTTCAGTGGATGAGAATGGCTTTACTGAACAGTGTTGAGGATGAATTAAAAAAAAAATAATATTGGCAAACAGGACATGGAAATCCTCCTTAATTTTCTACAGTATCTGTACTCTTCTTCCCATCATGTCCTTCTCTGCAGTGCTGTCTTTTCTATGCTGATCTTCCTGGGAGCACATTTTTCTTACATAGTCTCCCTCATGTGTCAGTGCTTCTTCTATGGGATGGACCAGCTCTTTGGACTGGCACAACAAACTCTTTCCCAAGTGTACAATGTCAACAAAAGGAAGAGATATTTTCCTAAACACTTGAATATATTTTCTGTGAAATATTTAAGTGACATGCAGCAGGTCATACTTTTTGGAGGGCAGTAAGCTCAGGGCTGCACGTCTGGCAACCTCCAAGGAGTTGTCTGGAGATTATTGTAAAGTCTTAATAGGAGAGCAATTTGATGGATGTGGCAAAATATGCTAGGAGAAAAGGAAGAGGCTGATGATGTGCAAGATGAAGAGTAAAATTACGTGAGGCATGTGCAAGGATGATGGGTTAAACGGACAGAGTGAAAAGGTCTGAACCAGGGAAACAGAAGAAGTCTCTGTGGGATGGGAGGACTTGGGTAAATGAAAACCAGTTGAGAAAAGAAGCATGGAAACAGAAACATTGCAAGTCAAGCTGTGTGAAAAAAGAGAAGGCAGGTGAACCAGCACCAGAAGACAACGTGTTGTGAACCTAATGGGCAATGTCAGCAAAGGCATTGGGACAAGGTGAGGCAAGAAGAGTGGGAGAGGTACAATCTGTGGAACAGCCTGTCAGAGGGTATTCCCCCATCCCTCAAGTGACAGGAAAACAGATTATAATCTCCTGCTGGAACATGAAATTTTCACAGTGCAGTGGCTTAGAGCTGTTCCCTAGACCTGGAACAGCCAGCCCCGCTGTACCCAGCATAAGGAAACAATACCTGTGTTCTGTACAGGAAAACAGGAAAAGTTATTTCTCTCAATTAACAGCTTAGAAGGAGATACAACCTTTGGAGTGAGATCATTGAAGTGAATTTGCTTTACCTCTGGTGACACAGCAGACTGTAATACCTAATCCAATGCCTCAGTATTGCAAACAGAGATGCAACAGAGATGGTGTTGAAGGTGGCTCCTGTGCAGACTGCAAGCCCCAGGAAATTATCTTGGGTTCAAGACAATGTGTGGCATGTGTGTTGGTTGGAAGTAAATTCAGTAAATTAAAAGGAAAAAAAGGGGGAAAAAAGGGGGGGTTAAAAAGGAGAGAGAAACGCAGCTTGTAATCCTGTTTACAAAGTGTCAGAGGCAGTGGCACTCAAGAGCCCACTGTTCCTGGCTTCTGCTCCTGTTAATGTGTGGCTCATCTTGATTTTAAAAAGGAGCTGCAACTGAGAAAAAACACCAGGAAATTTTACAAGGTTTCATTTTTCAATCTTGCTGGCAATTCGGCCTCCACTGGCAAACCCTTTGAGTATGTGTTTAAATGGGAACACGGGAGTAATCCTATTGATTTTAATGGGGTTAACTACGTATGAACAGGACAGTGATGTTTATAGCCTAAACTGAACTATGCAGGAAATGAGACTCTAAACTATTTATTAAAAACTCACTTTGGTCGTGCCTTTATGTACCAAAGACTTTTCAGACTCGATCATCTCGCACTGTAGATTTCCCTAGAGAACAGATAGTGCTCTTACCGCAACACTTGTGCTCCTCAAGCAGTGACCCCGCCATTTTCTCATCTTTTCTCCTGACGCAGTGGTAAAAGACATAGAAATATTTGTGCGTTTTTGGTTTTGTTGTTTTTTGTTTTGTTTTGTTTTGTTTTGTTTTTTGCGTGGGGAGCCCCCATCACCGGCCCGACGGTCTTCTCTGGTACCAGAGCTTTCTGAGAGAGAAAGAGCTCCAGAGCCCGGAGACGCTGCCCCGCACCGAGGCACGGCCGGGACCACCGGGGGCCCGTTCCGTCTGTCCGGCCAGCATCGTTATCCCTCATTCTCGGGGGGACCTCGGCATCAAGCATCTCCGGCCCACCCCTCCGCCGGAGCGGACATAAGGAGCGGCTGCTCGGCCGCCCGCCGCGGCGTTTGCCCCGCGGGCTGCTGAGGCAGACGGGACGGGGGGCAGCCGGCAGCTTTCCCCGGCTAAGCCGCCGCGCCCTCTCTGCCCGCCGCGCCCCGCTGCCCGCACGGGGCCGGTGTCCCCGGCCCGCCCGCCCCGCCGGAGCAGCCCTTGGCGGAGAGGTTTTCCCGGGACGGGGGCGAACCCGACTCCCCTGGCCCGGCTCGTCCCGCCCTCGGGCGCGCTCACTCCCCCGCCCCGTAAGTAGCGGCGGCCGCGGCCGTCGGGGCGCAGAGCGGCGGGGATGGGGACCCGCTCCGGGGGGCTCTACGTGGGGCGGAGGGCGGCGGCGGCGGGGGCCGCGCTGCTGCTGGCGCTGCTGGTCGCGCTGCTGGCGCTCTCCGCTCTCTACGGGCGCTGCCGGCAGGAGGCGGCGCCGCCGCCCTCGCCCCGCGCCCCCGGCCCCGCCGCCCCTCCGCCGCCCGCTCCCGCTCCCGCTGCCGCCGGCTCCCTTCGCCGCCTGCCCCGACACCTCCTGCCGCTCCACTACGACCTGCAGCTGTGGCCGCGGGTGCGGCCGGGCCAGGAGGGGCCCTTCGCCTTCAGCGGGCAGGTGAACATCACGGTGCGCTGCCTGCGGGACACGGACGCGGCGGTGCTGCACAGCTCCGGGCTGCGGAGCCGCGGCGCCGCCGTGCGCGGGCCCCTGTCCGAGCCGGGCGCCGCCGTGGAGGTGGCGGGGCTGCGGCTGGACGAGGCCGCCGAGGTGGCGGTGCTGCAGCTCCGCGGCCGGCTCCGGGCCGGGCGCCGCTACGTGCTGCAGCTGGGCTTCCAGGGCCCGCTGGAGGAGGACCTCGACGGGCTCTTCCTCACTCGCTACACCGACCGGGGGCAGAGCAGGTAGGCGGCGGCGGCCGCTGCGGGAACCCCGAGCCCCTGAGCCGACGGCAGCGGAGGTGCCGCCGCCTCGGCGCGGGGTGTGCCGCGCCCTGGGGGCTGCGGGAGCTGGCAGCACGCCGGGCCGAGCCGGGCCGGGAGAGGGGGCTGCTCCGCACGGCCTCAGCGCCTCCCGGGGGGGCTCCAGAGGGAGCGAGCCGCAGACCCTGGGCTGTGCCCAGCCCGGCTGCCCTGGCTCTCCGTCGGCAGGTGACTTCACCTGCAGCTCCGGCTGGACATCTTGTGGTATCTCAGTGCCTTTGGCTGCAGCGAGGGGGTCGGGCAGAACCTGTGCCCAGTGCCTGGGACGTGGAGCCCGTCTCAGAACCTTCATCCCGGCCCCCCACACATGTCCGTGTAGCGCTGACAGCTCCCCATCTGCTCAACCTGCGTCTCTGGGGGAGCACGTCTTTATCAAGAACCCTTCATCAAGGATTCTGGCTGCGTATTTGAGTTTAGAGACGCTGACCACATGCAATTTCAGAAGCATGGTGGAGTAGGATGGGTGGCTGCTTTAAACAGCTTTAAACCTTTTTTTTTGTAGGTGCTATTGCACCTGGACTTGTTCAGCCGTCACCAGACATTTGGTTTGCATTGTGGGTGTTATTTGGATGCTTTCCTTCTCTTTTGAACTGCAAAATCAGTGCTGGGGCAGTGTGAGCTTATCAAGCAGTCAATCATCTAAAACACTTTCACCCTCAAAATAATCTTTTTATTTTTCTTCTTTTAAATTTCTGGATGTGAAACTTGCTGAAGAGAAGTGAATTTTAAGATTAGAATTTAAGTACTTCCACTGGAAGACAAGTTTCTCAAAATAGGAGTTTAAAGAAGTGGCAGATGAATTGCTTGCTTTGAAGCTTTTATTTTCAATAATCAAAGATGTTGTGGTTTGCTGAGCAAACACCGAGTCAAAAGGAAACCTGGAGTTAAGATCCGAGTATTCTTGGCACTTGTCTATCAATGAGTCCACTAAAACAAATTCTATCTTAGCAGTTCATAGGCTTCTTGTTTGAGCAGGTAAAATGCAGTCACAAGATCCATACATTCAAGCCTCTCCAGAGCAGTAGCAGTAACTTGAAATCACTAAATGAAGGCAATAGTTTTAGTTGAAATGGGGGGGAGGACTGGGTGGCTCTTCTCAACAAGCTGGCTTTTCAGCTGCTTGTGTGAATCTCGATACCATTGTCTTCCACATCTGGAAAATGCAACTTATACAATTTTTAAATTTTTTTTTATTTTTTTTTTTAAAAAGAGGTGATAATTTGGTAAACCTTAGAAAAAAGTGCAGTATGACAATAAGCATTTTAGGAAGCACGTTCTGTTTTTGTTTAATTGCTATTTCTTCATTCACTGATTGTTTTTCACAGGAGTATTTGTGCAATTTAAGGTAAGAAAAATCTAGAACCTTTTATTTATATAGTTTTTAAAAAGTCGAGATTAGAAAAGATCAAGTAATTAATTACTTAATTCTGTGTCAGTGTGCTTTCTGACATGGTATTAATTCAATTAAGTCCTATCTAAGTGATGTCTAAAGATTTTTGCTTTTTAAGTGTTTTTCATATTTTTGTAGCTTTTTAGATCATTTATATGTGGTTATACAGATCCTGCTCTTTTTGCTACCCTTTATCTTAAATTTTAGAGGAATAAGCTAATCTAATACATTCCTGAAATACTGTTTAGTCTTATTTTTAAGCAGAGGACCTAGAAGAAGAATATTTTTTTCCAATCAATCTGAGAAGACATAATAATAAGTGGGGCAAAGAATCCCAGGACCGGCTCCAATGGGAGAGTACACAGGGGAAGAGTTACCTAAGCAGCTGCTCTTCTAATTGGTCAATATTTGTTAGAGATGATAATTTGTTAATCTTAAAAAATTCATAGAAATCCAATACTGGCATGCCCCCAGCCCATATCTGTGGAGGCACCTGGAAGCTTCCAATAAAGACCTGCTTTTTTATCTTACCATTTTAGTACTGTTGCAAGGGGTTTTCATCTTTTGATATCAGGCAGCATAGGAAACACTGAATTAGATAGTGATTTTTTTTATTATTTTTTTTGATTCAGGCTGTATAAAATTCAGAGTGACAGGGAAAAAAAAAAAAAAAAAGGTTGTTATCAGCCTTGCTGCCACAGTAGAAAATAAGAGAAAAAAAAGTTTTTAAATCTTTCAAATAATATGTATAATTAAATTTCCGGTTGTTTAGAGGGTTTATGGCAAATGTTCCTTTTCATTCTTAGCTCATTACAAAGCACTAATGAAATGAGATGGCAGTCTGGTTAAAAAGATGACATTTTATGTATTTAGACAATGGAACAAATAAAAAAATCTACTGAGTGTAGATGCAATGTATTATTTTCTTATTTGTTCCTGCACACATAACTGATATTAGTGAATTATTTAGCATATTTTTCCTGCTCTAAAAAAGATTTTTTTCTGAATCAAGGCTATGTGATAGTATCTTGTTATTTTCACTTCACTAAGATTTAGGTCATCACTTTACCATCTATTTCCTAACCTGATGGGTTCCAATAACACTGAAGGGGTTTGCTTTGTTCTGTTTTTTTTTTTAATAATGGAGGAAGTTGGATTCTTATGGATTACATAGATGAGGAGTGATTTCAGTGCCCTTCAGCTGTCAGTAAAAAGCCAATTACTGTTCTGCAAGGAAACTTCCACCTCCAGCAGTCTGTCCTGTAATTTTTCTAAAGTGCCTCGTACCAGTTTTCAGCAGACCCTGGGGTCAGTTTCCTGCAGAGGCTTTCTGACCTCAGCACCTGGCTGAAACCAGCAGCTGTAATAGACAATGTGACATCTGCCTACAGCCATGCAGTCCTGTATTTCTTGCATGCTCTAGAACCCTTAGTGGTTTTTGGGATTTCTCCTCGAGGTACTGCCAGAGACCTCTCATCTCAGAAAAGTCTGAGCAAGGCAAGCTTTGAGAAGTGACTGAAATGTTTGTTCCATCTGAACTTTCTTTTTTATTGGTCATATTGGTCAGCTAACCCCACTGCTATTGTGTGAGGTCAGAAAGCTGTTCAGAGAGACAGGTATTTTCAGAAGTCTTAACCTCACCTCTGTGAAACCAAAGCTCCAACTTCACTGAATGTCCAACAGAGAAATTTTTTGTTGTCAGTTTGACCATTGATGGCTCTATGTGTTTTTACTGTTGCTGACAATTTGTACTACCCACCTGATCACGTCTTACATGCAAAAGAAAACGCTGAAAAATGGGAGTGCTTGTTATGGATAAAGGATACCCCATATCTGCAGTGCTTGCAGGAGCAAAGAAGATGAAGAGGGAAGAAGCTCACACTTCTCTAGCTTTAAGTGTCTGAAGGGTTTCCTCTTGAAATGGGGAATCAGTATTCTGCATGTAGCTGTGGTAGTCCATACCAGGGCCTGGGTAGGCAGGAAGATGCAGAAACCAGTTTTTCTCTTCTTCTCTAGCTCTTCTGGCTCAAACATACACAGTGCAGGGGTCCATCATTCTGCACAGAGATCTTCTTGTGCTGCCATGAATGAGCTCATGTATGCTGCTTTGGAGTTAGAGGATCCCATAGGCTGTACTATGATGTGCAGGCTTTATGCATGTCACTGTTCACATAAATACTTAAAAATAATTTCAGGATTTTGCTTGGAAGCCACTCTGCACTCTGTGTCATGTGCATGAAACACTTGACAGGATAGGGTGGAACAGGCATGCCAAAATGTAACTGGGCACAGTATTTGCACTGGTTTTGTTAGGTGCTTCTGCACCGATTACTACAATGTAGCACAGACCTGACTCATTCCATGCTGGAGGTATGGCTGCTGTCCTGATGGCTCCTGCCTTCTTTGGGATGGCTCACTGCTAAGAGTAAGTGTTTCTGACCCTGGTATATAAACTTTTGGGGAACACCTCAACTACAACAGAAAAAATATTTTCCCTGTAGCAATGAGGTCACAGAAGCAGGAGGTTATGCCTTTCTTCTGTGCCCAGCTGCTGGAACTGCTTAGCTGACAGGTATGGAGATTTGAGGACCATTGCATGTGTATTTTTTCTGATTCTTGGCACAGATGTGAACAGGTCAGACATACAGGTTGTTGAGAGTTCTGCCACAAGGCATTGATTTACATTCTTCTTCCAGCAAATGTGTGTTGCAGGAGAGGAGTCAGAGATTTACCAATGGTAAATTAAGGTTTTAATATTTAACAGCTAATAAGTATTAAGTACAAATAGGTATTCTAGTATTTACTAAGTACAGGTGGATTAGAAGTCAATGCTCTACACTTAAAGTTGTGATGGAATACAAAGGTTATTGAGGAAGTTTCTTATAAAATAATCTTCAGTGTTGCATGCAGGTAAAAAATATCACCAGCTCATCCATGTCTGGTGCCAGGTAAAGGGTCTTACAGCTTCAAGGGTAACCTTGCGAGGTGTACCTCCTTGAGGGGAGATCACTGCCCTGCAGCCAGGTGCTGTGGAGGGACAGCTCAACAGATACTACAGTGTAAATGATTGATTTGTAGTCAATTTTTCTGCTATTGATGCAATTCCTGCCATTTACCAGTCCAGTCCAGTCACCAGTTTTGGTTTGCTGCTGAATTCTCACTGACACAGGAGGATTAACCTTGATTAGAACTACTTGCTAAGCATCTGAGTGGAGCAAAGCTCACTTGGTTCAAGTAGGAGGAGTGCATCCAACACAATGTGCCACAGAGATCTGCCTCAAGTGAGGCATAGCTCCTTGGCATAAAGGATCTTTTTGGGTATTATTCTGGGCTTGCCAGAGCACTGGGACAGCACTGGTGCTGTATTCCCAGGGGTGCTTCTCTGTGGCATTTGTCAGAGTTGTGCAAGTGCAAGCATATGCATTAGCAGTTATCACAATGTTTTATTAAAATGTATGATTAATTAATAAGAGTGCATGCATTAGGGAGAAGAGCAGGTGTAAAGAGATATGGTCTGCTGTATGCAAAACTTTAATTGACTCTGTTTTTGCAAACAAAATAGAAATGCTCAAATATTTAATCTGGAAAAGGCTGTGAGGAAAAAAACCCAAATGCAATTTAAAAGGACTGCTGTTCTCTGCAAACATCTAAACAGAGCTGGCTGTTTGGTATGTGGATTTAGTCATGACTTTAAATAATAACCAAATCTTTTCCAAATCTGAGTATCTACATGCTTCACTTGCTGCTTTTTCCAGTTTGTTGTCTCTATGTGATTTTAATCAGCTGTAGCATGCTGGATTAATTTTATTTGTATTTTTTAATACAGTATACTTATTGCATCCCAAATGGAACCAACATATGCCAGGAGAGTTTACCCATGTTTTGATGAACCTGCCATGAAGGCCACATTTAATATCAGAATTATCCATGACCCAAGCTATGTGGCTCTTTCCAACATGCCTGCTATTGGTAGGTAAACAACAAGTTGATGTATGTTTTTTTTCTCCTCCTACATTACTTCTAAAAAGGGTGCAATTCATCTGAGAAGTTTACATCATCCAAAAAATGTTCTGTTGTCTGTTTGCTGATGTCTTCAAAAGGCGCAGAAAATCTGTGTCTATGAACTTAAAAATTTGGGCACCATTATTCATAATTAATGTCTCTGATGCTAACAATTCTGTCAAACCATTTTATCAGCTGTGGTGTGCTCTCCTCTGCCTGCTGGAGGCTGCACAGAGTTTGATTTCTGGCATTTACCACTTAGTTAGTGTGTTTTGTCTTACTGTGTGGCATCATTTTAAAGCAAAATGGCAGCCCTGGGAATGCAAAGCCTGTATTTGTGACATCAAGGGATTCCTTTAATTCTCAATAGATGTTAAGATATTTATAGCAAACATAAATTTTTTTTCCAGACACATTCTAGCCTCCTGTGTAAGTACAGAATAAGAAGTAGAGGACTAAAAGGCTCTGGAGATGCTTGTTCTGTCCCTTACTGGGATCTCATGTGAGATGTCTGTGGGGTATAAGATTCCAAACAATTCCCTAAATTAGTATTCCTAGAGAAATCCATTGAGTCACTTGCCTCTTTCTTAAAAACACTTTTTTTGCATTTCAATGCCATGAATCTTTATTTTTCAACTAAATAAATTTCAGCCATAAAATGAATTTTTATGACATTTGCATTGAAATTTAGGAATAGGTGGGATTGCTGTGAGAATCACTGGAAGCATTTTTTACCCCAAAGGATCTTGCCTATATCCTCCTTACTTGGAAGGAAGGTATCTGATTAAGTATTTAGTAATACTTAGGCAGCCATGCCCAATATTTTGATCATAACAGATTGTATGTTTTAGGTAGAACGAGATAAATTATCCCCAGCCTGCCCACAATTTAAAATTGATGGAGTCTGGCTGCTCTCCTTCTACCAGGAACATATGAGCTAGTGCAGGAATACACCATTTTGAAGAAAGTGGTGAAAAAAAAAAACATGCAGAAAACACAAAAGTCCTTGTTTTTTATGGAAGAACTTAGGTTTGAATATTTCTTTAACTTTTTTTCCTAGATGTATCTGAAGTGAAGGATGAAAACGGAAGCCTGTGGACAGTGACCACATTTAACACTTCACTGAAAATGTCAACTTACTTGACTGCTTTTGTGATTTGTGATTTCGATTATGTCACCAGAACTGAGCGGGGAAATGAGGTAGATATGAGGCTGCCTAACATTGTAGAAATTTACAACAGAAGCTGGCCCTCTGATGCATCCTGTGGTTTGAAGACCTCACAGATGTTAACTGTGCTAAATACCATTCCCAAACTATCTGCTTGTGTTGCAAAACTGCTAACATTTGTCCCATAGATATTTCTGCAAAGCTTTCCTTTGAGACAATTAGTTTACTGTCTTGTCCTGTTCATCTCACTCAACTGCACAAGTAGGTATGGCCTATCTAAATTTTGATCTAAATTAAAATCTAGGAGCAGCTACTCTGCAGAAAGTAGTGGTTATAATTCAAGATCTTCATGCTTTCTTAGGTGTCCTATTTGGAAAACATACCCATTTCCACTGCTGTGACAAACCACTGATGCTCAGTGCCTTGTTCTCGAGTTCCCCTGAGGAGCCACGGGGTGGCATCAGTAGTGCTCCATCATTTGTGCTCCGAACATTTTGTATACTAGTATATTAACCTTCTATTCCACAGTCTGCACATATTTTTAACCAACAGAAGTGAGTCTTTTGGGTTTGAAGTTTCTTCATCTGTGAGTATTCGGTTTTGCTCTTAGACTGAAAGGCCAAGGCTTGTTGAGAGAAGATGTAAACAAGTGTACTGCATGGGCAGCAGTTGCTTCACTTTCTTTCTTTCACTCAAAGTCAACAGGGAAAAGATGCATCAAGTTTTTCCAAAAGAAATAGTAAGTTCAAGCATAAGGCTAATAGAAACAGAATTTACCTTATCTCCTTATTAAATGAGGGCACTTCATGGTTAGTTCAGTCTCATCCTACTGGGGAAAGGTGGGACAATGTAAGTGGAGAGTGCAGAGGTTGTCTAACAAGCACAGTGTTGGCTCTTTTTTAAAGGGAAGATTGGATTTGGTGTGTTGGACCTGCCATCTCCTGTGTGGAACTTATTGGATACTTAGAGCTATGGCTGTGGTGGCTTTTTCTTGGGCCCAGTTCTTGGACTGACAGGACTCAGCAGAGCAGAGTATTCAAATGAGCTGTTTACAGAGGGAAAAGGGACCACCTGTGTTATGTGAGATTGAGAAGCTATTTCACCCCTTGGTTTTGGACAGAGATGTTCAGTTTATGCCTCCACAGTGAGGAACCTGTTTATTGTGCCTGTTTTGATGTTTGAAACACTCAAAGCTTATACTAGGACGAGGATTTTAAGATGCTAGTTGTGTTTAGATTTTGCAAAATGAAGTGATTTGGTCTGTGAATCTCTTCTGAAGCCTTGGCTGAAAAGAGGGCCTCTTGTCTGAATGTGCTTAATATTTTTTTTCATTGTGAATTAAATCCTGATGCTTCCCAATTATGCTCTTAGAGTTTGGCTGTGCAGCTCCTTGTGAGATCATGCGTTGCATTTAGATGCAAGAAATGTGAAGGTTTTGAGCTGCTGGGCACCTGGCAGGGAGTGTCTTGTTCAGAGATACATGATGGAGGTATAAACCTTTTCTCAGGCTACTCCATCACTTCTGGGCAAGCGTCTGCTCTTTCCAGTATCAGGGTAAAGTTGATGGGCACAGGAGAGGAAAGATTTCTTGCTGCTGTGGTCTTCATTACTCAGAGGTACAAATGTCATCTGCTCAGGTGTCACCTGCCCTCTCCAGCAAAGGGGAGGCCAGTGGTCTAGGAGAAAGTTCAGAAGAAAAGATGTGCATGTTAAGACTGAAAACTCTCTCTCAACATCTATTTCTCTCTCTTCAGGCGGCCTAAACTCAAGCTTGCCACCCAGACACACTCACTGGAATACGTTGGTTTAAGATGTGTAATTCTAAATAGTTTTACAGTATTTACCACTAAAGAAAGTAAGAGCTATGAGTTCATTTGTTCCTGCAACATATAGTTGCATTCAAATCTTTGTCCTTTTGAAGAACTGGAACTCTCCTAGATTTTAGCAGGATCAGGGTCTGTGCCGCATTTTGTTAGGTCCAGTAAATCTTCAGTTGGATTTTTTTAAATTAGAAGCTTCATTGCATGGTCTGGTGTGGACAGACAGCATTTTTCCAACAATGACTCACAGAAGAGAAGCAAAGAAAATGAAATGTGAGGGTTGTTTAAAATAACTTCCTTGTTATATTGCAGATACGTATTTGGGCCCGGAAGGAAGCAATTAAAAATGGATATGTTGACTATGCTTTAAATATCACAGGCCCAATATTTTCATTTCTGGAAGATATACTTAATGTCAGCTACCCTCTGCCAAAGACAGGTGAGATGAATTATTTTCTGTAATGGATCAGAAAAGGCTGCTGATGGTGTAATGTTCATAGAAGCCATGGGGCTTTTATCTGTGATTCTCCTTTTACAGCTCACCACATTCATGGAATAAACCCCCTGAACTTTAAATCACTGAATTCTCTTTTCTGTCTCATGGCTTTTATTAACCTGCAACTCACCACTCTCACCTCCAAATTCCACTCACTCTTTTAAAGCCTGTTTTCCTAATAAAAGGGTCAGGTGGGACAACAAAGTGGGTAGAAAGGAGTAGTTCAGTCATGTGGCTGTCTTTGGGACCATAGACCACGACGTGCAAGGATATTGTAGTTCCTGTGTTCTCCTGGTAAATCCATGCTGCCTGTTTGTAACCTGTGTCCCTGCAAAGCATTCCTTGCTTTCATCAGTACCTCCCTGTCCTGCCTTGGGTGTGTGTTCCTGCTCCTTCCTTCCCAGAAAAACAGGGAGGATTGCCCTGCAGGAAAACATTGATTCTACTTCAAGTGGACATTAGGTAAGTTGGTTCAGTCAAACTTCAGTCAAGAAAAATGATGACACCGCGTAGTTTCACTGTACGGTTTGTTTGTTACTTGTACTTGGATTCCCAAGGGTTTCAGCATGAATATTACAGGAAAATGGGGAGAATATTCAGAATACAGAAAGCAGTTCTTATCTAAAATTAATTTTGGACCTGCCAATGATTTTTGCAGATTGCAGGACTGGGGGAAAGGAATTTCCCTCTTTTCTTGACTAGATAATTTGATGGTTTGTCAAATCTGTATTTTGGCATTTGACAGAAATAAATGTTAATCTATGTAAATTTATTATTGCCCAGTATATTTCTAATAACTTGCAGAATTACTCACTACACTTTTTTTGGAAAATGCAGTATATGCAGTCTTCACTCTTTAAATTTTTTTGTCTTAGTAATCTTGCAAGCTAGTCAAGGGCTGCATATTATTCCTTTTCATGCTTGTGTTCATGTGTTCAGCAGAAATGTCGATACATTCATTCATTAACATAAAACAACTACACAACAGAAGTAGAGGAATGGTGTTGCAGACTTCCTGTTAGGTTGGATTTCAATTTCAGAGAGGGCTGTAATAACATTACAATCCCCACTGTAATGCCATGGGACATCCACTGGATTTCCCAGTGTCTCCCTTTTCAAAGTTTCACTTAAAAAATAGTAAAATTAGACCAACCAAGAGTGCCTCCTTGTAAATACAAGAGATTTCTATTGCAAACTCAAAATGTGAAAATAAGAATAAACACATTTAAGAGTTTTTCTGCACCTGATTTTAGTGCAGTTGTAAGTGAGGTCTCTTGTTCCAAGGCTGGATAACAGCTGCCTCACCAGAAGTGAAATACCTTTGCTGTAAAATGGAGGCAATAATCCCAGTTGAGATGCTGCCTACCTGTGATGGGATTAAGCACCATGCTTGCATTAATTGCCTTGCTTTTTGGACTGTAGCTTTCTTGTGGACAGTGCTTCTAAACATTCTAAACATTCTGCATACCTTTTCCAAATTTTGATCTTTGCTGCTGAGTTTAAACAGTTTGCTGGTATATCTTTCCTTGAGACCCTGATGCTTTGTCTGGTTCTCACATTTGAACTGGAAAACTAATGCCTGTGCATAAGGCAAAAGGGGCAGTACAGAGTTGACAGTCTTACTGTGTAGATGAAGAGCAAGACTCACGCAGCTGAAAGAGCAAGACTTCTTTTTTATCACTTGCTAGGCTGAAGAAAAAGGTAATAATTGTCTTACCCAAACACAGGAGAAACTCACAGAGAAAGTTTTCTGACTGTCAGCAGTGAATATATTATCTCCTAACTTGCGTTTCATTCAGAAAATTTGTATGTAGAAGTTACAGTACAGATTTGGGCTTTGTGGGAATTAATTTTGTGGCTTCCTCAAAGAATGGCACCATAGGTGAAAAACATGACAAGAAGAAATTTCAGTGATAATTTGCAAGTGTTCTGTAATACCACAAAGAAGCACTACAATGGGGTGCTGAGCCAGTGTCAACATTAAAATCATGTGAGCATTTTGTTTATGGAAATGTTTAAGATAACAATTTTTTGTGTATGTGTATCTGTTTGAATCAATCTAGATCTGGTCGCACTGCCTGATTTTGGAGCAGCTGGTATGGAAAACTGGGGGCTACTGATTTTCCAAGAAGCATCATTGATGAATGTCCCAAGTGATGACTTCACAAGCAGGAAGGCAATGATTGCCTTAATTGTGTCACATGAGCTAGCACACCAGGCATGTGGTAAAAAATTCTGTGCATGTATTTGCCTATGATATTGTTTCCTCACAGTTGCTGGTGATGCAGTTACTGATTAGTAGAAGTAAAATAATCACTTAACAGTAGAGGCTGTGAGCACTAGGGCACTGAAAGTCTGTTTGATCATACGTTCTGCTGATAAAGCAATGCTAAAAGTAGGTTCTGTCATCTTACAGATTGTATGCTGATTTGTACAGGACTCATTAATACAAAACTGTTTAATGGGGTACTTGTTTGTTTTCTTATGCAGTGCTTGAATGGGAGAAGATACTCTAGGGATGTAGGGATGACAGTACTCTCTATGCAATAAACTTAGTACTTTGCTAGGACACTCAAACTGAGTTCATCAGCATTCTTTTGCAGTGGCAGTGCATGTAGATACTGCAAAAGTTATTTGTTTTTCTGCAAGGCACAGCCCACAGCACAAAATTAACATGAACATACTTTGCACTGCATCTTTGCCCAGCTCTCACAGAGATTTCTGAATTCTTTCTTACTTGATTTGGAATGATAAAACAGTTACACTTCCTTATTGACAATGTTTGATTTCCTGTTATTTGCCATAAAAAAACCCAACTATTTTCACAAAGTCAGTAAAATTAGCAGAAAAAGGTTGACTTGGCTAGTGCACTTTCATGCCTTTCTGAAAAGGTCTGCAACTTTGCAGGCTTTCAGATGAGCAGAGTGTTTTTACTGCAGGCCAATGAAATAAATGTCAGTGCTTAACTAAAATCTATTTTACAAAAAACTTGTACTTCTGGTTTTTAAGATTTAGGAAATAAAATATAAATCCAGAAATGATCAGGTTTTTGTTAAGTACTAAATGCCAGATATGATTGCACAACAGCTGTTCTGGAAGTTTTGTACTTGCCACGAGGGCGATTTGCTGGTTTTGGAAATGGTTATTTCCCCAGTTTAGGGTATCATTCCTCTGACAATTTCACTTTGTTAGGAACATAGAAAGATGGTTTTGTAATTGCTTGATAAATTCCCTGCTTTTAATCATAACCTGATATAATATTTTAGAAGTTCAACTTATATTGAGAAGTGTTTAAGTATTTTATAAGAATGACATAATGCACTGTGATTGACACTCATGGTATGAAATTTTATATGAAGCAATTTAAACATAACTGCTCTGAACCTCTGACTTTTTCTAAAGTACATCCTTTTCTACTGAATTTTCACTATCTGATGGAACATTCAGCATTTTATTCAATTTACACGTGGACATTAAATAAAGTTACTTCAGCCTATGTATGTGTGTTTAACCTGCAAAAACTGTGAAAACAACACTCCAAGGAGATTTTGAGATATTTTTCTTTCAATTTTAGTGGTTTGGAAATCTGGTTACAATGAACTGGTGGAATGATCTGTGGCTTAATGAGGGCCTGACATCTTACTTTGAGTTCCTGGGAGCTACCTTTGTTGAACCCAAGCTTTCACTGGTAAGTACCGATGCTTACTAGCAAAGTTTCATCATGTACAAAGGAAAGAAAAGTGCAGGAGGTGGGAGTTAATTAAATGGTTATTATAATGGTTAGTATTATAAACTTCACTCCTGGGAGGAAGACCAGTAGGTCCTGATTCTTTCCTTGTAGGTCTCCATCTCTGGGGGCACTGTGATCATACCCAGCTCTCTGCAGCTACTGCAGAGAACAGGTGTACAGCTGGGATTCTGCAGTGGCAAAGAGTGAGTGTTTTGCACTAGATCTGCCACATAGCAACCCCAGATTACTCTCCTGGGTCCTGTTGTAGCTGATGGTTTTCCTTCTCACCTGCCAAACTCTTTTCTAATTATTGCAGTCCTCAGGGATTGTCTCTCCCAGGCAGAGATTAGGCTGGGTCATTTTTGAGTCTGCTTATCCCACTGGGTCCCTGGATACCTGTTGGTAGATAAGACAAATATAATGTACAAAGCTAATCCAACAGCAGGGTAAAATTCCTTCCTATTCTGCCCAGATGGGAATAAACATAACTCCCATAGCATATTACAAGACCTCATCCACTGTTAAACTTAGAGACAGGTGATAGGGGCTGCTAATTGCAGCTATGAGATGATCTGCACTTACCTGTGCAGTCTTAAATGTCTGTATGTGTTGCCATCAGCTTCTGAAGGAAGAAAGAGCCTTAAATCTGGGCAGTTACTCCAGGGTGCTTTTTATTTGGCTAAGTTGAAACACCATTTGTCAGTTTCCTTTTTGCATTCACCAAAGCTCTTAATTACATGTTTGACTGGAAACTAGTAAAGGCATGCCAAACAAGATCTGTCAAGAGGATTTCTAGGTCATGGGATATGCTTACCTTCTTCTTTGAACTTCAGCAACAGCTCACTTTATTCTCTGCAATGCAGTGTCTTAATACCACTGAGAAGTGTAAAGGCCTCCAAATTTTAAATCGGAAGTAAAATCTTAACTTCTTTAAAATTTAAACATTTAATTTAGAAGCTTGCCTTTCTGAAAATCAGCAGTTATCATTTGTGTCCATAAAGAAAATTTTAATGCTGGGCAATAATTCTGTTTGATACATTTCAGTTAGGTAATGTGCCTTGGGAATGCAGAATTAATCACATAGGTGTAAGAATATAGGTCTTTCTTGCACAATTTTGTGGGTCATAAATGTTCAGAGTCACAGAATGGCAGAGGTTAGAAGGCACATGTGGAGGTCATCTTGTCCAGCCTCCCTGCACAAGCAGGGCCACACAAGAGCCGACTGCCCAAGACTGTGCCCAGAGAGCTTTGGAATGTCTCCAAGGATGGAGGTTCCATAAGCTCACAGGGCAACCTGTGGAAATGCTCAGTCACCTTCACAGTAAAAAGTTTTTCCTGGTGTTCAGAGAGAACCTCCCATGTTTCAGTGTATGCCTGTTGCCTCTGGTCCTGTCGCTGGGCACCACTGGAAAAGTCCTGGACTCTGTTCTCGAGTATGTACACTGATAAGATCCCTCTGAGCCCTCTCTTCCCAGGATGAGCAGTTCCAGCTTTCTTATCCTATTCTTACATGAGAGGTGCTCCAGTCCCTTCTCTGAGCTGTTGATCACGGCAGGTGATATTTACTCAGGAGACATTTTCTGAGGAGACATTTTCCTTCTGTATTTCTCACTGGGTGACAGCAGCAATGCCACGTTGCTAAACCCTGGTGCCTTCAGTAGCTTAGTCTTTTGATTATTGCTCAGAGTTGCTGCAGAAGAAATGGGGAATTTAGGAGGAGAATGTTGCCATATTCATGACAGAAGTAAATGAAATACAGGCTTTTAGTTTACAGTGCTTGTTCATTTGCTACTTAATACAGTTGACTTGTTTTTGCCTGAGGATTACACTGCAACTGTCTGTCAGGCCCAAGCCCACAGTACTTTGAAGACGTAAAATTTTCACTGGTCACTGATGCTGCATGTAGAAAATGTTAGGATCAGGTATATGGTCCCTTGTAGTCCATGAGAAAGTTAGGGAGTGGGGGAGTTTGTTTATAGATAACTGATTCATACACCTCCTTCTCTCGAGAAAATTAGTATCTTCTCTTCAGTGCACTTATTTTTGTCTCCTTCTTGCAGGATAAAATCTTTTATGCTCATATTGTACAACCTATCTTAAGGGAAGACAGTGAAACCGCTCGATCACTGTCACAGAGTGAGGACAAGATCAAAGGGTCATTTTCCTTAATGTCTCTATTTGACAACATCACATACAGCAAGGTAAAAAACCAGAAAATTCTTCCCATTTCTCGCAGATTCTTAGAGAATGGTAGAAGGTAGGTTTGGGAGGGACTGTTGATCAAAACTGTTTTGTCATTTGAAACACGATTCTGGTGCATGCACAAATTTATTGGGTGTTGCAAATCTACTTGGCTATGAAGGAAGCAGTGAAAACATTTTTAACCTCTGAAATATGAAGTGTGAGTGTAGGCCAACTAGCATCTCTGGAATATTTTAAAAAAATATTTCAACAATAATTGTAATAATAATTCATTTTTTTCTCATACATTTTTTTGTATTCCAGGGGGCTTCTGTAACCTGGATGCTTTCTGGTTTCCTGACTGAAAAGTTGTTCATCAGAGCACTTACTGTAAGTTTAAAAAACAACCCCATTCATCTTGATTTATAAGCTTGAAAATGTCAGTTGTACAAATTGCTTGCCTCCACAAATTCTGATGCTTCTCTTTGTTTCTTCACAGTCATATCTGAAAGAATTTTCCTTCTCAAATGCTAATCAAGATGATCTCTGGACCCACATCCAGATGGTACTCATTTTATGCCTCTAGTATTCTTTCTCTGGGGTTTGGCACAGTCCAAATTTAAGGCATAAACTATTTGTAGAAGACTGCATTGGAATGTTGCTATCTGTAATGCAGTCTTTTGCCTTCATAAAATTTGGTTTGCTGGTTCTTTCAGCTAATGTCTTCTCAAGTGTTTATTTGGCTGCTTTGCTGCACCTGAGATCAGCGGGACTGAGTACAAGGAGTAGATGAGATAGGAAATCAGGACCAGGCAAAGTCTTGGGTTTCATGGTAATTACATAAACCTACATGAAATTGCATAGCCTATTGTTCTGGAGCTTAGGTTTTGCTAGATAAGAGTGTCTGATGCCTTGGGCTTGAAGATCAAAGATGCTGGTGTGTCACAGATCCAGCAAAGTCCATACTCAGGGCAGTAGCTCAGCATTTCACCCTTCAGTGGTTTTGGCAGAGATCTGACTAAGAACACAAATGCTAATATTAGGTTATTTTTTAAAAAATTCACCTTCCTGGTCCTCTAAAGAAGGCTCCTATTGTTTTGCAGACTCTGTCTTAAGAATGGGAGTGCTAGAATTTCAGATATGCAAAGCTGTCACATGTTTTAAGCCCCTGAAGACTGTACCAATTCACAGTAGCTGGGACTCCAGCTTAATGTCTTTTTCAATTTGTCTTCACTAATTCAGTTTTCTTATTACGTCACTTAAAAATATTTGTGCTCCATCAGTTCTATTTGAATGAAATTAATTAATCAAGTCTGTCATAGCCATAGAGATGTAAGTATATTAATACAGGGTTATGCCTGTATTATGTCTTTATTAGAATGTCAGAAAGTTCCCTTGGACTACATAGATTTTTTTGCATGAGTCAAAGACCAGCAAGCTGCTAAGAATTATTGTCTCTACTACCTTGGAAACACTCCCAGAGATCCACTGAAGCAATTTCAGTAAGTGCCTGTTCATCACAAGTATTTCTAATTTCTCTTTCTCTTTCAGGTTGTAGATGCACAGGATGAAGTTCAGTTGCCAGCACCTGTAAAACAAATAATGGATTCCTGGACATGCCAAAATGGGTTTCCAGTTTTAACAGTAAATCTAACCACTGGAACAATCAGACAGGAACAGTTTTTTAATAAAAACAATAGAAAGAGTACTGATTCTTACAAGTATGTTTAGCTTGTGTTTTTATTGTAAGTTTATACGCTGTTGTTTACAGGAAATGCTTTGGTTACAACAACGTGTTTTGACCATCTGATTTTTCAACTTGTGGTTTTTTTCTTCTGACAAGCAGTCAAGTAAAATCTGTTTTGAGATTTTGCTGGATTTTGCAATAGTTCTGCAAATTCTGGTTGTTTTGCCAAGAAGTTGCTTTCCTCTGGAATAGTGAGTTTTCCAGCCACATAATAATAAAGACAGAGGTAGGCAGTGAGTGTGTTTCAGGGAGGATTTTTGCCTGGCATTTTCTTCTTTCCTCATCCCTCAGGTCTACAGACTGGGGGCCTGGATGAACCATGCTTAACTTATTTCCTGTGCACATATTCCCAATCTTTCTGCCTGACAAGGATGGAGGGGTTGCATTTAAATACTTAAATATAGATGACACCCTTTCTCAGAAAGTGATGACACCTGAGCAACAGTTTTAAGTTCTTGTCAGTGAGCATTGCTAAGTGCTCAGGGCACTTAGCAATATAAAATAAATACAAAATAAATTTGAAAATTTATTTAGATGTCTGAAAAAGCTGCCTTTTGTCACCCCCTTTGGAAACTCCTGGTTAGGGTTTGAACATTTATGAAGAAGCAGTTGATATGAGCTGATATGAGGGGTGCATGGATGGAGCCCATGAGATGTCATCTGAGGAAAAAGTGCAAAGGAAAGCAAAATCCAAAGCAGTTTCTTCTTGGAAAGTATTGCTGGTAATACAAACAGGCAAAAAGAATTTTGACAAGAAGCACAGGATGGTTCTTTGCTCCCTATCTCCAGGAACAACAAAGCATTATTCATTCAATATTCTTGGTTAGCTCAGATAAGGAGTTCCAAGTCACAAGTGTGAAGTCCTTTACAGTTAGAAAGCACAAATTACCACGTGATTGTAAGAAAGCCCAGAACACGTATTAGAGAATTTTCCAGGCATTTGAAGCTTTCGGCCCTTCTACCAGAAAGGAGTTTTACATTCCCTCAGAAAACAAATTACAGTTGTGGGAAAGTTGTATTGCTTTCTTGGAACCTTTTTTTGGTAGATGTGCTTCTGAAAAGTAGCTTTAAGGTTCCCAGAAATAGGATAAAGTGTAATAAGAGAGGAGAATAAAATCTCTGCCTGGAGAAGGAAAGACAGTACAAAAAGACAATGGTATTGAGAACTATATGCTAGAACTGAGCAGTACTCTTGATATGAATGCCTTTTTAAAGCCATGCTAAAACTCCCTTTTGGAGAAGGTAAATGCTGATGCAGAAGAAGTACTATTATCTGATGAAGTTGCATGCATCAGAGAGAACAGAAGGTAGATGGGTATTTTTGTAAGACGGAACTAATCTGCACTGTAGTTTAGCATCAGCTAAGAGGGATTTTTAAATAAAAGTATTTTAATAATATTCTCTTATTTGTTAAGTAATACCTGGATTATTCCTATTTCTTGGATGAGAAATGGATCGTCACAGCCCTTAACCTGGCTAGATAAAAGCAGCAGTAAGTAATGTATTTGTTTGCACATTCTAAAACCAAACTGATGGGAACACTCCAAAGTCTTTTAAAAGGAGCTGATATATTTGAATTGAATAGAGAGATAAAACTTTAATACAGAAATGTCTCTGTTTATCCACTGTAATGTTTTTGTGTTAGATAGATTTTTAGGTAGATTTTCAATTAGGTCAATATCTTTTCTATGTTGCATCAAGTTTCAGTGTAAGCTTGAGTTTTTAATAATGTGGTACAACACACATTATGAGTAGAGATTTCCACAGAAATTTTGATTTTATAATTTTTTACACACATCCAGACTTTCAGGTCCTCATGCTTCTGTAATATTCTCCCCCCAGCAGATCTTACTGATGTTAATGTCAGCTTTTGAGTATAGACAGGATCTCAGCTGTGAAATACCAGAAAATTTATCAGCTCAAGTAGTAGATAGAAGACTGAAATAATTAACACTGGCTGTGGGAAGTGACCCTGCTGTTGTTACACAGTAATATCTGTAACAACAGAAAATGAATGTTTTCAACAGCATTTAATTAATTTATTATGTTGTCGCACTATATTAGGAATGGTGAGAAGTATGACAGACTCTCTCAGCTGCGTTGTCTAAGAGAGTAAAGTTTATTATTCTTGATCCTCTTTTATAGACAGGTTCAAGAAGGTCTGAGAGGTAAAACTCTCATTGGTCATTAAAGCAACACATCACCAGCATTGGTCAATTGGAACACCACCTCTTGACTGTTTCTTGCAAGTAAACAACAAGGATCCAAAAAAATCCTGCAAAGATTGTTGTCCTTCTCCAAGGACTGTTTGGATTTTTCCTTATGCTTTCTCAGGCCAGGGTGAGAAGCTTGTGTGACTTTGTTTCACACAGGCTCTGTGTTCCTGCTTGCTTTTTTGCATTCAGCATCCACAATATGTTTATACAAATTAAATTTTAAAAATTATAAAAATAATAGGATTTTTAAAGTCCTTCAGTAGAAAGTGACTTTATGGGCATCTATAACCAAATAAAAAATTTGTTCTTTCCTAACTCAGTGCTTTCAAATAACTTTGTTTTTTTTTGAGAAAGAATAAGTATAATCAATAGAAAGGGGTAATGATTTTGCTTAAGCAAGTCAGCCATGCATCAGGTTTTAGATGAGTCAAAAGAAGATGCAGAGACTAATGCAGTGGAACGCTTACGAGCAAATCTCCAATATGCTGTGTATATTGCAGCTCCCCACTCTGTTCACAGTGGTTGAAAGTTACTTTCTCTCTTTTTCAGGCAG
Organism: Cyanistes caeruleus; assembly: GCF_971803275.1. Taxonomy (NCBI): domain Eukaryota; kingdom Metazoa; phylum Chordata; class Aves; order Passeriformes; family Paridae; genus Cyanistes; species Cyanistes caeruleus. The sequence goes on from NC_141732.1 coordinate 22,185,962, forward strand.
TAAAATAGCTTGAGTCATCATTAATTCAACTGTATACAGACAGGCAAACAAGAAAAAATGCCTGTATATGCCTCTGAATATGGAATGAATTTCTCAGTGCTTGGTCTGTCTCAGTCCTCTGTTCAGAGTAAAGCACTGATGGGTGTAGACTGCTCACCAGTATTGACTTACTGTCTTAACAGAGTCTGCCTTCTCAAATCAGGATGTGAAAACTGAATTCTCTTCTGATGAGGCAGCTTAGAGCCTTCAAGGCTGCATTGGCTCCTTCAATGGATAATAGCCTCTCAGGAGCAATCAATCAGGCAAGAACATATGAATAAATAAGATGAACTGCAGGAGGAAGCTGTCAGTGAGTGATGTAGCTCAAAAGGACTATGGGACTATCTTCTTTAAAATAAGCATTTTTGATTACTTGTCTCTTGGTCAAACTTAGAATTTTAAATTTTTTTCTTGCTCTGCATTTATTTGAATACTGGTAGGTGGTTGGTTGTTCTGTGAGGTGCTGAGCACTGTGTTTTGGAGCTGGGAGCAGCAGGTGTGCTGTGGAGATAAAAATGGGTCCGTGCCCTACAACTGGCATGGGAGGGTATTGCCCCTCATCCTGAGAGTCTGTTCTTGGGTAAACTTGTTGAACTCTCAACAGCTAACTTTGAGCTAAAGGGCTGGAGTGGGTCTTCAGCCTTAGAATCCCAAGGTGCTCAGTACCTGAGGAATCATTGACTTGTTGAGGTCATTCTGCTGTGCAGAGCAGAGATCACAAGTCCACTGAGCTTTTGGGGGACTCCTTTTGAGTCCAGTCTCAAACTTGTGTCTCATATCTCAGAGGACCACCAAGTCCATTGTTTGTAAATGCAAAAGAAGCTTTGTATGGAAAACAAAATGATACATTATAATGTCACTTTACAGAAATGTTTCCTGAAATGCAAGTATCAGAGTCAGAATATGACTGGATCTTGCTAAATGTAAATTTAAGTGGATACTACAGAGTGAACTATGACGAATTAAACTTGAAGAGATTAACACGCTTGCTTGAAAATGATCCGAAGGTAAGATCGTGTTTGTTTTCTCAAGCTTATGGGCAGACTCTTTCCATGTATCTTTTCAGGCATTTTTTACCTGGAATAACATTGATGAAAACCTGGAATAACGAGAAACTCGCCATTGCACCACTAAAGTCACTGGCTTTTTGTAGTGGCAGATGACAGGCCTATGACGTAAGATGACATAAGCATGAAAAACAACTTTACATGACATTTTGTCTTCAAATTTGTGTTAATAGCTTGTGGTTCTTCTGCTCTCTTTAAATCTAGCTCAAGGAGCTTTCATACTCCTTCATTCTCAAAATCGTGAGAAAGTTTTTTATTTCCATGTTTTGTCAAACCACAAAGTTTCTGCCTGTGGAATTAAAAAAAAAAACAACTTTTTTTTGGTGGGTTTTTGTTTGTTTGTTTGTTTGCTTGCTTGTTTGTGATTTTGTGGATTTTTTTTTCTGGGGTATTTTTTTGATTTTGGATTTTTGTAGATAATTTTCCTAGAAGTTCCAATCAATTATATTTGAGCTCTTTCAGTCCTCTGTAGACACTGACTTAGAACAGATTTCATCCCACCTTTGACTTGCCACAGCCTGAACTGAAGGTGAAAGTGGTACAGAACAAATGTGGCTCTATATGGGGTTGCATGATTTCAGTGTTTCCTAATCCTACAGTGAGCCAGAGGCTGCAGTGATAGTGTCAACTCATTGGTTTTGGTAACAAAAGTGAGAAAATTTAACCTTTTGACCTAATAGTAATGAGTGCAATCTTTACAGAGTCTGGACACAAGGCTGATCAAAGCACATTAAACCTTCTTAAGGCAAAGGGGCTTCACTTCTTCTAGGCTCCTTTGTTTCATGGTAAATCTACATCATCAGGAGATTGTGGTCAAACCTGTTCTTTGCTGTAATGCTTCCTGGTAGGCAGTGTTCTTGGTAGCAGCTGTGCAAAACCATCTGTTCCTTGTGGTCACACTGTTTGTAACATTTCTTGGTATCAAGGGGTGGAACAAGAATAAGCAGCTTCTGCCCAGCTTCACATTCCTCCCTGGCGTGTGTCAGCCCAAGCCACCTGACCTCTGTCTGCTTTCAGCATCGTGTGTTGAGCTTTGCCCTGTTTTATTCCTCTGGCTGTCAGAGGGAATCTTTGCTCAAGCAGTGACCAAACTGGTGTGGAACAAGGAGGAGATGAGGAGGAGGACAGCAGTTCTGCCACAAGCTGTAGGCAGAGATAGATCCATGGCTGTGCCTTGGTCACTGATTTCATGGTGGTGTTAGACACTGCTATGCAATGAGTATAGATTCTGCATTTAAACTGCAAAAGGAAAAAAATTACCAAAATTGTGTAACTAGGATATTTTTAGGGAATGTGGCATTTCCATGTTTTAATTTTAATTACAGCATGCGAGTAAGAGGGGTCTTGAAATTCTCTGGTTAATGTACTGCAGTTATATGTTTATATACAACATAATATATAACAAGGGCTATAGCAGAGCTATATATATATATATGCAGCTCTGTGTATAGATATGTTAAAACATATCTGTATCTATATAGATAGATATAGATATATTTTAAAAAACCTCTTTTTTTTCCTCTTTTTTTAAAATTTCAGTTTAAAATTTAGGATTGGTTTCACAATGTTTGTAGGCTGTTTTGATTTAGAAAACCTGTTAGGCATCCTTCTGAAACACTGTAAAGCTTTTTGCAAACTCTTAATGACGTGTTGAAATCGGCTAACACTACACAAATACTTTCTGCAGGCTATTCCCACTGTCAGCAGGTTCCAGCTGATAGATGATGCTTTTGCACTGACAGAGTAAGTATGGTTCCAATATGTTACAGAAATTGACTAAACAATATGATTGCACTCAAGATCTGTACTTCTGCTTCCTTCATTCCTACCCATGTGTGCCTCCTAAGAATTACTGCTTTGACAAAATGGTGGGGTAGATATTTAATCCCTTCTTCTGTCAGTGCTGAGAGATTTACTTCAAAATTTCTTTTGTTCCAGCTCCATGGAAATTATTTTAAATAGTGGCACTGCCATGAGTTCTTCAGGAATTAACCTGTGTTTAACAGGAAAAAATATTCCAAATGAAGGTTCTGAATCTTCCTTTATTTATTCTGGGCTATCTCAGCTGTGCTGTACTGCATCACTGAAAACCTCTTCAATTTCTCTTGCTGAGTCATGACTTGGTTGCTCAGGTCTGTGGTGCTAAAGAGGTCAGCAGTGTTGCAGGGAGCTGAGAAGCATTGAGTGTGTCTGTGCCTCACACATACCAGAGGTACCAGAAGCATCAGACACCTGTGATGAGGGTGTCCCTGTGATGAGGGTGTCCCTGTGCTGAGAGACCTCAGGGAGGAGGTGGCCAAAGTGCACTGCCCTGCTTCAGGGCCTGTGGAAGCACCTCTGAGAGGAGGAAGTAAAAATTCTTATTCCTGCTCCCATAAAAATGTCCTTTTTCATAAGAGGGCTCAAAACTAGTAGCCAAGAAGGAATGTAACTCTGAAGTACAGAACTGTGCTGTTATATAAGTACATTTTTTAATTTATTTTTTTTTCTGAAGGACAGGGGCTTGAATTGTAATTTTGTTGTGAAAAAATTAATTCCATGCTTATTCCACACTGAAGGACAGAAATGCCATGCTGAAGTAGTTAATTCCACAAATACTGTGCCTGTGAATGAAATGTTTTGATTTTTACAATATTACACAAAAGAACATATAATGAAAAAAAGTTGTTTCACAATAAAAATAAAGCTGTATTATAGCTAAAACAGTGGGTTTTTTATTTTTAATTTTTTTTCCAGTGGGACAGACACACGCTGTCAATGTGTTTGTAGCGTTTCCTGCAGACACAAGCAGTTACAGTGTGCCTGCTGCCATGTTCACTGCCATGGTGGGCCTATTGCTTTGACAGTGGCACAGTGCTCCTTAGTGGATGCTTTGAAAGTTCAGCTCCTATAATCACCATTTGTTTATATTTCCTTTATTTTCTCCAGTGCCTTTTCTAGGTCACTTCCCACACAGTACCCTGATGTTTTATTGCCTGTTTCATAAATAAGCAGATATGTGTGGTAGGTAATTAATGTGAATAAGTATGCTGAAATGTGTGGGCTTTCTTGTTTTGTTTTGTTGGTTTTTTTTACATAGCTTCGGATATGTTCCAATTGAAACAGCCCTTGAACTAACAAAATACCTTGCCAGAGAGGATGAACTCTTCGTATGGAATATGGTATTGTTAAACCTAATACCTGATCATTTGGAAAGTACACTGAAGAACCATGAGGTATATCCACTTTTAAAGGTATGACCATTTTGTTAGTTACCAAAGATATTAGACCATGCAAATACATAAGTCTAAAACAAATGCTTTTTAGATTCTCAAGGATCTAGTGGTGACTATGATGAATCAGAGGGTTGTAATTTCTTTTGCATGACTTTATCAAATCAATTTTTTTTTAAATAGGAGGAAGTACTTAATTATAAATATTAGTCAATGATAAGTCTTGTTGAATCTTGTGTTGAACCTTATTGAAAGCAGAAATACATTCACATTCTTTAAATTAAGCTTCATCCTTGTTTTTTTGAAACTGTGAATCTGGAAAAATAGAACTATCAATCAGTAGTAGGTGAAAAGACCAACACCTATGTATAGAAGGCATAAAGCACATTTCTGCTCTGTGCTTCATACACTGCTTTCCATTCACCTTCATGGAGTGAAAGAAGGAATTGTGTTCAGATACTAAATGAAATGATTCTCTCCCATATTAACTTATCTGAGATACTATTTTCACATTTTTTCCTTGACTTCTATTTGAAGATTTCACTTATGTTTGAGGTACAATCCCGCAGCTCTCTTAAAGTTCTCTTAAATACTAAAAAATAAAGGTGTGTTAAAATAAGTGAGAAGAGCAAAGTATTTCCTATTGAGAAGGGGTTTTTCCTGTTTCTCTGAGAATTTGTTGTTTTTCATAATAAGTTCAAAGGTCCTAGTGATGTGAAAGGATTATGTGCCAGTTTGAATTGAAGTACAGGTATATTGCATTTTAGACCAAATTTCTATTTTATTTAATGTCCTGTGTTTCAAGATGTTAATAGTGGTAATTTTTTAGGATAAATCTGAGAAAATAAGGAATATCAAAACTTGTATCTAAATGAAAGTAATTTTTCTTTCCCTTCTTTTAAAAGAAATACCTTTTAAAGAGAATGTTGCCAATATACCATTATTATGCAGGTTTTATTCGTCAAAATGCTGATGCTTTGGAAGATGACTATTTTGCTCAGTAAGTATTCTGCTTTTCTTAGGAGTTCTTCTGGTGTGAATGGATCTGATGCATTGCAGTTTGGTTGTGTAAATTTAAGTACAAGATACAGGAAAAATTCTCTAACTAATGCGAGTTTAATTGAATTATTTTCCTGTCCTGTAAGTGTGTATTCTTTATGATGACACCACCAGTGAAACTGCAGTGTCAGGATAGGACCATAAAGGACAATAGTTTAAGATCTTAGTGGTAACTCTCATTTGTCAGAGAACAGGCTCAACAGGCTGCTCTGCTAGTTGAAGAAAAACTGACAGCAATAAACTTAAAATACGATTTTTGGATCAATTACTAAAACTTTGAGAAACATCATTTTGCAAAGCCACTGCAGCCACAGGCTTTAGCATCAGAGTGATTTGAACTAGATGCAATCAGAACCTTAAAACTTCCAAGAGGAATGTAAACCACACAAAAAAACTTACAAAAATATAGTACATTGGTCACCTCACTAATACTCACTAATATTAATGTCTGGAGACCATTATTGTTTGTTTAATTATTTTATTAAAACTCAATTGTTCCTAGTAGATGTTCTTGTGGGTTAGCATCATGTTCTGAAACTGTGGTGGTCAGGCACAGTTGAAGTATTCCAAATGTGGTATGCTTATCTTTTATTCTTACTGTTTTAACTTCCCTTCAAGAGTATATTTGGAAAAATTCTTGGCAACAGCGTGCTGGCTGGGCCTCCAGGACTGTTTGGACCTGTCATCTGAACTGTATGCTAAGTGGAGGGACAACCCTGAGTACAAGTAAGAATGGTGATCTGCTCTTAGAGGTGTGCATGTCAAAGGGAGGTGGAAAGTTAAAAGGCTGTTACAAGGGGGAGGCAGAACGAGAAATGCCTCTGTACACTGCTCTTGTTTCTCAGCAGAATGACAGAATGTAAGACAGCTGTGTCTGCCCAAACTCCTCCTCTTCCCCAAATCCCAGCTTTAGGATGATTTCATAATTTCTGCTTTTTACATAGACTTTGCAAGCTGGAGGATGCAGATTTTGCCATGAAGACCAAAATGTGGTTGGCCATGTAAAAGGTGAACCTTCTGTTAGTGCTAATATCCCACATGGCCTAATCCCCTTGCTGTAGTACAGCCTTGGGGTTATCACGTACACCAAATCAGCTTTTAAGCTTCTCTTAACAGTACTGAGTGAAGTGATGTTTGCATGATACGGCCATCTGCCCATGGTGAGCCCATCAAAGTGGCTTGCATGTTCTGTGTTCCCATAAAGAGGTGTTGGGAACAGCTCTCCATCCTCATTCTGGTACTGAAGCCCCCTGGTCAGGGGTCTGGGCTGTAAGAATGGACTCTGGACTCCACCAGGAAGAGACTTTCTGTATTCAAGTATTTCATCATTAAAAAAAAAAAAAATAATTACAATGTATTGAAATTCTTATTCTTTTTTCCTCTCTTTTTCTTTTGATGTCTTTCTATGCAATTGTCAAATAGTGTTGGCACTGGTGAGTGAATATTTAAAGTTCTTTTAAAATTTGTTGTAGTCGTGATAAATATTTTGTTTTTGTTTGAGATATGTTGATACATGTAGTTGGCTAAGTAAACTGAACTTGTACTACTATATTTCAGTTTTCTAAAATAAATTCATAGTGATCATCCTCATAAAAGCCAAACTGAGTTTTGCAGTTAGACTAAAATAATCAAATAGCCTACGTACATTTTGTTCCATTCTAGAGAGAATATTCTTGCAATTCCACACTAAAGGTAATAATGCTGTGCTGAATTGTCAGTCTGCTTCCAAAATAGTCATCTTTCCCTACTAGTAACATTTGAGGTGATGGAATACTGCATACCTTGTTTGACATGAATAGCTGAAAAGTCTGTGAAATATATTAGCTGATTGGGTTTTTTTAAGCTGAATTTGATGAAGAATATTAATTTTGCTGTCCTTCTTGGCACTGAGAAAAGTTCAAATGGATTTTACTGGGATATATGTGTGGAAAAAATGAAACTCTGAATATGGTTAAGTGAAAAAACTATTATGTTTTAAGGAGAAAATCCCATAGAAGATAGGACACTTCTTAGGTTTCAAGTGACAGATTACTGTTCCCATGCAGTTAATGAAGAGGCTCTACATGTGCTGAGTAGGAAAGGAAACAGACACAATACACTTTTGACCCCTTTAGATGCTCTTATGTTCTCCATGCTGAGAACAAATTTGTAACAGCACACTACAGCTGTATTGCCAGAGGTGGAACCCAGAAGGATTCTCACACCTAGGGAAGGAAGTAATGCATTTCTGTTTCAGATTGGGTGATCAACTTTCAGCTGAACATTTCCAAACTGTTCCTGGAAGAACATAACTGGACTTAATACAGTGCATTTTTATATTTTTTTGTGGAAATAACTAGAGCTATAATCCTCAGCCAATTTCTCATTTTTAGTCTTTTTTCATTGTAAGAGTGTAGTGAAGCTTGCTAAATTAATGTATTCTCCTAGGTGCTGTCACTGGCTTGTGTTTTGAAGGGAGGAGACTGGCCTAGGGAGAGGGACAGCATTTCTGTCCATTATACTTTTTTACTAAAGGTTCACATGTATTGCTGCTACCCTCAAAAGTTCAGAAATCACCATGTCATTTCTGGATTGGTTCTAAAAAAACAATGTAAAAAACCTGCCCTGCTTTCCAGCAGCTTTTTTCATCTTCCCCAAGATCCAGGAATGAGGGATCCTGACAGGCCAGTAATGTCAAATCACATAGCCACACCAAGGGAAGGAAAAAAAAAAAAAAAAAAAAAAATTAACTTAATATAACCTCAAGCTCCAAAGTCCCTCTGGACCATACTGGATACCCTCTGGGAACTACACAACATAAGCCACTTCAGGGCCACCATAGATGTCACCAGCCAGCAAACCATTGCCCCACAGCAGGCTGCCTGTCCAGCCTGCCTCAAATGTTGCACATCAGAGCTGCAGCCAAATGATGTGCAGAACTTGTCTATTCACACACAACAACTTTACAGTTATTAATAAACATTTTCTTGCAATTACTGGAACAGCTTCAGTAGCAAAATAAATACTTTGTACTTTGGCCAAAATAGCTTTATGCTGTTATCAGCTTACCATGACCTCTTACTGCAACATTATGAAAAGCTTATCAAACAAGATACTAGACCCTTTAACTCCAATCTGTCAGAGAAGGATTCCTCACAGGACAGTACTTTAGCCTGACAAAACTACCCTACATGTCATTCTTGGTGGTAAAGCCTTTATGTCCCAGCAAATATCTAGGTAAATGAATCCAAACTATTTTTTAAGTAAATATAAAAAGTAAACATAAAGTATTTAAGAAAACATAAAGCCCACACTTTCTAATAGTATGACAGTGAAATCCCCCACCTCCAACAGAACTTCCAAAATCCCTGCATCCTGTCTTTTCACTAACAAGTGATGTGCCATGTAAAACACCAACTCTCTCCCTCTTTCCTACTAGTCCTTTGTTTCCAAAATTTATAAATCCTTTTTTCTACCTTGTACTCTAAATATTGATGTCATATATCCTTCCTTCTGACTGACTAGCTCTGTTGGCATCATCCTCACTTTCTCTAGGACAGTCCACTGAAACTCAAGAATTTGTCTCAAATTGTATTTAAATTTGCATTTGCTGTTTCCAGCTTTGGCCCTGAAGAATGGCTTTTCTGACCAGAAACTTATCTGTTTTTCAAATTGTATCCCCTGATCAAAGGGAGGATAATTTTTACACCTCCACTTACAATCTTGGCTTAATGTAGTAATAAGCAGGCTAACAGTGAGACAAAGGAAAGTCAAATGTTTTGCTTCTTGCAATGGCACCCATTCTTCTGTAGGGAATTAGTCCAAAATACCATGAGCTGAAACTGTTTTCACATAGCCTGCATAGCAGAACACTGCTGTCACTGGAAAGTGTTTACAATGTCTTAATGTCGAGGACACATCCTTGCTACAGGAGAAACTTCCTGTCCAGCCTTTGCCTATGGAGCATTGTACTGGTGATGTCTGCTTTTAGTTTCTGTTATGAAATTAATTGCTGTGTTGAGGATCTTCCCTGGGGTGGGAGTAATAGGAGGCTGCCTTTACATGGAAAAATGTCCTTTCTGTTTCCTTGTGTGCTGCAAATGGCACTTCCTACTGGATGCATTCATAAGAAACTTAGAAAAGACTTGTCTGGGATGATGCATATATGCATTAGTACACTCATTAATGGTGTGATCTGTTTCCTGCGATGGGGAACAGTGGCATTGACACTGTATCTACACAAAATATTCTGGTCCAACTCCTCTAAAAATGTTGGGGTTTCCATTAAACTGCATGCTTTTAAAATGCTTAAATCATAAATAAAACATTCAGATTTCCTATCCTTATTTACACTGCTATTTTATATTTGCATCGTTGTGTATATAAATAAACATTTGATTTCAGTTATTCAGCGTTATTCAGCATTTACAACAGGGTTTGCCTCTACAACAGCACTGTACCTTTAAATAGTATTTTTGCCTTGCAGAATTCCCCTTTTAATTCGAAAAACAGTCTGCTGCTATGGTATTGCAATGGGAAGTGATAAAGAATGGAATTTTGCATGGGAAATGTACAACCATACTGACTCTGTTGAAGAAGATGAAGACATGCTGCTCTATGCCATGAGCTGTGCCAAAGAGTCGTGGTTACTTTACAGGTGACCTTGATCAAAGTAGATCTTTATGTATGTAGAAGTAAATAATTAGAACAAAAATACTAATACAAAGCTGGGGGAGGTTTGCCTGCCACAAAAGCATGCGTCTTGTCAACCACTGGTAAACTTTTAAAGAGTTTTGTTAGGGAGCAAGTATGAAAAATGGGACAAACACAAACAATCCTTCTGCAAATACAACATGTGGGTTATCAGGTCTTAAGTCCTACCTCCACATGGGCCAACCAAAAAGTTAAGACATATATCAAAGAGTCTTGTCTAAATGTGTCCAGAACATAGTTTGAAACACTGTGCTTATTTTCTTTTACTAGCATTTGTATCTTTGTCAGTAAAAAGATGTTGAATTCTCTAATCAGTCATGTTTGTATTACCTAAAGCTTTGCTAAGGGAAGGAGTTTTGGCAGTGATGGGCTGAAGAATTATCATCTAAACATTCAGATAAGCTCCATGGGTCTAAAGGTGTGGAAGCAGCATTTTAGTCCTTCCAGCCACTTGCTCTAGTGTGGTAGTCATTGGGAAGACAAAAAAATATGGCTGAGAACGAGACAAGAAATTTTGCAAAGAGATGCCCAACCAGTTATACTAATTTCCCCCTTAACCTATGATCCTTTATTATCTTTTTCTTGGAACAAGCTAGCACCATTCCCTGATAAATCAGGGAGTTGTGATGAGCTTCTTCCTCCATGTACTTTTGTAGCTGATAAGCCAGTCTGTTTTCTGAACAGTGTTTTGGAGCATTTTGGGATGAAGAATGTTAAGATTAGCTTTTCCTGGCCCTCACAGTTCTTTGTCCATTATGTTAAGTGTAGTGGTGGCATGCAAAGGGGAGAAACACAACTCTACTGCTCTACCCATAAAGCAGCTGCCTGCAAGACACTATGAGAAAATAACTCTAAAAGGGTTCATTTGGAAGTAGGAGCATGTTAAGTAAAACACTGGGGCAACAAAGAGAATAACTACTTTTCAAGATGTTCAGACACTCACTGCCACTGACATAATTTGAAGACACTTCTTTAAATACTTCTGAAATCCTGCCTTAATCCTCATGAAAATCTTACTGAGTCTTGTTATAGGGGACCCTACAAACAGGTAGTTTTTGTGTAGAAGTGTCTCTGCTGGCATACATCCGTAGGCTCCATCGGAGTCGCAGTGAAGTGAATTGCCTGAAGGTGGGGAGCAGTCTGCCCTCCCACAAGCTTGTCTGGTAGGAGCAGTTGTCTTTCTGGTGCAGAGATAAGAAATACGTCTATGTCTATTTGATATTCTATTACCTCACTTTATTAAGAGGTGAAGGGTCAGTGTGCAAGAACTAAAGTTGAGCTAAAACCCAAGTTTAAGTTAAAACCCAAGCTGAATACACAGCTCAGAGTGACAACACCTTTGGTATAACCTTCTGCATGCTGGTATTTGTTGAGATAGGAATTTTTGTGAACGGGATTGTATTTCTGGATTGCAATATTGTGTATTTCCATTCTAAAATAGCAAGTGAGAGGTTCACGTCTTTCCTGCTTTTCTAACAGGTACTTGCAATATGGACTTAGTGACACATTATTTTCTTCCAATTGTACTTCAGTCATCATCTCACATGTAGTGACTAAAGATATTGGGTATCGTATAGCCTGGGAATTCGTTACGGAAAATTGGCCACTTTTAAGTCAAGGGTAAGCAACGAGTTTTGGCTTCCTTTAATTTCTGTGGCTCTTTGGCTTCCTTTCCTATCTTTATGTTTGAGCTGTAAAATTCAAGGGTAGATTTTCCTTCAAGAGATAGTTATTTGTAATGATTGATTCAATTAAGTATGCAGAACAGAGTTTTCAGAGGATTCAACTCTGATCAGGGTTAATGCCAAAGAATAGCTCATCAAACACAGAATGCTTTAAAAATTTGTCTGTTCATGACTGTTTCTGTGCTTTTAAGTAGTCCTGGGAATTCTGACTCTAGAAGTGGCTTTGTCCACTAGGATTTTACAAGTGGGTGTGAATGCCGAAGCAAGATCCTCACCTTTTTTTCCAAATAGAGTATGAAGAGATGGGGTATTAAAGCATGCAGACATGCAAGAGCTGCTAGGACCAGTGTTATTCCCTGACTTAAATCTTAACCCATCACCAGCCTCCCTGCACTGCTGTAGGTAAACTGCAGGTGATTTTGAGCTAAACAAGTACTTTGATGTCTGTTTGAAGGCTTCCCCTCTCCTTTACAATTGTGAAAAGCAGCAGCACTGTGACAGAGTACATTCCAGCTGCTCTTGATGGCTGAGGAGGCCATTGTGATCCATTAGTTATGCTTCAGCATAACCAAAATCAATAGTTTAGCATTCAAATGTGCAAATAGTTGTGAATGCTAGAAAAGGCAAATTGTAGCAGATTTGTGTCATATCAACTTGCTCCCTTACAGAGCTTTTCTGTGTTCTAAATTGATGACAAATTTGCTGGAAAATTGCCCCTTAATTTTCAAACTAAAAGAATAGCGCAAGTGATTATTTATATGCCACCCTCAAGATAGCAACAGGAACACCAGCTTGTTAGACACATTACTGGTTAGCCCTTTTAGCTCAGTTTGGCTGTATGGGCTCAGAGAGATTATCTGTTTCATGCAAAGAATTCACATTACCAAAATACAAATACCAGATCTTACTGGGAAGTGAAAATGAAGCGTAATTATTGTATTTTGTGCAGCTCAAACATCTAAATTGAATATTAATGATAGTTCTTTTAAAGAGAGAAAACAGTCCATAGTTGCAAACGTCAGCTTAGTTGGTATTTGCAGCATAGTAAATAATCACTAAGTGTATTTTCAGATGAGATGAAATTCAGTATATTTGCTACTGTGCTATTTGAATTTTACAGATATGGGCATGAATTACTGCATGATGTACTCAAAGTCATGGGAAGATTTGTCAAAACTGATGTACAGATCCAAGAGGTAAACCATTTAGTCTCAACTTCATTGTCATTTTGTAAATAGAACCTTTTATTCTTTAAATTGCTGAACATAATGGTGATGTCTTCCAAACCTTTATGTTTGGAACAGAATCCACATATATTCTATCAAAACTGTCTCATTTTCCTCTATAAAGTCTGTCTGTAGACAGACAACAACCTCTGCCATTATATTGACTGAAAATGTACCAACATTTGGTCTGCTGGCCTGTTAGGTTGTCATGCTGACATCTGTTTAATTTCTCATGTTGTTCAATCACTGCTTCCCCCAAATATTTATTTACTATTCTTCTTTCCTCTCTTGTCTTTTGCCTATTAGACTCATTAGAAAGATTTCTTGTTCTGTGACTGTAGCACAAGAGGATTCTTCTACCCAACTAGTCCTAGACAGTGTGGTACCACCAGTACCAGTGGAACTGGCTGCATTTGAAAGGATTTTTAGAGGAAGAGCAAAAGGGCACACTCTTGATATGTAAGGAGCTTTCCCACGTTACTGTAAACCAGTAACCTTGCCCCACCCCCTCTTTAGTCTCTGTCATCTGCCCCTTTTCTGAGCATTTCTCTCTAAAGCATCTGTCAGGCACACAGTTGCTTGCTGCAAGTGAACTTTTGTGTGTACTAAGCTCATGTGTTTATTTCTTCAGCTGCAGGTTTTTTATAATGCTACTTTGGAAGAGGATGAGAGAGAGGCTATTACTATGCTGCTGGAATCTGCAAAACTTGAAAATATTGAAAGGAGAAAACTACTAATCAAAGTTGCCAACTGGTTAGAGAAAAATGTAGATGATTGACTTGGAAAACAATTTCCAGTATATTATATGTGATTCACCATCCTATTGGTATTCATTATATCCTGTAATTAAAGGTAAAGCACATTTTTAGAGTCCTGTGGTTGTCTTTCAAATGGAAAGTCTGGATAAAATAATTCACACGGAAATCAAGGATTTAGGAAAAGAAGTTATCAACATATTTGCATCTTTTTTCTAAAATAATTTCCTGCTGAATGAGGTCTTAGGGATGCATTCCTAATAATAATGTAACATATAGATACAGCCCTGAATTGTTTGGGAGTGTTCTTCTGAATATCCAAATGAAAGGTGTGCTGCATGTTTGTGGCAAAAACACATGGGGAAGCTGAAAAAGTTTATATTCTGTTTTATTTCATTTTTACAGTGATCTATAACCTGTGTTCACTTCTATTATTTTAAGTTGCAAAGAGGACAATAATTTAGAACAGTTCTGTGAAATATATACTTCAGAATGACTTCAGACTTGTAGGGATGAAAGGACTAAAGAATCCTCAAATGGTAATTTTAATTAAGAAATTAATGCCTTGTCATTCAAACTTGTTTTTTTTTTCTCTCAGCAGATCTGTACTTAATATGTCTGCATTTGTGTTTGATTAGGAACTGCTTTTGAAGAGACATCTCCATTTAGCATGCTTCAGCCCCTGGGATGGTCTTTGAGTGTGTGAAGTGGATTATTTTTGGATAAAATGTGTCTAGGAGATGATGAACTCCTGGTGTGTTGTGACATTTGATGGTCATTTTGTCCATGGCACTGGTGTGCAACTAGTCTAAACTAGCCATTCTAGAACATCACAGCTCTAATTGCACTGAGGCACTTGCTGATCATGGAATCACTGAATATGCTGAGTTAGAAGGGACCCATCAGAATCAGAGTCCAGTTCCCTTGCTGTACATACAAGGTGGATCTCCTTGCTTACACTGTCACCTCATTTTGGAGCTGACAGAAAGAATTCAGTCCATTAGTATTAGCAAACCATATTAGCTTGTGCTTAAAAAAAAAGCATGTGATCCTCAGCCCATGCAAATAATCTATCTGTAGGGTAACAGTATTGTGACAAAATTACAGTACTGGTGATCAGTTAACATGCTGTGGATCAGCAAACACTGTTATGTGGGAATGCAGGAGACAAAATAAGTTAGAACACTGCTCTATGGAAAGACAAGAATAAACTCCAGACATGCTAATACAAAGGATTTTTCACTGGCATCCTCTAAATACATTTGGGAAAAACACTGTCATGATGACTGCACTGAATGTCCTCTGCTCTCCATGGCTGAAAAGAAAAAATCAAACTATTTTTAGACTACTTGAGAAGCCCTTTACTGTATGGGAATTACCAGCTGGTGACACAAGTTTGTGTTGGAAACTATTATCTCTTAGCGTTTGATCTAGTTAAGAATAGTACCAAAGAAAACTGTATGCATTCTTGCAAGTCTTCTTCAACTTGACTGAGAAAGCAGAGGAAATTGTCAAGGCTGTGGTAAATTACAGGGGTTTTATCATAGAACCTACAGGATGGTTTGGAAGTGACCTTAAAGATGATGTTCCAATCCCCCTGCCATGGCATGGGTCACCTTTCACTGAACTGGGTTGCTCAAAGCACTGTCCAGCCTGGACTTGAACACCTGCAGGGATAGGAAGTCCACAGCTTTCCTGGGGAACCTGTGCCAGTACTGAAGCTGTTTTGCTTCGGCATTTTCTGTGATTTCCACTAGTTAATCACTGGCACTGTATGTCTTATCATGTGGGTTAAGCAAAACTCAAGAAACATCTCATAACTTCACCCTATGCCCAGTAGGTTTAAACCATTTCTCTCTGACTGTGAGCAATTGCCTTTCTAACCAGTCTTCCATGCTTTTGTCACTTTTTTTCTTCATCCTACTGAACAAAACTTTAATTTGAACTACCAATATGTTAAAATCCCTAGAAGAATTTTAAATAAGATATTTTCAAATAAAGGCTCCTGACAAATGTCTGCCTCCAGAACTTCAGTGTAGTTTTCATGGCAGAGGCAGAATGGTGAAGGTGATTGCTAGGCTGAATTGCTGGACTGAGTAGCTGCCTGAGTAGGAGCTGATCTGAATCACTTCCAGAATCCACACATTTGCACTTGGTGGCATGCATCAGTGGCAGCTCTTGCTGCTGTTGGGTACAAGCCGAGCACAGAGGTTTGGAGAGTGGCAAGGTTTGGAATTACAGCAAGGGAAGAAGAGGTGCATGGGAGGAATCCAGGGAAAGCTGGGAAAGCTGCTTTACTGCAGAAAGAATTGGGGTGAAAGAAAGTTCATTGGAATTGAATATGAAGGCTTCAGGAAATGAGCTTTAATAGTACTTACGTGGATTGTGTAGGTGTTATGGGACAGCTAATTGTGAAGGTGTGCACATATGGGGAAACTTCCAGTAAAAGCAGCTGTGTCATTGATTGATAGGATATATTCAGTAGGCCCTGAGTAGGTAAAAAAATAAATATGATGTGAAAAGACCAGATTTTTGCTTGAAGTCCTGCTCTCTACCTTGATAGTGTGGAAGTCAAAAAGTTACACCTATTCTGCCCATACTGTAAGTACGTGTGGCAGGGCAGCAGACTCGTGAGCTGGCCAAGCCCAGTGGAGAGGGAGGCTTTAGAGCTGTTTAAATCAAGGTTCAGGAGCACCAGACAACTTCTCTGCACCTCCCGGCACATGTGCCCCTTTTCCCTCCTGGCACCACAAGAAACCTCTCAGACAAGTGAGGAACGGGCAGCTGGTTGCGGGGCCTGGGTGGCCAAGGGACAAACCCCATGCCCTCTGGATGCACTGATGGTACATTGATGAGGTGGGTGGAATAGCCTGCTGCTTCTTTCAGAGTTGTTGGAAGTCCCAGAAGAGTGAGAATAGGGTAGTGAAAGGGGATGTGAATAGATGTGAATAGGGTAGTGAAAGGGCTAAAATGCCAAAGAATGAACTGAGGTGTGGCCTTGCCACATTCCTGCTGTGCAGCGACTCAAAAGATAGAAAGAGCTGTCATCTCTGCATCCACAGGCTCAGAGGTACAGGGGCTCCTCCAGAGCCAGGTGTGATGTATGGACCCAGCCTCTTGGCCAAACTAATGGTACTTTGGTTCAGACTCCAAAGGAAGCAAAGGTCTAGACTATGACCAGGCTAAAACTTCTCTAGTTCCAACATTTTCTCTGGTAGCTCATGCAGGAAAAGGGTGACATGGTGAGCATTAATGCTATAAACTTGGAAACTGGAACTGGAAATATGTGATTAACACAACAACAGCAGACATTTGTCAAGGAGTAAAGGGGGTTGTGGGTACAAGGAGTCTCACCTTTACCTTATCCATCACTTGTAATTGACTGTGAGACAGAGAGCCTACATAGCGTCTGGACTTCTCTGTGCCTTCTCTGCCTGCTAATGGTAGTGGGGTGATCTCCACTGGAGCTAGAACAGCTCTCAGGGTCGCTTCTCAAGGTTGAAATACCCTTTACCAACTGCACTGGTACGTGACCAACATAGTGCATAACCTTGCATCATAGGACATTAAGACTGCATTGGTAACTTTGAATCATTACTGCCTCTTCTGTGCTGTAAATAACAGAACGAGCCCATTGTATAACAACCATTTGATAAGTTTCACAATATCTTACTTCAATAAAACCACAGTTGCTGCTATGGTTCTTCAAGTTGTGGAAATCTTCCTGTGTCAGAGGGACAGTGGCCTTTAGGGGTCACGATCTGTCATTTGTGATGGGATGAGACAAGGACCTGAGTGGGCAGAGGGGGAGGCTGACCTTGGCTGGCTGTGGGATACCCATTGTGATGCAGGAAGAACATGAGGTGGGAAAGCACATGTATTTTGATAAAGACAGGCGTGAACCTGATATTTCTGAGTCTGAAAAGGTTTTCAGCCTGACAGTGGTTGATTTTCTTCCCAAGGGAAGATTTCTCATGAGAGTCTTTCTTTCAAGGACAATTTCTGCAAATAACTTACGTTTCTCAAAATATATCTGTGCAGCTGTGCTGACTGTGTTTCTCTTGTTCCACCAATGAGACTAGAGAGGTGTTGTTCCCTTCTACCTTAACATGCTTATGTTAAGTCTGTATCAGAACACCTTATAAAAGGTACTAAAATGTAGACAATAAGGCCTTCCGATCTTCTTCTGCCTTTGAATTGGAGTCAAGCATCTTTATTTTGTGTCCAGCAGTGACAGACAGGGAGACTTACCCACTATCACCAGAGTCACATTGCAGTTAAAGAATGGCACCAGTCCCACTGAGACTCCAAACCACATGCTCCCTGCTCACTCCCTCCTCTCTCTGCAGCTTGATGGAGAGGAGAGGAGGCACCAAAGGCAAAGATTGCAGGTTGAGATAGGAACAGTTGACTGCAAAGAGCAATGAGATATGAAAACAAAAATAACAGGAACAATGACTGACAGTACAAGCAAGAGGCAAACATTCACACAGAAACAATGCCTGACCTGTCCATCCACTGTCCCTGGGAGGGACCTCTTCCCTTCAGAAGAGGCTCTCTTCCCTGTGGGAGATTAGAAAAGCCTTACAGAATAAGGCTTTTTCACCTTTGTTAAATCCTGTTCTCCTTTTGTTCTCCCAAAGCGCTCTGGGAAGGGTTCAGCTGCGGGTGGGATGAGGGGGTTGATAGCCGCCTCCTGTGTGAAGCAGCGCTTGGCTGGGGAGACGCCTGGATGCCACCTGATCAGAGAGCTGGCTGGCTAAAGGGAGGCGTGAACTGCAGCGGCAGGCAGACAATGAGTGCTTATTGCGTTAAAATTCGAGCATAAAAACGCTTGGTTCGTGACAATAAACGATCTCCAGAGCAAGCAAGGGGCTCCGTGTGTCTTTGTTCCCCACTGCTACGCTTCCCCTGCCCCTGGTAATGATGTGGTTGTACAGAATAACACCCATAATATCAGTGTCCTGCACATACCCCTCCTGGTTATTGCAAAAATTAACCTTGTTCTAGCTGAAGCCAGGACAGGACAAAATGGACTTCACCTGGGGAAAAGGATTTGATTTGTTGCTATTAAAATAGATGCCTAATAATAAAAAAGCCTTCGATATTGAGAAACAAACCCCAAAATTACCCATCCCCCCACCCTTCCTTTTTCCCACTCTTCCTTCCCGACTCTTTCACCTCCGCTCCTTGAGGAGACCAGCGGGAAGGAGGAAAGCGGGTTGAGAGCAGTCCCAAACCACACCTTTCCTCCTTCTTCCTCACTGTTTCTCTGCTCCCTCTTACAGACCGCAGTTCCTGCAGGGAGCATCATCCACCTGCCCGGCCCTGGTGCTCTCCCGGTGCCTCTGCAAGCAGAGGCGCTGGCACGGCGGCTCCTCCCGCCGAGGTTTCCCCCCTGTGCCGCGCTCGCCGTCCCTTTCCTCCGCAGGCTGCCCCCGGGGCCCGCCCGCCGGGCTGCGGGGCTGCGGCGGGCAGGGAGCGGCGCTGGGGCCGCTGCAACCCCCGCGCCGCAGGGCTCAGGGAGATGGCAATGTGCCCAGGAGGCCCTGTGGGGACGAGGCACGGAGGCGATACGGTCACACCTCTGCGTGGGTCGGTTTGCCCCTGGGAGACGGAGTTTGCTCTGCCCTTGTGCCTCCAACAAGCCTTGCACGTTCTCTTCTGGCCATCTCCACCACTAAAATCGTCTCCCAGAGACTCGTGCGCTTCCTCCCCTTCTGTTCCGCTCCTTCCACCCCACCCCGTCCTTCCCAGTGACCGCTGCCGCTTTGAAGGAAGAGGCAGAAAGACCTGATAAACCTGGTTGTTTGGAAAAAATGAGGGTAATGGGAGGAGGAGGAGGAGGAGGAGGAGGAGGAGGAGGAGGAAAAAAGAGGGAGAAAATAATTACCAACATTATTGGAGGGAGGAACAGCACTGTGTCAAAATTTTAACAATGAAATCATAGAGATCCAAAGAAATGTTTGGAACAGGGCAAGAAAATCAGATTGTTTCCACTGAAAAATTTGCTTTTTTTCCTCTCCAGCTGCCCCATTTGTATCACTGTAGGTGCTACTGAGCACACTGCAAGGCAGAGTGTGTTGGGGTGTTCGAAGAGAAATCAGCCTGACCAGGAAGCTTAAGAGAAATGTAACACATTTGCTCCCCTGTACCTCCCTCTCCCCAGGTATCGTGTTGTATCTGTCCAGGTGCATTTACACCCGTGCTCATGGTGAGGAAGACTCGTCCCTATAGCAACCCCTAGGAGTTTTGCCTCTGAAATCAATCTCTCTAAATGTCTCCTAAGATTTTAATCCCCCTATGTTTACGTCCTTGTAGCCTGATACCCAGCCTGTAGACATTTTTATGATTGCAGGCTATGTGTTATCCCTTACGCCATGAAAAACAAACACAACTCATGCACAAGCAACTCAGAAAAAGTTCAGGTATATAGCAAAGTGGAAAGAGACATTAAGCATAAGATGGTTTAATTACAATTTTTATACCGATAGAGTTAATTTCTGTTTTCTTTAAGTAGAATATGGAGAAAGAAGAAACTTGGAAAAAATTATGAGGCTAAACCAGGTTGTACCTTTTTTGGTTTGGGCTTGTTGTTACATAAGTACCCAGGAGACTGACTTTTTTTTTCCCCTTGAGTGATTTCTGCTTTATTTTCACAACAAAACCCCCAGAAAGCCCTCTAGGAAGCAAAATGAAGATGTGTAGCAGCATTTGCATCACCTAGCTAATATCTGCTTCTTGAATGATGCATCAGCTTTTGGGTTTAAAATCTTTGGAGGGAAAGAAAAATGCGGTAAATAAAAAACATACTTGCCTCTGGGTTATAAAACTTCTCAAAGAATGGGTGGATACAGCTGACTAAGATAAAAAAAACATGTTGGGCTATTTGTCTAAGCCACAAAAGGAGAATTTATTAGACTTCACAGTTTCAGATGCTTACTAGGATTTAGCTGTGTTCTAGAGAAGAATAATGAAAGCCATCAGTGATTACAGCATGCTGAAAACTGGTATCTGGAGGTATCAGGAGAAGGCTGAGTTGTCTGCACTAGTGCAACAAATAAACTTGAAAAGCAGCAGGCTGAAACATGAGGTTGCACTTCAGTAATTGGGGAATATATTTATTTTTGTCTTCTGGAAACAATGAATAGAATTAATGGAATAGAATAGAATTACTTTGTCTAAAATGATAAAATATTTCCTTACTACATCCATGTCCTAAAAATATATCACTTTTTAACATTTTTAAAATAAAAAATTCTGTAGTTCATTACAAGGTATTTTTCCTTAATTACTTTTGGGAAAAAAACAAAAACCAAACAACTAAGAAATACATGCTGTGTTGTTCACAGAGGCAAATGAGCAATTAGAACTCTCATGCAGTTTATCCAAATTCTCTATTCACACTCTTTGTGCTAAGTACTATATAAAAGGCACAATTAATGAGACAGAGAGTGTGAGGTCCTTTAAGACAGTTACCTGCACTGTCTTCACCCTGTTTCTCTGGGGATCGCTATTTTGATTATTTGTCTTCTGTTTCAGTCTCACCGGGGCTGATGTCATACTTCCACTGTCCAGGAGGAATTGTGCAGCACCAAATCCAGGCTGTGCCATTCCCTTCAACTCTTTGGTAAGACCCTCCTTGCTGTCTTGCTCTCTGCTCAGAACACCCTTCAGAACCACAGGTTTTCAGAAGGTAGGTAAGTACCTGGCAGATCTCTTCTGCCTATTGCATGACAACCAGAAGTTGCACATGATTTTATAATTAACTGTTTAAGTTCAGGTATTGAGAACCCCTCTTTTCCAGATACAGCAGAAAGTGTCTGGGTTTGGGAGGGAGAACTCATGAGGATTTGTGTTATTTTACTTGGAGAAGGATGTATTTGCTCCTCCAGACCCCTGTTAAAGAATGGGCCATTGAGCTGCCACCATCTTTGTCAGGGTTCTGGTTAACCAGCTAAGTTACAAGAGATGAGATCTATTTCTTCATCTGGTCTATTCCCTACCTGGCTTCAAGATTATCCTCTGAACACACATGCACATTTGTGGCTGTGAGAGAAGGCACAGAATAGACCGCCAAGAGGTCTTTCCACAGCTTTACAGTTCAGTCCATAGCTGATCTGAGAAAGATTAATTTATTCCCATTCTTAATTTGGCTGGCATCAGATGTCCTGTAGAAATTCCAAGATGTGTACTTGGATGTGCCACAAAATTGTCTTCTGGTTCCTGAGCCCACAGATGTCTCTGCAGAGCTAGGCTGTGAGGAATGTGGGACAATTGCAATAGGTCTGTCTAATCCGTGTGTGCATTGGGGGATTAAAGACACAGGGGCAGCATCTCATCTTGCCCTGGTGAAGGCAATGAACATGCTCACGTATCTCAGCCAGAATGTCTCCAATGGCACAAACAAATAAAACCTGAAAACAATGGGGATTCACTCTGTCAAACCCTGCAGACACTAGCTTTAGGCTGCTGAGATCAAACGGGCTGAAGTATCTGGAATTCTGGTTACCACATTTCACACCAGCTGAAACATTTAGCTGTGTCATCTGCAGGGATCATAAACAGAAATATTAAATTTTTGAAAAAACAGATACAGGAAAATATTTCTTTCATGAGAATCATAAACAAATGTAATTCCTTCCAAATCCCAACAACTTCTGAAACTGCCCTCTGAGCAGAAACATCTGTGCCACAAATAAGACTCATATATATATATGAGTGTTATAATATAACACAGCCTCTGATTTTCTTCCTCCCTTACTCTGCTTTTAGCCTGGTCAACTGTTTCAAGGCTCTGTGCTTAAATTGCCAGTTCTTAGCCATACACTGTAGACACAATGGGATGTTCAGCTGTGAGTCATCACCTCCAGAAAAGTACTTGCTGTGTTAAAAAGTATGGGAGAGCCCAGGTTTTGGTGTAGGAAGAGAGCAATTGGTGGTAATCCTCAGAGCTGAAATTTTTATGGAAGAGACCAGTGTTCAATACGTTGCCCTGGATTATCACTATAGTCAAACTAAAAATAGTAAAAGAAAAAAAAAAATCAGTTTCAGTACCAAGAATACTTTCCTTTGTATAATTAGGTTCTGCAGACTTCATAGCGGATGTCTGTGTCTCCCTCATTTCCATCTCTTCTCAGAACACACTGTGGAGGATAATCAGCCCTGCTCACTTTTCTAGTCATGTTCTGATTAATTTTTTTTGTTATCTCTCCTGGAGATTAAAATTCAACATTATATACTAAAGTATATGTATGTGGAGACAGAAATCTGCTACATCTTCTGTGTACTATATTTTTCTGAGGTGCAAGGGCATTTGAAACACTATGGAACAAGATGCTTGTTCTTTTGTGTTAGTATTTAAAATGAGGTCTCTTATTTTGGGTGTGTGCTTCTAAGATAACTTTTAGGACTTAGTTGTCAAAGCAGTCAAATTTTTACACCACCACAGGACACATGGAAACTCTGCATGCTTACACTGATAGCTGCTGATGGCTTTTCTGCTCCTGAACCTGGGTATATTGTGAAAAAACAGACATGGATGATGATCATGCATATTCATTAAATGCTTTAACAATGCTAGATGTATAGCTGGACTCAAGAGGAAATGTAGGGAGCAAATCCTTTCAAGGACTCCAACTTGAGTGCAAATGAAGACCAATACTCACCTTCCTTATAGTGCTGCTCTTCAGTCTTTATTCGTTTGTGGACCCCTAACAAATTTCCAGTAGGAGAACAGGCTCCCCCAACCAGTAAATGTAATTGCCTGGTAATATAATTCCTTTTTTAACCCTAAAATGATACTCAAAACTCAGAGCCAAAACAGTTGGTGTCAAGCCTCCCATTGTGAACAGTGTCACACCTGTCATTCTTCAGGTTACTGAAGAGAACAGGAAGCCCCCTCTGAAACAGGCTGAAAGCTATTTCACCTCTCTAAAAGACATCCTCTTCAGGTGAAACAAAGTCACTCCTTTCTGGTTCCTATTCTCACTTTGACTGTCACCCTGCAGGAAGTGGCTGCAAGAGAGGAAACCTAAGGCTTGGAGTCCTGCTTGTCTGGCTGGTCTTTCAGCAGTGGTGAAATGAAGATCTTCGCTGGGACAGGGTTAGGGCAGGAGTCCTGAAGTACAGGGGTAAAATGATAGAGGCCACTGTGCTCCCTTTCAGAGGTGATGGGAGAGACTGGGCAGTGCCTGGGGGGGAGGGCTGGAGGAACTCCAGAAATCTTAAATTATTTCTGGTTGTGTTGGGGGTTAAAGTCTGAGACACTGGTACTGTACATATTGCATTAAAAATTTTAACTAAGTATCTGCACAAGGTTCATAAGAGGTAGCTAATATTCATCCTAAACCTATGTTGATGGCAGAGAGGTGATAGATGGCGTTTGTAGGATAGACTCAAAGAACCCACAGACCTCCCTGGGTACTTTGTTAGCAGAGTGAGCAATGCTCTTTTTTCTACTAAACCTAAAAGGTCCACATTTTATTTAATTTAAAAAATAATAATGATAAAAAAAATTCTTTCACAAAGGAGTGAGAATCAAAAGGCCAGCAGCTTAGGTTTATTCCGTTGGCTGGAATCTCCGGGAAGAGCACCGTGGATCCGTAGGGAATGTCGGCGACACGGCTGGGGCAGCAGCGCCGCCTGCGGGCTGGCGCGGGGACTGCGTGCCCACCTCGGAGCCACGCGTGGTCGCAGCGCTCCCGAGCCCTGTGTCCCATAAACACCAGAGCTTTTCCGACGTGTGCTTAGCGAATTAGGGAGTGGTTTCGGTCATGCAGCTTTTGTATATGCTCGTGATATTATTTTAATACAGTTTTAAAATCAAGCCTGTTACTGAGCCACGTTTTGTTCTGCATTTGCTGCTGACAAAGGTTCTATAAAAGCCTTGTGTGGATTTCACCTACTTATCTTAAAACTTTAAATTACAAGTCTGTTTATATCGTTGTATATGTTTAACAAATATGAGCATTTCTCACAAGGGTGGTCAAATGAGTGATGTCGTGGAAGAAAACTGCAAGGAAAGCAGTGCTTCCCAGGAAACCTCTGCAGAAAAAAACGTGTCTCCTGCTAAGGACTGCTCAATAGGATACAAGAAATTGGTATGACTTCTCCAATACTATTTTATTATCAAGACATTTACAATTGACTTCAATTTCTTCAGTCATTACAAAAATAAAGAGCTGGAGTCAAGAGAGAAATATCAGTAACAATAGTGAAATGGATTACGTTTGCAGTACAGTGATTTAGAGGGCTAAAAGCAATTCTAAGGAAGTAGGGAAATAGAATAGTAGTCTTAGAGGAAGGATTATCATCATACCTTATTATTCTTTTACAACTTAAAATTTCATTATATATGATCATGAATGGTGATGATGCTGGAAATCTACCCCTAAGTGCAAAGCAGACATGTCTGAGTAAGGTACATGAGATTGTCCTGTATATTTTCAGGAGGATGCAGCTGAAGATGCACAGCATCAACCAGCTTGTAAAAAAGTGTAATCAAGTGCATGGATATTTCTGAATCACTGTATCAGCAGGCTGGGCTGAACCACCACTGTTTTGCCCTGAGAAACAGTGAAAGCACTCAAATGTATGTAGAAAATCATTGTGGACTCTGAAAGGAATGATGCCTTCCCAGGGAAGCTAAGAGATGGCAAGGCAGTTCCATTTACATAACAGGAGAAAAAGATTTGTATGTATTTTTGTGCCTTTACACAATAAATGACAAGTGTATGGTGAAAGTTCATAGTCATTGTCCAAAGGGACATTGTTTGACATGATGCTTCTGTTTGTTTGCAGTGACTTCAGAAATATCTGTCAACATACATGGACTATGTGGAATAGTAATACACAGAGATAATGTTTTAGCTTCCAAAAGTATTCAGCCATTTTAGTTAATTGCAAACATGAATTCTATAAAATTGGCAGAAAAATGCATCCTCCTCTTTCTCAGAAAACTGTGCTTAGTTGAGCTGCTTTGTTTTTGTCTGTGTGTTGAGGTTTTTTTCTCGTATTTCTCACTTGTGCAAATACTTCCTTACTGTATTAATTGCTCCTTCAGACATTTTTCTTGTCCTCAGATTGTTTGGACAAAGATAGCTTCTAGGCATGTGAGGGAACAGTAAAAATAAGAGTGAATACATTTGAGATGCTTATAATCATAGTATTTGCTTTTACAGTTTGGATGAAGCTGAGGGACAAAACACATAATTCTGCCACTCACATGGCAACATGCAAACCCCACTGTACCAGAGTCATGTGTACAGGGCAATGGTTGCTCCATCTCTGGTCAGGATACACAGTCAGTAAAAGGAATACTTGATTAATAGTTAGACAAGCAAACATTTTAAACAATCACCTTAATCTTATAAGTTATCAGGAATATGAACTTTGATGTCATTCGAAAGCCAGTGAGGACACTTGGCTGCTAATAAATACATTTTCCAACTGTACTAATTACAAACTTTCTGTTGTTTATTTATAGCAAAAACTCGAGAAACAATTAAAATGCTTAACCTTTCAAAATCCAGGACCTCAGGTAGCTGACTTCAATCCTGAAACTAGACAGCAGAAAAAGAAAGCATGCATGTCACAGATGAAACAAAATTTTTTGTATGAGTCCAAGTAAGATCTCTAATTTATTACCCAATTTACTTTAAAAAATGGCTGGTAGGCTTCTCACTGAATCTAAATAAATTAATAAAAGCGTTGTATTTTGCAAAGTGATTTCTAATTACCCTTGAAAGCCATGTTGGAAAAGCAAGATTTTTTTTTCTGTGTGACTTTAAGGGAATTTTGATATAGTATGGTATACTTAATTTTTTAGTATCAATGGCTAATGCAATTAGGATATAATGTTGCTATTTAATTTTTCTGTGAGTTTGTTAAAGACTAAATACTTGTGCAGATTTTTTCTACGTGTGTTTGGTTTAGTCTCTGAATGTGTTGAAGCATTGTCTGACAATTTTTGTTCTCTTTCACAGATTTACAAAGAAGTATGACAAACATGGCAGGCTGCTTTGTAATGACATAGATTTATGTGATTGCCTGGAAATGGACTGCCTGGGTTGCTTCTATCCTTGTCCCAAATGCAATTCAAACAAATGTGGACCAGAATGTCGCTGCAATAGAAAATGGGTTTATGACACGATTGAGACTGAAGCTGGGGATGTGATCAGTGCACTACCATTTTTTGTCCCTGACTGATTATGTTCTGTTAGTTTTTGTGTCTGAACATTGTTCCTTTTTCTTCATGTTTTATTGAAGTAAATCTTGGTTTTATGAATTGTCTCTAGTGAAGTACCTGGCAGTGGTACTTGTGCTTCTTTATTGCTGCCTACCTAGCAAACTTTACCATTTCCCGTAAAGTAAAAGTGTATATTTCATTCTTCTTTATCCTTGTGATCTTTGCTAAGGTGCCTAGTCAATCCTTTCAAAACCTTGACTTTCTAAAATTGAAGGTGTCTGAACTGTTATGGGAAGATAATTTTCTTACCCTGAGAAGCTGAACTGCATTACTTGTAATGAGGGGTTTTCGCCAATTTCTCTGCTTGTTCATTTACTCAGATGTGTGACACAGCCCCTTCTTTTGTGTAGGCTTGTCATAAGAGCCTTTTCATCCTGGTGCATTCATTCCTCATACAGGTAAGGCAGGAGGCATTTGAGATAACACTGTCCTTTGAAACTAGGTCACTCTTTTTCACGTTCATCTGTATATTAAGCAAAGGAGAGTGGAAACAACGCTCAGCAATTCTTTCTTGCTGCCCAGGCTGAAAAACTGAAACCAACATGTTCAGTCAGCACTATTTTTTTATAGCATGTGGCACATTAAATGTCCACCGGTCATCAATTATATGGCTAAAAACAGACTGGATATTTTTCCTTCTGGACAGAAAAATCTCTTTCATTCCAGAAGTTTCCTTGTCATGTAAGACATGACAGATTTTAATACACTTACACCCAGTCTTCTTATGAAATAGGTATTCTCATTAATGATAGGCATCCACTCCCTTTCTGAGGAGGGAGGGTTCCTCTGGATCTTGATGGCAAGAAGGCTGCAGATGGTTGCAGTGTATTTCCAGGAGCATGCTGCTAGTAGGGGAATCATTCCTTGGGCCTACTGCTTGTTTGTTTTTGAGGAGACTCTCCCAACTTTGAATATGGCACCACTTTTCTCCCTTACCACAGGCCATTCTCTGTGACAAAGACCTACTGCTCCAATACAAAAAATACCTCCCAATACAAGAAACTTGGGAACAGATCCCAAGAATGTCTTAACACCAAAATCTCCTTCTGACTTACTACCTTGGAAAGATTTTTTGTTCCTCTCAATTGATGACACCTTAAGCTTGTATCCATGCAGGCGGCATGGGCAACAAGCTGGAGGAGATGGAAGCCATTGTGCAGTGGGAATGCTGAGACACCGTCACCATCAGTGAAACATGGTGGGACAACTTGCACAAATGGAATGCTGTGATAGATGGCTGCAAACCTTTCAGAAGGAATGGGTGGGGGAGGAGAGGTGGGAGGTAGCCATGTATGTTAGGAAGAGTTTCAGTTGTCTCAAGCTTAATGATTGTAAAAATAGGGTTAAGTGTTTCTGGGCAAGGATCAGAGGGAAGGACAACAAGGCAGATATCCTGGTAGGAATCTGTTGTAGACCACCAGCCAGGATGGAGAGGCAGATGAGATATTCTACAAGCAGTCACAATTGCTTGCCCTTCTTCTCAAGGGGGTTTTCAGCTTTCCAGATGCCTACTGTTGATACAATATAGCAGAGAGGGAAAAAGAGTCCAGGAAGTTCCTGGAGTACATGTAAGACCATTTTCTGACACAGCAAGTCACCCAAGGGGAGGCACCTGTTGAGCCAGTTCTTTGTGAACAGAAAAGAACCGGAAGGTGATACAATGGTCTGAGGCAATCTTGAGCACAGTGATCATGAAATGATAGAATTTTCAATTCTCAGAGAAAAAAGGAAGGGGATCAGCATAACTGCCAGAAAAGAAATAGAAATTAATAAAAATATCAATAATAATATTTTTTTTTTTCAGAAAAAGAAATAGAAGGGACAAAGCCCAGAAATTAATCTGGCTACTGCTGTAAAAGACAACATAAATGTTTTTATGAATTCACCAAATGTTTTCATAAATACATGGAAAAATGTTTGGAGATGCATTATGACAAAATATGAGGAAAAAGCAGAGGTACTTAGTGCCATCTTTGCCTCTATCTTTAATAGCAAGACAGATTTTTGTTTGGATATCCAGCCTCATGAACTGGAAGACAGGGATGTGTCACTAGTGGACACAAAATAGGATTGTGGATTCAATTACAGCAGGCAGAAGAAGGTTTTATTTCAGTTTTTTTCAGCCCCTTTTGTGAGGTGCGCCAATACAAGTTTAACCTGATTGGTAAAGAGAACCTCTCTTGACCCATTGGTGAGACAAGAGAAAACACTCAAGACATCTGTACAATATTGTTTTGGGAACCAAAAACCTATTTACAAAAAGAGTCCTTGAGAGAGAAATGTTCCCAAAAGCCTTTCCCTTGGGAACAGATCAGCCACTGACAGGCTGAAAACTTTCTCAGACTCAAAAAAATCATGTCCACAGGGATGGGAATCAGAATGAAGCCTGCATATTAAAGGGGGCAATGACCACTGACCACTTTGACAAACACAAGGTTCATGGGGCTGGCTAGGATCGACTGAAAGTTACAGAGGGAACTGTCAGCAAAGCTCACCAAACTACTTATCATCATATACCAGCAGTCCTGAACAACTAATGAGGTCCCAGATGACAGCAGGTTAGTAAATATTTTGCCAATCTACAGGAAAGGTTAGAAGGAGGATTCAGGGAATTCTAGACCTGTCAGTCTGGCCTCAGTGCCAGAGAGGGTCATGAAGCATACGCCCTCACTTGGCATGTAAGAGGGGCAACCAGGGGATCAGGCACAGCCAGTCTGGGTTTAGGAAAGGCAGGTCCTGCTTGACTAACTTGATCTTCTTTTGTGACAGGATGACCCTGCCTAAAGCATAAGACTATGGATGTGTGTACCTATACTTCAGTAAAGCCTTTGACACTGTTCCCCACAGCACTCTCCTGGAGAACCTGACTGCTCATGGCTTGGACAGGGGCACTGGCCCTGGGTTAGAATCTGTCTGGATGGCCAGGTCCAGAGAGTGAATGGAATTACATCTAGCTGGAGGCTGGGCAGCAGTGGTGTTTCCCATGGCTCAGTGTTGGGGACAGTCCTGTTAAATAACAGGTTTGTGTGCCTCCTCAGTCAGCTCTGAGATGACACTGAGTTGGGTGGAAGCACTGATTTGCTGGAAGGTAGGAAAGCTCTGCAGAGGGATCTGCACATAATGGATTGATGGGCCACAGCCAATTGGGTGAGATTCAACAACATGAGGTGCTGGGTCCTTGGGCCACAACAACCTCATGCAGGAGTTGGAGAAGAGTGGCTGGAGAGATGCATAGAGGAAAAGGACCTCGGGGTGCTAGTCATCAGCAGGTGAACATGAGCCACATTTTTATATAAAAAATTGTTGTGGGATTCCTGTCCAAATGGGGACTTAAATTAGATAACTTAAGTAAACCACAAGGTATTCAGCTTTCCTTCAGTGGTTTAAAAACTATGAAGAGCAGTCAGTCCTGGGAAAAGTCATATCTGTTCTAAAAAGTCTACATATTTCAGTTACAAGACCACTAAACTGTTCCTCCTGGCATAAAATGAACTTCTGCATATGGCAAAGTGCCAATCAATCCCACCACATCATTAAAACATTTTTTTAAAAAGAAATAATTTTTGAATTCTTTTTCAGACAATTTTCATTATCCTTTTAAATACCTCCTATAGGACCACATTTGAACTTTGTCTATTGTTGTGGTTTTAAAGCAGCAACTAAAAATTCACTAGAAAACTTAGTTATTTCTTGCTGTGAGATATGGATTAGAACAAGAGCAAAAGAGGCTTAAAAGGAATAAAGAAAGCTTATTAACAGAACTACAAGAATAAGAAAACCAGAATAAAACTTCCAGAAAACCCTTTTATCTCTCACTACCCAACCATTCCCTTGTTCACATGATCACATAGAGACAAAAAAACTTTGGTGTTTACAACAGTCCCAATTCTTGCTATAGTCTTTCCATCAGTCTTTGTAGAGAAACAGAAGTCTTCTTCTGCTAATCTACGGAGTTTCTCACAAGAAAACTATTTTTGTTATAGCTTTCTATTTCTCTGATGCCAGCTGACAGGAAATCTGTCATCAGTTCTCTCCTCCCATTTCACATCACTCTGAGGGGTCAAATGAGTCTAGGGATGTCATTTTTAAGGATGAGTTATTCAAAGGCAAAAGTTCTCTTCATTTGTCTCTGTGAACCTCCCTGGAAACAGAAGTTTTCTCTTTGCCTCTACAAAGCTACAAATCTTCAACTACTACTTCTCCCTCTCTGTTCCAGCACCTCACTGTATCACAATCACTTTATGTTCAAAATCCACACTTTGAACTACTCTATTCCTCCCAATATACTCTGTCATAAATTAAAGGTGTTTTTTCAGAACACTATTGTCCATCTCCATAGCTTTAACAGAAAAATGTTCAGCTTATTAAAGCTTATTTCTCCTTATTCTCTACCTCTTCTGAAGCTTAGTTCTTTTTCTTTACTGTCTCTGAGAGTTTATAAAGTCTCTTTACATGTTGATTACTCTCTTTTTCTTTCTCTGGAAAAAAGGATTAATCTGCAAGTCTCATCTGGGTAATGAAAAGATTAAAATCTTGCCCAGGCTTTGTAGATGGTTCTGTGACCTCTGCTGGAGCAGCAGCTGGAGCTGTCTGCGATGGAAGGTTCTTCATGGCTGCTCTGCAGAGTGTGGTCACTGTCTCAGCCTGCCGCAGGTCAAGAGCTTTTTTTCTTTCTTTACCCGGCAGTCTCTGATGAATTCAGTCACAGCAAAAGAACTGCAGCCGAGCCAGGGACCGGCCTGGCCCGGCCAGAGCCCGGGGCAAGCCCCGCAGGCCCCATCTCCCGGCCGGGAGCCGCGGCAGGCCCAGCCCAGCCCCTGCCTGGGCCGCATGGCCTGGCCAGGGGATGGGAAGCCAGCTAAAGCTCTGTTACCTTTCACAGCCAGGAAACAAAGAGACAAAGAAAATCCCAGGCTTAGGTCTTAACCTGCTGTTCACAGGTTGATCTCACTTTTCAATGATCAAAACTGCTGTCAATTCTTAGAAATGGCCAGCTGTTGGCCGGGAGAAAAACTCTCACCAGCCTCCAGCAGTTTTAACTTCTTTAGGTGTTTCTCTTTGTTTTCTTAAATGCCAATCTGTCACATCTATATTCATCCTTACTACGGTAAATACAGATTTGACTCACCTTAGGGCAAAAAACAACAGATGGACTAAAGAAATATAGACCAATACTTTCTGAATAAATATTCAAATGTCCTTAAGTACATATTTGCACCAAATGCATTACAGCTGCTACAGCTCTTTTGAGTTGGCATGGCAGGATGGGGTGATGAAGGGCGAGCAGTGGATGTAGTCTACCTCAGCTTCAGCAAGGCTTTTGACATTGTCTCCCACATCATCCTTGTAGGTAAGCTCAGGAAATGTGGGTTAAATAAATAGACAGTGAGATGGATCAAAAACTGGCTGAATGGCAGAGCTCAGATGATCATAATCAGCAGAGTGGAATCCAGGTGGATGCCTGTAGTCACTGGCCTTCCCCAGGGATCTGGGGTCCAGGTGTATTCAGCTTGTTTGTCAACGACTTGGATGAAGGGATCGACTGCACCAGCAGCAAGTTTGCTGATGATACAAAACTGGGGGGAGTGGCTGATCCACCTGAAGGCTGACATTCAGTGGGATTGTGACTGGAGAGCTGGGCAGAGAGAAGCTGTATAGGTTCACTAAAGGCACGTGTAAAGTGTTGCACCTGGCGGGGAACAACCCCAAGTACCAGCACAGGCTGGGAGCTGACCTGCTAAAAAGCACTGATTCTTTATGTCTGTGAGTGTTTGCTATACCAAACACGGAAGAAATACTGCTCTCCTAGATTTTTAACTGCTTAAACTGTTTAACTTAAGTTGTAAGTTACGTTAAATGCTGTTAAGTTGAATTTCTGTTTTAAATGCTAATAAGTGCTGTTTGGTCTTTGGGCTGTATTCCTTTTTATTCTTTCCCTATCCACAGTGTGCCTTGGTCATCTAGTAAGTAGCAGAGAGGACCTATAGAAGCTCTTATATTAAACCTGTTTTTACTGATACTTTTGCCAGTGATTCTTTAAACAATTTTAAAACACTCATCCATGGTATGGGTGCAAGTGCAAACCAGTAACAGATGAATGGATATTTAAGAAGTCACAAGTTTTCAGAGTTCTTTTTTAGTAACCAAAGAGGTATTAGGATAAAAAAAAATTGGATAACAGTGCATTTGACAGCACCTTGTCAGGTTAGCTTCATTATTTTTTGTTTTATTTATTGCTTTATTTATTGTTTATTGGTGCTCTCTTTCCTGTGTTTCTTCAGTGAGGGTCTGCATACAAAGTCATATAGGGTAGAAAAAGCCTCCAGGGCCCACGAGTCAACCTCCTATGTGAAGCAAGTCCAGCCTGGAGCAGGTTGCCTAGCTGAGTTCTTAATATTCATTCTCCTGATTATTCATTTTAAATATTCATTTGATGCAGCAACATGTGAAAGAAAACACTTTAAAATAGGTCCAGATTGCAAAACCAGAGAATTGGCAGCAATCCTGAGCAGCACATCTAATACCTGTATCAACTGGAACTTTATGACATAAATAAGGAATTGTCTAGACTTCCAGCTACCCTTGCTTATTTTGCCTGAACAAACTTTATACAATTCTACTCTTGGGGAAGATTTCCTAGAACAAAAAGATATGTTGTTTTTTTGGGTCTTTTTTTAATGTGGAGCAAAATGCTCATTTTTCTTTTCCAGCCATGTAAATTTCTTGCAAGAATATTGTTTCTTTCATGTTTTATAAGAGCACAGAAAACCAGATGAAATAGTTAAATATAATTGTATTTCATCCCAGAACAATAGCTTGAAAAATGTAATGGCTGTTCATAACAGTGACTGTGGGTCCAATTTCTGGTTGTTATAAATACATATTGTGATATTGGCTTTTCACAAGTATTAAGATGAATATTATATGTTATATATTAGAATAGCTTTTGCTATGTCTTTTTCTTTTTTTCTCCTGCTAGTAGCTAAAAAGTTTTTAGGCATAGGTCAAGAAGAATTTTGGATGTTAGGGCTGTATCTGTGCAAAGCAAGATAACCTCCAGTGACCAGGTGATTGGGGTCAGGCTGCTATCAACATTGACCGCCTGTAGAAGAAAGAACCCCAGCCGAAACAGAAAGATGATAAAGAAAAATCAAACTCTAAGAGTGCATGCTCTAAAAAGGTGTGCCCAAGGAGTGGCCATGCAAAATACTTCTTGGAAAAGTCTGAATATGCATTAAACCCCTACAGCAGAATGGGAAAAAAGGAATGTTCCAAAGGCTGCGCGGCCCCGCGGGGAGCGCCCTCAGGCCGCCCCGCTCCCTCCCCGCAGGGTGAGCGTCGGCACCTTCCCCCGGGCTACCAGCGACAGGGCGAGAGGACACGGCCTCAAGCTACGCCCGGCATGGTTAAGGCTGGATCTAAGGAGGAATTTCTCCACAGAAAGTGTGATTAAACATTGGAACGGACTACCCGGGGGTGGCAAAGTCACCGTCCCTGGAGGTGTTTAAGGAAAGACTGGACGTGACACTCCAGTGCCACAGTCTAAGTGCCTAAGGTAGTCATGGTAGTGCCCGATGATGGGATGGAACACGACGATCCCAGCTTTTCCCACCGAGCTCATTCCGTGATTATGTGGGTTTGCGCTGTCCTCGCTGCGACCGGCGCGGCAGCGCTTGGCCCCGCCAGGCCGCCGTCGAGGGCGGGCCCGCGCCACAGCCATGGCGGCGCCCGTCGTGCCGGAGAGCGACAGGTACCGGGAGCGGGCCGCGCTGCCCCGCCGGGCCGGGCCGGGCTGTGCGGGCCGGTGCGGAGCAGAGAAGGTCCCGCCACGGTGCCGGGGCGCAGCGGGGCCAGCGCCCCTCTGACCCCCCTCCCTCCTTCCTCCCAGCATCCGCAGGGCCGTGTCGCTGCTCAACGCCGTCGACCCGGGCCGGTTTCCGCGGCTCCTCTCCCGCCTTCTCCAGAAGCTTCACCTGAAGGTTGGCGGGACGCGGGGAGCCGGCTGGGGATCGTGTCACGCTGGTCTGGGCGGGGCGGGAGCGGGGGGCTCGGCGGTGCCGGGAGGGTGTGGGGCCGGGCCCGTCCGGAGCTTGGGCAGCGCGGCTGCGGAGCCTAAACACCCCTTCTCCCCCACCCCCTCCTCCGCTCCTTTTTAAAGGATTTTAGATCTTATTTTCATTCACCACTAGTTCTTCAGTACTCCATCAGGGACATGAAATAAAAGCCGGTAGCCCCCGGCGTAGGAAGGCGAACGACATGAGAAGGAGTGATGCGGGTTGCAGCCCGCTGCCTCCAGGTCCTGGTGCCTCCGCGAGAGCTGTCAGAGGACACGCGAGTGGCCTTTTGTACAAACTCCTCTGCCCTCCCGAGTGTTGTCCACAAAAGCCGGATTTCCTATCCGGTTTGTAAAAAGCCAGTGCTTACACCCTCGAGCGAGACATTATTTATTTCAGAATTGTGCAGGCCCCATTTTCAGTGGTATTCCCCAAGTCAAGCGCCCCAGCCATCAGAACTTTTTACCACTTACACATTTAAGCAAACAAAGGCTTTAGTGTTCATTGGCAACAAGTTACATAGTTCTTATTAGTTAACATTCTGTGTTCTGCTGGTTAATGAGTCTCTTGCTTACCGTGCTAATTAGTCTTCATGCTCAGTCTTTCTTTTCTTTTGGGTTGGTGGTGTATGAATTGGTGGTTGCAGATTCCCTGCAGGAATTACCTTTTACCCAGTCGGAGCTAATTCCGGCACAGTTGCTGAGTTGGCTTTATCAGTTTCTCCCTTACCTTGGGAGTTTTGCCAAATGTCCTTGAGGCCCATAAATTCTGCATTCTTTGTGTTCACTATCAGTGGTACATCCTTATTCCCAAGTTCTGTCAGCCTCCCCCTAGGTCTGATGTCACTGATGTGTGTTAAACCCTAAACCTTAACAAGGCAATTCTTCCAACAACCTGATTCTTTCTAGAACCTGTGCATCACTTAGACCTTATTAGCTGGTCTCTATTTTGTGGATTAAATCACCTTTCTTGTTGATTAGGCTTGAAAGTATACAAAGATCAAACATCAGAGAACATCCTTTCTTAAGAAAATGTTGTATGTTCTGCATTTTACAACACAAAGGAAACACTAAATGGGTGTTTTGTTTATTTTTCTGCATTTGTGCATGTCCATCAACTAAAGACACCTGTGGAATTGAGGATAAAAATTAAATACAGAGCTTTTAGTGAATATTTCTGTTGTCTTTGAAGGAGATGTTTTTGATTGCAGAAAAAAAATCGGAAATCAGTAGTCAGTTTCATTTCATAGTGCTGAAATGTGAAAAGCAGGCTAACGTTAAACTTTGTAATAAATATTGGACAGAAAACTGTTAAATGAATCTTATGCCAGAATTTATTTTGTTAGTTTCATGGTCTTACAGTGTCAGATTTTGTTTATTCCATTGTTTGTGTTTAGAAAAAGTATAAAAAACCCCATGGAATTTGTTTTCTATGTGCATATACATATAGACTAAACGGTGAAATATTACAGGAGTGGCATGGAAAAAATGCAAAAATGTAAAGATTATGAGTGTGAGACTGTAAGGATTCATTTGATTAAACTACTGGTTTTTTGTTTTTGGTTTTTTTTTTTCTATTGACATCACTATCTTGGAGGCTGCTGTTACTGCAAAGAGTTTTCTCAGTTGTTTTGCATGGATATTAACTGTTTGGTAACTGGAATGTATCACCAACTTTTTGTTCGTACTGTTCGTTCTTTTTTACTACTCCGTAGCATTTTAGTAGCTCTTCACAGTTTTAATTGGCATTTACATGAGCTGAAGTGGTTATTGTCATTCAGCCCACTCAATCTCATGATTAGTTTTACTTTCTAAAGTAGCTAAGTAACTAGTTAAATTGCTGGAAGCTTGAAATGAAATTAATTGCCTAAACAAGCAGACACTGGGAGCTCTGTGTTCCCTTTTAACAACTAATGATTCAAATAATGTTTCCATTTTGATACGCTTGTTATAAACATTGTGATCATCGAAGATTTTGTGTAATTGCCTTATTTTTTTTATTTGGACAGCTAAATTGTTTTGCTTGTCTAGCTTTGCAGTTTTGGATTACTAAGTGGTCTAAATGTGGTGTTTGTTACTAACTGGTTTTTAAAAGAAGGCAATATCTGCATTTTAAATTACTGTTTAATTTGTTGTATTACAATAAGTACAACTGCTGTATTTTAAAAGTGCAACACATTCTCAGTTGTCTTCAGTAACACAGTAGGCTTTAGATTCAAATTTGACTTTCAAAATAAATATACATATACATTTATTTCCTTTGCAACCGTATGGGTGATTTTTAGAAGGGTATCCAGAGTGGAAAAAGCATAGGTAATTAACTACAGTTTTGCCTTCTGTTTTCTGGCATGTGATTCAAGTAGTGCATTTTTTACTTGCCTTATTTTTATTTATAAAAGGTTGTTGGAAATGATCTACTAATTGAAAGAAGAATATTTCTGTAGAGTCTGAGGTACAAAGAGAAAGCTTTTTCTTCTGATGTATGTCAGGTAATCCAGTGGTACTGTGTTGGCTCTTAATTTTGATTTTCAGTGAGAGAAGTTGCATTTGCTTTTTAATTCCTATTTAGAAAGAACTGGACAGTGTCTGGACAGCCACTGTGTTTACAAAGATGAGGACAAAGTTTTTTTTGATAGGTATGTTCTTGGTCATTAAATGAAATGTCTGGACTAACCATTTTTGTGCTTCAGGCTGAAAGTACTTTCAGTGAAGAGGAGGAAGAAAAACTTCAAGTAGCTTTTTCGTTGGAAAAACAGGATCTTCATCTGGTTCTTGAAACTATATCATTCATTTTGGAACAGGTATTTTGTTTTCACCGTTAGGCATTGATAAATGTATTTTTTATCCAGCTATAGATTTCAAAAATGGTACAGTGAAGTTAAAAAGGAATTAGTGAAAATATAGCTGTACTATACTTAATATGTTTTGGGGTTATGATTTAACTACTTTTTGTTTCATGCCTTTCTTTGAGCTGTGGTTTTTCAGCTAATGTAAATATTAATAGTAGAAGTGAGGTCTGCATGACTTCAGGGGATCTCTTGATAATTACGAGGAACAGTATTCTCTCTTCATTGTATCAAGCCAGCCATGAATTTTTTAAGTTCTTGTGAGGAAAATCGTAGATGACATTACTGAGCACAGTTTAAGTTACTGTAAGAGTCAGTTATGGAAAATTTTCATGCACAGAAGCAGTCTGTACTGAGGTGAACAGGCACAACTAATGTAGCTCGAGTATTTGGAGGAGTGGATAAGTGCATGGTGGAGCATGGTGCAGTTGCCTTGTAAACAGAGAAGGTTTTTCTCATTCTGTGGTCTACCTGTACTAAAGCTGGGAAGATGTTGCATTACCCAGTAAATATGGTAACTGTTTTAAAAATTGTTAAACCTATGATGTTATCCATCCATTTCATGCAAATGCGGAAGTTGGAGCCTTGTGCGGAGGGCATGAATGTTGATGGTCTTTTGGTGGATTTAAGTCTGGTCCTTTCTTACACATGTCAGTTTATGATCAATTCACTGAATTAACACATTCCACTGCATTAGGAATAAAATAAACAGTCCTCCTCATGGCTCCCATCCACTAAAAAACCAAAATGAAACCTGAGGTCGCCTCCAGACTGGAATTTTTAATTTTCATCTCAGAAAAGCAGCAGAATTACGTGCTTAGGGCCTTGTCCTGATTTCCTCAGACTGCTTAATTTATATTATAATTATTGAAGATGAACAGGAAAAGCAGGTAATTCTCTTCTTGCTTCTTTTGCATTAAAGAAAAAGGACGGGAAGAATATTAATATCTGCCAAAAAAAAAGAGTCCCAGATGGACTACATGTTGTATGGGAGCTCTTTGTTCTCCTGCTGATAGCTGTGCTTCTTGGTGCAGCTGCTCATTCTGTTGGAAAATAGCTGTGGAGGCATTATAGATAAAAAGACTGCTATAGAGTCTTTGCTGCGTATGTTGTTTCTTTTTTTAATCTGATGCGGTGGTGATACAATCCTGTTTTGAAAGTAAAGAATCGTATAGAGTGTCTTTCACAAACAAAAAATGATGCTAATAGGGTGGTAATATCTCAGTTTAGGCAAACTGTTCTTGGATTTTCAGGATATTAACTTGTAGTTTAGATTTGCTTGATTAGTGTGAATTTGGAAAAGTTCTCTTTTCTTGATGGTCACAATTGATTTCAAAGCCCATCATTTTTTTATTGATAGCTGCTTTGCCATTATGCACAGTGGAAACATGTACATATACTCAGAGTGGGCTTGTGTCTACTTCTTTTCCTGTAATTTTTCTATCTTGAGAAGAGTGATTTGTAACACTGCATTTTGAGATAGTTACAGTTTTTCATCTACCAAGTAAGAGAGTTAAGACAAACAGGTTGCATATAGTTCCTCTAGTGGAATTGCTAGTAAAAATCTTGGGTGAGTGCAATGGCCGTTTGTGCTAGAACATTTCTGCTACGACTTGTAGAACAGCACTTATCAACAGCTGTTATTTTCCCTTTGACAGGCAGTCTACCACAATTTGAAGCCTGCTTCATTGCAACAGCAGCTACAAAGCATTCACCTGGATCAAGACAAAGCTGAAGCATTTGCTAGTGCATGGGTGGCTGCAGGACAAGATACGATTGAAAAGTTCAGGCAGAGGGTTTTGACTCCTCAGAAGGTAATGTGTGTGGTTTTTCTTCTGAGAGAGAGTAAAGTTGTATTAGTTTGGTTTAAAGCAAGGAGTTTAAACTAAGGTGCAAAGTTTGTGTCAAAGTACTTGGTCACTTATAGGTACTAGATAACTTTGATCATGACAGTAGAATTCTGTTGTCTTGTAGAGATGTTACCTTAGTTGATATGCTGTAACTGCTGGAACCTGGCTATATATGCACTATTAGCAACCTTCATGCTGTTTGTGAACAGGCTTTACAACATGGCCAGGGACAGTGTGTTCATGAGCATTTGTGGTGATTGAGCTCATCAGCCTGGTCATTCTCTGCACTTCTGTCTGAGCTCCTCCCATCTTTAATTTCATAAGCTGGTTGTGTAGTGAATTTTATGAGATACTACAATATTATGGTGTTTTTCTATGATAATTTTTTTTTCTATGTTATTTTGCTTCCTATGTTCCTGTTGCCACTTAAGACTTGCTACATGCTTTGGAAGTCTCATTGTATCTTTACAATGATGTCTGTATCTATGACAAGGTATAATAATTTAATTTTGTTGATTCATAATATCCCTTCAAATGCATCAGGAGTTGTGTATAGAAGACATCTATCAGTGTCCGCCAGGATCAGATTTTTAGAAAGAATTGTGAAACACGACTCAGTTAATGTTACTTTATTTTTATCATTGCTTTAGATCTTGTGGGAATAAGACTCAATTTGTTAATTAATGATTTGGTGAATAAGATAAACATAGAAAAGAAATTGTATATATTAAGTTTACATGATGCACAGAGAGAACTAGAACAACATAATATGTACCAGCCTGCTTGCTCCTAAATAAATCTAGAATTTCACTTTGGTGTAAAATGCACATCTTGAGAAGGTGAGGTGTATCTGTGGAACAGATTAAAGATACTCTGAATTGCATCACAGTTGATTTTTTTCAACATATTTAAACTTGATCCTTTGTAAAACTGGGTAGTTTTAGACACAAAACTTACAGAATTATGATATGCAAAATTCTGATAACTCATTAATATAACAGAGTAAATGACCTGATAGTATAAAGTAAAAAACCCAAACCAAACCAAAAACAGAATCAGCAAGATATTTTGGGTTTCTGTTTTTTTGTTTGTTTTTTTTTTAATAATGTTACCAATGCAAAGTGTTTAAGTCCCAAAGTTTAAATGGTTAGTGGTACAGTAAGTATAGAGGCAGGTATGACTGTCCATTGAAGAAGGTAAGTAATTTGAAAACCAAGTGAAATAATGAAAGATTGTAAGGTAAACTTTTAAACATGTAGAGTATATGTGCAGGATGGAAGGCAGCTCTGGAGACAGCTTACAAAGCAGATGTCTTTAAAAATTTTCTTCAGGCAGACTATTAATTAATACATATTTTACTGCTGGCTCCTCAGCATATGATAAACTAATAAAAACACCTTTCATCCTCTTGTATTTCCAGCTTGTACCTTACATACCTCTGGACATTCTGTGACCTGGTTTGGGAATTAAATTGCTCTCTTACTTGTCTCGAGCTTTGCAAGCCTTGCAACATACAACGTTTCTGGTGTATGTTATGGTTTTGGAGGTTCTTTCTAAATTCACCATCATCTGCTAATGCAATGAAGTTTTCCTACATATTGCATCCCATAGAAAGAAATTTTAAATTGTCATTTTTAATTGAGCTTGCAGGAAAACAACTGCAAAAATATTGTAGTGCTATTTTCTTGTTTTTTAGCGTGAAAGCAGGTTTAAACACAGGTGTGTCCCCCTACATATGCTTAAACCATCATTTTCCCTCCTGCCTTTTAGCCCAGATAACAGGTGAAGTATCAGTTTGAGTGTAATTTGAGTTGGAACTTGAATTTGCTTTCTCAGTTTTTGAAAGTCTCTGAAGTATTACTCCTGTAGACTTGAAGTTTATGAGAGTTTTCCTTAAAGATTAAGTTCACAAAACTCATTGCTGAATAAAGAATTTATTCTGCTAGCAAGAACTAAAATATTTTTTAAATTGCATTGTAATGGAAGAACAACTTGCCATGTCCTTATAATCTTCTGAATATCTCTGTAATATCTTACAAGTGTAGATGACTGCATTGTTTCCTTCAGTATGGTATGTAGTTGCATATCTACATGTATTTTCTGTATGACCTGTCTGTACCTTGAAAAATAGGGGCTGAAATACTCTCTTACTTGTGTTACACTGCTGTACTAGCAGATTTTTTGCAAATGTTCATCATCATCTCTTCAGTTGAAGTTAAAAAAAAGTTATAATTCTGAAAAATGCTTGCAGAAGGGTGATTGCTTTTTAGATTAGATATACAATTTAGATACTTGTATTGATTTTGAGATTACATTAACTTCTTTGTAGAAAGAGATGTGTAATGAATTGTTAATACACTCTTCAACATGTAAATATGGGTGTAACCTATTAAACAATTGATCCTATAAATATGCCCTCTATTTCAGTATTTGTTTATGTGGCCATATATGTATTCTCAATTTACATTGTTCACTTCTCTTCCAGAAGCAATATTCTGTACAGAAATAGAGTGACATTTATATTATCACAGGTTCTAGCAATCTAATCACAGAATAGTTGAAACTGGGAGGAACCTCTGGAGTGTATCTGATCTACCCTCTCTGCTCAAGTAGGGACATCTAAACCCAGTTGCTCAGGACCATGTCTAGACAGCACCTGAGCATCTGTGAGGCTGTATATTCCACAACCTTCCTGGTCACCCTTTGTCAGTTCTTGGCCACCCTTGAAGTGCCTAAATGTTTTCCTGTGTTCAGACAGAGCCTCCCATGTTTTAGTTTGTGCCTATTGCCACTTGTCCTGTTACTGGGCATCACTGTAAAGAGCCTGGCTCAGTCTTTATAGTTTTCCTTCACATAAGGAGTTAAAAACCTCTCTTGTGGCTTCTTCTTATATGTGAGGTGTTCCTATCCCTTCATCATCTTGATGGCCTTTGCTGTACTCTTTCCAGTACCTACATGACTCTTACACTGTGCCCAGCATTGATTGTGCTACTCCAGGTGCGGCCTCACCAGTGCTGAGTACAGGAGAAGGATCATTTTCCTCAGCTTGTGGACATTACTCCTCCTAGAGCAGCCCAGAATGGTTCATGATAGACCTGGTGTCCAGCAGGAGCCTCAAGTTTTTTCGCAAGGCTTTTTTCCTGCTGGACAGTATCCAGCTTGTACTGGTGCTTGTCCTCTCCAGTGAAGGACATTTCATTTCTGTTTGTTGAAATTCATGAGGTTCCTGTCAGATCATTTCTCCAGCCTGTCCAAGTCTGTCTGGATGGCAACGTAACCAGCCCATTGTTGTACCAACCACTCCTCTCAGCTCTTCTCAGACCTGACCTGGAGTATTGCATGAGGGGCTGGTTGAGGGGCCCCCAGCATGAGACAGACTCAGATCTGTTAAAATGGGTCCACAGGAGGGCCACTGAAATGAAATAAGGGTGGTATCCTTTGCTGTGAAGACAGACTGAGAGAGTAGGGGTTGTTCAGCCCACAGAAGAGAAGGCTCCAAAGAAACATTTTTGTAGCCATTCAGTGCTTAAAGGATGTTTACAAGAAAGATGGTGAGAGTGGCAGGGCAGGGGACAGTGGTTTTAAATGGAAGGATTATGAATTTAGAGTGGATTTAAGGAAGAAATTCTTGATGAGGGTGGTGAGACACTGGAGCAGGTTGCTCAGAGAGGTTGTGGATGCCCTGTCATTGGGAAGGGTTGAAAAGATTGGATGGGGCATTACTCACCATACAATCCAATCCAAATCCCTTCCAATCCAAACCATTCTACAAGTCTATGAATGCTAGTTGCTGGTTGTTTTTTCTTTTCTCTTTCATGTTCTTTTAAAAATGCACACAGGCTTTTTGGTTATTACTGCATATTTGGTAAGGGCTGTTGCTGACCTGTTGAGGTGGTGTGCAGCACTACACATGAATTCAGAATTTAGTTCATATGTGATTCTTTTGTACTTTGACTTACCATGTGCTTCCTGCACATTAGTAACTGTCTTTTCTTTAAAGCAGCTTTAGTGGATGTGTAAAGGGATTGCTTGTGAGGATCCAAGTACAGAATCAGGGCTGTGATTAACATTATGGAGGTCTTCATAGTTCTGCTTCAACACATACGCAGTGTCCCTGCACACACTCACAAGACAAAGTCTATGAAATAACTAAGAAAGATGCATTTGGAATTTTATATTGTGTTTTAATAAAATCTGTGTGGCAAAATAATTCCAAGTCCTTCTTGACACACGGTACTTAGAGATTGTCTGTTTCAGATGTATTGAAATGCTGGCAGTACAGTATTTTCTGTAGTGTACACAAGAAGG
Source organism: Cyanistes caeruleus (assembly GCF_971803275.1). Classification (NCBI taxonomy): domain Eukaryota; kingdom Metazoa; phylum Chordata; class Aves; order Passeriformes; family Paridae; genus Cyanistes; species Cyanistes caeruleus. The sequence continues at coordinate 22,230,003 of NC_141732.1, forward strand.
ACTAGGCAGTAATCTTCCATTTCAGTTTCAAAACAGTAAAAAATGGTAAACATTTTTTGGTTTTTTTTTTGTTAGGGATATGGTTTACACATTAAGAAAACATTAGAACCTGTGGGATTCATTAGCTTATGGTCAAAACCAGTGGGTAACTGAGTGTCCATGTTTGTTATTTCATAATAAAGCTAAAAAATTTGACTTCTGCCATTTTTGAGAGTAGGTCAGTGCATCTTTTGGCTTGTAGAAGTGTTCAGGTTTGGACTCAAGACCACTAGTTATTATGGGAAATAATTTCTTACAGATAATTTGCGTGTATTGACATGTTAGTTCTCTTAAACCAGATTTTTTTCTCACCTGCAAAGTACAGGTTGTTAAAAAGTAGTATTCTGAATTCTGGGTCTGCCAGTTCTGTACAAGAGGTGTAGGTGGTAATGTGCTGGTTGATACCTTCATTAGGATGACAAGTCAAATTGTGTTTGTTAGAGCAGCAGAACAAGTATTTCCTAGAATACTGTTTAGGTGAAGTTTTCTGTGGCATATTCAACAATATTTCTAATCGTTTGAGAAAAACTATTCTTTTTTGAGCAGTTTTTTGAATTTTTTGTGCAGACTGCTCAGTAGATGGAGATGTTCCTGACTTGAGAAATTAATAAAAACTGTGTAGTTGAAATAAAGATGTACTGTTTAGTACTATTTCTCATTTCATCTCATTTTACTTTGCTGAATTATTGTCAGTCTTCAGCTGCACAGAGCAGCTGGTTCTTCAGCCCTCACTCATTTGGCAGTGCCTTTATTATATTATTTCTGCTGATGATAATACAATCCTATTTAATTAAAATGATGGTATTTGTCTAAGTTTTTCCTTTGAGCACTCTTAATCTGGCCTTTAAAATGATAGGCCAGTGATAATAGTTTGATATCAATCTGATCCAGTTTTTAAGTTTTCTCTTGGTAATATGTAAGTTTAGAAATAAGGGCACACTGATCAGATTAAAATGTATTTTTTCCTCCCTACAAAGAAGAGCTGGATTTTTGATAGCGTTCACTCTGAATTCTCATGGCAGTTTTACATCAGTTTTACTGATTTTCTCCACTTCTCCATCCCCTTATATTAAGTTCTCTGTATGTGTTTTGGTATTTTGCGCAAATCTGTTTTAAAGGCAGATCAAGCTAACTGCTTCATAGCTTTCTAGTTTTGGAAAACTATTCAGGGTATCCTTAAAATACATATAATGAAAAAAAAAAAAAGTCCTATGTTGCCAAGCAAGAGAAGTTTTTTATAGCTTTCAGACAGCATTGCTTAATATAATGATGCGTGGGAATGCAACTAGTGAAGTTATGTACCTAAAATTCTTGACAGAGCTGTCAGTTCTGTATCTTGAGTGCCTATTTGAAGCCATATGGGAAAAACTCTGAAAGTGATATTCTCAGAAACTGGCCTTCTTGCTAATGGGTGTATATGTAATGTTAATATGCTAAATTCCCTCTGCTAAAAGCTGGCACATCTACAGAAATATTCTGAAACACATGCATACTGTGGTTATGCCAAAATAAAAAAGAAGCTAATTGGTGTGCTCTGTGTGTATATCGTGGCAGAAATTTTTTTTCTGATATCAGAAGAATGCAAAATAAGGAGGAATACAGCTCAAACTATAAGAAAGAATTTTACAGAATTATGGAAAAGACGTTTCTTGTTAGTATCTGATCAACTAATCATTCTTACAATGTCAAGCTGAGATCCCTAAAACAGCTGTACCTATGGGCATGTCACAGTGAATTGTGAATCAGCTTATAGTATGGGATACACTCACAAAGGGGCAGCAAATGATGAAATACAAGGTAAAAACACAGTCTTATACCTAATGAGATTATTTTAATCACCCATTACAGCACAACTGAGTCTTATTCTTTCACTCATTCAGTTTTGTTAGTAGGAATCTTAATTGTTTACAGTTTTTAGGTACCACTTTGTAAGGATTTTTTAATGAGTTGCTTCCTATCCTTGCCCTCCTCTGTATTCTACGGAGAAAGTATAAGTTATAAAGGTTGGAAGAAGGTACATTTTGAGAATGTTCAGAAAGACCTGTAAGTTTTGATTTGTTCCTATGTATAAAATAGCATTTTAAAAGGTTATAAAAATGAGTACTGGCCTTGTCTTGTGTAACTTCCTGTATAATACAAACCATAATTTTTCCTCAAAATGTAAAAGAGCTGCAGAATCTGGTTTGACAGTGCATTCTAGTATTGTGTCTAGGTAGATAGGGTCCATCCAGTGATTCTTACTTCCTTTTGACTTCCTGTCTGGGAAACATTGACTTCATGACTGGGAAACAAAAATAAAATACCATTAAAATTTCAAAGTCTTAAAAATTTAGCACAAGTCACTGTAGTTGACTATGCTACTTCTGCTTAACTTGGCTGTGCATATGTGTTATGACTGACTGTAACTACAGACTTATAGTTCATAAAAATCTTCAGCCTATTGTACTGAATCTGTTATGTGGGTGAGTGATTGTACCTACAGTTTTGTAGATAGTTATATACCACTTTTATGGGGACTGCTCCAAGTCTTGTGTTTAATTTGAAGATTTGCGTAATACTGTCAGCTGAAGATGCTAGTCACTCATTTTGTAATTCATGTATACAAGTAAAATTTGAATGTTACAAATTTTAAACCTGACATTAAAGAGTACTTATCACTGAAACTACAATATGTCTCAGTAACCCATTTATGAAATGAGGATACTGAATTGTGTTGAAGTTGAATAAATTTGTTCAGTAGAGGGACAGATTTTTAACTACTGTATACTTTATTTTCTATTTTCTATTACAAAATATAAATGTTTTTCTATTGGTATGAAAAATGTGGTGAAGGACTGCAGTCAGAAATTTCGTGCTTCCATATGAAAACCCAGTTGTTTCACTGCAAGATTGTTCACCTAGGGAGCAATTGCACAGCAAGACCTGCTGAAAAAAAACTGCAGTATCCAGAATTTCTTTCAAAGATATTCGTGCCACCTGAGTTTAACTGAAGGCAGTAGCAACAATGGAGAATAGAAATCAGTGTGTTTGTGCAGTCATCTCCCATGCTACAATGCTCAGGTTTCCCATCAGAAGAAAACTGGTGTTCGGTCTGGGGCTTACCTTAGAGGAAACACTCTCTTCCAGATTACAGATTATTTCTGTGATGAAGACCCTGCATTGTGGAGTTTGGCAAATGTTACCTGTCAATCATTGCCTTCTCTTAAAAATTTGCCCCTTTTTTACTGTTTTAATTTTTTTTTTTTGCTATATTGAATACACTTTTGTCTATATCCTTCTGCTGTCTCCTCTGCAGTAATAATCTTTTCTTGAGATGGAGAGAGCTTTTGAAGGAGTTTGTAGTCAGGCATGTTTTGTCATTCTGAAATCATTCCTAGGTTATTTTCATTACCACAGCAGGCAAAATTGATATTTTCATGTCTGATTTTGATTTTTGATTCTGGAGTGCTAAGTTTGCTGATGAAAAGTGGAATTGGCATCTCTGGCTGTAAATTTCATAGAGAAGAATTAATGGTTTCCTCTTGTTTTATGCTGATGTGATTACACATGTATGAAGTTAGAGTATAGCATTGTAGACCTACGTTTTAATATGTAATACACATTTAGTCCTCTCATACAAAACTGATAGTTAATATATTAAAACTATGCACACATGTTGCAGTGCTTTCTTTAAGTGAAAATTATTCATTTATTTAACTGTGACTTAGTATGTTTTGTCTAATTGATTATTGAAAGATGAGAGGAAGAGATCGCCAAACTTCAAACATGAGTGTTTTGATTTTTTTTTCTACAATGATCTTCAGTGCAGGAGCTAAGTATGGCAGCTACACTTGAGAAACTAAACTGAGTGAAAGGGTGGCCATACTCGTTTTCCTCTAGGTTATTTGCTTAGGACAACTGAAAAAATCTAAGTGAAAGAACTGCACTAGAAAATTTCTTACATTGTGGATTATTTATTTCCTCAAAATATCTTGTTGAGTGGAAGACATTTTTAAATGTTTTGTTGTCAGTGAGATATATAGTACTGTGATAATGTAAGAAAAAGATTTCCTGAAGGTATCTTTCATATCCCATTATCTCTTCACTGTTCATAGCAGTTTCAGTTAGGATAGAATGGATGGCTTAAATTACATAAACAGCTCTTTAAATTATAACAGGAAATGTTTCATTTTTAAATTTGGACTATTCCTCCCAAGTTAGAGGAAAAAAATATTTGAAGTGAATGAGTTAATATCTTGAGATAAAATGACAAAACTCTGATTTCATTTATTAAAATAAGACATAATTTCTCTCTTTCTGTAAGTGTTGTATTTGGGACATTATAGGTTCCTTGCTAAGGTATATGTGGGCAGAGACATTGAATTATTAATTTTCTCCATTGCTGTAAGCAGCAACATTATGTAGTGCTCTTTTTCAATTTGTCAGGATTAATTTTTAAGGTATAGTTTTTGCTCACACTGGAGCTATTTAAGAGTAGTGCCTTTTTTGTTCAGCTCTGAGAAATCCATTTCCTCAAGGATAGGCTGAAGGTTGGGTTTCCATCCCCCTTTTATACACTCTTCCACAGAGCTATTTACTCATTCTTAACACTAAAACAGTAGATCTTTAGGCTTTGTGATCTTAAGATGTCAGTATTTACATGAAACTATGAATTAAGGTAGCCTCTTAAGTAGGGAGCACTCCAGCCTTGTGGTGATGTGGTGAAGCTGAATTTACCTCCATGAGTAGCTGCTGTCTGTAAACTGACCACATGTTCTTGCAGATACACCACATTTAGTAGGAATAGATGAGGAGACTTACTTTGAAAAGTAGTGCTGTGCACTTGTGCATTATTACGGTGTTTTTTATAGAAAGAGCTTCAAGTGTGACAATTTCTTTCTCAGGCTATGAAAAGCATGATCTCATGTTCAGTAACACCAAAGCTATCACAAATTCCAGATCATTTTGAGCTAAACCGTCTCTCAAAATAAGGATTAAATTATTTGAAAATCAAATGGGTGCATCTGTATACCAGTGGAGCGTGACACTAACTTCTGTATTGCCGTAACTGACTTACTTTATCTGCAATAGTTTGTTAAGCTTCAGCCTAATGGAAGACTTTTCTCTGGTACCTGTAAAAAAATGAGCCAGTAAGAAGTTATTGGCATTCTGTTTCCTTTATGCAGTTTTTAAAAGCTTCAGAAAAAATGAAGTCAATTTCACTACTTCAGCATATTTCACTACTTCTCAAATTAATCACACTGCCTGAGAATGGAAGTAACTCTAGGTGCATTTAAACTACGCCGAAGTCGATCTTTGAGTATGGATGTAAAGTCAGGAGACCTGGATGTAATTTCTTAGCTATGCAAATCTACAGAAGCATTCTGTGCCATAGAAAGCTGCTGGCAACCGAGAACAGGGGAGTCCAAGTTAATCAAGTCTTTCAGCACCACCAGTACCAGGAGAGGTCGACCCTACAAGGGGAGCCTACAAGAGAGCTGGAGAAGAACCTTTTGCAAGTGTATGTAGTGATAGAATGAAGGGAAGTGGCTAAAAACTGAGACAGGGTGGGTTTAGTTTAGATTTCAGGAAGAAATTCTTTACTGTGAGGGTGGTGAGGCACAGCAGCATGTGTCCCAGAGGAGCTCTGGATGCCCCATCCCTGGAAGTGCTTGAGGCCAGGCTCTGTGTAACCTGGTCTAGTGTCCATGTGTGTGGAGGAGAGGGGAGTTAGAACTAGATGATTGTTAAGATTCCTTCCAACACAAACCATTCTATGATTAGAAGCACTTAGTTTTCTGCCAAGATTTGAATTTACAGAAGGAATGGTAGGGTTTATTTTCATTTGTGCTCATGTTACTGGCTTTTAATTCTGACTGTGGGACACAAGCTCAGTTTGCTTTAAAATTCTCAGTCATGTTAGATGGCTTTAGCAGTTCCTTAGCAACTTTGTGGTAATGAAAATCTTGTGCTATCCGAAAGGGCACATGTTGGGGAGTTTTGTTGCTTTAAAGAAGTTCAAGCAGACAAACTAAAACATAGCCCATTGACAGTGGAAGAGATACCGAATTTAAATAATACTGTTGAAAAATTGTATTATACAGTTTATTTTCCAAGATTACAATTATATGGTAATGTTACCATTTTCATTTACCAATTACCTTTAAGCTATATTGAAAGCATTTGTTGTTTTACTAGTAGTAGACTTGAAAAATTGGATATGTTAGTTTGCCTATGCTGTATGTTCCTTTCCCATCCAGGGCTTTCATAACCTTTTTTCCTTCATAAGCATAAAACGACAGAAGACTTGCTGCCAGTTTAGAATTGCTTCTGCATTCTCTGCCTGCAAGGCTTGTTAACCAGTTCAGCCCAAAATTGTATTTTCCTCCCTTTTTAGATTTTAAAATGAAACACTGGTTTTGAACATTTTCTTGCTCTTTGCCAGCTGCTAATCGGCATTTATTGCTCTGCCTGTAGAAATGCTCATGGTAATTTGATTGCCAGAGAGGCTAATATTGGATATGATGGGAGCTTCATACTCTTTCCTGTAGCCAGGTTATCTGTAGCAGACTGTTCAGTAGCATTTAACCTGTAATGTTGATTAATTGTCTGCATATTTTGAATCAAATATGTTTTCTGAATATGACATTTTTTTCTGTTTAATGAAAGCTAGGTATTCTGGAAGCAGCAAATCTTGCCAAGAAAATGGAGAGCAAGAATCTGAACAAAATAATTAGATCTTTCTAACAGGTTAAATTTTATTTGTAAAATAATTGGCTATTTCATAACTGTCTAAATGCCTGGTAGTTACAAAAACCTCAGTGCTGTTGATTTTATGTGTCTAAGCAGTATTTCCATAGTGTAGTTCTTGCTGTGTTGAGCAACTCATTGTTGCTCTTACTTTCTGTGAGTCTGTTCTTAAAGCGGTTTCTAAGGGACAAACAGGTACCAAATAATGGATGAGAAATAGTGGCTTGCATGGTGTTATATATTCTGCTCACACTGTAGTAAGAAGCAAGCTGCCACATCAGTGACTTCTGAGAGCCATATAATACTGTTTTTTTGTAGTTTCTGTAATGATTTGTTATGACCCTTCCAGAATCAGGTAATTTACATGAAAATTCAAATTTTCTACTTTAGAATTAAAACTAACTTCCAGTCATTATGGGTGTAGAGACAGACAGGAGGTGTGATCTCAGTTTATCAGCCAACTGATATCTCTGAGTTTAATAAACTCAGTTTATTAACCATCTGGAAAATATCCCCCCTGAGTATTTAGGCCCCTTTTTTCTGTGTACTTTAAAAATACTCGACCCTGCTCCAGAGGCTTGGCTGAAGTTGGAGGCATTAGGTAAGAAATTTTAGGTGAATACATGGTTTCTAAAATTCTGTCCCACTTCATTGTCCCTGTTTCACAATACTTCCCTTATTTTGTTTATTCAAATTAAGTCATTGCCAACCATTTTCTAGTGTCAGTTTCATGTTCACTTGGGCTCTGTACTTGCTTTTTCAGGCTGGAGCCCTGAAACATGCCTGTTATTGATGTTAGTTCTGCTTTCCTTCTCTCTCTCTTCATTTTGAGTGTGATAGCCTGGTTCTTGTATAGTTAAGATGATTAGCCTGAATTTACTTGCCAAAGAACATTAATTTGATTTCTTATTGAAGAGTGTAAAATAAATATATCTGTGTAGCTGGGAGAAGTATTTTTTGACAACTAATGTAGAAACTTGTCCTAGTTGACAGACTTCTTGAATTTCTTCTCAGTCTAGATTTAATTTGTACTAATGTTTATGGGCAGCAAAAGTGGAAGGAAGGAACTGTGATGAAGATATGTCAGGAAGACACAAGAGAATATGTAAAAACACAATGGGTTGTAAGAGAAATGGTGAATTCTGTGGGTGTTAATTTTGCCTGTGTGAACCTTGATTTAGGTGGAGATTGTAAACTTGAGGTTTATATCAGCTCTGAAGGCTGCCTTGGCATTAATGCACTGGGCTTTTTCAAGAAAGTGACTTTCACCCAAATGTTTTATCATAGTTATGTTAGATTGGTGATAATCTTGTCTTACTGTGTAAAATACTAGACTCTACTATTGAGCCTGGAAAACAGTCTGCTGGACAGGGCTTGCGTTGGAAAATCCAATGTATTACACTGGAAGAAAATTACTGTGGCCATCACAGACAGACCAGAGGTGATGTTTTTATGTACCTGTAACGATGCTGCTCATCTTCAGTTGAAGGGTCAGATATTCATATAGTAGGGGAGCTAGCTGCTTTCTAGTGTGGATCTGCCCCAGGACAGCTGTGGGTGGCCACTGAGAAGCACTGTGGGTGAGGGAGTACAGGGGTGGTTCAGCAGGCTTACCTGTTCTACAGCTGGTATTGAGTGAGTGCTGGGAGCGGCAGGTACCTAAGTTCTGTGTCTGTTAGTCCTGGGTGCCCTGGTAATCTCTTCAGAAGCCTGAATGAAACAAAATGGACACAAGAACTGAGAATTTACAGGGGTTATTGGAAGTTTACTTGTATCTTTGTTGCCTTGACTTATTTGCCAGAGGTTTCATGACACAGATCTGAAGCATTTTCATACATTCTTGCTATTGGTATTGTTTAGTACCTATGTTTATTTCCCTTCCTTTTTTCCGGCTTCTATTTGTTTGCTTTTCGTTTGCTTTTTTGTTGTGGTTTTTTTTTTCCCTAAACATAACCTTGAAGCAAGTAAGTGCCAGAGATATCAGTGAGAATTTACAGCAATAAGCAGTATATTTTCAAGAGTGTTTAGTGTTGCAGTGACAGAGCTTGGACATTTCTAACCTGCTGATAAGAAAAGAAGCTAAAGGTCTACAGTAGCTAAAAACACAGCTTTGTTTTCATGCTAGGCATGGAGAAATACTTCTCTGTCCCAGTAAGTGCTTTTTAGTTAGTATATCACAGTTTCTGGCATTGTTCCTCCATCATTCTTTTTGCTGAAACAAGTTTTATACCAGAAGTAAAAATAATTTTATAGTTCTTTCATATTTGTAAAAAATTGCCCTAAAGTATTTACCACTTTGTGACTAACAAGTACTCTGCTTTGACACAAATGTCATGCAGAAACCTGTCACTACTCTCAAAAGGTTAATTGACATTGCAGGATGTTGAATGTCTTCTGAATAAACAAACAACCATTGCCAGATACTTGCTGCATTTTCCTTTTGAGAAAATGGACCATTTTGATGCCTTAAGACAGCTTGCTATTTATTAATTGAAACCTATTCTGGTACAGCTATGTTTAAAGCAGAAAACAGACATGAGTTTTATATGAAAACAAAGTAATGTTTAAGGTAAAGCAATATAAAACAAGAGGTACAGCTGTTATTCAGCTTTAAGCTCAAGCCTCTGTGCTGCCACATACATTTGTTCTGAGCACTCTACAGTATTCTGGGATAGAGGTGTACTAAAAGTAAAATAGAAAACACAGATTTGAATTTTTTTATTTTTGCTGGTTTGGTCTTTATGCTACACAGAATACACAGTATTTAACAGCTTCAGAAAAGTCTTGAAAGTCAGGCTTCCTTGGATATTGTTTTTGCGTCCAGTGCATTGTTTTATGATCCTTGGGAAGCTACTATCCTGTCTAAGGCTTGGTTTCCATACTACAGTAATAAACTGTTTAAGTAGGTGATAGAAAGTTCTTTCTAAGTTGAGAAGCAGAGGGCTTGAACCATAGTGATTGCAATATGAAGAGGTGTCATATTCCAGAGCTCAATGTTTCTGTGTTTGTCCTTAGTGGTTAGGTGTTTTATCAATAGCTAGTGCTGTTTCCATTTGCACACTTTGGCCTGCTTCCACCACTATAACACATAACTTAGGATCTGAGTCCTTCTCTGTTTGCCATTATCAATTTTCTTAACTGAACTATACTTACTTTCTTGATTAAATCCTGAAGTTATTTTATTTTTTTTGTTAGGTTTTTTTTTTTAAGGTACTTTTTTTTTTTTTAAGGTACTATCTTGATGCTGTTGAAAGAATCAGAGTTAATTTCCTAATTTCATTGAAGTTTGTGGAGATAAAATTGTTTTCTAGTTGTATCATTCTGGTATAATTTCCTGGAAAATACTGGCTAGTACAGGGACTTAGCAGAGTTGTCCATTGGTGTGACTGACGAGCATGTTGACAGAATCCACTCTAGATTGTTCTGTGCTTTTGGATGGGATGATCTATGCACAATTATTTTCACTAACTAAGATGTAGTCAAGTTAGAGAAAATCAAAGCAGAATTATGATTAAAAATTCATCTGCTTTTGTAAGTTATGTAGCCTTTCTTTAAAGCATCTTCTAATTCATAAGCTCTGGGCCTACTGTTACTAAAGCTTTGCTCAAAATGAGGTACCTTGGAACATCTTCACTGGGTTCCTTTGTGTGGTCTGCATGCTTTCATAGATTTGATTAAATGTAAACTTCCTTATTTTTATGACAAACAGAAGTTTGGTGCATTGATTGCAGAGCAGCTGACAGACTGCAGGCTGACCTGCTGAAGTTCTTCCTGCTATCCTGCTCCTATAGCACATGAAGTCAGCCTGAGATGGTGTCTTTCCCTTAACTGTGGCCTTGACTGAACTTCCTAACCATCTTGTACCGGCCTTGATGGTTAAAATACATCATGATACATAGTTTTCCTTCTGGTGTACTTAGTTATGTGGTGGACAGTGTTTCTTGTATAGTTCTGCTATTGATCTGGCGTAATGCTGAATGCGTAAATCTGAAATGCTGTGTAACTTATATTAGTATATAAGTGTAAATTGTATATCTGCAAGAAATTTTGGAAGTTTGGTCTTTGAGCTGTGTCCATGAAGAAGCTTTTGCCGCCCTTTTCTATCTTTCATCTAGAGATTACTGTCACTGTAGGATGTAGGGCATGTACTGCTGTTCACAGTACAAGGCTTTTGGCATGGCTTTATCGTCTTAATGATTTTAGCTGAATTTAGCTGTTAGATTGGTAAGAGATTGACCAAGATGTGGCACACTTACACTTTTACCAAGTCAGCCACAGTATTTCCTGTAAGAGGGGAGACACGCGACTAAAAAGAATTTATGTGTAGGTTATCTCGGCAGATGGTAAGACTTTGTATTTCCACTTCTTTTTATTCACTAAAGCCAGGAAGATCATTTTGTGGAAGCCTTGTAGTTCTGTTGTTGTGTACTTCATTTGTGCATGAGCTATATTTTAATAATGTTTGAATATAACTTCAAATTAATGATGAAAAAAGAATATGAAATGTATTTTTTAAAATTTTCCATTAAAAATTCTATTGCTCACGTGCTTACCTGGGTTATGTCCTTTCAGCGTTAATGAGTCAAAAAGCAGAATTATTTTTGCCATTACGATCTGCATATTTCATAACACATGAATAAATCTGTGGATTAAGAAATCATCATTTTTGGTTTACTATTTATTTAAGATTTTTTTATTTTTCCTAGAAGTAAAATAAATATGAAATGAAATTGAATCTGCAACTTTGCTGATGAACTTCCACAAGAAGAGGAAGCTACCATATTCTGGATTTGTCGTTGTGTTCTATATATTGGGTTCATCGGCTCTGGGATACAAGAAGTTGCTTTGAGTGGTCGTAGCAGTTTGAAAGATGGTTTTGACAAGAGAAAAGCAAATCTGTCTTGGAGTCCAGGATAATTCGAGGGAAATGCATTGTATACAAATGCTTAACATTTCCAGAGTGTGACACTGTGTTCACTAACACAGGCCACTGGCAGTTCTGAAAGTTGACTTCACTGCTTCTGTACCATCTGATTGTCACCTAAACTTGTGTTTTATAGCTTGAAACAATTGGATGGCAGCTTAATCTTCAAATGGCAGAGTCCATGCAAGCAAAGCTGAAGTCTCCTCAAGCTGTGCTAGAGCTGGGAGTGAACAATGAAGATTCAAAGGTAAGAAATATAAGTCAGCAGAGTTGGAATGAGTTGTGGTTGATGGCTTTATGTTAAGGGTCAGTTAACGGCATCCATTGGAACTCTCAATTGTTGTTGTCATTATTTGTGTTTTTATATTTCATAAAGATTATAGTAAACACTTGGAATTGTGAAATACTGATATAATAGCATAAGTATTCAGTAGACTGAGAGCTGTGTTGCCAACTCTTTGGGCTGTAACAGGAGAAATAGGGAATGTGGTTATTTTAGGTCTCTAAAATGTTTTTGTAGATAGTTTATTTTTATCACATACCATATGATTGTAGTTCTTATGCTTTTAATACATAGTAGGTTGCAGCCTTCTACCATGTGTGTAGTTATGTAACGCATTGCTCATCACTTGCAACCTTTCTGTGCTAATGATGTATTTATATGAATGATGACACTATGTGAGGCCACAGAAACCCAGTATTTGGAGGTTTTAAGGCAGAGTCTTAAGTTCAGGGATTTTTAGTGACTTGGTGGCATATCAGAACCCAAACTCACTAAATAACATAATTTTTTATTCATAAAATCTGTGTCTTTTGTCAGCCAACATGTTTCAAATTAGACACATGATTTGCTTTTAACCTTAACTTGCTAATGGAAGTCTTTAAGGAGTCTTTGGTTCTGTGGTGTCTGTCAGAATGTTAACCTGTGAAAAGTTCAGTATAAGGAGTTTGAGGGGAGAAATCAGAATTCAGTGCTGCTTTAGCATTGGATTTAATTCACTAATTTTACTAATGTGAGTAAATATGGTGAAATAAAAGAGAATTCACAGCTTATGCTTGTGCTTCTCACTAAGACTTGCAGCAGTTGTATTTTTTTCAGCATTCCATTGCTGCAGATGCAGGAACTGGACAAAATTCTATGCTCAATCTGCAATCTTGAGCATTGAATACAGATTCAGTTCTTATGTCAAAACTATTAAAAAATATAGAGGGAAAAAGTCACTTTCATATAAGACAGAAAGTTCTTCTGTTTCTTGTACAAACTGAATTCAGATAGTGGGCTTTTTCTATTGTTTTCTCTCTTCTTTTTCAGAATATGTTTAGATACCAAGATCAGAATTATTTTGTGATAATTACAAGCCTAGAATAAACTTGTGATGGTCATTTAGATAAAACATTGCATCAAGAAAACATTACAGACATTAAAATTTAAAAACATAGGTTGGTGTGAAGATCACTACAGGATTACATCCTAGTACATGAGATTGACTAGTATTTGCTTAGTGTGGGTAATCTTTCTGTTTGTATATTTGTATCTTTGTGATCTCTTGGTGCATTAAGTATTATATCTTAAAATTGTAGCTACTAGATACCTTTTCTTTTCCTCTAAAGTCATGTGTGTGCCTTTTGTGCAGAAATGGGGTGTGAATTTAATATATTCTTAATGATTGTATTATTTTTTCACTTTTTTTTTTTTAATTCGTGGGTATAATGACTTGATAAAGACCCAAAATGCTGTTACAGAGGAGCTTTTATGGTCTGGCTCATTAGGGGGCAGTAGTGCTCTTTTTCACCCTGGCTCCTTGTTTTTTTTTTTGAGATAATACTCAGAATCAATTCTGAAGTCAGTCATTGTGGGAAGTGTTTAAGTGTTTACATTTTTAATCTGTATATGACAACAGAAGCTTCTCTTGTGTATATAAAAAAATAAAGCCTATCAATAAAAAATGCACACTGGGCAAGGTAAATGAAATGGGTTATTATTTTCACTCTTGCTAACTAAAATTAATTATACTAATACATTAGTGTTTACTACAAATCAAACTGCTTAAAGAACATTTAAATAGTTCTTATTCACAAGATGACATTTAAAATTAGTATTTAAATTATCTCTCCAGGAGAGGTAATCATAAAACCTGTGGCTACATGGATGTTACTTCTGTGTTGAGAAATAAAAAGAAATCTGCTATGTGCTGTATAAATATTTATATAGTACATATTGTCAGCTTCAGATGAAATGCAGAGTCCCAGAGGAATAAATCCATCGAAATGCAAAAGCAAGGTGTTCTTTAGTTCTTTCAGGTGGTTCAAGCTGCTAGTGACATTTGCATTTCTCATGAAATAACACTGCTTGTGACTAGCAAGAATTGTGATCAGAGCCCATGATTTTTGTTAAACTGTTTTTTTCTAGTTTTTGTTACAGATTTGCTTATTCTCAGATGTGGAATTACGCTTGTGTTAGACCCAGTGTGAGCTGGGGAGTGGATCAGGTGGGCTGCCAGACACAGCCTTCCAGCTCAAGTTGTCCTGTGGTCTAGGCTGCTTTGGTTGCTGCTAGTGTTTTGTATGAGAAGGAGAAAAAAGGAGATTTCAATTAAAAATCCAATTAACAGTGTTATATTACAATGATTCGTTTTTTAAAATGTTTAATTGCATCCTAGAATCTGAAGGAAGTGATATGTCTATGAACTAGACATACAAAACAAACTGGTATAATAGAAAACATATTTTTGATTTGCAAGGTCCCTTTGCTTCCCTTATGACATTTTGATGAGTTCAGTTGACATTTAGAGACAGAGAACTGATGTGTAACATATCAGCTATGTATAAGGGTTTTTTTTAATAGGAAATTTGGTTTCAGATTTTTGGACTGTTGATTGCAACATGACGGTCTGAAGATTCTGTACAGAGTATAATTATTTTTATGGCTATAGGTTCAATTGATAGTAAAAGAAGAACAAATTAACAATCCTGACAATCTGTGTTGCTAATAAAGATTTTTGATTTGCAAAGAAAGACTGCTCCCCAAAAGTGCTGTGTTTATTTAATATTTTTTTCCTCCAGTAATCTATTCAGTAACTCCACATAAGCACACACGATCACATTCCCTCCCGCTGTTAATAGCAGTAATTCCTTAGGCTGTCTAGTCCAGACTTTTTTAAATAACTGTGATAATTTTATGTAATCCTAGGAGAAGCCATATAAATAAATAAATAATATCAAAGTGTGTAGAAAGATTTAAGGGCTTCAGAAATGTCACACAATTGGTGCTGAACATCTTCATAGAGGAATGTGAGAAGTAGGAGTGTTTTCTTAAAGAGTTGTTGCTATTACTCATCATTAAGAAGATCCAGTAAGGCACATTACTATATAAGGTATTTGTTACTGTGCATTTTCACACATGATCTGTAGTTACCATTTATGCTTGAAAATCGTTAGGATAAATAAATTATTCTTGCCCAGTGTTGTCTCTCGATAGTTATCCAATTTTCTTCTGTAAATCCACTCCACAGATTTTATTAGATTCAGTTATCTAATTGCAATTTGTCCTATGGAAGGCTTTGCTCTTTTCTTGGTTTTCCTTCTCTTTACTTAATCTGTGAATTCCTAACCATAAAGAATTTCTTGAGGCAGCTCTATTTTTAAGTATAAATATTATATAGAGATTCCTTGTGAAAAATCAATATTTTGCTTCTTCTGTTCCTTCTTTATAGATGTATTTGAAGAATTTTTACAGGATTTTGTCTGCTAATGCAAGACAAAAAAATAACTGATTATTGTGCTGGTTTGTAGAACCTGCTAGTGTAATACTTTTGGCAAAAGATGGATAATATTAGAATTCTGTTATTCTGATTTTATTTTATTTCTTTTTAAATAATTTCCCCTAACATCAAGATGCTTTAACAAGGGAATGTAACACATGAGAGACTGTGACAAATTAAGAGAGATGGGCAATCACTAACCAAATGAATTTCAATCAGGACAAATGCCAGATTCAGCAGCTGAGATGGGGCAACCATATATGGATACACTGGGGAATGAGATGCTGGATAGCAGTGCTGTGAAAGGTGATGTGGGGTTGATGGCAAGGTGAAAGTGAGTCAGCAGCGCCCTGGCAGGCAGGAGGGCCAAGCGTGTCCTGGGGGGCATCAGGCCCAGCATCTCCAGCTGGGCAGGGGAGTCCTGCTCTGCTCTGCTCTGCTCTAGGGCAGCCTCACCTCGAGTGCTGGGGGTAGTTTTGGATGCTACAATATAAAATAGATACTAAGTTAGTAGAGGAGGTCATTACATAGGGTGGGCAACAAGGATGATGAAGGGTCTAGAGGTGAAGTATATGAGCTGCAGCTGATGTTGCTTGGTCTCTTCAGCTTGGAGAAGAAGAGACTGAGGAGACATCTCGTAGCAGTCCAGAGCTTCCTTGTGAGGGAAAGAAAAGGGACAGACGCTGATCTCTTCTCTGTGGTGACCAGTGACAGAACCTGAGGGAACACCATGAAGCTGTGTCAAGAAAGGTTTTGGTTGGATATTAGTAAAAGGTTCTTTACCCAGAGGGTGTTTGGGCACTGGAACAGGCTCCCCAGGGAAGTGATCACAGCACCAAGCCTTACAGAGCTCAAGAGGCATTTGGACAGTGCTCTCAGGCATGTGGTTTAACTCTTGGGGCTCTGAAGGGCCAGGAGTTGGAGAGATCCTTGTGGGTCACTTCCAGCTCAGAATATTCTATGATTCTATGAAAACCAAATTGCAGTCTGATTGCATTTGAAACAGACCTGATATTACATATTCATCATTCTAGAGAGTAAGTAAAAATCTAGAAATCTGGAATTACTATCTTGTTAAAATAACATCATATGTGTTGGGCTTTTTTTTCTCCTGGTTTATACAGACTTTTTGTATATTTCTGGCAGTGAACAAAACTGATACCTTTTTGCTCTATTTACTTCAATAAGTACACCATTATGCTTTCTGAGTTTCCCATTGTGATTACTTTTCCCATCTTTTAAAAAAGACACCCCAAAGCAAAGTAAATGGGAAACAAATCTTCTTCTCTCAGAGCTACATCAATTACTTAATTCACAGTATAGATTCTCTGCAGCCTGTATGGCATGCAGGCAGGACCTGCACATTAATCAGTGTTTAAGGAAATATGGTGGTACTTTCCCTTCCACCTCAGTTTAGCCCTTTGTTTTTCTCTGAAAAGTATTTGTGTTTGTGGACTGGCACAACAGTGAGAGTTGGTGGATGCTAGTAATATGATCTCACTTCTGAGAAGTAGGAGGTGGCAGAATTGAGCATGTACTCCTTTCATTTATCATTTCAGTCCTTGCCTTTGGGGATGATGCATTTATGTGGCCTTTTTTTTTTTTTTTTGTCAGTTTGTTTGTTTCAAAATAAAGGAGTAATTTTCATCTGTAGGGCCTTCAAAAAAGAGGGCACTTGAAAGTAATAATGCTGAAAAGAACTATGATGAGGTCCAAAGATAAAACAATAGTAAATTGCTTCCCACGTTCATCAGCTCGCTCTCAACCACTTTCTTTGCTGACGAGGACATCATCCTTTTCCTTCTCAGAGCACAAACAACCTTGTATGTGCACCCTGGCATTGAGCTTAGTTTTCCCATCAACATTATTTGTAAGTCTCAAACAATTGCAAAAAGAAAGTAGGACAGGCCTAGATGAATGCAAAAATGTTTAAGGATTAGATTGAGAGAGAAGGGTTTTTTCATTCCCATTTGGGAGAGTTAATTGGAGACCTGGATAGCCTCAGACAGCACAGTCCCGGTTCAAGGTTTTTCTGTGCTTCTGAACAAGCAGTGTTGCTGCTTTTAGCAAGGTGTTCATCATGAAATGAGTTTTGTCTGAGAATTAAGCCCTAATAAATAGTGCTGCTGTTAAGAAAGAAAAAAAGTTCCCTAAGAGAAGGTTTCAGAATATGAGGGAAGTCCTCATATCTGTAGGAATGGTAGTAAGAATGACAATATGATCTTGAGTTGTGTGGAACAACTCAGAAAAATGAGCCTGAAATTATAACTTGATTCCAGCAGTCACATCGTTGCAGAAAGATGACAGAAAGTTAATTGCTCCACCATGAGTGACGGAAATTCTGCACTTATGATGAAGAGCAAATCTTGCATTAGACTGTTTAGTTTTGATCTATCATAGTTATTACCTCTGATTAAATTTATTTAATTAGAGGAAAAAATGAAGCTGTGGTCTAGAATTTTTTAAATGCTGAGAAGACTTTTTTGTTTTCTTACTCACATAGAAATGGATGCCCATGTAACCTGTGTTCTGTAATTTGGGAGTAGTTTGACATTTTTCTCAGTAACCATTTACCAGGTGGTGTGCCTCCAGGAGTATGCACTCACCTCTGGCAATTGCGCTGCATTGTGTACTTAGTTATCTGACTTCATTTGTGATTTTACATTATTTAATTATCCAGCTTATAGTAAGAATCTCTTTACAGTATACTTACATTTCTTTTATCTGGCTATATGCATGGTTTGTGAGTTCAGACTGTATCACATAAATTTACAAACCCTGTAATTGGTTACAGGCTCTACACGTGCTTGGTTCATGGCAGAACATTTTTAGGACGTTCTCCCTGTTTCTTTGTGTCCTGGAGCTAAAGGAGAAGATGGTGCCAGTTGACTGTTTATAGTTGCAGTCTTGGGCAACCTCAGCCTACAATTAGAAATGAAACTCTTGTTTTGTACAGAAGTAAATTTAATTTAATTGTCTGTAATGTGTAGCTGTACTGTTGTAAGTCCAGATAAACGGCAGAAATGTAGTTCAAATACTTGCGTTTAAACTTGGTGACCCATTTCATTGCCAGGCAGAGTTAAACTTTAGGGCCTTTAGGGAATTTGAAAAACAGAAAGATCTGGTGATCTTTTCTTATTTAGTGCAGTTATTCATGACATCTTAGAAAACTTGTTCCCTGTTTCCCCAAACTGGTTTACTGTAGGTCTTTTTCAAATAAAGAAGACACATCCCTGGAATTCATCACAAATTCTCAGGCATTTATATTTTTTCTTGCCTATTATTCTCAGAAACTGTGCAGCGCCTTAACAGATGAACTGTTGCTTGATTGGAAGATAACCTATTTGTTCAGTATTTTTGCTGTGCTTTTGCAGAACTTCTGGACATTATTTTTCCCTCCGCTTTTACTGAAACAATAAGCTCTGTTGGACCTTCACAAATATGTTAAAAACCGTCATCTCTCCTGTGTCTGTTTCTTACTGACTCTATGGTAGAAAGATAAGGTAGTCCAAGAAATGAGTGAGGTTAGGGAGAGATAAATGTGAAAGTTGGACTTGCTCTAATAGCAAATATAAGGTTACCAGTATTGCTCTTCTATCTTTTCCTCTGTCACACTAATGTTGACTGCCGCCTTTGAGAATTGGAGATGGAGGCAGGAAGATTGAGGAGGAAGTGGACACAAGGTATAACAAAAAGAATGGTAATAGAGCTGGTGAAGGGTCTGGAGTCTGATGAGGAGGGGCTGAGAGGTCTGGAGGTGTTCAGCCTGTAGTAAAGGAAGCCAAGGAGAGACCTGATGGCTCTCTACAACTGCCTGAAAGAAGGTCGTAGTCAGGTGGGGGTCAGTGTCTTCCCCAAGGCACCAAGTGATAGGACAAGAAGAAATGGTCTCAGTTTGCACCAGGAGAGGTTTAGACTGGATATCCTTCACTTAAAGGACAGTCAGGTATTGCATATGAAACTGCTTAATTTGGATTAAGAAATTAGAGATTCTATTACAGTGTAAAATAATTAAAAATACTGTGCAACCCAAAGGAGAAAAACTGGTCTGTGTCAGAGCATTTGCATCTTGCCAGGGTCAGGGCCCACAGCTTACTTTGGGACCACTTTGGGGCTGTGCATCCTTTACCTACACATGTTTACTCCTCCATACACAATCTGTCACATCATCATCTTGTGGAAAGATATGCGCTTATCTTTTCTTCCTGATAATGCCAATACTCATATCAGAAGAGGCTGTGAAAACAGTTGAACAGGTGAAAAGGAGCAGCTGCCAAACCAATGGCGTGCAGATCACACCTTGCTTTTGTATCATGTACCTTTAAAAACGTCACGATGAGAAGGACCATTTCCAGTTACTGTGTTGATTCATACCTTGCCAGCAGTTCTGTACTGCCTAGACTATTACAAACTAATTAGGTGTTTTATGTGACAGGCATCTCACCAGGTCTGCTCAGAGCAGTATAGAGGGAGCCCACGCTTCTTCATTTGCATTCAGTTTACATTTATGTTCACCATTGAAATTCTCTCCTGTGCTTTACTTTTTCTTTGTGAGTTCTTTAAATTCGTTGTTTCGTGAGTTTTGGTACAAAATGGTACTGTCAAGGAAAAGTAATCTTGTGGTAATGAGTTTCAAACTAAGAATCTTTGGGGGTTAATAGCATGGCTTTGAATTTAAAAGCAATTTGATTGCCCGCTTTGCAGAATTGCTGGACTTGCTTTCCTTTTACTTTTGCTAATTTTTTTTGTCAGTTTGCATCTAATGTAATTGCCAAATCTGGCTTTCTGGATAAATAGTGTATCTGTTCTTGAAAGAGTAGAAAGTTAGCATCTCCTGCGTTGCTAACATACTGTCAAACAGTATCAGTGCTGGGCATTTGACGTCAAGCAGGTGCCTAACAGTATTGTGACACTCTTTCCAGTCCCTCTTCAGGTGGAAGAAGATAGGTCATCACCTCAATCATATGCAGAGGAGACAATTTTCACTTACCTTTTTTTTTTTCCTGTTTCCTGTTGTTTACCAATGCTAGGAGTCTGATATCTGAAACTGTATCTCAGTTTGTGCCACTTGGTTTTGTATGAATGTTCAACAAACTCTAAAAGCTGCAATGACAAGTGACCTTTCTTACTGGTTAAAATACATGAAATATGACCTCTTTCACAGGAAAACCACAATCCACAGCATGGCCTACAGCCTTTGAGAAAATCTCATTCAGTATGATTGTATAAAGTCACTACTAATGAAATAAAACATATTTCTAGAAATGCACGCTCAGTGGCAAGACAATAATAGAGATTTCAAAGAAGAGAGGAAAATCCCTTTTTTTTCCATATTGAGACAGATCCTGTTACTAAGAATACATTTTGAAGTCTTGGAGTAATGAAAGAATAATACAAAAGGCAAAACGGAGCCAAAGCTACTGAAAACGCTTGTCTCTCTTTTTTAGTAATGTCTCACTTGCAGCTTTTTATATTACCTCTGGCGCATAGAGGCAGGCAACAGTCTTGTAAAAAGGTTAAAAATACTAGGTTATTTCTCTGTCCTCTTTTGCAATGTCAACAGAAACAAGAAGTTGGGAGATGCCTGTGTTTGGAAGTAAGTCATGTTATGAGAGTGGGAATTTGAAAGCAAAACAAGTAGTCAGTAGCTAGGTTCTGTGGAGCTGTTCTATAGCTCTATATGTTGTTCTACAGTTCTTTGATTAGGTACTTCACTACTAAAGGGTTGACTTGTTTGCTTCATGACTTGGAGAAATGTATTAAAGACTCAGAATCCTTATGGCTGGAAAAGACCTTCAAGATCATCAAATCCAAGCAGTGATTTAGCACTGCTAACCCATATTCCCAGAGCCACATCCACATGCTGTTTGAACACTTTGGGTGTGGTGTTTCCTCTGTTCTGTAGGCACCCCATTCCAGTGCCTGATAATGTCAGTGAAGAAATTTTTCCTGATATAAAAAACTTAAGCTTTCTGGAGGATGGACACTATATTTTAGGGGGCTGCCAACAGGTAATTTAGATGTGCCATTGTACCTAGTAGTTCTGGAAGGTTTGCAACCTGGAACTGAGTATAGGAATCAGTAACTGCACAGAGGAGTTCAAATTCATGTCATCTTTACTCTACTATTCTGAATGCTAAATAAAGGAATTTCAAAATCTAATGATACACACGTGAACAAATACATCTTTTGTTCAGGAACAAGTGCATTTTCAGGCAGACACTGCCTGAAAAGACCTGAACTTACTACTAGAAAATAAGTGCGTTTTATTAGAAGATCTTAAGAATAGTCAGGAGGAGAAGGTTTATTTGAAGATGCAGTTGGAGGTAGGAAGAGAGCCTTCTGGAGATTCAGGAAAGTCCTTTGACTACAGAGAAACAATTCCTGAGCTGTTTTTTTCCTTGTTGTCCTGTCTAGATCACTTTGCCTCTTCACATTCCCATTCCTTCTTCCTTTTTGTCATCTCATCTTCATAGGAATAGATGCATTGTTCTCCTATCAAAGAAATGCAACAGATTCTAAAATATTTTTGAAATTCCTCAAATATCAAGAGTTGCCATTCAAGTGGGATAGAATTGCTCAGTTTGATGCTATGTTTAACAAATTCAATACAAGCTCTCAAGTGCTGCCATCTATAACTAATAACGTTTTTTTATAGTTGTTTCTGTTTATTGTTGAAAAAAGGTTGATTAAGTAATACATCATTAGAATCCTTTGTTAGATAGGTTTCCTTTGTTGTTGAGGCTTTAGAGCCCTTCTTATGCTGTAGGGTATCTTTTGCACCAAAAGGATGTGAAGCACAGTGTTACATAAATGCAAGATGCTCAGGCAGTTTTTACACAGTTTACTGGGTGGCAGTATATTCTTGTCTGTACTTTTGAATGCTAAAATTTACCAGGTTCTTGAGTGAACATTTTATTTTCCTCTTTCTAAATTTGTATCCCGTTTAGTGAAAATGAAAATCTTTCTTATGAGGACCAAAATGAGTTGGTAATATAGATGAAATGAGGACTAGCTAGGCTTTAGTATTGAAATTGATTTCTTTGATTTCTTTCCAAGTGCAGATGTATTTGAGCCACCATACAGTAGGAAAAGATAAACCTTTTCAGGAGAGCTGCTTTGCTGTAGCAGCAAGGAGCTGGCTTTGTTGAAGTGCATTGATTTGCCAAGGGTACTGCCGCCAGGCACAGTGATGTTTGAAAATGGTGTAACACAGAGAAGAAGTGCGTGAAACAGATATGGGGGGTGGGGGCTGTAATGGCAGTGAAGAGCACAGAAATACAGGAAAGGAATGCTCATTGAAAGCTACCTGAAGTTGAGCTGAACCTGAAGAAGTTTTTTGGAGTAAAACTGAGGATGATTATCATGCAGGAAAATGATGGACTCTGAGAAGGGTTATGCAACATGATGCAATGCTTTGTTCTCAAGCACTGTACAGTCATTTTGAAAAGCTCTTGGAAATTCAAGTCTATCATAATTTGATTTTATTTTTTTAGTGGAATTGCTTTAAAATTCACATTACCATTTCAAACTGCAATTTTGCTTCTGTGGCCTTCAGGGAGTCACAAGGCACTTGCGACCATCCTTGACTTTGACATTGTGGCCTGTGATGCTTGTCTAGGATGATGTATAAGTTGCTTGTGCTACTTTCAGAAGAGAAGAACCTGACACATTTTTATCTCAGGGACTGCATTCCAGGGGTGAGCTACAGACCAACAGTAGATCTTTTGAGGATGTGTGGAAATAGTAAGGCAGAAGAAAGATATAGCAACAAAGAACTCCAAAAAATCCCCAAATGAGTCAAAAAAGACATCTAATAATCTGTTACTGATAGATAGATAGACAGACAGACAGATAGACAGATAGATAGATGAAATATATTTGTCAATGCAGAACATGCAATATGCAGTGCTGTAACTTAAATACCGCAATGAGGCATCAGGTTGTGGATACTTGTTCTAAACTCCTTCTTTTCTTCTTTGCAATAAAATAATTTTTTTCCAAAACATTCCACTCCAACTTGACAGACTGCTGGCTTTTTATGATGGTGTGGCTTTAGATGCTGGAAAAATAGATAAAAAAGGGAATTTCATTCTTCCAGTTGTTTTATGAAGCAGTTCAGTAATGTGCTTTCATCATTAGACTTTTTCCTTTTTCTTATTTTTTTTTCTTTTTAATAAAGATGGAAATAAAAATTGTGGACCAAGCATGAATAAAAAAAACTGCAAAAATAGCTTTGCATGTCAAAACCAAAGTGCTATTATTTTAGTATGTGTCTTTATATACAGATAAGCACATCCCATTTGCAGAGTTATGTGAAATCAATATGTATTTAATTCTGTCAATAAAGATTTCAGGAGTATGAATGTCAGGAAGACTGCACATGAAAACCACTATAAACAACATCCAGTACTGTGCTAGCAACAGGTCTGGAACAAGTGCAAAAGTAATTTGATACTATATTTGTACGTGTTAATATCTTCATATTACCTCAGAGCTTGAAAAATTTAATTATTCTTTGGTTTTGTGGAAGAAAATATTTTTTAAAAAGTACCTATTTACTTGGAATCACTGTTTCCTTATTTGTATCTAATTCCTAAGCTTCCGTTAGAGTATCCTTTTCAGTTATCGGTTTGCAGGATTTTTTTTGTGTGTGGTTTCTTGGTGTTTCGTTTGGTTTTTTTTTAACTTTTTTTGTGGGGGGAGTTTGGGTTTATGTTTGGGGTTTTTTTATGTTAAAGAGTACTAACATGTTTACTGAATGTAAAAGCATGGAGAAGAAAGCCTTTGTGGCTAGAAAAGTGTCTTGTAGCTTGTGCCACAAAATTCCTTTCAGGTTTAATTGATCTAAACTGTATAAAAATTACCATTCCATTTCTGCTATTGGTTTCTCACAGAACTCCTGGATTTTTAATCCCTAATACTAGGTCATTATCAGCATTCTGAGTTAAGGTCAGACTTTGATGTTATTAAACACCACTCTCTTGGGCATTATGGGGAGCACATAGTCCAGGTGCTGAAAATAATGCACCTTGGGTCAGAAGAGGGCTTGGTGCTGCTTCCTTCCTGCCTTGAATCTTGGTACAGGGAATCAGCTGCATTCTTTCCACTTTCTGAAGTTGGTATATAAAAGAATATAGAAGATGATGGCTGATACTCCCACAGGTGGGTGAATGCTCTACAGAAAATAAAAAGCCCATCATTTCCAGGGGGTATAAAATAGGAGACACGGTAGCAGGAGGATGGGTGAGGTTACCTAAAGCATTTTCTCTGGTTTTTTTTTTTTTTTTATTATAATAAAGCAATTTCTTAACAAAAATTTCATATATGTGTGTGTGTGTGTGTGAAAGTAGTAAGCAACTGCGTATGTACTACAATAAAATCTGTGTTGTTTTCAATTCTCTTCCTCTATCTATGGCCGGCATGGTGCCTGGAAACTAGTTCAAAATGGGGCAGGAAATTCTAGGCCAAGGGGGAGAAGATTACCTCTGGAGCAGGCATCAAGGACAGTAGCCCATTGTGGGGGGCTCAGTTTCTTGGTTATTTTTGTTAGAATGTTGGAGATGTTTTTAATCCTTAATGATGCTTAAGTGGATTTTTTTTGTGTGTGAAAGTAGATACCTTTGTCAGCAGTTGTCGAGTATCCTTCAAGGCTAACACAAAAGCAGTAGAACAAACTGTGACTGTAGATGGAAACCTTGGAAATAAAGCCAAGCCCCTTTCTTCTTCTGGCAGTTAAGAATTGTGTTGATTCTCCCTCTAAATACATCAAACCCCCGAGTGTGTTTTCTTCTGTAGAGGGTGAATGAGGTTCACACTGTCACAGTTGTGCCTGTATGTTTGTAAAGCTGTGCTGCAAAATGCAGCCCTAAAATGAATTAGAAATTGAAACAAAACTGGTGTCCTCAAAGTTTTTAGAAATTATGAGATCTTATGTTTCTGGTGACATCTACAGAAAAATTGTACTGGCACTGAAATGAACAGACTGATTTGCAGGTGGTTATGAGTTGTTAGCATGGGGAGGGATGTGACATAGCAAAGAAAATGCAACTTTAAGCTGTGCCCTGTTTTTAACTGTTAAGACTTCTTTTTCACAGAACAGGAGTAATCTCCCGGATTTTAGTAGGCATTTAAAGACTATCATTCTGCTTTACAGATGTAGATAAAAGTGAGGCTCTTAAATATGTATGTTTGTCCCTTTAGTGTTGCTACTAATGTAAAGATTAGGATGATGAAAACTTACTCTTTTCTGAGGCAGGAAAGATAAATTACTTGCATGGAGTTTGTTAAAGTTGATGCATTAGCATTTCTTTTTAATGAAATCAGTTAGATGGAGAGAAAATTAACTATTTAAAAAATTCCCACGAATCAAAAAAGCAGGAAATTGCTTAGCACTTTTTTTTTTGTAATCATGTTTGTCCTTGTTTGTCTGAAGTGCTATTTGATTAGATTGTTTTTCTGTTATTAGCTGTGTTGTTCATATACTCATCCTTAAAATGTCATTATTTTTACCCCAGACAATTCAGTTTAAGAAAGCTGTCTGTGTAAGGTTTGTATATAAAGTTCTAGAGATGAACATAACTTGTGCTACCATAGCTGTTTTAAAATGATTTTCCATTGTGTCCAAACATAAGCTAAATAATACAATAAGAAGAATTAAATATGTAAGTGAAGTACATAGAACTAAAAGGTACGGGTATGAAATAGCAATGATAAGAAAGAAAAGCTTAATTGTAATCAGCATATATTATTAGATATTATAATCAGCGTATAATATTATATATTTTATATGCTGATAATATTATATATATTATTCATATATTGTGAAAGACAAAACAGGAAAGAAAGAAGAATGGGAATTATGGAAATGTCAATGTGGACCATATTTAGAATAAATATTGGGCAAATTAATAATATATAAGATAAAACGAAGCCAAAATACTTTTGATTGAAGGATCAAGAGAGACATGAAACATATGAAATTGATCAAGGCAGGAAATGAATGGCTGAGACTCAGACTCTTCTTTGAGCTGCAGGAATTGGCCTACCACTTCATTTTCACAGCTAATAATGGGTGTGTGTCTAAGGGAGCTAAGGAAACAATGGATGAGAGGGTTATTGCTTGTAATATATCCAGTGATTAAAAAAAATTAAAAGAAACAATAAAAGTGTCAAAGAAAAGACAAAAAAAGGGTTGCAGTGATCATGGCAACTGCAAATGATATGCAGAGGTTCTTGCCTATGATTATAGTGATTATTATCGAAAGGATTTCAGTGTATTCCTCTAGTATTTTAAGTAACATTTTCAAGAAGGGATAAAACTGAGAACATCACTGGAAATGGCTAAATATGGTTTAGAAGAAACGGTTTTAAACTTTGAAAAGTTTGAAATTTTCGCACTGTGAAAGTGCTGTCCTCAGCCAGGATGTGAGAAGTAGACATTTGTGGGCTATGTTGAAAATTCTTCATAAAGCAAAATAGTTGGACTTGCAGAGGTATCCCTGCTTTGGGCAGGGAATCTGGGGATGGCTGGGCCAGATGACCTCCATTTTCAAGGTAAATTATTCTGCAGTTATGCAGAGATTTCATTTATGAAAATGTAAACAGACTCGTCTAAAGAACTCTGAAAAAGATGCTGAAGGGATTAATGATAATTTTGTTTTTAATCTGCTCTATTTTGCTTAAACAAGAAAAGTGAGATAGAGTGCGTGGGTTCCAAAAACGAATGTTTTGTGGTGGGTTCCTTATTCATTTTGACTCTGCTGTACTAGTTAGTTGGTCACATTTTCCATTTTGCACTTTATGTTAATATGTCCAACTGAATTTTCATTAGAAATGCTGCTTAATGGGAAATGTGAAACCCCCCCCCCGTAGCATTGCAGATGAGTTCTTCAATGAAATTGATTCTCATTAAAAATCACTCAGTCTCTATTAGATAATGGAAAATAGCAAGCAGCACATAACCTGGCAGACTTGTGACCTATGTCAAATATTAATCAGTAGTATGATAGTTAGCATAGCCTGGCATTATAGTAATTAAGTGAAACATGCACAATAAGGGGCAGTTTGACAAGAACAAGCACCAAAATGATGTGAAAGCTATTTACAGGATAAAGAACCAAAGGCAATGCATTTCTGTGCCTAGAGTGCAAATACTGTGGAATCCCATATTTAATGTTATATGAAAACCGCATTTAGGTTTGTATTTGTAGTTGCAGTTAGTCTGGGCATGGCTTGTAGTTTAAAAAACAAACAGTTTGAGACCTGGATTCTGATCTCTTGTGACTCTTTATGATTATTGACTTAGTTTATGTTTACTTGAATAATACTAGAGATTTGTTTAATACCGATAAGCAGAGTAGCATTTCAAGGAAACTTTTTTCTGTTTCTTCCATGAACCTGTAATTTGATTCTGCATTTTACAGTGTGGGATTTGGTGAGTGAGGCATGAAGATAAAATGTTAGAATTAATTAATTTTTTATCCCTGAAAAGCTTCCAACATTTGAAATGTTGACCCTAATTTTGCTGTGTATTCCTTTCTAAACTCTGCAGTTTCCTGCAAAATTCATTGTAGTAAGGTAATTTATATGATTAATTTCCCTTGGAAGGTCTGAAATTAGTGGTAGATTTGTTTTAACTTGTTACTTTGTGTGTGAATGAGACAAGCACTTATAAATTCCTTGCAGCCATGATGCATTTCTGTTGTATTTTAAAATAGCAGATTTTTTCCACAATTGGAAAGTGTTCCTTCAGATTAGTGCTAAAGGCAGTTCTTGATTTTAGTCTAGCACTTTCGTATTTTCTCGTATCAGTGTTCTAACCTGTTTACTGTTATGCTTTGAACTCTCTCTTCTGTTTTCTGTAGATGCTAATTTTAATATGGTGCTAATGCTGTCTAGAAAAATCACGGAGATGCTGTGGAAGATTTGGATTCTGTGTAGCTTTGCCTCTCTTTTTCACAAGTAACGAACAGCAGCGTTCCTTATTTTAATACACTGGCTGCTAAAATTGCATCTTGGCTGTACTTCAGAGTGACAAGCCCATACCCAGTTAACACCTGTGCCCAAGCTGGTGTGTGTCACGGGGCTAGTGCACGCCTGTGCTCCACTGCCGGCTCAGGGCTGCTCGGCAAACGGGGACGGTTGCTGAAGCCATTGGTGGGATGCGCAGTCCCAGCACATCCCGTGGCACCTGGCGCTGCACCTGTGCGTTCACAGGGCCTCCACAAGCAAGTCAGGTGTCGGGAGTGTGACACTGGCGATTTCCCTTAGAGGTGCAGCCAAAACGCTACCAGCATGAGGGTGGTGAGTGAGGCCAGAGGAGCTGGGCAGCTTGCTGGGGAATGTGGAGTAGTGTATGGCTGCATTTCTGTGGCATTGCTGCGTGCTATATCTAGGATCACTTTTTAAACCTACTGAAGGTGTTTGTAGAATGAAAAATGTACAAGACAATTGTTGGACTGAATTTACATTTAGTTTAGTTTTCATGAAGTGTAAAGAACAGAAACATGGTAGTAAAATTAACATTGCTATAGTTAATAAATAATGTTTTTAGAAGATGTATTATAAAACAAAAATATTGATTATTATTAGGCTAATCTTGGAAGCAGGATTTTGCTTGGATTTTTTTTTTTTCTTCAACCATGGTAATCTGCCAGTGAAAGGTGCTCATCGTAACATGCAGTGCTTGGTGGTGGTAAAGGTATGTTGTGCTTGTTGCAATACATAGTGGCAATAGTAATGCTGTTGCCTTCTCACTTGTTTATCCTAATAAAAATAATTTTTTTTTAAGTAAAAAAAATCATACACTGAAGTATGTGCCCTACTTCCCTTTGAGTTTTTTTATTTTATTGATTAAATTCTGAAATTAGATGTGAAAAGTTTTGGAAATGCAAAATTAATCCTTTTTTTATCATATGAAACAACATTTGCAATGAAGGAGGAGTTGAGATTTTTTCCTCTCTTAATGCTCTTATGAATTAGGAATGGAATCACTTTTGTCTAAGAGTGTATATTTGTATAAAGTCATAGATTCTGATATTAATTTTCTATATTATTCTTATTTGTAAATTATTAAGAGTTTAAGAATGAACCCAAACCAGAACAACCAACCTGAATTATATAATCTGAAACAGACTAATGCACACATATTTTACAGAGGTAAAATATTAGCAAAAGGTGGTAAGGTCAGTAATAGAACCCAAGCACTATCTCCTGGGAAGCAGGATGTTTTAATTCTGCTCCCTGTGAACAGAAGGAAATACATTTGTGATGTGTTTTGTAACAGTCGATGGACTCTGAACTATTCTTACATGGTCAGATTCTCTGAAGTAATGTCTGAAGTATGGCCATGTAAAACAAGAAATTCACACATGGTTTTGTAGTCTTTAATCCTGTGCTGTAACCATTGTGTTGGTCTGGACTGTATTATTGCAGCTTACTCCTTTGTTTTATTTTTAGCAATGCAAGTATGACATGCAGAGCAACGTGGTGGGGGAGTAAGGGAGTGGATTTTGACAGTTGTGATGTTTATGGCACAGTTAAAACAGTGTAAATGAAACTTCAGATTTACGTTGAACTGGGACTATATGTTGTAAGTAAGGTTTTATAGAAGTGGATAATCTGAAGCAATCTTAAAATCTCTGGGGTGTGTTGCCTTGTTTTCTCTAAGATTTGCATTTACAGTGGCCATTTGTGCCTACTTCAGAGCAGAAGGTTTTTTACAGCTTCTTGTGGTGTGTGAGTTGTGGTAACTTCTGCCAAAAGTGAAAACTGGGCATAAGTTTTAGACTAGATTTAACCTAATAGTACTGTCTTTCAGGTCTTTGGGTCATGGACATATTCATTATTATTTGAAGAATTTATTACAAACACTCTTACCAGGATGTGTTATGTATTATTCTAGTAATTTTTTGACATCATTATTTGATGGATAGCTTGCTTGTTGAAAGTAAAAAGCTTCTGTATGTCATTTAGTTTTTCTTGATTAATTTTTTTTATGAGCAACGGATTAATTAATTCCTTGTGCTTTACCAGTCCAGCTGATCTAGTTTATTACATTATGTCCATGATACCCATGACCTTGGAAAAGCCATAAAAATTTCAAATGACCTCTCCTGTTCACCCATGTCACTTTAAAGGACAGTCCTAACAGCGTAAATGGCAGCAAGCAGGAAGAAACATGCTACATGGAAAACAAATATAATTTTCTTTTTCACTTCTGTATTTAGGTTGGAATACTTAATTTGTCTTTTCAGAGGACAGGTTTTTATAATCTAAATAACCTAAGTAACCTGAATTCTGCATTTTAAACATCAGTTTTAATAGCTGACATTTACAGTCACTTCTGGGCCACATTTTGGCCCTTTTGCAGGAATCAGAGAGCCAAGAGTTTCTCAGTGCAACAGTTACTATGAGCGTGGTACATAATCTAAATATATTTGTGGAGGTGGTGTTACAGCTGTCTGTTGAAGAATACTGTTTTACTTTGTCCTGAAAGATACTTTTAAATTGGTGTTTAGAAGGAATAAGCCCTTATTGCCCAAGTTTCAATATTTGTAAGTAGGACATTGTGATTTAGTGGAATTGTAAATAATGTGGCAGACTGTAATTTAAATTCTAGTTTAGCAGGTGTTTTTGTCTAAAGGAATTTTTTTTTTTAATACAGTTTGATAATCAATGAATCATGGATGGAAGTTGGAGCAGAATTTTTGTGCCCTATGGCAATACTCAAATATAATATTACTGCTGTCCAAAATCATAGGAGTAGTCCATTGAACAGAATAATTGCATGCAGTGCTTACTCAAAAGAAAACAGTTGTTTCTTGTTTATCCTTTTGTTGTGGCCTCTTTTTTTCAGTAGCAATTAGAGAATGCGTTAAAATCAAGTGAAGTGCATCACTGTAGGGCTCATGTGGAGACTTTCTTCCCTTAATCAAATCCTACTACTTAGCAATTAAGGTTGCATAGAAGATTTTATCAGTACACTGTTTTAGAATTATGTTTTAGTTTTTACTAGTATGTGAGCACAAGACTCTACACCTTAGTTTTATTTTCTTTTTTTGTAGTAGTAGTAGTAGTAATGTAAAAGGTTAAGGAACATTTTACATCTAAAATTGTGTTTCTGATGAACTCCCATGTTCCCATAGCAATTTCAGTAACCACGCGCTGTTTAACTAGAAGAGCAACTTGAGGATATTGCCTGGTTTCTCTCTACCTCCCATGGTAAACCTTCTGTTTGTTTTATGAATTTAGTAGTCAGAGGTGCGTGGATAAAGCTTGCCATCTCCTACTTAATGACATTTCACAGCCAGTAAGGCTGCCAAACTGCTATACAACTTTCCTTTTTACTTCATTAAGCAACACAGAGGAACAGATCACAACAACTATTTTCTACCATAATGCTTCATGTTGACATTTACGTCTTAAAAATAGAGTACCATAAAATAAAAGGCTTAAAAGGGGGATGGACATCTTCACAACTCCAAATAGGTCTAAAGGGAGAAAAAGTGCGGAGACTTAGGTAAAGAAAATTGAGCATTTTCAATTGAGTGAAGCATGAGTTGAAAATGGTGAGAAAAGGTTAAGCTATGCTTATCATAGTATATTATATTAGAGATAAAATTTGCACTTCTTTTGATTTTTCCCAAAACCACACTGAAGGAACAAAATGGAGCTAAATGTTTCTGCTTTCCCTGATGGCAACACTTGAACTGTAGTGACACTTAAAATTGTCTGGTATTTTGCAAAGAACACAACTGTTTCAAAAGTTCTTGCATAACTGTCTGACCAGCCTGCATCTGTGATGCTTTAAGGGTAGGGCAACAGTAGTCTGATAATCCTTTTCATATACCAAAATGGCTTGCAATATAAATGGTTTGCTTCTGGTTATGGAGTTTATGATTTAATATGTGATTTTTGGTTTTCAAGAGCTGTAAATAAAAAAAATAAAAAAATAAAAAAAAGAAAACATATTTCCTTATTTCTCCCTGTCTTCTTTCCAGTGACAAAAAAAATGCTCCCCACTCATCTGTGACAGTAGTTTTGGCACATGGTGTTTTGTTTGTTAAAAGGCAAATAGACTCAGTGCTTGTGGTAGCCTGGCTGTGTTCGTCTGACCAGCAGATCAGACAAAATGTTCGAGAAGGTGAAGAGTGGAGAGTAAAAAAGTGTTCTGTGTGCAAACCATGTATCCATGGAAAATAGTTCTGTGACCTTAGGAGAAGCGTGCAGTTCAAATGGAATAAAATTTGATGTCCACAGTATATGGTAGCAAATTGTTAGTACATATATATGTTTCAAAAGTGTTCTTCCTGTTGTGGGTGGGCATAGATTATAGTTAGCGGCTAGACTGTGGTGGTGGTGGTGGTGTTAACTGAGCTCGCATCTTGCTGAGAACTTATTTTGCATGTGAGTTCAGATTTCACTGGAGATT
The DNA here is from genome assembly GCF_971803275.1 of Cyanistes caeruleus. Lineage (NCBI taxonomy): Eukaryota > Metazoa > Chordata > Aves > Passeriformes > Paridae > Cyanistes > Cyanistes caeruleus. The sequence continues at coordinate 22,262,890 of NC_141732.1, forward strand.
GGGCAGTCGTGATGATTCATTTGCATAAGAAAAACTGCCATCTCAATAGGCTTACAGTGTGGCAAATTGTGGACAGCACTTGGGGAGGGGCTGGGAGATATCCTGCTATTGTTTAGTGTTTCTACATTGCATTGAGGATAGAAAGATTGTTACACCAGAGGATAAATATGTAATGACTCTTTTTTTGATCTCTTGTCCTGTAAGGAGAGTAAGTTCTGGAGCTTTTCCCTTGTAATTATTCCTTGGTAGAAGACCTGTGTTGCTATTTAATTTACATATTGATGGCACCTCCTGTCAGCTGCCTAAAGAGTTAAATCAGCAGCATGCAAATTACTTTGATAATACTACCTGAAAATACTCCAGAACACACTGCTGTGGGATAGAACACTGAAATAATTTTGCACTTGAAAATTAGAACTCTACAATTCTGATTGTTTCTGTCCTTCAGACAAAGCAGGACTAAGACAAAATAGGAGAATGACTCTTGCAGAAAGCAATTTTGAATTGTTGTCCCAAAATTCCACTATTTCATTATTTGTGTTTTTTATTTTGACCTGCTTATTACTTGAAATTTAGGTGATAATTTCTAAAGCAGTGTCTAGGCTGTCAGATTTGGTTATGGCCTTTGATAAAATAATTTAAGCTTTGAAAATTTGACATTTCCTTGTGTGAGATTCTGTTATTTGTTCTGGCTTCATAAATTTTAGCCTGAAACTCTGTCCATTTCAGCCTATTTTTCCAAACCTGAAATAATGAAAATACTGAATTATTTGACTTGGAAATGTTGAAATTGGGCTTTGTGCAGCAAGGCGAGCCATGACTTGATAAGTAATCAATTTTGCTAATTCTGCATTGAATTAATTGTAGAGGAAACTACTGGGAATTCCCTTCTGCTATATTTTAGGATTTTCCCTGCATGATTTTCTGTAAGGAATCCACAGAGATCACTTCGTTGAGTAATGGATTAATGTAATTAGTTGAGTAGACATAAATTCACCTTCTGCATTTAAACTAACGAAACTGCAGATATGCTTATTGTATTCCCCTGATGCAACAAGCAAAACCAGGAGATTTTTTGATGTGATTTTGAAGAAAAATGTGTAAGCGCAAAAACTCATTTCAGTCATTTCAGCCAGTCTTTTTACATCAGAGGGCTAGTCCTGGTTACTGTAATAAGGGCATTACAGATGCCAGCTCCTCATTAGGATGATATTCCATAAAGTGTACAGTTATGGCTATAACATGTGCTGACTGACCAGTGATATCTTGGAGTACTCATGCAGTGTCCCAGAGCTGCAGTGGATAGGTTGGAAGAAGACAAAAACAATAGAGTGCAAAAGGGGGCAAGTGTTTTGAACAGATGACCTACAAAGCTTCTCCTGGGTATCATTTGCCTACTGTGTGACTTAATCCACAGCAAAATACTCAGTCATGCTTCTTAAGAAAACTAAAAGATGCCAAACCAGAACTAGATCTACCACTGAGCTTTTAGATTATTTTTATTTCCTTGCTTCAGGAGGTTAAAAAAATCAGCTACTCCTACTTCTGTACCAGGAAAGGAACCTATAGAAACAAGTATGCAAGAGCCAATAATAAGGATTGGCAGTGCAGTCTGTTAAGTGACATGAGAGATCAGACTGAAAATGTTAAGCTTTTTAAATAGAACTTTTATTATCCCATTATCTTGTTTCTTAATTAGACTCTACATCAGGAGTTATTTTAATTACTGCTAGAGGTTTTAAAGAAAAAGTATGAGCTGATACCTTATTAGTTTTACTGTGGTGGTTGGCAAATCTAGTAGCACCAAGGATAAGTTCTAGAACCCCATTCATTATTGAAGATTAACTTAGTAGGTCATAGGGTATTATAAACACACTACCAGTTAGTTTCCTTTGTCATAAAGTTCAAGTGTATCCATTGTGCATGTTAGAAGTCTTTTGATTATCTTTGATAATTCAGCCTGCAGGGTGGAAAGAACTGTAAGGTAAAAGGAACAAGTATACAAGTGGTTCCTCACAGTTGCCAAGTTTTTCTCTAAGTGCTAGAGTGTTTTTGTGTAAACTCACTGAATGATTATAAAACAAAGCCTAAAACTGAAGGCAAAAAGGGGGTCTTCACGTTCAGACTTGGTCTTTCTTATGAACTTGTTATGCTGAGCTTGAAGTACTTCGTGTTTTTACAAGATAAAAGTGGTGGGTTTTTTCCACACTTGCTGGAATATTGCATTATTGGCGTACTTTAAAAAAAATACAAAACCCAACCCTATGAAAGGTAATTGGACATTGAAGACTAAACTAACATTTGCATCACTAGTCTTTTGCTTCCTTTCACTGCATTTGGGTTTGCAGACATTTCTGAAAAACACTGTATCTGAGAATCCTGGAATGTTTTGTCCTAATTTGATATTTGTTCAGTGCTTGCCACTGTACAGCTCAGTGTGAGAAGACCTGATTTTGGGAGACCATGCAACACTTGCATTACGTACTTATAGTGCTGCAAGCTTTAGTATTTTTAACTTGAATTTTTCAATTTCTCTTTATTCTCACAGGTTTCATGTGAGAATGCTAGATTTCATTTAGTCTGAAAAGGGGTGAGCTCATTTTGAGCTGAAACCTAAGTGCCTTTTCTTATTCAACAGGAGAGCCTTTACCATGGTTGCCAAATAAAAAGATGAACAACCTTTGTACTTGTTTACAGTGTTTCTTTTAATGTTGACATCCACATAGCTATAACTAGATTACTCATAAGGAGTAATTATCTGCTGGAAAATACAGAATCCTTTTGTTTATTAAGAGAAGGTTGGGTAAAAAATGGTAAAATTCAGATGAGGATTTATTCCAGCTTTTTAAAAAGTTGAAACTTTCAGATCATCTGTTTGCATGTTATCTCTGAGTTGGTTCAAGAAAGAAATATAGTGTTTATAACATCTGTTAATAAATGTTTGATCAACTGAACATTGTAATATCTGGAAGTCGGATAAAATACTGAAACATAGCTGGATAGCTATATAAACATTCTTTAATTTTTATTTACAGTTTTAAGTGATGGTATTTTAAGGTGCAAACAATCTAGATGTAAACATCTGTTCTTGTGGAATAATATAATCTTTTTAAAAGAAATAAATTTATAGTAATGTGTCAAGAGAGTACTGAAAAAATAGACCCCAGCCACCTTCCTTGAAAAACAAATAATAAATCATTCAGTATTACCATTTTTTAAAAAGTGAAAACAAATTTTAATGCTAATGTTCAGATCAAAGTGGGAATTCATGGCACATGTGGCCTTCATAAACACAACAAGCTTCCATTGTCTGGTTTCTTCTACTTCATTGTATTGGCATTTAATTGGGTTTAACATTGTGAAGTGTGTAACTGCTTTAGGTATGAGAGACTTATTACAAACTGTAATTTTGAACTGCCCATGGGAAGTACTGAACAATACATAAAGAAAACTGCATGTACAACCCATTTACTTTAGTGCACCTAATTATTTGCAGATAAAAGGGGCAGTTTTAGTCTGGAATACTGGTATTCACTCTTTCACCTTTATGCAGTGAACAACTGTCTGCTGTTTCATTAATGCCTGTTTCAGACAAACATTTTTTCTCATTGTTTCAGCCATTACTGTCACTACCCCACGGGTGGTAAAGCAGTAGAAAGTGAACTTTTATCATCTAGAAGCACTAAATATAGGAAAGAGAGAGAATGATGCATTTTAAAAGCTCCTGTTTAAGATATGCAAAGCAGAATTAAAATTTTGTTTCTTATTGAAGTGTAAGGCTTCAGCACCTGAAATGTCTCCAGAAGCAAAGCAGCAGTATATGAAGCAATGCCACTTTCAGGCAGATTTAGCAGCACACACCTCAGCTACTTATCTTGGTGTCTTCCTTTCATAAACACATACAGTGGCCTACTTAATTCTTCCAGTTATTTTAATAATTTTCTAAATGCTTCTAAGCAGTGGCCGCTATGTGGGAAAAAATATTCCCCCAAAGCAAACCCAGCTGAAATGCAGTTACAGGTTCATCAGCTTTTTCCTATTGCAGCATCATTTACAGTATTTCAGCTTAATTAGTTTCAGAACTCTGTTTGAAAGAACACAACTGTATTTCATGTCCATTAAACCTTTTACATTTCTTTGAAGTTTTCACAGTGTCTATAAAGAGTGGGAAAGAAAATACTTCATGAAATTTTGCAATGAGAATAAAATATTAAAAATACTTCATAAGGTTAATAATCATAGGAAAAGGGATTTTTTTCTGATTTTTTTAGTTTCATATGTACATTTTAGAATTATAGCTTTAATTTCCACAGTGCTGTTATTAACAGTGTTATTAACAATGTATAATAAACCATAAAATAGTTTTCTAAAATACAGCAAGGATATCCAATGTTCAATTCAATACTGATTTTAATTATATAGTGTTCTTATCATGCATCCTATTCCATCTTAGCTTCTTATTAATTATATATTTGTTGAAATTTAATACCATGGCATGTTTAATTAGGAAACTAGCTTTTGATTTTAGAGGGTTTTTTTTTAGTTAGTTTTTCTTTCTCTCCAAGGAACAGTTTGGTGTTCCTAGTCAGATTTTATGGCTTCCAAGTTAAATTTCAAGTGTAGGGAGGGAAGATCATTGTGATGCTGTTTTCAAAAGGAAGAATCCTAGGAGGGAAGCCTTTCTTAGTAGCATCCAGAAAGCAGGTGGTATTGAATGCACTTGTTTTGTATTGTGCAGTATGCCTTTATTTGTTTTGGTAGCTGTTATCACAGAGCAGCTATCTCCATCAGGGGCTATGATTTAAGGTTACTAGTCTGGATGCTGTTCTCTGCTATGTCAAAAGCATCACACCAAGTATCTCAAAAGTATCTCTTTACATGAGAGGGATAGTCCAGGTCAGTCAGTGCAGGTGGCATCATGCTGTCTCCATCTGTGTCGCAACTGCCGTGTCCCAGTGAGGGAGTTGTACTGGTGCTGCCTGTGCTTCCAGATGATGTCTTGGGAACCTACTCTACCTACTCTACCTAGTGGTTTTCTGTGCTTTAAGCCAGTGCTCTTTGGAGCAGCTTTCCTGCTTCTGAGATGACATTTTATCCTTTTGTATTCCAGCATGAGGGAAAGGAGTATTGCAAAGGAAGAGTGGAATTAGTATATGCTTTACTTCAGGCTAAATATTGAATACTATCAATGTAGTAATTGCGAGTTGAACTCTACCACAGGTAGTCGTGTTGGTCTTGCAGCAGAAGGACATTAGGAATTTTTTCTGGTCATGGGCTTGTGCTGAGTTACTGAACAATTGCTTTAGGTAGAATAGCAGTAGACCATGGCACTTCGCTGTGTGTTTCTATTGTTTGTAACAAATTTTCATTTTATCTGTGCCATAACTTCATCTAAAAGTAATATATTTTATTTAAACTGAGTATTGAAGTGGTATACATAAGGTAGTACATACTCAGGTACCTTCATGAAAGCACCGAAACTTGAAAATTATAGTGGAGATGTAGACAGTTTCTCAGAACATTCTGCTGGAGTGTTTGAAATATAAGTTTTGGACAGAACAAATTGCACGTAGAACAAAAAAAAGGCAGTCTGCTGTAAGGCTGTCATCTTGGGGTGCAGATACATACTTTTAGGCAGCTGGTCTGAGATTGTCCAATATGTAGCCACCAGTAGCTAGTGGATATTAATAACTTGGACAGTTTTAACAGATGCTGCGATCAGATAAAGCTGTCTTGCGGTTGTATTACACAGTTTTTATGTCACTGAGAAATTGAAGCACATAGAGGAAAACACCAGAGGGTGAATATCACAGCTCCTGATACCCTATAGATCCATATATTGTGATTTAAATAATTGTAAGAGCCTATTTGGATTTCCGTAGATCAGAGCACATGTATAGCCTGTATTTTTAACCTTTTGGTTCTTCATCTTGTGCAAATACTGATTTTTAATTGTTTTCTCTTGTATTTGTATTTTCATGTTTTCTATCTACAAATGCGTGATATGCTTTAGGAATTTAGGGGAAGAGCTATACAAAGAATTATTAGATTTTCAATGTTACATTCAATTCTTGAATTAGAAGTCTGATACATTATTTTAGCCATTTTCCTCAATCATCATCTCTTTTCAAAGACTGTACCATTAAAATAAAATCCCTCTTCTTGATCTGTTTCAAAACTGATGGACAAACCATACAATAGGAAAATCACATATTGTCTTTTTGTAGTTATAGTAGTGTAAATAGTTAGTAGTGTAGACACTAACAGGAATGTCTTCCCCAGTTTAGCAGCTGGAGGAAAAATAACAATGAAACAGAAAATTAGTGATGGTGTTACTTTTGAAAGGGAACTTTAAAGTGACAATTTCTAAGAAAAACATTTTCATTTAAATTATTATTACTGTATCTTCTTCATTTGTTGTCATGGAATTCTTCATAATGTTACTGAATCAAGCAACTTCAGTAATCAAATAGTTTTTGTCAAATGAGTGGTTTTTAGAGAACCAGTGGAAATGCTGCTGTTTACTGAGATTATTGTATACTTCCAAAGAAGACTAAATATGTTTAAGCAGAGAATGCTGTTCAGCCTGAAAGGACAAATCTCACAGTGAAAGGTCATTGTCAAACATACCTAATATTCTGGTTATAGGTGGAGGGCTGCATGCTGGCAGAGTTGAAAAGGAATCCAGCATGTATGCTGCTCAGTCTAACATTACAGATGGCCATTACATAAGGAAGGCCTCCAAATCAATATCATCCATGCAGAGAGACTTCTAAGTATATACCTGATCCTGAAAGAGTAGCAGCTTGCTGTTTTTCTCCAGGAATGTAACTCTTGAAGCAGCGAGGAGCACCTTCCCTTCCAAGCTACATTCTTGGTTGTACTAACTTGGTGTTTACATTCGGTTTTCCTTCCCTGATCACCATGCTACCTTCCTTAATATGGTTTTCTTTTTATTGTATGCATGCATCAGGCTGAACCACTTATTAGATGGAGACAGTTATGCTTTATTAAAAATGAATGATATATACCCTGGTTAGGATTTTTTCATTAGAAGGAATAGTATGGTGACGCAGGGACTGAATTTAGCTGAAAGAGAGTAAACCAAGCTAGCAAGGGAATAGTGTACAGAAGCCATAATTGCCCAAGCTAAATTTGTATTCAAGTGCCTACAGAAACTGGCAGTGAGCTTTCAATAACAGTAGTAATTAAGATTAGTGTGTTAGCGCACTATCTGCAAGCATAAGCTCTAGCAAACTGGAAGAAGTAAGTGTTCATATGAGTAATATAACAGAAATATAACAAGTTGCACAATTTATGTGATGTTTAGGTCTAATACAGGATTAGACACTAAATAATCTATCCTATTTTCATGCTGAATGAAAATACGTCCCCATCCCTAGGTAAAGAGCTCATCACCTCTCCTGCCAGCTCTGGACAGCACATAAAGAGGATTGTGTATCATATCACTGGTTCTTATACTTCACATTTGTAACTAACATATGCTTCTGTGTTTTATGTTCAATTCTATTGCCATCCACTTTTAAAATGCAAAAATACATGCTAGTTTGATGGTACAGTCTGCACAGGTTTGAGCAGTGTAGTCTTCCATCTGTGTCTGCACAGTTCTAGGATATATTGCTTTTCTACAGCAGACTGGGTAGAGAATTTTGAAGGGTCTGAACACCAGAGATTCAGGATGTGCCTATGCATTTGTCTTGCTGGATGCACATTCATGAACTAGCCAGACTGATGCAAATAACTAATGTGCTAGGTGAATCCAGGTCATGTTAGAGGAAGACCATTGCTAGTCTGCTTGGACTAGTCTTCTGGACATAAATCTTCTTATAGCAGAATACTCTTCATTAGGATAATGTGCAGCTTTTGGGTAGAACAAGCAGTGTTTTTACAGTCTGCTGCCCCCTGTTTGAAAACAACTGATGCCCATCTAGGTTGCTATGTGTAAGTTCAAATAATCTAGTTTATGGACTAAATTTAACATATTTAGGCATGATACATATTGCAACAGCACATTTCAAGCTTTTGTCAGGTCCCTGTAATTGTTTGGTTGCATGATATCAGCTGCTTCTAATTGAAGTTACTAAACAGCTGACACACTCTTTACATGCGTTACAACTTTTATGTACCCTCATTTATTTATTTATCTTTAAATTGGGACCTTATTTTTAAAATGCATTATTTTTTCAGCATTTAAATAGTAAAATTTATTATCAGTGTGATACAGTCTTTGTACATAATGACATGTTGCATGACAGTTACATTTCTTGAAAGACTGAAATCCTTACATAAGGTGCTCACAATGCCAGGAGCTTGCTTATATTTAATAGTGTGGTTAGAGCGCTTGGCTAGTTGATTTAATTTGTTCTGCGTTGCAGTACGGAACAGCTGTTAGTTTATTACTGGCTTTTTCTGGGATTACAATATAAGGATGAGGAGAAGAAGCTGGAATTGGCAAATTTGTTAATTATGCAAAACAGCATGAGCTATAAAGTTGTCTGGTGCTGCTGCATTGAGATGTCTTGCAGACATCAAAAATACCCTAAGTTTTTGTTTACAGGAGAATCTGACAAAACCACCTCTGCACCTTTGGGTGCACTAGTGGTTAAGTCAGAAAAGGTTGATGTTTTAGCCTTTCGGCTGGAGTATTCAAACCGAGGAACACCTCAGCATGAGAAGGTTTTGTAGGGAAGTGTGTGCAAATGGTTTTCTACACTATCTGTATGAAAAGAGAGGATGTGAAAGAAATGACAGTCAGAAAAGTGGTGTGTGAGCTTGGAATACAAGTAGGCACAGGCCTGTAGCAAAAGGGACTACTGAGATCATCTTGCTTTTAACAACAGTAGTACTGTTTATAACCAAACAAAAAAAAGCATCTTGCTTTTGTGATGTTCCTTGCCTTGATTACTGCTGGCAGAAACCATTCAGCATATTATTCACCTGATGACGAAGACTTCTGGTTCCCAGCACTGCTTGTTAATACCCACTTCTCGCATGCCAGTGTTGCCTACAGCTTAAGTGTTTTTCTCCTTCCCTTTGCTTACATCCCTGCTTTGTTTACAGAGAGTGCTTACTGCCTCTCAGCTTTCGTTTTACTGGGCTAATTAAACATGTCTCTGTTGGTATTCTCTTTGTACTGTCCTCTCCTCACCTCTGCGGTTATTCCTGTAGCTTTCCCCTGCACATGCTGGCACTTAAATCATGAATATCCTAGGACAGGTGACCAGAACTATTCACAGAGTTCCAGATGAGATCTTACCAGTTTCTTGTAAAACATCCCCGTCTGAAAATTTGAAAATACCATCTTTCCCCATGTGAAAATATCCCCATACTGAAAATTTGTCCCTTGATGTAGCCTGATAATGTGTGCCTTTTTGACAGCTGTAGCTCTTTGACAGGTTGTATTCATGCCAATTGATTAATACAGCTAAGTCATTCTCATGCTCTATTATTTTGACTTGATGATTCTCTAGTAGAACTACAGTAGAAATTTGTTCTGTTCCCAGAATGCTTGACCATGTCTTTGTGCTAGTATCATTACTATCACTTTTGTCCTTGAAGGCTATTCAGTTCTTGCAATATGATATTCTGATTTTTCTCTGTATTGATACCAGTTCCAATTTTATTAATTTTTTTAACCACCATTAATTATCGTATTTATGATCCAGGGCTTTTGTTTATTTTTGCTACAAGGTCATTTCTCACTGTGGTTTGTAAGGAAGTCCACTCAATCTCATTTTTAGTTCAATAGTTTCCTTTCACATTGTGCCTCACTTTTTTTAGTAAAATCCTTGCTGGTTTGCGTTCAGGTTTTTTTGGGGGTTTTTTTGTATCTTACTTACTAGTAAGTAAGTCTTACTAGTAGTCCCTATACTTACTTACTACTTACTAGTAGTCCCTATATTTGGTGTTGTAAGACCTAGTGAAGTACCTGTTTTTGTGAGGCACATTAATTTCAGTTTTCTAAAGTATTAGTTACCTCCACAACAAGTTACCCTGGGCTGTTGTGCTTCTGTGTGTGAACATAAGTAAGTCCACCTATTTTTGTTTGGGTGAGAATCTGCTCATTAAAATGCAACATGAAATCGATGAAAATGCCAAATGAAGAAAATTAGGTTCTTCAGTGTCAGAAGAACCATTAGTGACTCTTAGCAGTCTCTCTGAATTTCTTATGAAGTTTTCTGAATGTAAAATATGCTTATTTATAAGCTTGTCTATGCCTTTTTATGAGACCTTTATTTATAAGACTGTCTAGGCGTACTTTTCAAAGGTGTATTTGGTAATTGGGCACCCTGGTGACATTTCGTTTTTGGATTATAAAATTAATATGTTAGCTCAGAAATACATTGAGTTCCTGCTTGCTTTGTGCTGTGAGAAAGAGAGCATTTTACAAAAATTTTTGTAAAATACCAAGTTTTCTTTTTCATTAATGTGCTGGTTTTGCATTGAAAACCTAAACCACTACAATGATGAAAAAGAATACCAAGGATATTAAAAAAAAGGTCCAGCAATATTCCACTAGCAGGCCATTCATAGTATTACAGAACATCTTAATGAAATACACTATTCAAGCCTATTTTTCTTGAACATAAATATACTATGCAAATCTGCTGGAAAAGGCCTGTATTGGTGTTTGCCTGCCTTAACCAGCATCACTGTTAGACATGATTGTTAGATCCTGTGTCAATCTTGCTAGTCATCATCTTGATAGTACCTGACTGTCTCCTTTGTATTTAAAAATAGAAATGACAATCTCTCTCCCTCTGCCTTTTTAGCTTGATTAGTTCATAGTTGAAAGTGTGAGACACTTTAGGGAAAAGCTAAATTGAAGGGTTGAGGCTCCCATTCTGCAGGTGGGTAAGATACATTGTTCTTCCAGGAGCAATTGCTGCCATCTTGTCTTTTGTCACAGCCACATGAAAGTCTTCATTTCAGCACTTTCTGTTGTTTGTCAGTTGTGCTGGTGTGGAAGATTATGGCTGTTGTGCTGACAGAGTATGGAATGGAGAGGGTACCCAGCCTTTCAGCAGTGGTGCCATAAGAAGCACTGGGAGATGCTTAAGGCTGTGCTCAGAACACAGCAAAAGCTGCACTAGAGCAATGGGTGCTCACCTTCGCCATTTAGGCTTTCCAAACTCATTTATGTGTGAACTATGTTTCTGTTAATGTGCTTGCAGTGTTTTTTCACCACGATGATTTAAGTAATTCCAGGTGGAGGTCAGGTAAATGTGGTACAGTTCGTTTTTTCTCTATCATGGCAACGGTAGAATGGAAAGTTACTATCCATGATTGTGAGTGATTTTTCTCCTGTTTTTATCTTAGTGTTTAGTGACACTGACACCATCAACAATGCATGATGCTAAGCCAGCAGCAAAGAAAACTTTACTGTAGATGGATTTATGAAAAAGCTGTTTCAGTGGTTATACAATCGAAATTGATGGAATAGGCTTTGTGCTAGGTAAAGAGACAGTGTTAGGACTGAATACTGTTTAAGGGGAAAAGGAATACAACTTCTTTAGGGGCATGAAAATATCTTTCCCTCCCCTATACTGTATAGATTCTATACAAAGAAAAAAAAAGTGTGTGCTTAGCTCTTTCTCATGATTCCTCAAAATTATTTTTAACCCTGGAAATGACACTTCCCATTACTTTCTGTCTGTCTCTAGTCAACATTATTGTAATTACTTGATGTAGTTAATGTTTTTTTTGCTTCCAGAATTTTATGTGAGAAGAGTCCTGTTATTTACATAATATGAGTAGTAGCTTATGAACAAGAAAAAACAGATAAATTTACAGATAAACCTCATTAATGCATTTGAGTTGTCTATATTTCAAAAATGTAATTCAGGATTTTGTCTTTTTGGTAACTGAAGCTGTTTAAAAATATGTGTTTTCACCTTGATAGCATCAGATGAGTTCGAATGCACTAGGGTGAGTCTGAAGCTTTTGTGCAACTTGGGGGATGTGGGGGACAGTGTTTAAAAACAAGACAGTTATGAGAAAGAAACACTAAGAAAACGTCTATGTGTCACTTCAAGCTATGTATAGAAATACAATCTATAGATATCCATTCCCTCCTTCAATCAAATATGCTTTTTTCTTTTGCCAGCAGAGGGCCTTTAAGAAGCTGTGTATTGCTACATCTCTGTGTTGAAAATTACCCTACCCAGGGGCAGGTTGTAATCCTTCAGTGCTGTGTTGACAATTATGAAATGCAAAGAGGGAGAGGAAAAAAGAAGAGACTTGGTGTATTTTCTCATGGGAGATAGGACCCAGGGCACAGTGGAAGAGGCATTACACTGATGCCAAACAAGCTTCTAGCGCATTCAGGTTATCTTCTCTAGTAACCCTGCTTCTGTGGAAAAACTTCGAGTGTAGCACTGAGGGAGCATGGCCAGCTTTTTCTTCAGGCAAGTTTTGTTTAGCTACTGGAATTGAATGTTAATAGATTAATTTGGGAACCTACTCAACCTGAAACTTCATCTAACAGAAAAAATGCAGAAATATAATATGACTGAAAATATTTATTCTGGTAAATTTTTACAGATGCTGCAGCTTAAGTGATGTATTTAAGCCCTGTATACCTAGGTTTCAGACGGTTGTAGACATTTAAGTAATAAAGCAGTCCTGCCCACCCTGTGTTGTCAGAAACACAAGATAAAGGTAATTCCTTGAAGCCGTATTAGGAGTGAGTTGCCTCTGTCTTGTATAAATTTGAGGACTTTTTAAAAAGGATTTCAGAAAGCATAAGAAGTTGATGCACAAAAACAAATATGGATTCTATTTGTTTATTTTGGGCTTCTGGCCTTGGGATTTTTCTTAAAATGTGAAACTTGATGTTTGTTTCTTTACTTTTTTTTCCACCTGATAAAAAGGAATCTTCAACCTAATTGCTCAAAGATCTCTTGTATTAAGAGAATATTTTGTGTGGTGATGTGCCTGAATGCTATTATTTTTATTATTTATAATTATCACTGTTATTATTCGGATACGCTTGACCAACAAGAGCTTAGTCCATCCCATTTTGCAGTTACCACTGTTTGCAGTTAAAACCAGAAGAGACTGTATATCCCTTTTTTAATACACTAGCATCCTGAATCCTTCTACATTACACCTAGGTCATAAAATGAAACTTGTGAGAATCACACATAATGAAGAAAAAGGAAATTACAAAACAATAGACCTCGGGAATAAAAGAGGTGGATGCATAGAGGGGAAGTCTGATGAGTAGGAAAGAAATAGGTGTGCCAGAACTCCAAGATATACTTCTCAAACCCCATGTGCTTTGGAAGAAACTAACTCAATGGGGGTAGCCTGGAAAACTCAGGAAGTTAGTGTGGACATCTAAGAAATGTGAAAAGTATTTTAATTTCCTAAAATCTTTTCATTGTAGAATACAGCTAAGAAACTAGAGTTACACTTGTGAAACTTGTTCAGAAGAGGCCTGTTGTATTTGTCTGTGAAATGATTGGCTGGCTAGAAACCCTGAAGTATTGTCACTCTTCATGTATTTAAGGAAGATAGAATTACCTTTCTATTGAATGTCTAATCCTATAAGCGTAGCAGAGTATAGCATTTAAAATACTGACCATCATAACTGTATTCATAAAATCCACTTTAAAAAAGCAGTACAGTACGTACTTACGTTTTTATTCCTCTCTTGGCAGGTCCCATGATCAATATTGTCCTTGGTCGTGGTGTCCAGTCATCCTTGCAGCTGGTATTTAGGATATTCTTTTCAGAAATATTTGGTAACTAGAATTACATTCCAGTGAAATTGCAGAAATACAGCATTTAGAATTAAGAGATGTAAAAACAGGTTATAATCGGAGGTTTATTTGGTTTTGGCTTAGTCTAAATGTAATTCACTGTAAATCTAATATGCAGATAAAAGAAGTAGTTACTTATACAGAAGATTTAATTAGTCTAGCAGCAGTGTATTCATTTTCAGATAAGTATTACAGGTATACTTGTGTATGCATTCTGGGGTGACCATATGGTTAAAGAATTCATTAGTATTTTATATATTTAAACACTTGGTACTTGTAGGCACTGTTAAACATTCCTATATAAACATCCTCTGTGTAAATGTAGATGGAAAAAAAAAAAAAAGACCAGCTTCCAAGTTGCTCACTAAATTATTTATATTAATCTAGCTCTGTGCTAGTTGCTGAGCCTGCATTGTACTGTAAAGTACGTGTGATGATTACTGCCTGCCATTAGGTTGGAGCTGCTAGCAGTGATGTAATTTCATCTTTGTGTCATGGAATCAGATGCAACTACTTACTTTAATTGAGGGGTTTTTTTCTCAGTATAGCTGAAAAGGGCTTCTAGTTTGATAACAGGAAAATACCTACTTTCTAGCAGTTTATTTTAATGCATCAAATTGAAAGTTTCCGTGTTAGTGACTTGAATCTGACCACACTGATGTGGTTTCTTCATGAACCTTGTGTCACCTAACATGTGATTTGCAGAAGACAGAAGTATTGCTCCAATCTTCTTGCTTCCTAGCTTTTTAAAGTATTCTTTAAAAAAATCTATGTGAAGGATTTGCTTTAAACTTTCAAAGCTTTAAAAACTGCTTCCAAATAAAAACTTAAAAGTTGTCTCTGTGTTATTCACAAATAAACCAAAAAACTTTGTTCATCACCTGTATTTCATAATGGAAGAAGAGAAACAGTAGAGATTTTTTATGGTTCTAATTTATGTTTCTTTCCTTTTTTTTTTCATGTCTCAGTACAAAAATATTGGTAAACTATCTCTTAGAGAGCACCATCAGCCTTCTGTTCTTAAGTACATCTCTAGATAAATAGATGTTCCGCCAAAATGGAGTCATGGTTCAAGGTTAGAAGACTGACTATCAGCAGAAGGTGTGACTCTAATGGTGAAAGAGACTTAAGATTTTAAAGTGAAAGAGTGTACAATAATTTGTCCTATATTTTATGGTTTTATCTGTGACATTTGTCACAGTGCTTTGTATATTTTTTTATTGTATGACAGCAAATGTTCAGTAACCTGATCTGTGGTGTTTAGACTCCCTGCTACCAGTTTTCAGTTCAGAAAAAATGACTTTTAGTTTTGCAGTATTGGATTTCTTTGTTGCTATACCTTCATCCACAACACATATACAAAAGTAGAGCTTAGTCTGTTATAATCCAGATTCATCATTATTTGCAAACCAGTAGGAACCAGACATTGTGCTTGGCCGAAATCACTTACGAAACTCAAGGTCCTTTTTCACCATGTTAATTTGATCTTCTGTAAATGTCACCAAAACAAATGACAAAGTAAAATGCCACATGCAAGATGCACATACATGAAAAACTGCTGCAGATAACACTGACTGCAGTTTTTTCACCACAGATGCTCAGCCTTCAGAGTCAGTGCACTTGTTGGAAGTGTTGCTATTTGTGAGAAGGAAGATTGAGCTGTCATTTCATTGAATATCTAATTGTGGATTGATGGAGGAGCAGTCTGTAGAATTGATGTATGTTTCATAAATGATCCTGAGTTAATTACTTGTATAGAATTATGGAGTTTAAGGCTGCAGATTCAGGCACAGACATTAAAGGGTATGTCTGCGTAACATTTTTAACTACAGGACAATGTGCTGTTTTTATATAGCATGTCTCTCTTTTGTAGAAGGTGTATAATGATGTAGGCAAAGGTGTCAGGAAAAAGAATAACAGTCTTGAGACAAAGAAGTTGGGATATTCCTTGGGAATCTTGGAAAAGCTGAATCAGTGTTTGCCAAATTAATTACGTGAATTTAAAAGCAAAGTCTGAGATAGACAACTACATGGAAATTATAGCCCAAGAATTGTTTTGGCAATTTTGTCTGGCCAAAACTTTCCTTAAAAAAAATCCCAAAATTCCATGTATATTCTTATGAAATATAAGAATAATAATATGAAATAAATATATATTCATATAAATGTGAAGTGAATAATATGAACTATATATATTCCTATGAAAACTGGGATTGGATGAAGTGGTGCAGAGTATATGAAAACATTAGATAGGTTGAATGTATGTATATAGTCTTGAAGAGAGTTGACTTACTTCTTTCAAAGGTCAGTAGATCTGTAGTAATTTTTTAATGAATTCCTCATACACTGGAAGTGTATTTTGTGTGTAAGACCTTAAATCATAGTTAAAATGAAAGTGTCTTGCATGCTGGTCCATTTCTCTTAAGTTTGCTGTTGCATGTGTATGCGTTATTCTGACCATTTTTATGTCAGTTAATATCTTAATACATCTACTGTAGGAATTACCTTGCATACATGGCAGTAAGGAGTTACCTGAAAATCAAACTCATTTGTCTCTCTCTCTATGTCAAATAGATAAATCTGACTTTTAAGTACAGCTGTCTTTTTGGAAACTATATGTTTTATTATTTTTTATTATTTTTATTTATACATTTTTCAAAATTTACCAGTAAAATAAAATCTGCAGTCTAACAATGACCATAATTTCTAGACAATAAATCAGTTTGTGGAACCACCAAACCCTAGGGACAAAGGCAGGGAAATATGAAAAATGAAATTAACTTTCTCTGTTCTCAATGCAGACTCTGCAAGCTTCCTGTCACTTAACTGACACTGATCTGTGCACGCCACAAGGCGAAAGCTTTCTTGAACAACTTTTTGGATGCTTTTCCAAGGCTTACTGTGATTTGACAAAATAGGCAGTTTAGAGAGAGAAGCTGTTACTTGTTGGGGACAGTATATCATATTCTGCTGAGAATGGTCCCTTGGTCCCTTGTAGCTATTGACTAAATTTAATTCTAATTTCTAAATTTGTTCACAAAAAGTTTCAGAAATATTTACATCCTGTTTTTATTACTCCAGACATACTTAAGAAAAGGCACAAGATGCTTAGTTTTAAACTGTGATCATGTTTTATTTTACCTTATTTTTGAAATGGCAGGATTTAAAAAAATTAATTGGAATTATTTTTTTTTTTTGCCTACAATAAAAGAGTGCTAAGCACTAAACAGAGTCTCAGGGTTTGTAAATTTGACTTAGTAGACAAGAGATTTTTGTTGCATTGTGATTTATGGGATCTGGGATTTTAATGTGGTAGTTGTGGACTAAGCATTTTAAATAAAAGTCTGGAATGGATTTGAAGATGATAGTGATAAAATACTGCCTGTTATTAAAATACTTCTTAACAGACACTTCTTAATAGGTATGCACCTATAAATATAGTTGCCTTTCATTTTTTATTTCGTAACTATTGCATCATTCATTTTTATGACTTTTATGGGACAATAAATTGCAAAAAGTTTATCACTGAAGTCAAATGTTCCTCTAAAACTCTCATGCACATTTTGATGTAATTTAATCTTTGTTCTTGTCCTGTGCATTTTGAAATACTTTTTTTGACTGCACCATTTGTTACATTATTTTGAAAAATACTAAATTTAATGAAAAGTGAAAGTCTTTCCCTGAAGAATTGAAAACCCAAATATAATATAGATAGCATTTCATAAAGGACAGAATTAGCGACTCCTTTATAATCTGTGCTTTGGCATTTTCTGACATTGCCCTGTCTTTATTTTGGATTTGAGGCCAGTGCTTAGACTTAAATTGCATGACATTACTTATCATAATATTTGCAATTCTAGTGCACGGATAGAGGTACCTAAGTTGGCTAACCAAATACAATACAAGTTTTTACTGTTGGATAAAACCCCCCTAGGCTTTCTTAAAAGTCTGATGGAATTTCTAGTGATGCATGACTGCTGTGGTCTCATTGATATGACTGGACAGCTCCTACATTTCTAGAGGCACTGTTTAGATGTTTAAATTACTTATATGTAATGTGTAAATTATGTGTAAATTCCATATATTACATATATGGAATGTGTAAATTGAATGATAATTTGGACTAAAAATTTCATAATTTCAGCAGCTAGACGGTAGGATGTAGAAAGACATGTTACAGGAGAGAGAGTAAAATATGTAGGGACATTCCTAGGTAGAGGAGTATTAAAGGAGAGCGAAAAAGAAGCTAAGTGAATGAAAAAGCAGCTCAGCTGTATTGCAAATTGTATGGTGATTTGATAGAAATACAAGTTACATTTTTTATCCCTTAAGTTCTGATCGATGCAGTCCATTGTGCTTACAGTATCTTGGTCCTGAGTAGATTCACAGAACGTTGTCTTTATACTTCCTTCATTATTAAGTTGTAACCAGTTCTTGCAGAAGTAAGATTTTTCTTTCCAGGAGCAGAGACTGCCTTGCTTAGGACTAAATGTTGTACACTAGAAAGATACAACACTTGCTGTTCAAGACAGAGTGAAAATGCAAGACAGCTCTTTAACTGCCACTCAGTTATAACTAGAAAAACCTGTAGAATATTTTTTTTTAGTTTTTAATTCTGTACTGGGTATTTTTTGTGGCCTGTGTACGATATGTGGGAAACACAATCATGAACAAATGCCTAATTAACACTTTTATTTTATGATCAGTTCATACATTGCACCTTCCTATACTTGCAAGATGGGCTGCTTAAGCTCAGATGGTTATTAAGGTGTTGGAATGATCTTGATTTTAAACCAGTTTGTGTAGACAGCTGCTTGTGGCGCTGCTTTTTCACTGCATTTTGTTTGAATGTAAAAGAAATGTTTTGTTTAATTGTTTTCTTTCACTTCTTTTTTCCATGTAGTTACAACAATGTAGGTTGTTTTTCTTTCTTTTAGCTGCTTGTCATTTATTTAATCAAATGTAGCCTGAAATTATGGTACATATTAAAATGGATACTGATGTGGGGAGATTTCTCATAATGACTCAATTCTTCATAAGGTATATTAATATATAATTTCTAATCTATTAACTAAATCCTTAATTTACTCAGCAGACTTTTGTTTATTTATTTGCTGTTCCCTTATGGCAGATCCAGACTTTCAGTCAGGTTGGGAGTGACCAAACTTGTTGAACACACAGATCAAGCCATTTTTGACAGTGTAAAACCTTGAGCAGGGAGTTTGAACTGTATGTTCTTCAAAATCCCTTTCATCTTCACCCACTCTCTAAATCTGGAAAGGCTTCTTGTATTGCCTGCTTAGATGGAAAAGTGTAAGGATGGAGGTGCAAAACAGGATCCTGCACAATGTTGCTGAATTTGCATTAATTTCTGCAGATTATTAATTAATAATTAATTAATTATTAATTAATGAATTATTGCAGAAAGTTTACTGGTAATTGTTTCTCCGGGTACAGGAGTAGTTGCACATGTTTTGGGCACAACATGTCTGGCATTATGTGATGCAAAGCAACATGATAAGAGTCTTTGGGCTGCATGTAAAAATATCTGTGGTAACTGCCCCAGTTCTTCTGGAAGCTACCCTAGATTTGCACATTTCTCTCAGTGAAATGGAGAAAGTAGCAAGTAGGAAGTAATTGCTGGCCTCACTAGCACACTACCTGTGTTTGTCTCTGAATTTACTGTGGAAGTGATGAGCTGGAGACCGAAAGCAAATTCATGGAAATTCATGCTTAAGCCTTTTTTGGGAAATAATTCTTAACTGTTGTTTGCACTTCCCAATGGGAGATTCTTAGGTTTCTTCTATACATTCTACTGGGGCAAATTTTCTTTCCAGCTCTACGGATATTAACACTAAATCTCTCTGACGGCAATTTGGTTTGTTCAGTAGCTTTACCATGAAAAAGGCCGTGGAGCACAGATCTCTCTTGTAACAGTCTTCTGAATGTATCAAATTGTGAAATACATGCCCTTGATCAATTTTTTCATTATAAACAGATTATTTTTTCATTTTTTTAGTTCATTATGTTCTCTGAATGTTACTTCATGCTGCTGCTTTTCCCTGAATTCATTTCAGTTTGTGCACATTTGAAGTGAAGTAACTGAAACTGGACACAGCTGATGCTTTTTCTTCTACAAAGAAAAAACCCTAAACAAAAATCCTCTGTCTTGTATGCAGCACTTCTGTTAATGCACTAGAGAGGGCAGCATTATCCCACTGTTGATTCAGTTTGTGGTCTGAAGTAGGTTCAGGATCCTTTTCTACAGAAAGGGGTCACCTCTGAACATTTCAGCATTAAATTTCTTACAGTACTGGTGGCATGGTTCCTTTGTTGGCAATGGCTTTGTTTTTTGTTTCCTCCAAATCTGGAACCATTTTTCATTATGTAGCAAAACAAAAGGAAGGGGAGCTATCTGCATTTGAAAAACTTGATATCAGAGTTCTGAGAGGTTGATTGCTTTTTTTATGTTTTTCTTCCTGTTTCCACTCTTTTCCACCTCCCTCACCCTACCTCCCAAAATCTGTGACACTGAAAAAGAGATTAAAGAGCAGCATTAAAGACGCTGCAGAGTCTGACTGCAGAGGTCACTCTTCTATAGAGAAAAGAAAAATCTAAGACTTCTTTTTTTTGGGGTTGGTTTTTTTTGGTTTTTTTTTTCCCAAGGAGAAAATGAAAAAGTTTCAGGAAATAAGACCGTAATGCAAATCTTTCCATTGGAAAGTCTCTGAAAAGAACAAAAGCTGGCTTAGGAAGATCAGAGAATTCTTCATTCATTTTTATGGGAGCAAGGATGGCTCTTTAGTCTTGGGGCCAGAGCTTACGGAGAAGAATACAGCTTTTTTTTTTTTTTTTTTCCAAGGAATGTTTGAGTCTGTTCCTTGGGTTCTGTTTCAGATCCTATTTCCCAAAGAAACATATTAAACAGGATGAATACATCTACATGTAAATCTACCATTTGTGTAACAAATTGTTATTAAAAATTATACGCAGAGTCAACCCAACAGTTTCCAGAGTATCTAGCATTTTCTGCATCCTGTGCAGGTCTTGTCTGCTGTGACTAAATGATGCTGTGTGGCTGGAACCTTCGAAAAATAAGTGATGAAATGTTTGTGTGTTATATGACTGCATGAAGGAGGGAAAAAGCAGGGAGGGTAGAAATTGCTCGTGTGTCTTGTCTGGATTGTACTTCAAATTTATTGTAAGTCTAAAGCAAAAACAGTGATACAGATTTGTTAGTTACAGTAAAATAAATATGCAATTGACTTCACTTGTGTGCAGCATTGTATTAACTTCAAAAGTTAATACAATGTAAAGTTAATAAAATTAACTTTACAACTTTTCCATGGAGAAGTGATACTCGTGAAGCTGGGCACGTGTCATTTTTAGCTGCTCATATTTGTACCAGTCAAATGTCTGAGGCATGTCAGCATAAATATTATTCTGTTTTTGATATTTCCTCATCAGAAACTTCTGTTGAAAAAGATCTTTTCAGTACCCTGTGTGGGTGGGTAAGGCACACTGGTAAGTACAGTTTAACTTAGTCTGGATAAAAACAAAATGTAATTGTATTTGGAGTTTCCATTACAATTATAATAAGATGCTACACTGCCTAATAGTTGTCACATTGCCTTGTCTGTGGCCATGAGCACAGGATTGTGTGAGCATATAAAATTGCTCATTTTTTTTACAGGGAAAAAAAATATCTGAATACTATCCTTTTACTGAAAGACCAAGTAGCTTTATTTTTCTTCCCCTCTTAGAAACTCTTTGAATTTCCTATCCTTTAAAGCTTGTTATCTAGCTATAATCACTGTAGAGACTAGTATTGAGGGGAAGATAAGGAAACAATGGCATTGTTATATGAGTAAAATTGTGTTAAGAATAAAAATGGTATTTATTGCAAAAATAAACTCAGTTACTGGAAATTCTTCCCCCACGCCTCAAGCTTTTGTTTACATGCAAAACAGATTTTAAGTAAATGAATTTAAATATAAAGCAAGCAAAAAACTGACATATGCCTCTGGCCCAATTTTAATTTGAAATGTGTTCTGAAATACGAGATTGAATACACTTTCTTTCCCAGAAAACATCTAGGTACACTGGTTTATAACTCAAAATTTATCATTTGTAACAGCTGCTAGGTTCTGGATTTTCATAAGCCCTGAATGCTGTGAATGGTGCAGTTCTGGTTTTTTGAAGGTTAATAAGAGGTGCTATTCTCTTCAATCTTCATGTTCTTTCATTAAAGGCAATGAAAACACTAGCCTGAAAGGCCATATGAAACATCTAAAATAATGATAAACAGACTTATCCTTTTGCTACTATTCTACATATTTAATTTTCAAAATGGAGTCTTACTAGTCTGTCTCTCAGAACAATATTTGTTTTAAAAATCAGATCTTTGTATTTTTAATTCTTGATCTCTTTTACTGGAGATGCTGTTGGACATCCCATCAGGATGGTGTTAAACACTCTCCTAATAAAGTTGAAGACAAATACTATTTTCCTTTACTTAAGTATATTAAATGGTGAATATTTATGACCAATCTTATTCAACAGTGTAGGCTAATTCTCAAGCAAACTGGAATTTTCACTTTTAGAGTAATCAGTGTTCCATTTTTTTTTTTTTCTGTTTCCCATGAGTTATTTGATTCTACATATTTGTCTTTAAAATAACTGAAGAACAGCACTGTCCTGAATTCCTCTTTTTCAACTTGAGTTTGTTGTCAGATCTTTAACTGTAATTCTGTCACAAGAGTAATAAAGCCCCACAGAAGCTGCATGGATTTCCATTGTTCATTAGTAATTATGGTGCAAAGATTTTTTACCTCTTTCAGAAGTGACAGAGGACACGTGACTGATGCAGATAATGGTCTCAAGCATCAGCTCTTTGTTATTCCACTGTACAACCTTCTATACCCTGTTTCTCACATGCATAACACCCGTGTGTCGTTTTACTCTTTTGTGATTGGTCAATACACATCAGCATTCCATGATTCTTTTCCGTCAGTGATGGTACCTGTCTTACACAGCTGCACCCTATTAGGGATGAGGCTTGGCCACAGCCCCATTCCCAGTGTCCCATAATCAATTCTACACAGAAGCAAGTTGAAATACGCTCCTTTTTAGAATTGCTGAATTTCACAATTCAGAACATGTATGATAGTCTCAATAATGGAATGGGACACCTCAAACCTTCGGTTTATGGAAATTTTTTGCATTACCACTGTGGGCACAAGTGTGAGAGAAAGAGTAATACCATTGTTACAGAGCACGGAAACATACAGGAATTGGAGAGACAGGAGTGCCTAAGAGTGTCCACAAGGTTATTATCAAAATCTTGGTCTTGAAACTTTGTATTTCTTCACAGAAACTGGCAGCAAAGAGATTTCATACGACTTTCTGTTATGACAGCTGCTATGCTTGTGGTTTCATTTTGTGAAGCCTTGCAAATTTGAATAATATTTTATATTTTAGTTCTGGAAGTTTTACTCAACAGTGGATATTTAAGGAGTTGTCCAGCTTTTTGTATGAACTATGTCATTCCCAGAGGAGTGTTGGCTGGTAGATCTACACCGTATGTATTTCTCTTGCTGATTCATTAGATATAAAATAGTTCAGATATTGGAATAATACTTCTCATTGCTAATGGATATCTGTCCTGACACCTAGTCTGAAAGGGAACCTTCTGGAGATTTTGGTATAGTTGCTTCATAGTCCTCTCTAACGTTTTTCCATTTTCTATGTTTAAAATATTAACAACTCACATTTTAAAATTAATTGCCAAAGTCAGGTTTTTTCCTCCTGCCCCCAGTTATTCAAGACCTGTAATTTTCGTTACTGTTATTCTGATTTTGTAATCAGATTGAAGAGTTACTATATCATATAGTGAAATAAGTTATTTTCATCTTAGGGGCTACTAGAATAGCATTTAATTATTTTCATAGCAAAATTATATACTGTAATAATTAAGGCATGGTACTTTAGCATATTTTCTGCTGCAACTGGTATGGCTCTGTATTTGAATGTTTTTCTGATTACATGAATCTGTTTTGACATATAAATACCTAAGTACAAATACAGGCTCAGCAAAGGATGGGGTGAAAACAGCCCAAAGATGAAGGATTTGGGAGTGCTGCTGGATGAGAAACTGGATGCAGTCCAGAAAACCAGCTGTGTCCTGGGCTGCATCAAAATCAGTGTGGTTAGCAGGGCAAGGAAGGGGATTCTGTCTCTGCTCTGCTCTGATGAGACCCCACCTGCAGGGCAGCATCAGCTCTGGGGGTCCCCAGCACAGGAAGGACATGGACCTGTTGGAGCAAGTGCAGAGGAGGGTCACAAAAATTTTCATAGGACTGGAGCACCTTTCCTATGAAGGAAGGCTGAGAAAGCTGGCGATGTTCAGTCTGGAAAAGAGCAGGCTCCACGGAGACTTTTTGCAGTCTTCCACTACCTAAACAGGGTCTATAAGAAGGCCAGAGAAGGACTTTTGACAAAGGCATGTAGTGACAAGTGGTGATGGTTTTAAATGGAATGCAGCTAGATCTATAGAAGTTATTATCAAGAAATTCTTTACTGTGAGGGTGATGAGGCACTGGCACAGATGGATGCCCCATCTCTGGAGATGTTCAGGGTCAGGTTGGATGGGGCTTTGAGCAGCCTGGGCTAGTGGGAGGTTCCTTCCTGTGGCAGGGGATGTGGAACTAGATAATCTTTAGGGTCCCTTCCAAGTAATTTGGATTGATAGGAGTTGATACTGAAAACTAAGTGTTATCTAAGGGGAAAATGAAACTGAAAGACATCTGGAGCTGTGCGATTGTTCTATGCAGCTTTACTGTACTTGGGTGGTTTACCTTTGCTATTATAGCTAAGTTTTCGACCAGTATGTATGCTCTGAGAACAATAAACTTTTTTATGTGGTCTCTTTTCAGAGTCTTCCCTCCTTGTTTTTGTGTGTGTGTAAGAGTTATCTTTCATCCTAAGACTTTTCTGTAATGCTTCCTCTGACATTTAAAGAGCAATTTTATTCCCTAATTGCCATTGTATTGCAGTCCTATGCAAGCCAGGTTACTTTTGTTGCTAATGTAAATAAGCTTTCCATTCCCAGAAATTCCTAGCATCCTTTTCCTGTTCTTTTGCCAACTTGAATCATATTTTTTGCAAATGGGTTACCGGATTTGCCTGTCTCAGTTCTGATGAGGTCTTACTGGTGCCCTGTGCTGTGATTTGCAGAGTGTTCCAGCAATTTAATGGCTGTATTTCTGCTCTTGTCCTGTACTTTACAAGACACTAAACCTTGTGTTATCAGTGTTTGAGTTCTCGTTCCCTAGAAATCTGAACCTCTTATTTGTTTATGTGTAACTTTGGAAAAAAGAGCAAAGGTATCAAGGATAATTTCTTCCCTGCTAATCTTGAGAGCAGGATGTAGAACATTCTGTCAATCCTTGACTAGATGAAAAGCTACAGAACAAGTTTACATACCATCTGGCAAAGAGAGTCCATGCAAGACAGAAAAGTCATAAATGCCTCATCTTACCTGGACCACACAAGTGTGTGCACACAGGTGCATAGTCTATAAAGGACTGCACTTAATTGTTATCAGTTCATTAGCTTTCCAAGTTCTGTTTTGTTTTCTTTGCTTTTCCAAGAAAATCACATATGCACTCAGCAGTATGAAAGATCTGTTTCCTTTGATTGCCATACAAGTTCTCAGATTTTTTGGTTGTTTTCCTGGTATGTTTTTAAAAAATATAAAGGTCTTGCCTTTCAAGTCTTGAGCTATTCAATAAGATTTCACTGTTGTTCTTACGTGTTACTGTGTGGGAGCTCTAATCCAACACATGTGGTACAAGTTGCATACTTCTGTTTTCTTTCATGGGACTACTCAGATACTTGAAAATAATTGGATTTATATATTCTGTTGAGTTGGAGCAGCCAGTGTCAGAAGATAAAAATTACTGAATTTGCCTCAAAATTGCATGGGGGATTTATGTTTGTATTTTCTTAAACAAAGTTCATCCATTCATCACTTCAGTGGAGTACTGAGAAAAAGGACGTATGCTTTCTGGGTTGTTAAGCATTGTTTTGCTTCTGGTTTTGTTTTGGTTTGTTGGTTGGTTTTGTGGGTTTTTTTGTATTCTTGTTGGTGCATCTTGTTGGTTGGTGAGATTACTTTCATGCCTGAAAGCAAGGGAGTCTTGGATGCTAAATGCATATACTTCGAAGCACTCTAGGGTAACCTGAATCGGTAGTTTAAACAAATGACAACATTAAATAGATACATTCTTTGATAAAAGCGGTTTATTAGCTGTTAGAAGTATTGTTGGAGTATTGAAATCTGTCCTAATATACAATAATATGCAATAGTATTGCAGCTGCATCTCTTGAGTTCTTGCACATTTTGTCACCTTTTAAAATGATCTTTTGACACTATGGATTTGCTATATTTTCAGAAAAAATTGTCTTTGAGTAACATCTTTATTTATTAAATTCTAGTTGTGTGCGAGTCTGTATTGACTCATCAGAGACATACACCCAGTTCTTCTCTCTGAAATTAATGAATAAATGAACAGTAATAGGTGACTCTGCTGTTATTTAGGGTTTTTTTCATCTTTAGTAAATGGATCAGTATGTAAAGTCCACTTGAAATGTATTGAAAAAGCAGTCTAAATAAAGAAGTCAAGTTGTTTAACTGAAACGTGATTGAAACTGTTTACTTCAAGTACAGACAGAAGTTCTTTTTGGTTTTAGTAAAACAGTCTGTATGTGAGGCTGGCAGTTTTACGGAAGTGACATTGGTGAGCATCAGTGTTGCAAGAACTCCTCTTACAAGATAAAGCCATGTTAGCACATCTGTATTTCATGGATATCAGAATGTTTAGGGAATGCTTAAACATGAGCGTACATCAGTATTTCAGATTTGCCTTACCATTCAGTTTACCACTGAAAGTGGATGACAAATATAGCCCAGTTATTTTAGTTTTAAAAATATATCCAGTGTCCTCTGAATGGTTTCCTTTTTTCTATTCTTAGCATTTCTTTGTATTCTTCATTCTTGATGTTTTGTATATTGACATTATGGATATTAAGAACTGGATTGTTAAGAAACTCAGATTTACCTTTATGAAGCTGTTATGTTTGGAAATAAAGCCTTTCTTTAATATCCATAAAACTCAGGATCACTTTTTCATCTAATTTCTAGCACTTAAATTAGCTTTCACTGTGCACTTCAACATGTTGTAGGTTCCATGATTTTCATGACATACTTTGTTTTATTTAAATCTGAACTGAGGCTAGAGGGAAAATCTGTAATTTAACTTTATGGGGTGATCTTAAAGAAGCTGAAGCAGACTGAGTAGATTAAGTACTATTGCTTCTTGTTCTTGAAAAGGATACCTCTTTAGTTTTGAAGATAAAAAATACAACAGGGTGTGAATCCAAAGAAACTTACCTGTGTGGTATGAATGATTGGTGTCTGCAAACATTTTTTTCCTTGGACACTGACCACCCTTCTAAGAATGTTTTATGTGAAGGGCTATAAAATGTGATAAAATGAAAATGGAGTGCCAAGAAGTCTTATTTTTAGTGTCCCTTGCCGAAGTGTAAAAGAATTTCTGTTTCTGAATTCCTTTGGAATCCCCACTGTGGTTCCCCTAGGTAGCTGGAGAGGTGCATGGCTGATGGCAGCAGCCTTTGGCTGCAATCCGGCTGCCAAGGAAAGCATCCAAGTTCATGGGATAAAGTAGTAGGAGCAGTATTGCATAAATACAGTGCTGTTCCTGCCTAAGCAAGCCTGAGTGTTCCCCTCTGTGTGATTCTTTACTCCCTCTTAGCCACCCAGCAGCTTTCATGCTTCCGCTGAGTAAACTCAGGCTCTGGGATTTTCATCTTCCGCCAAGCCATATGCTGCTTTATGGTACTGTAATGATGAATCAAATCTTCTTGATGGATGCTTTTTAATAAAGGTGAATTTTAGACTATTCCTGACATGCTGAAATGTAGTGACCAAATCTCTGAACTGGATGAGACTGAGTGATAAAGAAATGTACCCAGGACAGTAGGGATGGCCCTAAAAAGACAACTTTACTTAAGCAGTTGGTATTGTGAAGTAAAAGAAAGGTACTCTGGGAACAGAAAAATTTCCCCAAATTGAATGAAAGAATAAGGGAGTGAGAAAAATGATGATCATTTCCTTAATGAGTTGCATTTTGTTGGAAGGTTTTGCATTTTTATAATTTGTGTCATGTGACTTACAAAAGGACAGTAATCTTCACAGGAGATGAGGTTTGGTAGGTACTATTACATGTAATCTTTTTCTAGAATTGTGCCCCTTATGCTGACCAAGTGGAATACTGCTTTTCCTAATGCCATTTTACAGTGGTAATTAAAAAAGTTGTCTGGAAACCATAAAAGAAGTTATCATTTGGATGAAAGTGTCATATTTTACAGGAATTATTCTTTTTCAACTATTCTCATTTGAAAGTTCAAGGATACTGTATCCTGCTGAGCCACTGGTGTTTTCTATTTTCAGTACTTTGTGTGCTGCTTGAGTCATATTGATTTCCAAATACTTTTACAGTGTACAAAACAGGAAGAATGTAATAGCCTCATACGGCAACTGAGATGTTGGTGTTTTTTTCTCCCCTAATTAAAGTATTTATTAAAATTGCAACAGGAATTGCTCAATATAACAAGAAGCTGCATTTTCTCTGTTTGCAACCCAAGCTACTACTTGAAATGGTTCCAGCTGTTTTTTGTTATTGTTTGAGTGCGAGCATTATCTGCTGTGGAAGAAAAGTAAGGGTGACACTTTCTTGTAACATCTTTTCTAAATGTAGGAACACACAATTTGTGCAGGTCGGAAGTGGTGAAGTCCAACAATACCAAATTGCTGACAAAATAATAATTTTCTTTGTGTATCTTTGTTTGATCTATTTATTTGGATGTCATTATAATAATATTATGAAACACCAACTTGCTGTAATTAGGGTACTTCTTGTTTCACTTACCCTGAATATTCTAAAATACACAACTTGGATAGAATTTTGGTTGTGAAATAGCGTTGGCAGTTCACATTTACATGTGGGTTTTGTTTTGTTTTGTTTTTTTCGTGAGAATGCTTGCAATATTTTTACTCCTAAAATAAGTTAGGAAATGCAGGAACAATGTTTTCTGTTTCTAATATATAATACGGGTACCAAATACTTCCCCTTTTTGAGGCAAAAAAAAAATAAAATCCCTAGAGCACCTGTTTGGTTCCTCTCAGGAGGTTTTAAGTTCTGAGATTTGATGGTTCTGCGTAGCTGGTCACGTCCCAAGAGTGATCAACAGTCTGCCAGATTTCCTGCACAGACATTAACAAGTCTGGTGGAAATCATCCGGTAGGATTTATTTTTGTGCTCTTAAGAGACTTCATTTTTGACTTGATTCATTTTTTCCCCTCATATATGCCATTTTTCTGAAGGGCAGGGACAAATATCAGCGGCTGAAGCTATCACCAGCAGTGTGCACATTGTTCCTGGAACACAGAAAGCTTGCCTTTTGCTTGTTGCATGATTACCACACTGAGAGGGAGAGGTGTGTTCATACGTGATGCTTAGTGTTTTAGCTAACAGCATTTTAAAAATGTGCACTCAGCCTCTGGTTTTCACATACAGTTCATACACTGAGTCAGATGTGGTTAGAGACATGGGTTGCATCTGAAGAAGAGCATCTGAAGTTAATGGCTGTTAGAAGCTTAGGTCCCACAGAACATATCCTTTATTATAACTGGTGGAATTCTTGGTTTAAAGAAGGGAGATATCAGTGATAGCCTTATATTTGTCAATATATAGGCAGTCCAAATCTGAGGAGTGCAGGGTAGTTTGGACCTTCTCCAAAACTTGATAAGGTGACTGGGTTATTTCTGTAGTTGCTTGTGAACTGTAATAGCAGCTTAACACAAAGGCAAATCACAGGATCACTTTGGGCACGGGTGGGTTTAAGCATTTTGCCCCAAACTGCATAATGAACTTGTAAGAGCAGAATACAAAGTCTGAATTTCATAAGGCATAAGCCCTGCCTTTATCCATCTTCCTCTTATCCTGCTGATCCCTGCTCTTTCACAACCTTTTAAATACAGCCTTTTTGCAAGCTGGTCCTTTGCTATTCTTACATCCTATGATTTTCAGTTCTCCATACCTTTACTAAGATCTCTGTTTCTGGGAGAATACCTCAAGAGTGTGAACCAGGCTCTGCTGAACAGCAGAGAAATGGGAGGATGATGTAAGGGCAAAGAAAAGGGTAATTAGAGCATTCTGTATTCAGAAGTATCTCCTCAAAGAATTCACATAAATGGAAAGAAGGATTAGGCCTCTGAATTAAGGGTCTGCCAGGAAATCTGTTGCTTTGAAGACCAAGGAAATAAATGAATAAAAGCTCCACTAACATGGGGTTAAGATTATTCATTGGTGCTCTGTAGTTTTTGAGGATATAGAGAATAGCTAATACAAAGACTCTAGAAACCAGAAAGTGCATGATTTCATGTGTTCGGCTTCCACTACAGGATTTTAATTCTGAATTTCTGGAATCATGCCTTGCTCTATCTTCACATGCTCTACACAGCCTCTGCAGGTGCTCAAACAGCTCTGGGCATAGAACACCTAGGCTCTTTGCCTGGCAAAAATCGGATTTTTAAATAGGTATGGTAAGTAGGGGCTTTTCCCAGCACTGAGGTTACTCTTCACAAATTACAGCCGACTTGCCTGGGGTTTCAATCTGAGATGCTCCTTTCATTTACCCATTGCTATACTCTCAGGATTCATTGTCATATATGCCAGTAGGCTATTAGTAATTCCATGACACAGTGGCATTTTTGTTCATCTCTAGGGAACTTTTCCCACACAATCAATTCAGTTCAGCCCTGAAAGGAAGCATTCTTGATTCCTTGGGATAAATATATACTCTTTTCAAATCACAAGATGCAGCTCCTCCAGGCTGCTCTCACTAACAACTCCACTGGTTGCCACACTGAGTGTTAACATAGTGAATGCAGCTGGAGTGTTTGCAAATATGTGCCCGAATGTAAATGTGAGAATTCAGCATAAACAATAACACATTGTGCTGGTTTGAAAGCAAACCAGTGGGAGATCCCAAGTCAGAACTACAGTTTAATAGGAAAATTAAAGTAAAATGCAGTAGTGCAAAACCACTGAGAGTCAGAATACAACCTGACACCCTGTTGGTCAGGGTGTTGGTAGCAGTCTGATTAAATGGTGCCTGCAGTCCTCCTGCCATGACAGATGTGGTTGTGTTGAAGCAGTGATCCTGCAGAAGGGTGTAGTTTTCCTTTGAAGGTCCAGTGGTGATGTAGAAGGGTCTGGTCTTTCCTCTGGGAATGCAATGGAGAAAGGCTGACTGCAGTGTTCCGAGTCTCAATTATATCCAGTTATATCCAGGTCGGAATGCTTGGCTCCTCCCCCTGGGTGGAGCATCTCACAACGTTGATGTAATTTTTTCAGTCATGCAGTGAGACTCAGTGGCCCATTAACAGAGGGAGTTATGAGGGATGGATCATGGAAGAGACAAAGAGCGCTGCTCTACCTGGTTTTAACAGCTGGTAATAGAACACATAATCCTGGTAACATCTTGCACTGCAGCCCAGGGTACACATTGTTCTAGTTCATTCACATATCTATTCATGTATCTTGTAATTTTCAGGGAATTTAGCAATTTTCAGACCCCTGAGAACCATCAGGTAGTCTGGCCTCTTGGCTATCCTTTCTGTATGGATTTCTCAGACAGTAGCTTTCTTGGAGTTCATCTTCAAGCTCCAAAGAAATCAAAAGATGGACATCTTCTACTAATTGCAGAGGTTTTCCTATCCATGAACACTTCTCACTGAACCATTCCATGAGACTGTTGGCAGCTCCCTGACTTCAGATCCAAGATCCCATTGCTGAGGTGGGAAGCACATTATTTTTCATTGCCTAAGGCACAGTCTAAAAGCATCTGAGACACCAGTGGCATATTTGAACTACACTAACTAAGCTTTGTGAAAATTCAAAACATGCAGAGTTAAAGAGTGTTTTTTGTCAAGTTTCTCTTCATCTTAACTTTTCATAGGAAAATGTGGAAGAGAGCACTAAGCTTCTTAAAATACACCTTTTGGGTCCAAGTATAAGATTGCTGAACTTCTCCTGCTTCATTCTTGTGTGCGTGGCTCAGCAAGTCCATACAGGCTGTAATTCAGATGAAGAGGAGTAAACACATGAGTTGCCTTAAGGGGAGATCTTAAGAGGAGCCAGCTGAGGAAGACTGCTTTTGGTGAACTTGAGTTTTGAGTACTCACTAATGCCAAAACGTAACAAGGGTTTGCATATTAACTTGTGGACTGCTTTTTTTCAGAGTCTTGGCTATGCCCTTCCTCTGTTAATTTTCTGTATGTGATTGAGCTGTGTTTTGGGAGAGCCATAGTCTCTAAAGCCTTAACGTTTTGTATTAATTTATCCGTGGTACTTTGCTGGCTTATTATGAGAGCAATGCTTGCCAATGCTCTCTATTAACTTTCATAGTTATCCTTGCAAACAGTAATTGATCTTTTGGTGAATTTAAATATCCTTCTTCAAAGGCATGCTGGGAGATTTTTTTTCTGTAGCCGAGTGATAATCTTTATTATATTTACAACTTTTAACAAAGCTCTGGCTTCTCAGCTAATTAAATTGTGAAGGGTTTCTTTTTTCTTTTAATAGAAATACTTTCATCTTCACTGCTTTTTTACCTCTTGAGATATTTTTAAAATTAAAATGATAATACGAAAAAGCCACAAGACATATGTTAGCCAGTCTTGGTTTAGACATTTGTAATGGATTCTTGAGCCTCAAGTGAGAATGTATCAAGAAAAGTTTAATTTACTTAACCAGAATGATGAAGGAAGTTTGTTCATTTGGGCACAATAGTAGTCACATTGTAGTAGAATTAACTCATGATCTGTTGATTGCGAGTTAAGATTGTATTAATTTCCATTTCTTCTGTTTGCTGCATTTCAAATACAATTTTTAAAAAGTAGCTGTTGAGGGGTGCTTTATCATGCTCCTTTTATTCTGCATATGTGCTGCAATATAGATTGCATTAGTAGAAATATTATTTATTTGAAATTGTGTCTGAAAATCTATAGTAGCATATATCTATTTCAGAATGCACATTTTTATATATATGCATATATATTTACTTTCCTTTAAAACCATTACAATGAACACTACTATCAAACCAAGTTAAGTTTTTTCAAACTTATTCTGGGAAGAAAAAGTAATTCATGATATATTCTTTTCTGGATCAGGAAACTATTAGTGCAAGTGTGAGTTCTGTCTCACTAACATCAATATTCAATTATATTAGTTTTACATGGATTCATGTTCATACTTTCTTCAGCAAAACAAATCAAAGTCTTTTAATTAATAGTCTTTAGGGCCTTTTCAATATTCTGTCCTCAAGAATTGTAAAGTAGAGGGTTTTTATTGTGTTTTTTTAATTAACAAAATTAATTTTGTCTTAATCTTACAACATATTTCACCCATGACGTACTGAGCAACGTCATTTTGTTCTCCTGATAAGCAGAATATTCTAGAACTTTCTTATGTGGAGTCAATTTGCTATGTTAAATGAAATACTTTGAACATGTCAGTATTTGCTTTGTTCTACTTGATGTTCCTTATTTTGAAGAGAGGTTCAGCAACTAAGGCATCCATGAGCTTCACAAAGTAGAGACAGTCTTTTCAGACTTCTCCATGCTGGGTAGGACATCAAGATTTTGGTTTAAGCATTTGAAATGGTTTTATTTCAGGAGTTAGGTTTTGGGTTTTTTAAAAATGAATTGTTACATGAGCTGGATATACAGTAAAAGGATGATGGTATTCCCTTTCTGGAAACTGCATTTGAGAAATTTAGTGTGAAGATGTGAGCTTTACACATTTGAACACAGTCTGCTTATGTTGGAAATGGATGAATAAGATTTTTTTTGGTGAACTGCATTACTGAGGGATAGCAAAAGGTTGCATTATATTAAAGAAAGGGTGCCAGAAATGTGAGTTTTTTGTATTTGGGTGAAAGCATATTTATGAGGGCTAAGCTGGAGATTGAAAAGGAGGGACCCAATTATGAAATGCTTGAAATAAATTGCTCTTTACCATAATGGTCCAGGTAAGCACGCTTGCAAAGGACAGTAATCCCTGCAGTGTAAGTAAAAGTGTGTTGTAATTAGAGATGCAGTAGGTGCCTTGGACTCTACAGTTCATAGCAATAAATGCACTTTTCCTGATCACTGCACAATGATAAGGTGTAAAAGCTATTCACACTTGTCTTACAGAGTGAGTTCTTTTACAACTAGCTAGAATTTATTGTTCTTCTGCAGCATTGGATGGGTCTCTGAGTAACCTGATCTAGTTGGAGATGTCTGTGCTCTTTTCCAGGAGGCGGGAGCACAAGCCATTTCATAATTCTATGATTTCTTCTCATCAGTAAGGCTAGAATCGAAAATATATAAAAATCAAACCAAACCAGTCTGACTACAGTATGCGAATTTCATCCAGAAGAGGCCTGGAAATCCCTTCTCAGCATTTGTAGAGTAGGGTGGGAGAAGGAATGAAGAGGTCACTGCTTCTATTTGGTTAGGTTTTTTTTTTTATTTTGGAGGGTTGATACATGAAGGCTGTGTTGCAATACAGGCTGTGCATAGGCTGCTGTGGACAGAATATATGACTTGTGGGACAAGCAGGATGTCTGATCTCAGGCCCTGATTGTACATTGCAGCATGTGTGGAGAGCATACTGTCTCAATGTGAATGTATGCAATGCTTTAGTAGTTGTATTTTGTGTTAGTTTTGTTTTCTCCGAGAAAGAAGAAAGCCTTTTACCATTTTTAAAGTCTTTATTCAGGAATATTTTGAGGGAAAATACAGTCTGTGATCAGCTGTCACCTAGGCTGTGTACCGGAATGTTCTTACTGATTTTATGGATTTAGAAGTAAAGGAACTGAAACTGAGGGAGACTTTGAATTTTATCACTGCAAAAATATTCAGCAGTTTTTAGCCAGTGTACTCTTTTGAGCTGCTTTACTCAATTTCATAAATTATTCACGGACGACTGCAAATTCTAGCCAAATTGCTTATTTAAATGAATCATTACTGGACACCTCACCAGCTTCTCATCCATTTTCAGCACAGTGTACTTCTACTTCATTTGAAAGCTTTTTTTGCTTAAGAAACCACTCTATTTTTCCTGGTTTACTGGCTGTGCTCAGAAACTTAAGATTTTACTATTCCTTTTAAGCTGTTTATGTGTTGCTCACATTGCAGCAGATGTAATGCTTGATTGTAAGGCTTTTTTCATGTTTATTTGGAGCAGTTTATATGATAATGTGTAAAGTCATCTGTTATTTAATGAACAGTTATTTATTCAATTTTACCCTTCAGATTTGATTGGTAGATATTTCATACAGAATGGGTCAGGATTTCTGGATCCAAGATGTCATAGTATATGTAGTCTTTTGCTATTCACATGTTTTAGCTGAAATATAAGTAAAAACAGCCTGATTTTTGTGTCCAAATTGAAATTTAGTGGGACAGACTGGTTCTCTTGGATACCACAAATGTGGTTAAATCAGTAGCCTTACAGAGTACAAAATGAAGTCCCAGTGAAGGGGCAAGGGAAATAAAAGATTAATTTATTGCATTTTCTTTTTTACTGTTTTTATATTGAAACCCCAGCAGCAGCACAAATGAAAACCAGATACTTGCTGTGTTTTGTCCTTTGCAACAAAAGGCCACTTACTTCATCAAGCAGGCTAAGGCTGTAGTAACTACAAAGCCGTCCCACACCTAACAGTAGGTGTGGGGAAGTCACATACAGATAGGGATCTTGGTTTCTTACAAAGGAACTTACCAGATGCCAAGATAACTCGGATGACTTTGTAGGCTACCCAGTTATGGCAGCATGTGTTTGGCCAGCTGCCACCCAGAAGCACTGGAAGCCTTGAGGATCCTGCTGACCAGAGCTTCCAGCAGGTCTCAGAGGTGCTGCCTTCATGTCCAGAGCTCAGAAACCCCAGTATCTTCTTTAAGTATCTTCTCAGAAACCAAGGCTGACATTGGTTTGGAAGTCTCAACCTGTGGGTGTCTCAGTATTTTTTGCTCTGCAGCAGCCCTCTGGACAGACTGGTAGAAAATGTGGGAACCCTTGTGTCCTTGACAGTCTTCAGGCCCAGGGAAGCAGACAGAAGAACAGGCATGTTTCCCGCTATTCTTTTGTTAGAATTAAAATTTTTTTCAAGGACATGTCAAATTCAGCATTTTCTACCATAAAGTTACTCTGCTGAAACATTCTGAACTGGCTGTATTGAAAACTTAAATTCTGTCAACCTGAAAAAGGAAAAAAAATTTAGGAGGTTGGAAGTTGGTGATATCTTGGCATCTGTGTGTCTTCACTACTATTTATTAAGTCAGATTAGAAAACTAAAATATCCAGAAGAAATAAGGATTTGGTTGTTTGGTTTCCAGGGAGCTTGAAACACTAGAAAATGTTTTGCAGTTCATTTAGATTTTTTTTTTTTTTTAAATTTGAGGGGGAAGAACTATATTAGACATAAGAAAGAGAAAATAATTTGTAATTTTTCTCACATTTTAATCCTGATTTACCCTCTGACAGATGACAATCAACAGTTTGCAAGGCAGTATGTCACCCAAGTTTCCCTATATTTAATATTAAAAACTCAAAACATTTTCATGCTTATACTTTTATTCTTGAATATTTGTTCAACTTCTAAGCTCCTGGTTTAGTTTTTCAAACCTACAGAGCTTTATAGCAAACATTTGATCTCAATTAAAGATTTTTATTTTAATTACTAACATACCAGAGAAGGATCGAATGGTTTGTCCTGTTTCCAAATATGATTGTAAAGCTTGATGAGCTTTACAATCAGAGCATGAGCAATCAGAGCATAATCAATGTGCATGTTCCTGACTGAATTTTTACACAGATTACCTTGAGCACTGTTGTTATCTTTGTGTAATATTAATTAAACAATATATCCCAAAGCACATCAAGAGTGAACAAATGAAAACCCAGGTGGATTGCTACTCTCATAAGATTATCTTCCTTTCTTTCTCTTCCCTTGTCTGCCCAGAATTGATATTTCTATTTGGAAATGCCAGATCTTAAAATGGATGTTTTGAAGAGTTACTGCTGTTAATGTGGTAGAACAGATATATAATTTAGAGGATGTAAGATAGCTGAGACGAGTCAAGAAAAGCAGGTGGCCAGAGGCCACTTTTCTGTTGTGCTTCATTCTTGTGTGTCTCTGTGCAAATCCAGTACTTTAGAACTAAGACTATAATACTACATCATCCATTGTCCTGGGGTTACGGTAGTTATGCAAGCATCCACATTTAGCAATAGGGGAAATTCTGATTTAGGATGAAGGACAATGTTGAAATGTCAGTTGTAGAAAAGTAAAAATAATAACAAAATATAATCTTGTAAATCCTTCATTACAAACTTCTTGCAAAGACTGACTGTTTCAAGACATTTTCAGATTTCTTAAACTCAGTGTTGTTCTCACATGCTGGAGCTGCTCCTTTCTTCTGTATCAAATCTATAATTTATACTTTACACATATTGCCTCTTTTTTATCTCCTGTTCTCAACAGAGTGATCTTTGTAAGTAGCATGTAAAGATAGGCATTGTGTTTAGTGGCTTCATATTGTGGTAGCTTTTGATTTTTGCTGAGAAACACTGCTCTTTCTCAAATATTTAAAATAAAAAACATAATGTCCCTTATTAACCATCATAAAATAAGTTATTCAGCATGATCCTACACTATGGTTTCTATGAACCACTTAGCTTGAATTTGCATAGTCTTTTTCTTCATGCTCATGGTTTCTGATGTGTGAATTTACTATTTACTCCATGTTTGTTCATACAGACATACCCCTGACAAGGAGTTTGCTCGCTTTGTTTTTGTTTTTCTGGAGCTTCTCTTTCTTCTAAATAAAAAAACCCCAAAAGATGCAAAAGATACTACTACATACTGCTTTTTTACAAATTGGCTTTTAGAAATTTGAATGTGCCTCATACAGGTCCTCAGTTTTCAGAGCAATTTTTGAGGAATGGGAAACTTCTCTTCTAATTTTCATTAAGAACACTAAGCTTGTTTTCACTCACAAGTGCAGATTGTTTAGTTATGTACAATTACTGAAGTGTGACAGGATCCTTCTACAAAATCTCCTAAATTCAGCTTTGCAGTTTAAATGTTCTTTTTATATCCATTAGCTGAATGAAAGTACAAGAAGAAAATTAAAATTAGTTTCTGTCGTGTATCTGAAAAAAGCATCAGAAGACTGCATTTAAAGACAAATTTGAATAAAGAAAGCTTAAGGGTTTTTTTGGTGCAGAAGCAGTAGGCTGTAGGAGATGAGATGGTATGGAAACAGGAACACTGGAGATTTTCAATTTGGACAATAGCTGACTGAGAATGTTTTCTTCCTGTTGTGTGAAAATCAGTGCTATGATGGTAGCAAAATTAAGTATTCTGCATGTGTTCATTTAGCTACACATTGACCCTTTTGGGACTAGTCTCAGATGTGGAAGTAAAACAAACTGCTTCTGAGAGTTTTAAAAACTTTCTTTCCTCTGTGCCCAAGAGAATTAAAGGGAAAAAGAAGTAAAACATGG
This sequence comes from Cyanistes caeruleus, assembly GCF_971803275.1. Classification (NCBI taxonomy): domain Eukaryota; kingdom Metazoa; phylum Chordata; class Aves; order Passeriformes; family Paridae; genus Cyanistes; species Cyanistes caeruleus. The sequence goes on from NC_141732.1 coordinate 22,301,381, forward strand.
ATCAATGAACTCCTTTTTCAATTATTTTACAAAACAATACAGATTGCTGAGAATGAATCATCTAATGATATTTCACTTCTTAAAATTTTAATGAAAGAGATTATTCTCTGAAGTAACCTGCTGTGCCTGTTTCACAGTGACAATACACAATATTCCCTGAAGCTATTTCTGACATCACTGAGTCTAACATGGTTTAGGATGTTTGATGGAAAATTAGGTATGGGAGAGATGTTGGTTAGAGTACCCAGTATCTTGGGGATGGTACACAAAACTGAGGCTCTGGGCAGAGTGGATTTTTATTTTACAAGCTGTCACACATACTGAAGCAAAATAAACAAATGGACTGACAATCTGATGTACTATTCTGTCACATCACAGTAGTAGAAAGCCTGCTTCTGAGATTTTGTAGGTGTGATAAAGTTAAAGTACATGTTGCTTTTGATGATGTGTTGGATGTAGAACCAAAAGCTTTTTGTCATCTTGGGTCATATTAGCAACAGCATTGCAAACAATGGGCAGAGTGTAAAGTATGTGGGTGTCTGCTTGTTTGTTTTGAGCTTCATGATTTTAAGGTTCAGTGGAGGCTTGTGGCACTAGCTAATCTTAGCTGTCAATATCCAGTGGATTTTGGTTTATTTTCAATGTGGCTTAAATTCAGCATGCTTTGAAAAAATAATATTCTCTCATATCTCTGAATTTACTTTCTTGTAATATATTTATTATTAGTGGTATAGCATGCAGAGATACCTTCTGATTTAGGGTGCATCACTCTTTAGATGAGAATTTAAGAATTTGGAGCTAAAAATCTGCTATTATTTCATTGCTTTCATTAGATAACACCTTTGTTAAGTTCTCTGATCTTCATGATATAATTAATTCAGATTTTTTCCCCATTATTTTGATGGCAAGACTCTTCCAGGCTTCTCTGTCACAGTGTTTAGGAAAATTTGTTTCAATTTGAAGTAAATATTTGGCTAATTTATGTCCATTTGTTTTCATTCTAATGTTCTTTTACCCTCTTCTTTCTTGGTCATAATTAAGCTACTGTTGTATTTATGTTCTGTAATAAACTTACGGAATCCTGCACTGTGAAAGAATTTGGGGGAGCTGAGGTAAACTCTCTTCAAGTATCTCAATAATTTATTACTTCTCCTTTTCTCACTGCCCTTATATTGGACACTCTTCTCTACGTTTAGTGGTGTAACACTGTACCACTGACATAGTGTTAAAAGTTTCCAGTACTCCTTAGGATCTGTATTCCCTTTCTCTTTCTAGATGCCCTGTACACTTCATGCTTGATGATGTACAATACTATGTATAATATTCCCTGCATATATGGGCACTAGATTTGCTGAACTTTCTAAATATTCAAACTAGCTATTTCAGTATAATTTTGACATGACATTTTGTGCACTGTTATGTTTTCCAGCTATGATTCTATCAGTGTCATCAGCACAGACTGCTTTTGTTCAGCTCCTTTTATTTGGATGGACCTCAGAAAAGTGTCTATTATGTATGACCTCTGCAGATGCACTGTGAAATCATAAGCTATCCAAATGTTGAACTGCTTTTTGTTGCACAAGTGCCAGTAAATTTGCAGAGTTATCAAATGCTGAACTACTTCTGTACAGAAGGACCAAGGCAGCAATGTGCATTCAACAAGTTCTTTGTTATCTTCATTGCTGTAAAGACAAAAATCAAAAAAACAAGTTGTAAACAAGGAAAACTGGCTAAATGAAGAACAAAGATTGTCTCTGCAGCCTGTATTTGAGATTCTCACAAAGGTAGCTGAGGAGACACAGCAAGATCTTCTCCTAGAACTGTACCGATGTTATGCTGAATTTTATAAGCTTAACAGGCTTGAACAGAAATGAATTTAAACAACTGTTATGTTAGTGTTAATAATTGCTTAGGTGTAGATACTGTTCCTGAAAAATGCTGTGACAGATATTCAGAGAGAAAATCACTTTCAGCATCGTTCCCTATATGTAGAGTACGTCTTGTAGACTTTTCCCTTCTTTTGCATCTCATTTCTCTGCTTTCCTGCAGAACACTAAACATTAAATGTTATTTCATGACTCAAGATTTATCTTGAAAAAATTATGGCTTTATAGTATTCTTGTCTTTTTTTTTTTTTGTTTCTTGTATTAAGAGAATATTAAGCTTGCCTATTGTTTATTTCAGTAAAAACAGTGAACGTAAGTATATGTGTCTATTAAAAATCTTAGTGTTAATTAGAGTTATGTTAATGCAATTGCCTACAAAAATCACAGAATTCTGTTAAGGTGATGGAAATATTTCTTTGTTTTAATTAGAAGTTTGACATGATAAGCAGAAGCCTTGGTGAAAGACATCACACTCTTATGGTGGGGAAAAGGGTACAACCTTAGAAAGTAAATAGTTTAAATGTTGAAATTATTCTTGTTTCGCTTACAGTAGACTCCAGCTAAGACTAAGACATTTGAAGGGTCTGTCCAAATGTTCTTTAGATAAAATTTTAGCTGCTTAGGTCTTAAAACAAAGAATCAAACAAACAAACAAACAAGAGGAGCCCCAACAACAAATGAAACAACTCCCAATCCAGTAATAAAGTGTTCTTGATTGTTTTAAAAACATAAAGCAATAGAATGGGTACTAATGCTTTAAAAAGTATTTCATGTGCTATAAAGGAAATTTGGGATTAAATACTTTCCCATAAATATGAATTCTTTTACTTACTAAATTCAGACAACTTGTTCCTTTATTATTGAAAAGAAAAACCTCTCTGAAATCTTGCTAGAAGGGGGAAAATCTGCTGCACATTCAATTTTGGGGTGGCTCGTGCTTCTTACCATGTGATTGTATACAGCCTTGCAACGGCTTGAGGTGGCTAAGTTGTTATGAGAATGTAACATCTAGCTTCATTCTTCTGCTTGGAAGTCTTTGTGGATTTGAAAAGTTGACTAACATTACCCAGTTTGCTCCTTATGGATAAAAGTATGTCAGCTGAACCCTCCTGAACTGTGCTGCTTTAACCAGCTGCATATGCATAGAAATCAGCTGTCTCTTAACACAAACTGATAAACAGTTGACAGCTATAGCAAGTCATTATCAGATTTGTCTGTGTGGAAATCCTTTTTTTTTGCGTTAATATGCTGTCACGTAAAGCTGTATGAAATCTTGAAGCATATTTAGCCATGTTTAGGCAGAGTCTAGTGTTTAGCAGCAGGCTGGGAATTTCTACAGTAAAGCAGCAGACTACATTTTAATGAAGGGAATGATTAGATGAGTTGAAGGTATAACCTTGCATAGGGCTGTTGCACAAGGAAGAAAAAATATATTACCATCTAGTAGGCGCTTTGACAGCAAAAAAAATAAATTAATTACATACTTTTTGTAATCTGAAACGTATTATTACTTTAAATTTTATATTTATTAATAGTTATCACATTTATTTTTATACAAGATTTCATAGAAAAAGGGCTTATTGGGTTCTTCAATTTGAAAAGTGTGAGTGTAGAAGAAACAATACGTACTAAATCTGCAGAAGCAACAAATTGTAATTTATGTTTACTTAAAAATAATATAATGTTCTGGAATTCCTGATTCTAAAGGACAACAACCATTTTATTAAAAAGGGGGCTTTAGGAATGGGAATGTAAAATTGAAGGTATTATCCAGGTGTTGAAAAAAACATTGTGGGAAAAAATGGAACTGAGAGTTAAGATGTTTGGGAGCTAAAGCATATTCTTTCCTTATTGCCTTATAAAATATATCTAAAGCTGAGTGGATGACCTTTAAGCAGCAACTTAATAAATTCCCCTCAATTTGACAATGGCAAGACAATTAACAGATGGAGGGAAGGCATTTACTGAGATTAGCAAAACAACTGTCATTGACTCATACTAACTTTATAAACGGAGCTGAAACATCAGGAAGGGTTTTTAATTGAAAGTAAAGTGTTGGTACGGTCATGGAAGTAATAATTCTTTGGAAAGCTGTGCTCAAAAATATGGTTGCAAACTTTTTATGTGAGTTTAAGGAAGGATGGGACAAGCCTACAAATAGAGGTTTGTTGAAAGTTATTGGACAAATAAATTCACAGGGGACTCAAGAAATCCAGCTGAATTCTGAAAGGGATTCCCATCAGTCTGATGGGAATGCATGGATACTGCCTTTAAAGCCATTGGTTTCAGAGTGTGCACAGTAAAACAGAAGAAATCTGAAAATATTATATATTTTTTAATCTGGAATTCTGATTATCTTTTAAGGGAAGCTCTGCCCGCACATTTCCTTAACCTTTCTCATTCCAAATCTTTGTTCCATAATACCTGACATTTTGATCCATGGCATGACTTGCTTGAGAATTTGTTGGATTTCTTGTTCTGAGGTAGAATTATACTGAAGTGCCAGTTTAGTCTGATTCTGTAACACTAAATAAAACTTGTAATGACCAAGAGTGTATTTCCAAGTTTATTTTGTCATGCACAGAAGGGTTCTTTGATAATGTAAGTAAATTTGTAGAAAATAAATTAGCATTTGATGACTTTTGAAGGCCAGGCACATTGTTTCAAGAGGTAGTTTCAAGGACCTTTGACAGCAATACTAAAGTCTTTGGAATACTTATCCTGCTAATGCATGAAGGGAGAAGAGAAAATCTGAAGAGTGTTAATCAATTGAAATTGATGGAGTTTAAATGGCATTGCAGTTCTGGTTAGCAGAGTGTGACAAAAGGTGTTTCTTTCTGGACAACTGAGTTGATTTCAAGTTTGAAGAGTTTGTAGAGGGCTTCAGGATCAACTTGGATTGGGAATGGAGTCAAGTGGCAAATATACCTTTGTTTTTCAGAATTCTTTGATTTTCTGATATTGCAAAATAAAATCTATGTGGTTTCTATCCCTGGAAGTGTTCCAGGAGGCTGGATGGATTCCTGAGCAACCTGATCTAGTGAATGGCATCCTTGTCCACTGTGGGGAGGTTGGAACTAGAAGACCCTTAGAGCCCCTTTCAACACAAGCCAGTCTGTGATTCTACAATGGAAATATCTTCCTTCTCCAAGATTGTTCCTCTGGCTTTCATGGTGTTACTAGATATTCCTGTAACATGCTTCAAAGTCTCTTGGTAAAATAATTTCTAACACAGGAAAAAAAGCATTTTTAATCTTAGTTTTGTTTAATGGTAACTTTTCCCCCATTTACTTTATTTTTTCTGTCCTCTGCTAGTTTTACTTGGGCAGAGCCAAATACAGCTATGCATTTTGAAAATAATGACACTTACTTGTTTTCTACTGACTGTATGTAATGTGTGTGTCATAATTTTCAAAAAAGTCATTTGGGACAAAAGGTCTACATATTGAGAAAATTTGTATTGTCAGTCTGCTTGAAGTACAGACATGTGACCTGCTCGTGTTAAGACTGGCATTCTGATTCCATGCTAATAGGCCCATTGTTATTAATATATGCTGCCTGCTCTGATCTGCTTTGCTTAGAATGCATGTGGGTTTTTAGTGTGTGCGATGCTTAAGGGTTATGGATTAAAAAAATTAAATTTTCCAAAACAAAAAATATCCATACATTTTTAACAGAGTTTACAAAAGAGCTATTCTACATTTTCCCTCGAGCAAGATGGTATTGAATTAAGTGTTGGTATTTCTATGGCCATGTAAGATTTAATGTTCTGGACAAAGGTATTAATTATCTTTTGAAATGGACAGATGGTTTTGCCTAAAACCTGCTTGTTAATTAATTGGATTTTTTGAAGAGAAAGTAATTTTCAAATGAGGTTTCAGTCTTAATTTTTTGATAGAGACTTTCTCATATTGTAGGCATGAGGTGTTTTTTTTAAGAAGTACATTGTATGATGTAACATTTTCTATTGGACTATGAAAATAGAATCTAGATAGTATAGAAGTTCACATCATCTCTCATGAAAAAGACGTCCAAACCTGGGTTGAAAATAAATAAAAATAACTCAAGAGTCAAGGTGTTACAGCTCTTCATTACAGCATGAGGAAACTGAATTTATTGATTTATACAGATTTGCACTTTACTCTGCATAAAAAATATAAACTGCTAGTCGGAAATGATGCATGAGGCAAGTTACTGCTCTTAGAGTCTCCTAAGCTTTTTCAGAAGTGCCACTTTTAAAACTTCAGCTCTTAGTGTTGAGGATCAAGAGGAAAATAAAGTCAGCAGAAGCATATGCAAGTCATTTCATCTTTCTGCAAAAGGGAGAACTGAATATCAAAGGTGTGGCTAGGTAAACTTACCAGGAAAGCATTAGACTATATAGCCAGTCTAATCTCATGCTGTGCTGCTGATGACACACAAATCTGTGAACAAATGTAGTATATCTTTGGTAAGTTCTCAGGGATGCTGGAAAGCTCACTTGTGTACATTTTTATACACTACTGTGCACACTTGCAGTTCTTTTAGTCTACACTGGTGTAGTATTAATCCAATTAATACAATAAAAGCTGGTACTTTTCCCCTGTTCCATTCCACTCTTTTGCCCACTGATATTTATCTTAACCATAATAAAATTATTTCACGTTAATCATTTACATAAAATGCGGATGCCCTTGAGCATATTTCATTTTTGCTAGAAATTATCTCTAAAATGATTTTATTTATTTCAGATGCATTTTTCCGCCCTGTTATTCAAAGAAGTTTGAACTGAAGAAAAATGTTTTGAAGAACAGAATACAAGATTTTAAGTAATGAATGCTGCATATATTCACCTAATATTTTTGCACAGGTTTTAGGGCAAGATTTTTATACTAGGTAATGGTAGTGCAGGAGGAACCATTTCTGATCTAGCATAGATAGACTTTGTGATAGGGCCCCCACCCCCCCAAAAAAAATTAAAAAGCCCAAGTAACATGTTCACTGCAGTTCACTGGAAAGCAGCTACAAAAAACAAACCAGCCAACCAACCAGCAAAATTAAATAACAAAGCATTTATTACAGTTCACTGAGAAGTAGTTACACTGGCAAAAATACTGGGCATTCTTTGAGACTTTAACATCAAGTGAATGAGAGATTCTTGAAAGTTGCTTACTTAATTAAAGGTGTTAAAAAAAATTGCACTGATGGAGAAGGGTTTTATCACTGCAAAACCTAACATTTTTACTTGAGTTTTTAAAAAATGCATTTAAAAAAAAATTCTCTGTTACTAGTGAAGCACTCTAGTCAGATCCTTACTCAGCATTCAACAGGAACAAGTTGATTGTAGATACATTTTTTTTAATAGATGGACCTCATGTTGTTCTGTAACTGTGGTCCATCAAAATTGCTTTTTGTCATGGAAATACAGGGACAGTCCTGAAGCCAGGTACCACCTAATTGGGTATCACAGGGATGGCAGAAGAAGGACTGTCTTTTCCTCCTTGCTCCTAGAACACAGAGTGATGTCAGGGCTCAACAGTGTCTTGCAGACTTGATCCTGAGATCTGTCTTTTCCAAGGTCTGTGTTGATTTCTAGACTGATCTGCATGATCTCATTACTGTCTTTGTAATCCCCAGTCACAACTGATTTCACACATTTTTCTTGATTGTGAAGCTATTTAAACCACTGTGGTCAGGGTGGAAAACATTATTTGTGACAAAATTATATTTAGTTTTAAAATCCTTGTAGTATTTTATGCTTTCAGTTGTAGTTGTTCAACTAGAGAAGATTTTGGAGTTTTTTTGTAGTCAGCAACTAGAACCAATGGGATGCCAGGATTATATGAAATAACTTAAGTAAATTGCCTTAAATTTTCATTAATTTTGTAGTTTTGATTGTGAGTCTCCCTTAGTGTTTCTTGGTTTCCATAAAACAGTGTTAGAAAAATGTATTAAACAGGAAACTTCAACTAGGGAGATGATGCCATGCTGCATTAAAGAGTAGTGTAGAAATACAGCACTTTCCAGTAACCATTTTTATTATTATATGTTATTGTTATCATCTGAATAATGGCCTGTGAGATTCATTCTCAGAGTATTCTCTTGTATTCTCTTGTATTCTCTTCTGAAGTTTTTTCTTCATACTTCATTCAGAGTAGTGAAATATTCCAGGTAGCTTTTGAGTAAGAGCGTTCAGCAAGGTAATTTACAGCCCTGTTTTGATATCTGTCTTCACCTCTTTAGTCTCTTGTTTGCTTGGAAGTATTGCCATGTACTGGCCTGTAAATAGCATTTTCAGTTCAATTCATAGCCAGTCAGTACTCACCTGTGAAATAAACAAAGCCTAATTTTGCAATTAGGTTAAAGTCATGGAGTCAAGGCATGATTTCTCAATCATTAATACTGTATCTCTGCACTGTCGGATTACTCACAGAAGAATTGTAATGTTGGGTACAAGATAGCCATTCTGTCACATTAACTAGGATATATGCAGCTAATACAGAGTTTATGCCAGCCTTGCGTTTTTATGCTGTCTTAGATTCTGAGAGAATGGGCTGTGCAACCACTAATGCAAAATTAACTTATTGACTTTCTATTAAGCACATTTTAGTGGTTGAAGGTAATCTAGCTCCATGTATTATCTGACTGTAGCATTTTGCCTCTACACCCAGAGCCCTACGGCCCAGTGATGCTCTGAATGGTAGTGTAGTGTAGCTAGAATGGTAGTGTTAGGTGTAGCTGCCTAACAGTGGCAATTTTTTATCCAAGAGCTCTGGATCCTTTGGGTAGTCACTCTTATACTTGCTCCTTATGGATGTTTTATACTCAAAGTTTCAGAGTTACTGAAGTTTGTGCTGCAATTCTTTAGACACACACCAGTTGCAGCACTTTCACACTGGTGGTGATAAAAATGCAGGAGGCCAGGAAGTCTTCAGATCCCAGGGCTTGACTGTTCAACAGCCTTGTCTCTTGTGAACTTCACTGGCCTCCTACCAAGTTATGGAAATCATCTTTCTGTCTACTCTCACTATTTATCAATCAATATTTATTGAAATTACGTGTGCATCCCGATTTAGGTCTTCTAAGAGTGAAGAACAGTGGCCATCTAAAAGGTGTGGTTGGCATCTCGTAGGTTTGCATTTGGATCAGCTGCATGTGAGAATTATTTGGAAAAATTGAATGGTGATGAATGGATTGAAATTGTATTCCTTGTCAATTCTTCAGCTTAGGAATGGTTATTATTTGCTGCCAAACATGATTCTTTCATATGAAGTGAATTCCCTAAACAGATAAGATCTCTAGTATTTAACAGAATGAACAAAAATAACCTGTCACAGAGATACATTTTAATGCTACAATTGTTCAAATTGTACAATACACATAAAGGTGTATAGATTTGAGACAGTTTAAAGAGGTGGGCAGTGTGAAGTGCGTAACATTTGCCTTGATTCCAAGTAATCCCTTCCCACCAGTAATGAATGAGATACCGACAGATATAAGTGGAAAATTAACAAATTTAAAGTTTAGCAACAGACAAAGTGGCAGCAGGCAAGAATAAAAAAGGTGACCGTAAATAACTGGCTAGATACTTACAAATTCATGATCTGCCACCTGAACAAAGAGACACAAAATGCTGGAAATGCCCTTCCCGAGACCATGCCCAGCAGGGACAGCTTTGGGCTTGCGGGACCGAGGGAGATGTACACTGGGGCAGCACCTCCGCTGCTGACAGGCACCTGCAGAACCCTCCCCAAGGCAGCCTGAAACTCCTGCTGCAGCCTCCCCAGAAGAAAAAAAAAAAAATAATAAAAAAAAAAATTAAAGGAGAGTCCCAAAAGGAGGAAATCTCTGCTTAAGCAAAGACCGAAGAGCCAGTGAAGCAAATACCATGTGGCAAAAATCAGGAAACCGCCTGGAAGAGATGATTATAGAAGTACCTGCAATAGAACACTTGCCACCAGGGTTCTTGCTTGTAGGGTCTTAAAGATATGGTGAGAAGTTTTGGGCACAGATAGGTATGGAATACAATAACATTAAGGATTACCCCAGGACAATAGCACTGCAGGTCGATTCCCTGTTCTTAACACTGTTACAAACTAAGCAGACCTTCTAGTATCTCTTCACATCTGGTATATACAGATGATAACCTTTCATATCAACTCCGCCCAGTTTCCAAATATCTCTCATGTACCGGGCTGTGCAGAACTGAATGCAGTGCCTCATATGGAGCCTTACAGGTGCTGAACAGAGGAGAAATTGCACTCTGGCTGATGGCTGTGTTTTTGCTAGTGGAGGTAAACACTATCTTCTCTTCTTCTTACAATAGAATACGTTTTAAGATAAGAATCTCTTGTCATTCATGTATTAATCTTGAAGAGTGTATTTCAGAAAGGAAAGGTTTAGTTCCCAGGAGAAAAAAGGAATGGAAAATCTTTCTGGATCTTCAGTGTTCTGGATTTCATTCACTGTTGTACCAAGGATAGCTATTCTTAAATGACTTTTAGCTTTTGACCTCCCATGTGTTTATTTTCATATTTCAATATTTTCAACACACAGAAAATATGAACAACTCCGGGAGAAACATTTTTGTTCAAACACAAAACCTCATTGAATATTTATCAAAGTTCTTGGTGATAAAGGCATGCAGTTTATTCAGTTGGCCCCTTCTCTTGTAGAATCAGGCTTTGTTACTGCATTCTAGAATTTCATATCTCTGTAGGCTTCAACTTTAGGAGGATATTATATAGAAGGATATTATATAGAATGATTTAGAGGATCTTACCAATACCACAAAACCCCAGGTACTGTGTTTATCAATTTGAGGAGCAGATTGCCAACTGGCAAATCAGCTCTTGGATCTGTGTGTTCCTTACGTAGCCTCTAATCCCACAAAGCCACTGCCTGGCCATAGGGTCCTGCCTAGTTTATGGTTGTAAAATAGTCCATCTGTTTATCTCTAAAAGAAACAAAACAGTCCAAACAGCATTACTTCTCTTTCAGAATAGTGTTTTAATCCTTTAAAAATAATGCTTCCAAGTATGTTAGACTGCTGTTCTCATTAAAGAAACTGGTTTGCAGTTTGGGCAATTCAGTCTTCTGTGCATGGTCTTGGAATTACTTTCTTCAACAGGTAGAAAACATTTCTCATGCAGTGGCGTCGCCCTTTGTATGTGTTCAACTATTAATTCTGTCACACTGGTAGGAAAGCACAGGTACTCTTAATATGCTCTTTTATAAAGACTCTGATCCTGACTAGGATGATCAGGCTGTCTTTCTGATTTACCATTTCAGCCATTCATTCTTCTAGTTAATTTTTCTGCTGCTCAGCGACCAGTTTTATACCTTGAATGCAGCTGGATGCTGCCTTGTACTGACAGCTACCTCAAAGGAGGTTTTAGAAAGGTTGTAGAACTAGCAGTAGGACAAGAGGAAATGGCCTCCAGCTGTTCCAGGGTGGGTTGGACAGCAGGAAGAAATTATTCCTGGAAGAAGTTATTAAACATTGGAATGGACTGCCCAGGAAGGTGGTAGAGGAAGTGTTCAAGAAATGACAGGGTGTGGCATTTAGTGCTGTGGTTTCGTTGGCATGGTGGTGTTGGGTCAAAGGTTGGGTGGGCTCAATGATCATAGTTTTCCAACCTTAATGATGTGTGATTCTAAGAAAATAGTATTTACAAACTGACCTGTAACATCTTACTATTCCATTTTTCCCTTTGAAGAACTCGTATGTTAAAAACATAAAAAAGACTTTAGTTTAAATATTAATTTCATGTCTATCTTTGTGAAAAGATTACACAACATACACCTATTATTGTTTGCTCTACAATGCAATTCTCTTGTGAAAGAGAAAAATATAATTAATTGAGAGCTAAATGGATTTGTTTAAAAAGTATCTTGGTTTTGATAATAAATGAAACCATTGCAGCGGGCCTGAGTACTGGATTGTGCTCCTGCCATCTGTAAAATAATCTGAATCTAGTACTATATTCCTTCTTATTATTTACTGTCTTTAAAAGCAATGTGTATGGACTGTAATTCAATAGCACACAGACTTGAATAAAATAAAAAGGCATTTGATGCCCTCTTTCAAGTTATGTTAGCCAAATTTTTTTTTTCTTTCCTGAGAGGATATTAGTTACACACTTACGTTCATAGTGTGGCTTTGAAAGAAACTGTGGGTGAGAGATCTCATTTCATCTTTGGTGTATGTGAAAACACACAGAACTTGTACTTTCTGTCCTTAGCACTCGTCCAGTTTTCAGTAAGCAGTGAGAATTCACACCACTCCACTGCATCAAGCTTTAAATAACTTGTCAGCAAAAGTAGTAAAGCAAAATCACTGAAATTCCATTGTCTGAAATCCAAAACTGGTAATTTTGTGTGATTAGAATTTGTGTAACCTTCAGTGACAAATGAGAAAGTTGTTGCTTTATTGCTTGGTAGTAAGGGTTGTTTCCACATTCTTATTAATTTTGTGGCGTCATAATGAAAGAGGGCCACATAATCTATTTGTAATTCTTGTAAAAAGGTGAAGCTTTTTTATCTAATTTGAGAAACTGGTTTTAATGACCTTCAAGTTTTGCACTGTGCCCTGTTGCCTGAGGGTATTTTCTTGGTCAGGCTAGTGATGCAGTGTAAATTTGTTCACACTCTGACATCAGAGTGTCCTTGGTACAAACAGGTAGCTCTGGTTCAAGGCTTTGCTGGGTTGCTTATGGCAAGGAAGAGATACCACCACTTATTTGTAGATCATGAGCATTGTGAGCTGTAGAGACCTTAGAATGCAGTAAAAATAGTAAGTAGGTGACTTCTTCATAAAAATAAATAATTTTTTAAGAAGAATAAAATATGCACTACTTTACAAACAACCTTATTCCCTAAGAGTTCTGGCTTTGATCCTGCTGGGGGACTAGACTGTTAGTTAACATTCCTCATTTCTGCATGACTTCCCCTATCTTTCAGCAGCTGAGATTTGTGTGCAAACCTTCAGTTGCTAGCTGCTGGAATGATATGCCCACTGGAGATCAAAAACATACTTGCTGACAGCCACTAGCATCCCTTTAGCACAGGAAAAAAAAAAGCCCCAAACATTTTATCTTTGCTGATCAGCCTAAAAAAATCCAGATTTGTGATACTCCGAGTGACCCATTTCAAACAAAAATAACTAATTTGCAAATTAACTAATCTTGACATTTTGTAAATATTTAAGCAGATTTTTGAAAGGGTGTTTTCACACCAGTTACATTGATTTCATGTGGATCTGAGCTTCCCATGATCTTTCTTCTCACTGCTGGCATCTTTTATCCAGCTGCTTTTCTTGTGCCTCAGTAGAAATAGTAGATACTTTCAGGTATTCCAGTGATGAAGAAAGAATGGCTCTTTGTGCTAAAACAGCATTACAGTTCCTTACTGAACCAGGTAGGCTCAGAAGGTAATAATTCAAAAAGATGCCAGCTTCCTCCATTCTTAAATGGAGATATAAATCCTTTTTAAAATGTTAGTCATCTGCATGACTTCACCATACAGTATTGCTGTCAGATCTGTAGCTGTAGATGAGGATGCAGATGATAACAACCCCGGTTTCTTCTCTGAACAGAGGAGGTTTTGTCTGGCTTTTAGACTAGAAGAAAGGGGTTACTTCCTGAGTGGTTTGGATGACAATTCGAGCTTCCTCTAAATCCAGCTTCAGACCCAGCTTTACATGTGTAACTGATTAGAACATGAAGTATTTGTAACTCCAGGTTAATTATATCAGCTGCAAGCAAGCTGTGTGAGAAGCTCTTGAAAACACTCTGTGCATGGTGTTGAGCTTCCCTTCTTGCTAATAGGGGGTTTTGACCATTATATATTTAAATGCAAAGAGTTCTCAGTCTGCCTTTGATGCTGTGGGTTGAGCTTCAATGTTCCAAGACACCCAATGGCATTGTTTGCCATTTAAGCTCATAATTTTTAATTGGTGGATGATAATACTAGGCCAATCTTGCACTTACTATTTACACTCAATTCTGTTAATTTCCTAGAATTTGATTATTTTCTGATTGCAATAGTGAAAATATTTTATAACTGTAGCTACATGACATCTTTTTGATGTGTAGTTTGTAAAATTTTATGTGGCATCAAATCAAAATGGCATCAGTGATCAAATCTGGTGAACATGTGAGGTCAGAAAACCTTGAAAACGTTTCTGGTGCCAGCATGCCTAGGCTTTCCTTTTCTTCAGCAGAGGTTATCTGTGTATACAATAATAATAAGAAAATTGAATGCCTTATCATTTGAGGTGAATGTAGGACTGTTGTATCAGTTTTGATGTGAGCTATCTTTAGAATGGAAATGTGAATTCACTGGTCTTCTTGGCTTTGAAGAAGCTGTGACTTTTTACATTCTAGCTCCAGTGGAAATAAACACAGAGTCTCAGCTGCCTAGTTTTCCTTTCAGTGTTCCTGAACTTAATTATTTAAATATCGTAATTTCTGTGACAAATGAGGTATACTAAAATGTGAAAGATAAGAATTTAATTTCTTCTGAGGAATAAAACCAGTTATCGCAGTACAGTTCTGACTAAAGAAGAAAGTTCTGTTTTGATAGTTACAGGCAGTATAAGCAGTATGCAACAATTTGGGTGTATGTGATTTCATGTGAACTCTTTTTTCCAAACTTGATACAATGAAGTTTAATGGGAAGGAAGAGCTTTCATTTGGAAGGTTTTTTTTTAATTTTTAGTAAGATTGCTTCTTCAGAGAGCTTTCTGTGGTATTTGGAGTACAGTAGAATTTGCAAAATTAGGCGAGAAACAGGAAAATAATAATTATTAGGACCCATGTTCCTCAGATTAATCTGTGACATTCTTAGTAATTGTAGCAGCCTTTCAGTGGATGAGCTGATTTTTAAACACACGTTTTTGTTGGATATACTGTTTTTGGAAATTATGCATGTTTTGCCATTGAATCCTGAAAATACAGCAACATTCATGTGGATGAATGCTTGTTGCTCTTAGTGACTGAATCCATGTGGAGTCTACTGAAGAATCAATCAGGAGCTCGTGCAGTGTGTATAGTTATCTTCAAAGAAGGGCATGTGAAGGTAAATACAAAATACAGAACTGACATAAAGCAAGTCAGCCTTTCAATAAATCTTCTATGAGCTGTTTTCTCTACGTGCAACATAAGGGCAGTATAAATGTAAAAGACATGCTTTTATGTGATAGGCATACACTGATACACGTCTACCACTCATTTCTCAAAAAAGGATGTTTGTTCACTGTGATGTGTTTCTTAAAGTTTATTTAACATAACCTGCACAGAAGTGTCAACCCTCATCTCTAGATTTCTGTTTTTGAGAGGTTTTCCATGCAAAAGTATCATTAAAAGGCCAACCATTATAATGGTGGTACTTACAGGAATGAAAATTCCTAGGAACACTTTGCTTGGATACAGCTATTGGAAAAAAGGCTGTTCTATCTCTCTTTTCTTTAGCAAGATGGTATTTACTCTGACATGATGTACCGAGATGAAAACTGTAGTTTTGTTTTGTTTTTTTCCCCAATAATTCTCTCAGTTTTAAAAGCATTTTTCTTACCTACTGTGAAAAAAGGGACCTGTCTGCCTCTAAGGCTCTGTGATCTTCCCAGCCTATGTGGTCTTTTCAGTATCGTGTCCCCTTTCCTTTCTATAGTTTTGCATCAGTTCATTCAGCCAGTAATGGATATTTTTGTGAGGATGCAGAGGAACAGGAGTAATGAAAATGGTAGTGACTGACGATTCTTATTGCAGTTTGTGAGTACACCAGGTCTTCTGTAGGTGTCCCAATGCCTGCAGAATTTGTTATCTTATTACCTGACTGAGCAATAAATTCATTCTTGCCATTTTCCATGCAAACATGTTTAAATGATCCTGAATCTGCTGGAGTGACATTCAAGATTTATCTTGTATGTATGTCTATAAATTCCAGTAATACATTGGTTAGATCTCAGCAGTCAACACAGACCTTTGGCTAGGATGCTTACATACAGATTGCAAAGAGAGGGAAAGACATCTTTATTATGATGCAGATCCTGATCTCCCTGAATCCACAAGGAATTTGAATTTCTTAGATTTATATGGAAAAGCAATGCAACTTTGAAAGGTAGACTGCAGTATGTTTCCAAACTATGTGTTAATATGTTGGCCAGGAAAAAGGTGGATTATTATCTTACATTTTATAGCAGTTACACACTGAAACTTGAAATGTGTGTAATATAGTCATAAAACATTATTTTTTTTTTTCTCTACAGAAATAGTAATTTGGTATTGCAGATGGAGATAAGCTTGGAAAAAGAATTAAGTTTGGAGGTTACATTTTTTGATGATGTGAAAGAAGTTTAATTAGGAATATATTAGTCTGTATTTAACTCCCTGTGTTTTGCTGAATCCCTGAGCTGAATTACATCCATCTACAGCTGTAAGAAAATGAAGAAGTTTTAATTACTGTCTCTTATATACAGAGAGTTAAGAAACAGCTGTTCTTCTAAGAGATGCTGGTCTGTTTTAATGCATATGCTCTTCTTAACATTGATCTTCCTGACCAAGCAGTTCAAACGTTTTGATAAATTCTGTGAGATACAAACAGAAAAAGAGCTGTAAGTGCCTAGGTGAATGTACAATTCTCCAGGGTCCAAGGAAGTTTAAAGGAAGTCTGAATTAATGTAGCACAAAAATTTGTAGGTTCAGTGGGAAATGTAGGTTAGTAAGAATCAACTGGGGTCTGTTCAGGAATGAATCTTAATTTGTCCATAAACTGAATAGCTTAGTTATCCATATAATTCTGTTCTGAGGTTTCAAGGGTATCTAACAAGAATGTATTGGAGAATGGATAGCAAATGAGAAAATATTCTTATCTCAAACCTTATGGAGATGTTGCTCAAGATAGTATTAAAGGTAATATTAGAATATGAAGACTAGGATGTATGTTATTTCACTGAGTTACTATCAAAAAGCTTCTCTGAATATACTGTATTTTTTTACATGTGCGCAGTCACAGAACATTATAATTATCAGTAGACATTTAGCTTTTAAATATATGATATAATTCAGCTTATCCCTCTGTTTGCTTCAAAATAGTTTGTTTTTATTTTTCAGTATCGTTGAAGTACTTATAGCTTTGCAGTTGAGAACAGTCATATCAGGTTTTTGTATTCAAGTTAGCCTTAAACCAGAAGTTTAGCTTTTATTTATAACTTCTAGTGCATTACTCTATGCTTACACATGGATTTAAATGTGTGAAATAGCTGTGTAGTGTGTAAGGCTGCAAAACTCTGCAAAAATCCACCAACCAACAAGCCCCTTAAAAACAAAACCAAATCCTTTGGTTATAACCAGAAATTTGCCTCTACTTTCTGAAGTATTTTAAGGAGACCTTTTTTGCTTGGTTTCCACAGAAACATTTTGCAGCAAGAAGATATTTGTGTTTAAAATAGTTAGCCAAGATAATGGGAAATTGGAGACTCTTATATATCTTACATATCTTACATATCTTACATATCTTACATATCTTGTATTCCTCATCATCTTATGCTTATGATCATGTTCAGCTAAAAAATTGCCTGTTTGGTGGTGGTTGTAAGCTAAGTGTATATTAAATGACTATGGTTATTTCATAGAATTAGCCAGACGTTCAGAATGGCGGTTCTGATTAGGATAACATATTAATATTGTCTGGGAATATAAAGGTTTTATCTTCATTTTCCTCTCATTTCTCTTTCCTCTTCTCTGCCCCCCTTCCACCCCCAAAGGAAATTTGGTTTTAGAGACCGATGAAGATGTTACGTTTTTTAAAATAATAGCAGACAGTAAGTGAGAAGATACTTAAGGGGAGAAAACAACCCTAATCAGTTAAACTTATTAGCATTTCACAGTTCTCAGGAGGCTGTAAGCTGTAAATTGATACAACCCTGGGGTGAAAGAAGAGGTGGAATGAAATCTGATTTCATCTAGATGTATGAAGGGAAAATGGCACAAAAATCTAATTTTTACACTTAAAATACACTCACTAGTGATACATAGCCAAACATGTCAAGCCACTCATTTCACAAAGCTTCTTACTGTGTTCCTTGCAGTGAATTCAGAGTGATATAAAGATTTTTCTTGGTGACACCTGATATTCACATAGACCTTTCTGGTAGTAAATGCAATGCTTTGTCATGTTTTACAGTAGATGAACACAATGAACTTCACAGCAACTTAATTTAGCTAATGTGCTGCACATACTCTTTCGCTATGCTTATTAAGCATCTTCCTCTTGTGCAGTCCCTGCCACCCTTCATGGATACTGTATCAGACAAAAAATCTGTCTCTGTATTTTCAAAGCAGCCAAAATAATGAATATTTGGTACTTCAGAGATTTCTTTGTCTTCATAAGAATAACATCTTCAGCTATGTTTCTCTGATGCTATGAAACTGTCACACTAAAAGCTAAAACTCCTAAAAGTAGGAGCTAGGACACTGGCACAGCAACAAAATTTGGGATGTGATTAGAAAAACTATTGGAGTGACAAAAGTGTGACAATGGGAATAAATTCAGTTTAGTTTTTTGGTTGCTGAATTTAGTTTTCTTTCAATGAAGATGATTAAAAGAAAGAGATAATGAGAAGCCAGAAATGGTGAGAGAATAGTGTGAAGTTGAGGGATGGGAAGATATTTATAAGGAAAGAGGAGAAAAGAATGATACATTTGATACAAAGAAGAAAGAAGTTAGACATCCAGCAAATTGCTGTTTTCTTATTTACGTCTGGGAAACACATACTAGGTCAGAGACAACATCTGAAAACTTGTATATGCAGATAAAAGAAGTCAGCTTAGCTGTACTTTCCATAAATAGGTTGAGGCTTTGTCTGCACACAGTGACATTTAATTAAGTAAGCTGAAAGCGATTTTTTTATCCTGTGTTTTAGTTATGGTTGAAATATTATTGTGGTTTGTAATTTTGTATGCTTATCTGAGTAAAATTCCATTAAGTGTATTAGGAATTTGCCTGCTCTGGGGGGTTTAGCAATATTCTATCTATATAGTCATTTTTAAGACAATTTTACCGAGTAATTGAAGAACTGGATGGTAACGTAGTCCTGTGGCACACAGTTTTAATTGCACTTGTTTATATTCACACAGAATAAAGCAAATAAGTGAATGATGGATATCTCTGCTGAAAATGGAGGGCTGTCAGCTGCCTGAGAAGTAGGGTTTTTTGTAGGGATCTAGTTATGATACAATGTTTTTGTAATTTATATAGGAGCTTCTGACCACATAATAATGATAATTTTTCACCTTCCTCAACAGACTCATTCTAGTGAGAAATTTAATATAGTAAAGTAACATTTTTAACTGGTGCCATACTTCTGCATGTTTTTTTTTTGTGACACTACTCTCTGTTGAAGTGGTGTAGTGGATGTACCAGGTTTTTACACATATAAACAAATATATTTTAGCAGATGATTAAGTGCAGATAAACAACGTATTTCATGTGAGATTGTTACACCTCGCTCCCATTGACATTCCTACTCCCACCCCAGATCAGAAACATAGCCCAGCACAGGATGCTTTCTTTTAGATCTCCACAGATATTTGCCTGCCACAATCCAACATAAATTTTGTCCTAGTTATCAGAGTATGATTATTAAATAATAATGAGAAGAGAGATCTCATCCTGTCATAAAGCATAGTGGGGTTTTTTATTAAGTGTAAAGAGAATCTGAATTAAAAGGTCTGCACTTCTTTTCATTTGCATGCTCTATGAGTAACTAGTAACTAACAGTAAATAATGTAGTTAGAAAATATGAAAGACAAGCAGTGAGAGAGAGAGAGAGAGAGAGAGTGAGTGGGGGGGAGAGGGAGAGAATTGATTGTGCTTGCTGATCTGAAGTAGTACCAGAAGATGCCCATCTTCTGATGGCACAGAGATCAGAGAAATGAGATCTGATGGTCAGAGGTCTTTCTCTGCCCCTCTCTGGAGGCATTGCAAAACTGTCATATCAAAATCCAGCAGATTCTCCTTCCAGAAATCATTCAAGAAATTATCTTAGATATTAATTATGACTGATAGACTTTTAAGATACATGAAATTGTCCTTTCACTGAACCTCTTCTTTGCAGTTCTGATTCCTTCCATTCAGTTGTCAAAATCCTACTAGGAAGGCACATGCCAAGCAAACATCCCAGCTGAAATGTTAGATCCCTTTGCTATTAGTGTATCTTTCTTCTTTGCTCTGCCCACTTTCTCTTCTGAAGAAAACCCTTGTTTGCTTTCTTTTTTGTTTCTTAGCTGTTAGAAAGCCTTTAAAAATGCTTTTACTTCCCTGTCATGGCATTATGCTCTTTGGAGGGAGGATCAGCTGGAGTCATGGCAAAGAAAACTGCTGTCCTGGTAGTTTTATTTTGTATTCACCGTACGATTCACAGTATTGCATTGTTCCTTCCCAGAGGGGGAAGATTGGTCTCTCATGCAAATCACTGGTCCTTTTCTAGGCTTTTGTAGCCGTCCTGAAATTGTTGGAAGGGATCCTTCTTTCTGCAGAGCGGGAAGGAGGAATTGCACCAGACAGGCTGGCCCCAGTTATTTTATCTCTTTCCTGTGTCTCTTACAGCTCCTTTTGAGGAGCAGGCACCAGGCAGTACCTATACTGTGTTCCCAGGGCTTCTGCTGGTCTTGTGCATTGGGTGTGCCAAATTCAGTGACATTATTTGGCATAACTTGAGACTTGCATTGTTTTGAGTACACAGAATCTGGCCCACAGCCTTGTCTGTATGCAAAAGTGTCCTTGCTCATTTAAGCTGAGTGGATGAACAAGTGTTTTTCTATTGACCCGAGTGGTACATGAAGTTGGTACCAGTTAAAGAAACGTGGTGTGTGTACATTATTTCAGCTGATAATATTTTGTGAGTAGAGGCATCCAGAGAAAGATTTGGCTTTCACAGAGACTTGTTAGTGTTCATGGAAGTGCAGCTTTTATCCTCAAGAATGCCTCCAAGCCTTGAAAAGTCTAAGAAAAACAAAGAGAATGTGCAGAAGTAGAAATTTACTTTTAAATAAATAAAGTCACAAAGTGAAGTAGAAGGAATAAGGCTAGGAACTGTGTGAATAGATCTGCACTCTGATTGAAGGTAGCAGGCTCCAAGCAAGTTAAGCAGGACAGAAGTTTTAATTTAACCCCCATCTCCACAGATATCAGCACAGGCATGCAAAGGATTATTACCACCATCTGTTTTATCTACAGTAGTTTTCATCAGTTGTGTTATTTTGTGGGTTTTTAAAGCGCTTAAGCACTGCTTTGAAGCTGTTGTGTTAATTGTTAATTTGGGCTGAATCTGCATGGATGCCTATAGCAGTGTCAGCATGCTAAGATTGGAACTGTTAGATTAATGAATGGAAGTATCAGCTCTGTGCTTGTGCAGTACATTAATAGCTGTGTCAGTTCAATCAAATACACTACTGGCTTTGTCACTGTGAAATAGTATTTACCAGATCTTAGGTGGACTGCTGAGAAAGATGAATGTAATCTTCCATTTTTGTCTGTCTTAAAAATAAGGTAACTAAATTTTTTACATAGATTATTTTATTACTGTTCTTCACAGGAGGAGAATTGATATGCTGGTAGATTTGAATTCTTCAGTTAAATGAAATATACATGTACAGGGAACGTTGTAGTGAATGGAAGGAAACTAACCATTATCTTTAATATAGCTTACTCTTATATTCTGGTTTACTGGAATTAATGAAGAGAAGAGAAGAGAAGAGAAGAGAAGAGAAGAGAAGAGAAGAGAAGAGAAGAGAAGAGAAGAGAAGAGAAGAGAAGAGAAGAGAAGAGAAGAGAAGAGAAGAGAAGAGAAGAGAAGAGAAGAGAAGAGAAGAGAAGAGAAGAGAAGAGAAGAGAAGAGAGAAGAAGAAAAGAGAAAAGAATTCTTCTTCCTTAATTTTATTAATTTTTTTTTCTTTCTTCTTTACAGAACCTGAAGAAGGTGTTTGTAGAATTTAGCCATCAGGAGCTATTTGAGTTCTACAACAAGGTCTGTACATTTTACAATACTATAGTTTCTTTGTAAACACCTTATGCTGCTCAGCAGGAAGTGTTGCCTATTTAATTAAATCTAATAAAACTGGAAAGAAGAGATCCAACTTAAAATAAGGCTTTTTGATTTCTTTAATCACATAAACCATTTTGAAGAAGAGGCTCTGCATTCAGCTTTGGAATATGCAGGGCTTGGGTCACTATAAGCAAAGCTGGCAGTTAGATCAGGAGGAATAGCTGATGATTGACAGTGGGGATCTCTCTGGAGACAGCATCTTTGTGCTACGTCTTCAGTCAAGATGCTAGGCTCGTAATCCAGTCTAACTGAACTCTATTATTTTTTTTCCTTGTTATTATGCATTGGAAATTCACAGGAAAACATATGTGCATGCTAAAGAGTTAGTATTTAGACAACTGTTTCTTTAAAATTTGAATATTTAAACTGCAGCAATGAATTCTAATAGCTTCATGTAAAAACAAATATTCATGAGTACAGGATTTTTATATTGGTATGCAAATATATTTGGTATGCATAGTTGAAGATATTGGATATTTCTGTTAGCATGTTTCTAAACAACATTTTACGAGTGGAGGTTTTTTCCTCTCTTTATTTTTTTTCCTTTAAATAGCTGGAAACTATACAAGCACAGCTGGATTCCCTTACGTGATGTTTTAGAAGACTTATTTCTCTATCGCGCTCCTGCCACCTCATTATTTTGAATTGAAGATAGATTGCCAAGCTGTGTTTCCTGAAGGATTCAGCGGGTTGCTTCTTGTAAAATTATTTGGCTTATCTGCTTTTTAGACCAGTACCATTAGCCAAGAATCTTTGTTGAAGGTCTGAAGATCCTAATGGACTTTCTCTTTTTTGCTTAGCAGTTGTGAAAAATGTCTTCTTTACTTGCAGTGGGGAAACACCCTGCCCACCCCCTCCCCCTGCAAAAGAATGCTACCCTGCTTCTGAAATAGTTTTTTCATCCTATTATGTGTGTTAATTGATTCTGGTAGAAATTTGCGTGTTAGTGAGAGACCACGAAAAAAGTATTCTTTTGTAGACATAAATGTGGAAGTTGTAAGAAAATACACAGCTAATAGAATCTCTATCCTTTTTAAATATTATTCACACAATTGATAATGCTTCTTGCAGATTTTTCAAAATAAATTCAGAATTTTAAAAGCTTATTTGGGGGCTCGTCAAACTTCATTTTGTTGTCTTTGTTCTATTTTAGTTTGGGGTTTTTTTTTAATTTGAAATAATCAACAATGTCTCTGATTTACGTGTTTACTCTTGGCACTGAAAATAAACATGGCTTCTTAGCACTGCTTGCCCACTAATGAATCCAAGAAGTATGGTGTATAACTGAAGGGAGAAATCTCAGAGTATAAAACAAAAAATACTGAAATTATCTGACAGATTTCTGAAAGCTGTGTTGATCCTTCCTCATGCTGTTTATACCACCAGTGTTTTTACACTGAGCAGGAAAAGTTGAAGTATAGTGATTAAAGGCTGAGTTGGTCGTACTTTTGCCCATTAGTTCCAGATGATTCATGAGCAGCAGGAGGAAGGCAAAAGTCATCTTAGTTCTTTGTTGCCATTTATTGACAGGCAGCTTCATTGCTGCACAGTTTACAACTCTGGGCTCTGGCCTTTTAGGAGGTGAGAGGAAATTTGCCTGTTCAGAGATTAAGAACATTTTCTTCCTGATGCCTACATCAGAGATGGTTAATACCCAGCCAGACAGTTTCCTTCTCTAGCTTGTTTCTCATGACTGTAGATAAAAGTATAACCAAAATGTATGTTTTGAATAGCTGGTTCTCCTGAATAGTTCAGAACCTCCTGTGCCAGATTTCCCACTTTGTTGCTTTTGGAGGTTTGTGCCCTTTTGTTGCTTTGTTGTTAGAGATTTGTGTGAGGTTTGCACAAGTTGTCCAAGCTGAAAATTCATAGATTCAGATGGTAAATCTCTTAACAGGCTATAGTGAGTAAGGGGCACTGAAGGGAAAAGACACACTTACCATAGTCCTTTGCTCTTAAAGGAGAAGCCAAATGATACTCTACCCCTCTGATACAGTAACACTGTTCCCCTGGAAGAAGAAAGGAGTCACCATTGCACAGCAGAATATTCTCAGCTGTCCATCTATGGCTTGTGAGGCTGGCTGCCCAAATCACGTCCTGTCATAAGCCCCAGCAAATGTGCTGTATCTTCTGGAGGTACAGTGCTCCCACCCACAGACGTCACATCCTCGGTCTGGCTGTTCAACAAGAGCTTGCCAGCTCGCTCACCGCATACTGCACAGACTGGAGCATGTCTGCAGGTGGACACATCCCCACCATTCCCTCTGCTTGCTGACAGTAGCAGTGCTTTGTAGTTAGTGCAGCTGAGGGAATCCCCTTCTGCACCACATGTCTTCTCTGCAGTCCTGCGAGACAGTATGCTTTGTGCTAGAACACTGCTCTTGAGCCTTTTCTCTGAGTTTCCAGAGTTTACATTCTGGAAGTCAGGTCTGAAGTGAGGTCAGAATTTCCTGTGTGGATACAGGACATACTAAGGTGGTTGTGTGAGGGATTTAAGTTACTTTTGTGAATGCAGGCAGTGATCGATGAATCTTGGAGGAGGAGGTGAGGGCTGGACTGGTTTGGGGAGCAAGAGTCATTGAACAAATCAGCAGTCACATCTGAAAAAAGAAATGAGAGTAAGAAGAAATGGAGAAGAAAAAGGAAGGAGAGGGGTAGATAAATGGATATTTCCAAGGATGGAATTTGGGTGATGGAAAATACCAGGAAGAGAGCAGAAACACTGGAAAAGATGACAAAAGTATTTACACAAAGAAAATATTAAGCAGAGAGGGAGAAAAGACGAGTGAGATGTAAATTGGGGAATCAAATTAAACCATAATTAACTATGGGAACTAGCCAGTTGTATAAAAGCTTCTAGTATTTCAAACTAACCCAGAAGTGTCATCCTTGGTGCAAAGCTGACCAAGATCAAAGTGTGGGATAATGAAAAACATATTTTAATCAAGCTTTAATAGGAAATATTAAAAATATATAGAATTATGTTGAAAGGGAAGAAAAAGCCTCAGATTGCAGTAATTCTGTAAAATTTATTTAATGTTTATTCTTGTTTGCAGATGACTGAAAAGATTTATGATTTCTTTACAGTGGCTGCCTTTTATTTTTACTAACTGTACTGAATTCTTACTGTCAAAAGCTTTATTGTAAGAAGTACAGTGGTTACCTTTAGTCAAGGACTGCTGAGGAATAAACATTTAGTTTGAAAAGACTATGTATGGAATGGGAAGCTTTGGGGTTGTACATTGTTATGGAGCAAGGACATAACCTGTACCATCTTAGCGAAAAACATTGTCACTTAAATTTAAGTGCTCCTGACTAAGGAGAGAAAATTGGTTAACTGAGAAAGAGCAGAATAATTTGGGGGGGGTTTGTTAGGTCTTGCAGAAAAGAAGGCTTTTATCCTAGTTGATTTTCTCTGGGCCTGAGTGGACCTGGAGAGGGAAAGCTTGGTCTTCCCCTGAGAGAAGCTGCCAGTCCTGGTGTCTCAGAAGTGTCAGTGAATAAGAGGAGAAACAAACACTGGCACAGACTGGGTGATGCCTGGGTAGGTCTGCATGGAGCAGGGACTAGACCCAGTGCCTTGGGGGTGGCAGAAAGAAAAACACTTCCTGGGAGGAAGGCAGCATGTAGACAGCACAGAACAGAGCACACCAGGCTGGAGTGGGATCCTGGACAGGTGTGTTCATTCTGAAGGTGTTCAAGCTTTGGTTATGTTTATTGGTAAAAAGCAGAACAGCGAGTCTTGGGTGTATTTTGAAGATTTTATTGCAGAAAACAAAAGGGATGCATCTCACGCTGTTTCCAATTCAGGATCTTAGTGGCCTGTAATATCGCTTGGACTTGATCCATATTTGAAATTACCAAGACTTCACATAGTATTGAAGGAAGATATTTGCAGGGACTTTTTGAACTCTAAAACTGGAAATTGGAATGAGTAAGAATTACTAAATCTTTCAGATGTTCCAGTGCATTTTAAAAACATTTAATTCATCTTTGTTCAGACATTAAAGACAGTATTTTCTGTGACTGTATTTCTTTCAAAACTTTAATGTCAAAATCTGCCTCAAATGGACTACTGGCAAAAGAAGGAAATCTTCTCAGGTATAACAAGCATCAGTAATATTTTGATGTGAAGATTTGGAGTTCTGGACCTAAGGGAAAGCCAGTGTGAGAAGTGCCTCAAAAACACCAAATTACTGGTGAAGAACAACCACTTGTACATCATTGAGCAATACCAACACTAATGGCACATTAATGCTTGTTGAGTACAAATGCATTAGATTGTCTCTGCCCATCTCAGTCTTGGACATGTAATTCCTGTTTTTAAGCAAAAACAAAATGTCTGTAAGTTTTTGTATTTTATTTTTATTGAAATAAAAGATATAGTTAGACAAATATAGCTTTGCTGTCTCAAATTTTGACTAACTGCCAAACCTGTTTTGGCTGTCTAGAGGAGGCTTTCAGATTCTCCTTTAATTCCTGAGTTTGCTGACATGTAAATTTTGAATAATGACCTGCAGCTTCATTTCTACAGTCTGATTTTAGGGGCTCTGAAGTCTTGTTCTTTCAAAGCATAAAGAATTTACTGACATGCTAATTCTTACCTTGGTCAAAGGAAGAAAAGTGGTTATTGTTATAAAATAGTATAAGCTCCCCTTTCACACTTGTTCATATTGTAATTTTCTTGTTTCCAACATCATCAGTAACATTTCATTGCTTGGCTGTATTGGCATATCGTATCTTCAAAGACTGAGTTTTCTGACATTATGGTAAAAAAATGACAAAGCTTAATAATGCCTGCTGACCAGTGAATAAGTATCATAGCATTTTGTGTTATAAATGTATAAATATATATAGTAAGCTTATATATATATATAAGCTTTATAATAAGCTTTGTATTATGAGCTTTTATTTGACCAATGAAAATTAGTAATGTTTTGAGGTACTGTGTGGAAGTTCCTTTTCTATGGAGCAGACAAACTGACCTGAATAACAGTGATTTTGAGGTATGTGAACCACAGTGCTGCTGACTGATACACTATTGATGATGTCTTATTAAAATAAATAAGATGCTTTTATCTGCAATTGCATAAATTGATTCCTGATTTCCATGGAAATTAATCAGTTTTGTTGGATCTTCCCTTGGCCTGCTTAATTGTTGATCAGACCAAATTATATGCTGTGATTTTACCTGAAATAAAGTATTTGGACCATTCCTTCATCCCTTCATCCCTTCATTATTTTGTTTCTCAAGAGGTAAAAACTACTGGTCTGTTAAAAATCAGAGAGTGTTCATCTGTGTTCAGCTATACATGTAGGAAGTACTTGTCCCTTTCACTTAGAGGGATTAGTCTTTTTTTCTATTTAGGTCAAAATATATTTTGTTGTTATCCAATGTTTTGTTGATTTTTGAAACCATAGGAAGGCAGTTTGGAGTCCTTCACATGGTGGAAGCACAACTGTCTTGACCAGGTGTTCTAATAAGATGATCACATTTTTAAAGCACTTTTAACTTCTTGTTATTAAACATTCATTTCCCCTTTATGGTAACACAAAACATACACTCAAGAAAATGTGGATTAATGTAGTACCTGTCTCTGAGATGACTGTGGAGATCCACAAAGGCCAGCACAGGCAGCTGTAGAGTACTAGTTCTGAGGCTGGACACCCTGGAGCAGCAAATGAACTCTTTTGGATTCACCCTCTGGTCATTCAGGACAAGGGAAGGGAGGAGGAAGCAGCACTCCCTGGACAGCACGAACAAGGTTCCTCACTTCTTCGCTGTGTTGGAAGGGTTGTCCCACCAGGGTTAATATGAAGAGCTCTGCATACAGGCCTTTATTTCATTTAGTTCCCATCCATGCTTTCAGTAGGCAGGGCAGCTCTTTAATAAATTGCATTTCATGGGCAGCATGAGAGTGCTGTGCTTTTTCTGTTATGCACTTGTCTGTTTTTCTGCTTCCAGGGTTAAGAAAAAGTCAGTTTGAGTCAAGAAGTTATGCAGTTAATGTATATAGTAAGCATCTTAAGTAACATTTGCATTCTTGTGTTTGTTTCTAGTTTCAAAGTGTTTGTCATAGCCAATATCCTTGCAGCAGAGAAGGAATCTCGGTGAGTCAATGAAGCCCTGGGAGTGAGGAAGGGACCATGTCTCCTGTTCCCTGTTGAGCCCTGTGGGGCAGCTCTGGCTGTGAGCCTTTCTTTGCACCTCAGACTGCCGGTTAGTTGAGCAGTCACTACCTCTTTCCTGGATAACAGTGGATCAGGAAGAGGTCTGACTGCATCAGAAAAAAGTCAGACTGAGTGTTGTTAGCTTAGCTCTTCACTCTGGAAAGGCTGGGAGTATTTTCTTCATGCAAGCTGCAGTTCTGCCCAGGTCTCCTCCACGTTAGGAATGAGGTCAGAGTAGTGCTTTACACATCAGATTAATCCCTGAGACCTCTGTCAGGAGCCATACCTTGTGATGGTGGATCTCCACCATCTTCTGCTCTTCGAATTCCTAGCAAATTCTTGCCACTTTTCGCTCATACACAGCCTGGAGAGAGGCACTACAGGCCTCAAGAACAGAAAAGGTTCTTTCTCTTCCTTCATCTCTGCTTCCAAGAGGATCACTTCTCCTCTCTCAGGCTAATTTTAAAAGAATTAAGAATTTTAGGAAAGTTAAAGCTTTTAGCTAGAGATAGGCTTTTCTGGAATTAGAGTTAATGATAGGTTAGAAGCGGGATTTGAGATAATGGATCCTGGATTTAGGTTATTTGTCACTGTATGTTTGTAGATTACTTGCCATTGTATGTTTGTTTATCTGTGCTTATGATGAGAAAAGAAGAAACTGATAAACAGGCCCGAGAAGAGCACAGACCTTACATCTGGGAACCTATTTAAAAGTCATGAAGGGAGGAAATTGGAGTTCCCCCAAGTGTTGTTTGTAATGTCAGCCATTGTGAAGGTAAAAAGGTCAGAGTGAGGAAGATGGGTTTTCCTTCATCTTTTTACGACTCCTCCTCACTAAAAATGACCACCCTCGCAATTCAGGGAACCAACCACACAGGTGTAATGACCTTTTAAACTCATTACCATGTATTTTAATACAAAGTGGGGAATAGGAGGTGTTAGCATTATGAATATGTATTATTATTTTGGATAATCAAGACTTTTGTAGATAAATAGACACTGGAATCTTTTGTTAATTCACAGTGTGTATGAAGGGGACGACCCCTGCACTTGCCCAGTGCTGATTAAACATACACTTTCTAACTTTAAACTGTTAGAGAGTCTTTTGTCTGTCAACAGATTGATATTGATACTAGATCAGTATTTGGTAAATCACTAGTGTTCAGTACAGTTCCAGGCAGTTGCCTACCTACAAGCTTTTGTTTTCTCATCATGCCAAGTTTGAAACTCACTTTGAGAAAGGTCCAGAAAAGATCTGTATGAGAAGAAAAGTAAAACAAGACCAACCTTTCAGGATATTCCCTTTCAGAAGTATTATGCACTACTTGGCCATTTCTGGAGAAAACTCTGTTCAGCTAATCAGTGATACAATTTATTCTTTGCAGCCAAATGGCCTACATGAATAAAATTATCATTGTTTCCCCACATCATCCTTATGGATTGCAGCAAGCTAAAATATCTTTGGAATCAGATTTAGGGGAACAGAAGTGAAGTACATCAGAAAAGTGTAGAATAAATGAAGCCTGTAAGTGTGAACTGATACCTTCAGAGCTGTGTTCACTCACTGTCTGACAGGATGAATGGCAGTGATCCCAGTTTCTTGGGTAATCTGATACTAGAACATAATAAAAAAAACCACCCCAGTTAAAATATGTATAAAGAGACAAAAATGACACAAACAAAGCAGAGTCTCCTTTAAGCAAGAGAGGATAATATGTCACTGAGGATGCTTGAAGTGAGAAGTTTTCTCAGGTCTTACTTGGGGCAGCACAGACCGTGTGTAATCCTCATTGCAGTACCCAGTAAGTGACTTGGAGTGCTTTTGATGTCCTCCTGCAACAGAACTGCATCTCTCCATATCCTGTCAAATGTCACCCCTGCATCTACCCATTAAATCTGTTTGGCAGCCTATAGTCCAAAGAAGAACAGTCTGGGTGCTCTTCTGTGTGTCAAGACAGAAGGTACAAGGTCCTGAATGAACTCAAGCACTGCTGGGCAGTGCTGCTCTTAACTTCTGCAAACAGCACCCAAGTGGGAATGCAAAGCATCTCAAGTAATTTTAGTGTCTTTCTGTCTGAACAGGCTGTTTTTGCTAGGATTGATAGACCAGGTTTTGGGTGGGTGAGTGTCTCTCTCAGCACTGAAGTTGATAAGTTTTAAGATCCAACTTCTGTCTGAGAAGAGAGAAGTTTTAAATTAATATTTAGTTGAAATACTCAGTATAAAAGAGAAGCCAAAGGTGGAGTTTCTTCTGGTGCCTGGGGCAAAGTTCATGCGTTAACTACTATGTTAGATGAATAAAATCTACCCTTGAGTTCCTTCCAGATGGGCCTGGATCTGAATGTGTAAAAGTATCTGAGCAAGAGGTCGTATCCCTGTGGTATAATGATAATAATGATTTCAGCCCATTGGACTAAAGGAAATCTCCTATTAATCAACCTTATTCCAGTGTGCAAGGTCACAAAGCATGAACTTGGTATCTTATTCTGTGTTTCATATCCCTGCCTAGGTCAAACCCAGGCTGCAGACATGACTGTACTTCTTAGTGGCCAGAGTAGCCCCATTGTCATATCTTCAGTCAGCTGGTTTTGGTGGTTTCAAATCTGACAGAGCCTTCAGCTGCCACCTTAGCCCACTTCTGCATCCAAGGTGTTAGTCCTTGAAAATTCAACCCTTGAGAGTTCTGTCAACCCCCAGATAAAACAGCCTTTTTCACAAAAATATAGAAGGAATCTTCTTATCACTTTTATGAAGATCTACTCTACCTCTTGACTATCAATATACATGTATATATGTATATATATATATACATGCATACATGCACACATATTTACAGAATACTTCTGATGACAGTCAAAGAGGCTACAGATTTCTTTTCTCTTTCTTCTTATTTCTCCCTTTCTCCTTATATTTCTCCTGTATTTAAAAGCTGATTTTTCACCCAGCCTGGGAATAACAGTGCAGCAGTACTCCCCTGGTATATGGACATAAGGATGAGGAAGAACAGGAAAAAGCAACTGTGCTGACCAGTAAGAGACTTTGTCTTCTAGGAATAATAAAAAAAGGAGAAAAAAATAAATAAAAAGAAGAGTTGATTTCCACAGATTTAGATTAGTTTATTTGAAATTGAATGGCTGTTCATGCCTCTCCCCAGGTACAGGTTAGCTGAAATCCCACTGTTATGGATCATGCTAACAGCACATTATCTGAAAAATGCAGATACCTATCTGTAGTCTCTAGTCTTTAATCCATCAGATTTCATGAACATGATCTCTGAGAACAGTTACAAGCCCGAGTAATAAAAATGATGCATCCCACTAAATCATGAACTGGAGTTCTGGTTCTCCATTGAATTTTGTGAAAACCATTGTCCAAATGCACCAGGTTTTTTTTGACCTCTTTGCTGATAGCTTCTATCTTTTACTGATATTACCTCAGCTCACTGAGCTAACTGGTTGAAAAGAATGTTTTGCCACGTTCTTTCCCTATTTGCTACATATGTACTCTGTTGACTTCAAAAAAAGGGTTGGGAGTTGCCATTTTTCAGTCAAGAGTCCTCTGTCGGTGTGCACTTCTGAAGGACTCAGTACAAATCTTAAAGTCAGTAAAAAATCATTTACAAATAGATTATACTGTATAAAATTGCACTATTCATCAAAGTGACACCCCAAGGTCAGTACTGGTGATGAGGGGAAGTGGGGAAATAAACCAGCTAAACAACTGAGAAGATCAGAAAACAGTAAAATACAGAAAAGAGAAGGGAGGGGGAAGGGGAAGGGGAAGGGGAAGGGGAAGGGGAAGGGGAAGGGGAAGGGGAAGGGGAAGGGGAAGGGGAAGGGGAAGGGGAAGGGGAAGGGAAGGAAAGGAAAGGAAAGGAAAGGAAAGGAAAGGAAAGGAAAGGAAAGGAAAGGAAAGGAAAGGAAAGGAAAGGAAAGGAAAGGAAAGGAAAGGAAAGGAAAGGAAAGGAAAGGAAAGGAAAGGAAAGGAAAGGAAAGGAAAGGAAAGGAAAGGAAAGGAAAGGAAAGGAAAGGAAAGGAAAGGAAAGGAAAGGAAAGGAAAGGAAAGGAGAGGAGAGGAGAGGAGAGGAGAGGAGAGGAGAGGAGAGGAGAGGAGAGGAGAGGAGAGGAGAGGAGAGGAGAGGAGAGGAGAGGAGAGGAGAGGAGAGGAGAGGAGAGGAGAGGAGAGGAGAGGAGAGGAGAGGAGAGGAGAGGAGGAGAGGAGAGGAGAGGAGAGGAGAGGAGAGGAGAGGAGAGGAGAAAGGAAAGAAAGGAAAGGAAAGGAAAGGAAAGGAAAGGAAAGGAAAGGAAAGGAAAGGAAAGGAAAGGAAAGGAAAGGAAAGGAAAGGAAAGGAAAGGAAAGGAAAGGAAAGGAAAGGAAAGAGGAAAGGAAAGGAAAGGAAAGGAAAGGAAAGGAAAGGAAAGGAAAGGAAAGGAAAGGAAAGGAAAGGAAAGGAAAGGAAAGGAAAGGAAAGGAAAGGAAAGGAAAGGAAAGGAAAGGCTCTCTGGCTCTTTGGAAACATGAGGCATATATCTAATCCACCTTTATTAGATAATCATATCTAGTATGACTATTCTACAAAATGAATGTTTCCCTTGCTTCTTTAAGTGATCACGTAAGCTTTTACTCTACAGATGTTCTGCTGCATTAGCAAGAAGATCCTTCTGTTATCTGTAAGTACAGTCTGTTTATTTGAGTACAGAGTGGTTTTCAGTCACTTCACTGGAAGCGCTTCATTTGCTTCATTGGAAAGCAAATAGGTCTGAGGATGTCCGAGACAATGTGGAACAGCCTTATAAATTCATATTACCATCTATAAGGAATGATGGGAGCATTATGCTGAAAAGTATAGAAGGCTGAAAACATTGATGCTTCAGAAATACCAATATTTTAAACAGATTTTTGTAACCAGAAGAAAAAGGCCAGCATGAAACACAGCATGGCAAAAACCACTCAGAGTCTTGTCTACAAGCCTGATGAGATTTATGATCCATGGTCCTGGCTGAAGCATTTTGCAATGCTGAAAAAGCAAACACAAGGTAATGGAAAACAATTATGAGTCATTCCTTTGCTTCAGAGGTGATTAATGTGACATGGTCAAGTTAAATCCTCCAAAGAGACATCAGCTGTGTTTTCCACTGATGGGTTTTGTAAGCATGGGTTTGATACTCTTCCACAGGAGATTTTAATTTCCTGGTAAAAGATATGGTTCATGATCAAAACCAAGGTATTCATAAATACTAGCTGCTCAGCTTGTAAGACTGATGGTTTTCTTATCAGCAAATGATAAGAACACAGAACATCTTTAGTTTTATGATACAAGTAACTCTGAAGTACCAAAAGCATGTGGAAGTGAATTGAAATATTCTAATGGACTTTGTTGCAAAGGTCATAATAGCATCTCATCAGACTACTATATTTGCAGTCTGTGTGTACTCACATTTAAAATATGAAAATATTTGTTGCTTTAAGTGAAAGAAGGTGTGGCACTCAGAAATACAGGCAACAAAAAGGATGACCTCAAAAATACAGAGGTCCTTGTAAATGCTGCCAAATAAAACTATATAAAACTCACATCCACACACCTGGATTGTCACTTTGTCACTGTTCTTGCAAGCATTATTGAACCCTGATCTGGCTCCCTGAGCATATTTGCAAACTGGTGTGACTGCAGAGGGCACAAAATTACATTTAATCCCTCAGTAGTTTCCCTTGATATGTGTCACTTAAAGTGCTAATCCAAGATCTCAAGGCTGTCTTCATACAGCTTGTCTCCAATTTCTAATGGGAAACATGTCCTAGGGATGTTTTGTCACTACCCCCAGCACTTCAGTGCTAAAACACCTCCATTCAGATCTTTGATTCCAATTTTGAGTGTGCTAAGTTAGCCCAGCTCTTCTATTGCCTTTCTCAGTTTCAGCAAATCTTTAGTTGGAGCAGCCTCTCCTCTGGACAGGAGCTGAGCCCAGAGGTTCCCTCCAGTGTAACTGAGCCTAGTTTTGTGGCTAGGCTGGAGGGAAATGTTTTGCAGAAATTATTTTAAATTTTGTCTTCTCTTACCTGTCATCGGGATGTCAACTCTCAACTCACATCCCATTTCTGTGCTCAGAAAGGCAGAAGAATGGTTATATGAAACTCCTTTTTGATGTATTGAGTGCAGTTGTATTCTAAGGTCACAAAATCAGGTACTGTCCTACCACTCAAAGCTTGAAGTGAATGTGTTCCTTGGGATATGAATGCCACCCAGTCAAAGTCTGTTCATTCCTTGTTTCCCTCCATTTCCTTAATATCAGACACAGGTGAACTCAGGGCTGTGTACATCCACATACACAGATGTGTCTTTGTTCATCATCCTGCTGCAGAGGGCTATGTCTGTTCTGAATTTGCAGAAGTATTTAGCACTTTTGTGGTCAGTTTGTTCCTAGGGAAATATTGGAAACGCTCAGTGATCTCAGTGTTTACCTGACACTTAATGAGCAGTTCTTTGGATGCAGTCATTTTGGCATTTGGAAATGGATGAGTCATTTAATAATAAATTTTTAAGGGCACTTCAGCAGCTTGTCCCCACCCTTAAGGTCAGCTCTGACTTTATTGTTCTTTTCATCTTTGCCCCCTCCACTTTTCACAGTTCATCTTCTTTTTTTTTTTTCCCCAGACTTCACCCATAGCTACCTATATCCATATTCACCATATAAATATGTGTAATGGTTGCTTGGGTTTCAAAGGGTCAATGCTGCTCCATTCTGTGTGGCAGATGAGCAGTTGGTGGCACTTCAGGAGCTGGATTTAGGGTTTGTTGGCCCTGGAAAGGAGAGAGCTGAACAAGCAGGTGGGGCTCAGCTCCTTCTGGCATCATTCTGTCATGTGGACTGCAGTTCTGTGATTGCTGCTTAAACCCCTGCTAAAAGCTTTTGTTTATCTTGTAGGTAATTCTCCTTTCCAAGTCACCATTTCTCAGATTGCTCTCTGAAACCTTGCTGTTCTTCCCCATGGAGCGCTTCTCATACTAAACTTCTCTCAGTCAAGGCATAATGTTTAGTACATTCTTTATGTCAGGCCTAAGCTCATTGTGTCTTCACCTTGTCTTGTTCTCACATTACTCACTTACAGAGATAGTTTTTATTTTCTATCAGAATTATTTTTCAGGAACACATAGTGTGACAGATCTCTGAGGATTAAATTCCTAGGTAGTCGTCCAAGGTTTCCTGGTTTCCCAGTTCTGTGTTGTAAATAAGGATCAACATGCTAATCAGATTTTTTCTCAGGTCCATGTTAATCTCAGCTCTTGGGCACTGATTTCTTGCTTTGTTAGGAAATTGTGAGGTGGGTGAGTATATCCTCCTTTACTCACCCAACTATTTCTCTTATCTGTTTTTTTGAGCATCGAGATGGCATAACTGGAGTTTTTTCCCATCCTCATTTCTCTTTGTTGTGTTTTTGTTTTGTTCTATGGTGTGGGTTCTTTTTCCTCTGTGTGACTTTTTTTTTTTTTTCCCTGTTTGTTTGTTGGGGGCTCTCTTACTAGCTTTATTCTGAACATTGATCTGATTGTTAGGAAGTTTGCTCTATTTTTTGCAGGATCCCAAGTATCAGATGTTAGACTGTACTTATTCCTCTAGTACTGCTGTGTTACACTGATGGTCCATAAAGGAAGAATAGCTTTAAATGTGCTGCCCACTAAAGATAAAGATAGCTCTTAATTCACCTTTTTCCCAAGAGACATCTTCAGGCTGTGAAAACTTTACAGAGATATAAAGTGATAGGGAGTTTCTCATAAAAGAGAGGCCAAAGGCTGCTTGAACGAAACCAAAGCAACATGGTATTTCAGTCCCAAAGATTTTTGCCTCTTGTTGCAAAGATAAATAAAGTTAAAGGATGAAGCTGACTCTTGAATTTATAGACACACACATGGTTACTCACAACTTGCAGACAAAGCTGTGAATATGGCCTTGTTGATGAAGTTTGAAGATAGCCAGGAAGCATCCCTCTGATGGGATGTCCACGAGGGATAGATTTTATGCTTGAGGAGTGTTTGAAAGTACTTCTGCACTTCTGTCTTTTTTTGAAGGGCAGATAGTTTCTTGTGCTCACTGAGATTGTTTTTATATCTTTTCAAACTGGTATGAATTCATAACCTTGGTCCTTGGGGTCTGTTGATGATTTGAAGCTGGGAGTGGGGTCAGAGTTGTGAGGATAGAGAAATTTTATTTGAGTGGAGTTCGTTGCACCACAAAGTGCTATCAAATTATTTATCAAGTGTCACATATGTGAAGCGAAAAGAACTGTAGTGTTTCAGGGATCTGGCAATATCTAAGAAGGTGACAGAAAGGTAATAAATTGGACAGGGAGCTAAACTTTTACAGAATCCTGTCTACTGCCTCTGTTAAGATCCATTCTAAAGGCATTGCATCAGCTTAAATAGAGGGAGTACTTGCTCACATCACCTGCTAGGTCTAGAAAGTTAAATGGTCAGCAGAGGCAGGAGGCAGATGAAAAATTATTTGCTGCTTTGAATTCCACCAACCTTCATCTGTGGAGTTATCTTGACCCATTGTACAAACCTTAAAAAGTCAGTATGTGACAGTGGTCTGTGTAATAAAAGTGAAAAAGAAGAAGAGGATCTATTCTCTGACAGTAATAAAATCCACATGCCAAGCAGTTTCTATTCTTTGATCCATAAAAGCCAGGTGTTCAAAGTACAGCTTCAGTGTCTGCTTCATTAGCTAAAATGGAGCCTAAATTAAAAGGGGAACAAAGTGTTTGTGTGTTTTGGGTACATCTTTTAATACAGATAATCTGTTCAAGGGAAATCAACCAAGGAAGCTTTTGGAGAGTGGATGTCTGAAAGGAATAGCGCTCACTTCCCAAGACTTCTGTTTTGAAATCATACCCCTCCTTGAATACTGTAAATATAGCTAATTGTGATAAGAAAAATAAATTAGTGTAAGAATTTACATTGTTACAATATGAATAACAAGATTATGACCCTTAGATTCAGTAGAGATCCAGATTTGTTATGTAGAGTCTATTTTTAATAGTGTTTGTTATATCTTTTGAAACCAGTTTTGTCTTCATTAGGGGACCGGGGGTGCTGCCACATAGGATTTCTTGAGGAAGAGATATCCAATGTCAGTTCCAGCAAATGAAATAAAAAGTGGGAACACAGGCAGGTCAAAGCAGTGGTATCAAGAGATACCTGGGCTAGGTGAGGTGCTGAACTAGCCACAGATCAACCCACAGCACAGGATAATATATTTTGGTTCTCAGCAGAGTTGTGTAGACAGAAGCAGAAGAAGGTGAAAGTAGCTCTGAATAGGCCCACAGTGAGCCATGAGGATGTTGCTCATTATTGCCATGTAATAAGAACCTTTTTCTGAAATTGTTTCCTCTGCTGTGTTGATGTAGGGTTCACTTAGTCTTGGCAGTCTGGAAGATGTTGAAACAAGAATATTGTTTTAGCTAAAATAATGGTTTAGGATCACAAATTCTTGAAGACCAGTGGTGACAAATGATTAATTTAAAACTTTGAAAGAATCATTTATATTCTTCTCCCTCTCCTCTACTGGCCTCATTTTCTAGTACTTTGTAAGTAATTTTAAAACAATTTCCATTTTCTTTTCTTATATGACTGGTCGCTCATACAGGATTCTGGATTCTGTGTGGAGCAGTTTTTGTTTGCACTTGATTTTATCTGATTTGTATCTGACTTTTTATACTTTCTTTATCTTTTGGGACAGGATTGTTTGTACAACGACAGAGTAAGGCAGTCCATATTCAGAGCGGGGCCTTTGGGTACTACTCTCCTGTGAACTGAAATAATTCTGGTTTGCACTGAGACTGCTTACTTATTTGTCAGGCTTCCAGGAGGGAAGTGGCAGAAGCAAATGCTCTGACTGCTAAACTTCAGCAGGGTGCAATTCATCAGGATCATGTCATGTTAAGAACTGACACAGAGCTCACTCTTAAGGGGACTCCTATGCCCACTATTTCCAAAACTAGCACTGTCATCATTTCTGTCTGGACCACATGGGTCAAGGAATAACTAAGGTGTGAGTCAGCTGTCCGAAGACTTTGAAGTATATCTCTAGAATGTACTTAGGGAAGAAAACTTTCAGATGTTTCAGACTTCCACTGGCTGTGTTTGTACATGTGCATGCCAGGTTTTGCCCTCACTAGACAGCAGCTTAGAAACCACCTATTTACACCTGTAAGGCGAAAGAGAAATCTGCAGCAGAGGAGACTGAAGTCCCCACCAGGCTTTACTTCCAAGTGCTTGGGTTGATGGAACGTGCTCTTCCTCAGAGGGAATCTGAAAGTTACCTGTTTTATAGACCAGTATGAGGTAAGTCTGCAATATTCAGCAGAGGTGGTGGCTGCAATTGAAGACTCCTTGCTGTGGTGTCTGCTTAGTCACTGTACATTTAACCAGCGATCTGTAGGGTGCTTCCATAACTACTTACACTTGTCTTTAATGGGAGGAGTAACAGCTCTGGTTCTTCTCACTCTTTCCTGTTACCTCTGTGTAAACCTTACATGTGGAAAGAGGCTAAGTGAGAAATACAGGTGAAAAAGTGCAGGAGTTCTTCCAAAAGGGTGTTTTTCCCCTCTCAATCTATTTTTTTTTTGAAAACTCTTTTTTTCCTGGAGAGGGGCTGATGTGCATTGTCAGTAAAATTGCACCTCTCAGCATTGAACAGGAACATGGAGGAGGCTCATCTGTCATGTCCCTCAAACATCACAGTGAAAAGACGATGTACAGTTGCCTTGGCCATCAAAGGGAAGGGATGCTTTTCATGCTGTGTAACTCATGGGCAGTTGACAAGGTTAAAAACATGGCTTCAAATCTGCCAAGTTAGATTACAGATTCGATACTCGCTTTTAACTTTTAATCCAGAGTTTTCAGGGAACTTTCTTCAGTAACTTTCCTGTGAACATCCTTCAGACTCACAGTCTGGCAGCTTGAGTGAGACACTACTCTGTCACTTGAGGTCATGAGAACATTAGGCAGAGCAATAGAGTATATATGTATATATAAGTCCATATTTACTCTTTTGGGATGTTTGCTTTCTGTTCTATAAGCATTCTTTTGATCAGCTGCATTTTCTTGTAAAATATAAAGATCATAAAGCTAACTGATATTCAGATTCTTTGCTGAAATGAGATTACCCAGGTTGTTTCAGAATTTCCAGAAATTAGACGGATTCCATTTGTTTCTTCTCAGAACAGATGGTGGAGTAGAATTTGAATCACTGACGTGATAGTGGGAGAGAAGTTATAGTGAGGAAGAAAAAGGGAATTTAAGTGAACTTTTTCACACTTCCCTTTTTTTTTTTTTTGGCTGATTCCCAGCTTTTGTTTTTATATGAAGATTTTAATAGAACCAGCTTTCAGATTTGTCTCCATTATTCAGAGAACTATAAAATCAGATTGATACAATCTAGAATATTCAGTACTTTTACTAGATACTAAATGGATACTCATAAAGAGTTAGACTTTCACCTCATGACTTGAGTTCAGATCTATTTTAGTGGGCTGTTTCCCTCTTCATTCCCTGAAGTGACAAAGCTAAAATCAGAATTAATTCTCCCACTCTTTAAAATGAGATGGATGTATGAATATAGCATGGAGTCTGAAGAAAGCACATCACTGAAAAACTGAAACCCTGGATGAGGACTCAGTCTATGATTCTAGATAATCCCTTTAAATTATTTCTGTGGAGATATTTTTTTTATTTATGCTTCTGTATTGTTGCAGACCAGGCTAACCCAAGGAAGCAGCTGGCACAGGGCAGTCACAGAGATGGAGGACTGCACTCTGGATATCAGCAGAAAAGGCAAAACTGAACCCTAACCTGCTCTCTGTTGGGTTTGGTTTCTTTTTATCAGTGGCTCTTGTAGATGGCACAGATGATCCTGAGAGAATACATGAATTATTGTGCCTTGAGCCTCTGTGCCTGCAACTCTCTGACTGACACCAGCAAAAACCCAGAAGTGCCTTGCTGCAGATTAGATGAATGAGAGATTTTCCCACTCCCCACACCACAAACCAGTAAAGTGAGGGTTTTATTGTTCACTTCTATCATTTCTGCTGCATTGAATTGCTCCTCTTAATGTGCCATGCACAGAGCTGCAGAGGGCTGAGAGCTCACGTGCCTTGTGCAGGAGGCTACAGGATCCTGCCTTTCACAGGCTTCCCTCAAACACCCCACTGTGGGTGGGCTCTGCAGGCTGACCAGACCTTCACTGCATCTTTATTGTTTCCTTACTTTTTTGTCCATGTCTCAGTCTGCTCTCTCTGCTATTATGTGCCCAACCTCAGTGCCCCAGGCTCCTGCTGAATGTCACCTCACCCCTGCATGGGTCTCTAAGAAGCTGGCTGGGATACTTGTGGCACTTGGTACAAGAGTTTGTTGAGAGTTTGACCCTGTTGGAATTTTTATCTTTCTTCACTCGATCTGTCTTGACTTGTGTCTGTGCTTTAAACTCTGCTTCTGGGTCCCTTAAGTGCTGCTCAGGTTGTTAATTAAACTTGTCAAACTGTTGTGTGGAGTAAGAGGTCTACACATGGTTAAAAAAAATAAAGAAGCCTCTAGGAACAGATTCAGCAAAGTACTTACAGAAAGTACCTAAATGGAGAGATGTGAATAACCCTACAGATTCAGTGGGATTATGGATGCAATTAAAATTATACCTGTGATAAAATACCTGTCTGCACTGAAGTCCAGTAAGGAATTTCTCAGAGATTCACCTGGCTTTCTGCAGCCCAAAGCCCTGGGTTGTTTCCAGGTGCTCGTCTGCAGCCCCAGTGTGGTGTGAATGCTAATGGCCATGCTGTGCCATTGGCCTCCCCAGCGGCCAGATTTCATTTCAGAAACCACAGATCTAGGCTGGGAAGCAGGCAGAGGTGAGAGCACAGCTTTGCACGTGTCTCTTTTTCTGGTGAATGAGCAGCACTGCCAGAGTCACTCTGTGACCTGTGATGCACTGGCAGATGCATCCTCAGGGCTTCAGATCTGAGTTAGCCATGCTCATCCCTTGCCACACTTCCCAGTGATTTTCTGGCAGGGAAGAAAAGTGAGTTAGATTGATAAACTTTTAGGCAGCATTCACTGTAGCTTCAGTAAACACGATTGTGGGCAGTTTTATCTCTGTCCTATCCAGTACATGAAATAGCCTGAAGAAAGAAGGGCCAAAATGTGTAATTGTAAGAGGAAAACATAGTAACACAAAAAAGGGCAGAATGCAGAAAGGATTATAATGGGAACATAAAAATAAAGGTGTCACATTTCATCACTGTGGGGGTAAAAAGGTGGAATTATTTAGTTTAACCCATTGCATGCTGGTCACATGATTTTTCACCTCTCAGATGGTCCAATTTGCTTTTCATCCTCTTTCCAAGCCCTTCCAATGACAAAACATCCATTACAATGCTGTTGTCACATTGCCCTGTTAACTATAAAGTTAAACATTCTGACTGTGTTACTGAAATGCTTCAGCATACCACTGCCACCTAAAATACCCATGGTGCATTAAAATGTAGGTGTTTATGGGTTACTGTAAAGGTCTCTGCACATATAGGCCTTAACAGCTCCCTGTTGATTCCCTAATTTAGTTATCAGAAACCACTGTCTCCTGCTCCCCTGTCTCTGGTCTCTCTGACTCCACACAGCCTTTAACAGCTACTAACTTTTAAATGCTCCCCCTGCCCCTCCAGGTCCAGGCGACTCTCCACTAAAAGAGACAGAGCATACAATTGGAAGCTTTCTGCAAGAGATGAAATAATACCCCCAGCTCCCTTAGGTTTCATTTCCACTTAACAAAAAAAGCAGCCCAAAGACACTGGAGTCAGCAGGGATCTTGCTGTGAGCACTGGTGGCATTTTAGGTGCCTGTGGTTGGACTGCTAATGGCAATCCCAGATGGTAATTTAGGAGACTCAGGGTTCGGCTTTTCCCCTGAACAACTCAGTACTTCTGAGTATCCTGTCTGCTCCTCTGTTCAGAGCTGTGAATCATCTCTGAGGAGACTGATCTGAGACCCCCATTTCACAGGCATTTCCTCCACATCTAAGGCGAGGACTTAGTCCTACTTGATATTTTTTAAATCAATATTTCATTAAGCAATGCTTTTATGGCATTTCAGTATTCATCTATAGTAATTAATATAAGCCTTTTATCTGTGTAAATCAAAACACTTTGGGAAATTTGAAGTGCATAAAAACTCAGTATTAAAGATGAAGAAATATGAATCATGCAGAGGGATTATGTACTTTGCCCAATTGCCCAGCCAATTAATGGATTAATTCTTAATCCAGTTCCATATCCATAGGGCCACGCTGCCAGATTTTATCTCCTAAATGTAAAATATTCTACATCTGAAAAAAACTAATCAAGTTAATGACACAGTCACTTTGCAATTCAAGTAATACTCTATTTTTAATGAACTTAATGAAAAAAAGTGTTTGATTAGGGTGTTTTTCTGAAATGTCTGTATTTCAACCCAGTGTAAGATTTTCAGTTAATGACTTGTTTAACACTCAACTGTTTGGCAACACATTTAATTTTCCTTATTTTAGTGTTTCACTTTGGTTGTCTGCACATGCAGCTGGGAGAGAAGTCTGTGTCACAGAGGAGCCTTATTTCTAAGGTGCTTCATCACCAAAACTTAGATGAAGAATACAAGTGGAAAGCGGTGTTTACGCAAACTTTATGTTCTCTGATTTCCCTGCAGCTAGCAGCTTTCCATTTCATAGCAGGAAAACAGCTAAACCAGAGGGACTTCATCTACACAAATGCATTTTGTGAGATAATTATTCGACTGACTTTACAGAGCTTAAAAACTCTTAGGCTTCATGGTCTCTGAAGACTGAATTCATTATATCTTAAACAAGACAAGATCCTCCTTTGGGAATTTTCTGTCTGTCTGTTTTTCTTGTATATATAGTGTATCTGCTTAGGAATGAGGCAAGGAGAATAGATCAGCTCAAATCTGTTGATACTTTTGACATTTTATTTTTTTCTTCATAAAAAAATAAAAAGGAAAAAGTTGCTTGTTATTAGACACATGACCTACTTCTCCTTATGGAGGGCGACACATGCTTCTCTCCTCAGCTGAGACACAAGGCCCTATTCTTAGCTCCACTTTCATTTACGTTGTGCCTTGAGGCAAGATGCACAGGATATAACAGCTCTGCAGTTATGACTGGTTTAATGCAAAATTAGAGCTATCTCTAACATTACAGGCAATTTTAAGGGTATATGAAAGGATGTTAGAAACCTGTTACAGAAACTCTATCCAAGGATATGTAACCCTGACAAACAAGAAATGAACATTAAGAATATTTGGAAATATTTGGGTGCAGTCACTCAGATGGGTTTAGAACCAGCCTGCTCTTTCATCCTCCTGGCAGCTGAGAATCGGGAAATGTCTGCAGTAAAGGGTCAGC
Organism: Cyanistes caeruleus; assembly: GCF_971803275.1. Taxonomy (NCBI): domain Eukaryota; kingdom Metazoa; phylum Chordata; class Aves; order Passeriformes; family Paridae; genus Cyanistes; species Cyanistes caeruleus. The sequence continues at coordinate 22,344,964 of NC_141732.1, forward strand.
TCCCCAGTGGAGGGAGCCTACTCAGTTTCACTGACGTTGATTTGCACAAATTGACAAACCAGACAGATTTGACAAATTGACAGACTCAGAGCATTCACCTGTGATGAATGCACTCAGCCTCCTCAACCAAACTAGCAGCAGTCTGGTACAAACTCCAAAGAAGGTAAATACCTGGGCCATAGGCAAGACAAAATCTCCCCAGGGAAGCCACAAAGGGGCTTGAGTGACCCAGAGAGCATTGATGCACATGGACTTGGAACACCAAGCATGCAGTTAATGCAAGGAGAGAGGGTGGTTTTTCCAAGACTCATAAGTGTGGGTAAAAGGAATCTCATGCTTACTTTTCTGGCTGTATGCACTTGAACTGAGCCAACAGCTTTGTCCCATAAATATGACAGCCTAATTGAGCTCTCCCTCTCGGCAGCGTGGCTGCATAAGTAGGATCTCCACTGGAGCTGGGAAGTCTCTACAAGTTTGAGATTCTTTACCTGAGATCAAGATATGCTTCCTAACCCAAGGCAGAGAGATTCCTTCTTTGCAACAGATCCTCGGTAAGTGGCTGATTAGCATGTTAATTAATACTAATGAAATCATGTAATTGATTCCTTTACAAACAAATTGATTTCTTTGGTACAAACAGTTGTCCAAGTCTGAGACTAAGATTGGTCCTAGGTGCAGCTGGGTTTCATCATGAGTTTAGAAAGCAAGAGGGTTCACTCTGAGCCTTGTGACTCAAGGGGAGAGCCTCCCATACCCTGTTGTATCTTTGGTCTCTGTCACTCTAAATGGGTTTTAACTTGATTTGCCTTTGTATGTTTCATCCATGTGGTAGGTAATAGACTAAATCTTGTCACTGAACTTTGCTAATGCCCATTTTTATAAAGACATATTAAACCCATTTTTACTGATATCTTTGATGATGATTCCTTGAGTGACCCTGAAAAATTCATTTGTGACATCACCACATATTATTTCTCCACTGTTGCTTTAGCGCTTATTACCCTTTTCTTTGAGATCTGCACCTTACTATCCCCCCTGTACATGGATGAAGGGAAAGCAGACTAAAAGCCATCTGTGGAATATGGCTTTTGTTATCCCAAAAAAACCCCAAATAAGTTCACAAACATTACAGAGTATTTGGTTCTTGGTAAAAGAGTCAATCTTCCCAATAAAAATTCAACCCACAAGGTGCTGAGCAGAAGAAATGGTATGGAGACAGTCCTTATTCAAATCCTGAAAGGTAGGTGTCAGCTTGGCTGTTCGTGACTTTGCAGTCCATCCTAAAATATCCAAACCAGGGGTTTGCTTCTGCAGAAACTTAGCTAGTTACTGGTCATGTTTGGGAAATGGGAAGTAACATCCAGGGTTCTTTGATCTGGGATATGCTCATCTCCCTGCCTGTGGTGAGGCCAGGCTGCACTGTGGAGGTGCAATCTGTTCCACCTAACACCACAGTGAACATCTGTCAGCTTTGGAAACTGGTATTTCTTCCTAGCCCAAAATGGGTGGCAACATCCCTCTCCCTGCTCATGAACTTCTTGAAGCTTCCCTCGAAGCCCCCGAGCAGAGGAGCAGCTCCTCCAGGTGCCCTGAGGGGGCCTCACCCCATTTTGAGGGGAAGACAAGAAGTGACAGGAAAATATTTGTTTCTCTTTCACCACCTGTCCAAGTATGCTGGGGAGGGTATGGATGGACTGGCCTCACTCCCCTCAGTCACAGCTGCTGCAGAGTTTGGCACAAGGCTGAGAGCAGGGGCCATGGCTTGAAATGCTGACTGGTTCAGCACTGGTACCAGCAGCAGCTGTCCTGGTTGCTAGTTTTGGGATTTAGAAATAATTTCCCCCAGGTGAGGAATCTGGCAAAAAAGGGTTTTAGGCCTTCAAATGATGGGCATCTGCATTTTGAGTGTTGGGTGTGTAAAGAGTTGAAGGAGACATGATCTGTGACCACGTATATCAGAGGGCTGATTAAGCCAGTTACTGCAGTGGCATATGTCTCCATGAGGAAAGGCTCTGGCTTCCAATCAGTATCCCTGGCTGTTACTGAGAGTGAAGATAAAGCATTGATTTCATCACCACAACAAAGTTTTCAGCAGTTAGAGCTATTGGCATGTCTTGCAGCTGGTGCTGCAGCAAAACTGCCAGAGATCTGAACATTTCCCTCCTCTGGGTAACAATGATAGATAAATATGTAATTTCATAATTGACCAGATGGGGATTTAAATGCTCACTGGTCTTTGTTCACCATGTTTCCTTGCACAGCACAAAATGTGTCATCTGTTGTCTGCTTGCTCTTTCCCTTGTTATACCTGAAGACCTGTCTGTGCTATACAAATACCCTGCACTAAAAAGGAGCAAACAGAACCAATACCATTTCTGCTGCCAGGGCATATACACAGAGCCTGTGGGCCAAGTTGGTGCCTTGACATGGCTGTGTAATGACAAAGACACCACCAGACCTTCCTTCCCCTGGACTTCATTCCTTCATCTCTTACTGAAGGCACTTATGAAAACCTATCTGCTGTGGTGTTTTGTATTCACTAAGCTACTCTCCCCTTCTGTGTTAGCTCAGTGCCAAGACTGCTGAATGGTGTTGGAGGAACCACTCCACTAGAAATACATTGTTAGGGATATTCTCTGTCAGATGAGATAAACTAAAAGACCCCTTAGTAGTAGTGTAAGTGCAAAGTTGAGGATGTCAGGTGAGCTGGTATTGATGTACCTCACAGTTCGTTTTTTTTTTTTTAGATTGGTTGTTCCAGAGTCTCTTTTGATTGCTAAAAATAGCCATGCTGCTTCAAAAATGCAGTCTTGAGGAAGTAATTTTATAAAGCATTAGAGTGGCTCTGCTCTGAAAAATAACCCAGGAGAAGGTGTGGTGTGGGGGTCTGTATTGATTGTTTTTCATACCTGGTTGGGATCTGTACTTGAAGCCATGTCTTCTGGCATCATTCTGCTCTGTCCCCGGTAAAGGAAATGTGAAAGCTGATGAAATAGAGAAAACCATTTTCTCTTTGTCTTGCTCCCAATGTTGTCAGTTTTATGCAACTAGAAAGCAGAAGGTAGTAAAAATCTATTTCAGTCACCTGAAATCAGCAGAGGTGACAATTCACAGAGTAAGCAGGTTGGTTATGTGAGAAGGTTTTTTTTTGCATTTGCAGCAGTTTCAACGTGGAATTTCACCATAATTTCTCACTCATGGGAACACATGACAATTTTCTGCCCCAGGAGTAACAGCTGTCCAGACACAGGGAGGTAACTGCCAAGGACCTGACTGCTGGGCTCTGGTGGTTATTAGGTAAGGAATCTTTACTGCTTGCTTACTCTCCCAAACTGGAGCTCAGTCCCCAGACTTGGCTGGCCAGACGCTGTCTCTGGTAGGAGCATTCCCTGAAAGCTGTAAATGAGATGCCAGCAGAATGGTGCAACATCTTCCCCATCTTGACCCATCCCTGCATGTCCCTGATCTGTAAGAAGACACTCCATCTTCCTTGCATGTTTTGTCTCAAATATGAATTAGCCTGCGTGATGGAACTCCTCAGTGTTCAAAGAAGGAAACTCCAAGATAGTCTTTATGAATTTGGGGCAGCAAGAAAGAGTGGAAGGGGCCAGTCTTGGGTAAGAGAAGTGGTAATTAGCCTGAATCAGAAGCTGAAACAAAAGACTGCAACACATTTAACTGCAACCTCTGTTTTTCAGTGGTTACCCAGCCTCGAAAACACTCATGATCAACAAACAAGAGGTGGAGATGTGACACCAGTGCTGGGTTCACACTTTGTCCTCTGACCCACCAACACCCAATTCAGTCCTCAGGGACCAGACCCCAGCCTGTGATGCCTCAAGTTTTTCTTGTCTGCTTTGGCATACAGCTTTATATTAAGGGTTACTAGGATCTTTTCACAGAGTGGTGAAGACAAAACAATCCTATTCCAGCTGGGGACTCAAGGACAATCTCTTCAAACTTCAGGCCCAAAGCATAAACCATGTAAAAAAAGGAGGGTGGGCAAGCAAGCAAGGAGGATGAAACTTCATGATTTGAGGTTATTAATTGGACAGTTGACTTCTGTTTGCAAATGGACCAAAACAAAACAAAAAAAAGTGAGATCTTGTGATCAAGATTTCTTTGGCTTCCATGTTGGAGCCATCTGGGCAGAGCCATGACTGTGGCACTGGTAACTGCCAGGGAGTGGCCTTTGAAGGCCTCTCAATAAATATTCACTTTATTCCTCTTAACTCTGCCTAGCCCACATCACCTGGGCCTCAGCAATGTGGGCTCCCTCCCCTCTCCCACTCACAGCTCAGGTGTCATTTCCCCTGCTCACACCCATTCTGCAATAGTGGTGATCACTGGGATCACTGGTGTATCATTGTTTCCATAGAGCCATGGGATGCTCCAGGAAAAAAGAAATCATAGGCTGGTGCCCTGGGAAAAATTTCCAAATTAGACTTCAAAGCTGGAATTGGGTAGGGCTGTTGGCAATGACAACTAGGAAAAAAAATAAAAGGTGTTCTGTTGCCCTATGTGTATAGCTCAAAATTGGATAGTAATTATATTTGTCCAGGTTATTTTACTATTCCTCCTCAGGAGAAAAAATTAAAATTCCTTAAAAATAGGTTTTGTGTGCTAATCTGGCACCATGGCTTTCCTGAAAAGAGTCAGTTAGGTCCAATTTATTTTCAGCAATGAATTGTAAAATGGTTGTGAAGTTTTTTCCCCCTGATAGCCAAGCAAAGTGGTCAAAAAATAAGTCAGTCCTTAGAATTAGTTATTGGAATTAGTCTTGATATTACATTTTATTAGGCCTAATTAAATATTCACATTAGGTCATTCTTAATTGTAATTTTTCATTATTTAAAATGTTAAGGTTTAGTAAGTAATTTTTTTATTAACTATTCTATCAAATGCTTCTGTCAAAACTTAATTGTAATTTTGCTGGCAGTTCATTCAAGGCATCTTTATAGTGCTGAATATTACATCTGAATTGACCAGTCGTTATATTTGTTCTTATCATTCTTCATAGAATCATGGTATGGTTGGAAGGGACCTTATAGATCACTATAGTTCCAACCCCTGTGCCATGGACAGGAACAGCTGACACTAGACCAGGCAGCTGAAAACCAAATCCAGCCTGGCCTTGAACACTTCTAGGGATGAGGCATCCACAACTTCTCTGACCTGAACCCTAACCCTTACCACCCTCACAGTAAAGAATTGCTTCCCAGTATCTAACCTAAACTTCCCTTCTTTCAACCTGTACCCATTCCTCCTCCTCCTGTCACTGCAGTTCCTGATGAAGAGTCCCTCTCCAGCTTCTCTGCAGGCCCCTTCAGCTCCTGCAGGGCTGCCATGAGGTCTCCACACAACCTTCCCTTCTCCAGGCTGACCAGCCCCGACTGCCTCAGCCTGCCTTTGTGGGGGATGTGCTGCAGTCCCTTTCTCCACTTCATGTCCCTCCCCTGGACTTGCTCCAACACTTCCACGTCACTCTGGTGTTGGGGACACCAGAGCAGGACACAGCACTGCAGTGGGGTCTCAGCAGAGCAGAGCAGAGCAGAGCAGAGCAGAGCAGAGCAGAGCAGAGCAGAGCAGAGCAGAGCAGAGGGGCAGAATCCCCTCCCTCACCAGCTGCCCACGCTGCTTTTGGTGCTGCCCAGGACACATTTGGTTTTTTGGGCTTTCTGCGCTGTCCCCCAGGCCCTCATCCTCCAGCAACCCCAAGCCCTTGTCTGTGGGGCTGCTCTCAATTAGTCCTCCACCCAGCCTGTAGGTGTGCCTGGGATTGCCAGATGCTATTATAGCTTGATAATGAGCCTGGTGAGAAAGCCTGGCAAATATGAGGTAAACAGGTCATGTACATATTGTCAAGACTGAAGCTGAGAAATAGCTAATTAGACTTTTTCTCCTTTGCTAAAAATTGCTGTAAATTTGTTGCCTTATCCTGGACAATAGTTGGTACTCTTCTTAAAAAAATGCTAGCTGAACTCAGTATGGGATGACTTCCTGAAGAAATAGAGTGTCAGGTGTGTTTGAGAGGAGAACTTACAAAACTTGAAGCATTCTTCAGCTTGATAAAAAAGTGAAAGGCTGCACAATTTCCAGTACTATATTGACCATGCTCAGCTGCTGCTTCATTTTTAAATACCCATATTCAATGTGGTTTTCAAGCAGAAACAAACCTTTGCATGAGTGACATCTCATTGGATGAGCAGCCAAATTAAGTTCAGAGTTCTCAGACCAAAAACAATTAATTTTTGAAGGAAGCTGAGGAAAATGTGCCACTTATTGCCATTGAGCATCTTGACATCTTGAGTGTTCAGATTTCAAGCCGACTATCCACTCAGCAAGAGATATATTTGCTTAAAATTAAACATGCCAAGAATCAGACTTCAGGGGGAACAAGGCGAGTTTGTTTCCACACTGGAAATCTCTATGTCTGCATCAGTGAATTTTGGATCCCTATTTTTGCGACTTAAATTAATTGCTAACCATGCTAAAATAGAGCAATTAGGGCCTGAAAGCTCTGATGCAGTGGTTCTTGGTGAGGGAACTGGGGAGTGGGACAGGGGAGGGAAGGGTAACTAGCAGCAAACCAGCCTTTATCAGGGGTGGAAAAATAACTGGAATGCAAGAGAGCTTGGGAAAATGAGGTCTGGTCTTTCAGTGAACAGGCTGTTGGGCTCAGATACAAAAGTTTACTGTGTGAAAACCTGGGATTATGCAGTGGGATGAGGGAGACCAGCCTTGCCCCAGCACGTCTCTCGCAGCTGTGATGGAGAGTTGTTGCTCGAGAGGTATCTGCCAGGATGGTATCTGTCATGTCTGTGTTTACAACGGGATTAGAAACACCCATTTTAAAGGGTCTGCAAATCAACTGGAAAAATTGGCTCAGATCAGCAGCCTGGCTTACAAAGCTATGGTCTTAAAGCAATTGTAAAAAAACACAGATCATCTGCTTTTCAAAACGCAGCAGGAGAGAAAACAAATGGGCCTGTTTTTTGTTTGTATTTTTTTTTTTTTTATTTTCCCTAGTTGTGGTTGCATAACACAGGATATTTTTTATATTTTAAACTAAACCATTGGTTGTTGTTAACTAAAATTTGAGATGTGTGAGAAAGAAGTGTGAATGTATTTAGTAAAAAATAAACTGATTGATACTACAGTGTAAGCTTTTATAAATGCAGAGCTATATTTTGATGTTGTAGCCAGATTGCAATATAGTATCAAGGTCAACATAATTTGAAAACATCCAAATAGATTTGGAGCAGGAATTGGTGGGTGAAGCAGTATTCCCAGTGTATTTGGAAGATCATGCTATATTTAATGATGGTCCCTCTGGCCTTAAAATGCACATTTTCTGAAGTTTGCCTTGGCTTGCAGAGAGCCCCAGCGGGCTGGCTGGGTCTCTGTCAGGGCCGTGTCAGGCAGAGCAGCTCCCCTGTGCCCTGCTGCCAGCCCCATGCTGAATGCACCGTGTGTGCACCAGGAGCAGCCAGCCCCTGCAGCCCCCACCCTCCCCTGGGCACAGGGCTGGTCCTGTCAGCACCCCTGGGGGACAGGGGCTGGAGGGACCCTGAGCCTGGCGAGGCCAGTGCTGGGCCAGGCTGGGGCTGCAGCTGAACTGGTGCCCTCTGCATTGGCCATGACGTGTCAGCCCAGCATCCCTGGGCCACCAAAGGGGCGGCTGTGCCCCTCCAGATGTCCGTATCACAAGCATTATCTTTCCCTGAGCGTGCTCTGGGCTGGGCAGTGAGGTGGGATCAGCATGGAGTGCTGCCCAGCTGGCATTACAACTCCTGCTGCAACTGCACCTGGGGCAAACCCCCCTGTGAATACGCACCTGTTTCCCCAGCACAATAGATATCTGTAACTGGGTTGTTTGTGAGTAATCTCTTTGTTTGTTTAAATTCTCTGTGTGAATTTAAGAGTGAGACTTCAGGTGGGCTCTGGTGGGATGTCTGAATTCAAACAGGGTCTCATGACTCAAAGGGCTGAGTGCCTGCAGATGGATTTACTTGCGAGCAGTCTCCTAGCAGTGTAGCAGATCACTCAGCTCTTCGGTTTGGTTTGCTTGCCTTTGGCAGAGTGGAGGTCCAGGAGGCTGCAGCTTGTGGTGTAGCAAGAGTAAGAAAGTCTCAGAGGGCCACTCATCTGAGAACTCAGCGTGGCTTGTGCCATTACCAACAGCAGTGAAATCTGGGACCTTGAAACAAAGCCAGCTGTTTCTCCCCATTGTTGGCTGAGGCCTGTTTGTACAGGGAGAAGAATGGCAGCATCAAATGAGCAGGATTATTGAGGAAAAGAGCATAGCAACAGCACAGCCTTGTCACTTAGTAACAAGGTAGAATTATGATGAAGAAGGAGGGAACATATATAAATAAAATATTCAGGAATATACATATTCATTAAAATGATACCCAGAAAACAGAAAGAAGAAGGGCAATAGCCAAGCATCTAAAAATGTTCTTTAATGAAAAAGAATTTTAAATATCTGTCTCTGCTGCTCGGAGCGCTGTGATGATATTACCTTCCCACACGACACTATGCTATTTCAGGTTCCCCTGGTTTCCTCCCCCCATCTCCTCACCTCAAGTACATGAGAAGTCTGACAGATGAGCTTGAAAGTGTTGCTTTTTGTTCCCAGACATGTGTTGCTGGTTTATTATCCTTACCGTGTCTATGTGAGTAATGTCCTTTATGTCTCGCCATGCCCAGTGCTGATGAGTACACAGTGATATATTTCAGATCTGAACAGCATCCCAATTAATTTGTCTGCTACAAAAGGCAAATCTTCTGTGGGACCAAGAGTATGTTCCTCATTGTTTTGATTGCTTTCCTTACCTCCTGGATTAGGTGAAGAGCAGAAGATGAAAAAAACAATACTAGTTACCAAATAAAACTCTTTCCGTACTTTTCACACTTCTACACTTAAATGTATTTATGTCATCTTTAATTCAGGAAAAATAAAAAAAAAAGGCAACAAAGAAAAACCAAACCCAAAATCAAAGCCTCAATAATCTGAAATTCAAACCAGTTTTACAGAAGAAATAATGAGAGCTTGGAAGCTGTTGCAAAACATGATTTTGTGTTATTAGATGTTGTACTTCTACCTTGAATATTTAATCAAATGCCCAACTCTGTTCCCATATAAAGTAAAAGATTAATCATTTCCCTTATAAATCATTCTCCTCATCTCCCTTTCATTTGCACTGAATGTGCTGTCTTGTCTCTCAGCACTGTAGAAGCTGCTACCCCTTATTGCCAACTTCACTTTTTCTAAGGGCTTCAGTGGGGATTGTAAGTAAATGTTAAACAGTCACCTTTATTGCTTATTTTATGTATGGTAAACTGATTGCAGGGCTTTTGTCTTCAATCCACTCCTTTTAATAAATATTTTACTTTCCACTACTGAAACACTAGTTATGAATTTTCATGAGCAACTTCACATGAGTCTTCTTAACAGCTCTCCACATGAACAGGGGCTTCAAAAGCACTGTGCTGGCCAGGCAAGGGTCATCTTGTATTTGGTTTCTCTCTCTCCAGTCAAGTACTTTCAGGGATTCAATGGAACATTTAACACAAAGAAAGGTGTTATTCCAGGCTTCATTCATCTCTGTTGATAACAAATGTTTGACATGACTGGAGGCTACACAGTGTGCTTGTGTAGCAGTTAGTTTTGGTAGATCCCTAAGATAAAAATTGCTCCTGTTTGGGAAATACTCAAAAGGATTCACATTTATATTTGGATGTGTACCAAGATCACATTTGGTGTTTTCTGTCTGAAATTTTCATAGTAAACTTAGCAGCATGTATTTGAAGTATAGATGCATTTAAAGTTTATCTGATGAATAAATATTAATGTGATCAGTTTGTCTGTGCAGCACCTGTCCATGGTTCTTAGAGATGATGAGGAGCTACTGGGGCCAATAAATGACCTCTGTGTGAAATGATCCACTGGCAGACAGCAATGGCATCGTCAAAAAGCTGAACAAATTCCTTGCGTGCATTGGCATTCACTGTGATGGAGACACCCTGAATGGGGAGGGAGTCTGAGGAACCACCTCAAATGGAGGTGTTGGGAAAAGGCTTGTTAGGACAAATTGATAAACTAAACATTAACAAATTCTCAGCACCAGATGGTGTTTACACAGGAGTCCTGAAAAAACACACACCACAAATAAGAATTTTCTGAATTGCTAACTATGTGTAATCTGGCACTACCATCAGCTCTGTGTTTAGAGGGATGCAAGTGGGAACATGATGCCAGGTTTTGAACAGGAGTGTTTCAGAAGTGATCCTGGGAAGTAATGGTCAGTCAAAGATTTCATTTGCAGTGGTCAGATCTAATTGAAGTTTTGGGAAGAAACAGGGGTGTGGAGAGGAAGGTCAGGCTTGAAAGCCACAAGAACTCTTGGAAGGATACCATGAGTGTACATATTGTGCTTGTTCAGGCTATGTAGCTTTCAGCAGAGCCTTAGGGAAGCAAGAATGGCTCATAACAAATGACACTTACTGTGGAACAGGAGAAGTTACTTATGGGCTAAACCACAGAAAAGGGAGGGTTGGATGAAACAGGCACCTGCTCCATCAGGAGGAGGTCCTACAGACACAAGACCTGGGTCTGCTGTTCAGCATCTTCCTAAGAGGCCTGAAGAAGGTGGTACAAGAAAATAGTGACAAGGTTTACAACTGATGAAATAATATTCAGGGTAACCAAAACTAGTCTTGACTCTGGAAAACTGCTGAAATAGTTCACTGCATTAAAACAAAATTCTGTGTTAGGATTTCAGGGTGATTACTTATATAAAATCATGATCTTTTAGCTCAGGAAAAAGTGAAAGACAGCTTGAGTCATTGTGGAATGCTTGCTAAAAGCATCCAAGCACTGCTCAGTGGGCACACTGGCCATTGGATTTGGAGTGGAGGCAGAGAAACGCCTTTTCCTGTGGTGCAGAATTGCACTTCTCCTTCCCTGTACTGGGGATGCCAGAGTACCAGTGGGGTGTGAGGGGTGAGTAATCTGAAGGAAGAAGGCTGTGGGGAGCAAGATAAACTGGACAGCATGGCTACACCTTCTGGCACAGCCATGTTCCAGACTAGCAGCAGCACAGAAGCAGGGCAGAGGCACCTGCCCTGTTTCACATAGCCCCTCTGAAACTCTCGCTGCAAACTTTGGATGGCTCTGTTTTTTTGGGCTGAATGGGATTTTGGTTTGGCATTTCTCAAGGCAATCCCAAGTTACCAGGCTTTCAAGGGTTAGAGATGATTTATTACACCCAGGAGAATAAAAGCAAGTTGGTGATGGGCAGCAGGATTCTCAGTTTACGGCTGGGCAGTTAGAGTTGAGACACACCTAACCAGATGCTAGTCAGAGGGGTTTTTTTGCCCTGACTTGTTTTATGTGCTTGTATTTGAACCTTGATTAGGTATACTCAAAGTTGTCCTGTCTTACCTTGATCCCTTCCCTGTCTGAAAAGAGCATTGTTTTGGTTTTTTTCCCTTGGAGAAGTAGGACTTGGGTCTCTGCTGTCCTAGAATTGCCCACCAGAAAAAAAAATAAAGACCAAAATGAGCAATGAATGTAGCAGTTTTTCCCAATTATTCTGTATATGATTTATAGCTTTATTTTCAAGACACAAAGAATGCTGTTAATATGAATATATTGGATGGAACCCTTATTGTTTTTATCGTGGTGACTTTCTCTTTTTATCATGTGGGAGAGCAGTGGGTTTGCATCTATTTGACATTTGAAATGTTCTGCCTTTGGCTGCTCTGCAGCTCTGTGCAGCATGATCCAGACTAAGAAAAGCCCATTTCAGTTCTTAGGACAGGTGCAAGATTAAGCATCAAGCGTCTCGCTTCTTAAATTGTTTGTGATTGTTGTTTCCTCCACAAATGTCTGCATAGCTAGCAATTAACTGCATCCAGAGATCAAAAGCTAAATTGTGTCAGACAGAAATTGCTACATCAGGGCTTAGTGCTACTTGTACTGTACTTTAACAATCAGGCACTTCCACTGATCTTTCTTTGCTTGAAGGAGAAACAGGCAGGCTGGGCTTGCTCTGCAGCCAGGGAGAACAGAGAGGGGAAAAAAAGGACTACATGAGGGCAGAAGCACAGGTTTTATGGTTCTGAGATTGTAACACCACAGAAAAATGTTGCTGTCTCCTCTGTCAGGCCAGAAGAGTGAGAGGGCTCCTCACTGGACTTCCAGACCCGAGTGCCACAGATGCCTCCCGTGTGACAGTGCAGGGGGAAGCCCCTCACCGGCTCCCCTCTGGCATGGCATGGAGCCTGGGGCTGGCCATCTCCTTGCAAGACAGGAGGTGACAGCTCCATCCACCCAGCTGGGGGAAGATGAGACCCAGCAGGAATAAAAGGCCTTAGTGTGGCCCCCCTCACCCTGCAGGCAACGTGGATTCAGGGAAGCAGAGGGCTCGGTGTCTTGGTGACTTTTTTCCTGTGATTTGTAGAGAAGCTCCTGATGCCTTCACCCTTAATTGCCTTAATTAGTCCATTATCCTCCTCTAGGGGAATTTTCCACAGAAAGAGAAGATGTCAGTCCTTGAAATGTTTGACTGGTAGACCAAAAGCTCCACTGCCACCTTTTTTTTTTTTTTAATTTTTGCTATATTGTAAGTTGAGCTATATTGACAATTTCGCATCTAATCCTATTGCTCTAATTCAGTCATTTCCCTGTGCATTAGGATAAGAATGATTTGCATAACAGCCTTCAGTCTTCTGTTTAGCAACAAAATATTCTGATTTTTGCTTGAGTTAAGTGGGATCAAACTGTGAACAGGCTGGAGAGTGATCCCAGGGGACCTGTGCTGATTCTGGCACTGCTGAGGGAGATGTGGCTGCTCCGTTTTCCTGCAGGCTGCCTTGCAGGGAGCTGGGGCCTGCTGGCAAATGTCCCTTCTTGGAAAATTGGAAAAAAGAATAGGAAAATGTCTTTCTTGCCCCAGTCACGGGTGGTTAGATTCCATTTGCCTGTATTTATCACTTTCTGCACCACTGATAAGAATTGTTTTACAAAGTCTGCTTTTATGTGCTGTTTTCCTTCCACAGAGCAGAAAAGGTTTGTAAGTGAGTTGTAAACCTTCCACTGGACTGGCAGGACTGATAGTTTTTTGCTTTCAAGGAGTCATTTCCCAAAGAGATATCTGCATCATATTTTCCTGGTGAGACCTGGAAGCGTTCATTCCCTGTTTGAAGACTGGAGGGCTTGGCATGGTCAGAGTCACTGTAGGTGCCCCCCATAGCCTGTTACTGAGCTGTGGATGCCCCTTCCCCATTGCCCAAACAATTCTGCTCCCACATGTTAAAGCACAGCCCTCACCCCACATTCCCTGTACAGAGCTTTGTCATTCTGAGATGTCATTCTTCCAGTTCACCCAAATATTCAGCTTCTTCTCCTAGGCATTTTTGTTGTGTTTAGCAGCTAGGTTTTATACATGGGCTGCTCTGTAGAAATTTTACATTCATTTTCTGTGGCTGGCAGATAACATTTTCCCAACTGATTAAGTATCCAGACTTACAAAGGTAGAGCTGCCGTATGTGACTGTAGGCACCTGAAAAGTTGTAACCCCCTGTGGCAGATCATTAACTTCAGATCAATAGGAGAATCACTTTTTTCCCTACCTTTTTTGTAATACCTTTTTTTTTTCCCCCAGTGTCCAGATGCTTCTCAGGGAGGTGTTTTTAGAGAGAGCTGTCATTCCTGTAGCAAAAAATTGCATTATCAAAGAACTTCTGCTGGTACTATGAAAATGCTGAAATGAAATGCAAATCTAGACATTAAAGATAACTTCCTTAATAACTGAGGTAGATTTCTTCAAGCTTTCCCCATTTGAATTGTACTTCTTTTCCTAGGAAAGAATATGTAGATAAAGGAATATTTCTACAGACAGCCCGTTTTTACAGCCCTCCCTTAACTTTGGTGCATAAACTCCTCGGGAGGCCTGTGGGATCATACCATTTGCAGATGTCCAGGTTGTGTGATATTCTCTGTTGTATTTTAACGTAAATCTTTTTATTAGGATGCGGTCTATCTATCTAATTAAAATTACCACTCTGTGAGGGGAAAAATGGTGGATGTTTTAATTTTCCAGAGGCTGTTGATAGCCTGGGGTTTTCTTGCTGGAAGAATGTATATTTTCTTCTCTGTCCTGATAAATTTTATGCAAATACACCTTCTGAAGCTAGGCAAAGTCCATTTTCCTTTGTGAAGATAATGCTGGGGTGTCCCTGTCTGCATGTCATCTCTTCCAGAATTCCCTAGCTCTCCCCAGGCTGTGAGGTGGAGGCACCAGGGTGGCTGAGCATCCTGGAGGAGGCAAGTTGGCTCAGGGGCTCAGAGACTGCCCAGTCCTGGCGTGGTGTAGGGGGTTCGGATCTTCACCCCACTGCTGGCTGCCTCAGTGCTGCCGAATGAAGGGAGGAACAGAGAAAGTGGTAGGTCTCCTATGAACCATTGGGTCTTTAGAGTGAGTTTTGCAGCATTTAATACCTCTGTCTCTCATTTATTACCTCTGGTGCTTTCAGAACAAGGAACTTCATGCTTGGACAGTGGGGAGACCACATTTGCAGCAGATTTGGGTCACTATGGCGCTGATCCTATTCATTGCACAGCCACCCCCAGTGGCATGTGCTAACATATCTCACCATCCTGGCTGGGAAGCAGCCAGGTCTCCACCGTGTCCCAGGCTCAGGCCTCTCTCTGCATTATGCAAATTAATTCCTCTTAATGGATCATGTTGATTTTGTTCTGCACTAGAACCACTCAGGAAGACAAAGTGGTCCCCGGTCCACAAAGGGTTAATATTTTCATTCTCAGGCCCTTTATTGTTATTTTATTTAGTCAATACCATAAAGCCCTCCAAATCCCTGGCAGTCTTTACCACAGAGATAACCACACAATGAACCTATCTGCACATCACAAAAAGCCGACAGTAAATTTACAAGTACTCCATGGGATATGGGGCCTCGTTGCTGATAACCAGCTTTGGCATTGAATGGGAGCTGTACACTTATGTCTGCTTTGTTGTGTTATGTTTTTCCCTGCAGATAGCAGCTCATTGTGGGAAAAGGCAAGGACTGCTTCTGGAGAATACTCAGCGCCCTTGAAAACACATCTGTGCTCTGTCTCATCTCTCCTGCCCAGTTTAGTCAGCACTGGTGTTTGTTCCTCTTTCTCTTTTTGTGCCTCCTCTCTCTTGTCTCTGCTAATAATTTCATGAATTCTCTCTATCTTATGGGCCAGAGATAATTTATATTAAAACTGGCTGATTTGCACAAATTGTGAGATGTTTTTCCATGGTACTCTGGTTTTAATCTGTGTTGATGTTAAGATCCTCTTCTGTGCTGAATGCTTGCTGGGGTGTGAAGCATCTGCTTAGCTGTTATGTAAAGAAATAAATTTATTAGATAGTTAGTGTAATCACATAATCTTGACAGACACCAGTGGTTGCAGTCACTGTTCCATATTTTATGAAGTGGGAGGATATATATAAGTAGGCAGGCAGCAAAGCAAAAGTAGGCACATATCTGCTGCTGAAGGACACCTTTCCAGGATTATGTTTCCAAAGTCGGTTTTCTGGAAAAAAACATAAGGTCATTAGCTCTCTGTGAGTGCAACAACTGAGGCAGGGGTGGGGTGGAATGACCTCCCTGTGTCCAGTGTTTCCCAGATGGAGTGGCACAAGGCAGTGTTGCAGGTGATGCAGGACAGGGGCAGGGACAGGGCTGGTTGGCTGGAGGAAAGTTACAATGACCCTCAACCATCTTAGCTGGTGGGAAGTGCTGATGTCCACGTAGGAGGTGGGAATGGCTTGGGGCCAGGAATCATTCCACAGCAGGGACAAATCTGGATAGAGGGGTGTGGGTGGTCAGGAGGAGTTTTGGAGCTTCCTTGTTGAGGTGCTCAGTAGTGAGAGGCTCCTTCAGGCACAGTTGGTGACCAACAGGCCATGTCAATTTGTTACTGCCCTTGAATGGAAAGGAACTGTTTCAAGCCCTTGTGCTGCTCAACCTGCAGCAGAGCTGATTTCAAATGTACACAATTCTTAGCAAGGTGTGTGCAGGAACGGGCAGGGACAGGGATGAATATGTCTGGAGAGATCCCTGCACATGCATTATTGGCAGGACTCCCTCTGCCTGCACTACCCAGCATTGATGAGCAGTGGGGCCTATTGGGAATCAATTCCACTGGAACAAATCCCAGAGATTCCAAGCTAATTGTGCACAATTCCCCCCAGAGGAGGAATTTCCTGGAATCTTTTCAGCGCAGGGAAGTGATGGAGGCCACAGGCTTGCTTTGTTTCCCTCATTCAAGCCAGAGGCTGTCACCCACAGATCTCTGGGTTCACTTTGCCCACAAATGGGTCCACAAATCTGGTCCAGCAATTGGAATAGTCCGCATCTGTGGGAGATGTGCAGGCTAGAAATCTCACTAAGAATTTTAGTCATGCAAAACTGTCACCTTTGATTTTCAGAAAGCTGCTACCCCCTTACCATCTGCTCCTGGTACCACTTCCCTCCCTGGTGACACCCAACAAAATAATAATATGGATTTTTGCATGTGAGCTGGAGATGATCAATAGCAATACTTCCCACAGCAGTGGCATGGCACGTGAAGCACAGTCTGTAACATTATAGGAGGCTCAAGAGAGACAGAAGCAATGCCCTGCACTTTCTGGTTGCCCAACTTGTCCTCCCAGTGCTCCAGCGACCAGAAATTCTTGCTTGTGTGCTTATGATCTGTTTCCCTGATGTAAAATGAAAATGGGAAAGGCTGAGCAACCTGCCTTCCCTGAAGAAAGTTGGTTGCTTATGGTGGACAGGCTGGAAAGTAGTTTTCTTTCCATTTCTTCTATTGCTTAATGACCTCTGTTACGCTGTCAAGACCTGCAGTGATTTGCCATCCCAGTGCCAGTCAAGCCAGCTAAATCTGTTGTCTGCTTTATTATACATATCCAGGGTGTTGTGCAGCCACAAAGGATGCAGGTAATTTGTATAAAGAAAGTATGAGCGACTTCCTTGGGCCAGTTCCTTTATTTAAATACTTCTGCATCACCTCAACTCCCAGTATGCATTGCCAACATCTCTGAGATTTCTGGAAGGGATAGCATCAGCATTGAAAAATTAGAGAGAAAATCAAATGTGTCTATGTAAATTATTCAGGGATTAACAGAGTGTTTCATGCAGTGTGAGTGAGCTCTGAAAGTGTGCATATGTGAGCCTACCAACACAGTAATATCATATCATATCATATCATATCATATCATATCATATCATATCATATCTCATATCATATCATATCATATCATATCATATCATATCTTAATAATACTGTATATAATATATTATTTATAATGTATAATGTAAATATATAATGCACAATGTATATATAATATATTATTTATAATATATATAATAATACAGGAGTAAAGGTGTACAGAGCTTTTGGAGGAGTTGCTCCTCTTTTCCTTAAGGTGTCAGTATTGAAGATGAGAAGGCAAAAATATTTATAATTTCTTTTTTACTTTGCTGGTGGTATAAAACAAGACAATCCACCACCCCATGATACCTTTTCTGTGCTCCCTTGTCACAGCAGAGGAATGAAACTGGAATACCTCAAATAGATGTATGAAATAGTCCCTCTCATGTCACATGTTAGTCAGACATGGAATCAAGTTCTTTCCTCTTGCACCATATTAATCTCTTTCTGAATTTGGAATTAATTGTAACACGATGACAGAACTCTAGAGGTTTCTGAAAAATAAATCAAACATATTGTCAGTTTGTTCTGAATTTTCCACATGTGTATAGTGCATGTTGAAGCAAAAAGCCTCTAAGTACGTTGTAATCTGGCATCAGACATTTCTCAAATTAGCATTTTCTGTAGCATCATGTATGAATTAGAATTCTGTAGATACTTATTTTTATACTAAGCTGGTTATGTGATACATTAGGTGTATGCTATTATGCCCGTTAGCATGGATTTATTTTCAGCAAGTAAAATGTATGCAGTTTAAAGGATTTTTCTAGCTGGTGATGTTCAGCTTGGTATGCATGGATGGATGCACATTCTTCAGTGAAGGTGTCTTTTCATTTAAATGTGTTACCCTTTGGATAGGTCTTAATTTGCTTCACTCTGTTTACAGGGTGTAAATACATCTCTAAGTAATTCTTTTGCCAATCAAATCGTGTTTGCAGTACAAAACCTCATAATGAAGTAATGCCAGTTTCAGGAAATTTTCGTTAAAATTAGCACTGTAATTTCTAACATATCTTAATATTTTTGTGATTTTTAGGTGTCACACTTCATGCCATTTTTATCCACACTCTCACTTCTACCCTCCCAGTGACATGTGCTATTGTTCTAGAGAATGTTGCAAACACATCACAGAAGGATCTGTACTCTCAGTTCACCTGCCACATGCTGAGTAATAACATCAAAACAGACTAATCTTGTGGAAGTAAACTGACTTTCTGTTTAGAGCAATATTTACAGAGATGTGAGAACTGCAGCCAGCTCTCTCACTGTGTGTGTGAAGGATGATCATTTTGCTGCCTCTAGTTCCTCCCCTCCAGCAATTTTGACTCTGTCCTCCAAGTTTTATGCAGTGAAGCTGCAAGAAAGGGGATTTGCAGCCCTTTGAGCCTTGTGCATGTTAGTGCTGTGTTGCAGAGAAAGCTGCTGTGGGACCGTAAGCCCACACAGTCAAGTGGCTGACAGCCACTGTGGCTGGCTACGAGCCAACACTGGGCTGTATGTGTATATCCCACATGGATACTGAAGTTTGAGTGCATCAGTGGACATATGGAGTAGTTTCAAATTTTAGGTGCAAGTGGGGAGGGGCACCGCATTTAGAGAGATGAATCATTTAGGAGGTCAGGATGTGCCCTCTTCTTTAACTAAATGAGTAGCTGATTAATTCACCAAGTCCACAAGACAGTGCTTGGCCTTGCAAAACCTTGTTTTGCTGAAAAAATATTTGTTTTGATTAGAGCATGGCAGGACTACCTCAGGAACGCATCACAGGGAGGAGGAAAAGAGGCACAGTTGTATCAAAGGCAAGGTTAGACTTGCTTGGAAGAGATTGACTGTGGGGGTTTCTGTATTTTACCAAGCTTGGGTGCTCTCCAGGCAGCTCTGGAGAAAGGCCAGAAGGGAGGGAGAAACACCGAGACCTTACATATTTTTACTAGCTGAATCTTAAGCATGATTTTCCTTTGTGTCTTTACCTATGTCTTCAAAAGGATAAAATATCCCATCTATTCTGAAGACTGTGATTAAATGTTTGTCTATTCATACAGTTTGATTTAAGGATGGTGAGAAAGTAATTGGACAGCGAGCTCTCTTCCAGGAAGATGCTGCCAAATCCATACTGTGATGCAGCAGCAAGTGTCCATCTCCCCTCTCTGTGGTGTTTCCTTGCTCCCCTTCACATTATCAGCTTTCAGGAGGGAGGAACGTGTCTCCCCAAGTATGGTACCTAGGAAGGCTTTGGCAGCTCCCTGTGTGTGTGAGAGCATGCATACCCTGTCATGGCATTGCTTGACCACAGGAACTCTCCCCAGGGCAGAAACAGTGAGTTTCCTGGCTTGGCAGCCTCAGAAAAACCAAGCCTGGCAGGAATCTCTGCTTGCGTCTGGATGTTATGCCTGCGCCTTGTACCAATCCCTGCACAGGAGACCCTTGCTGCAGGAATGTCTGCCCTCTAATTTGGCTGTCCCAGGGGATGTGTGTGGGCCCACACAAGGCTCCAGTCACAATATGAGCAGCTGATGAGTAGATTTTGTTTATCACAAGGTATAGGTCAAAACTGCACTGGCTTTGGCAGAGCAGTGCTCATAGTTTGATCTGAGGAATAGATCTGTACCATTTTCATTTCAGAAGAATCTCTCAGTGCATATGTTAATTGCCAGTGCACCTAGCAGTTGTCATTGGCATGCTAAAATCATGATCTGCAGTGGAGTGTATGAAATGATAGTCATAAAAATAAGTGATGGACCCAGGGTACAAGGGAAGACCCTGTGGAGTAAGCGGGAGAGGATCCCTGCAGCACTCAGCCTTTAGGAGTCACTGCCCAGAGCTGATGGAATGCTGGGAAATGGCACCTAGAGACTGTGCATCGACTCTGGGATATTCATAGGTGGCTGTGAGGATGGGCAGGCTTTATTGGGGAAGTATCTTGCTTGATTGGGGAAGAATCAGAGACAGAGGAAGAGGGCTCAAGGATGATTGAGAAGGAGCAAGTCCAGGAAAATAGGGGATAAGGGATAAAAGGGGACAGATGTATGTGAACAGGAATGGCAAGTGTACTTTGCACGGTGATTGACTCTTCTGCATGCATGTGCATGTGTGTGCTTTCAGTGCCAGCTGTGGGGGTCAGCCCATGGTCAAGAGGTCCCCTGCCCAGCTAGGATCCTGGCACCTGGGAAGGACTCACGGTGTGCAGTTTTCCTTGGGGACTTGTGGTCTGTGTGTGGTTGTCTCTGTGTGTTTGTGCATGAGAAACTCTGAATAGGAGCTGGAGTAGGGCAAGGGCTTGTAAGGCAGCTGATGTTGGAGATCCAGGACCAGCTACAGCAGAGACTGCCTAAGGCCACTTACTGGAGGGAGAGGAGAACCACAACCAGGCCAAATGCTTCCCATTTGGATAAGCACTGGTGTGTTAGGAATAGAAGTTCAGTGGATCTGGGGACACAGAGCAGCAGCAGCAGCCTCACATCTGTCAAACCACCCCTTCAGCAGCTTCGAGCACTGGGATTATTCAGTAATTCACTGGTTACCTGAATAGTGGAGCAGAGATCATGCTTATCAGTGCTGCTGCAAGGAGGTTGAAAGTCTGGATTAACATTCCACATAATGTTGACAGTAGAGATATGGACTGAAAAAAAATAGTATGTAACTCAATTGGGGTGAATCTAAGGTGGGTGAAAATATATATTTAAATAGAAATAGACATTTCTAGGTACTAGCAGTACCTAGACACAGCATTAAGTGACAGCCCACCTGCCTACATGATGGGGCTGTAAGATGGCAAGGAGACACAATACACGTTTTCTGCTTTACACAGACAAAAAGTTCCTGAAACTACTGGGTCCAATTTTGGACACTGCATCTCAAAAAGAGGGTATCTTACTTGATTAAAGCCAAGAAGTTCAGTAGACTAGAAAACATGAAAAAAATCTGGACAAACTGCTTCTTTATCCAGAGAAGAAAATTCCAGCTGGAGATAGAAAGACCTTGAGTCCAAAACAAGTTGTGGTAAAGGGGCTGTTTGCACTTGATGTCCTTGGACAGGCAAGAAATGCTTGACTGGTGCCAAGAGAGATGTGGAGATCCTTGAGCAGGTCCAGCAGAGAGCTTCTATGTTGGTCAAAGTTCTAGAGTATATCTCTCACCAAAAAAGGCTGAGAGAGCTGAGCCTGTTCAGGCTCAAGGTGTGAAAACTGAGAGCAGACCTTATTAGTGTCCCTGAACATCTACAGGGAGGTTGCCATGAGGATGGACCAGGCTCTGCTTGATGGTGCCCAGCATCAGGACAAGAGGCAAGGGGCAGAAACTGATGCAGAGGAAGTTCCACCTGAATATGAGGAAGAATTTAATGTGCAAGTGACCACACACTGGAACAGGTTGCCCAGAAAGGCTGTGGAGTCTCCCTCACTGGAGATATTCAGGAGCCATCTGGACACAATCCAGTGCCGTGTGCTCTGGGATGACCCAGCCTGAGCAGGGAGGTTGGACCAGATGTCCCACAGTGGTCCCTTCCAACCTGACCCATTCTGTGATTCTGTAAATTGTACAGGGAATGGGAGAACCAGAGAACCACAGAGGAGGACAGGTGAGGCTGTGGGGCCAGCTGCCAGTTCACAGGGCTGGTGGGGTCTCCAGTGCCCCAGCGTTGGAGTTATCAGGCAGGCATCTGCCAGAGGTGGCCCTGGCACACAGCACCCCTCACAACCTAAAGTCCTCTGTGGATACCTTGAGGAGGTCACATCCCCCAGCCTGTGCATGCCATTGCTGGGGACACAGGCCAGGGTTTCCTGTCTTCACCATCAGAAATGTACAGACCACAGAGAGATTAGTCAGGAAAGCACCAGGCCTCCCAGGCTCTGGGCTCACTGTCAGCTGAAAGTCAAGCTTTTCTCTAAAACTCTGCCGACCTGATGCTTTGTGGGAAACAAAGGGCTATTGAAAGCTGCTTCTAGCAAGAGATGAATGCAGAAAAGTGTGTGTTGCCTCCAGGCTTAGTATATAGGTCAGGTAAAAAGTACAGCATTACTAACCCTTTGTAAATAAGTAATTAGGGCACTTGATGTAATTGAGCAGCATAATGAATAGCACCAATAGAAATGAATTGCAAAATGTTCCTGTTCTTCAGAGAAATGCATAGGTATGCAAAAAGCATTTGCTGTAATGTTACTGTGTTTGTGAGTGAGAGTGGTTATCAGAAAGACAGAATGAAATCTTAGGTTTTTCCAGTGTCCTGCGGGGGCAGATTTGGTTCCAGCAATGCACTTTACAGTATTTTGTTACCAGAACTATCAAAGGTAGGTGAAATATATACCTTCTAGACTCAGGTCCAAGAGTCTCAGTGGGTGTAGGCTGATGGAGCACTGCTGAAGGCAGCAGAGGTGTGCCAAATTATGCTGTCTGAATTAGCTAATGCACACTTGGGGCAGCACATCCTGCTGGGCCCTGCCAACCTCTGCGAGCTCAGCAGATTTTGTCATCAGCTGGAAAAGACGGCAGCAGGTTTTGGCTATGTCCTGGCTCCAGCTCCCCCTCCACCACCCCCCTGCCCTTCAGTTTTTTCCTGGCTCTGCCCCCTGGCCCTATAGTGTAGGGTAGCATCTCCCTTGACTCAAAAGCTGTTGTTATGAGTCAGTCTGTTAAAAGGGTCTTGAAGTGACTGGGTATCACAAGGAGAGAAACCCTTTAATTATCTAATGTTAGGCTATTGAAAGCTGTTGCTGGGTGTCAGAGGGTTAGATATATCTGAACTTCTGTAAGCTGAATTGTGAAGATACGGTTTCTGGCATATAAAAAATGCTTATGGAAGTTTCATAAACGTAACTCCTGAATTACTATGAGACTGGAATATTCATGAAGTATAACCCTAAGGGAAGCAGAGTATCTGGATATTTAGCCACCCCACCTTCATCTTTAATTAAAACCCACCTTTTTTTCTATTAATATTTCCCCTCCTGTTCTTGCTGAAGGTCTAATTCAGCTGCTCTTCAACTGTACAGCACACTGTTCATGCTTAGCTATGGCCAGTTCTGCATAAGGATGAATGGGGAGTATGGTCCCAAGAGGGTCCTGGTGGAAAAGCAGAAGATGGTCCTTCTACCTGTAGACAGGTCTGGTGCTACCTCTCAAGCCTGGGCCCAGCCTTTTGCACCCGTGTGACACGCTCACCAAGCCCACATATACTCCAGAGCCCAAGACGTTGGTCCTGACAAGGACTGAGGACACCCCAGGAGAGCTGGCAGTACAGTATGTTTGGGATTGTATTTTATGTGATAATCTTTAATATAGTCTCCTAGGGTGACTTATATATTTCTAATTTATTTTATGTATAATCTTCTGTGTAAACTACAATTACAGATTTCCGTACTGCCCAACAATGCAGTAGTAAAGCACGACAGTAAATAATATCTGAGTGTGCGAGAATACGTGTTTTCAGTTCAGATTTGAAAAGAGATGGGGAGTCAATCAGGCATGTAAATGTATTTAATCTTCATAAAGGAACTTGTGCTCCAGAAGGATTTTACCAGTTACTAGGGTTTCTCCTTTTGACTACAGAGGATCAAAACTGCCTGGAGTCCTGGGCTGCAGCCAGGTTGCAAGCAGTCAACCCACAACACAATCACCCAGAAGAGACTCCAGTGCAGAGCAGGATATAAAAAAGGTCCAGTGTAGTGCAGAAAACCCTCCCCTCCTGAGTCTCTCCTTCCTCCAAGGTGCAGTCTCATTCCTGGGAGTGGTCTGCAAGAGAACATTGCTCACCCTGGCCTCTTTGCTCTGGTTTCTAACAGCTTATCAGGTGACTGACTGCAGCAGCTCAAGTTGCAAAGACAGGGGAACACTCAAGCCAGTGTTAGGAGTAGCTGTGCATGCACATAAATCATGCACATGAGTCCTGAACCATATATGGAACTGCAAAAGACCAAAGAAAGTAATCCCTAAAATTCAAATAATGACTATTCTATTTTTAAAAAATATCTAGGTTACCTAAGGCTTATTTGAATTGATCTTAAAAGACAAAATCATATGGTGAATCATAAAATTAAGCCTGCTAAATGGAACAGCATTTGGCTGTTTAGAAACTGTTTTATAAAACAAAAGGGTGGCTAATTCCCCTCTGATACATAATATCTCAATTTAACAAAGAGCTAATTCAAGATATTTGTGAATAAAAGTAGGGTTGTTTCATGGAAGTCTTCAAAGGAATTAGTACTTCTTTCTTTCTTGAACTTTTAGCTGAATGTGGGCTGAATTATTTCAGGACTAGGTTAACCATTGTTTAAAATGTGCCTTTTTAAAGCTCTCCATCCCCTAGGTTTTTGCTGTCATATCTTTCTGCTTTTAAGTAAATGAGAAGTCTTTGAATTACCCTCTTGTTGTGTGGTTTGTTTATGTGCTTTTATAGGTTAAAACCTTCTGCATTCACATTTAACTGTGCAGGAAAGGTATTATTTTCCCTGAAATAAGCTTAGACAAATGCTTTCTGTTCTCCCAAGCCTGGAGTCCCTCAGGTGTTTTACACTTTAAATAATGCCTCCAAATGGAGGAAAAATGCTTTGTAACTTCCTAGCCAGCAGGGTAGGGGAGATTTAGTCGGGTGGGATTTAGGCATAGTAGTTTTCTATGTTCTTGGGTTCCCAAGGACAGGAGAGGATGGTGTCCTGGCACTTTGTGGGAGCCACTGCTGATGCCACATGGCTTTGGGCAGTGCCACCATTGTGTGTTTAGGCATCCTCTTCCTGGCCACCTTCTGTTTTGTTTTTTCTCTTTACACTAAGAGTTTTTTCTCCTTACGTACACTAAGCCACCCCAAAAGACAGGTGATGAGCCTTCTAATGAGCCCAGCTGCTTTGCAGCCCCCTGACTTCTGCCATCCCTGCAATGCTCTTGGTGAGCAGCCATACAAAGTGTTTCTTTCCTGCAAGGAGAACACGGGCTCCAGGCCTGTCTGGGCAGGTGGCAAAACACACACAGCAAAATGCATTCAGACCCTCTGGGGACGAGAGGTCTGGTTACGAGAACCACGTAAACCCACAGATTTTCTTATCAGTCTGGCCACAGCTGCCTGTGCCTGCTCTTTTCCTCCCCCCAGCCTGTGGGATGGGGATGGGGGGAATGTGAGGTGGGTGGT
The DNA here is from genome assembly GCF_971803275.1 of Cyanistes caeruleus. Classification (NCBI taxonomy): domain Eukaryota; kingdom Metazoa; phylum Chordata; class Aves; order Passeriformes; family Paridae; genus Cyanistes; species Cyanistes caeruleus. The sequence continues at coordinate 22,370,358 of NC_141732.1, forward strand.
GGGGGCAGCCCAGGGATGTGCCCATTAACAACAGGGCTGCTGTGAGGAGGGCCTTGTCTTTCCAGTGATTTAGCTCACGCAGAGTGATTTGATGCAGAGAACTGTGCCTCACCTACCTCATGCTTTATTAGGCTCTTTCCCAGCTGGGCTGTGCATGGTTAAACAGACTTTGAACCCTATTACGTGACCTTGCGGGTCCTTGCCTGTCAATTGAATTGCTTCCCACACACTGCTCTCCCCATTTACAGCTAGCACCAGACTTTGCCCTCTCTATAAAGTATCATGTGAGTGTGACCCGCTGCCATTGTAAGTGGAGCTTGGCTGTTACCAGCTCTCCCTACCCATACTCCTCCTTTATTGAGAGAGCATTCAAAACCACATGTGTTCACAACTTGTTTTTTGTGTGTTCCTTCCCCAAAACAGCCTAAAACCGAAACCTTTGATTTTTCTTCTCAACTATATAAAGATATAAAAAGAGATTATTGTTTGAAAATTAATCCTAATGTGATTAATTTGCCTTGCACGAGTGTACAGCACTCTGTTTAAATTCAACGCTGTCTCTGCAGGCTGACTGAGGCAAAAAGCCTTATGTCCCTCATATCTGTCCCCGAAATAATCAGGTTACAGGTATTTGCTCCCAATGTGCAAAGGCCTGGAAAGAAATAAAGGAACCAGCTAGGAGACTGCTAGGGCCCCATCCTCCATTTCACTGTGGCATTCCCTAGAGTTCATGAGCTAGGAATCACCATGATTTGTATGCTTTGCATTTCTTAAGGGCTGAGGTTTGTGTTACAAGGTCCTTCATGCCCTACTGCAATTTACATGTTAAGTAATAATAGGATAATTATTTGGTGTTGCGTAGTCTTCATAGTACATGTGTTGAGGTTTAACCCCAGCCAGCAGCCAAGCCCCACACAACTGCTCATTCACGCCCCCAGCAGCAGGATCAGGAAGAGAATCAGAAGGCTAAAAGCTTAGAAAACTTGTGGGTTGGCATAAAACCAGTTTAACAGGGAAAGCAAAAGCTGCTCACAAAACCAAAGCAAAAAAAGAAATAAATTGACTGCCTCCCGAAGGGCAGGGTAGTGTTCAGCCATCTCCAGGAGAGCAGTGCTCCATCACAGTAACAGTGACACGGGAAGACAAATGCCATCACTTCAAATGTTCTCCCCCTTCCTCCTTCTACCCCCCTTCTTTATGTACTGAGCGTGGTGTCACATAATCTGCAATATCTCTTTTTTGGGTCACCTGCCCCAGTTGTGTCTCCTCCCAGCACCCCCAACATTCTCGCCAGGGTGGGAGTACAAAAGCAGAACAGGCCTTGGCTCTGTAAGCCCTGCTCAGCAAGAACAAAAACATCTCTGTGTTATCAACCCTGTGTTCAGCACAAATCCAAAACATGGGCCCGCACCAGCCACTTGTGAAGAAAATTACCCCAGCCACAACGAGCACTGAACACAATCATTCAAAAAGACCTAAGCAAACAAAGTCCTTTAATGTGAGAAAATGATATCAAAGTTTATATCAATTGTACTGTTTTCTGTGAGTCTGGAAAAGGAATCAAAGTATATTTTAGATATTTTTGGGTTTTACCTCTGAAAAGTAAAAGGAACAAGGCCCACAGTCAAGTTCATAGATTTTTTTTTTTCAGATTTACAAGATGTTAATGGTAAGTGAAAATACTGTTGATTTGAGAACAAGTTGGAATGTTCATTCTGTTCTGATAACTGTTTTGAGATGCACAACAAATGCCCTAAGAAAGCAATTTTTCATAAGGAAAATTCTTGTTGATAGATCCGCAGTATTTATTCTTTTGACCGTTATCACTCTTTGTACTCATGCATGTTGCAAGATAAAGTCAAGAGCACTTTTGCCTACTGTTCTGACACATATCGTTGCTTTTCACCCCACAAAATGTTTGGTGTGTCATAAGGGCACATCTGTCCCACTCTGGGATCCTCTTGGCATGGCTTACTGTGGAGGAAACAATTTTTCTGTGCGATGAAAACAGAGCAAACTGGTGTTTGCATTAGTGTGCCATTAATACCTTGTTTTCTTGTGATGAAAAAAGTTCAAGGTTGACCTGTTAATCAGTGCTGTCAAAAATGCCTTTTAAAGGATGATATTTTTTCCTTTTTATCTTTTTTTTTTTTTTTTTTCCCAGCTGCATGTTTTGGGAAGAGGGAACATGAATAAAATGATTCCTTTGGGTCTGAAATGACCTTGTACACTCCCAGCCCTACTGGCACTGCTGCCACAGCTGAGGACTGGACCTGCAGCTTTCTGATTTTTGAAGAGCCCTCCTGTCCAAAGAGGAAGGCTGAGTCTCTGCCTTGTTTTACATGAGCTGACACAATTAGTCTGTGTGATTGAAGAAGCTCCAACATGTCCTTTTTGTCCTTTTAATGACAAAGGTAATTGTGACTTGCAAATGAAGAATTGCTTTACAAGTTGCTGAAAACTACCACTGTATTTTTTAAAAAAACCAACTTGATTGCACAAATTTCATTAAAAGTTAGTTTCCTGTTCGCTGCCACCACTGCAAAGACCCAGCTTGGGGGCAAGACTGGGGGCAGGGAAAGCAGGTGCTGCTTTTGACTTGGCTGCTAACAGAATAGCATTAAACTAAATCACTTACCTCTGTTTTGCCTTCAACCTCCTTGGATTTCTGACCTTGATGGGTGCAGCTTTGATATAAGCTACAGCACCTCAGCAGAGCCCTGCACATTTTAATTCTTGATCATTAAGTGATCTCAGCATGGCCCCTGCTAAATCACAGACTATTAAGTTGTCTGGTGGCCTCCCTGCTCATGCTTCAGATGAAAGAAGGTGCTAGGGAGGCTGAGCCACCTCACACCCCAACAGCCAAATAGCATGCAGCCCAGGCTTTGCTTGGTACAGAGATGTTGGGACACTGCTTGACATCCCTGGTAGCTGGATTGCTTCCTTCAACAAGGTCAAAACCCACCCCGCTTCATCTTCTGCATGCACTGATCATGACCATCATCTCTGTGCATTTCTGTAGAGACATGGCTCTTACTGTGTCCCTTCAAGATGAGGTCCAGACTGAGCCCATTTGTCATGTGGGAGCCAATCTTTCCCTGCATCCCACCTGAATTACCTGGATAGGGTGGTAGGTCCCTGCAAACCCTAAAAAATCACTGGAATGTGGCATTCAGCTCAGTACATTTGGCAGCCACAAGCCTGTCCTGCTCACCGTTCAGTGCTGGGTGACCAGCATCTTCAGGCATCTTGTTGAAAATTTTACATAATCTTTTGGAATATTGATTGAAATCATATTAAATAAGGTTGGCCCAAGACTCAGTCCTGTGAGAACCCTGCTGGATCTAGCCTCATTATTAAGCTTGCTTTAGTACCTACCAAAGATCCAGTTTGCAATTTATCTTCATGCACAATTAATGCAAAATTGTTTTGGAACCAAAACATCCGTGGCTAGAATTTACTGGTGTTTGAAAATCACTGAATGGAAGAATGGGCTGGGTTGGAAGGCCCTTAAAGGTGGGAGCCATAGCATAAACCACATAAACCACAACTTGGTCTCAAGGCAAGACTCCTTTCCATACTCTTAAGGTTTTCAGAAAGACACGTGAATAGAAATATAGCAAGTGGTTGTATAGGGTCTGCTAAAAGTCACAATAGCCTGAACTGGCAGCCTGCAGTGTGTGAGCAGTGCAGGAAGAGCACTATGAACCCTCCTTGTCTCTCCTATACTTACAGCATAATTAGGATCACATAAATGCCACTGCTGTTAACAACCATGGTGATGACTGTTGTATCAGAAAAATCCCCCTGCCGTCTGCCTCCCAGGTGTTTGCACTTACATTAAACCATTAAAACCATTAAAATGGTCTGCAGCAAGTGCCAGGGGTGTCAGAGCTGGGTGATGAAATTGAATTAGTTTGAATAACTGAATAAGTTTTAGATCTTGGACTGACAGCTTGTTTATACAGATCTTAAATGCCCAGCAGCAGCAGCAGCAGCAGCATAATTTGCATTACCCAGGCACCGCTGTTCAGAGTGGCAGGGCAGGGCTGCACACGGCTGGTGTTAACCTTGTTGCCTCCAGGAACCCTGTCTTGCAGGGAGAGACACAGACTCAAATGGAGTTATTGCAAATAGTCAATTTTCTTTTCTTTTCTTTTCTTTTCTTTTCTTTTCTTTTCTTTTCTTTTCTTTTCTTTTCTTTTCTTTTCTTTTCTTTTCTTTTCTTTTCTTTTCTTTTCTTTTCTTTTCTTTTCTTTTCTTTTCTTTTCTTTTCTTTTCTTTTCTTTTCTTTTCTTTTCTTTTCTTTTCTTTTCTTTTCTTTTCTTTTCTTTTCTTTTCTTTTCTTTTCTTTTCTTTTCTTTTCTTTTCTTTTCTTTTCTTTTCTTTTCTTTTCTTTTCTTTTCTTTTCTTCCCAGGAAGTGTGCAATTCCTTGCATATATTCTGATTCTGCCTGATCCTGCACAGCACAGGCAGGATGCTGAGGAGGGCAAGGTTTCATAAAGGCCTTTTGTATAGCTCATTCTGAAATCTGGCATCAGCAGATGAAATGCAGACTGAGCAAGCAGATTTTGAAGAAATATTTAATAATTTATGACGTACTTGGCACTTGCATCTTTCATCCATGGTTCTTAAAAGACTTCAGAAATGTCAATAGATGATACAAACAGAATAATGTCTTATTATAATAAAGCCATTTTGCATGTTCATAAAGAGGCAGAAATTGCATTCCTAAAAGAATGAATTGTTTTATCTATAACTGAAAAAAGAGTGTGTAAGAAAGTGGGACATAAAAGCAGAAATCTTAGTTTCCATCTCTTCCTTGTAAACTTTCTGAGGCAATAGAAAGCTTTAGGCAGAATAATTCTTTTATATTTTTTTTAGAAAAATACCTGCTTGACTGGCATTTATCATCCATGGTGCTTTTAAGACCTCCCACACATGATGGATATTTGCCCTCCTGTTCAGTACCCTACCAGCTGAAGGGGTTTTACCTTTGTATAAAGCAACAACTCAAAGCCACTGTGATTAGGCTTATCTGCAAATATTTTTCTTTTATATGTTACCAATAAATAAGAAATGGTCTGTAAAGCTTTTTTCCCCCAAATGAAAACAAGTAATGGATGACCACAAAAATCAGAGCCAGCATATCCTCAGTCTTCCATGGGGTTTCATTTTGTTTTACAGACTACATTATTTCTTTCTATCATCCAAAGTATACTCAGATTTATTAGATTAGATTAAATTAGAGAGGTGAGTGTATGAGGCTTTGCAGCTAAAATTTCCAAGAGCCCTTTCAACTTATGACAGTTTAGGCTTTAATAAGGCATAAAGAACCTAAACTAAGAGCAGTCTGAGACTAGAGCATAGTACTGTCCAGCAGTGTCCACTCCAGAAGGGCTGGTCACACTTGATGTTGCTATATCCTATAGAAATGTCCTTTAGCTGCTGGTAAATACAGCAGAAGCTCAGCAAGTGGCAAGGTGGTGGATGTAGCTATGAAGGTGGATTCCAAAAAGGTCCAAAAAATTCCAAATGGCGTTCAGTGAGATTTTGTGATTATTTTACTGTAATCCTTTACCCAGAGGATAATAAAAGCACCTGATTCTGGCTTGTGCATACTACTTCACATTGAATTAAATGAAAACTAAGAAATTAAATGGAATTATTCAGAAGGAAAATTCCTTAATGTACAAAGCCCTTCAAAATAGAATGTTACATGAAAGAACTTACCTTTAAAAACATTGCTATTCACCAGTACTGACCACATAGATATTATTCTGATATGCTAATCTAAACAGTTGAGTTAACTGTGGTTTCTTGGAAAATGCATGGGTTTTAATTGCAGTAACATTACCTGCTTTAATGGCGTGGTAGGATGTGGGTAAATGTGCACTTATGCTTAGGGCTGTCCAATATTTTCCACTGCAAGAGGCTGTTTGCTGCTGTTTATGCGTCACCAGGCTTTGTCCAGCAGGAACACAGGGGCCTTATCCAGGTGGGTGTTTAGAACTGATGCTGCTGCGGAAGTGCCATGAGCAGGGGGCTGTGCAGCCACGGTGGGGCAGCTCCTCTCTGCCCCATCTAAAAGCCTGTGTTAATGCCTTCTAATTTTGAAGTTTTGGATCTGCTTTGCAGCAGTGCAAGATTTTGGAATGTAGTGGGAGATTAAGGTGGTAGGCTAGTGAAAGTCCTTTTCACACCGACTGAAACACACACTTTAGGACATATGCAAATGCACGATCTGAGTAAATTTGGTAGCATCTGACAACAAACCTTGATGCTCTTACATGCAGACAGACAAGCTTACTATGTATTTTACCATGTAGCTTTGCATTCCAGTTTTGCTTTCCTGGCAGTTTGCCTCTCTTTCTTTATGTGTTATTTGGCTCAATTCCTGCTTCAGTTACAGAAGTCTGCTTTCATTTTTCCTTTAAACACATAGGTATTGAAAAAACCACATAAAAATGTACAAATACCTGATGGTAGGGAGCCAGGCTCTTTTCAATGGTATGCAGTGACAGGACAAGCACACACTGAAATTCAGCTTAAACATAAGAAAAACTATTTTTTACTGTGGAGACAATCTAATGTTGGAATAGGTTGCTGAAACAGTCTGTACTGTCTCCACCCATGGAAATACTTAAAAAACAAGTGAATGTGGTCCTGGGCAGCCGGCTCTAGCTGACACTGATTGAGCAGGGGAGTTGGATGGGATGGCATCTGCAGGTGTCTTCCATCCTCAGCTGCCCTGTGAGCCTGTGAATATTTCTGGTTTCTGTAACATGCACAAATATACATTAAAAAGCGATCACTTCATTATGTGGTCTGGGGATCTGAGTTTATCTTGACCAGTCCATGCTGCTGCTCAGAAGAGTTTAGCTAACCTGTGTTGGGGGGGTATTTCAGCTCTCCAGTGCTTCCTCTGGCACAGCCATGGTCACAGAAGGGACTGAAAACATCCTGAGACAAGAGGAAGGAGGAAAAGGATGTGGTTCAATTCCAAGTTGCTGGGATTGAAGACCTTCCAGGCCTCCTTGGCAGAGCTGCTGTTCAGGGATGGCAAGCACCCTCCTCCCCTGTGCTGAGGGGCACACATGACAGGAAAAGAGAGCAGGAAAAGAAAGGCCTTGCCATGTGCATAATGCCTGTCATGCTGTTGACTTCAGAGTCCCATACTGCCAAACCTTCCCTTCACTCTCTGGCCAGGAGCACAGAACAGACCTGGGACAGCAGCTGAAAAAGTTGTAGGTAGTAGCCCTGGACCTAGTTTCCACTTAAAATAAAAATAAACACACACAAACCCTCCACAAATAAATGAAGAGGAAGGCTAAGTGAAGAACATCAAGCTGCTTTGACAGCCACAGTAGAGCTGATGACTGATTAGCGATGTATCTTCACTGAGGCCCAATTACAATCAAATGTTTAATTGCTTCTGGCCAGCATCATCCCCCTGGGCAGGAGGCAGCTGGTTGCTTGCAGTCCTCATTCCCCAGAGGAGTAGGAGAAAAAAACTTTTCTGGCTCTGTGGATTGTTTGTCTTTGGTACAATTTGGAAACAAATCAGTCATCATTTGTATTGCTCTAAATATTACACTATTATTTTTCCTTTAAGTAACCATTAATTAGCTGCATGAATGAAACCACACCATCTCCCTTAAATGACTTAAATTTAGTCTCATAAAATTATTTGTTTCTGTGGGAAGGTAGCAGATTTTCTGACACCATCTATTCCTACCCTACTCATTGAAGAGCCTGCTGCTGCAAGTTCTCCAACCTCTGATGTTGCTTCCTCCCATGACTGCGCCTTTCATACTCCATTTCTGAGGGACAGGTGAGGTCTCTGAGACTGCTGGGAACCTTGCTGTGCCTCACTCCAGCAGGAGTGCTTCTTCTTGGGAGGAGAGTTCCCTCCTCACTTTCACCACAGCCAGGATGCAGTGTACTGGGGTAGCTTTGCAAACTCCTACTGCTGTGTAGAAAGTTACAAGTTAGTATAGCAGGAACTGAATATTAGCAGTTAATTTGGTACATAATCCCAAGAGGGGTATTCTTTTTAATAGACATAAAATATATTTAATATAAATTTAATATGTCTTATATATAAGATATGTAAACCACATGAATATGTATATCTCTACCTATATGTTTGCATATATTTTTATCTATTAATCCATCAATTAATGAAGTTGGAATTTTATGATCATTTTGCCACTGAGGATTTCTGAAAGCAGAAGTTCCTTGATGCTGGAGGCCTCCCATTTGCCTACTTGTGCCTTGGCAGCAGGATGTCCTGTGAGCATCCAGGCAGTGCCAAGGGCAGGGCAAGAGCTGTGGGACATGTGGGGCTGGTGTAAAGTGGTGGTTCAGCTCGTGCCCAGCCTGTAGCTGCAGGTGGAAACACACCTCACCAGAGAAGGCACTGTTCCCATCCCTGGGAACAGATGACCTGTGCCCTCACCCCCTGGGGCAGCACTCTGCTTTCCTTCCTCCTCTTACACCAGCAGCTCCTCTTATTCTTCACCCATGCAATGGGAAGGTTCAGTTTTGTTCCTAGGTCTTTTTGCTTGAAACAGGAATATCCACGTGCCTGCCTTGTTTGTAATTCCTTCACAAAAGAGAATTTTTTTCCCATTCAACCCCCTTTCCTTTGATTCTCTGTTTCTGCCACCAGACTCTCCAGGCTTCTGGAATTGTGCCTTTCCTCCAGCCTGCCACTTATGCTGGGCAGTTCTGAGGAGAATGTATGTGACAGTGACCTGGGACCTTGTGACTGCCCTTGTCCCTGCTGCTGGTTTGCAGGTAGCCCGAGACAAAATCACTTCAGTCCTTATTTTGCCTGCTCATAAAATGTGTCATCCAGCCTATTCTCCTGCATCAAAGTAGTCCCAGTAGGGCAGAAAGCAAGATAAGAGGGAAAGAAGACAGAGAAGAAGGATTTAAAATGGAACAGCCTGAATAAAACTATTGTTGAAATACATGAAGGTTCCCTGTGATCTCCAAATCAGGTTGAATGATCTGTGGATGCAAGCAGACTTCTAGGCTGGAAGGGAGCAAAGACCACTTTTTGTGCAACCACTGCAGACAGCTGAGAGCATCCTTACCAGAGGCTGATGCTTGTAAACCCTTCCTGCAGCTCTCACAGCACCTGTGTTTTGCAGTGCCAGCCACAGGAACGGCAGTGACTCTCAGGTGTTCACCTTCTCATGTGGTGAAAGTCCCACAGACATGCCAAATCCATCTAAAGAACTGCCTTGATGATCTGAGCTAATAGATCAGCTTAATTTCCATCATTAAAACAATGGGGAAAGGCCACACACATCTTTATTTAGGTCGGGGGACAGCTTGTCCTTTCTCTTATATGACATAGTCACAGAATCCAAAGTTTGAAAATTAGTTTTTATTTCTTTTAGACCAATTCTAAGTCCTTTCCAGCATTAGAGCAAGTAGCTCAATATTCAGCTAGACTTTCATACTTTCATTAAAAAATTGAGATGAAAAAATCTACTATTGAGATGCATTTTTTATACAAACTGGCATGTGCATTTAAAAGCAAACACACTGGAGACTATTCAGTTTTCTGTCAGTCAGCCTAATGCATTTCATAGTCTGTGTATCAATCAGATCTTATATCAGTGGTAATTATGGGTGAGACTGGACCATCTAAACAATCTCTATTTTGAGCTGGTTACACAGCTCAACCAATATACCAATAGCTATTGGGAGATAGAACCAAAATTTCAGTCTGTTCAGCTGAAATCGAGACTTCTCTTTTTCAGAAAGCCCCTTCCTGAAAATCAGATTTCCCCTCACTGACTAATAATTTGTGTGACTTACATCAAAAAGTGTGTTTGTCTGCATAGGGTTTTAAATGCTAAATGCAGATGTAATACAGCTGGGAGATATTTAAGCACACAAGTTATGCTAAAGGAGAGCTATTTGAGTGTAGGTGTGAATTATTTAAATCTTTACTTACTGGGCACTCTGAGTAAAGCGTTTAGGGCAGTAAGTAAGTGGGATGCATTTCTATTCAGAAAGTGTTTATATAACTGTAGTGCATCATTGTGGGCTTAATTACCTGCTGATCTCAAACATGAAATCTCAGTTAAATGCATTTTAATCCTATTAGTACAACAGAGCAAATAAAGCAGAGAATGAGCAAAACAGTGTTACAGGGTGCATCAGCCAAGCCCTATTCCTTTGTCCTTGGTGTTTCCAACATGCCCATGAGTACAGCTTTTGAGTACCACACGAAGTAAGCATTAAATCTGCACAGTTAATGGGACATGAACAAGGTGTGTGAAAGCAGGTCCCAAGTCTGCAATTTGCCTTCATAAGGTATTCATTCATTACCTTCATGGCACAGCCTTATGTGTGTAGAGCACTTTCAGGTAACTCCTTTAGATTTACTGGCTTGGAGGGCAGTTGTTCTTATGCCATATCAATGGCTGTCTGGCCTGGGTTAGTTTGGAAAAAGCTCAGCACCGTTCTTAATTAGGTTGGCAATGTGGTTTCCTCGGGAGGGTTCTGTGGCCCTGCCCAGAAAACCTGTCATTCTATCCCAGTTTTGAAACAGGGAGCTCAATGAATGAAATTGTGTTTCAAGTCAAGTGTTTCCTTGGGTCAGCATCTGTGTTGCCATCAGTAATGCACTCCAACTCTTCCAGAGCGCACATCTGGATACAAATGCTGCTCTCTCTGCTTCCTGACAAACTCAGTAGTTCACCAAAGTTCACATTTCTGCACCAACAGTAAAAGTCAGCTCTTAGCTCACCTGCTGCTTGGATTATCCTGTACTTATAAACATGAGCTAAACTCTCTGGACTATGTTCTGTGAGTTTTCACCCATTTGTCACCTGCACAACAGGAATTCTCCAGGGACTTTTCCCAGGACCAGAGACAAATACATCATCATGTACACTACATCTTGCCACTCTCCCAGACTCTGCTTGAGGAACAAAGGATCCTCTGCAACAAGGTGATAAAACTGAGCAACAGGAGTGGGGAGGCAGCGGTAAGGAACAACGCGCTGGGTGTGTGCTTTCCAAAGAGGCCGGCTAACTCAGGGAGGTTTTCTGACTGAGGTTGACAGGGGCAACCAGTGCTGTCCCTGTCACCTATGAATGACACTCTGCTTAAATTCAGTGCAATTATTTCTGAAATACCTGCTTGCCCTTCCTCCAAGCTAAGCAAAAGGTGTCCTAGGACCTAAATAATCTCCCCAGCCCTGTTAAAAATTTTTATTTCGTGATGGTCTGTTGCAAAGCAACTTCTTTTAAAATATCCTTCAACAAATGGAGTGTTTTTGCTTTGAGCCATGCTGGAGCTTTGGTCCTGTCTGTCTGTCTCTGCTGCCTTGTATGCAGTGCTGTAGTGCTTCTGCACTTGTGCCAGTATTCTTTTGTAACTGGACATAGCCCCTGGCAGAGTTGCATGGGTCTGAATGCTCTGGCTGCAGCTGGGAGGATGACAGACACAGCAGCAGCACTGCATAGGGTCACGTATTGTCTAGCGAAGGACTTCAGCACATTGAGGTCTTGAGACTAGCTATGGCTGGGGCAATGTGTTATACATCAACATTTCTGCAGTCTTTAACATGTGCAGGAAGTGCACCTAACGCTCTGTCACAATTAGCATCTATGAGAGTAGGACAACTAATGAAAGGGCATGCAGCCAGGTAAATTCAGTTACCTCTTTTTTGGGTAAACAGCTGAGTTGTCCCAGTTAGGAACTTTGTATTTCTGGGGACACACTCTTTGCACATAGGGAAGACAAAGTACTTGTCTCAGATGGGTGGATTATTAGCCTTTAATTAAGGAAGATCAGACACAGGTCCAGATTTCTGCATAGCTTTGGATAGCCTTGCAGGCTGTTGATATCTGCTTTAATCCCATAAGTTTATGTTGTGTACATATATGTTAAGAGAAAATACATGGATCAGCCTTGAGAACTATCTGAAATCTGAAATTTGGCTCTGGGCATTTTCAGTCATTGTTTTTTCCTTATTGTGAGAGCACAGTGCTACAGATGAAAAGACTTGGTTTCTAGCAACATTTTCCTTTTCTGTTTAGAGAAGAGATTTGATTATCAAAGAGGAAAATGTCCTTCAGATTGTGGGTTGCTGTGGTACAGGCCTATTCTGTTCTTGGGCTACCATCAAAAGGTAAAATTGGCCAGCAATACCATACACCACACCAACAAAAAGAAAAAAAAAAAAGAGGGTCAGGAGAAACACACACTAGCACACACAAGTCCTTGAACTTCCACAGAGATATCACGTTACATTTTGCAGTGTTTCCTAGGAAACCATTTTAGTGTAAAAGGAACTCTTTGTCTCCTGCTCTTTGTAAAATTGTTTGAACCACCATATCTTGTAAAAGGTTTCTTCACAGACAATTTATGCAGCATTTAATAAAAGCTCAATCTGCAGTTTGCTGCACTATCAGAAGCAATATTTCTATCAACAGTCTGAATACTTTAGATTGTATTTGTTGAGAATTGATAAGATTATGTAATAATTCCCAGAAGTCAGAGAAACAAAATATTCTAGTTGTTTTTTTCTTTTTTTTTTCTGACATGGAGTGCCTTTCTCTAGCAGCAAGGCTGTATAGGCACATAAAAAAACACAAAGAAAACCCCCACCAAAAGGGTTCACCAAAAGGCAGAAATTGCTTTAGGAAGCTCGTATCAGCACCTTTTTACTGGCATGTTCGCTGAAGCAGAGGTGGGTTTTGGTTTCTTTCTCTTTGAACAGCGAAGAGGCCTGCACAGGATTTCCAGCTGCGGCTGCTGAGGGCTGCTGTGCGGCGGTGAGGCGCGGGCCTCCTGCGAGCCCACATCCAGCAGGCTGGAACAAAGGGCTCCTCTGCCCTGAGCTGTGCCCGTCACTCCCTGCAAGGTGCTGCCCCGAAACAGGACAGGGCCTCAGCTGCTGCTGGGGGGCTGCTGTGCAGGAGAAGAGCCTCTTTGCTCTGCAGCCAGCCCAGTCCAGCTCTGCAGGGAGGGTGGAAGCCCTGAGTACTAGGCCAGAGAAAGAGGTAGGTTTCCACTGAGGTTTGTGCCAGTTATCTTCCTTTATTTATCATCTTCCTTTAAATCCAGCATTTGATGCCTGCTATTTCATTTTAAGGAGGATAAATGTGAGGGCTCACAGGCCCTCCATGGCTGCCAGCAGGCTGTCCTGTGCTTCCCTAGCACTTTGCTTAAAGAGCTTACCTAATGAGTTTTGTTCCCTCCTGTAGTCCCTGTCATTTACAGTTGCTGTAATTTCCTGTCATAGCTACTTTTTTCCTCCCCCACTCCTTGTGATATTGCAGGACTCATCTATAAGGCTGATGTGCTCTGACTGCAGCATGCTAGATTTGTCTTCATCTTAATATATTATTTATGATGCTATTATTCCTTGCAGCGGACTGCCTGCCATGCTCTGCATACAGTTGCTGGTCTTCCAAATGCATCATGGCCAGCAAAGGAAAACACTGATCTAATTGAATTAACAGTGTTCTGTTAGCCCTAATAGAGTTTGTCATGAAACACTAAGCAGATGTGACAATGATCTTGGTTAGCCATATTTTTGTCCCTACTCCTAGACACGGTTACTGTTAGCCAGATCAGTGGGGAGGATAATTCTCCTTTGCTGATCGGTAATTGTGCTTACCCAGACATGTGGCAGTCACATTGGACTGATGGCTGAAATAAGCCAGGGACCTGAATAGCAGAAAGTTTTGTATTCTGACAATAAACTTGGCTAATTAAAACAAGATGCAGATGGTACTGCCACCTAGCAATTTTCACCTCACTTACTCTAACTCCAATTATAGCCTTTCCCTACTGACTTACACTGTTTAAATTACAGTCAGGGGATATATGACTATTTACCTGTTTCTATTCATACAAAGATGTCTAACACATCATTGTTCTGCACAAGGCATGTGAAGATGGACTTAGTAGTTATTCTGAGAAGTATTTTCACTTTTTAAAAGAAAGGGAAAAAAGTAATAAAAAGACTACTTAGAGACTCATTAGCAGACACATGCATCAGCAGGAAGCATATGAATATTACACACACAATGTGTCTCTCTAACACTTGTTCATTGGAGTAGGTGTCATGCTTCTGGGAAATTAACTTTAATTGGATAAATAGAAAACTGGCCTTAACTAAGCCAGTCCAACTCACTTTCTTATCTTTTAATTTTCTTTGGACACTCTGAAATGCTTGATGTTGATCCCTTGGGTGACTTTCATTACTCAGAGTAAAATATATTTACAGGGAAAGCGTAAGACAATCAGTTATCAAGAATGGGTTAGGTTTACTTGATCCTGCTTCAATGCAGTGGGGTGGATAACACTAGCACTTGAGGTCCTCCACATTGCTTTAAACATGCTTTATAAACAAGATTTAGGGAGCAAAAATCCATGCCTAATCCAGGGAGAGAACAGCCTGCTAATTCTGTGGCAGAAGAATTATCGGAATTGCATCCCTGAAATTAGTCTGGCCATCATCTGAACGATGTGCTACTGTTAGTGCTGATGCATTACTGTTATGGCACTTTATTCTGGCAACGCTTTCCATGCAAACCTGTCGTGTGGCTGGCTGTCCTGCTGGCAGCAAAGTGGACTGAACTGCGCATGCTTGACCCCATTGCCTCATCTTTTTTTCACATGGGGAGCTTTCAGGTGCAAAATATTCCCTGATGTAGAAGCTTCAGTGGGGAAGGACTTGCATTTATCTTCGAAATGACACTCTTGTGTAGTTCGAAATGTATTGTTAGAGGGAGAAAGGAGGAACCGGGCAGTGGACCAGGATTTATTTACAGAGACCTATTGTTTTGAGCTGTTCAGCTGGGTTCCATTTCGTGTAAAAATATGTATGCAAATTAATGCTGATTGGAAGGGAACTTCCATGCATCCTCAATGACACACTAAATGAGGTCAGTGTGAGTACCATTAATACGATGACTAAGATGACACTAACTTGAGTGAAGTGCTCAAAGCATCCTTGCTTTCTCTTGGCTTTCTTGTTTGCCATGCTCAGCCCCAGGGAACTTCTGCAGTGTGGCACCAGCAGCCCCTGTAGGGGACAGATCTCATGATTCAAACAGACAGTGAGTAGCTCTGTGATCTCCACCCCTGCCAAAAGCCACCACAGTGTCACAGTCTCCTCTGGGTGGGGAGGTGTGTGTTCTCAGTGGAGGAACCATTTCTTGGCAGGGTGCTGCTGTGGGTGCCTGCCCTCTGCTTGGCTGGCCAAGACCACACTGGGGCAATGTGTTTCCTTCAGCTCCTCTCCTGATTCTTCCTGCCCTGCAGAAGGTAAGGCAGGTCTCTGTCAGAGGATCTGTAAATGCCATCTTGAAGTGCACCTTTGGGGAAGTGTTGCAAGGGAATAGTGCTTTAAGGGGCTAAGTACAAGCCTTCCCTTTGGCAGCAAGTTTTGGGCCCCCAAGTGGCTTGTGCACCAGGGCACTTTCTTGCCCTCTCTCCTTCATGCCTGTTTTAAATGGACTTTCACTGGCAAGAGATGAAGGAACTGTGTAAAACGAGACATCCCGCACAACTGCTGAGAATTACTGGGCCCTCTTCTCCAGGCTTATGGAGGAACATTTATATTAATTTTAAAACAGAAGTATATTAATTTTGAATAGCTTCTGTAGATGGTGCTTGTACAAAGCATTTCACATTATAGACAAAGGAATTTCACAAAGGATTGGCTACAGGACATGAAAACAATGGAGGTCCCTAAGCACCTGGAGAGCTTTCCCATTTGCTGCAGCTCTGGGAGTATGCGGGTCAAACACAGCAGAGAGTGGAGCACTGTGTAACCATGGAGTGCCCTCAGTCCCCAGGCTGGAGAGTCCCTGGGGCATGCCCCAGGCCTGGCAGACCTATATAATCCTCCCTGCCTGTGCACACCACACACCTGCAGCCCAGTATGTCCAGCATGAAGGGAGCTGCACTGAGAAAAAACAGGCAAGTATGTGGGCAAGGCACTGAAAAATGATGTCTGCAATGCTCTGCATTTGTGTGTCACTTATGTGGCACAAATCACAAAGGCAATAGGTCCATGAACAGAGTGTACTGGCAGGGCAGAAAAGCCCAAATATGATCTGAACAAGGGTAAATTACTGGATTAGATGCCATGTATCTGTGGGGTCACATTTCACAATGCCTACACCTCTCACAAAACAAGTCCACTAAGCCTAGTAATGGACATAGCCAATGTTTATTTGTTCTGTAGTTAGTGGTTATGCATGAGTGATCCCATTTACACAAAAACAAGGTGAAGAACTCCGGTATGTTTTAGTCACTTTCAGGACTAGGGAGTCATTACTTTTACACTATTTTGTTATTATTTGTTCACTACTATTTTCTTGCAGACTAAGTCTCAGACAACATCCTCTGAATCAGGCCTGTGAAGCACAACGGATTTATGCCTGCTGAAAGAAAATATATGGTACTCTGTTATTAACATGTAAAATCTGGGGATTGAAGTCACATCTGTATGATGATCTATTTTGGTGGACCACATGTTCTTAAATCCCAGCCTTGCTTTTTTAAACTATTAAGTCTGTCATAAATATTTGACAATGAACAAGATTATAAAAGCAAAATGCAAAATATGAATAGAGGGAGAGCAAATGTGTGATTTAATTTTTAATTAATTACCAGCACCTTACACTAAAGTCTGTTGTCTGTAAAAGGCAAAAAGTAACAAATTTCTTCCTCACTGCAACCTGATCGAAATGATCAGTATTGCATCTATTTGTATTTATTAAAGGAAAATGATGAATCATCTAGAAACAAGAGAACCAGGAAACAAGAAACAAGGTAGAACAGTCTGGTTTTATTACCATATGTAATCAAGAGCTTTTATTTCCCACCTCTCCTCCTTTTTCTTTTCCTTTCCTGCCTTTTTTTTTTTCCTTTTACAACCGACATTAAGTTGTGAATCATATGTTAGGGGGATGTGGAAATGAAGGGAAACTGGTGACATCACAATACTTTACAACTTTACAAATGAGAGTCTGAATTTGTTGCATCTACCAGTGTATAGCAAGGGTGGAAAGCAAAGGCACACATAGGTTCATGAACCCTCAAAACAGAATGAGGGTGGAAGGGAACTGGGGTTGGGAAAGGATGAAAACAAAAGACCCACCGAATACAAAATGAACATTTCGAGGTCAACCCAGTAACTGCAGTGTAAGTTGTGAAGGCAGATCGCTGCACAAGCTGTTTCCATGATTTTCCATCTCCATGGTTTGGGACAACGTTTTGAGGGATAATATCAAGGGAACTCTGCTTCAGGGGTTGGAGCTTGATAAAAAGGTGTTAAGTTGGTTCTTTTTTAAAAAAATTAGCTTGCTACCTACTGTTTTCAAAGGGTTTTCAGTTTGTTTTTATTAAAACAACAACATTGCTTTGGATACAGATCTATCTACTCCAGTCTGCATAGTTCACTACGGGTGAACAAAACTGTTTCATAGAAGAAGCCATGATGAAATGAAAGAACATGCAAGCACCCTTGTTACACACTTTGGTGTAGACCATCCAGACCTTATATATACCATCTATAAGCTAGTGGACTTTAAATCTGTCTTTTCAACCATTCGGAAACAAAACCAAAACCCTGAAAAACAAATGGAAGTATAAAATTTTAAAAAACAAATTGAAACAGAAACAACCACCTTACTCAAACATACTGTTCAGTAGATATATATATATATATATATATATATAAAAAGCTTAGAAGCGATCCCCATCATTTTTCTACAGTATGTTGACACAGTTATTGTAACAGATTAAAAACACAGCTACGTTTTTGCATAAACTGAAAGACTGGAAAGGAACTTACACACCTGCGTGCGCACACACACGCACACACCTGTGCGCACGCACACTCCCACACTAGCTACATGCACAGTCACACAAAAGAAACAAAGGAAAAAAAACCCCACGTTTTTCCCCAAAGAAGTATATGCAGCATCCTTCTGGAGCAGCAGGTAGCCACAGCAGGAGCCTGCCTGCCTGTCCTAGCTCCATGTGCCCTGCGTGCTGCAGGATGTGCGGCTGGGCTTTCTGCAGGGCTTGGCCCCTCTCACCAGTGCTGTCCCCAGCCAGGGGATGTTCCAGCTCCATTGACAAACGTGTTAGTCATTTTCCTGCTGCCAGTGAGAATGACCTCCACACTGACAGGTTGTAAAGGGGGAGCGGGAGGTGGGGGAAGGCAGAACCCCCAGCACGGTGCCTTGGGAGCATCATTACCTGTGGGTGGTTTTGAGAGAGGACTTGGCACAGCTAGAAAGTCAAATTTGGAAGGTATGGTGCTAGCCTAATTTCTTTAGGGATGCAGGGTTATGAAAATAACCACCACATTCTTCTTTCAATGTCTTTACTCCAGTTTTTGAAGGGGCTAGGAGGAGGAAGATCAATAAATATTTGCATTACTCAAAGGGGAAAAAGAAAAAGGTTTTACATACTACAGCTCACAAATATACACAACTGAGGGTGTAAGGCACAAATTTACATGTGGAAGAAAACAGGCTATTCACAGATATATTCCCACGAAAAACCCGTGTGATAAGACCATAATTTATGCATGGTAACAGCCGGCATATTAGCTAGTTCACACTGTTTGAGGATTTTGTTTGCCGTCTCACATGCAAGGTGAAATGAGATGGCACATCACAAGCTGGTGCCTTCACAGAAAGTATTAGCTACTGACAAAGCCATGTTGATAGCAATGGTGCACAGATGTGCAGCTTTTAAGTTTCTCTTGCAGCTGCTTTAGAAGTTATGAACTTGCGGTATTTGTTGCTGTCTTAGGTCAGAGGCCCAGCCAGCTAATTAGCTGAGAGACTTAAATAGATATCCCCTTTTTTTTTTTTTTTCAGCTAACCAGGCAGTCCAGGCACAAAGTTCAGAAATCCAGCTCCAACTTATCTAACTCAGTGAATTTCTTGGAAAAATAAAAGAGTTCTAATTACTCCAGTTAATGGGTTTCACGTTAAATAGGTATAACTTTCAAGGTACTTCTGAAAAGCTGCTCACAGGATGATAATGCATGTCAGTTCCTTAGGAAAAACCAAAGTTGAACAATAAATAAGAGGAGTTACTTGTGTTAACAGTCACATGTTATTCATTAAAAGAGAAGGGTAGCAGAAATCTATGACATAGTTTGCCCAAGCCGGCATTTAACTGCTATGACCAAATGGCTGTAACACTGAAGGGCATCATTTCACAGTACCTGCTAGTGGTAAACTTCTGCCATTGTTAAGTCAGAGTTAGAGTTAGCTTTATCAATTGATCTTTTTCTTTTTTTCTTTCTTTTTTTTCTTTCTTTTAATTTTTTTCTTTCTTTTTTTCTTTTTTTTTTTTTTTTTTTTTTTTTTTTACATCTGTGTGTGGTTTTTTTTTACATTTGTTTTGCTTTTCAGAGCACTCTTTCCCAGTTCAGGAATGCACTGTGCAGTTAGGGGCAGGGGGTGAAATGTCACAGTCATTTTCACCTGTGTGCTTTTGGCTCAATGTTTTTGATGGAGGGTTAGTCTTTTGAGCAAAGAACTGGCAGGTTGTGGGGGTGAATCCTGCAATTGCAAACCTTCAACCATGGGTCATATGGCTCGGGTTTAAAAAAATATTCCACTTTTCCCAGAGAGCAGAAATCCAACACATCTTCAGCTTGCAACAACCATCTTCTCAGAGGAACGTGTGATAACAGTTGCAGAACACTGGCTTTCAATGGCAACTTCGGCTTAATTGCCATCCTCCTCCTGCTCCCCCTCCCCCTCTGATTATGTACACGCATCGTTGGGCTTCATGGACGTGGAAAGCGGAGCAAAGGAAGGTTTGGGAGGTACGTCTGGCTTTAGCGAGGGTGTGCGTTTCAAGCCTGACCTCGTCAGTGAGTTGTAGGCAGAGAGACTTGGCTGCCGGGATACAGTCACAGCCTGTGCCTGAGCCGCGTGGACTTGTATGGAGTCCACTCGCTGCGGGGCCGGCGGCGGGTTGTCACCCCGGCCGAAGCTCTGATTGCGGGACAGGTGGGACGAGTTGGAGGAGTTAGTGTTGTTTCTTTTGAGGGTTGATGCCTGATGACTTCTCGTGAGTGAGTTTGTGGGGTAGCTTCTCTTGTAGTCCACGTTGTAAGCAGAGGAGTGCATCTCCAGCCGCTTGCTCAGCCCGCTCTGTGACAGCGAGGCACCCGGGGGCCCCAGGGAAGCCTCCCGCTGGGGGACTTTTGGTGGCATGCTATCGAGATTTTCCACCAGGTTAACTCCATGGCTGGGGCTTTTGCTACTGAGGTGGTCCTTGATAGTTTTGTACTCAAGGGTGGCGTTCTGGTCCTCCACGGACATCTGAGCCCCATCGCTCATTTTTGGCTGGTCAACGTACTCATGCTGGTAACCTTGCTGGGCTATGGGCAGGACCACAACACTGGGGATGTGGCTGGGAGAAGCTCTGAGCGGCAGGTCAGTTGGAATCACTGGTGAGGCCATCGAGGGGATATCTTTTGTGCAGGCATTGATGAGATTCTGGTTTCTCTCCCATTCCCTACTGCCTCGGCTGGGCTTTCTCTTCTGTTGCAGGGTTGGGGTGGACTCAGGGGTTGGCAGGGCAGCCAGGTCCAGATGGTGCTGGTCAGCTTTGATTAGCATCTTGGCAGTGCTGCCTGGGGTAGCCAGCTTGCCATTGTGCATTAGAGGCGTGAGGATAGCTTCAGGCTTTGGCTCCTTGGACTGAGCATCCCCAAAGAGGCCACTGAGCTTGGAAACACTGCTCATCGAGCCACGGCGGGAGTGGGTCAGCTCCTTCTCCTTCCTCTGCACAACAGCCATGTCTCTGCGGCGGTGGTCGCAGATGCAGTACACTATGATTCCCGAAAAGACGGCCCCCATGACAAAAGCAAGAATAACAGCAATGGCCAACAGGGTGACTGGCACCAGCTGATCATGACCTTTCAGGTAACTCTCGCGGATCACTCCTGCAATAGACAGCATACAGAGGTTAAACAAACTAAGGCAAAGGAGGAGTGGGGAGGTGGGGAGGCTACTTGTCATTAACTGCTTTATTCAAAGTTGTGCCCCTGGGAGGTTGCTTTGTGTCTTGCAGGGTGATTTTTGTTTATCAAAAATCACATGCATGTGATTTTTGTTTATCAGCTTGCTGAAATTTGGAGAAATAACCATGCCAGCTACATCATCCATGTGCAGCCTTCAGCTTTTAGATTTGGAGCTGAAGACCACAAAGTTCAGGGGGGAAAAGGGACTTTACTTGCAGGACAAGTACAACTGTTTTGAAAACTTGGCCCTAGGCAATTCACACTAACTTTAGCAGATCTATTAGCTCTCCTCCTCTGACATAGTGCTCATTCCTCACTTTCCTCTTTCTAATCTCTCCTAGGCTAATACCATCTTATTTTTACTATGGTAAGTCATTCACATTCAAAAGCCTTTAAAAGGAGAGGAAATAGAATCCTGGTGGATACCAGGGAAGTGTGTCCCACACTGTTTAAGGCTTCTTTCTCTGCTCTTCATTCTGTTATCTTTGTCATGTGTTTTATAAGTCAGTGTCACATGCCTGAGCTTCAGAAGGATGCTTGAGTAACTATGAAAGACAGAGCACAGTATTGAAATTTATTTAGCCTGCTAGATGACTGTCCTTGCTATTTTAATTTTAAAAGTTCTCTCTTTTCTGAACACATGAATAGATTGACCTCTGTGCTGAAGCCGCTGCTTTCTGTTCTGAAAGACCTGACCTAGTGCCTCATCCTGTGGTCAGAGATTACTGTCAAATCCTACTCGGCCATCCAAGCACCCATTGTCTAAGGAGGCACCTTTGCCAGAGCATTCCTTCTCCATCTGAAGTCTCTAATGTGGCGTTAATGAATACCCTGAATTTCCAAAGAACGTTGTTTTTTTTCCTGGTGTGGGCACCAAGCCAGCAGTACTAATGAAACACGAGCAAAAAGACTCTAATTTTTTTTTTTTTTCCCCATTTCTGGTTTTCTTCTTACTGTTTGCAAAGAGCAGCCACAGTTTCACACAGAACTGAAGGAACATCTATCTCTCCCACCTCTTCTTCCAGAGAAGGCCCAAGTGCCAGGGGATTAAAAGGTTAAATGCTCCACACATTCAAAGGAAATGTAATAGTTGTCCTTGTTACAACAAGGAGGGACAGCAAGGCAGAAAATAGAACTCCAAGGCTCTCCTGAGATTTTATGAGGATACAAAACTTTCATGTTGTTAATCAACTTCTAAAGTAAGGTCTTTTCATGTTTTTGGCACAGAAGGTAATTACAACCCAGAACTAGAACCAAAATGCTCCTCAGCAAACTGTATAAAAAGAATGTTAGTTGCCACTATCTCACAGAAGCCTTTGATAAGTATTCTTGCTAGATATAGTATTATTCCTATTTTTCTGTCCCAAGTTAATTGCAGCATATAAACATATAGACAAGGGATATTTGTACGAGAGATGAACTTTATATTTAAAAGCAAAACAGCTCTTGAAAAGTAAGTACCTGCATGTGACATGACAGCTGGGTGCCACAGAAATTACAGTGCTGAGACAATACAAAAGATTATGATTTCACAAGGTGAATAAATAGCAAGAGCAGACGATCACTTAAGAAAATAAGATCTGGCATTCATATAAATGTCCTAATAGTAAAATGCAAGGACAGGAAAATAAAACTCAGAAAACAACATATAATTAGAAAAAAATCTTCAAATTAAGTGCTTCTAAGAGAACCCTCTTTTAAAACCCAGAAGCTTCTTCAGAGGCAGATTCTTCTATTCTTCTAAGTGCCATCAGCACTTAGCAAGCAGAAGCAAAACCTAGTTCTGTAATTTAAATCCACATACAAAATTGTTATGTGTAGAAGCAGTTTAGTGGTTACAGCAGAGTCAGCAGGAACTATATTTCACTGCAAAGATGTTGGTCTCCTGTGATACTTCACCCGCTGGTATTTACATGCTAGACTTTGCAGCATTTTGTGGCCAAATTTATTTACACTTGTAAAACTGTTTGCAATGATTAATCAGTGAATCAAATACAGAGTCTTAAATGGATGGGAAGAATGGTGAAGAACTTAAGAAAAGCTTCACCTTAAAAAGTCTAATTTAATGGCTTTCTGTGCACAAACTTCTCATGCATGTCCTTTTGAGCACTTATCCAATGTGTTTTGCATGGAAAAAACTCAAAATCCCTGCTCAGTGCGTACCTAAGGGTTTAAGCACCTGCAGTCAAAGCCAACATGGATCCATGACAGGAAAGTCATATCTTTCAAAAGGCATGTTAATGCTTGAACCTGGGGACATGGTTTAGAAGAGATCATGGTGGTGCTAGGTAAAAGGTTGAACTTGATGATCTCAGAGGTCTTTTCCAATGTAAATTGCGCTGTGATGCTATTGTTCTAATATTCTTTTATGTGTAGACTGGGAGTGCAGTCTTCCTCTGTGGGAAGGGAAATGGCACTTTTGGTTGATGGTAAGCTCAATATGACTCAACCATGTGCCCTGGTGGAAAAAGGAGCCAACCATGTAAAAATACTGGAATGTGTCTAGAGGAGTACAACAAAAATGGTGAAAAGACTGCAGGCCACCACTGGTGAGGAATGGCTTAAAATTCTTGGTTTGTTCAGCTTAGAGGAGACCTCATTGCTATCTAAAACTTCCTCATGGTTTGGAGTGGAGGGGAAAGTGCTGTTACCTCTCTCAGGTATCTGGTGATAGGATGCAAGGGGAATACCTTAAAACTCATGTCCATGCCTGAAATTTCCTACTGGCTGAGGGAAACTTCAAGCTCTGCACTCCCAGTCTTCTGCTTTAGGCTACGTCCTACTCTGCAAGTGATAGCCTCAAGCACAAACCTGCATCACTGCATAAAAAAGCAACATAAAACCTTCAGCTTTAGGTTACCAGTAGATATCAAAACATTAGCACTCACATCACAAAATTACTACACAGTCCAGACTGCATGACCCTTTGTGTTCATGAAAGGGGTAGCTGAAATGATGTGCACACTGCAGGTGTTGTAGATGAGAAATTTATGACTGTCTTAAAGCATCCTGATTCCAGCGATTTCCACTTGAACTCAAACCTTCCTAATTTTTATTATGTTTCCTATACTATAAGATATTTAGCATTAATGGCTTTGCTCTAGGCAGGCAGATCTTCTCTGAAAATGATATAGTTTATTTTTTATCAGGGATCACTTCCATGTGTCATTAATTATGCAAACAATCCCACTAACTTGGGCAAGATTTGACCCTGCATCAATGTCCATGGAATAGATAAAACTAATAAAAAAGTAGGAGAAATGCTCAGTATCCTACTGTTAATGACCACAGGGTGGGTTGGGAGTGGTCTGGAATTTAACATGACATAGGCTGATAATTGCAGTTGTTGTCCATCAACATGTCAAACCTTAAGATCATCAGTAACTGCCTGCACAGCGTGGGATGATTTAGGAAGTATGTGATCCCGACCATGTCAAGTTTGAGGAAAACTCTTCATGTCACTTTACAGACTGCATTCTGTGTGCTTTTACTTATCCTGCAGTTTTTAAAGAACACAGTCCACATGGCAAGTCCAGCATCCTTCATTTGTACTCATTGTTCAAGGAATTAATATGAATGGAGAAAATAATCAGAAAAATGCAGGGTCTACATTTTTGAAAGATAAGTAAAGTATTTGGACTCCCAGCTTTGAGGAAATACCTACTATTAAAAAACCTTACAGCTGTTTATTATCTGACATACTTTTAAGATATCATGCACTAGAAAACTGACTGGGCTGGCTGCATAGAACCAGTAAAATATGTCTAAGTATCCCCATATTATATGTATCTTATTTAATAAAAGAATTATTATTCTATTCTATTATGTTCTTATTATTAATAAAAATATTAATAAAAATATTATTCTATTCAATTTATTCTGTTTTAAAGTGTTTAATGTCTAGCACTTTCCTGTTTCTATTATATCATTTGCAAAAGTGGAAAGACATTGCTTATTTCATTTTATGTGATCTGAATCCATACCCCTGACTATTTTCTCTAGTGCATTGAGACCTATCACTTTGGATAACAACAAACTATTCTTTTGAAAGGGATAGTTTTGACAGAATTATCTGTATTAACATTGTACTCCAGAGATGTGTGGTGGTAAAAATAAAAGTAAACCTGAAAATGGTACAGAGAAATACATGACATCAAATATTCACATCTTCAAGGACCAGATCTTACATGTTGTGTCACTAATGCCACAAACATGCTGACATTTACTGACCTCCCTAGACTCCTCCTTTTCAGTCGACCTCTCTCCTTTACAAATCACAGCTGGGCTTACAAGTTCAGGGTCTTCCCACCTGTGATGCAATATTATTTCTGGCTACTAAGACAGCCAGTCCAGTCACCTGATATTCTCCCTTTTCCATGACTATTCTGATTCCCATAGAAAACCTGATCCTTCCGCCTCCATTAACTTTCTGTAATTTCATCCCATGTCCTTTTGTCTGCATCTCCTAACATTGCCATTCATTTTCTCAGTCAGTATACCCTGCACTGTAACAGTCTGGAACACACAAAATCACCTCTTCTTACTCATCTAATGAGAGAGAAGACCTGATATGGTATTGTGTTATTCTGCCATGCATAATTAATTCCTCCTTCCAGCAGAGTTTCTAGGTAAGGTACATAGTTTGGACTGGCTGGTTGTTTAAGAAGACATTTAGAAAAATGTTTCCAGACCTTCATGGTGATTCAACTCTGAAATGAGCTAGGGGCATTTATAAATCCCATGAGCAGAGCATTGATCTAGCTAAAGGTAGTCGGGGAATGAGCACGGAGATATTACATTTTATGTCAATAATACATATACTATTGTTAAAGTTATAAAAGATGGGAAAAACGGATTTGTGGGAAGTCTCTGAGTAAAAACAATACAGAAAGGACCAGAGATTATGCAAAGATGTAGATCTCCTGTATGCTAGATTGTCATAAGCAGGAAAATGAGGCTTCTTCTTTTCACCAATTAACAAAAGTATTCAGGCTTTTGGGCAGTACATAAGCTAAAAAAAAAAAAAAAAGTAAAAAAGTAAGATGTGCGGAGTGCTGAAAAGATTACTGTATGAAAATGCTGATGAAGCTATTCTGGAGATGCTCTGTTCCTTCTAATTCTAATAGGAAAGAAATTCCAAGGGCAAAAATGTAATTAAAATGAAATAATCACGAAGGGATTAAGTTCATCATTCTAAAGAATACATAGCATGAGCATAACTGAATAAGAATAATGAGTATCAACACAAAAAACTTCATTAAAGAAGGATAGATAAGGGAAGACATGGAGACTGAACTATTTACTCCTTTTCCTGCTGCTATTTTCAACAAAAATCCCCACTCTGACCTGTAATCAGAAATGTAACAAAGTTAGGGAGTAAGTGTCGATCATGATAGAGAAAAGAGGTAAACCTACTTAGATAGTAGACATTTTTAAATTGTCTTAAGGAATTTGTCCCCAGCTGCTTAAGGAGCTAGCCAAAGCAATTTTTAGACATTGTTTGGTATCTTGGACAACGATGGAGGAAGTACAAGCATAAAGAGCTCTGGAAAAGGACAAATATATTACATGCCTTTGAGAATAGCCAAAGGGAGGACCCAACAAAACACAGACCTGCCAGTGCAATCTTTCAAATGGAGATGACACTAGAACAAGTAATAAAACAATCTATTTTATGAGCACACAAAGAATAAATTAAATTTAAAAAAAAAAAATTAAAATTCCAGTAGTAAATCACATGAAACCAGACAAACTTCCTTGCTTGGCAGGATAAATGGCTTACTTTTTGTGGGGAAGGAGTAAGTATGATAGCCTTTGACTTCTCTAAAGCCTTTGACTTATCTTCTCAGTAGTAAATGAAAGCAAGCTAAAACCTGCGAAAAAGCTGCAGTTGAAAAGTGCTGATCAAAGGTCTCCCTGGAAAGAGATCTGAAGTAAGGTGCCTGTCTCAGGAGAACAGCAATTAACAGGCATCTGCAGAAAGGAGACCTCACTCCAGAGGCTCAGCAAAAGCTCTGCGTCCTTTTAGCAAGTACAACATAAAAAGAAACATCTCACAATGAAGCCTAAATTTCCTTGTCTCACCTGTGATCCCTGTGTGACACCAATGGCAGGACACCAAGAAAAGCCCCATAGTCACATTCATTTCAGTCTAAGTTCTGGTGTATGTTGTGCAGTGGGTACAAACTGAAATTCCAGCTTGTAACTCTCACAACTCGTTGATGAATGAAAACAAACAGCAAATTACTTCCCAGTTGTAACAGCTGGATGAGAGGCTGTTTTAGTGATACACGAGTTTGGATGCTGCCCTCTTCCACAACCAGGCTGAAGCTGGTAAGGATAACTCACAGGACCAGCAATACCTGGTCTGCCACTACAAGTTCCCATGTGTGAATAACAGCTACCTGTCCTGAAAAATAGCACCTTTCTGCCTGAGCACTGCATTTTGCTGCAGTGTGGAGACAAAGAAATGGTTTGTGGCTGGCAGAGGTGTGCCCTGGGCGATGAGAAGACCACATGCCAGGTGCACCATGATCACTCTATGATCACATCCACAGGGAGCTGTCATTGTCCGTCTTTCCAAAGCTGCCTGCAACAGTTGGTAAAGTAATAACCCAAAATGGTGACACACATGAAACTTGAAACACTGAAGTAGGAAATGAAGAATAATGTTTTGGATGGGAAATGAGGGAATAACTATCAGGATATAAGGTAATATTTATCTGCAGACCACACATTAAGAGCATTTAAGGCATGAGTAGGTCGTTGTTGTGTTAAACGTCACCTCTCTAGCTAAATGGGAATAAGCCCACGTCCATCTCCAACAGCTACAAAATCACTTGAGACTTTCCACTGAACGAGTCATTGTTCAGAAAGGCACAATGATTTTTTTACTATTGTTATTTAAGGGGAGAACTCAGCAGTTAATTTCATTCTTCAGTGCATGCTTCTCTGTAGGTTGTACAGCTCCCTCAATTTAGGCTTGCAAGAAACACTGGTAAAAACCTCATTATGAATGGAGGTTTTTATGGGCTTCAGAATATCTTTTTAAAATACCACTGAATATATTTTCAACATGTGTCTCCAGGTGTTAGAAATGTGTTTACAGGTCTCATGTTGCTAAAAGACTATTTCAGACTGGAAAATCCCTGCAGGTATTAACAAGCTTTCTTTTTCTTTTTTATCTAGTGATAATGATTTTAAAAAAAACCTCCAGAAACCAAACAAAAAAATCCCCAGACAAATTTATACTGAACTTTGAGATTTCTGTGACAGAAAAACAGAGGAATGACCAAAGTCTACCATGCACTTCTGAGATATTATCTCATGTTTTCCTGAAGGAATAATTTAAAGATTTGACATAAACCAACCACATTATTATCTCAATGACTTGGTGTTTGCCTCTTTAGATGGCCATCTATATACATTTATATACATCTAGATGTATATATATAAACATCTGCCACTATCTTGCAATTGCTTTGTTGAAAACAGTAAGAAAGCTTTTTCTTCATCTTTGTTCTGGCTGCCAGGACTCACTCTGATGACTCAGTGCAATACTACCCAGTACCCATTTTTCTGGACTACTGGTGTCACCAGCGGGAAAAAAACCCAGCCCAAATAGTCATCGTTAATGCTGCTGGAAAATTCTATCCCCCACCTTCCTCTCAGCAAAGCTGTATAGTTGACTCGTAAAGGTCTGCAACTCTGAAGTTTTGCATGACTGTGTTGAGAAAAGCAATCCATTTTCTCTCTACTCTAGGGCTCTCAAAGCCAGTTGCCTGAGCTAATAGTCTGAGGTATCCAGCAAAAAAAAGTGGGTATGTGAAGATGGAAAGAGGACAAATTTGTTAAAGAAAAAACCTTCAACTACAGGAAGCCTGGGAATGATTGGAGGCATGAGAAGAAATCATACTTCAGAACTATGAAAACAAAATCAATAAATATTGTGACTGAAGTAACCTGCAACAAAGCCTTGAAAACTATCTAGGCAATGTGATCAGCTCGAGTGGCCTCTGTCAGGGTTTTTTGGCCCTTATTAGACCTATTTCAGAACCAATCCCTCCAGGACAGGTTTATCAAATGATCTTTAACAATGGTTTAATTTCTTCTTTCAGCTGTTCATCATTAAATCATTCTCTTCACTTTCCATGAGCGACTGCCAATATGACTCTTTATAGAAAAAAGATGGTAACTTACAAAAGGAGGGGAGATCAACATGTCCTTATGACAAAACTTGTGACTCTTGAAGACACATTTTAAGAATCAATTTCAATTATCTGGTTTTAATTTGATTAAGAACCTGCAATCTAATTTTTCTGCACACTATAGTGGCCATACAAAACTCACACCATGGCCTTGTGAATTCACACTTGTGAATTTTGAAACACAGGATTACAGATGGAAATCACAAAACCTGAACCAGAAAATTCATGCTCAGACAATTTCCACCCCCAGTGGAGTGAAGGGGAGACAAGACTTGGAAAAGACTAGAATAGCAAACTCTTAAAGCTTTTTTATTTGTGTTACTTCTGAGCAGTATCTCTTATTATTAATTTTGCAGGTATGGGAGAATATTTGTTTGACACAACCTCCTGCATATATAATAAAATATAATGAAAGTCATTACAGTCCTGAAGCCAGCCCAATTTTGTTTGTCCCAGAGGCTAAGCTCAGGGCCAACTCTTGCACTAGAAAGCATTTGACAACCTTTCTCCCACTGGCAGGTGGTACTCAGAGGCTGATTATTTTGAACTTCCCTGATTTCAGTACTTTCCTTCACCTCTCACCCTTTCTGTGAGCAACGATAATTTTAGATGCCTCTGCAGGATTGGGAATAAACAGACATATCAGGTCGCTTAAAAAAAACCCATAAAACACAAGTATTCACAGTAGTTAAAAACAAGATGTATAAAATCCAAATGTCAAGGAAAATTAATTCTTTTGTAGCTTGTCTCGGCAGACACAAACTTTATGCTGCTTTGCATCTTAAAACACAAATTTCCTTTAAAGTCTGCAGCATTTCCTCTCATGACATAAAAAAAGCTCAGTGCACATTCTGGGACCTTTCTAGTATGCCTGGGATAAGCTTAAACATATACAGCTGCTCTTTATTAGCTTACTTCAGGGGATCTTTCACAGCTGGGTTAAAATAGATTTACATATGTTTGGCTGAATATGCATGATTTCAGGGCTCCAGAGAAGTTGTTGTAGCCTGCAAAGTGAATCTCTCATCTTCACAGTTCCCATTTCACTGCATGGAGCTCCTCTGATGGCACAGAACAAGTGTTGGGTGTTTCTTTTTTTTTCCTTTTTTTTTTTTTTTTTTTTTCTTTTTCTGATGCGGGCATTATGTATTCTGAACGATGCAGTGCCTTTCTGGAAGAAGTTTTATGAATAGTGTCAAGGAAAAAGAAGCTGTCACTGAGAAATTCTGTGGCTTTTCCTCTCCTTTTATACAGCCTGTTTTGAACTATGGCCTTTCTGCACAACAGGGAAAAGTGAAGTTTGCAGAATGTCAACATAAGCAGCTCTGCTTAGCAGGCTAAAGCTCAAAGCAGCCTTATAGTAGAATATGGGTTAAATTTCAAACACCACATGTAATCTAAAAGCAAAAATTGTTTCCTCATCCTCTGATCTTTTTTAAAGATACAAAAATATAATGCTAATTTTGAGCTAATAGTGCAACTGAACACATCACACCTGAGCTAACAAAGGAGTTGTCCATTAAACATTCAAAGACAAATAGTAAGACAGTACCCTATATTTCCTATTCCCTGAGGCTCCTGGAAATGATAACTAAATTGTTGAACAACTATGTGACTAAGCCAACAGTGTTTATTCATGCACATAGACTGTATTTCTTAGGGGACAGTCCTTCTGCCCACAGCTGGGCTGCTGGTGCATGCTAGGAATGTGGCTGAACCCTTTGTTAGCTCTGCCTTTACACAGAGGAAGGATAAAACCTCTTCTGTCATTAAAATGCCATCACTCTATATTGCATGATAGAAAAGCAAACACTGTGGATTAGCTCTTCATTTCTCCTACTCATGAACACAGCAGGTGTAGCCAGAAGGCCTGGACTTAAGAATTAAAACATGCCCCTGACAGGGATACTAAGAAGATTGCTTCTTCCAGAAAGATTTGCAGGGCTGGTGATGTAGGAAAAAAAAATAGTATACATGTCTGATATTAGATTTACCATTTCCCTTTGTATTGCAGCACCACTGCCTCATCTGCCTTTGAATACATTAAGTGACTGAGGGATTGTGATGAGTCTGAAACACAGGCTTTAACAGTCACCAAGACTAATTTTACTGCTAGTTCTTCTTTGATGTCTCACTACTCTTTAAGTATAAATACCAGAACCTTTATTTTGTCTGTTACATTAATTCATGTCCATAGTATGTCCAGCAAAGCAAACATGGTTACTCCAGCTATATCCTGAAATAAAAGACAGCATTTCCTTTGTGGACTTTGTGTCCAGATGCTGCTATGGTCTCACTTTCTTAATTTACTGTCTTCAGTGGTATCTTCTTTCATGCATTTTTCTGTCTTATTTATAGATTCTCTGCTTTTTTCCAAACCTAATTCTTTTTAACACCTCCCTACCTTGCAGACACCATGTGTACATTTATGCTTTGTTGCCACAACTTCATTTATATTTCCTGTGTACATTTTTAAACATGCTCAGTAATACCTATGGCCAGTCTGCTTCCCTAGATCAGGTGAAGCTGTAGTTTCATCTCAGAGGACATATGCCCCAGCTCCAGTAAAGCTGAGTCCTGCAGTAATATAACCTAATATAACCAGAGCAGTGTGGGCAAACAAGTGTCCTCTCCAGCACAGATTCCAATCCCATGCAGACACACTCTTGATTGTCCAGCAGTAGGCCAGGCACACATACCTGTCTGCTGCACCAAACATCTCACAAACAGCAGCGTTACTGCAAATAACAACTCCCCCCAGCCTTGTAATCATCTCTGCTACTGATTTCAAATTTCACTTTTCTCGATTTGCTGTAGTCATTTACCCAGTTCCTGCTCATGCTTTTACTTTAACCCAGCATTTTCCAGGGCTGCAGGAAAATCAGGGAGCTTACACAGCTAGTTAGTCAACATGAAGGTAGCTCCTGCAACAAGGAACATACCTGGCTTTTTCACATTTGTAGACTAGCTCTCAAGACATGTTTACTGATCTACAGCTATACAAACTTCCATGTAAGAGGTTAAAGCCTAATTTCTTTTCCTAGCACTGAAACCCTATCAATTTTTATTGTTATCTCTTTTTACTTGGTGACATATAACACAGTGTAGGTGAGATCAAACCTTTCAGGGAAGTACTGCTGATGTTATCAAGTTGTCTTGCCATGAGCAAGTAGAGATAAACTGTATTGTCTTTCCAGGTTTTGATGCTGGGTATATGAAAGTAGCTGCTGATTTGATACTAGTAATTTAGTTCAATGAGTGTGAACTGCACTCTGAGATAAGAAAAAAAACCCTGTGTACACAAAATTAATTGCTCTTACTGGATGACTGCCTCAGGACATTGCCTGTTGCTGGTCATATTTAGACAAAAAAACACATAAAGTGCTGCAAAACTGTAAGACTTCTTTAAGACACTGAATAGGGACTCCTGTTTTGTAGAGATAAAGCTGAATGCTATCTGCAAAGAAAGAGCAGTGCTCTTTATGTTCCTTGTTATGAGCCATGATTGAACAAACCTCTGCACAAGCTGTGGTGATTGCAGGAGGTTCAGTGTGGACAGCAGGCAGAAGAAGGGACAGAGGGAACTCCTGCACTGTGCCCTCCTTTGAGAGGCTGACTGGGGCTCACTCAGCAATGACTGCACATGGAGAATTGCCAAGCAGTTTGATGGCAGCAATGAGCTGGTAGCAGAATTCAATTTCACCAGTAGCTCTAAGTCACTACCGGTGGCCTTTCCTGTACTACTTGGTAAGACCACATCTGTGAGCATCCTTAAAAACCAGTGGTACTCAGTGCCCACCCAACACTGTGGCTTCTGTAGCATTCACCCTGCTTGCTTGCAAACAGGAACTCAGTATTTATTTAAGAATAAGAATTTACTGATTTAAAAAATAAGGAAACATCTAGAGCATACGTGCTTCTCAAATGACTTTTGGAATTATTGTAATGAAGGCTTTGGTGGTGTTTCTGCACATGCTGCACTGCTTGTGTTCAGCAACTGCAGATCTTTCAGGCTCTCCAAAAACACCCCTCTGTTTCTTTCTACAAGGACATGATGGTGGATAGCAGTAGCTTTGTAGGGCTTAAAAAATGCACCAGCTTTCCCCCTAACCTCCTTTTTTATATATAACAGCTGCTCTTTTATTTTCTAGTACAATTGTGGGTAAGATGGGACGGAACATGAGCAAGATGGCATATTATTGACAGCATGCAGCTGGTGTTATTTTACAATTAAAAAATCCTTGATGGGCATATGAAAGAACTGTCTGGTTTATGCCCAGTTGTGACAATGCTATCAAGCTGCCCCTTCAGCTGAGATTTTATTTCACAGAAGATAAGCAATCTTTGGTTGCGGGTAGAACAACAGTTTAATATCCTGGCCAACACAAAGTTGGTGATGAATATGCTGTTAGCCATTTCCAAATGTTTGCTGCATTGTATAGCTGTGCCAGAAATCCTTCTTAATGCTTCCTGAGCAACTACTCTATAAACTGCTCTGAGCCCTTCTAATGCCAATGGAGCTGTTAAAATCTCCTGGAGCAGGGACCCTGACTTATTCTGCTCTGCTGGGGCAGGGAGAGGCTATCAGCTGGTGGTTTAAGAACACCAATGCTCAATGTATACAGAGCCGTTTGTGTATTTAGTTGCCTAACAGTGAGAAGTCTCTTCTGGGCATGAGGGACTGAGATTTCAGAAAAATTTACAGCTTTGCCAACAAAGTTCCTTTTTTTTCCCTCACAGGGATGTTAGGATGCACATTTTTGATACAGTGGTAAATTTGCACTATCTGCTTCAAAACTTCTCAATAAAGTGCCCTTATGACATATTTTTGTAATACGAGAATAACAACGTATCTTTTCCCTATCCTCTCTCTCAGCCACTGGCACAATCTTAGAATACATAATTAAAGTCTAGCAAAAGTAATAGCAATTATAAACGGATAGAAGAGATTACAGGGCCTCACTAAATGACTATTAAAGAGTTTGAAGGAACACCTGCCTAAGCACCTGACTAAATTAAGGAAATTCAGAGGAACAACTGCTTTCCAAATTTGTTATCTGTATTTAATGTTTGATAAAACTGAGATTGCAAAACTTAAATTATGCCCTCTCCAGGCTTTTCATTTTTTAATTAACTACCTGCTGTTGATCAGTAAGCACCAGCCCATGCTGACACAAAGAATTAAGTGTGCCTTTTTTAAAGTCAATGAAAATTAAGAAAAATGGAAAAGTTATTTGGGATCCTTCCTATACAGTTAAAGAGATGTTGATAATCATTAACTAGAAGTAAATGCATATGAGAAAAATGTAGGTGGTGTCTTTTATAGGGCAGGTAATTAGACAGCTGAAGATTTACAGACCATATTAAAAGTGCTCTGAACCAGGACTGTCAATATTTAGGTCTTTGTAAAATTACTACAATCACATCTGAACTATTAATTAATATAGTCATTGGAACTAGACACATCTTATATGAGAAAAATTAATTAGTCAAATACCTCTAACAGTATATTGACATTTTAATTGTACACTGGCATTAACAAAACTAAAAAGTGCTTTAAATGTATGTGTTTCAGCTACTAGAATTTCTGCTATTAAACCCCTATGAATTTCAAAGCAGTTCCAGAAATCTCCTGTTTAAAGGGCTAGACTGTCCTTCCAATTCAGCATCTTTATATGGCACAACATCTCCTTACAGTCAATACAAACATCACAAAAATTAAACTGGGTATTATTATTCAACGTCCTGCCCACCAATTATGCCTTGCTATTTCCAGATAGAGTAGTGGCTCTGTGGAGCAAGCACACCCTACAGCGAATTCCCAGCCCTTGATAAATATGTCAGTGCCACAAAGGTCAAACAAGAGCACGAGGCAGTCTGTGCTCCTCCACTGAGCGATCCTCACTGGGTAACAGTGGATGAATGCAGCTGGGGATCTGGTCCATCACACAATAGCTGCAGTGCCCTGAGCCCTGAGCAGCTGCCTTGACAAATTAGATGTGGCCTCTTGTATTGAAAAAGCACATCAGGGTCCTGGGTCAATGACAGTTTTTCCCTCTTTTAGCAAGACAAGCCTCTACAGCTCATTGCAGCCTGGAAATGGATAGCCTGACTTGAAACCCATGCAGGTGGACAATTATGGGTCAAGGATACCTGCTGTTTCCAGAAGCCATATTTGATAATATCTATTTTAAACTTCATTGTTCTTTTATTTGTAGGGTCTACTAATGCAGAACAGAGAAGCTTTGTTTTCGTAACCAGGGGCTGCACATCAATACAACCCCTTCTGTTACCAATGATGTAATTTTTTTTTTTCTGCTACTAAACAGC
Organism: Cyanistes caeruleus; assembly: GCF_971803275.1. NCBI lineage: Eukaryota > Metazoa > Chordata > Aves > Passeriformes > Paridae > Cyanistes > Cyanistes caeruleus. The sequence goes on from NC_141732.1 coordinate 22,405,957, forward strand.
AAATGATTCTTGGTTCTAATCTTGCCACTCAATGTTTCCATTTCTGCTAAGTTAATTTCAGTTAAATCTGAGATCTGTACTGTTAGTGAAATACAGAAATGTTTTGAATTCTGAAAACGTTAAGTGAACGTCAGTGCTAAAGTATAGGCATTTCTTTAAGTGTGGCACAGGCACTTGGTGTGTGCTAGAATATACCCCACCATTATCTTGATTTCCTCATCCTTGCCTGTCTTTTGCAGTTAAATCTGCAAAACCTTTCCTTGCACTTTCAGATGGCTACTATAGAAAATCTGTGACTAAATGAGCTGGAGCTTTCTTTACATAAGGTTTGAAATGCAGACTTAGTCACAGAGAAGGCACACTAAATCACTGCCCTGTACTCTATTATAACCCCATGTTTGACTAAAATTGGCTTAAAGATGTGGCCCTGCTCAGGGATTTAGCTCCTGACATCTTTTCTGAATGCCTTGTCTCTGCTCTGTCTCTTCACTCTTGTTCTCAGAGAAACTTACTAAAACATCATAAAAACAAGTCTGTGAGAAACAGCCTTCCAGCATTCTTCTTTCATGAATTTTATATACAATTTCCATTTTATTAATTAGCATCTACTTTACTACTGTCACTGTTTGAACTTGAGGATGTAATCTGAGATGATTAACTGTCTCTAGCCGTGGGAGCAGACAGCTCATACATGCAAGACAGAACAGAAGAAGGATCAGTGTCATTTCTCTGGACAAGTCTGGTGTGTTCTCTTAATCCTGACTGCACAGCCCTCCTGGTGCATGTCACAGGATACCAGCAATTCCAGTGTGGTGAGATCATCAGTCTTCTGGCATGTTTGTGAGTTATTAGCCTGGTCTAGTTACTCAGGTATCTGGCCACTAAAAACTATACTGGGAAATTTGGTCCCATTCAAATGCTAACAATGGCTTTCAGGTGTTTATCTGATACTGTGCTGAAACAGTGCTCCACAGTAGGTGTGCTGGGATTAGTTTATGAGACATCCAGTTCCTGGACAAGTTGCTCACTAGAACAATTTTAGGCAGATATAGGTTTGGTTCTTTGTTCTAATATTTATTTATTTATTTATTTATCTATTTATTTATTTATTTATTTATTTTTATTTCAACTAAGCAACCAGGCTATAAATAAGGCCTCCCTCTGGAAATAGGGACATTTACAGTAAAGTGATGTTAATTCACCAAAGATTATTTCAGAAAAAAAAAAATCTACAGAGTTTTGTTTAGCACAGGTTCAGCCAACCAACTTCTGTTTTCATCCTAATGAGAAAAGTCAGTATGTTTTAATCTAGATGTCATTCTATACAAGTTTAAATAGACTAAACCGTGTGTCATCCTGCCTAGGTAAAATCACTGTGAACCACTAAAGCTCTGAGTAACCACGCCTCTCACCCCAAATCTCATCCACATGCTATAGAATCATAGAGCAAATTCTCTACTCCCTTTCTCAAAATGTTCTTTTACTAGATTCTGGGATGAAAACCTGTTAGTAAAGAAAGGATCTGATCTGATTCAATCTTCATTGTTTCCTCAGCACTTGACATTTAGTAATCTGCAAAGTACTTGTAAGTGTTTTATGTTTGTGCATACAATGGTTTGAGATATGGGAAAGAACAGCAGTGTTTGCAGAGTTTCCCCAGATGCACATGCTTTGGGTGACTACATCTCTTCCCAATCCCATCCAGGCAGAACTGCCTATGCTGCAACTCCTCCCACTAGCCTTACACTTGTTTTCGGATCAATCAGTTCCTTCTGACAGTATCAGAATGGTGATACTGATGGAATACTGAATATTTGCTTCATCTCAGCACACTGAAAGTCCAAGCCCTTCCATTCAGACCTGCAAACACTGACTCAAAACCTAAGTTTTGACAAATTTTGCGCCACTTTAGTTCCTCATTTTTTCACCTGATTTATTACATAATACCAACAACATAATAACATTCCTCTCTTCTCTCTGATATAGAAACTACTTTGAATCTTTTAGATCCTTGTACATATTAGCATATAACAGTATTTTTGTGTAGAAACATACTCTGCAAATGTACTTCCTGGTGCAAAAATCAGCTTTCCTGTGATGAATATTAATTGTTTAATTTATGCCAAAAAAAAATTAAAGTCTGAAGCTTTGTTTTCCCACAGATTTTTTTTTTCCCCCACTCATTTCATGTCTACTTGTAGAGTATCTTGTTATATCAGCACTTTACATTCTTTATCATAACTGTACCTGGAGTTTCTTATAATTTTGTCTCACTGCAGCAGAATCTGCCTGATCATTTGCAGACTCTCCAGAGACAAGCATTGTCAGCACTTGGCAAATGGTTCAAGTAGTGATAATCAAAGTAAAATTTAGTAACACCGCCACTTGTGTACAATATGAAATATCTTCTGGAGGCAGGTTTTGAAAGGAACAGCTCTTGGGCTCCCCAAGAGCACAGACCTCTCCAAAAAGAGGAGTTGACTATTGCTAATGAATAGCTGAAGAAGAGCTGCTGTTATTAATAAAAATAATAATAGAGATTGTACAGTCTATAAAATAATAGGTGCTACCAGATACTGTCTCTAAAGGAGCACTCTTGATATCCAAATAAACCTGCAACTCTTCACTCTGTAAACTGTGTTCATTATAACCCAGTTCTAATCAGCTTTTTACCTTAGTTACATGGGTAACAACAAAAGGCTTGCTAAGGAAAGGAGATACCACCTAACAATCTTCACCTAAGGAGTGCTGAGCCAAGTAAGCATACAAACATTAAAGCCTTCTAACCACTTCACTTTTGTTGTTCAGTGCCCAGCTCAACCGCTCCTACCTGAATGCAGTGAAGAAGAAGCTGTAGCAGACCCACAAAATCATAACCTGAATTTTTAACCTGTTTATAAACGCAGTGATTAAAAAGCACAGATTTCAGGCAATTAGGGAATGAGTGAGAAAACCGAGCTGTTGGCTACATTTGCACTAATGAACCCAGTACTAGGAGAGCATGAGGCATTTCTGAATGGAGGCAGGAAGAACAGGAAGCGGCAGAGAAGGGCAGCAGGGTAGTGAGGGACAGGACCAGCTACCCTTGAAGAAAATCACTTTGCTTTCTTCATGGAGGCCTGTCGAAGAGCTGTACATCTCTACTCCCCCCTTCGTTAGTAGGATGACTACAGAGGGACGCAGCACTAGGGCACTACGGGGGTGTGGAGGGTAAAGCCTTGGAGTGCTCCACAGGAGGAGCTTCATGACTCCGACTGTGGAGGGAGGAACACCAAGTACAATGGCAGCAGGGGGGAAGGTTAGGCGGCAAGGTTAGGGAAACCGTTTCAACAAAGGTGAGAAACATACAATTAAATTAACACTAAAACACAGCACGAAAGAAAACAAAACATAAACATACTCTAGAACACGTGCTGTTGTTTTGAGTATTTTTTTTTGGTTTGGTTTGATTTAGTTTTCTGGTGAGGAGAACAGGAAAGAGGGTTGTAATTTGCCCAATCAGAGCTTTTTGTTTTTTTGGGTTTTTTTTTTGCTTGCAATAGAAAGGGCAGATTCCTTAACGGCCAAAATGAAAATGCCAATGGGATGGCAATGCACAATTCCCACTCTATCGGTTGGACTACACATTTTCATCTTGGCAAGAAATGTGATGTGGCTCAGAAACAACAGTCCCAGAGTATATTTAGCTACTAAAGCTGTGGCACACAAATGTCACATTCCCATGAGTCAACTCTTTTGAAGAACCCTGTCTTCACACCCCCACAGATATTCCCCAAGATGCCTGCACTGAATTAAGAGTGAAGCATATGGATGGATGTGACATCATCAAAGCAAACGTGCTACAGTAAAGAAAACAGCAAGTGGATTCTATGCAGTTAGTACAATCAGTAAGGAGCCATTTGTGAGAACAGAAAAAGAAAGAAAACGCTGTTCAAAGGAATAGACACAACCAGTGAAGAAAACCACAAAGCACCTTGCAAAACAAGGCAAAAATAGTAACAAAAATAAAATTTTCTTTGTGAATGTGTGAAAGCAAAAGAAATCACAGCAAAAGTGGAAACAAAATCTTGATAAAAAGATTTTAAGTGTAACATTTCTTGATTTAGTTTTGTGTAAGAACTCTTTCCTTTGCCCTTTTGAAACAACAACTCAATAGAATTTTGGAGCCAACCGGCTCTGACTGGGCAAGGCAAGGAGTAACAACACACAAGTGGATGGTAATGGTAAACAACCATGCGGTCACCTCTGCCACCATTGTTTTGATGGGTGTAGACTGCTTCCAGCTTTGTCAATATTCATAATTAGGCACCAAAGAATGCATGATATCTAAATGACCCTGTCAAGTACTTATAAGGCTCTTTGGTAACCATCACTCTCTGGGAAGAAAGTATTGAATGTAAGCCACTTCATCAGTCAGTGAATTGAAGCAAAAATGATTAGAATCCAACAGCTATACATTTATTAATATTTTCACTGCATGCTCTTCTGAAAGCTGCTAGTGGCATACAAGATGCTTTTAAGAGCTAGTTTTCCATATATTAAGCATTGCTGTTCAGAAGACTTGTGAAGCAGGGACCCACACATAACAAACAGTTCTATTTAAATGCATGCACATCTCTGCATTCCTCAGGGTACATAAGAGGCAGCTCTTCCACTTTTTGGTGGTTTCTGACACCACTCCCTTGTCTGGCAGCAGCAGAGGAGTTGTGTTCAGGGGTTCCTTCCTTCCCCCTCTTTCAGGGTGGACAAGAGAAAGATACCATTTATTTTCAGAAATGGGAAAACTGGATTTTCTAAGAAATGTCCTCTTGCCTGAAGTATTTTGTATAACAGGTATTACCAACAATTGGACAAAGACAGAAAAGATCCTAATTTTTTGTCTGTCAGGAAAAAATTTCCTTTTTGCTGAAAGGAAAGAGGAGTGCTAGGTAAATCACATGCCATCTTAGGGAGGGCATACAGGTTTATCTGCCTTCCCTCTACTATGTAAGGGACATCCCTTTTTCTTAACTGCCTTTCTACAATTGAAGAGCAAGGAATTAGGAATTAAAAAATGAAGATGATATCTCAAACTGAGTTTAAACTGGAATTAGGAGTGTGAGGTTTCATCTTCAGTACTGTCACTCCCTTGCACCTGAAATTATGGTTACTGAGTTTGTGTGTTGCAGCCACCTGAAATTCTTCATCTGCCAAAGCTCAGAAGCCCCCAGGTCTGCAGGGTGCAAAGAGGTTCTGTGCTTAACACACAGGTAAGACTGATCAGGTTTTAGAAATTCACTTTTTTGGTTTAGATTTTGCAGTAATTCTCCCAGAATGTCCACAGGATTAAGCTCTACAAAGAAATTGTTTAAACAGGGGTATTTTTTCCCTTCTTCTGTAGGAAGAGCACATTAGCTGGGAGGAGTGGGACAAGTTTACGTCCTCTGTCTGTGGGAATTTAAATCTTCATATTCAATTTCCTGCCAATAAGCTTAAAAGTCAAGGCTACTAGATTAATATTTTCCATGGTATGTCAAGAAGTTTTACTGTACCTTCTGCCTAATTTGACTGACCTCCTCAACTGGAAAAGTGCTTCGGGATTTGTCTCTGCTGGGCCAGCCAGTTGATGCCCACTGCCTTTATGATTAGGAGCTGTGAAGGCTCTCTGAGGTCAATCCTGGGAAGTTTAGTAACCCTGGATATCCCTGGACTATGGGAGGCATGGTTTATCTGGGGCTGTTTTGAATAACAGGCACTGAGGTCACAGTCTGGGTCCAGACCACCAGCAGCTGTTCATGTAGCTCTGCTGAAGACTGTTCTGTGATGTTAATGTGCTCATCACTCCTTGCTGAAAGCTGCCACAACTAATGCTGAGAATTCAAGATTCAGTGGGTCAGATGGAGGGGAAGGAATAGGGGGAAACTAGTAAATTACTAGTTTAGGCAGACAATGCAAAGCATCAGGTCTGCCATTGCCAGTAGCTTCTCTAGGAACAGCTGATGCTTTTGTCTAATGAGTTTTTCATATAAAATGCATGAACAATAGAGACTGGAATCCGCATTTCAATTAATATTTTAAGTGTTTTATATCAAGTATTCATAGCAGAAAGAACTGAACTCGTGTGTTCCTGCCCCTGGTGAGTGCCCTAACCACTCAGCAAGTGAGTTTTGCTCATACTCATCTTCCTTCTGACACACTGAGTACTTAATTAGTCCACACAGAGAAAAACATCTTCAACAGAACAGAGATTGAAAGAAGAGATCTAAGAACACCCTGGAGAAGAATAACAAGGATTCAGATCTCTCTAGGCAGTGGAGCTATTTGAACCTAACTCCCCTGTTTAAAAGGAACCATTTTAAAGTCTCTGAGATACAGATTAAAAGGAGCTGAAAGAATGATGAGGGTCAAGATGCAATGAGGGGCACCACCATCTACACAGGAGAAAAGGCTCTTCTTCTCTATGTTCAAGCAGCAAATTTTAGAAATTCTCTGCCTAATTCTCTATATGAATGGCAAAGGGGGAGTGGAGGCCAAAGGACAGGATTTGTATTAGACCCCTGTGCTTCAGCACTGGTCTGAGCACTGTCAAATAACACCTAAATCCCAACCTTTTGGTGTGTGAAAAACAAAACATAGACCCTCTCCATGAGCAGTCAATTATGCATAATTCAATGTACACGAACGACCACATACTAAAAGGTATTTTCTGCTCAGGTCTCACTGAAGACAGCAGGACTGAGGCTTGGTGACTAGGACTACTCCAAGTTTTACTTCAGTGGTTAAACTAGAGCAGGTTTTCCTTGTCTGTGTTGGGATACTGGTCACCAGCTCAAGTGAACTGATTGGAGATGTCCTGAGTGGCAGCAGCCTGGGCTGCAGTCATCATGCCCTGGTGGAGGTCACAGTCCTCAGGCATATGGGTCAGACAAAGAGTAAAGGAAGAAGAGGAATGCTCTTCTGCATTTTAGAAGAGCAAACTTTCAGCACGTCAAGGAAGTCAGTAGGGACCCCCTGGGAAACCGCCCTCAAGGATAAGGGAGCAGAACAGAGCTGGTAGATCTTTCAGGATATCTCCCGAGAGGGAAGAGCTAGTAAACCCAGGTGAAAGAAATTGGACAAGAAAGACGAGAGACTGGATGGCTGTATTGGAACCTGGTAGCTGAATTAAAGGGCAAAAATGAAATGCACAAGTGGTGGAAGAAGGTACAGGTGTCATGGAAAGAGTACAGGAACACGGTCTGGTTGTGTACAGGTGAGGTCAGGAAGGTTAAGGTGTAGTTGGAGCTGAAGCAGGCAAGGGAAGCCAAGAATAAGAAGGAGGGCTTCTACAGACATAGGTCAGCCAGAAAAGGAAGGCTGAAGAAGGTGTACTCCACCTGGTTAGCAAGGCTGGCATGAGGAGGAGTTGAAGCACTCAACAACAATTTTGCCTCAGTCTTCTTTTGCAACATCTCCTCCCACTTCTCTCAAGTGTTTGCTCCACAAGACAGGACCTAGGGGAGCAAAGTCTATCCCACTGTAACAGAAAATCAGGTTTGGGACCACTTGAAGAACCTGAACATTCCAAAGTCTATAGAATGTTATGAGATGTATCCCAGAGTCCCAGGAATTGGCTGATTTAATTACCAAGCCACTGTCCATGATATTTGAAAAGTGTGGCAGTCAGATGACTGGAAAAAGGGAAATATTGTACACATCTTAAAAAAAGGTAGACAGAAGGACCCTGGGAACTATCAACTTGTTAGTCCCATTATCTCTGTGCCTGGAAAGATCATGGAACAGATCTTCCTAGAAGCTCTGCTAAGGCACATGGAGGACAGAGGGAGCTGTTCTAGGCAGTCAGCACAGCTTCACCAAGGGAAAGTGTTGCCTGACCAGCCTGGTGGAGAGTCTCCATCGACGGACAAGGAAAAAGCTATGTATATCATTTATCTGAACTTCTGTTAGGTCTTTGACTTGGTCCCCCACATCCTTCTCTCTAAACTGGAGAGAGATGGACTTGATGGGTGGACAATTCAACGGACAAGGAATTTACTGGACATCTTTATTCAGAGGATAGTGGTCAATGGCCTGAGGTCAGAATGGAAATCAATGACAAGCAGTGTCCTTCAAGGGTCAATTTTGGGACCAATGTCCTCATCAATGACATAGCAGCATTGAGTGAGCCTTCGGCAAGTTTGCAGATGACATAAAGCTGTGTGGTGTGACTGATGCACCTGGAATGGATGCATAGAATGCCATCCAGAGGGCCTTGGACAAGACTGGGAAGTAGGCCCATGGGAACCTGGAGGTTTAACAAGGCCAAGTGCAAAGTGCCTGAGCCAGGACGACTCACAGCCCAGAAAGCCAAATGTATACTGGGCTGCACACAAAGCAGCGTGGCCAGCAGGGTGAGGAAGAAGATTTCGCCCTTTTGCTCTGCTCATGTTAGACCCCACCTGGAACCCTGCATCCAGCTCTGGAGTCCCCAGCACAGGAAAGACATGGGCCACAAAGATGATCAGAGGGCTGGAGAACAGGCTGAGAGAGCTAGGGTTGTTCAGGATGAGGAAGAGAAGGTTCTAGGAAGATGTTACAGCAGCCTCCCAGTCCCTAGAGGGGGATATATAAGAGCTGGAGAGGGACATTTTACAAGAGCATGTAATGACAGGACAAGGCAAATGGCTTCAAACTGAAAGGGGGCAGGTTTAAATTAGATATAAGGAAGAAATTCTTTACTCTGAGGGTGGGTGGTGAAGCACTGCAACAGGCTGTTCAGAGAAGTCGTTGATGGCCCATTCCTGAAACTGTTCAAAGCCAGGTTGAATGGGGGGGAGGCTTGGAACAACCTGGTCAAGTGGAAAATATTCCTGATCATGGCAGGGGGGTTGGAACAAGATGACCTTTAAGGTCTCTTCCAAATCAAAGGACTTTGTGATTCTAGGATTCTATGGTTGTTGAGACATGAAAATTATGTGAAATTAGCTGAGAACTGTTGTGCAAAATCAAAAATCAAAGGACTTTGTGATTCTAGGATTCTATGGTTGTTGAGACATGAAAATTATGTGAAATTAGCTGAGAACTGTTGTGCTGCCTTGGGAATTCAGAGAAAGGCAATATAAAAATGCATCCTTAAGAACAATAGGAAGCCATGGGTCTTGCTTTGTCAGAGACCAGGTCAGATCAAATTTAAAGGGAGTTAAATCCTCCCTGTTTCCTTCCTTCCCACATGCACAAAACTCTCTATAAAGGCACACACTTCTGTTTGTTTTGTGTGGTTTCCTCAGGCAGTGAATTATCTGAGATTGGTTGTTTAGTTTCAGACTTTACGATAAGCTTTTAATTATAGCACAGGAGTTTCATTACATGTTACTCTGAGCCAGCTGGAAGCAGTTACACTTTAGTCCTCCTCCCCCTCCCTCCTCACCACAGGATGTCATTTCCAAGGCCTTACCCTTCTTGTCTTGATGATTATGGGATGAAACTGCCACATATGGATCTGTATTTTCAGATGAACCAAGCGGATCCTTCCAATCCAGCATGCGTCCCCTAGCATCATAACCCTGTCGAGCGCGAGAGTCAGAAGTGGTGGTGCTTGGGACTAGGGAACTGGAGTGTCCTGTTTATATTATAAATACAGGCAGGGAAGACAAGTCTCATTAGTAACTTACCACGCTACCTCCCCATGCTCAGGGGTGTACGCACTGCTTTGCTTCTGTGATGGGTGAACGTCTTGTCTTAGGCTGAGCAACTTTTCAAAAGTCCTTCAAATCATGACTCCAAAGGAGGAGGGAATTTGAACCTTCCAGATCAGGGTGCTAAAAGGTGCTGCCACTGAGCTGGCAGTTCTGTGCTTCTCAAAAGAGTTAAATGCATATGAAAGATCACGTTATCTGAGTCAAGCATCCTTTGGCTGGATTCAGTACACATGCCTGTCAGAAACCGAAGTGTCAGCCCATGCTGTCTGATACTGGCTCAGTCAAAATGCAAACAAAAAAATCAACTGAAACAGAACAATGTCCAAAATGGCTGAAACTGAATGGGAACACTGGAAGAACTACGAAATGGTGACATTATGAGGCACTGTACCTCATGCCCCCAGGGGAATGAAGGACTGCCTAACCAGCGTGCTCACACTGCGGCATTCCTCTCCAGATGGGAAATGTCCCGGGCCAGCTGCTCACACCCGCTTGCACCATCAGTATGGGTCCTGTCTGAGCTGATGGTCCAAAACGGCTCTGAAATAAGCACAAGACTGAACACTATTTCTGCTCAGAGCGACAGCGCAGACAATGCCTCACCTTGCGGATCTGCCCAAGAGCACCTGACTCCAGCAGCAGCTGAGACTGAGATCTCACAGGCCTTTTTTCCATTGCAAATGCTCTAGACATTGTTACTGGTGCCCTGAACAAGACTGATCCGCTTCTCGCATATCCCAACACACAGAGCATTCACAGAACTTGCCCCACTGGAAACACAGCACAGTTTGAAAGGTGGCTTGGATGGGACAGGGGCGTGTTTATAGATTCATACACTCTTTGCAGCTGGATCTTAAAAGTACATCAGCACCTAAAATACTTGAGTCTACTGTCTCTGAAAGACAGCTCCCACATGGAATTTCCAGTGGCTCAACTGCTTTGGCAAGAGGGCACCAAATGCCATCCACACCACGACATTTCGACCTCAAAACCATTCTGAAAGTTTCCTTCCAGCACATGTGAAAAAGTGAATTATTTTCATCAGGATTCAAGGAGTTCTGGGCCTCCTTAATTTTATGTGGAGTAACTATATCCCCATACCTACTTTTCTTAAAGAGCCCATTAAAAAAAGGATTTTTGACACATGCTCAAACACAAACTAACAGAATTGGATTATTCACAGACAGAATGGAATATAACATTTTTTTGTCAGATAACACTAGGCAGAATGACAGCAGCCCTCCTTTCTCCTGTCTCCTTTGGAAAAGCCCAGTAAATTAATTTTCCTTTCTAAGATGAGTCTCACTTGGAGAGGAGTCCAATCACCAGGCTACAGGCTGCCCTAGCAGGGACCCTCTCCCTGCTCCTTTCCTTGATCTTGCTTCACTGCTCAGAAAAATAATTTGAGATTCACTGGGGCAGAGATAGATCAACACGAGGAGTGAAATTCAAGCCTCACAGAGAAGGCACAGAGCTGGGCAGGTAGAGCCTGTGCTTCTGTAGTTTATTTTAACCAGCTCCTGGGTATGCACAAAGCTTTTGAAAGCTGCATCTAAAACATGCTGCTTTAAATGGCTTCTAAATCCATCCAAATTAGCTCTCAGAAGTCTAGAGAGAGATGATGAACCCAGATCCTCAATTCTACTCCAAGAATCAAAAATTGAAATGCTGGCCACTAGTGTCCTCAAGCTTTTAGATGCCCCCACATGCTTCATTTTTATCCTGCCCATTCACCAGCTTCATGGTATGGAACTTCTGATGAAGTCAGAAAAATGCAGCAACTTCTATTAAGATGCTGTTATGATTTAAAGAAGTCCTGTTGAATATTAATGTCTTTAGAGTTAAAAAATGTCTGTGTTCCTCTGTAAGCTTTCAAGGAGCTCTTTTGATTTACTGAATTGAATTATATATGGGAGTACTTTGGACTATGTTTTGCATAGGGCATGGCCATAATGAACTCCTTTAACTTGTATGTTTAGAAAGCAAAATTGGTTAAATTTACATTGTTCTCACCATGAAGCCAACCTTCAACTACAGGTAATTGTTAACATAATTTAGCTCTCGATGTCAGTCTGAAGGTTTTATACTGACAAAGGCAGTGGATTTTTTACTCTCTCATGGTAGAAAGAGTGTTTTCTCCCAGCCATCTCTCCTTAAAACAGCAAATTGAATACTGTATTTTGTTAAGACAGTTTTGAATGTTGCCCAAATAGAAAAGAGTTAAGCCAAATGTTATCTTCTTTTGAAAGGTTTCCATAAGCATGGCTGGGAACATTGGTAACACACAGATAGAGGACTCCAATCCAAATGTGCTGCCTGCTCCACACACAGCAGTCCTGCAGCAGGACTATTTGTGTCCAAGGGACAGGAAGAGGTCCAGCAACTGAAAACACACGCCCTCTTGAAGCAAGAATATGCTGGATCCTGAAAGCATTCACTCCAACACTATTTTATGCTTGTCAACTCCTGTGCCCATTCCCAAGGAACAAGACAAATAACAGGGCAGAAAACAGAAATTATGGTATTTTCATGTTTTCTTTTCCCTAAGGATTAAGCCACAGTGCAAGCATTCATGGGGTTCCAGTCTTCAAGTTTATACCCCATTCAGCAACACCAGTAATGTGTACAGTATTTGGTCAGCTTACACATAGTGCTGCACTCAACATAAGAAAGCAATTAGTCATTGCTTGATAAGGAGGTAAAAGAGAAGAAAATCTTGCCAAGTAGCAATCATATTATATACCTGTGTTTGATATGCATTTATAGTCCTATATCTCTTTCCAGACACTTGCACTTTTAAGTGTGCTTAAAGGAGAAATTCTAAGGAAAAGCTATAAGTATGGTTACAGAAAATAATTTCATAATACAGAAATCTGGAGAAAGTATATGCCTAAGGGACACATTTTCTGGAACTATTTTTTCTTGAACCATATATTGCCAATACACAGAGAACTTGCTGGTAATGGAAAGCTAAGGCTTTGTGAAGATATTAATATGTACCAGATGGTCACTGGGTAGAGAGGAGTTCCACATAAATAAAAGGAATCAGTATACTCTCTCTGTTACTAATGTATGAGTCTAGTTCACACTGAGAAGCAAGCTTACACAGCTAATCAACACAAACTTTCTTCCTCTTGATTTTGAGGAAGCAGGGCAGAAGTAGATTAAACCTGCTCCTGTAAGCAGTATCACAGTGTCCTGTAAGTGCCTGAAAAGCCAGTCCCACTGGGTGAATTTCACCTCTGAGCAGAGCACCACAAATGTATGAGCTACTTAAGTTTCTCTCATAAACAGAGAAAAGACTGGAGTGGCAGACAACCCAGTCCTGGCCCTCTCACACACAGCCATTATCAAGCCTTTACAATGCACTAAATAGTTTGCAACATGTAGTGGGCCTTTTTTTCCCATCACACCATTTTTTACCATTCTGACTTGCAAATAAGCTTTGCTGAAATTTAACAAGGCTTTAGCACATCTGAGATGTGGTCAGTACCTCTGTGTTAATAATGGTTAATACAAAAAACATCTGAAAAACCAATTCTGCCTTTGTTTTAAAATAAGCCTCTGAATAACTGTACACATAGCGCTTTTCAAATGTCTTTGTTTAAAGAAAACACATAAAAATCAAATAGACGCACTTTAAAAAAATCTGGTCTAGGTGCTTCCACTATTTGCAAAAACTTTTCATTTGGAGTGCTGTAATCAAGTAACAGAGGCAGAGTAAAAGCACTTAGTGCCTATAAGCACAGATAATGATGCAGAAAGGCTGCACTTCTGTAACTATAGCTTGTTCTGAAGTGCACTTGTAAAATGTAAAGAGGTTTTTTTTCAGGTTTAAAACAAAGACAGAGAGTCAATACCATCAGTATTTGATAGGTGGTCTAATATGCACAAGTCATTAGAATCTCAGAGGTTAAGATATCTGCACACTATCCTATTAACAGCTATAGCAACCTAATTAGACAATTAGAGGGAAAGTTGAGTCAATACTATAGAGGAAGAAAGAACTATGGCTAGGGGGTAATATAAGGGCCCAATTCACTAAGAACTGATGTTTCCAAAAGGTAATTGAAGCTGCTATTTTTGCAGTGATCTAGCTTAATCTCCTTGTTTAAATTATGCTCCTGCAAAATTTCTCTCTAATTTTCTGCATCCAGACCTTCAGTCTGCTATCCTCTCCTTGAGTGTCACTTGAGCCACCTGTGTGCAGTTTGCACTTTAAATGCTTGCAACTGATCATGTGAGACTGCCTTAGGAAGAGAGCCCATGTGCCAAACTTAGGGGGAGGCTGGTGCTAAGAATACAAAGATTAAGGGCTTGGTTCTCTTTTTATTCACACTGCTACAGACTGGTAGTAAGTGTCTTGAAGTAGGATGATTTATAGTGGCAGAAATGAAGAGAATCAAGCCTTATGACTTCTTTTGGAGCTTCAGATGGCTTTGGGTGTATTTAGCCCACTGAGCATTCACTCGGTTGGTATTCTGGTACCAATGTTCTGAAGCTTAATCTTAACCATTGTGTAGCATTTACCTTTGCATTAAACTGTACTCAGTAACATCAAAATACATCATTCATAAATTTCTTGTTTTTTCAAGATACAAAATTACTCAGACCAGTCACTAGAGTTGGCAAACATGAACATGCTTACTGAGAATGGGTACTACCTCATCCTAGAATTTTTGCACCCCTGATGTGGAAGATCAATAGAGGTGACTAGCAGTAGGTGAAAAGAAAGCCCAACTGCAAAAATATCAGAATAGGCATTTTAACTATACCAATAGAAGGAGGAGCTGACTTGCATAGAGACTTGCATCCTTACCAGGATGTACCTGAGAGAGGTCAATGAAATAAGCTGTAAAAGACCGGACAAGAATGGGAACCCATGCCAATGCTGGGTTTTCTCAGCTTTTCTCTGTTGCAGCCATCTGTAAGGTCCTACTACAAAAGCTGGGTTCATTTAATGGATTCTGTCTTTGGGCTTGGCATGCCTGGACAGTAAAATGTACTCTCTTGTGCTAACTGTACTCTGTTAGAGTTCAGCTTTTTTCATTCTGCTGCTCATTTGAAACATTTTTTGCTTCCTTTGTCAGATTAAAATACCAGTTTTTACTAAAGGACCTACTAATACTCTAGCTGGCAGGATCCAGAACCCCAGTTCCACAGCTATAACTCTGCAGACTATGGAAAGCTAGAACATTTCTGGCACGTCAGCACTATGCCCAAAGCCACTCTCTTTATCTTTACATTCAGCAGTATGGATTTCATTATTACTCTTCTTTAATTACTGTTCTGTGCATTAGAAATACAGCAAGTTCACAATGAAAGAAAGTATAAACCATATATGCAGATGAAACTGTCCATATATTAGAAAGTCTCAACTTGCCTTTGATTTTGTACATTCCCTTCACTGGTTTTCATTACCATACTTTCAAATAAGTTTCACCTGCACATTTTTCATTTCCTGGTAATAAACAGTAGGGGGAATTTGATTTTATTTTTACAAATGTTGAACAGCATTCCTGTGCCTACAGTTATTTATATTCTGCTGTACTGAGCTGTCATTGGTTCAGGTCTGTACCTACATACTCTGCAGGCATGAGATGAAAGGATCAATTAAAAGTTCACATCAACCTACCTCTTTCTGTGTTCAGCCAAACATATGGTGAATTTGTTCTAGCCCTAATGAACTGCTAGTCCTGTACAGCCTGAAAACAACTTCACAAGGAAGCTCCCACCCCACATGGAATTTTGCCATTGACTTCACTTGGCAGCAGGGCCACACATCCTCTTAGTTTGTGTGTGCTTGTCTTTGTTCAGGATGTCTATAAGAAAAGCTATTGCAATGCATGTCCAGGTTTGAATTTAAAGTGATTTTTTTATTCTGCAGTGACTCCTCATGAAGACATTCTTCACTCCAAGAACCAGCACAATCTACTTCCAAATATGCAGAACAAAGTGGTAGAAAGCACTATGAGCACAGATTAACAGCTGCCTCATGGGAACCTGCTACTCTAGGCTTGCAGAAATGATCCTCTTCAGTTCAGGTCATTTAATTTGCTACGTAAATTTAAATGGACAATGTAAATGACTCACCCTAGAAGTGACAAGAACCTTCAGGAACTGAGGCATAATCTAATCCCAAACCACACCAGTAAAAGGCTAATTTTCCTTATGAGAGATCTTTCTATAACCCAGGGATAGTTCTGCTTTCCCTAAGGTATCTCTGACTGGCTGCTGTAGCAGTAATGGCACCAGCCTGTACAGCTCATGAGTGCGATGTGAGCTACTATCTTGTTTGTCCTGGTGAACAGATAAGATGCATCACTGTACCCAAGTGTTTCTCTGAGTGTTCAGATGAAGCATGCTCTTAGACATGTCTGCTGGCAGGCCATTAAAATAGGCTGTATCTGACTTTAATTCAATGGAGACAGTTTTGAGGGAAGACAAGAAAAGAGGGATTGAAAATCAAGAGGTATGACTTAATCCTAGTTGTGATTAGTGAATCGGGCCCTCAGTACCAAGACAAAGCAAGTAAAATTGGGTAATAACTATTTGAGTACAGGAACTACTAGCTAACACAAGGATTTGGGGAGAATTTTAAGAAACACTCATAAACTGACCATACACTGTGTAGTAAGACATTTCATGATCAGGTGAAGCAGTTGAAATGTCTATGAACAAAATAAATTGGGAAGAAACATTAAGTATAACAAAAGTATGAATATATAAAGAAGTTTAGTAAAAAGTGATTCCTCCAAAATAGATTTTCTGTCAGTAAATATTGAAACTAAGAACTTCCTTACCATTCAGGGCTACGAAGGAATCTGAAAGACAAATAACAGGGGAAAAATCATTATTTCTATCTTGTTTTTCCTTTTAAGTAGTTTGCTGCTAATAGCTATTAATGTTTCAGCTGATATTTATAACCATTTGATTTGTACAGTAAGGACCCAGGCAAACTTAATATTCCGACATACCCAAAACTAATGTCTGGCTTTGAAAGTGCTCGTGCCCAGCTCTGTTCAGGAGGTACTGGGGCAGGAGGGCCAGTGTCCTCCCTGCTTTCTTTGCAAACCCTAGTCTAAGGCAAGGCATTGCAGGGGAAACAGCCAGCAATGTGAGTGGACAGAACTCAGGTGACCCAAGATCACATGAACTATTAAAATCAGCTGTGTTAGCAGGAAATGAAATCTGCCTCTGTGCAGTGTCAAGGTTCAATGCATCATTCAGGGCTGAAGAGGGATTTAAGCAGGGTATGGGCTTTGTCGCTCTCTGCACAGAAGCAGATCTCTCTCCATGAGCTCAACGTGCTGTTCCTGGATAATTTCCTATCCTCCTTTGATATGCAACTGACGTCAGGTACGCTCCACTCCTGCCTAACCTATCTGCCCAAGGAGAGCAGAACTGGCTGAAAAGGGCAAAGATACACCAGCTGGGAACTGGCCTGATTTTGGTGCTAACCCATTTTACAGGGGGACAGAGGGGAGGCCTATGTGTACACCTCCTTCAAAAATCTTTGTGGCAGTCTGTATTAACCTTTCTTGGGACAGAGGCTGAAATCCTTCTGCTCCTTCAAGCACAGTGATTAGAATAATTAATGGCTCTTGAATAAGGATGTGCAAGGCATGAGAAGGCTCTGGCTTTCTCCAGAGCAGCTGGCCCACACTATGTCCCATGGCACAGTCTAGTGCTCTGTTTTTTTTCTTTGTATTGCAGAAGTAATGACTCTCTCACTGTACATTGATTCCTCAGCTTCATCAGTTTTATTCCATCAGTGAGAACTACACTGAAAAGAACGTGAGTCTTCATTTCATGAGGTTTATAAGTAATATTTGGAGCTCAGAATCAAACCAGCCTTGGTGAGAACATTTGGAACAAGAGCTGTCCTGAACACAGATGTTGGTATTCCTGAAGGCTCAGAAATCAGCATGCAAGGTTTCCTTCCATGCAGTGCAAGCTATGCGCTTTTACGCATTTCAGTACAAAACTGTAAATGTTTAAAGACCGTGTTTAAGCTTCCAGCTCACGCTGTCAGTACTTAAGGTTTACCATTAAAATTTCTTAGGCAGTGCCAATAGTACCTGACCCTTAATATCATGAGGTTGTCCAGACTGTATGTAAAATTCCCTAATATTCACAAACTAAGCAGTTGTAATTTCTTGATCCGGATCCAAAACTGAAGATATATTTCACTGTCTCATTGTGCTGCATGGGAATGTAGTCCAAATCACAGACTACACTAAGAAACCAAGCCACTTCTGTACATTTACATAAACAACCCAATCACCAGCGCTAATAAAGACAATGACCCCAATTCATTATGCCATTGCTGTAATCAGCATCCTCTAGAGCTGAGCTTTTCTCATTATGCAACCACTCCGAAGTCCAGTGTTCGTATAAATCACGTGAACTGGGCTATTTTCCTCAAACACATTTGAACAACAGTGCTTCTTCTTAACCTACATCATTAGCTACACTGCTGTCCCTGTTGTGGCTTATGTTGCTACAAAACAATGCCTGACAGGTAATGGTGATTTGAGGCATTCAGAAGGATGCTGTGACACACTGTAAACAGAGGTAAAAGTTTTGCTTACTTTGGCAGTCACCCAGGCCATCTGTATTGCCACGTTCTATGTCCTGTTCAAATGCCAGTCTAAATAATAGAAAGAAACAGAACAGTATGAATAACAACAGTCATAGGCATAACCAGAAAGAAATTATCACATGTTCAAATCCCTGCTGTGAAACTGGCTATTTCTTTGGAAATTCCACGCAAAGGCTGAAAAACCACAACTTACACATTTGAGCTATTCATCATTGCCTAATGAACTCCTGGCTTCTAATGATACTTTGCCTCTATATTACTACTTTTTAAAAATCCACTGCATGCCTCGTTACCAAGGAAGAAAAGACCTGCATTTTTAAAACTGTTAAATATATGATGTTATCAGAAACAACTGTAACCCTACCTTAACCTATGCACAGAGTAGACTGGGTGCACTGGCACTTTGGTGTGAGAAGGAAGCCAACCCATGGGGCAGGTACTGTGCTTGAGGGAAAAAACCTGCATTTCAGCAATCACTTAGTATAGCACTGGAGGAGGCTGCAAGGCAAAAGGTCCACCCCACAAAAAAAGTATTCCCCTAAACTCAGCGGGCTCTACTGACAAACACATGCTTTTCTAGCTGACCTGCTCAACTTAGGCTCCCAACCTCTCTCCTTGATTTTGGATAACTATTGAAGCTGTTCTTCCAGCTTCCTGTGTGGTCAAAGGTGAATGACAAGAATCTTGGAAAACTTCCAAATATGAGCCCTTGTCTATATTAGGATCCTGCCCTTGAGGCATAATTACCCTTGCAGACAACTCATTCTGAATCCATGTTCTTATAACACCTGCTCCATTGTCACCTACTCTAGGAGGGTGCCTAACACCTCTGCCTCCTTTTGGCTAGATTAGAATTTCACCAGATTTCTTCACAGCTGATCTGGACCCCCTTCCTAAGCACTGGACAGAACATGAGCTGCCTTGCTCGCTTTTGGACTTCAACACTGCAAGCTGCACAGCCTCTGTCTTGATGGATCTATTGATGAAAGTGCGAGCTGCTTTTGAAAGTGAGGTATGGAATTCCCCTACTTGGAAGGGGAAGAAGTCTTTGAATGACTTGGAAGTTGAAGAAGTCTTAAGCACTTTTGGAGTAATGAAAAACCTGATACGGACACAGGTGCATTTTAACATTATCCTACCAAATGTCAAATCAGAAACAACCCACATTTTTGTAGTCAAGCACATACAGGCACATACAGCTACAGCATCCCCAGCAGATGGGGGAAATCAGCAAATTAAGAACAAGACAGAAACACAGGGATTGTTACTTCTCCATTATATACTAAGGACCTGTAGAGAAGCAGGGTTAAGTGGTGTCAGATGTAGAGCTCTCAAGGCTTTGTGATGTCTGTGCTACATTTCCACTACTACCATGAGGGCGTATAGCTGTATAGCTCAGAGTGGGCAGTCATATGGTGTGTTAGAAGTGGCCAAGAAACGCGAGCTCTGGAGTGGGTTTGCTCCCTGTAAACTTCACAGACTTTCATTATCATAAAATAATTAAATTCTACTGTTAAGCAAGGGGAGATCCAGCACTTCTCTAAATCTGTTTTAAGCCCTTACTGTACTCTGTTATTCCTCTTAGTAATGCACAGTAAATTAGAAGGACTGGTTTTGTTTTCAGTGGACAAATTACTTCAGTAATTTAATTTGGATTCTATTGCCTCTTTAATCAGCTGTGATGGCTCCAGTGTAGGCTGGTCCAGACATACCCATCCAATTCACTCCTTTCAATAATATGTGGACCTTAATACAGCTCTTTCATTTTCTTCTTCCTCCTCTTTCAGCAGTTACCAATCAGCTGACCGTTCACATCAAAAAAATTTGTGAGACATTTCAGAGGCGAATGCAAATAAGGTGGAAACAAACACTTCCCACATTTTTCCCTTTCTAAAAGCCTCATGTTTCAAATAGCTTTGCCCAAGACTGCCTGGCACCACTGCCACAGCTCTGCAGCCTGTCCAGCCAGAGCCCTTACTCACTTGGAGCCAAGGACCGTCTGCGTGCACAGCCCGCTCTCCTTCACCCATCCACAGTACGGGTCTCTGGATGCTATGCAGGCCCTTGGGAGAGAAGAGCACAAGGTGGCATGAGTGCTCCAGCTTCCCAACTGCCCAGGCCTCCGACAGCCTCCACAAAAACACGTACTTTTTGCATTTGCTGTGACGCTCGCAACGTCCCAGGGGAACCTTGATGACACAGGTGGAGAAGGCGACGTACAGCGCACTGCTGGGCTTGTCAAGCTGCATGCCCATGATCCGCTTGTCCTCCATGCCATCATAGCTGCACCTGATTTGAATGAAAGTGAGGTGTGGTTACAAGTGGGCTCTGCTGGGAAGCCAGGGGAAACCTTAATTATCCCCCAGGCTGAAAAAAATAGGATCACGAAAAACTTCCATCAAAAAATCCATAAGAAAGGTAGAACTGAACAAGTCAAGGAGAAAGAACACACAACAGCCACTAAAAATACTGATAGACATATAAGCAAATATTAAAAATGCATGGGGTAGTTAAGAATTGGAGAGCAACAGCACACCAGACAAGCTTCTGACGGCCCTTCATTTTTGTGTTTATTCTTCTCCAGCACTCAAAGTAGCTGAAATTTCTGCATGATTATGGCTCACTTCAAAGCCCCCTTAGGCATATTTGAGGAAGACTGAAATGCGGAAAATTTCCCTTAGAGACCAGCTTGCTGCTTGTTGAGTTATTTGGAGAGGAATCAGGGTTTTTTATAGGATTAGAAAATTAATCTTCCTTTCCAGAACTTCACTTCTAATTATCCATCAGCTGCTGCATAGGATGGGCTATTTTCTACACATACTGAATAAAAAAAAAAAAAAAAAAATCTTATTGCAATATAGAGACTGATAAGCAGACATCCCCTCCCTAAACAATTTAAAATTACTCAAAAAATTTGGCTTCTCTAACCATTTCCGTTTCCATGGGACAAATTATTCTCTGGGAAATCAGAAGTTCAAAGTCACCCATGCATAAGTACAAAGAATCAGATACACACTTTTCAGGATTGTAAACACTGATCTCCTCCAGGAAAAGGCTGTCATTTAGGAAACCAGTGTTTCCTGTCCGTGCCAAGAACTTCAGGATGATTCCCTTCTCTGATCCCAAGAAAACCACGGTGTAGTTCTGATATGGCCCAGCAGCAGAGTCAACAGCAATTTTGGTCAGCCGATATCTAAAATAAAAGAGCATTTTCACAGATAAATCTCAGAGATAATCACATAATTGTCATTTATTTAATCATTTTTTCACATCAGATAAGTGTATGGTAGACTTCTAGCAACCATAAATCACATTTAAGCACTGTTCCTACCTGACTGTAAATCAACACAGACTGTATCAATTTGGGTCCCCAGATGTTGGGGAATTTTCATGTGTTGCATCCCCACACATCCAACAGTGAGCAGAAGCGTCTGGAAGTTCAGAAGTGTCTAGAAGTTCAGAAAGCTGAAGGGGTGCTAGGAGTCTGAGGGCATTTAGGAATTATCCTCCCAAAAGCCTGGTGATTTCTTTGGACATGGATAGAGAATCAGCACAGTGAACTGTTTTTAAAATTTCAAGCTCTGTCACATTAAAAGCAGCTGAACAAGGTTAAACTTTTTTTGTCAGGAAAAGCTGTGTCATTGCAATAGTGAGACACTAAAACACCATTCTACCTCACTAAAAATAATCACACAGCCACCACCAAACACATTCAGCGCTATCAGGTGATATCAAATCCTGGGATGACAAAATTTACTGAGAACAAGTATAGTGGTGGTTTGGTACCAGTTAGATTGTATTGCCTATCAAAGGGAAGCACTCCAAGAAGCTTGCTGCTCTCATCTTTGGTTGGAGGTACAGAACCTGACAGAAAAACCTGACAGAAGATAGGCTATTATGACTAAGTCAGACCCTTCCACAGCTAAGTGCCCACCACAGTACTCTACCTTTGTTCAGAGGAAGAGAGGAAAATATGGCAAAAGTTAGTCACATTATTCTGTTCACTGGTGGAGGGTAGATAAGTAGTATAATGACCACAGCAGAGAGTGGGAATGTTTTGATAGGAAGGGGATGGTGTATTTAACACTTGCTGAGTTATGAGTCTTTATTCACATCTGTTATTATTTTTTTTCTTGTTGCTATAGAAAGGATGCAGATTATGTGATTACTTCTGCCTATACACTTCTGCAAACATTAAAGCTTACCAGTACACAACCTGACAGACCTCTACATATCCTGTGAACATATCCTGGCAGACATGTTTGTATCCTGTGCACATATTCCTGCGCTGATCATTGCCTGAAGTTTTTACAGAGCCATCTCAAACCCTGACTCATAAGCCGAGAGGTGAGTAAACCTTCCCCGCACAGCATTTCCTACAATATCCGGTTTAAGCACAGCACTGTTGGAAAAGACTGAGGTCTTTCCTATCTTGAAAGCTGCTCAGGGAGTTCCGCAGCATCTGCTCAGTTCTGCCACCATTCCTAGCTGGATTAGAGCCCAGGACACCAAGGACAATTACAGAATTGGAGTGTATTTGCAGCAAGGCTATTAGCACAACTTGACAGCTACAATGCGGACAGGAGCTCGCTTGGTGTACGCACCTGACCATTGTTCTCAGGAACCAGGGTCGGTTGACAATGGAAGGCACAGCCTCGTCCATCAGTGGATGTGTTTTGATGAAGTTCAGAGTATCATCTGGGAACTCATTAGACGTTCCATATTTTTCTAATGATGTAGAGCCAGCACAGCAACCAGGCCTATATAAAACAAGAGAGTAAGCCAGAAAACTTATTTGACGTCAACAGCAAGCTTCCTTTTGTGATGAAGCTCTCAGAAATCTGATGTGCTTTACTGGAGTTTAACTTGGAGGAGGATTGAGAAGAGTGGTGGACTTGTTCAGCCCCTCAAGGAAAGCCTAAAATCCTGCTCTGTCCTCCATTCAAAAGGACTTCATGTGTCACTTACTAGCATAAAGTCATTTTTTCATCAGGAGTGCTATGCACAGACTGTGTAATTTATCCACTCATATGGAATGTAATCACAGCATATGATTATCTGCATTTGGCCTGATGCTTCCCAATGGCACAGGTGTTTTGTGATCTCTAACTTGCCTAATTAACTGCTCTCTCTGGGCATAAAAGCAGTCCCTACAATACAGAAGGAAGTTTGTTTGTTTTTTTTTAACAGGAATGAAAGAATGCCACTTTTCTATCAGTCACATCAGTCACATCTGACAGAAAATGGACTATTGGAGAAGACATACCAAATAGCACCCATGTAAACATTGGTTTTACCCTTTGTTCAATTTGGGTGACATGATTTAAGAATGGTAGCTCATTGAGAATTTTCACTGAAAGGTTATTTATCATTCTTTGTCAACTTAAATGCAAATCTGCTCATGCTATTTCTAAAATCTACCTGCTCCTAAGAGGTAGCTCCGTCTTCCTGTCCTGGACAGGACATATCTCAAAGAAGCAGCAAAATGTTTTAGTTGATAATATTGTGTAAGTAATTTTCTTCAATAAAAGCCCCATTCGATCCCATTTTCTAGAGCACTATGATTCTTCAAACCTTTGAGCCGGTATGAGATGGGAAGATGAAAGATGGACCATTCACTCATAAAAACGTTGCCTCATCCAATCTTCATCTACTCTGATGTGGGTAAAGGCACTGACATCAAGAGTAATGTTAGCCTGGACAAAATACAGGACTGGTCCTATCATCTGTGTTGCTCAGATTTAGATAAATATTCGAACATTAGGTAAATAAATACCTTGTAGGGAAGGTAACATAGGACTCAAAGGAACTAGCTGTGTCAACAAGTCTGGTCCCACAAGGAACATGACATGCAGACAATATGTGCTTTTGCCTATTCATATCCAAAATACTTTGTTTTGTAATTGCATGTAGAACTAGCAACAGATGGAGAGAAGGAGAAATCAAGGGCATGACTGGTTTCCTAGGTCCTTGCAAGGGCATTGACCTGTGAAGCAACATTCCCAGAGAACTCGGGGGAGCAGCCTGCACCTTCTGGCACCATGGTGTCTACAGTTTCTGTGTATCTAATCTGGAGGCCTATTTACTCCTAAATCCTAATAGCATGATTGGATTAATCCTGTTTTAATCTCAAAACTGGTTTATTCAAGTCAGCACAAATCCGAGCAAACCCTGCTGTCTGGCCAAACAAGGAAGCAACACCCATGAAGGGCTCTGTTCTGGCTCTCTGTTCTGAGAAATGCTGGGATCACTAGGGGCAGTAATGCTCCTGCATCATACTGAGACACACAGACAAAAATGACCTTATTTCAA
Source organism: Cyanistes caeruleus (assembly GCF_971803275.1). NCBI lineage: Eukaryota > Metazoa > Chordata > Aves > Passeriformes > Paridae > Cyanistes > Cyanistes caeruleus. The sequence continues at coordinate 22,430,530 of NC_141732.1, forward strand.
AGGTGTCTGTCAGGTACTTCAATATGAGCTACAAGTAATGATTATTTCTATTAAGCAGATTGATTGCCAAATGTTACTTGAAACACCGTTCTCAATTCACATAATCTCCTTCAGGCTTAGAAAAGCAATATTATCCCATCTTCATCATAACAGTTAGCTTGCTATGGGCTCATCCCAAACTCAGAAACTTCCTCTTTCTCACTCAGAGTGACTTTTCCTTCTTCTTCTCCCCCTCCCTGCCAATGTATCTCAGTAAGGCCCAAACAAAAAACCTTGGAGCCATCATGCAGCCTTGCACTCCCAAGGCAGGCCAGTGTGTCAACAACTTGTTTGAAACACTGCAAAATGGAGAAGAAAATCCTGCAACACCTGCATTACTAAGGCTCAGACTGAAAACAGACACAGATTTTACCAGATTTTCAAGTCACCTCCAGGCTCTTCGCTTGCATGACAACTTCAGAATAAAGACAGCACAGTAATACTACACTTGGCAAATCCAAAACAAATTTGGGTTAAGCAGAAGCTCAGTGTCCACCATGGAGCTTCACATACTCATAGAATGTCCTGAGCTGGAACCAACCCACAAAGATCACTGAAGTCCAGCTCCTGGCCCCACCCAGGACACCCCAAGAATCACACCATGTGCCATGAGAGAGTTGTCCAAAAGCTTCTTAAGCTCTGTCAGACTGGTGCTCTCAGACCATTCCCCTTGGGGAGCCTGTTCCAGCGCCCAACCACTTCCCTGGGTGAAGAACCTTTTCCTAATGTCCAACCTAAACCTCCCCTGACGTAACTCCAGGCCATTCCCATGGGTCCTGTCCCTGGTCACCACAGAGAAGAGATCAGTGCCTGCCCCTACTCTTCCCCTCATGAGCAAGTTGTGGATTGTGATGAGGTCTCCCTTGAGCCTCCTCTTCTCCAGGCAAGCCAAGTGGCCTCAGCCACTTCTAACATGGTTTTCCCTCTAAGCCCTTCACCATCTTTGTAGCATCCTTTGGATGCTCCCAATAGCTTTATATTCTTCTTATATTGTGGCGTTCAACACTGAACAGAGTGCTTTTTTTTGCTTTTGAAATTATTGAAGATATCACAAGCAATGTAAAGTGAGAAAAAAGGTTATTTTTTCCTTTTGAAATTATTTAAGATATCACAAGCAATGTAAAACATGCAGTAAAGTGGTAAAGCCTAAGTGAGATAAAAGAATTTGATATATCTGTATGCATCTCAATATCTCAGAGCAAAATGCCATCGGTGTAAATGAGATAACAAGTGTCTGTCAACAGCAACTTGTATGAAATGGTACTTGTAAGAAATATGAAGAGTGTAGTAGAGGAGATGCATGCAAACATGTGGAAGTGGGGAAAACAACACATAGGAAAAATGAGGTAAACTGAATGTCCGGTTTGGTGGAATGCTCTTTTTTGCTTTCCACAAATCATCCACTGTGGCACTTAAACCACATGTTAATCACAGAACAGCAAACTGCAGAACTGGTGCAGGCTTTGTAATGAGATATATCCATTACTGAACCAATTTGCAACAACTGTGTAACTCACACCACTCTAAAGTGATTATTCTGAACAAGTGGATCTGATGCTGGCCTGATATATGTTATGCAAATCTCATTTTAAGTGGAAAAATCTCAATTGCATAGTTTAGATCTAAATTCAACTCAACTTTCACTTTACTGTTGCAACAGGTATGATTGTATCTGCACCTCGCAAGACTGTTCAAATTATCAAAAAGCCTCTGCAGCCTGCATGAAGGAACAGAACAATATCACTATACATGAAACATACCTGGGCTTGGGTACTCGTTCATCAGGAACCGGTGTCCATGTGGAGTCTGGAGACTTCTGTTCTTTGAATCTCCCAGTAAATACATTGGCAATGTCAAGCATGTCATAGGCACAGACTGCAGAGCCAGGGATGCTGTGAAGTGACATTTCCCAGAAATTGTTACTTATTCTGCAGTTAAGCATAAAATCTTGAGCAAAAAATAAGCTCTGTAGAAGTCTTCCTATCCCAGGTTACTCAGTCCTGAACTCTGAATCTGGTATTGACAGGTAAAGACAGCCCTACGGAAAAGCCTGAATACCAATCAGCTCCTGCCAAGAGAATTTATTTCTAAGCCTTTGCAAAAAGAAGTAATTGAAATAATCTTGAAGAAGGGAAAGAATCGGTGAAACTCTGGCTATCACTGGCAATGCATGAGGAGTAATGGCCAGTCTCACTCAGAACCCAGTTTTTGGAAATTCAAGTTCTTCTAAGTCATAACATCTCTCAGTACCAACCCTTGTAGTCCCTGCCATGCCTTAAAAAACACACTGCAGAGAGTTCAGAAGTTGGTTCTAATCAAACTGGAAGTGTGCTGCAATGTGCCATTTACCTGGATTTTACATGGAATTTGTTCATGCACCAACAGCCTGATATCTATGAAATGTTCCCAATGAAAAAGAATCAGCTATGCTCAGGAGTTGGCTCTACTCAATGAAATGTAAAGAGCTTATAGAAGCAAATTTGATATTATTTTAAGATCATAGCATTGCAAATTTCAGCTTTTTGAATACTTGCATGCAACTGCATGACAGCATTGTCCAAACATATTCTTACCTACATACTTTCTGAAAGGCTTACGGGTTTACCATGATCAGTCACTTGGAACTGAAATATTCATTTATCCCCCTTTCTTTTTTTTTTTTTGGACATGAACTACTGTATTTGTGTCTGACTTCCACCACTTGATTTTATTGGGTAAATAGCATGAATCCAGACTGAGGCTTTCAATCCTGCTCTTAGCCAGTAGGTTATTATACATCAAAGAAAAAATGTAGGAGCTGTAATACTGTTACAGAGGATTAAGCTAAACTCCTAAAGGTATATAAATTGATAGAAAAACAACCGTCTGAATAGTAAAAAAAATTTAAAATGCTTTTTGCTGAAGAAAAACAACAGTTGTCTTACTTTGATCTCCCCATATTTGTCCTTTTATATGGAAGGAAACTTCAAAGCTCTATATTAATTTGATACTACACAGCAGGAGTTTTAAATGGAGGCAGCCATATATGTGTAGATGTAAGAGATGGTCAGGGGTGTATTTGGCCACACAGGGGACCTCATCCTAAAAGATAGCTCAAGACCCACTCCAGCTAGAATATTTTTCACATTGCTGAATTAAGTCCTAATGAAAAAAAAAAAAAAATTCCAACCATGAAATCTTGAGGTGTGTTACACACAACTACAAGTGCTGAGACCCATGCTCAACACACAACCATGCACAGATGGAGACATTGCTGTGCTGAAAGGACTGCAACACCTTTTGCTTTGGAGGGTGGCAGATTGCAGGTCTGTAGTGTGATGCAGTGGTAAGGATGGAGCACGGTGGGTCACAGCCAAGGGGGTCTGAGCCCCCTCTGAACTACTGGACTACAACTCAGCACTAGCTTCTACCTCAGTGACCTCTGATCAGACTGGGGAATCTCTTCCACTTCAGTCTAGAAGGAAACTTTGTTCTAGAGACCAAAGGTATTTGTTGCAACTTTTCTTTAGTAGAGGAGGAATGTGAGATGCATTTATGTCAGAAGTAGGTTTCACAGAACTACAGAATCACAGAATATCCAGAACTGGAAGTGACTCACAAGGATCACTGAAGTCCAGCTCCTGCACAGGACACCCCAAGAATCACACATGTGCCTGAGAGCATTGTCCAGATGATCCTTGATGTCTGTCGGGCGTGGTAACCTCGCCCACTTCCCGGGGGAGCCTGTTCCAGTGGCCAACCACCCCCTGGATGAAGAACCTATTTTTTCTAATATCCAACCTAAACCTCTATGACTCAGCTTCCTCGAGCCCTCTAACAGGTCACCAGAGAGCAGAGACTGGTGCTTGCCCTTCCTCTTCACCTCGTGAGGAAGCTCTGAGCTGCTGTGAGGTCTTTCCTCAGTCTCCTCTCCTCCAGGCTGGACAAGCCAAGTGGCCTTGTTCACTTCTCATTGAGCTTGCCCTCAAGACCTTCACCATCTTTGTAGCTCTCCTTTGGATGGTCTCTAATACCTTTAGATCCTTCTAACATTGTGGCACCCAGAACTGCCTCCAGCACTCAAGCTGAGGTCAGAGCAGAGCAGAGCAGAGCAGGACAATCCCCTCCCTTGCCTGGCTGGCCATGCTGTGCCTGATGCACCCCAGGACATTTTGACTGCCAGATCTGCTAATAAGCTGTCTCCAGGAATATATGCCTTGCTGTCACCTTCCATGTCTGGCAAAAACCTGTGGCCTATAAACTAGCATTTTGCTTTTTACACCAAGTATTTAGATTTTAAAATGCAAGACTTAAGGAAAAGAATTATTCATGACACACCATAGGAAATACTAGTTAAGTGGGAGGACAGTCTCAATTTTGAGATAATTGCAAGATACAATCTATTTTCTGATGTTGAATCTCTATTTGTTCACCTGTTTTTATTCAGCCAGATTGCATGGAAAGAGATCATCTTAATTTAAGCTTGTATTCCCTATTGGTGGCATAATTATTCCATTGCTGTTCCTATTGTTTTGATGTCAAAAGCAGTGATTATGCATTACAAGCCCAGGCTTACTCTCATTTGAAGTCAGTTCTGTGAATGACCTCACTGGGGTCAGGCTTTGACAAGGGGTGGAAAGGGTACAGCAAAACTAAATGAATTTCATCAATAAAATTCCTCTTTCAGCTCAAATGTTACTCTGTGAAACTGTGAAACACTTTTTAATTAGAAAGCTACTGTTTTTTAAACTTCTCTGGGAGTTCTCAATAATAGATACAGTTATTCTTCAAGTAACTTCCAGAGAAACATGCCACAACATGTAAGAGTTATAAAATCTCTACAGATGAAGGGATGCTTTTGGATAACCATGCGAAGAATGAAATAGGCGTTCTGGGGACCTTCCTTCCCAGCCAGCAAGACCTTGGTTCTCCCAGGAGAGTCAGGGGGCAGCAGGGTCAATGCAGGGTCAAGGATCAATGCAAGAGTCACCAGGGATGCATAAAACAAAGGGAACGAGATAACACGGTTCTTGGAGGTTTAGCTATGAACAGGATAGTTTATATATTGTCTGCACAGCCCTTCGTGAGGAAAAAAAAATTCTGTATTTTCTCTTTGGAATAATATTTTGCAAGTTACATATTTTGCAATGCTTCTTGGTGGCTGGTATGAACTATTCCCATGTAAAGAAAAGCATGTCTGAGGGATGTGTCCAGATAGTAAATGGCTGAAAGCCACCCTAAGTCATCAGGAATGAGGTAAGCACTACCAGGGTACCTTAAAATTAAATACAAACTATCGGCAGGCACAGGCTACATAATAATTACATCGTATGAGCAATCACTTCTTGCACTCGCATAAACTAAAAAGGAACTGCAGTGAAAAGCAAAACATGAAGGAAATAGAAGGTAAAAGGTTATTGTGCCTATTACCTATTATAGGGAGTGGAGAATGTTGCTAAAACAACATCCCGGCCATTGAAATGTATGACGTCTGTGACTGACTGCAGAATGTTGAAGTAGAAGTGTGAGTCGCCAGGAACCGAGCAGTTCAACCGAGCCTTGAGAAAGGAAGTCCACTGTTTTTCCAGCACTCTCTGAGATCCTCCCATGTCATTTTTGCAAACCTGGGCCACCCTTGGGAAAACTACCTGTAAGGAATAGAGCAAAAATAATGGAGAAAATTAAGTGTTTGCTTGACTTAAAGACTTCGTTGCAATACTGCTTTTAAAACATTTGGAATAACACAGCAAGGTGCTTAATTTAATACCACTTTTCTATAATCTGTGACAAATAAGAAACAGAGAAAAATTAAGCTTTGGAACAGTGTGCTATGAAAGATAAGACTGTGGCATTTACCATACAGCCATAAATCCTTCAGGAGATCTGCTCTCAACCCATATAAAACTCATTTCCATACAGACTGCTTAGCTTTCTATTTCCCCAAACAAAAGCACATTTCATATTCACAATCCCTGCAACCCACACTGCTGCTCTGATTCTTGTGTTTTCAGCACTTAAAAACTATGCAAATCTCGTTGGGCTTTTATTCCTGCTCTCCACCTTTGTGACCTTGGTCAGCTTTTCTAACTGCTTCGTCAGAAAGCTATTGTGACATTAGAAAAAATGCAGAAAGTGTTTAATTGTTCTTTTCAGAATGGCAGAGCACAAAATTCCTGCCTCTGTTTACTCAGCACTCTAATTCATATTTCTTACAGAAAAACGTCTTCCTGCTTTGGAGTCCATTTTTAACAATTATCTACTATGTTGAACTAACTACATTAGCCTTGTGCTTTTTGTAATTTCAGAAAAGAGACCCTAGCATACACCATCACTGTAAGAAACCACACATTTTCCTTTCAAGACAGTGCAATGTTTCACTCCAGCCAACCTTTTGGCTTGAGCAATAGGAATCTTCTCAAAATGCTGACCTTGTCATCATGATTTATGGTTCTCATTTCAAGGTCACTCGTAACAGCATTGGTCCAAGAATAGCATAAGTTTTCCCCCTCCTGAATCTGACAAAGTCATTCAAGGCAATGTTTTTGCCCTTACCTTTCCCATGCTGTTGTACTCCACTGCTATTTCCCGGAAGAAGAAGTATATGTAATTGCCATAGTCAACTGCCTGAACAAAGTATGGTTCTAGGAAAAAAAACAACAACAAAACAGCAACCCAAGACTTTTAGACACCATGTACAGGATACAGAGAAATACAGCAAAGAGAAGCCAAATACATTCACACTTAACATCCGGAAGTGAAACGTCTGTGTTTGACAAACTTGATCAGTTTTCAGAACAAACAAATCACTGCTGCTGAAGAATCACTGTCTGGGGACAGGAGAGCTGGGAACAAGCCTGTGCAGCATCACTGCAGAGTAGCTGAGTCTCTGCCACTAATACCTCTGCCCTGCATGGAGTAAGAGGAAAGGTAAACAGGCATTTATAACTGTATGCCTGAGGGGTCCAAGCAGTGCTCTTCATGGCATGCAGGCTGTGAGTTGAGGGAATAAGAAACCACATAACTGTTTCTGCCCACACGTGTCTGTAGCAGCAAGCAAAGTGGGACAGCTGAAGTTGACACCTGGCAAAACACTTCTGCATGCAGAAAAAGACTTGAAACTATGGCTTTGCTCTCTGTTAAAATCACTCCAAATGCTAACAATTCTTAACACCTACATGAAGCTAAACAACACCACTCTTAACAATGAGGGCATTTAGAGCACAGAAATTGCATAATTCAATGGCAGCAGTACAATTCTTAAGAACTGTAACAGAAAGGCTTTTGTGCAACATTCCCATAATTTTAGTTTCATTAGTGAATCTTAACATTACAGGACAAACCTTCTATACTTCATAAAGCCTTGATTGTTACCTAACAGTGCTGTGGCAGGAATATTTTCAAACACAGCCCAAGCACACAGAGCCCTGCAAGCTCCAACTTTTCCATCCAACAGACGTAAACTGGTGGATTTCAGCTTGGAAAGCTCACTGGAATACATATCCTGATCTACCCAGCTCACAGCTTCTGTCAAATCCAGTAACTTGGGGTCAGGAGAAGAGAGAAAGAGATAAACAGATCAGAGTAAGCAAGAGATGCAATCTACTTCCCTCTTTCTGCCAGAAAACATTGGTGAAATGAATTGACAAAGAGGCCTGCCAGAAACCCAAGACTCTCATCAGAGGTGCTGTTTTTTTTGCCTTGTTTGTTTTTCTACCTTTCAACCACTTGGAGTCATGTTTAACTGTCCGCAGAGTTGGGCTGTCTCCAAGGCTCCGATATATGACTGCATCTATTGCAAGGAAGTCGGTCACTGTGGCAGAATACAGCTTTCCCTCTGGGGAGGACAGAAAGAAGAAACAAGGGGGGAGGAGCATTAGAAATAATACAATTGCTTCTTCTCTCATCAGTCAGATGGGCAGGGGAAACAAAGCCATCACAGTCTCCTTAGGAACACTGGAGGGAAGGAAAAAAATCCAGCTAGGTAAATGGAACTGAGTACTGAACAAGCAAGTCGCCACTTTGCAAAATGGTAATTTCAGAGGGATGTTGTGGAAGAAAATACCCTTATGGAATAATTCTTCTTCAGTTTAGGTACATGATACTGACAGTCACATGTCACCAGTTCAGTGCTCAGAAATTCTGCCTAGGCATGCCAGCAAAACAAATATAACAGAATTGTTAATTTTAACTGGGAGTGCAAACCAGACAGGGCTTGAAGACTGTCAGCTAATTGACACTTACAAAGATTTCTCCCCTTGAGAGCACTTCTGCTCTGCCAAAGATCACTAACAAAAGATTAAATAGCATGCTGGGAGCCCTGACGAAACAGGAATGAAGAGAGATGGAGGAGGATTACCCATCAATATTTCTTTTCTAGCATGCATTTTAGGCATTTCCCATTTGAATTATGCATTCCTCTCTCTTAAAGAATGGAGGACAAGTGATAAGAAAGGGCTTACAAAATGGCACCCCAAGGACAACCAAAATATACAAAACTATAAGGACATAAAAGCACAAGATTCCACAGCATTTTAAAATTTTTTTTGTTATCTAATCTGTTTGCAGGTCATGGTAACTGCACCAGGATTGTTTTCATGTGTGAGAAAGTTGTTGGAACATGATGTCTGCTAAAGCACAAGTGGTGCAACGCGAGCCCACAGAATTGTGTCTCTATTGTGTCTGCATAAAAATCAGAATTGTTTACATCTCCTCGGATAGAGATTATGTTGGTACCTTGAAGGCACCAGTACTGAGGACATTCCCAAGAAAAAGCAGAGAGGTTTCTATTGCCTCCAAGCTCTCCTCCTTATACTTTCAGACACCATTTAATTTAAGACTGAGAGGGAATCTCATTAGTGCATACAGCTATTTCAAAGGAGGTTGCCAAGCAGATAGTGCTAAGCTCTTCAGTGTGCCCTGCGACAGGACCAGGAGCAATGGCCACAAACTAAAACTCAAGAAGTTCCACCTCAAGACAAGGAAGGACTTCTTTACACTGAGAACACTGTGAGGCATTCAAACCCCATTTGGACACATTCCTGTGTCACTTGCTGTAGGTAACCCTGCCCTGGCAAGGGGCATTGGGCTCTCTATGATTTCCAGAGCTCCCTTCCAACCCTTGGAACCCTGTGAGTTTATGAAATTTCAGCTCCAGATTTAAAATTCAGAATGTTTTTTATTAGCAGTACTGTATGCTTTGTTCTGACTCATGCAAGTCTTGTCCTTATTTGGCTACTTAAGAATGATCATTTTTTCTTAGCAAAACAGAAAAAGTAATTACAACATGTCATGTCATGTCGTGTTGTCGTTCCCCCCCCCCCCCCCCAAATTAAAATAGAATAAAAAAATAAAAAGCTCAATTGTTGAGATACGGATGTCTGAACTCATGTTAATACAACCACACTCCTATTTTTTTTTTCCTGCCAAGTTTCTGTGACTAACTACAATTTGCACATATCAGCTGTAATAGCAAGATGAGCCATATTCATGTAAGTGCATCCAACAAACTCAGATGACCTGGATTTGTGCCCTAAACTGTTCTGAAACTGCTTTTCATTGCACTCTGAAAACTTAGCATGGGTACCAACATGTAAGACATATATTACAGTGATTTTCTGAAGCTAGCATATTTATGGGGCATAGTCTAGAAATATTTATTTGAACTGTATCAAATTTGTTCTGAATCACCATGGAGGAGTATGATCACTTCTATAAATATTCTCTTTAATTTCAAATAATGCAAGGATTTCTTCACTGAGAAATTTGGAGTAATCTTTCTGAACTTCATCTGCATTCAAAGTGAATGTTTACAATAGGCTGGTCATAAACTCTTGGCCAATACAGTGAGAAAGTTCTTTCTGAGAGGTCATTCAGACTGCACTAAGGACAGGGAGTCTGAGAGACATGGAAAAATATTTCCCTAAAGGACTTTCTCTCTTTCCATGCTTTATGAATTACTTGCTACAACTGGAGAATTTCTACTGTATATTTCTTTATATATTCTTTTATGTATTTCTAATTGCCTGTGACTGTAATTAAGAAATCACATACTACCGCTATCGTCATCACTATTCTTGAAACAAAAGATCCCACTTATTTGCACCATAAAGATTTAAAAAAAAAAAAAAATATAAAAAAAATTGAAACAGGTTATAAAATCTCTCTTTTGTGAGGCAGATGATGATACCTCAAAAATAGTAGTGCTTAATAGAGCCCTTTGGCTACAAACTCGTTAGAGAATGGCTGAAATACTTGCACATTCTTAAATCTTCAGAGGAATAGCTCAGTTATTTCCATGTGAGCACCCAGGCTCTGTTTTATAGCAGCACACCTGCTGAACAGGACTCGCATTATCACGGATGATGTCTTTATTATTTTCACCACCAATCTAACAGCCGGATCTAAAAAAAGATCAGCAGGGCTCACACTAAGAGAAGTTCGATAAAGAAATAATTTAATCAGGGATTCCTGAAGAGATATACAAAAGTACCACACAATCAACATCCAAAATTAACCCCATTTATAAGATCCCACTTTTTTTAACTATTGTAGTAGAAATCACAGTTAACACTGTTCTGCATGCAGCATAAATCACCACTAGCCAATACACTTCTCCCCTTTTGTCTACAGCAGCTGGTAAGACCATATTAAGATTTTTCAGTTAAAAAAACAACAAAAAAATCACCTTCCCCTTCCTCCTAGATCTAGAAAAGGGCATGCCACAGCATTTTCCTTGACTTCCTTTTATTAAGAATGTTAGCTTAGGCTTAGAGTTGTTAAAAAGCATATCCTGCTTAATCCTCATTAAAGCTTACACAAGCCTTGACTTCCCTTGACGTTCACAGAAGTTGGATGCAGCTAGAAATGGTGCCTCACACTGGTCACATTATCAAGAATACAGGAAGTACTGAAATACTGATCAAGGAAACTGTGGCTTCATGCAATGTTGATGACAGTGAAGTTAGTTCCAGAGAAAGGGAAGGATTTTTTTGCTAGAGATTTCCTTATGCCCTGCTCTTTTTAGTCATTGCTCACTCCCTTTGACACCTTTTAGATTTGGGCATTCTGGGCTCAAGCAAGAGGCACAGCATTATCCTGAGCCTGGGCTGCAGGACAGAAAGTAAAAAGTTTATCTCCATCATTTTACCTGCAAACAATGCAACGTTGGCATGCTTTGCATCATAGGGGCACCTGGCCATTCCACTGAATTCCTCTTCCAGATAGTCCAAGGTATCCATCTGAAAAATCAAAGGGAGCTCCTCAAATAGAGAAACAAACAAACAAAACTTCTTACCCAGGATAAGGCTTATGACAGTGCTTCTTCTTTTCCGGGCAGAGGAGAAGGCCCATTCTCTAACTCTATTTCTGACTGTGAAGTAAAAACTTGACAAAAATCATGGCATTAAATAAAATAAGTCTGAAAAAATTATGTCTAGTAAGTCAGGCATTATTTTGGAGCTAATCTTTCTCACCCTGACACATTTTACAAAAGTCTTCAGTCTGTATTTTATCTGCACACAAGTTTCGTTTTGAACTGTAGCAGGCTATGTGGTCTGTGGTTCTGGCAAGGCTCCAAAATTTATCCTCAACAGTGACCCAACAGAAGCACTCTTATACCCAGAAAAGACTGCAAACCACAGCATTCAGAAGAAACAACACTAGGACAATTATTTCTGTGTGCATTTTTCTCCCCCAAGTCCAGAGATCCTTCTGCTCTAGTCTCAACAGTGGTGCTCTCTTCCTTGATTTGCATATTCAGAAAGATGCTCTTCAGGTTTTACTATACCAGTTGAGTCTGTGTCACAGAGAATCCTCTTACCAGCAGGCAACAATTAATCTGTGCAGCAATTGTAAATTCTGAGGCTTATATGTAACTCCTGGGAAATAAATTCACCCTGGGCACTGATAATGACACAAATATACAGATTGACTTTACATGAAGTTCAAGAAGGTTTGGTGAGCTAAGGGAAAATCGCACACCTCTTACCTCTTTAAGATGCTTATATTACTGTATTTTGGGAATAAGAACCTTTGTAGCATATTCAGGCAACCTGTCCAGCTCATACTGTATAGATCACATACAGTAAAGATTCAGAGCATGAGAAATAACCCATACAGCACCATCAACTTAAATCAACTTTTAATTTGTATGTTACAGCTACCAAGTCCTTTGGAGGATGATTTGTGATCATTTGTTTTCTGTCATGTATCCTTCCTGTCAAAATCCACTCTGAGGGCAGTTAGTTGTGTTTACTCAAAGGCTGAAAAGCATTCCATGTGATAGTGAGAGGAAATGAGTTAGAGTCCTGAGTGACGTTTCCTGCACCAAGCTCCACACCCTGGGCTCATCCTCACGGCCACTTGCAGGCTTGAGGGGCAGCCCTGCTTTCTCTTTGTCACATGTTTAGCTCTCTCTCTGTATAAAGAAGTGATACATGGAGGAAAAGTCAGGGTAGGTGTTGCAGAGGCCTCCTGAAGACTGCCAGAGAGATCACTATCCATCCCTGAAGAGAGGGGGATGAAAACTCTGGAATAAGGGGGAGAAGGCCATTTATATGCCTCACATCAGTATGCCAAAGAAATCTGTAATTGTATCTAAAAGACAATTTCCACGCAAGGAGACTGGCTGAGATTTGTTAGCCTCATTAATGGCATTCAGAGATAAAAAATTACAAACTGTACTAGAAGACTAGATACAGCCCTGAGATCAAGAAGCTTCACTGCATACTAGGAGCAGGCAAAGAAAGAATAAAAGAAACAGCTGTTAATAGACCATCTAACTGTTCCTCACAGTCACCATGACACAAGCTTTCTTACTCAAATTTGGTTCTTCCTCCGCAGACTGGAAGAAAATACTACCCTGCACTTCCCTCCTGTGTTTTCTAAACTGCAGCCATTATAGTGGCTAAATGAGGTAAAGCATCATTGCACAAAAATCAAGGAAGAGCAGCACTCACAGTGAATACCACTAGGGAAGTAGTTTTCCTGGATGTTATCTTTATTCTTTTTTTTCACAGTAACTCTGAACCCAAAACCTGAATGACAGTTGTGGGTTTGTCAGGAGCAGCATTTTATTTTATTGAATTTTGTTTTTCCAGAAAAAAGACCTGTGGGATGTGTGGATGTGCCTAGAAAAGCAGAGTGTGGATGTCAAATGCCTAAATAAATTAATTTCAAAACTACTCCAGAGACATTCACTGTTGGGAGTTATATAAGAATATAATGGTGAAATCCTAAGAAAACGGGAAATATTTCAGTAAATGTGTCCTATTGGAATGGAGACTACTGGGATGCACTATGCCAAAGGAATAAATTGGCTTCAGGGCATTAATGTCAAGTACACACGGACCAGCAGTCTCGACACTGCTCTGGACATCGTTGTGGCTTTGCAGATCCCCAGCAAGTGAGGAATACACCATGTCCTGCTGTACATGTCCTTGTGGAGATCTGCTGTCATGGAAGGATTCTGCCATCACTTCCACAGCACACAGTGCTGCAGGATCTCCACAGTGGGGGGTTCACAAGAAACTCAGGTTTTGCTTGCTATGCCCTCCAGCATCTTGAGAACTCGTTTTGTGATTGAGAACAGTACGACAGAAATTTTAAAACCTGCTACTCAGAAGTAACCTCCAATATTAGTCTATGATTTGATGTGAGTGTCAGTGACAAGCTGAGGAACTTTCTGAGGAGTGACCACATCCCCAAGCAGGGATCTGAAGGGCTCTGCACCTATGGAGGGCAATGCAAAGTGGCAATACTCTTGATGTGCAGGAGTTCCAAAGAACTAGAACTATTCAGTCTGAGGTTTTCTCAGAAATCCAATCAACACTGAACTCGGTAGCACTGAAACAAGTCAGGACAAATATTTCAGAGTTGAATGGTGCACAGCTGAATAACAACCTCATGCTGCTGCCAACACAGTCACAATAAATCCAACCAAAAAACAAGGCATAAGAGAAATTCCACATGCAGATTACATACTTTGTAGTTCCTGCAAGAAGGGTTGAATGCATTTGTTCCACAGATAAACAGTGTGTCCTCATTTCTTTTTAGGAGAACCTTAATAAAGTTATGACATTCATCCTGAAGGAAAAGAATAAAAATTATTTCAACTACTGTATTTTGAGTATTTGTTTTTATTTTTAAGCAGGGATATTTCATAGTCAGGTTTAAAATTAATTTGGCCAGTACTCACTGTGATACTCTGGCCTTATTTTGACAATATTTGACTTATTTTGACTTATAAAGACATTTGACATGACTTTAATAACATGCTAAATGTTATTAAACATTTGTCAATGTTTACTTGACAATAAGCAAATTTTAATTAATTTATATTCAAGTAGTTTAAAAATTACAAAGAACTGAAGAGACAGCATTCATATTACAGCTCCTAGTTTGCTGTTGCCGACAAAGGTGAATTTGTCTGAAAACTGTTGCTTTCCTGAAGAGCAAAGAAATCTGATCTTGTCACCTGTGCTGTGGTCAGACAGTGACATCACCACTACAATGTTCTGGCATGAAGCTTCTGTAATTAAAAGGGGAAGCAAAGAATCAAAGAGTCCGCATCTAACTTTGATACCACTTGTGCCAGTCATGGGTTACAGGAGGGTGAAACTGGTGTGAGAAACAGTCCTTCTACAGCCCCACATTCATTTTTACCCAAACTTCTCAGTGCATTCCCACAGGAGGATGGACAGCAGCACCTGGCTCTTGAAGCAAGACTGGTGCACTAAGCACTGGGACCTGCTCAATGCCTTTAAGTATTTCAGATATTGCTGTGGCTTCTGTCGTAATATTTTATCACATTCTAAGTGAACTATTTTTGCAAATTAAAGCCTTCAGAAAGCTGATGGAAAAAGCAATTACTGGTAAGAAGTGAATGGCACGATCCATTCCACATCACAGACAGCAGCTGGAGATAATACTGATGCAACTAAAGTGGCAGTTGCAGAAGAAATGAAAATTACCTACCTTATGTTTTCCCTTCATTCTGCATGTGTCTACATCAGCTTGTCTAGATTTCCATGTCAATTTCTGCAAGAATAAAGAAAGATATCAATTAGAACTCAGAGGTTTTTTACTTTTGATTTCAGAAGTAGAAGTCCCTTAGGGGAGATTATCTTCTGAAAGTTTACTGAAAGTTTTTTGCACTTTCTCCATGATTAATTCTCCACAAAAATGAAGGTTTAGTGGTGTGGAGTTAGTTTTGTCTCCAGTTCAAGAGACTGGAAACCCATCCCTCTATCTTTAAAGCCTAAACTAACAGAATTCAACAACAGGCAAACTTTGAAAACTGTGTACTTTTCTTAAAAGTACTAGATGTTCTCTTCTTTTAATTCATATTGCTCTACAAATGAGAATTATCATTTATGGACTATCTATTACTATTGCTATTTATGGACTATGAACCTTCACTGGATTCTAAATGAAATATGCATTCTGAAAGACAACATGTTAGATATGGAAAGAAATAAAATTCAGGTAAATCTTACCACTTTAATTCAGCTAACAAGCTCTAAGAGTTTTTCAATTGTCAAGACACTGCTGACTTCATCTGCTAACACTCTTCCTCAAGAAGATTTACAGGTAAATCCTGTACCCAGGTTTTTTGGTTGTTTTTTTTTTGAGATGAGTTTAAATAATGGTCAAATGTGGAAGGCTTATTAATTATAATAAAACTTTGTTTAAAATCACATGGCCTAAGATGGCATCACCTTAGACACTATTGCCATGATAGTTCTGACAGTTCTGACAGTTCCTGATCAGTAAACTGAGGCACTGTGCATTCATGGAGGGGTCTAAGCTGAAAGAGTAACCATGAATATTAATTCCCATTATAAGCTTGTGCCATCACTCTTTCATGAGTAAAAAAGTCCATCTTCAGCATCATTCATAGTTATAATGAAGCACTGTCCCCTTCTCCAGTGGAATTCATCCAGTGTCCAAATTTGTATGAACTTCTGTGGGCCCAAGGCTGTGTTTAATATATGTTACACAATATGAATGCAAGGCAAAGCAGCTGAAGGGTGATAATTCTCAGTATGTTCATGTTAATATCCAGTGTAGTAATGCAGACAAAGTTTTTCTCGTTTGAATGAAACTTCCCATGGAGATAATGAGAATACATCTACAAAGTGGTTTTATAGCAAGATTTTATTCAGTCGGTTCTTGCACGAGTGAAAACAAATTGTGCACATGAAAATATGTAACTTGCTTCTTATGATGAAAGTTTCAGTAGACTTAATTGGGATAGTATAGCTGTTACAGAAAACTGCTGCATATAAATGAATAGATGTTTGACAGATGTTCCATCAGGGACCTCACCATATTTCAGTACAGATTGCTTATCAGCCCAGCTAAAACACTTATCAGAAACTCACAGAGGACATGATTGCTATTCTAGCTCTCCCCAAATATGATTAGCAATGCCATCTTGCTTGCTTATTACAGTTTTACAGCGGTGCTGGAAGTTCTTTAAAACAATGTCATCATCCTATTTATTTGAAGCTTGTTCTAGTGTCCTTGGTTTCTGGGTGATGATAAAAGCTACTTACTTTGCTAAAATAAATTTCTTCTGTATGTGATGTGTCCATATCAACAGTATAAATATGGTCCCTGTAAACAAAAGCAAATGAATACAAAGTCACATGGAATAGTCAGACAGTTTATTTTCTACAAGAGAGCTATCCATCACAAGATAATCCATAATCCATTTAAAAAAAAATCAGAGATCTTACCAGGAAACATTACTGGCAGCATCTCCTGCTTCTCCCACTAAAGCATTTTTACATATAAACTGTTTGCTTTCCCATTAAGAGAAAAAAAGAAAAGTGCTACAAAACTTCAAAGTAAGAATCTTTCCCAAAAGCAATTATTTATTTGAACAAATGAGATTTGGGAAAGTGGAAGAGTGTCACATGATTTCTGCTCTATCAGTTCTACAGTAGATGTCACAATGTACTATGAAGATGTTTTGCTGTATCCTGAAATCAGCTGCAAGCTTTCAGGCAGTCTTTGCCAGATTCCTGGGCTAGAAGTCACTGCGTCACATAGGTACCTATTAACATGGTTTAAAAAGAGGTTAATCCCTCTCCTCTCCTCTCCTCTCCTCTCCTCTCCTCTCCTCTCCTCTCCTCTCCTCTCCTCTCCTCTCCTCTCCTCTCCTCTCCTCTCCTCTCCTCTCCTCTCCTCTCCTCTCCTCTCCTCTCCTCTCCTCTCCTCTCCTCTCCTCTCCTCTCCTCTCCTCTCCTCTCCTCTCCTCTCCTCTCCTCTCCTCTCCTCTCCTCTCCTCTCCTCTCCTCTCCTCTCCTCTCCTCTCCTCTCCTCTCCTCTCCTCTCCTCTCCTCTCCTCTCCTCTCCTCTCCTCTCCTCTCCTCTCCTCTCCTCTCCTCTCCTCTCCTCTCCTCTCCTCTCCTCTCCTCTCCTCTCCTCTCCTCTCCTCTCCTCTCCTCTCCTCTCCTCTCCTCTCCTCTCCTCTCCTCTCCTCTCCTCTCCTCTCCTCTCCTCTCCTCTCCTCTCCTCTCCTCTCCTCTCCTCTCCTCTCCTCTCCTCTCCTCTCCTCTCCTCTCCTCTCCTCTCCTCTCCTCTCCTCTCCTCTCCTCTCCTCTCCTCTCCTCTCCTCTCCTCTCCTCTCCTCTCCTCTCCTCTCCTCTCCTCTCCTCTCCTCTCCTCTCCTCTCCTCTCCTCTCCTCTCCTCTCCTCTCCTCTCCTCTCCTCTCCTCTCCTCTCCTCTCCTCTCCTCTCCTCTCCTCTCCTCTCCTCTCCTCTCCTCTCCTCTCCTCTCCTCTCCTCTCCTCTCCTCTCCTCTCCTCTCCTCTCCTCTCCTCTCCTCTCCTCTCCTCTCCTCTCCTCTCCTCTCCTCTCCTCTCCTCTCCTCTCCTCTCCTCTCCTCTCCTCTCCTCTCCTCTCCTCTCCTCTCCTCTCCTCTCTTAAATATTTAACTTTAACTGTTATAATTTGATTGACAATATGGCAGACAAAAGCTGACAGACACAAAACTATTCCCAGAAAATCATTCTTTTCTTCACACACTGCTGGCCAAACTAAACTGTAATATATTTCTCTGAAAATAAGTTCACACTATTTTTCTTGCATTTACTTTCCTATTTTCCTGAGAACCCGTCCCCCTCTACAATTAGCTGCCATACTGTTCTTGGAAAGAGGAAATAGACACAACTACACAGGTAAAGAGATATTTTTAGACATTCTCTTCCATGTAAGCTCAGAACAAGGACAGCTCTGTATAGAACCTAAAGGTTGAAAAAACCCATCAACCCACAACGCTGTAGTAATCAGCACATCAAATTGGGACTTTGATCTCATTTTTCCTTGAAAGAAAATTGCAGAAAACTGCGCAGCTGAAGTATGATCCACAGCATCAGAGGGGTCTGCTGAAAGCAGAATGCAGGCTCTTTCCATTTTAGAAATCCCTGCTGGCAAGGTTAGTTTCATTTTTATTGGGTTTTGGGGAACTAGTGCTAGTCTCTTTAAATAAGGAAAACACAGAATACTGCTAGAAGAGAAATAAACAACACTTCTCTCAGGTGGAGAAAAGAGGCAGCATTGCGGTAGGGAACAGGCTTTTAAAAATTTGTCTCCTGTGGAGCTTGGAGTTTGCTTTGTAAGATGCCAGATCGAGGAGTTGATGGGTTTTCTTCTCCTCAGACTAAAACCAGAGCTGTCATTTACTTCTAAGATTGGTTTAATACTTCAGTTTATTATTTGCCTGACTTCAGTGACAGAGCAGTGGTCAGGGTTGGTTCTGGAATAAAATTACCTATTAGCACGATATCAGCTTAATGGATTACGTCATGGTTCCCTTTTTATGTGCATTGCTCTTTATTGCTGTCACTCCTGCTATATAAAAGTGGGGGGGAAAATCTCTTGAATTGCAAATGAGGTGCGGGTGGACCTCTAAAACCCTTCTTCCAGCAAAGCTCTTGATTTTATTCATCAGCCTCGCTTTCCAGAGGTTACATTTTTTTAATTTTCAACAAGACAATTAGAAAATACATCTCCGAAAGTACTCAGAAAGAGCCGAGTTGTTTAGTTCCAATCTCCACAAAACAGTCTTTAGAGGACTTACTTTCTGGTTCAAGGAACAGTTCAAACCAAACTTAGATGCTAAGTGATGGGATTGTTGGAAAGAAGGGTAGCATCAGGAAAATTACATATAATTTTGTTATGCCACAGACGAACCACAGTTGCTGACAGTGTCAGCAGAGAGCAAAAGAGCTGTCAGATTTGGGGGAGGGCTCCCTAATCACAGAAAACGTGGGATCGTCCTTGTTCTCCTTTTCCCACTGCTGCCCACCTCCTACTATCTAGTAGCTGTGGCATGTGTACAGTTTACTGCTAATTAAGTTATTCTAACACAAATTTACTTAATCCTAGAGCTTCCGTTTTTCCCACCTCCAGTCAGCAGAACCAAGTTTTGTTGCCATGGCATAATCTTGTCGAGGAAGGGAATTTAAATAATGCCACTGGCTGTGCACGACCCTTGGCACTCGGAGCAGGGTCTGGAAACACGTAACTGCAAATGAGGAGGGAGCCACCCCAAACCCTGCTCCATACACACAGGAGGGGTGGCAGATAATGTGAACAAAAGCTGCCACTGCACGAGACAATGGGAGGAGGAGACACAGCAAACTTAGAAAAAAGGGGGTGTGTGCCTGGGTGTGGGTGAGTGAGAGGGAGATGGCGAGGGAGTACCCTTCCCACGAGAAAAAAGATGACAGAGCCGGTTCTTCACAGACTGCAAGCCAGATATTCAGACAGCAAAGCTTTATGGGCTTTGGCTGAGTTCTTCTGATTTATATTGGCTGTGTATTTCTGCCTGATAACATGAAATAATGCCTTTGTGAAGTGACACAAAACTTTATTTGGTAATAGCTAATACGGGAGTCATGTATCCCAAACGACAAAAAATGTAACAGACTGACAGAAATTTTGCTCTATGCCAGTTGCTCATTAATAAAATCTAAGCAGCTCTCCAATCTGAGTTCACCTTTCTGGTGTGCTGAAACTGTCTGCAAAAGTCAACACTTTTTCAAAAACAAGCAAACAAAGAAAAAAAGAAAAAAACCCCAGCCTAAACACAACAGCCCTAAAATAAAAACTCTCAGAATTTAACCATTTGTTTTGATTGTTTTTCAGATAATTAGATAAAACATAAACTTAGGATCACTGTATTTCAATGTATTAAAAAAGCTTGAAAACAAGGTCTCATATAATAGCCCAAAGATTTATTTAGCTAGTTTTCAATGAATCTTGTCATAAAATGCTTTGGCTAACACCTTTGCTTGTTGAAATTTGCTTCCAATCTCGAGATTTACTACTGCCTTTGAAGGAAATTCAGTATTTGAATTACAAGCTTTCAATCACACTAGATAGGGAAGGATGACCCATTTTCTGAAGTTTGTTACTTAAAGATTATGTCTGAGTTTCAACTTGTATCAAATAGTCTTGTCAGCCCAGGAAGGACTTTATTCAGTAACACGGAGGGGGGAAAGAATATGTCAAAGAGGTTTTGAGTTACTGAAGGAAAAAAAAAGCGTAAGAAGATTTTCCTGGCTGTGTAAGTACAAAACAGACCAGGCCTTTATTCTTTTTTGTAGGTCACAAGATCCTGGGACTACATAAGCACTCTCATTGTAGGAAGCGGTTTTATACAAATAAGGAAGAATGCATATTCACATACTAGTACATGTTATGCCCCAAATATTGGCATTCTTCACATAATTTGTGCACACAAAATTATTTGCATTATTATCTGTGCACAAAGCTGTTTTCTGGCTTTTCCTGCTGTAATGCCAGTCACTCGGGCACTGAGACGGTCTAACTGCGTCAATCTCAGTCTGGGAACAAACTATGAAAACAGCAGAGCAAAATCTGCAAAGAGGATTTACTACCACCTCACTGCAAATAATTTCCTAATTTAAAGAGAAACAAATAAGGAAAGCAAAGGGAGCTCAGTCATGAAAAGGAGGAAATCCTGCCACCACCTTTCCAACCTATTCAACCCTCTGCCCTGCCCCACTCATTATCCCACTAAACACAGCAGAAACACCAATCTTGGAGCTCAGGCAAAGCACAGGGCTTGCAGCCACTTGCAGCAGGGCTGACCTCTCCTGTACCACCACCACCACCACCGCAGCTCCTGTGGAAGGATACTGGCTCCCTGCCTGGACTCGCGGTCTCGCCGTGCTCTTGCCGTGAGCTCTGTCGCCCAGAGCCCAGGCAGAGCGGGGCGTGCCAGGAGCCCGAGGAAGCTGCAATTAGCCGGAGCAGCTGCCGTGGCTGGCTAAGGGAACAGGTGTGTTCTTCCAGCAGCCAGGGACACGACTCTGAAAGCGTCGCTGAGTGACCGTGCCGGTGTAACGCAATTACCAATTAGGTGGTGCCGCACAGAGATCCACAGGCAGCTTTCCCCCACAGGACTCATCCGACCACCCAGGAGATGGGGAGTGGCTGTTTGAGAAGAAAGCCAGGCAGCTCCCAGAGACTGCCAAGGGCTTTGCAGACAGGGCTGGTGGTGAGAGGCTGCCTGTTCAGCAGCTGTTCCCCTTCATTCTTGGCTATCCCACCCACCACTTCTCCCATCTGCAGCAACAGCCTGGTTTTATGTGGCACATGCAGAAAGGTGCGTATTTTTCCAACAGAGGACCAGAAAACAGGCAGGAAACAAGCTACTACTTGAGAGGCAGCTTGCAGGGAGGTCCCAGACAAGATCTGGGTTCAAGAACTCCTAAACTGGACTACCCACCCTTGCTAATCTGGACCACCCACCCTTGCTAATCTGGAGCCCTCATGCACTCATTCTGCATCTCTCAAGTAATTCCCACTCTAAAATTGTCACAGGTAGGGAGATGAAGTGTTAACTCAGATCTCTGCCAGGCTAGCAGGTGTATAATGGGTGTAGCCCTGCTGAGGCTGATAGTGCAAGCTGGGCTAGGCAAACTGAATGGGTGGCTCTACGTGCAATTTTTATAAAAAGATGTGCTCATGTCTGCACAGTACAGCTCTCCAAAAAACTCAAGGTACTAAATTCAATTAACCTTGAGGAAGCATATTAGGTTTTTGGTTTTTTTTTGTCTTACGATTTAAAAAACATGCCTAAATAAGCAAAATTACATTCTAGTAACTCTTACAAAAAATGCATCTGTGCACAGAAGAATTATTCTTTAAAATTTGTCATTATTGGTGAGCACAAGTAGAATGAAACAATGAGGACAGAATTGCTTTTCCATGGAACTAAATTATTTTTTCTGGCAACTTCCCTCTTGCAGGTCTCAGAGGAAGGCAGAGGTATGTAGTCCTAAAGCACGGGTGTCCTAAAGCATCACAAAACTTTAGCTGATAATTTAGCAAGGTTTCTAATATGTCTTACTAACAGGCTGCAAAACTGTCTGCAAGACAATCCTAAAAATAATGTGTCCATCAGAGAAGAACTCAGAATATTCCTTCTCCTTTCTCCTCTTAAAGCAGTAAGAGTGCTACTGACCTAGCAGCAATGTAGAGGGTCCTGTTCATGACCATGACAAGCTGGATGTCCAGCCGGTGCCTCTGTGTGGTGTTCCGCCCTGGTTTGTGACCCACAAACACCGGATACTGTCTTGTATCTGGAGGAAGGAAAAAAAATCAACAGGGTCAAAAGAGAATAACAAACTGAAATGGTGTTAACATGAGGCACCAGGGGGCCCAGCTATAGCCAAAACCCGTGGTTTTTGTTCTGCCCTGGAAGCACAGACTGGGGCTGGAAGGCATGAGCACAGAGAGCTGGAGAGTTCCTCAAGGTTACAGTCTCTGCTGCTGCAAAGGAGAAAGTCATCACCTTTGCAGAAGGCAGAAATTGTGAAGTTTTTGAGCATAAAGCTGTTCTGGAGCTCTTGGCACACAGGTACATGGCACTTTCTCACAGTTTTTCTTTCACTGCTTGCAGAGCTTAAATGCTTGCTCCTGGCTGCCAAAGCATGTCTATCAGGACAAAACTATTCCACAGTGGCCTATCAATTACCATGATGTCTGGACTGGTAGTGGCTAGAGCAAAAGGCTTGGCTCTCATTGGTTCAAACTACCAGCTCTCTGGGTTTTCTACATAGAACAACTGCAGGGATTTTTGAGGAATGGTGGGAAATCACCACTTGAACTTTATGAAGTCAAAGTCACTGCACATTATTTTGGCATCCAGTCTGATATGCCACTCCTTCTGGCAACTGGATTGGAATCCCTGTACTGAGCTTGTGCTATCAACAAGTCAGCTTTCCCCCCAGTTCTACCAGTCAGCAAGAGCATTTATTGTCTATTCCCATTATATTTTTTGTGTGAGAACTCAGCACACACCAGTGCTCCTCAGAAGGGTGCACAACCTATAACAACAGTGAACACTTCTGATCAAGGGCCACTTCACATTCATGCATATCATAGGATCACAACATCTAGGAACACAAAGAAGGAGCTAATTAAGTAAATAATCAAGTAAATAACAGAAGACAGGATGAGGATAATCCTCTGATGAGCATTATCACTGCAGATCTGCTGCAGGTGAATATTATACAGAGCTGACTAGCATCTAGCTATTCCTTTTCCCCATTAATATGCTTTCCCAGAAAACTGAGCTCTTTGTGGGAGTCTGTTTCTTCAGAAACTCATCTGCTGCTTTAGTATTTTCAGCTATTGTCTTCTAAAAGCATTGTACCTGTCCTTGGTCAAAGTATTGGTTCACATCATGGCTTCAGCAAAGCACCTCAGAGTGTCATGTGCCAGAAAGTCTGGTGATAAAACTATCATCAGATGCAATAGACAGAAAAAGGAACTTCTCTCCAAACCAGGTGCTGAGAACTCTTGAAGAAATAAATTAAGACACCAGGCAGGATTTACATTCAGGAGCTTAATCCTTCTGATCATGTCCTAATGCAAAATGCCAAGTTTTACTGTCAGGGTGTTTTTTGTTCATTAATGTTTCCTCTGTAAATCATGGACATAGAACAAATAGGGGCATCCATGTCCACTTCAGCATGCCATGATGCAGAGGAAAAATGATCTCATGTTCTGTTTCTCCAAAAGGATCAAGTCTGGCAAATCATTTTGCAGGAATGATTAGCACTGCAATTTTGGAGGGTGAAAATGTTGGTGCTGAAGATCCAGTGGCCACACTAGCCAGCAAGAGCCTGGTTTGGTTCTGAGCAGTTCTTCCCTGTTGCTGTATCCCAGAGGTCTCTTGGCATTTCAGCACATCAGGTGTGCCCTGGAGTCTCATATTTCAGACTGGTGTTACAGAGGACAGAAAAGTTTATGGGCACCAAGGCCATTCCAAAGCACATTAAACACGGGCAATTTTAAAACCAAATTCCTGAACAAATAAAGAATTGAACACAGGCCTGCTCTTGGCTGACTTGCTACTCCCTGTGTTTTTAGAGGCCCAGATGATAAAGACTTCCTTATAAACATCTGAAACTTTGGGACTTAGAAGAATTTTCTTTGCCATTATCACAATTGAGCTGAGGCAAATGTGAAAGAAACAGTTAAGCCAAGCCTGACGTCCACAATAAAATGCACAGAAAGCTTTCCACCTGTTTAGCCAGCAGATCTCAATATGCAGCTGTTGGTATTACACTAGACTTTGGAGAGTTTGCCAATCTCTACTGGTAAGAAAGGAGAGACCTTCTGTCATAAAAGATTCTTTGTCTTGATTTGCTGTTTAGTTACAATTCCATCTTAGGAAAAAAAAAATGCCTAATGCTCAAGCAGAATTCATCTAAGCTTAAAGAATTAAATTCAATTGCTTGTATTAGATTAACAAATAATAAGACCATGTGAAAAAGCCATGTTCCTATATGATTACTAGAGAATTTGGCTGATATGGGAGAAATCAAGACAAAACAACTATATCCACTGCAACTGTATTTAAGTATTTAAGTAGTGCTGATTTGAAGTCCCCTGATCAGTACTTCAGTACAAATGAAGTCCTCTGGCCCCTTATACTTACAGTTGCCATGCGAAATACTGATAGGCTCAGAATCTTCTGGGAAACCAGCCCCAGCAAAGTGTAGCAGTGTGAAATATAGCAGCAAGGCTTCTGACCTCATAGTAGTTCAGCTGTGAGGCTTCACTTCTTCACTTCACCCTGTGGAAGAAAAACAAGAGTTTAATCACCTTCTGTTGGACCAGAGCTTCTAAGAATCTGTTGAAAGTAGAGGGAGCTTTTCTCCTCAAGCCTCTCGCTGTACCTGAGGAGATGTGATGTGTTTCTAAGCGGAAACTGCCCTGCAAAGCCAGTTATTCTTCAGCCCATGCCCCAGCAGGACCACATCTTGCTGGAGGATAGACTTAAGGACCTGTGTGTTACAAAAAAAATTTCTGCCTATGCTGCTTATATGCAATAAAGATGCTTCATCTCCTGCACTGATCGACAGCTGACAAGAGTATTCCAAGAAATATTTTATTTCCCCCTTCTTTGGTTTACATAATTAGATGATGACATGATGACACACACCATAAATAAAAAAAACAAACCCACACTACATTATTCTGGTTAGAAAGAGATTAAGAATTATACTACAGGACTGATTCATACCCTGCAGAGTTGTGAATCAAGTGAAGAAACACTGAGAGAGCTTGATGGAGCATTCAGAACATGTCATTGGGCTTTACCATAAAAATATGTACCCATAAATTTAGGTGTCGTAAAACCAGTGCTCCAACTTGTGATAAAACACGGAAGAAAAGAACTGTCTAAATCCAGCATATTTTTTCCTTGTGCTCCACTGATGCATTCATTCATTCATTCATTCAGATTTCATGTACAAAAATATCCCTAAATCTTCAAGATAAAAGGAACCACTGGGGCATTTGGATACAGTGAGAAAACCCAGCACATAATATGGTAAATACTTCATAATTCTCAGGCAAATTTCACAGAGACATTGATCTGTAGGGGAAATCAGTGCAAAAGTGGGGTGTTCTTTTCATCCTTTCCAGAGTTTCAAACCTTTGATGCTGCCTGCCAAAGATTCCTTTTGAACAAAGCTATTTTACAGTGGTCTCTCACTCATTCAAGATTTATGGGCAGAAAGTCAAACTTCATAACCTACATAGTCTTTGAAAGTTAATTTGGCAAACAAAGTGCTAACTTGCCCTTCTGCAGCACTATTTAATATTAGATACCTGTGTCTCCTTTCTTGATGCCAAAAAAAGCATTAGCAAGTCTTAAATGTTGGATTCCTCATTTTTTAACCAATAGAAAAATGTCACAATAATTAATTTGCCTCATCAGATATTTGCTTTCAAATAAAATTTCAGTTGCTATAAATGGTGTGGAGCGGGGGATCTGTTGCAGGGTGATAGAGTCCATAAGGACTACTGATTTATTACACTCTCTCTGTTAGTCTATTATTATTTCAGCACACAAATTGGAATTTTGGCTGATTCTCTATGTCTATTAACAAAATAACTGAAAGGCCAAGTTAGACTAAGAATAGGAAAAAAATAAAAAATAATACAAGGCAGTGACTGACAACCGAACAAAGTTTCACATAGATGGTGAAGGATAAAAATAGCAAGGATAAACGCAATACAACGCAGACACTGTCTGTCTGTTATAACTTATAGGAGAATGAATACTAAAAGATAGTCCATACAAGCCCCCATAGAAGTATTTCCATCTATCACTGGTTAAGCCAATAGCTCTGTATGATTACTGACACAGCTACATCTGCCTGCAGACACTTCCTCTACGCATTTCCTCCATTTGTCTTTTTAGTCACCTCTTACATTTTCTCTTGACTGTTAGCTCTCTGGGATAGAACTTGTTTCTTTCTATTTGTTGTCATTTGGGGTCTTCTGGAATGCCCAAATAAGAAATAAGCAGCAGAAGTAAACAGCATGCTTGGAAAAACAGTTTCCCTCTAAAGGTTTTAATTAAAAGCAATATATACACATTAAAGGGGCTAATTCCTTTATCTCTATGCAATTTTTCAAAATGTCACTTTGCTGGTTTAAAAATTTTGCCCTTGTAAGTACACTGCAAAATGATAAACCAAAATGCCTTGATACACAAATTGATCAAAATTATTTTTTCCTTGAAATTGCTAAGATCCAATGTACAAATCTTTTCTGAAATTTACATGAGGAACAACATTTTAACAGGAAGAACTTAGGAAGCAATCCAATTCTCTCACTTAAACTGGAATAATCTACAGCATCAGTCTGCAGGCTAACAATCCAAACCACCTGGCTCACAGTGAGACTCCAGAGCACAAGAATAGCTGCTTTCTGTTACTCCCCCTCATAACAAAACCCACTATCTAACAACGTGAGGAAAGCACCACTGCAGGGCAGACACAGCTCTGCCACCCCCCTTTAGAGCCTGAAAAACTCGTCCCATGGGTGATTCTGCACCATCAGTCTCTGCTTCTCATTCAGACGTGTGTACTGCTCCGTGTAAATCTGTGTGGGAGACAGCTTCCAGGAAAATGAACAATGCCCAGCACGCTCACTTTGTGATTCCATGTACATGCTATTGGGCCAGATCTGCTTTCTTTTACCTGGGAAAAAAGCCAAACTTACAAATGAACTGACATAGATTGGTAGGTTTATAGGCATATGAAATTCCCTCTCCTTCTTAAGGGGATTCTTTTGGGGAAGAAAAGAGGGAGAAGAGAGGAAAAAAGTGTAATTCTCCATTGCTCTGATGCCAACATAGTCGTTCAAATTCAAATACAAATTCAAAATGTGCAAAGCAAAACATCTGCTTTGACATGTCAATAACTCAAGTGGACTACACGTGTATCAGTGTCTGTGCCAATAAATTAACACTGAGGAGGACTAGATTGCATCCAAAGGCAGCTTTTCTTCAGAGATAATTATTCAAACATATTGTCACTTTTGCAGTTCTTACAATGGCAGAAAGAGCCATACTGTTTCAGTGGAATTTCAGAAAAGTGCTGATTCAAGAAGGTCACAATTATTTTTAGTACAATTTTCACTGTGGTTGTGCCCCTGGGATTGATGCAAATGTTCTCACTTGCAACTGTGCTGAAATTACTTTTAATCAAAAGAGATTGTGAACACAATGTCTGATGAAGACAAGTAGTTAGTTAGACAGTGATGCCAAGTGAGTACAGGCAATGCCTCAAAATAAAAGTTCTGCAAACATCAATGAAGAGCTCTCCACCATTCATGCAGAGATCTGAACTGCAGTTCAGTCTGGCCTGCACTAAACCATACTGGTTGAGAGAAAACTGAGTCTGAGAACTCCAGTTCTCCTGGTCCAAAACATTGTTACTCTTGTTTAAGGAAGCTACTGGTGACAAGAGTGAGTCTTGATGGTCTTTTATTATCAGGCACGCTATTAAAATACAGCCCTGCAAATATTTAAGAGCACATTTTATAATCTATGTCTAATCCAGCCATTGAATTGGCAGATTTCTTCCAAGCTTCTAAAAACCCCATGAATAATCTGCTTTTTGCATTCCTAAATCAAGGAATGTATGATTTTATTGGAACATACATTGTTGCTCTGATTCTTCTTTCTGAAGCTGATATTTCAAATACCTGCATAAGACATCTTTTTCTGTCCACTTATGTGTTCCCTCCTTTTTGTCATTATTATAATTAAGTGTAAACAAACCACATGATGCATCTTAATGTATACAGAAATCAAAGTTCTGCCTCCTGCAGTGGAATAGGTTTCTCTGTACACTTCAGCCCAAAGGTGAATCAGTTGTAAGCGGGATGTTTGGATACCAGTACAATGTAGTTGCTATTACTATTATTTTTACTTAGTCTATGTATACGTTTACATATGCATACACATACACATACATATGCTTGACATAGGATCATTTACTTTTGTACAATTCATGCTGTTGGCATGAAGGAGTTTCTGAAGCCAAGAAAGTAACGATCATTTTAAAACAAGGTAAAAAGTCAAATTTTACTGTGCCAAGTTCCTTCCACAATGGCTATCCACGGCTGTTTAAGCCAAAAAGAAGCCACCATGATGAGGTTTGTTTTTTGCTGTCTGATATTTTTAGCATTTACAACAGTCTGGGTGGAAATGCATACAGAATATCTGCTTGGCTAAGGGAAGAATTACGTGGCTCCTGCCACAATGCCCTAGTAGGCAGGTTATTTTATCTACAGCTTGTTTTTTCCAGTAGGAACACAAATCCAATGAAAAATCTAAACGGAAAAGCGAACTTCCTGGTAAGCTCCATAAAAGTGCAAGGGCAGATTTGATCCTGAGAACAAATTCAACAGCAACGACTGCAAAGGCACTTCTCTAACAAAAGGGATGCTCTTCCATGTTAGAAAACCTCCCATCTTGTTGCTTCAACTTCACTGTACATTCAGCTAATCCCAGCGTAACTCCAAGAAAAATTAAAGTATGCAGCCATGTCAGAATTTTCCCATGGCACGGTAGGACTGCTCTGTAATGAATAGATCTTGTTATATTCATTTATTACAGAACTTCTTTCTACCATGATGGGTTGTGTTCATGCACAACAGCTGCACTTGGATCCACGAATTATAAAGCTTAATGTGAGAATCACTGGACAAAATTCCACGGTCTGTGTTATGCATGAAGCAAGGCCAGAAACCCTACTGGCCCTAAAAGCCTGTGACTGTCTTCAACAAACTCTTTCATTTCCACAAATATGTAGAAATAGTTTATTCTTCAAAAAGACAGTCCAGCAATAAGGAACAGCATTGTGAACCAAACATTGAGGAAACTAAAAAGTCAAGCCAGGTGAATTTGAATTACTGCATAAGGAAAAGTGCACAACAGGGAAAGCTGCAGCCCACATGAACTGGTCCTGGAAATACTCAGCAAATAGCCCTTAGAATCATAACCAGCAAAAGCAGAAGTAAAATTAAAAAGCAGGGAAGAAACTGACTTGTGTTTCATAACAGAGGTTAAAAGATTGGAGATCCTTCTGTGTTAAGAGCTTTAAAGGCATGCAGGTGATTTAAGAGCCCAAGTCCCACTCCAGTGTCTCATCAAAAGGGACTCACAGAGCAAGCTCTGCCCTTACACAAAAAGCATGTATGATCTACACAGCACATGCTTTGCCATGCCGAAGGCAGAGCACACAAACCAGTTGGCCAACCCCCCTGCTGTTCCCTGCTATGATGCAGATTTGCCTTCAACTGTTCAACAATTGCCTTTAATATCCTTCAGCTCCTTTGGCTAAATTTAAATTTGGCTAATTTTCCTTCGGAAATCTCTTAGTGGAAAACGCCATCACTGCTATTTACCCTTCTAAACTCACGGTTCCCAGAAAGTGAAAGATAAGAGTTTCGTGCAAGTCAGAGGAAGGAATTAGCAATAATGCAACGACAAAAACAAAAGAGAAGAATACAACCTGAAGGCTGCAGCTCCCAGAGAACGAGGAAAGTTAGGCTGGCACTAGAGAACCATTCAGGAGAGCATCTTTTGTCTATGCCTGCCTGTGTGGTATGCTAGCTGCTGCTCGGCCACCTTGCATGGCTGCACCAGGCAGCAGAAGGGCTCCTGCAAAATGCCTGGTCTGAGTGGTGCCAAGGGGATCAGACAGATGTGAGTGAACAGAAGCTCAGCAGGTGCTTGGGAAGCTCAAGAGAGATGAGACACAAGCAGCTATCAGCAAGAGGCAGCATGGAGTGCCAGACACTGCAACTGAACTGGCAATGGCAGGGCAGTGTCTGGGATGGACAGCTTTTTCACCCGTGCTGTCCTTTCTCTACCAATTGCTGCTCAGTCACCTGAATGGAGGTGCAGGTGGCTACACAGACTCAATGCCAGCTCCATGCCCATCATCACAACCAACCTCCAACATCATTTTGTGACTGATGGTGCGGCCATCATTCATCTTTCCTCTCCTGAGCTGCTCCTGTTGTCTCTACAGCTGGCCGTACATTTCACGGGGCCAAAAAAGCGCTCTTGCACTCCAGGTAGCTGGCCCTCATGCCAGAGAGATTGGTGCATGAATGCATTGGGGTAATCACCTGTGCTCTTTCAGATCTCTTGGTAACAAGGCGATGCTCCTCAACACTGGTGACGGGAGAGAGGCAGTGGCCAAGGGAAGCCCACACCTGTCTGGCAACAATGTGGACCCTAAATTATGTGTATGAAGCACCACTCTCTCTCATTTGTGCATATCAAGAAGTTCTCCCTGACTGTAAGAGGACTGCATGGGTGCCCCCTGCTATACACGCTTTACTAGCATTTTAATTGGATTCAGTACTGCTTACTCATTGCCCAGCTGCTGTGGGCTGCATGCCAGGCATGACGATCAGGCCCAAGGGAAAGACACCAATAAGCGTGATTTTCCCTCATATAGTAAGCAACAGTACCTACCTTCATTGAAAACAATAATACGAACTTCATTACTAGTTTAATGAAAAACAGATATGCAGGCCATGCATCTTTTCTCACTAAGACTTCCAAAAATGCATCTAAAATAA
Organism: Cyanistes caeruleus; assembly: GCF_971803275.1. Lineage (NCBI taxonomy): Eukaryota > Metazoa > Chordata > Aves > Passeriformes > Paridae > Cyanistes > Cyanistes caeruleus. Next base: position 22,461,997 of record NC_141732.1, read on the forward strand.
AATTTCTGCCCAAACACAAAGTACTTTCACGCAGATTTCAGGGGTACTTGCCTATTTTTTTCAGGTTTATGCAAACCTGAATCCATCTCGACTTTTCTCTCCCCTCACTTGCACCTTTACAAGGCCATACCTCGCACAGTAATGTCACCTGTGATATGTGGCATCACTACCTCCTGCCTCGGTAAGCGATAAACTGAAAAGATCTGGACCACCCCCAGGCAGCAGTGATGAGCCTCAGCCTGTCGAACGGGAGTAGCAGGTGTCAAGTCAGTAGGCAAAACTCAGCATGCTCCATGCTGGCAACCTGTCCTGTCAAGATCCACGTTGCTGCTCCCTCCAGTGCGGCGCAGAAGGAAAATGCAAAGGACAAATGGAGGCCTAAACAGAAGAAACCCTCCTCTGACCTGAGTGAGACATCTCTGATGACTGCAGTGTTAATAGGATGCTGCTGTTCAGAGGGGAAACAGTCAGAAGGAAGATGAACATCTCCCAGATGGAATTAGAAGCGTCTAAGGCCTATCGATTTTGGTTGTAACCTTTACTGTAAACAGTCCACAGGGGCCTCATCAGCCACCTGTTCAGTGATATTTGCATTGAAATATAGAGCCAACGCAAATGAGAAAATGGCCACAGTGCCTTGCTAAAGCATCTGCTCTAGCAAGATGTATCTATCTGTGCATCACCAGCAGCAGCACAGGTACAGGTTTTAAAGGAAGGGGTAATGCAGTGGCACTAGCTCTCTCACACAGCTCTGAAATAACAAATGCTCCATTTGTCATGATGTTGATGGTGGTGGTAGTGATATTATATCATGCAATATTTCACTTTCTAATAATTGCTCAGTTTTATATCGAAATCAGGCTTGCCAAAACTGGGAGGAAAGCCATCTGTGCCTGGAGGATGGCTGCCAGAAACATTTGCAATTTTATTTTGGGGTTATAAACCTGCAGAATGGAACAAAGGCAAAGCCTAAATAACTTCTTTCACTCAACATCCCCAATCATATAGAGCAATAGACCTAACTCTGAAACAGCTTGGTCAGTCATTACAAAGATGTCTTTCTTATTTTTAAAAGTCTCACTCATTTAAGAGATAAAAATAGCTCTATTGATTATTTGTGGGACTTCAGCAAAACTCTGTCAAGATTCTGAATTGATTTGAGAGCTAAATGTAGCAATCACTGCCTTTTGAAAGAAGAGAACCCCATCTCTAATATATACTTTGCTGTTTCATCTCGGCATGCTTAATAGAAAACAGATACACTACCAGCAACACCATTACTCTCTCCAACACTCATTTTGCCTGGGAAATACCAGTGCCAGTTAACTGACCTGCTATTCCCTCATCTGATAGATGGAATAAAAATGATGAAGCTGCAGGTGACCCAAAGATGTAACTGGAGAAAAATGTGTCCTTCCTTTCTTCTCCTTTTGGACAGCAAAGGTAAAACACCAGGTCTGGTATGTTTCCACAACAACCTTTACAAATGTCACTGACTAAAAGTTAGACATGGCCCTGCAGGCATTGTCTCAGCAGCCACATGAACGCTGCAAGGGCACGTAGAGATACAACAAGGGGAAATGGTTTCAGACTGGGAGGGTGCTGAGGCACTGGAATAAGTTGCCCAGAGAAATTGTGGAGGTTGCATTACTGGAAGTGCTCAGTGTCAGGTTGGATGGTCCTTTGAGCAGCCCGGTCTGGCAGAATGTGTCCTTGCAAGGGTGTTGAAAGTAGATAATCTTTAAGGCCCCTTCCGACCTAAACAATTTCTGTGATTTTAATATCCCCATGTTTAAAGTTTAATGTAATCACAGATAACTCTCCTTTGCTTTTTGCTATGCAAGAAACACTCAAGCACTTAAATATGAGCCCCAGCTATATTTTCCAGGATGCTTGTCCCATTCACTTGAAATTGAAATGTCCATGTTTTAACGTGATGGAACAGTAGAGAAATGCAAATCATCACATTTAAGTCAGCTGTTAATCAGAGCACACTGCTTAGCTGTTGTGCAATTTGGCCAGTTCTGCCCCTATTTATATAAATCCATTTATGCAAAAAATCGGCTCATTAACCTGCCTTGATTTACCTGGAGAGAAATAGCAAATTTTATCTGGTTATTTTTTCAAATGGCAACCAATCAACTTTGTCATGAAGTGATCTGACACTGCATTAAACTACGTATCTACCCTAAAACGTGAATGAAATCTACCGTAGCACTTCAAATACTCAAGAATGTTACCATTTACCATTTAATAATTATTCCAGCAGTGGATAACACACTACCTGAAGGTGACAGTCACCACTACAGAGTGCACCAATTGTTCCACACCACAACAGTTAAGTCATGGCAGGGGGTCTCAGGCCAAACCTCAGCATCATATTCTGGGCAGGGATGCTCAGCACAAGGACACAGTGTGGTGAAGCAATCAGAGTTATGATAGGCAGAAAAAAGGGGAAGGCTTTTTCTCCTGGAAACCTGGAAAAGTCTTCAAGAAAAATTATGTTTTTCCCTGGTAGATTAAAAAAAAAAAAAAAATATCCAGATAAGAAAAGAGTTCTCTATCTGTACTTATAAATTTAGCCCCTATTATTAGTTATGTTAAATTTCTCTACACCTTACAGAAAAGTATTAAAGAAGAGCATGAAATAAGACTACCACAAAAACTTGGAATGTCCAAAAATGAAGGATGTCCACAAAACAAATGTAATCCCTAAGGGAAAATATTTAAAAAACTGTGGATAGACACAGGTAGAAGCAAAAACCAGAAGACTCCAAGTACTAAGAAAACAAAAATTAACTGAGAACGTTGCCTCTCAGATCCGCCTCGGAAATGTCTCTCCCTCAGACAACCATACACTCCTGTGTGCCCATACAGCAACAGATATTCACCCAAATTTAAAAGGCTCAGATCACAGGAAAGGTTTTCCTGCTAAAACTTCAGCGCAATTTCACAGATCCCTGTCATTCATCATTACTTTTCATTGCCAGTGTTTTTTGCTGGTATTTTTGGAAGCTTTAAAGGAATAGAATAAATCTGATCCTGAGACAGAAAATCTATTTAGTTTGCTTTTCCTCCAAGATGAGCATGATGCTTACAAAATCTAGCACCTGCAGCTTGCTAGCTAATTGCAAGTGGTGGACTCCGAGTTTTGTTCTGTTTAGATTCATGCCTGAAGAATTCCCGAATTTTAAATCATATAAAATCCAAACAGCTTTATGGACATGTTAATACTAGAAAGTACCGTATCCTCAAGAATTCCCTTTGAGTAAAGAGATCACCTCAATATATCAACATATTTTCCACTCTCCTCTTTATTCCACCAATTCAGGGTTATTAAGAAGACAGAAGGCATGGCAAGAAGTCAACAGATACCTAAGAAATATCAGACAAATGGTTCTGTATGTTAACCTGAACATAAAGTTAATTACTGTAATTCAGTGTATTTTAAGGGAAAATGCTACATGCAGATATAATCAATAAACCTCTGAATGTAAAAACCCCAGTTCCTGTAACTAATAGAATAGTTCAAGATAATTTTAATTACTGAGGGTCTATTATTAAGAGGAAACATCAAATATCCGGTCTGATTTCACGGGGAAACTTAAAATTGAGGTGGTGTGCATCAAAAAAAGTAGGAAAAGAGATTATAGTGAGAGTAAGATGAGTCTCTGCACCACAGAAATACACTACTGACACACATTCACCCACATACTGAAGAATACAAGCATCCTTACACATTTGTTCACACCTGCTTCTTAGCACAGCATGAGGGAATTAGAGCAGCATAGAAAAGGAAGTCAAAGCAGCATTGACAAATGCCTGTAGTACAAGTTACAAAAGCAGCAGCTCTGTTATTATTTGCTTTGCTTCTTTGGACAAGCTATGGAGAAAAAGGTTCAGTGTAGCAAGAGAGAACAAGCCCACTGAGTATGACTGCCTGAATGGGGCATGATGGATGAGCTTCCTTGCAGATAGGAAAAGCCTCTAATCCATTCTCCGGCTCATTGCTAGAGCGAGGCAAAGTCATTCTCCCCTTCTGCGGGAAATAACCTCTGCCTTTTCGATACCACGTGCAGGGTTTTGCAAAGGACAATCCAGACTGTCACCCAGATGAGACTGCTGCCTGTTTCCAGGTCCCACACTAGGGCAGGCTCAGCTATGCTGCCCAAAGCCCCGGAGCAACACAAAGATGTTTCTATACTGCTTGTGCTTCCTATGGCTATTTTAGGAATGATTGCATGCATTCAGGTTCCAACAGCAAGCAATGAGAGACACAGGAAGAGAAGTCATTTTCATGGCACCAGCACTCAGCTAATGACTGAAACTGAAGCTGAAACACTTCTAATACTCCAGATAACAATTTTATGGAGCTGAAAAAACCTGCTCTGTGTGTAACAGATTACAAGCATCATCCCAGCAATTAAATAACATCCATCAGCATTAGGATGGGAAGACCCTTTGATGAAAGTTTGATGAAAGTGACTCTAACCAAAATACCAAGGCTTTCTCAGACAACCAAAGACCTGTTCCCAAACCTCCTTCTCCCCCACACTCTGCAACTTCAGTCTGTAATGGTGGGTGACACAGGAAAAACAATGATTCATTAGCTCACTGCATCTAAGTGAATTCAGCAAAACTGCTTCATGAGTAGTAACACACAGCTAAGGGTTTTTAGCAAGTCTGCCAGGTGTTTTTTTAACCCAAAGGAGTCCTTCCTAGCTTGCCCAACAGAGCTGAAATTCCTCTGCAGGAATAAGGATGACTGCATAGCTGCTGTTATTTCTTACTCTGCAGTTCTGCTGCTGATGTGATTTATATCAAATGCTGCAGAGAGAGTTTCCTCTAGCTGTAGGCTGGCCTCCATAATGTGGACATTGAACTGATCAGCTGCCAGGAGCTGATCTACAGCCAAGACCCAAATTCCTGCCAGCATTTAGAAGGGAAAAAATGCACAAAAGACATTAGCCCAGAGAATCAAATTACTGTTCAATGAGACTTAAGGCCGTATGCACGGACTGTGCGGGACTCACTAGAAAAGACTGAGGAGATCCAGGTAGGCATCGAGGGGCGATGCTCTCAGCTGGACTCCAATCTGTCTTCTCCCCCATGCCCACAAGGATGACCCATGCCCCACAGGCTGTGCACAGTCACACAACAGCGACTCTCCGGCTCGCAGCACAGTCACACAGCACTCACAACCAAAGGGCATCGGCATGTTTTTGTTTACGCCAGTGAAAACGCTGACACTGACATCTGCTAGATTGTGCGGCACCGATTCCCGCCGGACTCCAGGAAGACCTGTAGCTGCTTTACAGCTTGTACCATCTGCATCAGCTCACGCATGAGGTTGCTTTACCTATTTATAAGCCTTCCAGTTATAGAGAATTGTATATATTTAACTTTCGCATAAAAGTACTCATACTTGGATGAAGACTCAGTTAAATTTTGCTAACTTTACATGGGCTCTGAGCAAAGTCTCCCATCTAATTTTAGGAAATGGAAATAACCACATCCAAATTCCCCGTGGAATTTGAGGTTATATCTAATCTTTAAAAAGAAGAAATTCTTCTTTTGTTTAGCATTCTTACTGTCTTAGAGAAAGCAAAGCAGATAGTCTTGATCATGTTCTACTGTATTTCTTTTTCCTGTGAGCAATCCAAAACAGAATTATTTTTCTGTAGTAAACATCACTACACCAGCTTGAAGTATAAGAGATTCTTTGCACGAGCACCCCTATATGCAACATATGTTTATGAAAAAGTCAGTTCTGCAGTGTCTATGACCATATATATTCATAACTTCTGGTATCCTGAACAACATCACCAATAATGACAAAACAGCGTACTACAATGGCTCAATAATAACAGAATTTTGGGAATTATCCTCTCAATGACTTGCTGCAACAAAGAGATCTAAAGAATACATTTTCAGGCACTTCACCTGTTCTGATGGGAAAAGTATCTTTGAAAGAAAGCACTTAACCTACAAAATCTTTTCTGGAAGCTCTGAAGGACAGAGATGTTACTTGACACCTCAGGGTTGTTAGCACCAGCTTTTCCTAGACATCAGCCATAGAGGTACCTTGATGAGACACACCAGATTTGTCAAAAATGCTTTGACAAAACTTTCAGAAAGGAGAAAGACCTTTACTTAGCTCACTTACCAGCAAGATACACTTCCTGCATGTGAAGTCAGAAAAAGTCCAGCCACAGAACAAACAGCACTCTGGGAATATGCCAAAGAAAAATTTATTTTAACCGCCCCCCAACACTTGAATGCTGAGCATGTTTGAGGAAAAAAGGTGTGAATTTATTGATAATTTACCTCATATACCAATGCCTACCATAACACCACTCCCCCATGCAGAGCTAGAAAGCAATCTTTTCTGTCAGAAAATTACCGTGCCTTTTTTCCCCTGGGATCCTTAAAGTATTATGTACTATCCCAGGCACGAAGAAAACAACCTGCACAGATCTGCATGGAGAAGCATGTGGACAGGAGGGGCAACACAAACCTACGACTAGCAAGATGAAGCTGCAAACTGGCAATGCTCCACAATAAAGTGCTTTTACAAAGAATAGGACTGGTTTGAGACTGAAAACTCTGATGTCTCCACGATAAGGACTGAGAAGAATGCTTGTATGCTTTTCCTTTCTGAATCCCAAGGAGCTCCCCACAATCCCTTCCCTTTGCAGCACTGACATGTAGGGTCTCTCTTTCTCATAAAAGAACTTGGCTTTCCTCATGCAAGAACAGATTTGGCTTTCCTAATACCGGAACAGATTACTCCCCTTCTTCACACACACCCTTACGTTCCCCAAAAGCTGAGAACATTATTTCTGCTGCATGCTCATGGGGACAGATGGTATCTTCCCTCCTTTTTTGGACAGCTTAAAGTTGATTGCTTGTGCTTCCCATAAATAAAAAGCTAGCACTTGATGTTCAAAGGATGACTAAACTCGGAATATATCTTTTAACGTACGTTTTAATTAAGCTGACTTAGTTTCTCTTAGCTGAATGTTAGTGAGCTCTGAAGGCAGGTATTATACCGAAAAATCAGGACAGAGAGATGTGGCTGCTTTCTCACAGGTACTGGACAATGAGGAAGATGGAGAGCAAACTTCTTCTTCCTGGAGTCCACCAGGCACATTCCTTATTTTTCTGTCATGGAGACAGATTGATTCCCATGCTCTTTCTCAGTCAGCAGAGCTGGGTACCCTCCTTTCCCTTGACCTGACAAAGACAACTGTTCCCCTCAGCCTGGGGAACAAAGTGTTGCCCTGTTGTGTGTTCCCCAGGGGTGGGACACAGTCATCCAGAAGAATTTTGCCTGACTGGAAATGAAAATGAGGACAGAAATCTTCTCAGCACAACTTACACTTTAATCTCTTCTCTTGTTCTGCAGGCACAGAAGTACACAAGGTCAAACATATTAGGCCAAAAATTCTAAGCCATGCATCTCTTGTAGGGTCCTCCTGCCCAGTTCTCAAGTGAGATTAATTGGACTGTGTGAACCCATATGCAGAAACTGAAAAAAGCTGTCATTTCCCATATGCTGCTTTCAAGGTATTTACAATGCAAACACAGACAAAAGGTGTGCTCTCTTTTATGACAAGCCTGAAATAAAACAGCTCTAATTAGCAAAATCAGATATAGCATCTGAGGTAGCACAGTTTGCAATGCAAGGATAAGAAACCTCTCCTTCAGGCTTATTCAGCAGCAAGCAGACTTATGCCCTTCCTTAGAATTTTTTCTCTTTGACTCTGCAAATAGATCTATCTATACAATAGATGGATGAATTGATGATTTCCCGCAATAGCAATCTGATTATTGATTGCTGCTTTGTCACAAACCATCACACATCATCTACAGCCAAGTAATGTTACGCATCAGCTGAATAAATTTGTGTACTAGACAGCCCTGTCAATGTTATCATTTCTATTGCTGGCTGGACCTTCCTATAAAGTATAGGAATGCAAATTACTTTCTGTCTGCCTTTGTTGAAAAAATAAAGTTTTGGTTACAATCCATATGGCAAAATACTGCTTGAGATTAAAATGGTGTTACCTATAAAAAGGGAAGAAGAAAGACCATAAGCAGATATTACTGTACTGGACCTCCTTTTGGTTATTCTTTCCTCAACTTGTGTTTTTCTTCAAGAATGACAGATGCTGTGCATTTTTTATTAAAAAAGGCCTTGGCTTAAGGCCTTTTGTGTCCACATACACAAAACACACACATGTGTGGATAAAGGAGATTTAAAAAAAGAAAAAAAAATTACAGGTATCAGGAAAGCTGTTTCCAACTGCAATTCTCCTGATTGAAATACATAAGTCTTCTTTGGGCCATTTTTCTGAGAAACATTTTAGTTACTAAACTGCAAAAATACTGACAGCATTTCTACAGCATAACAGCATCCGTAACTGATTTCCAACACCCCAAACTTCTCACATCAACATTTTGGGCTCAAATGAATGCATTCAACTGCTGACCTCCAGCCCAGTGCCAAGTCCTTAAAAACTGAATCATGCACACATGCAGACAGATGGGATGCATTCCCCAAGATAGAGGAGCAGTTCAGCTTGCAGTTTCAGCAGGGACACAGCTTTGCACTTCAAGGAGCACAAACATGGTGATTCATCTCACTGAAAATATTCAACTCAAAATCATGCATCTTTTTTAGCTTTCCCATCATTACCTACTGGTCTGTCAGAGTGACATTTTTTCTCATTATACCTACAAAAGTCACACAAATAACAAAAGAGTTTTTACTGAATCTTTTTCCTAACCAGCAGGTTTTAGAAACAGTTTGGGAAACCTTGTGCAGGATCTGGGAACAGACTACTGACTTAACCCCTCAGTCCTGCTTCACTACCAAGAAGAATGATGCCCCATATATTTAAGTTGTCTTATGAAAGAGTTCCATCATTCTGTCCAATCAATCAAGTTAAATTATGTTTGATTTCTAGACTCAGACATCCAGGCTTAAACAGAATCACCACAACAAATTCACATTTAAAAGCAAACCTCAGTTACAACCTATTGGAGAAACTGAAGGTTTAACGTGCAGTTACCAAATAACACAAGTAAAAGAATACAGTTTCACTAGACAGTAATTAAGTTTAAAATCCAGTACAATGAAAAGGAAGATGGCATATATTAATTCTCAGGAAGAAAGAGAGAGAGAGGGAAAGAGAGCAAGAGAGTGAGAGAAAAAGAGAGAGAGAGAGAGAGAGAGAGAGAGAGAGAGAGAAAGAGAACAAGACAGAGAGAGAGAGAAAGAAAAAGAAGGAAAGAAAAGAAAGAAAAGGAAAAGAAAGAAAAGAAAGAAAAAGAGAAAAAGAGAAAAAGAGAAAAAGAGAAAGAAAAAGAAGAGAGAGAGAAGAGAAGAGAAAGAGAAGAGAAAGAGAAGAGAAGAGAAGAGAAGAGAAGAGAAGAGAAGAGAAGAGAAGAGAAGAGAAGAGAAGAAAGAGAAGAGAAGAGAAGAGAAGAGAAGAGAAGAGAAGAGAAGAGAAGAGAAGAGAAGAGAAGAGAAAGAGAAGAGAAGAGAAGAGAAGAGAAGAGAAGAGAAGAGAAGAGAAGAGAAGAGAAGAGAAGAGGAGACTCGAGAAGAGGAGAGGAGAGATAATAGAAAGAAAGAAAGAGAGAGAAAGAGAGAAAGAGAGAGAGAAAGAGAGAGAGAAAGAGAGAGAGAAAGAGAGAAAGAAGAGAGAGAAAGAGAGAGAGAAAGAGAGAGAGAGAGAAAGAAAGAAAGAAAGAAAGAGAGAGAGAGAAAGAAAGAAAGAAAGAAAGAGAGAGAGAGAAAGAAAGAAAGAAAGAAAGAAAGAAAGAAAGAAGAAAGAAAGAAAGGAAAGAAAGAAAGAAAGAAAGAAAGAAAGAAAAGAAAGAAAGAAAGAAAGAAAGAAAGAAAGAAAGAAAGAAAGAAAGAAGAAAGAAAGAAAGAAAGAAAGAAAGAAAGAAAGAAAGAAAGAAAGAAAGAAAGAAAGAAAGAAAGAAAGAAAGAAAGAAAGAAAGAAAAAGAAAGAAAGAAAGAAAGAAAGAAAGAAAGAAAGAAAGAAAGAAAGAAAGAAAAGAAAGAAAGAAAGAAAGAAAGAAAGGAAGGAAGAAAGAAAGAAAGAAAGAAAGAAAGAAAGAAAGAAAGAAAGAAAGAAAGAAAGAAAGAAAGAAAGAAAGAAAGAAAGAAAGAAAGAAAGAAAGAAAGAAAGAAAGAGAAAGAAAGAAAGAAAGAAAGAAAGAAAGAAAGAAAGAAAGAAAGAAAGAAAGAAAGAAAGAAAGAAAGAAAGAAAGAAAGAAAGAAAGAAAGAAAGAAAGAAAGAAAGAAGGAAAGATAGATCCTTCTCTGAAGGAAGAGTGTCATGAGCACCAGGGACAAAACAGAAGAACAAGAAAAGCCATCTCAGCACATTACAGCATTCTGCTAAAGCCGCAGCCAGATCTGGTACAATATAAATGGCAGCGGCAAGTCCCTTGGGACTGCGATGTTGTGTGAAGCTTCACACAAAACATTTCCCTGATGTCTCCTGGGGACAAGGGGAGGCTAAAGGTCTTTTCTTTAGCTAACTACTCTAACCCTCGCATCAGCTCCTCCCAAACCAACACTTACCTTACTTCTTCAACAACAGCAGTACTTGTAAGCCTAACTGTGTACTGCTTCAAGGATATTGCACTTGGCAAAGCTCTGGAAGTTTCATTTCTAGATAGGACTTACTAAAACTAAACTTTATAAACCTTACTAGTCTGTATTTTTGGTGTCTGAAAGCGATGAAGGCTCCTGAGAGACTAGCTGGTGTATCTGAAAAAAGGAATAACCACCACCAGACCTCAGTCTTGCATTGCTTATCACTTACTCCTCCCCCTCCCCTTATTTTGCTGACAGCAAGATGGACAATACATGAAAATTTGATTCTCGGTAAGCCGAGTAATGCAAATTAGCTTAATGAAATAGATGACTTTGTGTATGTCTCTTTGATACTGATTAAGCTCAAGTATCCACTCAGCTAATGACTAAAGCAATACCATGAGAGCTCTTGTGGAGGTGTCATAGCTATACTTCTTTTTTTTCAGTAGCTCTTTACTCAGCATTTATTTCTACCTCAGATTCGCCTGTCCAGACCAGCCTCCAAAGTGCAGGCAGATGCAATTAACAGCTTAAGACCTGAGTGACGTAACATAAAAATCTGCAGTTACTTTACACAGCTTGCGCCTCAACATGAAAAGGAGATATGCCTTTGTGCCGCCAGTTTTCCAGGCAGATCACCAGTGTGCTGCAAGGGGCTGCTCTGACTCTGTAATTATAGCCATCTTAATAATGATCTGTTCAATGGCTGCCTACTGCTGGTGCCCAGACAGTTTAATCACTACGCATTCAGCTGTAGAGAACTAGCTATCCTTCCTGTCATTTGAAACACGGGACATGTTGTGTGAAGGCGGTGTAAATGAGCTCCCCCTGAACTAGCAGGCTAATATACTTTCACCATTTAAAGCCTAAATTATAAAATAGACCAGTAAAGGGGATAATGCATTGCCTCTCGCTACAAAAAGATGCTTCACCTCTGCTGCACTAGAGGAACAGTCACCCCTACCAAGCCCATACATATATTATTCATTGAGCACCAGCTGTGTGCTTGGCACTGTACAGACACAGAGAGATGTGCTCCTTACTCCTGAGAAGCTTTTACAGTCTAAAGTAGTGGAGTCTGGCATTCATTCTGCCTGTAGAAAGCCCATTGACTTCACTATGGGGCGCAGTTGCAGAAGCAGGTATCACGGCATTTGCAAGAGCCAGTGCAGTATCAACTGATAGGTACAGCGAGAGATAACATTCAAGCTGTGCTCCCACAGGAGCTGTGTTTTAGGCCCCAAGGAAACTGAAGACTGTGAAGACTGACACAGAGGGCTTGGAATATACTCGAATGTATTATGTAAATGCAAAAAGGTGACGCAGTGTCTCAAAACCCCTTTGTGCTGATGCTGGCTGCATCTCCACACACCCCACTGCTGTGTGGTTGCTGTCTTAGTATTTTCTCATATTAAAATGCCTTCAAGGCAATCCTGATCCAGTAACATCCAGTGGTGGAAGAAACAATACCCAATATCCTCCAGTGCCAGGGATTTGTAAGTGCTTCTAGCCAAACACTAGGAGCAGGCCCAGTGTGAGTGAGAATGAGGCATGAATCACCGTCACAACATCCAAAACATATTTTAGACTTGAGATTAAATCCTACTCACAGATTTGTTCAAAGATTCCCCACACTGAAGAACAGAAGCGGCTGAAAGTATAATTCTATTTACATGTGCTGAATGGAATGACCTGGAAAAGAAATGGGGAAGAGCAAGAGCAAAGTGGGGCAAAAAAGGAAGCAGATCTGAGTACAGGCACTGAGAAGAAGAGAACAAAGACTGAGAAAATTGGGAGGTGGAAGTTCAGGCAGGTAAAGCAGGCTAAGGAGGAAGAGCTGTTATGGCATCTGGGCATGGATAAATGATTGGCAAAAGGGAGAAAGCAAAAAAAAATACGAAGATGGGAAGGGTCTTTCCAAATTAACATAGCTGTAAAAAGACCGTGAGGCAAAAGGACCTCGAGCATGTGCGTGTAAAAGGATCTCTAGAAATGCAGGAATGCAATTTTTGGAAAAGGCAGAAAAAAAGAGAGAAGATTCAGATGATTCCTAAGCAAATGGAAATAAGAAAAGGACAACAGCTGGCTAGAAGGAATAAAAGAAGTAAGAAAACACATTGTTAAGGCCGTTGCTGTGTATCACACTCCTTTTCCTCTGCAGTCCGTGCTTGGAAATTTGGTCTCTCAGCTGTGTGATGTATTTGTTTCTTTATTAACACAACTTTTAAACTCATAGAAGTATTCAGAGATAAAAAAGGACAGAAGGAAGTCTCCTCTGTATCTACTGACGTTATATAGCACAGGAGACAATGATACTGCCTTCCCAGCAGCCGGCTCACAGGAGGGCTGCAGGTGTGAGTATGATGGCTACATCAAAACACAGGTTCAGGGCTTGTGTTCTGTGTCTCACTACAGGAAATAAGACAACTCCCTAACACTTCTGTCAGCATCTCACTGATCACAAGCCATCCAAATACATTAAAATACATTAAAAACTTTCTTAAATGCACTCGAGTCCAGTTTATCTGACATTTGGTGTCATCCATCACCGTATTTGTCTCACAGATGCAATTTAATTTCAAAGGAAAGGGAAAGTAGTATTTAGATCATGGGTGAGATGGCGTGGTGCACCAAACCACAATATCACTCTTGTGAGATCTCCACTGAAAACCCTGGAGACTTACTGAGCCAAGGGAATTTTGCCTGTACATGAGAACTGTTCTTATGCTTCAGAGATGAAGGATTTGGTGTCTGGGCCCAGCTCCCTGTGCATGTGTGCCTTGATTTATGTAGTGATTCAGTCTGTTGCCTATAGGACTGGCACTTGTTATGAAAACACTGGAAAACATCCTCCTGCAGAGCACGATCATCTACCTCAGCCAGCAGCTTCCTTGGAGTGGACTGACAAACGGCCCACAAGGAGGAAGAAAAGAATTCTCAAGGTACAGTAAACCTCAAGGTCCAACAGAAGAAGAGCAAGATGAGGAGAAGTGAGGGAGAAGCACAGGCAGAGTGAAGGGAACCCAGAAGAAGTAAGAGAGAAACTGGATATATACAGAAAGCCCAACACAGTATGTACCTAACCCTCCTCATGACAATAGGGTGGATGAATCTGACTGGAATAGAGCTCTATTTTCATACAGCTGCAAAGAAGCATGTTTCCCATGAAACCATTATAAAACCCTCATCTTCAGGGTTGATTTAAAAATTGTAACTCAGCTGTTGCAATTTGTATCGGATTTGAATTTGGCAATCCCAGACATTAAATCAATTCCAACTGAGAAGGGGACTTACAATGCTTCATTTTACAGCCTGAAATTGTACTTTCAAGGGTTTAAAATATTTTCTACACTGCTACAGAGTGAAAAAATATTAGCTTAATTTTTAAAATGAGAGTTCAGTTTAGCTGTGAATAGAGTCTGTAGAAAGATTTAAAAGATCCAGTTGGAAATACAGAAAATTCAAAATTTTTATTCTCAAAAACAAAATAACCCCTTTCACCCCCCCAAAAAACCCAAACCAACAAAGCACAGATATTTAACCAAGAACATTTAAGTCCTTTGACAGTGGTACGTCACTTAACAGCCAGCCATGCTGTTATCAAACTTATCAAATATTGCCTGCTCGTATTCAGTCATTCATTGATTTCCATGCATTTTTTAAAAATTTTGTCATATTCTAACGGGGTTGTATCTACAACACAAGGCACAAAAGTTAGCATCCCACATGGCAAAGATCAGGAGCTGTGCACTCTTACACCTTCAAACTGTTGAAAAATACCCGAACTGTGGGTCTGGATCCTGAAAAACATAGGCAGACAAAACTGCCATTTAATTTAATAGAGTCAGTGGGAGTGTAGCCAGCAAGCCAGACCTTATGAAATTAATATTCTGCACTAGCTAGGCTGTGAGTTTACGTTATGGGACGTGTCGGGCAGCGTGAAATGCAACATACCAAATCCAGCCTCACACAATCCTGGAGTGGGAATGTTCTGTTTATTTATATGGAAACGTTACTGCTAAACAAGCACTGAAGTTTGGATCTTAAGAATGTGTCCTGATGAAGATGTCTTTAAAAGGGCAGATAACCACACGGCCTTTGCCTCTCTGAAACCACTCTTTCACCTGCTTCCCTGATTTCGGGAGAGGCCTTGGAAAATGAGTATCTTGCAGGCTGTGCTAAGTCAACCCAAAAATCCACAAGTTGCTGGGAGCTGGCAACCACTTATACACAGACAATGTGATCACACAAGCCTTGTTTCTTTAGGATGACAGGCTAAAAATATCGCCTTTTGCATTAATTACTAAGAAGAATTTCAGCTCTGAACTACAGTGGGAATTGTACCCTTCATTGCACTGAGACAAATTTAGGGATGGAGAATGAATGAGGCTGAGCTTATCTCTGACCCCCTCTCTTGTGGATTTCAGACACTTCCTTGACCCTGTCCTGACACAGTTGTTTGTGCTTAATTTGAAACAGTTGAATTTCCTGCAACTTGTAAGCAAACAAAGCACCGTCTCCACTAGCACTTCCATCCCAGCTTGGCTGACTTTAAATAGATGAGGCTGACCAGACACTGGCCATCAGCTCAGCAAAGAAAGAGACATTGTATGAGAGACCCACACGCCCCACCAGTGATCCAGACAGCACACTGCCCATCACAGCCTCAATGCCAGCTTTGAAGAGGTGGTTTTGGAAGACAAGAAAAATGGAGCTTCAACATATGGGGAAAAGAAACATAATGCAAAAATGGAAAAATAAATGCTGCTGAGTATAAAAAATTTTGTTATGCATTTACACATATTGTAATGGGAAAGGTACAGGCAGAGGAAATACCTCAGCTCTCCACACAGGGATCTGCAGATTCTGCTCTGGAAACCAAGCCTGCACTAGAAGCTGTGCTAAATACCAAGGCAGAAGCTGCTTCCATGTCAGTTAAAAGGTATGTATTTTGGCATGCAAGGATCACACATTTAAGCGCAGTGTAACTCAAGCCTGATTTTCATGATGGGATGCTAAGTTGAGTGTTTTCCCCTTACCAGTGCTCCTCAACAGGACAAACACGGGAGGTGCAAAGCTGTCACCAATTGGTGGTCTTGCAGCTTATTTTTTAAAGGTTGGGAAATGTGTGATTTTTACCAGTTCCCAATTTTTTTCTCCCCAAAGAATAAATCTTAGCCAAATAACTGATTGGTGAAATTCCCTTAAGATTGCTGAGTCAAATCCTGTGTTAGCAGACAGGTAAGCCATTGCTGACTAATTAAAATTGCCCTTGAGGAACAAGAAGCAAAGCAAAATAAAGTATTAGAAGAAAAAAGCAGAACAGAACAGGAGTGGCTCTTCAAAGTGGAAAGCTAATATCAAAAAGAAATACCAAGTCTCAAATGTTTCAAAAGTTTTTGTTGGCAGTTTTGTTGTTGTTGTTTGGGGATTTTTGTGGTTTTTGTTGTTGTTGCTGTTGTTGTTTTGTTTTTTGGGGGGAGATTTTTGCATGGTGTGAAGAGAGTGCTTTAACATCCTCCTCTTAAGAGCCAAAGCCAGCTTTTACCCAGGAGAGGGATGCCAGACAGATGTGCCAAGTTAAGGCTGAGCAATATATGGGAGATTCACTTGTAGCCACCAGTCCACCAGTACATTAGCTCATCTTTGGCTCCCCCTTTCCAACCTCACTTAAGAATATTTACGACTTCACTGAGAATTCCAAGATTGCACAAGACCTCTGCTTATATATTTGCAAATCACTGTTGCAATCTAGTACCTGCTTCACAGGGAAGTTATGAGCTTCCATTAATTCCTGTAATGTACTTCAAGATAATCAAATAAAGGATGCCAGGCAAGAGTATGATGATGTTATTGTGCCTTGGGAATGCTCCCTTTTCCTAGTTGGCACAATTCTACATTTTGCCTGCTTACTTTTAATCTCTCTTAGCCCTTGGGCTACTGTTTAGTGCTCTGCCTCTAAATTGAGGCCAAAAACCTCTTTGCAAATGTATTTCTACTAGCAAAGTTGACTCAGTGTCAAAGTTTTGAGTGTAAACTACAGCAACTGAAACATGCCATACTGCCAGTAACAAAAAAATTCAGTTCCTTCATCTCTGCTGCAAAAACTCTTTACAGAGCTCTCTGAAAGATGACAAAGTGCTTGAAGGTCAACAATTGCTTTTGTGCCATATGGACTGAAGGCTGAACATCCCTGGGAACACTTGCAGAGATCTGGGGGTGGGGGCAGGTGCAGGTGGAGGCTATAGTGAGAGCAGCAAGGGAAATCTTGAATTACAAGCTGGCCTTGGTGAAGCATACTACTAATTAACTGAAATTAGCTGAGTTTAAAAATCATGAACTTGTTGGAAGTGAAACTGGAGAATGCAGTCCCTTCTATCAGTCTTACAAATATGAGGTGTCCATTTTAAGAAGAAAAAGAACAACTGAGATTTAATTAAAGAGAGATTTAATTTGAAAGCCATGATGGCCTGAATAAGTAATTTGTATGATCATATATACAGTATGTTCACACAAATCCTGCAACACATATATTATACAACAATATATACTAAAAATATAGTTGAAGTAACTGCCAGAAAAGAGCTTGCCATGGACACAGGAAGGGGTTAATTAATATACATTGAAGATGATAATCGACCCACATAACTTTTGTCTTCCAGCACTTAACAAATTATTCTCATTACAAGTTCAAACACTGTAGTAATTCTAGCACACTTGGTGCTATCTTACATGTGGCTGGAAATCTAGGACAGGAAAAGCTCTAAATTCTGTAAGCCATAAAGAAGATTTAATTATCCACAAGGGAATTCTCCTGTGTAGTTGTATCACACCCTTGCTTACATTTTTTTTTGGTTTTGTTTTTTTTTCTTTCTGCAGTCCCCATTGCAAAATTAGTGCTTTCTTATTTCAGTGAGTTTTTTCAGTCTTCCAAGTTTCATAAAATCCCCGCAGTTTCAAACAGAGCATTCAAAAATGTGCAACAAACCCTACCCTGGTAGAATGCAAAATGTGCTTTTTTGGTGGCCCAGAGAATCAAGAGGACCTCAGCCCTCACTGACATTGTGCTCCTTTCAGCAGAACAAAACAAAGGACCTCAAGCTTCAGTTTACCAAAAAAAGAGCAGCCCACCAATCCCAGCAAAGGATACCATGCTAGCAGTAGTCAAAACTGTGTAGGAACTAACTCTCTGTGTTTCAATTCTCCTCTTCAGCAAAATTCCACATTAGGTTCTTCCCAATGAAGCAAAATATTCTCTCCTGACTTCCACCAGGTTGATTCATACTTAACAATGGTATTGGCTTCAGAGGTATAATTCCTGACCTCCTCTGCTGTGAGAATGAAGTAAGTCACATGCTTCTTACTGGAATTCAATGGACAGCTAAATGCCATGGTTCCCATTAGAAATCATATATTTTTAGCCCTTGCAGTGCATAACACTGTTTAACACCATGGTGTTTTGCTAAGCCAGCTGTGGCCTCTACCCCTGAAGTAATAAATAACATATATAATGCATATTGTCTATTATCCTCACACTACAATTTATTTGCTATTTTCCTCTTTGCCTAATGAATTGAAAGCTTTTAAAGTGGCTAAGAAGAACATGTAAGTTCAAGTACGAAGAATTATTTTTTTCAAGAGTCACACTCATGAAGGTCATGACATTTCCCAAATCAAAAGACTTTCAGAATACCTTAATTTCACTTTTTCTTTTCCTTACAGGATTTGTACTTCATTCTTTGTTTCTTAAAAGAGTTGTCCAATTAAAAGGCTCCCTTCTCAAGACTTTCTGCACTCACATTTGTTGACTCAACTTGTGATGAATAATCAACATGTTCAAACAAGGTGATAAATCTGAGTTTCCATAGACCCCAGCACTGTGACTAGAGACCTGTCTGACCCTATGTGGCACTTTTATTTATTTGAAGATTACAACAAGTTATGCAGATGAAATAAGGGGAAATGCATGTGCCACTTTTAGCAAAAAGTTCTTTTGAAGGCAATGAAGGTGATGACAGATTTGAAAGAGTGCCAGCTGTGACTGCTGCATCTTTAGAGTACGAGAGGGTGTGCTTGTTATTTTTTTCTGCTCAGACCTGAGCAACTGTAGCTTGGATACACTCCTTGCTAATGTACTGAAACAACCCCTGTCACTAGGGATTCTAGCTGTTTCTGGAACCCACTTCAAGCTGAACCTGGGACATCAAAGGTCGTCAGACTCTTTTGCTGTTTCTCATCCTCCACTTCTCTTTCTCTTTTGAGAATTTGCTTTCAAATGAAGGGTTACCCCCATCTCTACTTTCACCTTTGTCCATCATTAAAATCAACAGTAGAAACTGCAAGCTATATACATACCAGAGTTAATAAAAAATTGCTTAAACTACTACATGCTTTCCAAACCAGGAAACAGTCCATACTGCTCTTACATACACACAACTGATGTGTGCACTGGTACTTCTTCTGAATTCCAGCTTTCAGAGCTGGGAGAAGGCAGCCTTGATCCAGATGTGAGCAAGAATAGATGGATCTGCATCAGAGGCAGCTCTGTCTGCTGCCAGTTCAGAGGTCTGAGAGCACAGACAGGGAGTAATGAAGGGGACCCCTGCTGTTTCACCCCCAGATAAATCTACACGTTCAGAACAGTCTGCCAAGAACCTGGAACAAAATCACAGTTAGTGAGAGTTTTTCCACTGACCTCACAAGAACAAGTCTTGGTGTCTTGCTGTGAGGCTCACACTCATACTGACGCCATAGGAAAGCACCCATTTTTCATTAAGATGAAGAACAGCAAAGCACCCATTCTTTTAAGATGAGGATATGCTAGTGGATATTTCTGCCTATTTTGTACATAAAGTTCATAACCTAAACAAAAGCTGAAAAAGATGCAAGCTTTGCAGCAAATTATGTAGTCATATCTACAGATGACTGGTTCCTCTGACACTCATTTCCAGGCATACACCATAGCTTACATTTTCTGTTGCTGCAAGAATAGTCATCCTTAAAAACCATTTAAGTACCATAACAGCTCTGTAGTGATGATTATTTTTGTATTAGAAGGTTAATTATCAAATTATTTTCAATAACACAGAAAAATGAACACAAGTCTTATCTTTCAACGTAACAGTAAATTTTTGGTTTAGTGGTAGTTGCTGATGTTGGGAAAAATTGAGAACAAGCTGCAACTGGAACTCCAGCTAAAATCCTGATCCTCAGCCACACCTTATTCATACTTGCATAAATGATGCTCTATTTCTATGCTAGGCTTATTATTTTCAAAGGAAGTATGTTTATTAATATAATGTAGGGATCAGCAAATAAAGTCTCTTCTTCTCAGGTATCTCCTAAACTCAAGGGCTCAGGTTTTCCTCAAAGACTCATTCTTTAGGCTCTCAAAGTGCCTGAAGATCAGACCTCTTAAGATGTTATTGCGTACTAGAAGGCAAGGGCAAATAATCAAGACGTAAAGAGTCAGAAATAAGCAACAAAGAGAAGGAGAATAAGGCACCACTGCAGTCAAGATGTAGAAAGAAAGGCAATTGCAATTACAGAGGGGGAAGGAGAAGGCTTGAAATATGAAACTATTAGAGAACGAAAGGACTTGGTTGAACTGAGTAAATATTAGAACCTTGCACTGAGATACTGAGAAAAGTCAAGGCAGTTGAAGCAAGATGTAAATTCAAAGGTAATTCTTGAAACATACTAATCTTCCAAAGCATGCAGAGTTAAGCCGTGGTAAGACTCCTTCAGAATATGATCATTCATGCAGGGGTCAAGGCACTTTTAATTAAAACCTAGTTGTACATAACAAGTCTTATCTATGTAAGTGCTGGACAATAAGTACATGACATACAGAAGTGAAGATACAAGAAAATAAGGCACAGGAAAAATAAGAGCCCTGAAAAAGCCTGTTTGGCAAAATAATGGTGAGACTCCATCCTAACCAATGAGATCCTCATCCCCTGACAAGCTGTACTCAGTTTCTCCAAAACCAGCATATGCATTGCTGGTAAATTCTAAAGGTTTATTCTGCAGATTCAGGAAGAGATTACATCCTAGAAGGTTCCTGTGGATGTGAAGATCACATAGCCTGCTGTGACTAATCAGCTGGATATCCTGTGCATTACTACAGGAAATAATGAAAGCAGCAAAGGCTCTTTTCAAGTAAGAGCACAGGATATTTCACCTCCCCTGTTCCTGTTATTTTTAAAATTTAGCTGAGGAGGTAAGAGCATGGAACTCTGACACACAATGAACTGTTCCTTCACACACAAAATCACTTCCCACCTCTATCCTGACAGCAGAAGTTTGAGAGTACCACTAATTCCTTTGCAGCTACCCATGTGACACCTGGACACACAAGTTGTTTGTTTCTCTTGCTCCTTTCAGACAAACTTTTTGTGATTTTTTTAATGTAAACTACAAGACCTCACTGAATAAATAAAACAAAAGTTCCTTCTCTCAAGTAACTTGTGGAATTCTCTGATAAGGATACAGCCAGTACAAACAACTGGCTGATGTGGGGTAACTCTTTCTACCATTTCCAGCCAGTCCTGTCTGGAGTCTCTATTTACCCTGATAGAAGATGGCTCCAGACCTATCAGCAGAGAATTCACTCCTGTGGAGTGCAGGTGCTGTACTCCCTAAGGCATGCAAAAATGCTGAAGCCTACCGTAATTAGTTTCCAAATCCAGTCTGACTTACCTGCAATGAGTAAAAAAAAAAATAAAAAAAAAATGTGTTCTAAAATTAAAGAGAGTTGAAAAAGAAAACAAAGCTAAGAAATATTTCCTTATCCCTTCTCGTTCCACAGTGACAAACTATTTCTGCTTTTAAACTACAAATCAACAGCAGCACTTTTCTTATCCAGCTTACAGAGGTTTTTCGGTTTAGACCCTTTCAGTGCTGTCATCTGGGCTCTGGGGGTAAACTGGATGCAGATCTCTGCAGCTGAGCTGCAACGAGATTATTTTCAGACAGAGATCCGCCTGATGTTGGCACAGACCTGCCAGGCCGTGTCCTTAACAATTGCTTCCCAAAACACCACTGCATGGGAAATAAAGGGAGAGAGGCTGTGGACAATGCCTCTTTGTGTCCCACCGATTTCCAGGAACAGTAGGGCCGGCCCCAGGCTGTGACACTGTTTCCACACACCTTTCCCCAGCACATCCCTGAGCCAGGCTTTCATCACCCAGGGCTGCTCTGAGGGGTCGTCATGCCATGTACCAGGCTCCTGCCACTCTCGGGAATCTTTTATGGGCAACGGGAACCTTCTCCTACAGAGTCTGCAGTCAAGGTCTATAGCTCCCCTCGCTCCTTTCAAACCTTGAAAATTACAGTATTGTTACTTCTCTAAGGAAATAGTTTCAGAGCCCTGAAAATTAGCTGTGTGAGACTGGATTGAACAATACCTTCTAACCACGGTGAATTCCAGTAGGAAATTAATTCCCACTAACTGACTTTATTTCAAAAGTGTTCATATTCCACAATGGTGGGCTGCAAAAATGGTTTCTACATGAACTGAAGAGGTAAGTTTTTTTCAATGATAAGTAATTATCAAATATTTGGCCTTCTTGTAAGGAACAGAAATATCTTTTATCATCACATTAATGTATCAGCTTTACCTGGAGACTGTATCTTGCTGTTGAAAACATGAGCAAAATCTTAATATCCCTAACATCCATAAATGAATCTGATTCATTTCTGAACATTACCAGGAAATAACTATGTTTACAGTTTTTATACTCCTTTCAAACTTCTCTACAGTAATACTCAAGTCAGTGAGTTCATTTCCTGAAAGGTTCCATAGGACCAACAAGCATGGCTTTGTGTAAGCTTCATATTTAAGGTGAAACAACTGTGCCTACATCAAACAAGGGAGTGAGTGTATTACAACACTTTGAAAAGCAGCTTTTTGACTCTGGCAGAGCCTTGTGCTGACAGAGCCATAAAGGTTCTGCACAAAATCAAGTGACTACTGGTAAACCTCTGCACACTGAGCTGTGATGATGCTCCTCCTATTTCTGCACTCCAACACCTGCATGTAGTGGGGCAAAAATACTGCTCCAGGTCAGCTTGTGCTACAGGAGCACCTTGCCGCTGTGGCCACAGGGCTGCTGCAAATTCATTCACCAAACAAATTTATTATACCAATTCCCAGCTCTTTTGCAGTTTGTTTTAATGTGTCATTGCTAGATGTGCTAGTAACTGTGGAACGACCCACAGTCTTTTCACTTTTTCTATTTTTTTTTCCTCAGTCAGCCCTTATTCAGTAGCTTTGGTTCCTACTTTCAAACACAATAGGATTGATTATAAGATACAAGTTCTGAAAACTTTTTTTTTTTTTAAAGGGTAACCTGCAGATGATACTTCTTTCCCCAGTCAGAGTCTGACTCCTGATGACAAATTTCTTGCAAAAATTTCAAGACTCTAACTGCAGTGTCGCTGGTCTCATATTCTATATGAGTGGCAAAAACCAATTTCATGAGAACACGGTGTTCCCAATTTCCCTCTAGTGCTGCCATAGCACTCCTGAATTTTAAAGTTATTCTAAGAGTTTCTTCTCAGAAATGCAGACTCACTACAAGACCCCCCAGAACCTAAGATGCCTTTTCTTGGTTTATTTTTCATTTAAATATGCAAAGCAGATGCAGATGTCTGCTTGCATTTTTCAACCATCTGTTTTAATAACTAGCTACAGGATGGACTCTACAGTGACCTTGTTTTCCAGTCTCCAAGTATATGGATGAAGCTGTTTAAAACATGACTTAAATTCAATGACTGACTTGCAAAAAAAGAGGCCTGGAGTCTGAAGGCACACTAGTAGTTTCACACACTGTCTGCTCAGAGGAAATGTCTCCTTTTTTATGCTGGCATACCTGACAATGAGTAAACAGCAACATCAAAGTTTAAAAAGTCTTTATTTCTTTATTCACCAAGTTATCTTTTGTTTTAAGACATACACTTCTTTGAAGATAACCTAAGACTCACTATAAGATTACTTGCCAGCTAATGCAAAGTATATTTACATCTTTAAAGAAAAGTTTTCCTGGGTGCCAGTGCTGCTAAACCCTGCAGTTTTTTATCACAAGGCTATATAACATTGGGTATTTTCTTCGATGCTCTGGCTTCTGAAACCAAGATACTAAATTAATTTTGCAGGAATAAGAAGGCTCTTTGGTCCCTCAGGAACATTTTGCAAGCTTCCCTATTTCATCATTTGAATATCTGATCAGGAAAGCTTGGTAACACCATGTCTCTTCACATTTCCAGAGCCTCCAGAGAAACAACACTCCTATGAATGTTACGAAATATTTTGTGACGTATTCTATCACCACTCATCAGAGACCCAGGCTAAGGAATTCAAACCATGGATAGGAACAAGCTTTCCAAGCACCACTTCTTGCAGACAGAATTGGGCTTGTTCTGTCTTGGGGCAGAGCCCAGCACAACCCAGCAGAGCCCAGCAAGGAGTGGAGTAGGTTGGGATGGCAGCACTAGATGGGTTGATTCTACCTGATGCCAGTGGTTCGTGGGGATTTTGCATCAACAGAAGTTTCAGGATGCATTTAAAGAAAAGACAGTTGCCACCTATCCTTTTAAGTAAAAAGTAAAGGTCTGTGGCCCACCCTGCCCTTGGAAAGCATCCTGCTCCTTACAGTACCATCAGGACTCCTTGAATATTCAGCAGTTCTGGAAGTCATGACACCTTCCTTAAGCCTCCACAAATGCAAATGAACCTAAACCATAAGAGCAAACTCCTGGAGAAAATAAAACTTGTTATTTGTAAGAGAGGAAAAATTACCAAATACATCCCAGGAAGACATTCCCTTCAGCGTTAACCTTTACTATTCAGCAAATTAATAAAACCTACAGCTCCTTAGTATTTTCATGAAGAACACAGACCTAGCAATTAATAGTGAACCTCTTCATGTCCCTATACAGAAAAGAATATTTTTCCGTGTTTTGAAAAAACTGGACAATATTTTTAATGATCAGCACCAAGCCACGATCACCAAATGGATCAGAATGAAAATAACTGTAGGCAGAGTGCCTTCCCTGTGCGTCCACTTTTCCCATGTACAGGTAGAAAATAGGTCCCAGATAAACAACTCATATTCCTCTTCTGCACAGTTGTACAAAGAAAAATCATTTAACTACATTTCCATTTTACTTTACAAAGTCTAGATCAGTGCTCATACACACGGAGTATTAATGAACTACCAAGAAATAGAAAACACATCCAATATAACATACACACTTTCAACACCTTTCACAAATTTTAGTGTCTTCAGATTTTCATAATCTCGAATGCAATTTATTCCTAACACCAGTTTCCAAATTTCAAACTTTCTCACTGGGAAGACACAAAGGTGAGCAGCACTTGCTTCTGTCTTGTCTCCTTGCAAATGCACCATCGAGCCTGCTGGCTTCCACAGGACTGACAAAAGGTTACAAATGGATCTACTCTCAGCTGTTACTGGATACTGCTAGACCTGCAGCCCTTTGATTCTTAGCCTTGAAATTAGGATCGCAAAGTTAACTGTGGGAAGCCAGAGTCATTTCGCTGGGAATGTTCACGGAAATTACTGTGTTACCAGGGTGGCTGATGGTAACCTCAAATTTCCCTTCATTATTTTGTTGCCTGTTTCCAGCCAAGAGCCAGGGTAGAAACATCGTATTGTTTTCATTCCATTTGCACACAGAACTCTACCAGTAAATCTTTAGCTGAAGAGCAGACAATTACACATGTTCCAATCTCCATATACCATCAGAACACTTACACAGGGATACTGGCCATTATGGCCAGTTCACCTACCCTGCTATCCCATCCTTAGCAACAATCATGAAAAAACCTCCAGAAAAGAGCCAAGAACAGAAGCAATACTGAATACTTGAAGCATTTCACAAATTTAAACTGTCTTATGGCTTTGTGCCATTTTCTACATATTTTTGTGAATATACAAATTTAGTGCTTTAGCTACCTCGCCTCTGTTTACAGAGATAGACAAAGAGGGGAAGAAAGGAAAAATCTGTAACTAATTAAAAACTCTAAACCTCAAAATGACCCAGTCTGGGAGCTCTTTTAGGCACATTAACACTATACTTCTGGTACTTCTGTGTAAGTCACATGGCTGGCTAGGAGGCAAACAGCATGTTTCTCCTTGGAGGTATGGAAATCTCTTTCTCTGCATACTGTAGAGCACTGATGCTTGATAGGGAGGAGTGAGTGAGCAGATACAAATCACCTGGGGGTCCAGCCATCTGCCTCTCACCCTACCAGATCAG
Organism: Cyanistes caeruleus; assembly: GCF_971803275.1. Classification (NCBI taxonomy): domain Eukaryota; kingdom Metazoa; phylum Chordata; class Aves; order Passeriformes; family Paridae; genus Cyanistes; species Cyanistes caeruleus. Next base: position 22,487,903 of record NC_141732.1, read on the forward strand.
AGGATCTCAGCTTTAAACCTATTTCCTGCCTCAGCAAAAAAAATGTGTTTTACCCTTGGCAAATGTACATCCAGGTGGAACTCTCTTCATTCGCTGGGTAAAAAGTCAACCTTCCTATCCCAGATTGGGCTGTTTGTTTGTTTGGTGTTTTTTCTCCTTGTAAGAAAATGCCATCTGCCTAAAACTGTTCAAAAAGGCTGAAATGGTCAAAAGTAGTCTAGAAGAAAAATTAGGAAGTACATGTAAGGTGGTCAAAAATGTGTAACAAATGTTATTTGACTTCTGACTGTCATTCATCATGGGTATTGCTGAGCACATCTGGCATACACAAAAACATTAAAAAACTCCCTTTCCATTTGACTTTTTTTTTTATTCTTCTAAATTGTAAGTGTGGTCTGGGTTAAACTTTACTTTTTTTCTTTTTTTTCCCCCTTTTTTTTTATTTTTTAATTATATTGCATTATCTGGCTTAGAAGGAACAAAACAGTATTTCACAAACTTTATTTCAATGTTGATAAAACATAATACAAACTCAGCAATTGCTTACCATATCTTTTCCCTCAAGACCACCCTGAAATCCTAAACAAGTCAAAAGGGCCGTACTGAGAATAAATATCAAAGACACTGCCAAATATGCCTTTCTATTTAATTAGCAGACCAGCTCATTAGCAGAAGAGCTGTATAGGAGAGTTTGCCTGCAGCCCTTGCTGACATCAAGGACTGCAGAGAAGTAGGTTGCAGTCGCACACGTGGAAAGCCAGCCAGCGCTGGCAGCAGCAGCTGTACATGGCAGAGCTGGGGACAGGGACGTCTGTCCTCTAATGCAGGTGAAACTCCACAGACACTCCGATGAGCAGTGAGACTTGGCATCTTCATGGGGCACCCAAGCAATGGATTCACCGGCACAGTGCACAGGTGGCAGAGCACATCCCTGCTCCCACCAGCTGGGAACCTTTTCTGGGTGGGAAATGTTCTTTTGTCTCTGTGGGACACTATCTTATCCCTCAGAGCACCACAAGGTGCATAAACCAACCCAGTCAGGAGCGGTAAACAAACACTACCATCAGAAAACATGCAATATCCGTGTGTGCAGGGTGGGACGACTGTCTGCACCTAGTCTGCACCGTGAAAGGGAATAGCTCACAAAGAAGCCTCGGCAGCCCACTTCTGGGGTTAAACAGCCTGTCACTGAGCAGCACCATTTATTACTGGGTTAGATTTTAGTACTTGCTCAGCACAAAGCAGCTAATACTCACAGAGTGGTCCAGGAACTGAAAAGACTATTTGTCTGAGCTAAAGGCAGTTCATTGCAGCCTCTCCAAGAAGGAGTGTGTCCACATTATTATTGCTGGGATGTTGTCGAGGATATTTAATCTTAAAATAGCTTAGTATAGTTTTAGATACCAACAAAATCTTCATTTACAATAATTTGAGGATTTCTTCAACACTTTCCTATTGCGAAAATAAAATCCGGGGGACTTACGTAGTCACAGCTGTTACTAATCAAATTTAAGAGAGTAATGTGAAACAGCGTGTTTGTGCAAGTTCATAATCACAGCAGAATTAAATCATTTTTACAGAGCATTTATTTGAAACGTTCTATACACAAACTTTGAATATGGCAGAGAATATTTCCCTCGCAGTTTAGGTTTGATTTCATTCCTGGAAACCACTATAAAAATCCTGCTCACTTGCGGTAGGGTTCTTTATTTATACTCAGTTTTAGTTTTAAGACCTGTGACAAACACCAGATTGCTCACGTTCGTCACGACAGAGGCAGAGTCACTACACATCCTGCCCTGCCTCCTGGTACTATCCCGCCAGCATAACACACTCCTGGCTCACTCTGGATCGGCCTGCTCAGCAGGTTTCCCCTCTGTAGGCATCCAGGTCTGGAGCTGGAAAAGAGGCTTTGAACTTCACAGGCTCCTGGCACATCTGCAGTTACAGCCACAGTGTCATAATCACTTTTTAAAATGATGATCCTTGCATCGATGTTACTCGTTGTGCACTGCAAAGATCAGCCCTGTGCTGGTTGTCTGTACAAAGACAAGTCCTGCTCATCTTGGCAAGAATGTTGGATCCAGCAGAGACCTGGAGGTCATCTGCTTCCAGAGTCACCAGCTTCTCCCTTTCCCTTCCCCACCCACAGATCCTCTCTTTTAAAAAACATATGCTGCTAATTTTTTAAAAAGGTATAATATACCAAAATCTAACTTTTAGGGCTTTTAATGCCTGTGTTCACCAGTCTTTTTCTTCTCCAATAAGTCTACCGAGTATTTTCCTGAACAGTGCCAGGTGCAGGGACTTTTTAAAGGAGGTTTTACATGTTCAGTGGAAACTGGCCAAAAGCCATGAACTTGTTCCAGGCAGCTGACCAGCCAGCTGCAATGGGTGATGCCAATGCCCTTTCCTCATGGCTGAAACATGGCCACTCACCACAGGCCTGGCAAGAAGATCACACAGACCATTAGCAACTTCCCTTGAAACACGCAGTTTGTGAAGCCTTCTTCCGTCTCTTTGCCCAAGCCTTAGTACGACTAAACTGCTTACTGTCCTTTTTAATGTCTCTTATCTCTGCATTCCTGTGTGACACCCTTTTTTCCCCACAGAACAAACCGCTTTCTCCAAGCCAATCGCTCAAGATCCTTGGCAGTGATTGAAACCTTCTTTACCAATAGCTTGTGAGAGAGGTTGGAGTCTCATGAGATTTCTGAGGGCAAGGACAAACATGTGGGGATGGAGGAGAATCACATCTGGACTTTTTTTCCTCCCCTACCTACCAAATTCTATGTGGAGGGTAGAGAAATCAGGCAGAGAGACAAATTATGTCACTTCATCTCCCATGTGCCATCTGTTTTTTCTACTCCAAGCTTCCTATACACTTAGATAATGACAGCTCAACAGAAAGGAATCATCCCATGGCATACTGCTGTTTTGTAAGACAGAGAGCATTTTCACCCTGCCCTCCTCTCCTCTGTTTAGGCACTTCAGCTTTCCCTCTGCACCACTCCGACTACTGACTTACACCTATTCCCTTAATCCATCTCTTTTGAGAAATCTTCCACCTCTCAGCCTTGACCTTACAGCTACTTTCCTTGTCTCCTATAAACTTTTTCCTTAAAAGTTACTCAAACGTATCTGAGTTTGTCCCATCACTCCTGGGAGAAGTTGGGAGCTAGCAAGAGAAGTACGGTACCACAGCTGCATCCACTCACAGTATCAAGGTTTTTGGGTTTCTTATTGACCTAGTCTTTATGTTATTTTTTTCAAAGATAATATTTTTGAAAGATTATACTTAACAAAAGCACTGATATGACTCTATAAACTTAACTTCAATTTAATTCACTGGAAGCATCTCTCAGAAACAACCTCATGATTAAAATACTTTGAAGATTCAGTCAAAAAAAAAAAAAACAAAATCAAGAAAAAAAACAAGAAAAAAAAAGTGGTCAAGGTAAAATGATACCTCAGCTGGGACCATCTGAGTGATTTTACTATGGAGGTAAAAAATTGCAGTCTCTCCTGCAAGCTCACTGAGCAGGTGTTAACCTGACATATAAACTTTTACAAATATTATTAGCACTTCAAAGACAGCACAAATATTGAAGTAGATAAATGCTCTATTACTTACTCTCCTCCAATATATCCTTAAGCAGGACAACACAGCTTGTCATCTTTTGCCTGCTGAGTTAAGGCTGAGAATATGCATTAGGTATGATGTATTCAGTTCAAGGAAAGGGCTTCATTTGAACTGATAACAAGTGAGAATTTTTCCTGCAGTTAAGAGAGAGATCTAGTCCTTACTTTTCCATTTAGACATGTAGGTTCCAGAAATAAGTTTAAGCTTTTTATATCTCACACTACAAGATAAAGTTGCAATGGAGTTTTAAGCAGGGAATGATGGCAGTGACTTTTAGATGTCCTAGTGTTTTCTAAGTCTACAATATGGCCAAAGACACCGGCTCTGTTTCATTCAGTTTCACCTGTTGATGTGGATAGAAATACTCTTGTATACTCTTGGGAGATCACAGTTTCCATCATGAGTGTATGATAAAATTTTACGGACAATTCCACTTATTTCTTAAAAGTGAATCAGTCTAACTAGTTACTACGAGCCACCTTGTCACTCAGCGGCACTTGCGTTTTATTCTAGCTGGTTTCACCACACTCCTGCAGAAAGCATTCTCCCTTGTCTGAATCAGCACAACCTAAGTTGGAGCTGGCAGCATGTTGCCAACAGATCCAGGGCTGCTAAGGCACCACTCTCAGAAGGATGACTTGTGCTACAACACATTCTTCATCAGTTGTGTTTGTTGTCCCCGAAATCCAGAGCACTCTCCAACCTCCCTACTTTCCAGGCTATTCAGTGAATATTTAGATAGTCTTGGGACAGGCAGCTTGAGTCTATGGTTTGTACTGAGAGGAGCTGTCTCCCAGGCTTGACTTCCTTAGACCTGAAGTTATGAGCCTGCAGAAAGTAGAGATCTAAATAAACAAATGGTCTGCAAAGTTCGGTTTAGCATCAGGTTAACAAGTGTGAGTGAAGAAATCAGGAAACATCTTTAGTTGTAAATAAGTTTCCATGCATCACCAAAGCATTTCCCATGCAACATCTTCATGATATACTCAGGACAGGAAAACTAGAGTATTTTATAATTCATTTGGCAAATACGATTTATTTGCGTATGCATTTGAGTTGCATCTGTAAAATGTCTCCAGACATTTTATTCATGACACGTTGAAACATGAAAGACTCACTATTTTTTAAAATAAAGTGAGACCTGATCAGACGAGACTGAAGAACTACGAGCTTTCTCTGTGAACACATTTACCTTCCTTCTACACACAATGCCAGCTGCTTGACAGCAGCTTTCTGCTCAAGGTCCTGCCTAGAAACACCTGCAGGCTTGCAGATCTAGGACTTGAGGTATGGGTTGAGTGGTGAGCAAAGGTGTGAATTCAGGTCAAAACCAAACATCTGTTCATAGAGCAATTGCAAAGTGCAAATACATGCCACATTTTCAGAAAGGTCTTCCCCAGACACCAACCACAGTACTCTGGAAAAATGGATCTGGGGAGGGACACAACAGACACAGGTTTAAAGCCACAAGACGCCTAGAATCAACACAACTGACCACAATAATCTTGATCTGCTGATTTCTCAGCCGGTGCAGACTTGAAGAAATCAGCAGGACTGGGAGCAGAATTAGTCCAAACACAAAACCTACTCCATGTGTATTTTGTTTTGAAGTAAAAAAACCAAACCAACCTACCCACCAAACAAATAAACAAGCAAAACATAAACAAGAACATGCTAACCTCTGTGAGTCCTTCTTGTTAAGTCTCGAACACCTGGGCTTGAGTCCTTAATGCATAAGCAACTCTTGAATGTCTAAATAAATAAAAAAACCTTCCAAAATCCACATTTTTATCCTCCCTGGATCCATAATGAGTATTGTTAAGAAAATGAAGCCTGAAAAATGTTATGTCTCAAGGAAAACACAAATAAAATTATTTGAAATAACTCCTGGGGTCACATGGGACTGACATGAGGTAAAATTTCTTATATAAATGCACCCTATTTCTCAAGAAAATAGTAATTAAAAAAAACTACTGGGAAAATTAAAAGTTAAAATTTTTATGGATCAAGCCAGTTTTTAGCTGATTTTTAAACAGCTTTTAAAATAATTACTTAAATTACTATTTCTTTATTTTTTTTTCTAAACACTATAACAACATACAGCTGCTGCAGTCTATTTTTCTGCATCTTGCAAAAAACCTCAGATAATTCTGGAAGCTCTTTAAACATGAGAGAGTATTTAAATACTCTTTTGAGCTACAGAAGATATACTTCATAGAGCAAGGGGATGTGGTAGAATTACTGCCAGAAGCTATTAAATGGCTTGCATCAGTATCTACACTTCTGTTTGAAGAGGAGGTAAAAAAAAAAAAAAGTGTTTAAAGGACATGGAATATCTTCCTCTTCCTCTCCTCGTCTCTCCTCACAACTAATTTGCCTTAACTTTATCTGGGCTTTTAGCCTCCCTCCCCTATGAGTATTGAACAATAAAGAAGAGAAATAAAGAGAAATAAAGAGAAAAGAAGGTCGAGGTAGACCAAATGAATGTTAATCTGGGACAGCGTTTTGCTAATAAGCACAGCCCTTTTTTCTGCTCAGTGCAAATTGTACTATTCTGTGTTCAATTGTGTTGCATTTGTGTAGTTTGGCTGTCTTATCTATGCTGTAGGGCTGAGCAAAATGGCACGCCCACTGAAACCAAACACGAATTTATTTTCTGTAAAAGCGGGGCTGAGACATGAAAGCTGTGAAAGAATCTCGTTAGCAATTCTCTGTGTAGGCAGCATGTTTCACTTTAATCATATGCATCACAGCCTCTACCCCTCGCTTCAGATTCACTCCTAGAGCTTTTCTGCACATCAGTTTGGCTAACCCACTTTCCGATGTTCCTGCCTCTGTGAAAGAAAGCTGGAGACCACTCTTTTTCCGCTGCGAGCGGAGCAGCAGGACCGCAGCCGGTGGGAGCTGGAAGGAGCCCCGGAGGAGCCGGAGCGCCGCCGCTCTCCCCGGCCGCCTGCACCGAGCGCTGCCGACACAAGAGGGCAGGCGACAAGCGACAGAAAGCCACAGAAAGCCACAGAAAGCCACAGCAGCCAGCGCCGGGCAGCCTCCCGGCCAGCCCCCACAGCCAGGCAAACTCACACCCAGCGCCACGATGGATGTCAGCGAGCTCCTCTCCCGCCCCTCCCGGCCAATACACCACTAGCTACAGCGGTATCCCCGCCTTAAACACTGTATCGAAAAGAGAAAGTTCTTTTTCCCTGGAAACCTGCAGCGATTTATCAGGCCACCCCTGTAACGGGAAGGAAAGTTACTTAGCGCCCTTCCCGAGATCTGACGCGTCGTCTAATGAGAATGCGACAGATTCTCTCTCAGTGTATTCCACCCGCCGGAATATTTAAGGCTCTCCCCACCATGAATGTATTTCGGTAAATGTGTTGTGTTCATTCTTACACAACCCTGCTATTTAAATGTGGGTAGCTGTTAGAGCAGGCTGTCATACCACGACTGTCTAGAAGTAGGCAGTGCAGCAGTGAAGTAGCACACCAGCCCCCCTACTAACACGTTCTCTGCTGGCTTACTGCTGAAAAACTTCCAGTGCTTGAATCTTCGAAGCTAAAATACCAATTCAATTTATAGATCCATTGCAGTCCCGTGCCTTCTTCATTGTTTCGATATTTTTATTTATTATTACAGGTATTTTGAACTTGCGACTTAAGTTTATTTAGAAAAAAACAACTGACCACACAGCAAAAAAAAACCAAAAAACCAAAACCACCAAAAAACCAACCAACCAACCAACCAACCAACCAACCAACCAAAAAAAAAACAAAACAAAACCAAACCAAACCACAAAAAAACCCCCAAAACAAACAAAAACAAACCAGGAATTAATAACTCCTAATAAAGTCAGCAAGGTTTATGTCACCAATACGAACAAGTCAGAGGTTAGCTCTTCTAGACAAGCTCCATGCCTAGTATAAAATAAACATGGAATTGCAATTTGATGCAAAACCGTGCCCTCGTTTTCTGTTTGATGCTAACAGATCAAAAGTTAGATCCTGCTAACCTGTATTTTCTTGTCTCCACCCAGCACCCCTTCATTTATACACATAAGCAATGTAGTTGGTTCTGATGACATGTCCATATAAACTGAGGACACTCATTTGAGTAGATAGTTGGTTATTTGGAGCCTGTCACAAAGGAGGAGGTGAGGAGTAGTCCTAAAAATGCAGTGGTTAAGAATCTGTGTAGATGTTCCAGGTTTTGAAAAGTTTTTGAAGTTCTTAAGACTGTGACAACAATGAATTCTTTTATCTGCCTCAATCTAAAAGAGATTACTGACCATTTATGGGGAAAAAAAATTTAAAAGTCTAATTAATTGATTTGCTCTTTAAAGTAATTCAGTGGAAGTGTTCTTACAGACCACTTCAGACATCAGCAGGCATTATATAGACAACGTTTTCCACCCCTTTGCAGAATGTCACCAGCATTTCGTCGTACCAATATGTTATGAGAAAGGGCTTGGCTGAATTGCCTCTCTCCCATAAACAACACTGGAGCTGGGTGTTCTTTCTTTGTTTTTTTGGAGGGTTTTTCTGCCAAATGATATTATCTCCAGATTTCAGCTACACAAGAGAGATTATGGCAAAGATGAACACAAACAGAAACAAACAGTTACAGACGTAAACAGCACATTGAAAAGGAATTAAAATTCACGAGTCAGAGAAGTTACTCTATTCCACAAGTTGCCTCATATTTTCGAAGTCTTTCTCTGATAGACACTTTAACACACAAATGTAGTACTCTTAATAGTGTTTTGACAAATCAAAACCGCATTTTTCTCACGATCATCCAGGCACCAGCCCTCATCTCACACCTTCAGGCCATTAGCTCCATGTTGGCTAAATCTGCCTTTTGGACTACATGTGTTGTTGAACAAGAACAGGATCTCTTTTCTGTTTTTGTTTTTTTTTATCTTGGGAAAGGAAGTGTTCTGGCAGCACGTCTAGGTCTTACGCGTAGAACAGGATAAAGCAAAAAAAGTGACACCAACCTGAAATACACGCATCTTGTGATAAAATTAATCAGTTTCTGAACCCAATGAACTTTCCCCATGAACAGAATTAAAAGGAAACACCTTGCAGATAGTAGTGAAAAAGTGCAGTAACTTGGGCAAAAACTCTTCCTTTTCCCAGAGCATACAGGATCTAGTTCTTAATTTATTTTTCAAGAGAAACAAATTCCTATTTCAAATCAGGAATAATTTTACTGGCTGGGGAAAAAAAAAAAAAAAAGCATTCTAAAGTATCACTACTTTAAAGTTTGTCTTCTTACTTCTTCATGAAACCTGACATACCTCTCTACTTAAATTTCTTCCCAAAAACAAACAAAAAAACCCCAACTAAACCAAAAATTCTAAACAATGTATTTCTAGGAAACAAAGTTCTACTGCAGGGACACAGGTCTTATGTTACATAATCATCTTCACATAATAGAAAATTTTAAAAAATCAATTTAACTGTGATCTTTTCTGATTTAATACGGTTTGGATCAGTAAGTTGTAATTGCAAAAGCTGTACATTTGTAATTAATGAGTACAAATTATTCAGAAGTGGAATGTGTTGAGTGCTATTAGAAGTTTATACACATAGTACCAAGTTCTGTTCATACACAAAATTAAATTCAGAAGTTGATTTTAAAGCACAATGCCCTTCTTTCATTAGAGAGCTCTGATAAAAAGCCAGTAATATAAAGACTATGACCTGAAGTTCAAGATTGCAGTTGAACAGCTTCTAATCCTCTCTATATAATAAAAAAGGCATTTTTGACTCAAATACGAGCCTGCTTTTAGCCATGCTCATGGCATGAAGTACCACTCAAGAAAGATAATCCCATGGGACTCAGCCTCCGCTCTTCCATCAGGCAACAGACAGCAGGCTGAGCCCTGCGTGGGGAGGTTCTGTTGGAAAAGGCGTGACATCCCATCCTTTTCCATGCCGTGCTGTTTTGGGACAGGATTCCCACACACACCCAGGCATGCAGGGCAGGGCTCCAGCTGCTCTCCAATCATTCCTCCCCATCCACCCGCTCCAAAGGACCAGTGGGATGGCTGTGCTCCACCCACACCCGCTGACCAGCTGCAGGCACCGGGGGAGCTTTGAGGCTGAACTGGACACCTCAAGTCCTCCTCTCTGTTTGTTCATAAGCTCAGCCCAAAACGAGCATCAACCTTCCAGGAGCGCTCAGGTAGTAAGATGCTGTTGAACATATGTGAGATTTGCAAAGCAAATGCTGTGACATCGCTTAAAAGACACAAATACAACAATTACTTTCACAGAAATTATTATTTTCTTTCCTTGATATGGTTAGTATATTTGATGCTATAATTCAGCTGTTTGGGAATGCAGAAGAACCTTTATTATCAGCTGTTAGTAAACTGAAAGAAAGTGGCTGAGTCGCCAACTCATGTATTTGAAAGATACATAGAGGTATACAAAAGATGTGCAGATGTAGGCTTTAGGTACATGGATTAGTGATAGACTCAGAACTGCTAGATTAAGGTTGGTCTCCATGATTTTCAAGGACCTTTCCAGCCTAAATAATTCTGTAGTTTTATACTGGACTCTAAATGGCATAAAGGCTTGTTGATGGGTGCTGAGTAGAAATACATTTTTACCCTCCAACTGGAACCAGAATGGCTCTTTATACTGAATATCGACTTACCACTCACTTTTCTGTTTCTTGGAGGCAAAAAATAAATAGCAAGCAAAAAAATTCCCCCACCAGTGTTAAAGAAGGTGCAAACCTTTCCTTATAGAACTGCTGAAATTAATTTCTGTGCAGGGGGATCTTACACCTAACCTGAAAACTAAATGGAATATAATAAATTCTGAGGGGAAAAAAATACAACGGAATTTCTACATCTACAGGTTTTGATCTATGATATTTCCTCACTGTTACAATTTTCTTATTCTATCACTACCTCTCTTCCAAGGGGAAATATAAAACGATGGAGGCATATGATTCTGTCAGTCTAATAGAGACACACACATTCTGAGTTTACCAGGAAAAAGACTGGGATTAATTTTATGCAAAATATGTGTATACAGCAGAGATCCAGAAGATTGTAAACTAGAAAATTCCATATTATGTGAAAGTATAAAATTACAAATACAGATTTTCTGTGCATCTACCAACAAATGAAACTTTGAAATTCCTGTCAAATTCTTGGACTTCATTTGCTGAGTTCATAGGGCTCCTGAGGATTAGATATAATGGGCACATGTTCTCAATCTGCTTGTTGATCTCACTTAAAAAATTGACAAGATTGGGAGGTAAAGTCCCAAGGTGAAGCTTTCAAACTAATCTTTGATTGCAAACTAACCATATGAAAACAAAAAAGTGGCTATTTTCCTGATTAATTCCAATTATGCTGAATTCTTTATTCTCAGCTGTACATAGTTTTAACATTATATTTTGACTGATTTGAATAGTCAAGACTGGCTTTTTTTTTTTTTTTTTTTTTTGTAAAACAGAAGATACTTAGCAAGTTTTTCAGCACTAGACTCAAATTTCTTCATTAGAACTGGAGGGATATCACACCATTCTGGACACACTGTAAAATGCAAAAGAAATGGGATTTAAATATCTGCTCAAGCATGTGGCTTACTATTGATTACACAGAAGTGATGAAGATTTCTTCTCAATGGCAAAAGAAAAAGGAAACCATTATTTGTTTACTGAGATATGGTTTTGCATCATTTTATATTATGCATGACAGACAAATCAATTGATAGCACTACATTGACAAGTCAGTCTTTCAGCTACTTGCCTGTTAAACATATTTACTACTCTACCATTTTTCTCATTAATCAAAAAAGCTATTTCTGACATCTCACAGCTCATTTCTGAAAGTATGTATGTTTTAATGCTGAGTTTATGAACAAATATTGAAACATCATTGAAAAAATACTGCCAGTGCAAACACAGCACTGAAAGAGCTTTAGTTCTGTCTGAAAAATGTTAATTTCCTCTTTTCTACTGGTAATTCAAGCTGCTCTGCAGCTAACAAAAAGGTTCTTATTGTCTTATTAAATTTAAGGTAGCAATAAACATTCCATCTCAAACGTGGTATCATACCGTATGTAGCTGGGTTGAAAGGCAATATGAAACAAATCACCTGGATTGCTTAGGAAACCCTAAATGCCCTAATTTAGCCAACCATTTATCAGAAAAACTAATGACAAGCCCAGCCTTTTTTGTTCTTGCAATGGATAAAGGTAACCATTAGTCTCTGATGTGTACGTTTTTACCAGCAAGACAAACCAAAAAGCAAATCTTGGGAGTAAATATCAGCTGGACATTCACATAACAAGGTCCAGAGAGACATATCCAGAAGTTTCCGCTTTTAATCCAACTCTGAATAATGTTGGATGCTGTTCTCTGATCCTTCAGAGTTCTTCTACTGCCAAAATAACTGCAAGGCTTGCAAGTCCGAATGTATCGTAAGCCTTTCCCAAGGCACCCCAACACTATCTGAGGCACTGAAACTATGGCAACCGAATAAGAAAGCAGCTTCCATGATTAATAGATGAAGATCCCAGCGACAGTGCCTGGCTAGGCCATAATTCAGGAATGCAGGAGAAATTAGCATAGAATCCATCTCAATCTACCAAGAAAAAGTAGATTTTGAAAGGCATCAACAAAACCACACTTTTTTTCTGCAGATAAAAAAGAAAAACCCACAAAAAAAACCCAAACAAAAAACCCCTATGGAACCATAAACTGTTCAAAATCTCATTAACATTTCAATGAATGGCTGCCTCAAGAGAAAGTAATGGATAAATGTTCAGGAACAATGGTGAATGGAGCAACATAGGAAATTTTCTATTCAAGTATGAAAGCCATATGAAGAATACTCAATATATAGAACATCAGAATGAAACTGAGCAGCCATAGATAAGAAAGTAGAAATAATGTTTGCTGCAGTCAAGTTGGGCACGGTTTTTCCCATTGTGTTGGGAATTGCTACGGGAGAGTATTTTTTCCATCTACTGAACTGGAACACCCGACCATATCTGTTAGATACTCTAAACATTTGTGTTATTAGAAGGTCCTGAGTCTATCAGGGTCATTGCAAAATCAATTACAGTTAAGAATACCTTTTCTTTTTAAGCACATAATGAAACTTCTGCTATTATTGCCAGTAAAAGTACTAGTAGAGTAGTCTTCATCCAACTAGATGTTCTCAGACTGAGGTGAAAAGGCATGACAAAAATATTGTTTATTTCCTTCCACTTCTGTAAGCATTAGGTTTTCAGCAAAGGGAACTGGTTACAGAGATCACAAGAACACAAGAATGCTCTTTTCTTTGCCTGCTTTACTGAAAGGGTGTAATGCTGCAGTTAAGGCATGGCTCTTCCTGGGAAGGGTGAGGAAGATGATGCCAAAGGCTTCCAATCCTGAGAACAGGGCCCATGCTGCCCTGTCAGAGAGGTGCAGCAATGCTGTGCACCTGCCCCTGGAAACAACTTCGGAACTGAAGGCATACTGCCAAAGTGTATTGCTGTAGAAAGCTCCTCAGTAGCCGTTTTGTCAGTAGCTAAAAAAAATAACAACGAAACAAACCAAAAACCTGCCACTAACAAAAATGGTATGGAGCAGTCCACGATACATGAATTTCAAGTATGTTATATAAATACTTCACAGAGAAGTGCCTATTATTAACAATATTTTTAAAAGAAAGGTCATCACTGAATGTAGTGAATTACCATATGTCTTTACTCTAGAGATACAGCAACTGGCAGTTCTGTTAATAGCTGGTTTATCTACTTTATTTTACATCTCTATTTCAGCCACTAAAGAAATTTCCCCCACTCTGGTGCATGGGGAAAAATTTCTTTCTTACAAAAAAGACTCTGTATGCACATCAAGCCATATTACGCCCCTCCTTTGGGCTGATAAATAACTACAGTTCTATACTAGGAAAAACTTCATGAGATTTTGCAGCAAATTACAGGAAAATTAATCCAGGATTTTTCTCACCTTCCTTCTTTTCTGAAAGCTGGTTTGCTGTTTGGGGGTTTTTTTTGTTTGTTTGTTTTTGTTTTTTTTTTCTGTTTAAGTGAATTCTACTCTTTTTTATTAAACTACAGCCAGAATTAAACTTTAGATTTCAGAGGGCATAGACCTGAAATTTATATTCATTTGATGCATGAAGGCTGAGGGCATGATTATTTTATGGGGGGAACATATATCTCATATCCCCTTCCCTATTTCCAGAGCTAGCAGCCTTTATAAGAAATGACAGAAACTGTGAATGATTCTATGTATGCCTGTCTTTCAAAGAACCCTTCCTGAGACTTCCAGAATACCCTAATTTTGTACTTCTTTACTGTTTTTTCTCTCCCTCCGTTCCCATGCCACATTTAGTTTTGAATCCTTTCACATCTTCCGGAGGCTAAAACAAAATAGGCAAACGAGAAGCTTGGGAGCTCCACAAGACACACAGGAGCTGCGATACCTAAAATTATAACACAGTAGGTGGCACTCTTCCCTTTAAAACCTAAAGCTGTGCCCTGGGCATGTGCTGCCATATTGATGTGTTGCAATCAAGACCCAAAACCAAAGCAACCCTCACCATGGATAATTAGAGATCTCTTAACACTGTAGAAACATAAACACTCAGTTATTTCCATGGCCATGGGTAACAGAGCACATAAAGAAAATAGAGACATAGAGACTCTGCTATGCCAGGTTTGTGCTTGAACTGGAGTAGTCCACTTTTATCTTCACAGACCCTATGCACATCTAAGCCGTTCCTCACTCAGGAGGACTGGTGCAACACGCCAAAAATAGAAATATTCCTTTAGAGATCTGTCAGGCTCAGGTCCAGGCCTTCCCCTGGCTGCTCACTTCTGCATTGTAACACTGTTCATGGCTGCTGTATGCTGTTGGTCAGCAGTCAGACTCTGTGCTACTGACTTTTATCTTACTGCCAAAATGTCTCACCCACCTAAGAATAATCCTGATACACAGAATTTGTGAGCATAAAATGCTCAAGTGGTCACCAGTAAAAAGCATTATTTATCACTCATTTTTCTGTTGCCCTGTCAAACAAAGCTTGTCACAATGTGTTGGATGTGACTTGCTCCATGGCACACAAATCTAGGTCTGACTTAACATTAAGGAACAGTCCAGACCAAATGTACTCACAGGATAGTTTCAGGTCCTTAGCAAGTATTGATTCCCAGCAGAGAACAGTATTTTCAGTTAGGGGCTTAAACACAAAAAAAAAAATCCACATATAAGTAATATTTCAGCAACTGCGTTTACTCTCAGAAAATTACTCCAGCAGGCAAGGCCTTCCTGGGTCAGCAAAGCTAACTTGGGTGAATGAGACTGCAAAAGGTGAGGCCTAAAGATTTACTTCATCAATAAATGAACAGTAGGAGGTCAAATACTGCAGCATCTGTATCAAATTAGGATAGTGAAAACTTCTGGTTTAGTACAGTTCAACTTCTCGAGCACATGCTGCATCTAATATAAATTCAGTGTTGTTTTCCAGAATTTACTGGCTTGTTTGTTTTCAGCACTCTGCTAAAGTGTATGGAAATCAGGTACTATGCACAAAGCATTTATTTCAGTAGTATAACAATGTGTTCCTGCAAACAAGCTGGATGTGAGACATGTATTAGCTCAGGTCAATTTAATCCTAAAACATTTTATGTCTCCTCTGCTGTAAACCATGTGAGCCCCTTTCATGTGTATTTGTGTATGGCTCTTCAAAACAAGATGACAAATTTCTCCTTCCCTTCACAAAACACGCACAAGCAAGTTCACAATCACCTACTTCCATTCTAATGCAAACAATTCTAGTCTGAATTTCTCACAGGTCATTAATTTGATCTCTGTCCTTCTCTTTTTTTCTCTCTTTTTTTTTTTTTTTTCTTAAATTCCTTTCAAAAATTTAATGAAGGCAAGTCCTGGTTCTTAACCTGATCCAACTCTTCAGTCTTAAACACTGGTAATTGCAATCTTCTATTTGCAAATGTAAAGAAGGGACTATGGCCAATGCTTTCATCTTCAAGCAGCTAGAAATGTTAACTAGCCATCTTCCTCATAGATGTTAGTGCCCAATTTTGGTTCAAGTAGCATGAGTTCAGTAGATAAGGTTGGTTTGCCATTAAGTAAGAATGTGCAGTTTTCAAGACTAACTGAGAACACACAGAACATCTGTGACTACCTGCTTTGTAGTCCCTGAAAGCATTCACTCACGCTTCAAGCGTTTGGTGCCTAGTACATGAAAAGCAAATGTCGCAAATATACATTACAGCAGTACTTACTCTTAGTATTACTTACTATTTTAAATTTTGTTTACCATTTAGGTAGAAATCTTATCTGAATGAGCTGCTCCTGAACTAAGCTTCCATGAATGCCAGAGATTTTCTCCAGTGAAGAGCGGTGAAGAACAGAAATCAACTTTTTTATGCATATGAAATTATTTGGCTTTAAAGGGAGTTAGTTCTCTCCATCTTGTAACTTATGAGAAGCTACCATATTAAAACCAGGCTCCTAACAGATAAAGGGATACCCTAGATGGTGAAACACCTTGGCAACTGTACTTCTTTAATAGTCACAAACCCTGCTGATCCTATTGAATCACATACTTGCTTTCAACCATGATCAAGGCAATTCCATGAAGAAATAACTTGCTGGAGCAGACTTGAATTTCCTCACAGTACACTAGAACAGTCTCATTAAAAAAAAAAATAAAAATTAATAATATAAAAAAAGCCAACCACAGCAAGATCATTTTGTGTTTCTAATGTGAAAAAAATGGCAAATGAAACCCTGAACATGATAACAGCTGCATAAATCTTACCTCCATAAGAATCTGTTTATGGATTTACTCCACAAATCTCTTACTTTGAGAGAAAGCTACAAAATCTCAGTGAGGTTTTTAGAATAGAATTTTGAATCAAAAGAGCCTGACTGCAATGGACTTTGTCATACTGATGTCAAAAGATTTAATCACCAAGTAAAGAATACTTGGATGAGAATGGTTTACTGGATGACACTTCAATTAAATTAATGCAAACCAAAATCAGTCACTGAATTAATTGTCGCAAAGACAGTGGGGAAAACCACACCTTTAACTACTATCTTTGAGGTCATGTTAGTAATTATATCGTTGCTGGATGGTACAAAACAAGTTAGCAGAATCTATGTCAAATAATAAGCCACTTCGCATAGCCCTGTGAGAGAAAATGGTTGTGGACACTTAGCACTTCGTTATTTATAACATCGGCATCCTGTGTGTGCGTCTTCAGAAAATGAAGCATCCACCTTGCTTGCAGCGCCAGGAATTAGTATCTTTTGAGGTTTACCACACAGCTAACTAAAGCCTTTAATTTTTGCTGTTCTATCAGTGAAATAATTTTCTGCAGCAGCTAAACATCCGTGCTGCACAGACGCTGGCACAAACGTGCATGTTTACAAACTTCTAAAGCGGCAATTAGCTCGGGAGAGGAACAGGAGAACAAATTATCCCCTGAGCAAGCGGCCAAGGCTAGAAAAAGACAGAGACAGATTTGCCTGAGGGAAATCCAGCAGTTACTGTCTTGCGACTCACCCTGGGACGAGCCAGGCAGGACAGAGGCGGTGGCGACAGAAGGGCATCTCCACTGCAACTGGCCGGGCTGCAGCCTCAGCCTCATCCCCGCCGCCCCCGTCAGCCCCCTATCCGCACGCTGTCCGGTCCAGCCCCGGGACCGCCTCCCTTGGACAGCCCGGCAGTCCGGCACGAAGAAAGAAAGGGGCGGTGGGACGGCCGAGCCCCCGCAAGAAGCAGGTACTTCCTTCACGCCTGATGGAGACCCAAACTTCTCACTGCCCTCCCTGGCGGCGGAGCGAGGGGCGGTGCTGACCCTCGGCCGCCCCAGGGGCTGCCCGAGCCCCCGCCGCCGCCCCCGCGCCTCGGCGCCGTGTCGGCAGCGCACCTCAGACGGAGGCACAGCCTGCCTCGGCTGGGAGCCCTCCCTGCCCGTGCAGATAAGGGGACAGGGTGTGTGCGTGCAGGGTGAAACGCCTTCCCTGCTCAGCATCCCTTCCGCTCAGCATCACCCCGTTCCCTGCTCGGCATCCCTCCGCAGCTCAGCATCTGCGGCACGAAGGAGCCCCGCTCCCGGTGCCCGCCCGCCGTCCCGGCGCTGGCCCCGGCGCTCCGCGGCGGCGTGCGGCGTTCGCCGCTTCGCCAGCCCGCAGCCCCTCCTGGAGGGCCTTGTTACTCGCCAGCCAGAAAACTTTCTCTTTTCCACCGTTTCTCCCATTTGGCCCGGAGCCCGAGGGCGGAGAGGGTAAGAAGGATCGACAGGGCGAGCGCTGGGCGGAGGGACAAGGAAGAGTTGCGCCGCCTCGCACGGCTTCCCGCCGGCCGGAGGGCCACCGAGGGGTCCGGCCTTCCTCAACCCGTCTGCCTGCGCTCCCCCGGCCAAGGAGAAGAGGCTCGGCAGAGACACCGGCCCGCGGGGAAGACGCTTGAGGCGCCCGGCAGAAGGGGGCGGGGAGCATCCCTACCCCAGAGCCACCCTCGGCGGGGCTGAGGGAGGGCAGCCGGCTCTCCACCTTGGCCGGGGCCAGGGCGAGGAGAAGGCGGCCACAGTCCATGGGGAGCGGGCGGGGAGGTGAGCCTGCAGCCCCAGCCCACGATCGCGAACAAAGCCCGCGGCTGCGCCTAGGGCTGCTCCACGGAAGAAGTTGCCTCGATTCCCGGCCACTTCCCCCAAAAAGCAGCGCCAGCCTCGGGGAAAAAAAAAAACAAACAAAAAACCAACAAACCAATAAATGAATACATCGGTCGCGACCCACACACAGCGGGAACAGCAGAGACGGCGGTGTCACGCCTCTACACGGAGCGCCCACATAGTTGTTGTAACAAAGACCCCAGCACCCAGCCCCACAGCATGCCCGGAGGCCCCGGCGTCCCGGGCTCCCCACGGTGCCAGGAAGCGCTCGGGAACGGGATGCGAGCAGCCCCACCACGGCGCATGCAAGCCGTGCCAAGGGCTAGGGGAGGGAGGATAACATGTTAGGCAATTGGGGGTGAGGGGAAGAAAAAGAGGGGCCAAATAAAAAAGGGAAAAGAAAGACGAAGCCGCGACATGCCGGGAAAGTGACAACAGCGAGCGCAGCGTGTGCACTTGCGGGCGGCTCTCCTCCTCCCTAGGCGCTGCAAACGATGTCGAGACAGAAGGCAGCAGCCCGCCTCAAACCACACACCACCCTCGCTCCTTCCGAGCCTGCCGGGCGATCCGGGAGCCTTCCCTTCCAAGCAAATCCCAAAACATAAGGTAGGGTACGGACAGGGGGGTACTGTACCTTTTCGGTGCATGTATCTGAGCAGCTAGAGGACAACTAGCTGATGTAGTGTCCCATTTAGTAATCCATTTTAGGGGATCTCTCTGGGAAACTGGAGCCACTCTCTCCTTTGCAATCCTTTGTCATTACTACATGTGTGCTTCCTGGGGGATGGTATACTTAGTATTTCTACTTTCTGAATTGCAAACGCAATTTGTTCATTTCCAGTGATGGGCGAAGAGGGGACTGATCAGAGAGAAGAATTAAAAAAAAAAAAAAAAAAAAAGGAAAAAAAAAAAAAAAGAAGAAAAAAAAAAATACAAAACGCGTTAGCAACTCCTCTCCAGACCCAAATTCCACTACGGTTCCACTCCAGTAAGTCCCCTTCAGTCGAGTCTCGGGAGGTAAGTCATTTCGGGGTCTCCTGGTCCCTCTCTACCAAAAGTGCTCCCGGTGTGACGGCTGCTTCAGGAAAACTCCGAGGCTGGAAGCACTCGCTGTGCCACGGCAGGAAAGCGTAGTCGCTGCTCGCCCCGAGCTGCCGGGCATTGGACTGTGCGCGGCGAGGACGTGGGACCCGCTGGCCCTCTCTCTCTCTCTCTCTCTCTCTCTCTGTCCCTCTCCCTGTCTCCCGCCGCTCTCCCGCCGCTGCCGCTCCGTCTCCCGCCGCCCGCCCGCTGTCCCCGGGACGCGGCTCGGCCGGCGGAGGCGGAGACAAAGCCCGGACTGGTGCGCGGCGGGCGGGCGGACGGGCGGGCGGGCGCGCCCCGCTCCTCGCCCCGCCCCGCCCCTCCCGCCGCCACGGGCGGGGCACGCGCGCAGCCGCCCCGCCCCGCCCGCGGGGGGCGGGCCCGGGGCGGGGCGAGGCGTGAGGGACCCTCGGCGGGGCGGTGGGGGGCGGCTGCGCCTCGCTCGGGGGCTGGCTGTCGGCGGCGCTGGCTGTCGGCGGCGCTGCTGCCAGCGACACCATCGAGCAGGTGTCTGTGGAGGGGACTCGCCGGCCCCGGCCCTCGCCCGTCGCCTCCGAGCTGTCGCCGCCTCCAGCCATCACGGTCGTTGCGCGCTGGCGGTGCGCGGAGAGGCGGCGAGGGGCGGGGGGACGCCCGCGGCAGCGGCGGGAGCACAGTGCGGGACGGGGGCAGCCGGCTGCAGGCGCCCGAAGGACTCGCCGCTTCTCCGCGGGATCCGGAGCGGCAGCGAAGCCCCGCGCACGGGGCCGGGGCGGGCCGTACTCCCTTGGGCGCATCCCCGGTTGGCGGGGAGCGGGGACGGGGGCCGCAGCTGACGGCTGGCCGTCCGCTTGTCGCCTCTTCCCTCCGTCTCAGTCCCGCCTCGGTGGTCGCTGGCTGCGCTAATCCCTGTCTCGGATCCGATCCAGCCGGGAGCAGGAGCAAGCGACGCTAATACATTAATCCCCCCTCTCCTCGTCCCCGCGCCTAGGCCCCCCGCCGCTGCCGCCGGCAGTAATCCCCCCGGCCCGGCGGCCGGGCGGTGCGGGGGCCGCGCCGGGCAGCGCTCCTCACCCGCCGGGCTCTCGGGACTGACTGCGTCCCCCCGGCGGGAGGCGCGGAGGCTCCGCTGCTCCGGCAGACCCCGCCGGGGCGCTCAGCTCCTGCCCGCCGACGTCCCGCCGGGGGTCCGAGCCGCTGGCCCCTGAATCTGGCCCTCCGCGCCCTCGTTCTTCCCGCTCTGCCCGGCCCCCACTTCTCCCGCGCCCCGCTGACCTCTCAGAGCATCGGGGCTGGGACGGACAGACTGCGGGAGCGGGCTGCACTGTAAACCCTGAGAAATAGTTCAAAGTCGGTGAGGTGGAGATCCGTGTGCTCGTTTCTTCGACGGCGGCATGCGATTCCTCATGAGTTTTAACAGTGATTTCCATCCTCTAGATCTCACCGGAGTTAAGGCTGCAATGAGAGCCTCTAGTTGTTTCAGCGCGAAGGTATCTTGTTTCCAGGGGATTAATTTACATGAGCAATTGCTTTAACATGATTTATACTCTTTTTTTTCCCTAACCAGATAAGTGAAAGGACAGAGTGCGACTAGAATTGCTGTCAGGTCAAGAAGCGTGGCATTAAAATTAAAATAATTACTTATTTATGACAGCTGGTTTTTTTCTGCCTTTTATTTTCAGATAATGAAAGGACTCTAAGACACTGGTTTTGGTTCTGTATTTGATTTGGGTTCTAAAATTAACCACACATCCATTCAATTTCTAGTTGTTAGATTACAAGGGAAAACATTCATCTGTATCAAGAAAATGTTTCTTCTTTCCTTTCCGACAGCTTAAACTGAATGTATACTTAGGGTAATTTTATGACCAAAGGAACCAAGACCTAATATATATTTTCCTTCTTTATTTCTTCCCCTCAAAATCTAAAACAGAAGTGAGTTCTGAACCAGAGTAATTGCTAGAGACAGATAAATTTTAGTGAAACAAGCTTCTCCTAGATCTGAAAGCAATTAGAGAAACTCAACTGGTACAAATAATTTCTGGGTACTCAAGCATGTGTCAGGAGGGTAAACCAGATGAATGTACCTTGATTTGCCAAGACCCCTTACCCCATTTTCACAAAGAGGCCCTTGAACACATCATGGTACTTCTTCCACTCTAAGAAAATGAGAGCATAGACTGACCATAGTCAGGACTTGTGGGGAATACCCATTTCACAGTAGCTAAGGCTGACATTTGATCATTATATTATGTTCAATCACTGCATACATTTTGAGGTGTTCAAAACTGCCATCAACTTTGTTGTGGGTTTGAACTGGGAGCAGATACAGATTTGGTCTTTACTCTGTGCTTCAGATAATTCACAAATATTTCTGCAATACTGAATGGTTTATTTTACCATTGCATTTCTTAGTTAATCAAAAAAGGCTCTCTGACAGTGAATATTTTCCCCTCCTATATTTAGGCTTTTGAAAAATACAGACCAGATTTTTATACAATGAAAGGTCTGGAAGAAGCAACACTAAAGCATCAGTTACTAGAAGTTTCATATTCTGTGTTTTTACAAAAATATTTTTCATTCATCATTTTTCCCCCATCTTTAATTTCCAATCCTTTGCTGCCTAACTTAATTTAACTCATGCACTGTAGCCCTTTTTCATTTAGCCCTCTGCCAAAATAACACCCAGCTCTTCTTTCCTTCATTACCTCTTGTTTTGCTTTACAAACTCCGAAGTGTCTTCATGGCTTGAAAACCCACCCTCATTTTTACCTGACTCCCTGTTCCCTTTCTCACTCAGTACTCAATCCAATGAACTGTTCTCCTGATCTTTTCTCTCCCACCAAGCTTTTTAGTCTATTTTTGTGGAACTTTAAAGTCAATCTCAATTCTTCATGCTGTCAGACTTTCTGAAAACAGACACAATCTTACTTGTTTTGCCTAGACTAGTTAACAACTGTGGGCTACTCACACAATTGTGGGCTTGGGGAAGGGAATTATTATCCTTATTGATGGGAAAAGACATATTTTTTTTCACTGTCTTTTTGGCAGCTGCAGCAGTAGAGAGCGATGGGTTTTCCAATCAGGAATTCTTGGTGAGGTCTCCATGGAGCTGTGCATTTTAAAATCCTGATCTGAAAAATTTACACAGGCTATAGAGAACTTCTCCAACTCCTTCCAAAGTAGGTACTTACCAAAAATTTTACCTTTGTTTGAGTGAAAATGTTACCTGTACTCCTCCTTCCTAATCCCATGTGAAATATATTTGTGAGACACCTGGCCTGTATGGGGGAAGGGCATTTGTATGTCCTTCTGTGGCAGCAGCTGCCTCTTTCGGTTGGGATGTACAAAGTTCAGTGCTAATTTGTGTGCTGTGCCCCACATTGTATAATATATATTTTCTACTGTACTATCTTCCCAGAGCCATGTGATTGTATGAACAGCATCCTGTTAGATACAGCTCTCAGGAGCTGGGATAAATTGCAGGAGTGCAATGGCACCTTGATAAGCTCCTCCCCATTCATTACCTTCCTACACCAGAGCATTCAACACGTACACAATACATGCAACATTCCCCAATTCCAGTTAACTGTTAGATTCAGTTCTTCTTGCCACTCTTTCAAAAGCTCAAAATGCAGCAGCGTTTTACCATGTCAAGAAACAATACAAATGGCACAGCTGAGGACTTTGAAAGCTGTCTGGGAAATACTAGGGGGTTTTGCCCCAAGGAAGGTATAAAATAGTTTTGATGTCCATGAGGCTCTTAAAGGCTGTAATCTTAGGAGGGCTTGTACTCCTTTTTCTCTTCTCCTGCTTGGGCATCAGTTGAGATGCTTTTACCCGTGGAGGTACATTTCACTGCAAATAAAAACAAAATGATGAGTGCAGGCACATCTTGAGATAAATTGTTGACTTCTTTAATCTTATAGCAATACTGAAATCTTGATGGAGGACACATGACTGACACTAAGAATAGTTTCAAGAATCAGCACTTTATTATTCCCTGTACAACCTTCTATACCCTGTTTCTCACATGCATAACACCCGTGTGTCATTTTACTCTTTTGTGATTGGTCAATACAAATCAGCATTCCATGATTCTTTTCCGTCAGTGACGGTACCTGTCTTGCACAGCTGCACCCTATTAGGGATGAGGCTCGGCCACAGCCCCATTCCTAATTCCTCACAATCTATTCTCCTACAAAATCTCATCAAACTGCAAATATGATTTGTGTCAAGACAAGATTATTGAATGCCTGGCAAAGTAATTACTCCTACACAGAGAAAAATAAGATCTTTCTTTTAACCACTTCAGGGAAATTCATCAAACTTGGCTGTACTCTGAAAATGTGGTGGGGGTTTGAAAGTGAGGAGGTTTTCTTCAGCTTGTAGCTGTACTTAGTGCAGCTAAAAGAAACAAGACTTAGAAAAATCAGCACAGACCCAATTCTCAGCCTCTTAGTGTAAAGTGGCAATAGGTCTTTTGCCCAATTAACTCGTGCAGAGTCAGGCTCCTAGTTTAAAGGTATGAATGCTAGACATTTTACGGCTCTTGCTGAATATGTAAAATGAAATTAAGAATAATGAATTTCCTCTATGAACATGATTTTTAATGGTTGGCGAATCCTTGCAAAGTAAGTAAATAAGGACCTTACCAGAAGTGCCACACTTTGAGGCTGCTGGATGGCATATATGGATTTGCTTTTCTTAATCACTTTCTTCAAACATCTTCAAAGTGGATACTCAGATGACTATAGGTTGACATGGGATATGCTCAACAAGGAGCACCCAGAGTATTTAAAGTTCAGCAAAGTATTTTGTAATACTCACTGGAAATAGCAGCGAAGGTTTTGCCTCTGCTGGGAACCCAGAGTGTCTCTGTGCCAATTCTGTGCAGGTTGGTCTTTACAACTATGGAGGATTTTGGATGGCAAACAAGGCTGCAGAGCAGATGTTTTATGCGGGAGGCCACCCTGGTCAGCTCCCACTGTACTGTGCCAGAAAAATCAGCAGAAATTCATGTTGCACTGTGAGCAACATTCGCATGTCACTGTGTCATCTAGCTCCCAGAAGAGGAGTGTTACATGATGGTGAAATAAGCAGAGAAAACTGGATAGCGGCTGGACCATATGGTGAAGGGAGCGGCTCCCCATTAAAGAAACAGAGAAAACAACAGAGCATGTAAGATCAATATGGGAAAGTGATGTAGAATTTAACAGTTGTTAAAACCAACAGAAATTTGCAGTGATTCATTATCAAATTACTCTAAACACACATGGGCCAAATCCTCCTGTTTAACATAATCTTATTAATGGTAGTGCATCCGTAACTATTTCACCTGCTTAAGATATGTTTTGTAAAATTTCACTAGGAAGGGATTTTATGGTAATTTTTAACTAGCCTGGAGAGCTCCACAACAGGATTATAACTGATCTGTTGTATTCCATAGGCACTTAAGTTCAAGTCACTAGAAAAATTATTTGCTATTGAACTCTATTGGATTTTCCATAAAGGGAAACTTAATTTCTTCACACATTGGATATTGATGATCTCACATTAGTCTCTTGTAGTTAGAGTCTCTGAGAGGAAAATTAATCAGAAACTATAGAGAGAGCATCTGAAGAGAGTTTTCAAGGTTTCTTTCTCCTCAGTTTTGTTATGGGAGAGGACAGCATGCTCCTCAGTTACTTGACAGTGATTTAATTTCAAGTACCGTGCTCTATGGTTTTAGTTCACTCTTTCAGAAGATCCACACCACCAGCTATTCCAACATTGTTCTTAGGTGTTGCACCCTTTTTGAATACAGTGAGGAACTGAACAGAATAAAATATTTCTCTCAGCAGTTGTTTCTCTCTGTATGATTAAGGTTTGATGGTAACTATTGAGTTGTCTTGAGAGTAAATTAAGTAGTGTCTCTTTGAAAGACTCTCTGAAAACTTGTGGAATATATTTTGATTGAACAGTTATATTAAATTCATAGTTTACTTTTGGTAAATCAGTTCTCATCAGGAGTCCTTAAAATAAGGCTTGATCAAGAACTTAAGGAAAACAGTGAAGAAAGACATTTATTTTTAGCTTTGCCTAAGTTCTTGCAGTAGGCAAATGGGTTCAAGGTGAAACATTGCAGTGGCTTCCCCCCAAAAAAATGAACATTTCTATATGGGTAACTAAGTGTAAAATCATCATAATTGAAAAGACATCACTGAAACAAGTAAATAGTATAATAAAAATGTTTTATGCAAAATTACAGCACCAAACTAAGAGCAAACCCAATTCTGAATAAAAAGAAGTAGTTAGTTTAATAAATCAAAATCATTACTTTCAGTGTCCCTTCAGCAGAACTGAGCCCTTAAAAGAACACTCAGTAAATGGAATTGCTAGGCAATACAATATTACCAAATAGAAACTGTTAATGGTTTCAGTATTGGAAATAAAGTGGCTTTATTCCATCCTCCTACCCAACACACACACACACACACACACACACACACACACACACTTCATAACATTAACTCTTATCCAGCTGGCTTTTGTTTTTTTTAACCCTCAAATTGTTGACAGTGGAGAAGGACAGAGGGGAAAAGAGGAGCCAGGATAAAATGGAAGGGTCTGGATGATAGCTCCAGCTGAGAAGATTTGTGATTGTGCTGCAAGCAAGAAGGAAGGAAACCAGAGAGGAGTGGTGGGGGAAGGAGATGCATAGGAAGAGTATCAAAGAGAATGGAAAGCAAATAATCTCTATGTGCAGCAAAAAATTATTGAGATAAAATAAAGCAATGAAAGAAGAATGGGATTGGTTTGATCTTGACCATTGAGCAGCTGATTGAAAATTATCTTTTTAGTCAGGTTTTATCCTTCAGTGCTTGAAGATTACTGAATTAAAACAAGAAGAAATGAGAGAATGAGTAGCTCTAGGTTTCCACTTGCTTTTAAATAATATGAATATTTTTACATACTAAAGGAGGAATTGATGTCAAGCATATTATAGCCTGCTAAGATACACAAGAATGGCTGAAAATGTGTTGAAGGACATGACACAGTCTTTGGGAAGAAACTGTCCTGCTTTTGGCAAAGCAGTTTCCATCAGTGTCAGCCACCTCCTAACACAGCCTGATGAGTTACTTGGACCAAATTCTGTGTGGAAAAAGTGACACAGGATAGCCAGGAAATAACAGTGCTCCGGGACACGGGATCAGTCTAGAAAGGCAGCAGCTTGACAGTCATCACATCTGGTGGGTGGGCTGGATGGAGTTTGTCTCTTCTTGGCTCAAAGCTGTTAGCAAGGTGAAATCAGCAGGTGAAAGGAAACATCTCTCACATCCTCCCTGTGCACCTTTCCTCACCAAGGCTGACTTAATGTCCCTGGTCCTTCACAGAGAAGAGCAGAAATTTATTTGAGTCAAATGGAAAACATGGTATGAGTCACAAGTTTGTAGAGTAGTGTGTTTTTTATGGGTTACAGTGGAGAGT
The DNA here is from genome assembly GCF_971803275.1 of Cyanistes caeruleus. Classification (NCBI taxonomy): domain Eukaryota; kingdom Metazoa; phylum Chordata; class Aves; order Passeriformes; family Paridae; genus Cyanistes; species Cyanistes caeruleus. The sequence goes on from NC_141732.1 coordinate 22,514,765, forward strand.
TGATGTGGTCTCCTGGGTGATTTCTGAGAATGCTGTCTAGCAAAGATACTATAAAGGAAAAAGAGCAGAAATGCATATTTTCCTTTGTCTGCTTGTCTGTAATCCCTTTTTCTAAGCAGAAAATTGATCAGATGGTGTTTCTAGGTCTAGTTCCATTAACTGGTGTAGAAGGCCTCTCTTTTGGCTTTTTCCTGTATTATGTTGGATGGAGGAAAGTAATAATAAAGAATTCTGGAGACATATTTGGTAGTCTACATTTTTCCAGATAATTATCTGTACTCTGCCAATGGTACTTGTATTCAAAAGGGTTTGAGTCAGTAAGAAGTTGCACTGAAACTCGTGCAGGTAGGTGAGGAGTTAGATGTTTCTTACTGTACGCAGATGTGATAGCCTCTGTCCCATCTGATGAGGATCATGAGAGATGCAACCCCTCCCTTCCTCCCTCTTTCTAGGGTTGTGGTAATCTGGAGTTTCCTGGTGATTGTTAGAGCTGAAAAGCATTTGCTAATGCTAAGCCTGCACTATTAACAGGGAACAAGGGGAGGAGAGCAGAGACTTCCTGTATTTGCTCATTCCTGGCAATCATTACCTATCTGCTGCTCCCAACTGTGACTCTTCCAGGTAAATCACAGTCTGGACATTCCAGTCCTGCCTAACCGAGTTTTAGTCACTCTGCTGCCCTGATATTACTGCAACAAAATTGAGAGGAAGTGAGTGAGAAAGCCATTTGGAAGATTAGTCACTGTTTCAACATAATGGACAAGAGACCATGCAGAAACTGACTGCTGGGAGAATTCTGTTTAACTCACCGTGAAAAGAGGTTTCCACTGTTTGAAGATGCATATTTGATTTCTGACTCAAAACACTATCCTTTCTGAAAACCACCATACCAAACTTTTTACCAGTCTTTTAGAGTGTACTTACCAGTGCATGTGTGGAAGTTTAGTAGATGAAGAATACCTCATAGTTGGAGAAATGCAGGACTATGTATAAAGAAAAAGAAATGTGGAGGAAAACATCAGTTTGCATGCAATAAACCACAGGCATCCTCATTTATGTGCCATCAGTAGTGAAACTCCCACTAGCTGAAAAACAAATTAACATGTTATTGCCCAGGGTATTATTTATAGCAAAATTCTTGGTGACTAACTCTTTATTTGGTCTGTCCTCAACATTGTCCCTCACTTTTGGCAAGAACTTCCTGTGGATGTTTTTTGGATAGTACTTTCAGCCCGGTGTGGAATAAGCATTACTGTTCACAGAAAATCAGCAGAAAACATGTGTGCATTTTAATATCTACTTATACACTATGTCAAAGACACAAATAAAACATGATGTTAGAGTATTTTTGCTTGGGCCTGTGTTCAATTGAAATTTTTTAGTTGGTGTTCAGTTAAATAAAAATCAAAGTATATTTATAAACATGCTGTGTTTGATGTGGGTTGAAGTTCTTGGGGAAAAGAAGTGGACTTAGAGAAATCTTTGGGAGTTTTGTCACTGACTTTCTTGGGACCTGAGCATCACTCAAAAGACAAAATTGGTAACATTAACTAGTTAATAACCATGACTCCTAACTCTGTGAAAGCAGAAAACTGGGAAGACCATAAGTGTAAAATAGAATAAGAAAAGACCCCCAGGCATTAAGCTGTAAAGTTTGGTTCAAGTCTTGGTCTCACTTGAATCAGTAGCCAAACTGTAGCTGACTTCAGTGTAGTGAGACAGCAATTCTTAAGCTCAAATCCTGATTTTGCTATTGTCTTTGTATGTGTCAGATAAGACATAAAAACCCCACCTTTTCCCACAATCTACTTCATGCTAATTAAATGAACTTATCATTCATGCCTCTTGGGAACTGTTTTCACAGTAACTTTACCTGTACTAATTGCTGTCAGGCCAGTGTCTGACACCAACAGGTAGCTGTGGGTTTTGTTTATTTATTTAGGGGTTTTTTTTGTTTGGTTGGTTTTGTTCTGTTTTGTTTGACATTTATATGGTTCTTTTTTGTTTGGGCCTGTCCAGAATTTAAAAGTGGACAAGACTACAGCAAAAAGTACCCCTTGGTTATCCTTAAATTTTCCATCAGAGTTGTAAAATCTTCTAAATAGAGGGCTTGTAATGAGAACTCTACAGTGACCTTAGTGATGGTGGCAGATTATAATATGCCTGTTGCTAAGAGGTCTGGCTAATGAATGTCAGTAGGATTAGAAAATGATGAGTTTACTTTTTAAGGCTGCCATGCTGCGATAGATTTTTATCATGAAGAACAATGAAAGGTGAACAGTAATCTATGGACACTGCCTCTTTCTTTCCTCCAGAAATCAGCACCGTCTCTTATTAATTAAATTGAATACAGAACAATATAAATCTCTCAGTGCTTATTCCGCTCATTTCATACATACTAATGAGGATGAGCTTCTGAAGCTGGTGGTTGGGATCATTTATTCAGTGGTGGGAAAAATAACATCAGGATTCAGACCCCCTGCTGACTTTGCACACTGTTGTGCTAGATTTATATTGGCCTACTAATAAGTAACTGAATACATTAAATGCGATGCTTGTCACTGCAAGAGTTACAAGGGACTCCTTGTTTTTCTTCCTTGTGTATTCTTTGGTGAGGAGATTAGGGGAGATGGGCCCATTATGTAAGTCTCTCCTCTTGGTATTTCATCCACCAGTTCAAAGCCCTCTTTTCCAAATAGAAACTATGCCAAAGCTCTCATCAATCATTAAAAGTCCCAGCAGTTACAAACTCATTGATTTTGATGTGAAGTGCAACAGTCCTGCTTTTTTTTTTTCCACATAAGAAAGTGAATCACACTATGCTTAGCAGTTCAAACTCTACATTGCACAGTATGCATGATTAGTGAAGAGAGAAAATACAGGGCATTCAGCAGCCAAAGAAATGTCTCTTTAGAGCTCCTCTTTGGGAGGAAATATAATGAAACAAGCACGCTGGGTATTCCAGTGCTGCATATATAGCTGGAAAAAAAAAAAAAAAATCAAATAAAAATCTGGGTGAGTTCTGGATGTGCATATCTATATTTTAACCAATAGACCCAAATTCTCAGCCTTCTAAATGCAGGATGGGAAAACAGCATGTACCGCGCTGCCAAAGAAGAGTTTCTGTTACAAACCTAAAATGCAGCAATATGACCACGCGCGATAGGAAATGCCCTCTGTTCACTTGATGAAGTTTGATAGGGAAGCACTGAAAAAAGTACCATATGACAACTGACAATAAACGAAAAATCTGTGACTGCTGTATTTATTATGTCCATCAGTTGCTAGAAAACAGGCAAAACTTACCAGATATTTAATTCAGTAGACCGATCCCTTCTATAGATGAGTTTACAGTGTTTAAGGCTAACTCAATTAGCTTTATTAGCTTAGCTTGTGGAACTGCACAGGTAATTAGTAAGGGTGGCCACTTCTTTGAAAAGCCCTATCTATACTTTGTGAGTGTACACAAGAATGGGAGGCACTTTTAATATGATTTGCAAGCAAATTAACAGGAGGAAGACAACAATTTCTGAAGAAGCGGTAATATATTGGCTGCAGATTGGTGCAAGTGGTACTTCTATGTAACCATTATCCCAAACTGACTAAAAAAATTCACTTTTTTTGGAAGAGTGGAAGAGAGGGTTCCATTACACAATTAATGGCATTTAAGTTATGTGACTGGAGTACCATGACTGAATTAGTGTAGGGGTGAACAAGGGAATAAAATAATACAGTGGAGACTAAATACAGTATTTTGCTTATTACCTGCATTTTGTGTGGCAATATGTAGGTGAAATTTTGTAAAAGATTTTCATGTATGTTGCAATTGACTTTCCAGTGTATATATTGCCCTCTGAAAAAATGATTTTCCATTTTGCCATGCTTCTTGGTTGTTATGTTTTCTTCCACCTGACAGCTCTTGTAGGTGACTTATTTTGTGAATGGTGCTACTCTTGCCTTTGAGGTTGTAATTTGTCTTGGAAGAATTACTTGGGAAATATGCTTTTATTGTTTGATCTTGAATCAGGATGGGGCTTGTTAGTCACCTCTGAACATGTGGCTAAATCACCTGTGGTATCTTCTATCTCAGGAATTCAAGTTTTACATTGTAACTTTTTTTGTAGAGAGATGATGTTCTTGCACGCACTTCATTGTTTATGAAACGACACATTTCAACAACAGCACTGAGTGTAATTTATTTAGAACAGATAGCGTGTCTAATGCTAGCGTCTGTAAATAGTAACTATGAAGTTAACCAGCATTTGGAAGAATTTGATGAAATATAGACAGCAGTCAAAATCATCTTGCTATAGTGATAGGAGAAAGGTGTATAGGTTTTATACAGAGTGGGTCTTAGCTCATTGAAGTTACCTCCCATATCTCACAATTTTTTTAAAAAAAATCACTATTTTTTTCCCCCATTGTTATTGCTATGTCTTAGAATCACAGTTTTTTTTGTGTGTTTAGAGGAGACACTTGGTCACAAATGACTAGTCAAACTCATGACCTCTCTTTCGTCTTCAGTACCTGCAGGACAGTCACTGTAACACATCAGTTATAGGCCCACAAGAAAAGAAATAAAAATTCAATAAACCTCTGTCACTTACAGTCTGTTTGCTAAATACGGTTATAGAGCCCTAAGATGTTTTAGTTCATCGATGCTTTGCAGTCCTAAGGGTCAAGTACCCTATGTATTTCCTGGAAATATCTATAAGTGCATCCTCAAAGTTTCGGCAGAAGGAAAGAGTTGCCTGTATGGATGAGGTAAAGATGGAAGTTGCTATGGTAAGTCTCTAAGAAGTTGTTGTAGCCTGACGATCTTCTCTGGATGATATCCAACCCTGGGATGCAAATTTTCCTGGCTGCAGTTTACAGCTTTCAGAGTCTAAAATTATGGCAGATACGTAGTGCTTTAAGCTACTTCCTACTCAAATGTCTGATTCCTGAACTTCTGGACCATATCTAAAATTACACCATTGCTTGCTGAAGATTATCATCCATTCTCTATTAAAAGAGTGTTCATTAAAACTATGTGTGTTATCTTTAATCACTTATACTTGCAAATCTTCTACATCTATGCACTGTTTTTCTTTTGCATTGCAAATATATTGAGGAAAAATGATGGGTAGGGATTTGTTCAGCAAAATATCTTGTGTAAATGGCACAGAGTACACAGAGGACAGTTAGGTGGAGTCAAATCCTGAAAGGAGTGCTGGTATCTAGCAGGTAATTAAGATACCATATCCACATTGTAGCCTCTATTTATGACTCTTCTTCTAAAACCAGGGACTTAAGTAGCGCCATGGTGATACTGACTATTGCCAGTTATATCTGTCCTGTTTAAATGGGGATTTAAGTCACAATGTTTTCTTTTGAGCGAACAAATCACACTTGAGAGGGGTCGCACAAAGAAATAAAAGTTCAGGAATTCTGTCATTCAGATCAGGAGCACTATAAAAGAAGGACTGAATTGCAAAGCTGGGCCCAGACTCAATGCAGGTTTCCATAAAACAGCTTTGATCAATTTCTGAAACTCAAATATTTTGTAATCATTATGAGGCCAATTTTTATACGGATTTGAATCCATTAAATTCCTTGGCGTTATTCCTTTTTTCCACTTTTAGTGATACACGTTACATTATTAGCGTCTCTTGGAGAAATGCTCACTTCTGTCTGCCTCCTTCTATTTTATATATGTACAAATATTATCATACATCCAGGAGATGTGTTCTTTTTTTCTAATAGAAATCCTTAATGCATTACAGTGTGACTGAATTCACCTGTTTATTCAAGCAGTGCACAAGTGTCACTTGGCTAATCTAAGTCTCCCCCTTGGCAGATGATTTCTGCCCTCTCAACACTCATACACCTCCCAGAAGGATGAGAGGCAGCTCTTCTCATGGCATCATCTCATTTGTCCTTTCATCAGGGAGCAGTAAGAACACACCTGTGTGAATGGTCGGTCAATAGGCCTCACAGAGGGTGAGGAGTTTAATCTGCATGATGTGCTGTTTCAAGCAGCCCTAGGAGCTGGCATGCTGGGGCTGTTCCTAGCTCCTGCCATTTGGATATGACCACAAAGTAAGCATGCTGGACTGATCTCCAGAAAATAATTTTTAGCTGCAGCTAGTAGCAAAACACTGTCAAAGTTTCAAAGGATTTAGCAATGTTTCTGAAGGAAACATTTAAAGGGCCTTGTTAAATCAAACATTCCCATCTAGCTCTAGAGGCATTCCTCTCCCAGGTCTGCAATGTTTGGTTACACTTCTATTGTTTGATGTAGAGCCTTAGATCTTCAATTAATATGCAATTCAGTGTTCGCTGAGACAATGGCAGGATCTACTCAGCATTCTGGCAGCCTGTGGAACAGATAAACTCTAACCTTTGCCAAATACAAAGGATGATAAAAGCAGAAGTCACTTTTTTTCAGCTGAATTAAAATACGCTGCCAATGTCTTTGTAGTCCTCATCTTTTTTCCTGCTTTATTGTGGTAACCTTCAGTTGGCATTGTATGGCATCTATAAAATACATACTGCAGAATTTAAATTAAATAGAGTTGCAGCAGCAAGCAGAAAATCAGAGACGCTGAAGTTCTTAAATAGTTTTCATCCATTAGATTCAGAGTGTAACATACGTTGATAGATTACTCTAGGCTGTCCCTTCAAATAGGTAAGGAGTCCAATGCCATAACAATTTACCTTACAATACCATTAAGTTCAATGGGGAAGGATTTCACTCAGGTTGTTAAATGGGAGTAGGTTGAGATAGCATCATGGAGATCTTTTCATGTGCCTGTCTCAGGGCTGAGAAGTTGAAAAAGTCAAGCACAAAAACAGTATGAAAATGTGTATTCCTCTTACATTATTTGAAAATGAAGAGAGTTGTTTTCTGCAAAGAAGAAAAAAAAATAAGGTTATTTTTTTATGGGAGTCAGTAGACAGAGGCAGAAAAAACCCCCTCACACCCAAAAGCAAAACCACAGGCCTTAAATACATTGGAGAGTTGTATCTTATGAAATCCGCTGTGTGTGATTTGACAGTTCACGACTATATCTCAGGGGTGAGATATAGTCTTGTGTAAAACAGGACAGCATATTTATAATTACTTTTCTCTCTTTTTACCAGACTTGGGGAAAAAGAAGTTCCCATGACATGCTATTTTAAATCACTCACAAAGTCGCTGCAGTTCCACATTTCTCCTGCTTCGTGCAAGTGTTTTGTCTCCGAAACATTTTCAGAAAGAATAGGTGTGAAAGACCCCCACATGCCTGCTCAAACAGTGCTTATCTTCCTTAGACAAATCAAGTGTTAGGGCTTTGCCAGCCTGACATGTCTATATTGAAACGTATTAGAGCGAGAATCACAGAAACAGCTCCCCGAGAAGATCGAAGAGGGTGATAATCCCGATGAGCTTCAGAAGGCTGACTTTGGAGGCCTGGGGTTGGCACTGGGTGATGGATGGAGTACTTAAAAAGTCTAGGATTAACCACAGTCACTTGAGACGGTGCCTGCAAAGGGTAACACAATGTGTGTTACAGCCTGAGTAAGGAGGTCTGGAGGCTCAGGAGTGAAGAGAGGAAAAACTTCACATGCTCTGCCTCAAACTGAGTGGAGTCTACCTTTGTAGATGGGTCACACTTGGAATGCTGGCGGAAGCAGTGTGCCGCAAGAAACGCCGTGTGAAATGCTCCTCAGGGGAATGGGAGAGGTGATCTCAGGTGGGCACCCACATCACCATGAAATGAAAAAGGGCATAGGTACCATTGATATTTCTTCCTTGGTTTTTTGAAGCCTACTTCAAAAATTATCTGTTTAGTTTTATGTTTGGGTTTTTTTTTTTTTCAAGTAAAAAAATATTTAACTTGTAATTAGTTTCAAGACTATGAAACTAGGGCTATGGCTAAAATAAATGGCTCTTAACTGTTTTCAAAGGAAAAAAATATAGGCAGTTCTGTTACATATATAATATATATATTATATATATATATAGTATATATAATATATATAATTATTATAATATTATTATTATGTAATATATAAAATATATATTCTATATAATATGTATTATATATTATTATATTATAATATATATTTTATATATATGTTATATATATAATATATATAACAGTTCTGTTATTGTCTACATCCTGTTAGGTGACCAGATCAGAAATAATGTTGCATGGAAATCTCTTTAAAGATGTAGGTTATATTAAGCTATTTCACTACAGAGGTATGAAGTCATGTGAATAAACATGTTAAGATTATTTTTAGTCCTAATATGTGTATTAAAATGCTGTTGTACCACTAGTGATCTTACGGAAGTACTGGCAGTAATGGGGGGTGAAGTTCACATCAAGTATCCATGATCAGAGATGCTATCAGTTAAATCACTGACCATTTCATTCTGTTCACCTTTCCTCTATTGATTTGCTGCTTTAATTTCCTACATTTGATTTCTCCAGTGATTTTAAATTAGCTCCTCTACAACTTAAAAAAATGGCTAGATTGTCAAGCTTTTCAGTGAGTTTGCTGACCAGAAGAATCTCTTAAGAGGTTCACAGTAAATCCAGTGGCACAGTACATTTTGTTTAAGTGCTTGTCATTAAAGGTTGGAGTGCACCTTAGAACTTGAAAAGAGTTTGGAAGACTGATTCAAGTGGTAGCATTATTTTACACATGAGTGCATCAAGAAAGAGCATAGAAGGTGATAAGAAAAAATTGCAGCCATGGAAAAACTATCAATTCATGTTTTAATCTCTTTTCAATTAACTTGACTTCTTTTAGTCTCTGTCATTTACACATTGCTAGTAAGTCATACCTTGGGTCCCACTGCTTTGATTAATAGAATGAGGAATTAATTTATAATGGTTGATTTTGCTTATATAATAATTATATTTCTGAAACTGGGAAAAAACCCAAAAGCTGGTTGACTGATATGAACATATTTGACATCCACTGAGTATCGTTTTCCTTTCTCTTGGTTTGCAGTGTCTGAAATTAGTTACCGAGCACTATCTTTTCACCTTCTTCCTTAAGAAATCTTTATGATAAAGCTGTGAAGTTTCTTGTATAAAGCTTTACTCACAGAGCTAGCATAAATCCTCCAATCCAACATCACGCATTTTCACTGATGCTGACAATTTCTGGCACAAGCCTGTGTAATCAAGACACTCTAAATCCCTGCACGGCACAGCACAGCAGAGCACAGCACATTGCTGCTTGGAGAAGCTTAAGCTGTTCTGGTGATTTAAACTACGAATTACTAGTAGGACAGGCTTGACGTATCCTCACAGGCAAAAATTTCCTTTCCCCTCTCAGTCCATTGGCTCTGTTGACTGTTTTTTTTCACACCTACCCAACGCTACTGCGGAGCTTGCCTTCTCCTTCAGGCTTGTTGGAGTGATGTGAGCAGCACAAGCAGCCACAGCAGCAGACACAGACAGAACCACATCAAAACTGACGCCACAGCCAATGGTTTTCACAGCAATGCCTTGAAGCTACACTTTCTGTTCCCCAGTGGAGCTTCCCAGAGCTGTCTGCTGCTAATAAATTGCTCTTTTCCCTCAACCCCTGCTTCTCCTGCCCTTTGAATGACCATTGTCTTCTTTTTTTGTCGCTACTCTCCCACTCATTCTCTCTACTTTGCTGTCTTTTTTTCCTGGTACATTTCCACATCTGTGAATAAACGATTTTAAATTATAACACTTTTTATCCACCTTTCTGTGATGGTGTGTTATTGCTGCTGCTGTCCTTTAGCCTGGCAGCAACCATAGGGATTAAATGAAAGGTTTTCTATTTAATAAGAAATGCATTAAATATTTCATTATTGGTCCAGCAGTTCTCTCAGTGGAACCCTACACTTGATGGGAAACACCCAAGAAATTGGTGACTGATGCTGTGTATTTGTGTGTATGTTTTATATAGTGGCAGTTATGGAATTAAAAGAACTTTGCTTTCTATCTAGACACACATGCAGATTGATGCTCCAGAGCATGAAATTTTACTACATGACAAAATGTGAAGAACTTAAAGGCTGCAAAATGTGTGGAATTATACACCAAAAGAAATAAAAATAAATTTCCCTCAACAGGTTCACTGTCCTTCTGTTTTCTGAATAAAGCAGTGCAGGGTAATACACTTGTCTGTATTTCAGCTTATAACTGAATTATTGTTCATCATTTCTGACTGACACAATTCTCTTCTTTGCAGCATTTGGTTCATCCAGTGAGTCAGTGAGTAAAACCAAATGTTTTAGTTGGACATACCCTCACCAGAAGAAAAGAGCTGCTTTTGCCATGATGTCCCATTATTTCTTGCCATCCAATGTGGATATACGATGTACTTTATGTCTCTGTCTAATGGATACCTTGCACAACCTGAAACAATTTTCAAAAGGCTCTTTGTTTGTGTGTTGCAGAGGGATGCTGTTACGGCAGGGGTTATAGTGATAAAGCTTGATATACTAGGAGCCCTTATCAGAGATTTTGTCATCATAAAAGAGTCTTAAAAAGAGAGTTACACTGTTATGGGATACTAATAATGACTAGGTGCTTGGGATGTGTTTATGGAGGGTAAGCTACAGCTGGGAAATCACTGCATAGATGCAAATATCAGGAACTGGTTTTATAGACAGTGGTGCACCTTTTGAAACAGGAGCCTGTATACAGATAAGGCAAGTGCAGAAGGTGTTGAATAGGAGCCAAGAATAAACCCTGCACAAATAGCTCCAATAATGAATATCTGCTGAAGTTTAGTCTTTGGTTTATGGATATTAGCTCTGAAAATTAATTACAGTATCTCCTATTATGATCTTCTGTTCTCAAATCTAAAGTGTAATATCGTCATGTTATAGTTATTGACAAGGGCAATTGCCTGAAAGAGACAAACAAAATGGAGATAGTCTGCAACAGAATGGATTATGGAGAGACCAGGTACACATAAATGATATGTTTCTACATTCTGATAAAAAAAAATCATCATAACAAGAAAACCTAATAGTTCAAGATTCAAAAATTTATCATCTATATGCTTGTCTTCAAGGCTCTAAATATGTCTTAAGAAATATCTGAAGTTTTGGCTTCAGATATTAGCTTTAAAAGTTATATATTTGTATTAAAAAGTCAATGCTTTTTCATAGATACAGATTTTTGGATATTTAGAGGACTACAAAAACATACCATAAAAGAACTTGCTTCTATCTCTGAGGTGTCTTGTGAGCACTGAATTTTATTAATCACTATCAAAACTTTAGCTTGCTGAATAACAATCATATACATTTCTCATTCTTTGTTAATATTTACTTAAAACATCAATCAGAATCCAAATAATTGGGGGTTTTTAGCTCTTTGAGCTAAGACCAAGGAATGGCATAGCTGTCAATTGTGAAAGGAAAAAAAAATGAGGGTGCTTGGGGGACGGGCGTGAACTCACCCAGAACTTACAAAGTGTTCTGAAATGCTGGAGACTTCTGCTGTGACTTTCACGGGATGAGCACCTGCAATTAGCTAAGGCACTTGGTCATAGTTCTGACCCCTTTATTTCAATCCCCTCTTTTGAAAGTGCAGGAGGTTCACACATTTTTGTGTAGAAATGAGGGACAGTAATGCATTTGTGGCATGAAACCTGTCTCTCCCACTCAAGTGTCAGGAAGAGGCTGCCACTGCTGCACTGCACCTCTCAGTGCAAGCTGGCCTGACACAAGTTGTGGGTCGCACTGGTGCAGCTATGCCAGCATAACTCAGATAAGGCTGTCCCCCAGAGCCTGCCCAGGCTCCCAGACAGATGTGGCCTTGCTGTTTTTGTAAGTCTGTGTTTTCTGATAACTTGGGAGGACAATACAGACAGTCTTTGAAACAGAGACCTTCACAGAGCACAGCTTGTTCAAGGATCCTCCCTGTCTCTAGGAACGGCTCTGTTAGCAAACCCTGGCTGCATTCTCAGTGCATGCATGCCTGTACAATTAAAAAAAAAACAACCCAAAACTATGCTGCAACAGTTGTTTTAGGTGATTACTGCAGAAACCAGGGAGAAAGATGTATTACTGGACCACTTGGAATTAGAAGGAATATAGATCTTAGAAGCCATTCTAAAGAATGGTCTTTAAGATGGTCTTGTATTCACTGCTCTGCATGCCCTAGGCATGGTATCAGCAAATTTAATAAGGCAGGAGGTTTTTGCTGTTAGGTAATCTCCTGATAAGAAAGGTCAAAATTACAGGGTTCACAATCCTTGAGTTTAAAAAGATTAGAAATCTAGTTCCCCTGACAGTTCCAGAGAGCATTCTCACTCTCTGCCTAACACCACAGATGGTCTTATCTCCATGTAAGCCTTCCACTGATTCAGACAGAGAGCTGAACAATGCCATGTGATTAGGAAGATAGCTTCAACAATGAAGAAGGAGAAAGGTATTCCCTCAAGAATTTTGGCAGGAGACAGTTGCAAAAGGTCCAGATATTTTGTGAGGAACTTTATGCTTCATGCAAGAGGTCTGAAGACGTCAGTACTTCCATTTCTGTAAATCAGCTAGTCAGACATTTTGAAGTTATCCCTCTCTGTAATAGCTATTTTCTTTTTCCAGGAGGGTGGTGTGGTGGGGAGGAGAAGGGTCTAAAATAGTGCTTCCTTTTAAATTTGAGGAATGAGAAAGTTTGCATGATATTCTGTGAAACACGGGGCAAAAAGTGATAGATATTCCTTCAGGAAAATAAATAGATTAGGTGCAACTGCCCAACACAATATATATTACCAATTAACGGCAGTGTTAGACCATGTCAAACAAAATCATTAGTCTTGCTTTAATTTGCAGCATTCGTTTGGTGTCCTTATTGTTTAGAGACTGTGAAGCCCATAAATTTCCAGACATAGAGTGTTTTGCTATCCAATTCAATGCACATAAAATAAAATATAAATACAAACCACTTTGATCAATAGGCAAAGAGATTTCACTAAGGGAAAGCAAAGCAGTGGCAATTTTTTTTTTTTTTGGTAGAGTCTGGACAAAGGTAGCTGGCAAACCCAGTGGGATTTGACATCTGCAGCAGTAGTGGAGCTAGTGACAGGAAATGACCAGGTGCTTGACAGTTTCTGTTAGCTGCATCAGGTTGTCTTCCTGTAGGATGCAGCTGTTCACGTATTCTTCAGTGAGAGCAGATGGAAAATTCATGTAGCTAATTGGTACTACTGACATGGGAGTCAAAGAAATGTTGTTATTTTTTTTTTTTTCCACTTTGACTTTTCTTCATGCCGAGTATTAATATTCCAGATGGGGAACATTCAATTATGTGGCATTTCAAACAGAAAATATTTGTAAGTTGATGAAAAATGTCCATAAAATAAATAAAGGCTGCTGAAGCAAGGACACATGCTATCTATTTATTCAATTAATAATAAAGTGCTTGTGGTATTCTTAAACAATTGTGGGAGCTCTGACCAAAACATTCCTTAATTTTGAGGATACCACTGTTGGATGAAGGGGAAAATAAAACTCTCAAACTGCATTGTGATGTAATGCTGCTTTGCAGATGCAGAGGTGCTGCTATTAAAGCTTTGTGCAAATATGCATGATGAAGTCTGTACAATTCTTTCTTCATAGTACCCTAAGAGATTATTTTAATCTGCTGAGTTGAACGTAGAGACAGATTGCTTGATTACACTTTCTGAGAAAATATTAATTTATAAAAAATTAAACTTAGTAAGTATATTGTGTCTAGAACTAATTTATAATGCCTTCCTCATCTTAAATATGCAGGATTATTAAGTATAGTTCTAGAAATAAAATTATGTGACTATTTTACCTTTCCATATGATTTAAATATGCAAAATTATTAATACTTTTTTACATCCTTAGCTGTTTAATGTCCTGAGTTTTGATTTCCTATGGAGTCCCAAAAGCAGAAACAGAAACTTTTGGAAAGCTTAGGACCCAAGAAAGGTTGCTAATAACAATAAAAATTACAGATTTTAGTGTTAATGCTGTCTCAGCTGAAAATGCTGGCAACTGATAGACATACGAGACTTCCTTTCTTTAACAACCACTTTTAGTGTCATCAGTTTTCATGCAAAAGAAAAATATTTCAGTCTACTAGTTGAAATGATAAGACTGTCTTTTTTAAGGCCCTCCATGGTTTTCCTCCGTGTTCAGTCAAAATAAAACTGAATAGAATTAAAACAGAAAAGAAAATCCTTAATTTCTTCTTTGTTTTCCCTTTTACTTAAGCCTAGAGAGAAAACCCAAAGAGCTTCATTATTCAACAAAGCACTTGATTAAAAACATTAACTTTATTTACATGCTGTGTATTTCTGCTAATTACTGGGAATCATCATAAAAACATTACTTCATCCTAGAAAACATAATTCATTTACAGTGGGGTGGGGGGGATCTAAATTGTTCCTCTGAGAAATCTGCAGTGAAGCAACCTGAGTTTCTTTAATCTTAGTGAAAGTGTATCTCAATGGCCTCCTCCTGCCTTCCCCCACCAAATATGTTGGCTGTCTCTGCAAGAGAGGTGTGTAATAACAAGACAGGACAAAGCAAGGGAATCACAGCATTTTTTTTCAAGAGTTTTCTTGGACTGCACCTATTCCTCCAAAACCTCTGCACAGCCTAGCCTTCCATTACTTTGATATGTTTCTGGGAATAAAGGAGCAATTCCAACATTATACTTCCCAGGAATGAGGGAGTGGGTGCAGTAAATGACTGGAAGAGCTCTAGACAAATATATATCTTATTTGAGACTTCTACAGATCTTAGAGAGAGATTTAGTGACCATTTTATGCAGGTGAGAAAACCATGTGGTGTTAAAACCCTGGTCCTGGTGAGGGTGAAAACCCTGGTGAGGTGTGGAAACCCTGGTGAGCCAGCAGAACCACAGGGACAATTAGCTGGTGTAAAGTCAGAGTGAAGTTCTCTGGCAAGTTAGTACAATGCTGATATTGTTGAAAGTGCTGGTGGCTTGGCACAGAGTTTTAGCAGGGTTTCATGCTGCATTTCAAAGATTATTCAAACTTGCCTTCTCATCTTTGGATGTGAAAAAGGCCTGTAAATTTCTGGAAATGTAATTTCTCTTAAGATTTTTATTTATCTTTTAAGATATATTTTAGTTTACTTTGGATAACACTAGAAAAAAAGAACCTTACAAAGAAGTACAGTTACAGAAGTGAAAAAAAAAAAAAAAAAAAAGGTAACCAAGGCAGGGATGCTGTGACAAACACACTTTGCAGAAAGAGTGATCTGATTTCAGCAAAACCAAGCACACTCCACCCTCTCACAATGGATGGACTTTAATCAGAGACAGGAATCGTCAACTGTCAGACAAGGACTAGTCTTTGACTAAACATACATTAAACTGCATTAAAAGCTGAAAGCTGTCAGGGAGGGCAGGCAGTCCAAGAACACAATATCTACCTGTGCTACAAGAACAGTAGTGAGTCTGCAGCACCACAGTAATGCTGTGAGGATGCTACTGATATCTAATTCACACTTTCACAAACTGGTGATGAAAAACATTAAAAAGCATGTGAAAAACAGCCTTCCTTTCCTTCCTCCCTTCCTGCTCCTCCTCTGCTTCCCTCCTTCCTTCCCTCCCTCCCTCTTCCCATGTTCTTTCCTCCTTTTTTCCCAGGAGAAGCAGTTTAGAAGTGCAATACCTTACCGACTGCCTCATCGACTGGCATGCTGGAAAGCAACATATGGCACCAGACATCCTGCAGTGCAGTTTAGGACTGAGGTAACTGAATGAACAGTCTGAATATAGGTCATTGTAATCAAATTCCTTTAAGTTATTCAAACCTTATAAATCTGCAATTGGAATTTAGAGCAGACAGTCTGACTTATTCTTCCCGCAAGGTGTATTTCACATTAAACAGTCATTTGATAAAATGTCTGATGTCAATACACAGGGACTGCTTTTAATATGACAGATGGACACATTCACACTCACTGTGTGTCCCCTCTTTGCTTTGATATATTCAATAGTAAGTGGATCCACAATGGGGAAACCCAAGAATAAAGAAGTCCCTCTCTTACCAGGGCAGGTGACAGAAGAGGAGGGAAGGATCTGGGATCAGATATACAGTTTAGGATCTTCTCAAGCAGGGATGAAAACTGAAATAGATTCTCCATAATAGCAGGAACAGTGGTGTATGTTCTCCATCATCTGGCACATTTAAGGGCCATACAATGGCCATGCTTTTTGCAGCACCCCATCTGGAAAATGTGGTATCACGGTTTGGATTGTATTAAGACACTGGTTAAGATCTGGACAGTTGAAATCAGTGGGGCTTGCACATGAGACTGACAGTGCTGTGTCATACTGCCAGGGCTTCCCAATTGTTTTAGGAATGACCAAATGTTAGCCATAAGTCACTGTAATGCTGTAAAATCAAGCCCTTTCCAGATTTACGCAAGAGCTGAGCGACTTTTCTAAGGACTGCAATTTATATTTACGCATCTAAAGACCATCTTAGATCTCCAAAGGATATCCTGGATCCCAGCATATGGTCTGTGAGATGGGAAGCATTTTTTACAGTAGGGTTTTACAGAGCCAAACCCCAATCTGACCAGGACACTAGGAGGTACTTAGGCTAGCTGACAAAATTTCCTCAGTGCAGGCAGTCAGCAGTATGACTTGCAGACTATTTTTTTAATCTACTTTTTCCAAGAGGAATAGATTATTTTGTACTGTTATTAGAACTGAAGGAGAAGTAAGGCTACATCTGAAAAGCAGAGCTTTGGAAAATCACATCTGTTTTCAGGGCAGCAATGGCTTGACTGAGATCTTCTACAGACTAGTTATAAATGAAGCTCAATCATAAAACTTATTATGCTCCTGCTCAAAGGAAGGTATACTTACACACACATCTGAGATGATTTTCATCCAGTTTGTATTTTTTGCTAGGGGAAGGTATTACAGTGTGGATTACTGCTGTAATAATGTTTTCTTATGGAGATTTACAAATGAATGTGCTTTATTAAAGTATTTGTTAATGGTTTTCTCACATCAAATATTGTGTATCACATAAATAATTTCATTTTTTATGCTACACATGTATTTTGAAAGCTTAAACTTTAATGAACACTCAGTTTCAAAGGTTAGTTTAATCTGAAACTGAACTTTCAGGACCAGTTTCTATGCCACTCATTACTGTTGAAAAATATGAGATTAGTGTGAAAAAATGCATATATTTCTTCATGTACAACTGTAAAGTTTCCAGGACTCATCTCACAATGACCATGAACAATTTAGAAAGCATGAGCCCACTGTGTGGAAAGGGAACTTTCAAGCAGTTGAGGGATAAATCATTTCACCCAGTCCCTTGCATTGCATCTGCACTTCCTGAAATGAAGCAACTTCAAGATTATTTGAGAAGACTCTTACAAGGGCGTTAATTTGAAGCAGGTAGGTGAACATGAAATAATTTCTGTTTCATAGGTCTTCATGGCAACTAATGCATGCACACAGTAATATAGCGAGAAAAAACAATTACACAATTTCTGGTAATTCCAAAGATGGTGCAAAGGGCAGTTGCCCTGTGGCTACGACATTTTTAGCACATTCCTCTCACACTGTGCATGGATATATGAATATCTCCACACTGGATGGATAACTAGGGGCTTTTCTTTGAAAAACATTGTTAACGCCCCCCCACCTCTTAATTAAGGAGTTATCAAAATGAAACATGACATTTCTTTTCTTGTAGTTTTCTGTAGCTAAGAATACTTCAGCATTTATTTTGGAGTTAGGGACAGATGCTGTGTTTGCTAAGATAACTATTCTTGAATCTTCCTGAACACGTGTTGCTGAGCAAATGGAGTTTATAGATTCTAGAGCAGCATTTAGTGGTTATGTTGGTGACTTCACGTGCTCCCATCCTGCGGGTCAATTCCATTTTTCATCTGTTAAACTGAATGGTCTCCACTTTAAGAGGAAGGAGTTTTTCCTTTGGCGTGTGTTATGCAGTACTAGGTGAAGCAGAGATTTTGTGGATCTATGTGATTTAAAATATCTCTTGCATGCTTATCTATTCTTGACAACCAAAATTGTCCTTTCTATGTTCTGTGTTTCTACACAAAACTCAAATGGGCATCTTCTTTGATACTGTAAGGTGGGAAATCCTAACAAGTTCCTTCCTGCTCACATAATGAGGCCTGTCTGCGGTTTGACATGGTTGTGTGGCAAGGCAGTGCTGCATGAAAGCTTAAATGAAACTAGAACCTCTAGATGCTTTTCTGGGTGTCAGCTTTCTCTCTTAACTTCAAACTCTTGTCCAGCTTTAGTCTGAACTCCTGAATGGAACTTTTCTCCTAAGCTTCTGAAGATGTTCATGATCCTTGTCCATTCCCATCTTTGGCCTAGTTTACGAAGACTTTATTTTTCCTCATGTCAGAGCAGGCCTAACCTATTTGGAAAGATGAAACAAAATATAGCACACTATCACCTCTTTTGTTTTGGTTTTCAGGCTGGCTTTTCCCCATTTAATATTTGAGTTTTACAAAGGAAATGGCAGAAGAATACACCAAGTAGCATGAGCTAGCATTGAGACCCATGCCAATGCATTTCAGCTGTATTCAGCCACACAACTAAACATGCAAATGTTTGTCTTAGTAGAAGTCTCCACTGTGAGGTTCTCATTTAATATTTTACTCCTTTGTTCATCTGCAAAGAGAGTGCCCAGAACTAACAGTAGACCTGTTGGTCTAAGAGACCCTGTAGATCATTTCTGTGAGAAAATTATAGTCCATATCACAATATCATTGCAAGTTACTAACTCAGAAACTCTCATGAAAAAAAAAAAAAATCGTAACTCTCTCTTTTCAGTTTTTAGAATTAAAACCTATATTTAAAATAGAAAGTGATTAGTCATTATAAACAGTATGCCAATACATAATCTGGTTTGCTTTTTTATAGTGTTTGACAGCTTTTCTTAAAAGTCTTTCAGACTGATCATCCTTTTCATTCTAGAAAAACTGGGGGAAAAAAACCCTTCTTTCCCACCTTTGACACACCAGTATGTCACAGGCAGTGGGAATCCACATCTTTGAAGAGACGCTTCCAGTGCTTGTCTGAGGTAAAGGTAAGTGTCAATTCCTCTGCAGAATTGCTCCTTATCCTAGTCAGTTTGTCCCTTTTTCCCCAAAAGGGCCTTGCAGTTGCCTACTGTACCTACCTTTACTTCCTGACCCTTATGGCCACTGCAGGACAGGCCTGTCCCTGAGAACTGCCAGCATTACTGAGGTATTATTTCATGTCGATGTGCCAGCTGTCTTCTTGCTCATCCATAGCAGGCTTTTGCTTGACTGGCTACAAACTAGCCATTTTCCTTCTAGTTCGGGCTCCACAAGCACTGGCTCTTTTAAAGACAACCTGTCTTTAAACCTGAAGGCTGACATCCCATGCTTGCCATTGATGCCAGGCAAGCAAAGAATAAGACTCTAAAGTAAGTTCAGTTGTTTACAGGGTCCAGTTATAGCTCTATATCAAAAAAATAATAAGCTCTTTGTGTCTAAAATTCAAAAAACATTAAAACTAGAGTCCATGAACAGGGAGAGATAGATGGTTGCACCTGGACATGTAGCATAACACCTTTGGCATCTGTTTTCCTCGGTTTAAACTACCCAGATTTTACTTGACATTGCAACTGAACCCTAAAAATGCTGTTTGTTTGTTTTCAAGCAGTGAGAAGGCACCTTCATGGAACTGGTACTGAGTACAGAGCTGCTGTTCCATTTTGGGGTAATGCATTCCCTATTATACTTATTGTTCTGCATTTATTCTATTGCCTGGTACTGTAATACACTGCTCTCAGTATGCTAATGGGATTTCATGAGTCTGCCATCACCAGCTTGACTTGTAACAGGAAGCCAGAACAATAAAGTCTTTGAGAAGAATAATATGAGAAATGCATGCCTCTGTAGAGGGGCATCAATGCAAAATGAAAAACAACACTGTCTTCCATTGCTTGTTACTGCCATCTCATTTTCACCAGTAAATAACTAGTGCATTTCTCTCCACAATGAACACCAACAGAAAGAAGACAGCCTTTATCAACAATGGGCATACTATAGGAGGGGACAGAGAGGGCAGCATTCCTCCCAGTATAGTCACCTGTGATTCCTCACTGCTCCCAGGACCACTGTGTTTAAAGAAACTCCCTCAAATTTTACTTCACTGACAACCCACAACTTTCTATCACAAAATTCACAATGGGTTAACCAATGTTCTGGCAATTTAGG
Source organism: Cyanistes caeruleus (assembly GCF_971803275.1). Taxonomy (NCBI): domain Eukaryota; kingdom Metazoa; phylum Chordata; class Aves; order Passeriformes; family Paridae; genus Cyanistes; species Cyanistes caeruleus. The sequence goes on from NC_141732.1 coordinate 22,534,995, forward strand.
ATTAGGTTCTGACTGATGACCTCCTGAACAGCTTTTAGTGAAGATGTTTTGTCTACTGCTATAATTCAAACGATAATCTGCATTTGGTGGCAGCGTGCACAACTGGCTGTTGGCTTCAGAGTACACAGCAGCAAAGTAAGGTGGCCTTAGAAAATGTTTGTTTAATTTTCAGTGGGCATGCATTCCCATGACACAAGTTGGTCCAAAGTTACTAGCTGTTTTCTAAGTCATGTAGTGTTCTTGCATTTATTTGTAAACTTAAAGAACTAAAAGAAAATAGGTATTTTTACAAATTTCTATCTAGTCTATATGCATTTCAATTATGCTGTTATTTCAGTGCTAAAACCTGACAGCAGGGTATAGAGAGAAAAACTGGGAGAATGATTAATATGAGGTTGCTTCCCTTGTCAAAGCCCAGCTTAACCTTTCAGGAGCCTTTGGCAGGCCACACATCAGGTGCCACCTGAAATATGAAAACAGAACCAGCTGGTATGGCATGCTTGCAGAGGGAGTGCAGAATGTATTATATGGCCCACAGGCTGCCAGGAAAAGGTTGCATTAATATGCAGAAAAAACAAGAGTACCCCAGAACAGTTCCTCAAAATTTTAAATAGCCCTGGAGACTTTTACTATCCCTTCCTCGTTGGAGTGCCACAGCTTTGGAGTGATGAAAAAATGCCTGTGGTGCAAACCAATTGCTCTGGACCACAGCTGCTCCTGCTTATGTCCCTCCCCATCAATTTTCATGCTCTGTTATCTGCAGGTTGTGTGCCAGGCACTGCTCCAAGGAACACTTTTTGTGGCACCGTTTTTGTGATAGTACTTTTATACAGCTTGGGAATTTCTTAGTCTGTGTACCTTCTATGCCATCCTTCCGTGGGCTGACTTTGGGAAGCTCAGGGAGCCAGGCATTAGCAAGAGGCACACATCCTCCCCATGTCCATGTGTCCAGCAGCGTCAGAATTTATTGACCCAAGACACACAGCTCACAGGCTGGCTCTGCTTTGCTAGAGGGAGGGTCTGACTGTGGTAAGTACAGCAGCATTTCTGAACGGTGCCTGACGGTGTGTTAGCATATTAGCATGTAAATAAACAAAAAGTAATGAATAATTGGGAGAACATTTCTGCCTCCTGTCACAATGTAGCATTCTGAAAGACAGCTGTGCATCTATGCACTATTTCTGCGGACAATGCTGAGTTGTCTCATTTCTTATGTGCTCTAGACAAGTGTGCATAGTAGCAATACCTGTAATCTGCTTTAGCAGTTCTGCTATGAAAGTAATAACAAAGCAGCTACTTTGTGATGTATTCAATCACTTAAGTCTGCTAGAGGGATTCTAAATTGATTTAAGTGTGACTTGGTTAAACTGTATTAAAATCTAAACCCATTAAAATATTATCAGCTGATGTGCCTTGCAGGAATTTTATTTCATGAACAAAACCATGGCTTAGAGATGACTTTTTCCAAAAGAGTGATTTTATCTTGTATTTCCTTTGTCAGTCTCCTGGAATCTAGACTCCAATTAATGCATGAAGAAATAATTGAAATTTGTGACTGTTTCATTGTTCTCCTCTGTAGCTCTGCTATCTCTGTGGCTTTTCTTCCTTTTCTGCATGACTGTGCAGATGTGCTTGACAGCTGACTGCCACAGACCTAGGAAACTTCTCTGATTTGGCAAGGGTGTATAGAGAGGTGACAAATTTTGATGGCAAAACCATTGGGCATGGGAAAGTAATGATGGAGTTATGCGTGCGGAACGGTGGAAGAACTTTGTGGGACTGTGCACTTGAGGATGAAAATTACAGATTAAATTTAGCAAGGTAAATACAGACTGATGCACACAGGACATGGCCTTTCTCTCCTTTCCCCCATGAGTTCATAAAGATATAAAATAAATGGTCTGAGCTGACAGTAATGAGTCAGGACTTGGACTTCAGTTTATAACAGAAAGTTTCATGACAAAATATACTTAGTGATCAAAAAACCACACTAACTTTTGGCAAGTATTAGGAAAGGATGCAGAGAAAAGAATTTTACTGTCATGTAACTCTGTAGTGGGTCTATTTTCTTTTGCTTTCAGAAAGTTTGTTTTAGGTTTAGAAAATATCCAGAAAAGGACAAGTCAGGACAATCAGAGGAGGTGGATCTTGCACACACTATGGGTAATTACACGGTGGAAATTCTTCACCACAGGGTCCTGTGAAACCTAACATTTCCTACCAAACATTTAATTTCATTTTTAATGAAAATTAAACTAGCTAATGGAAGGTGAATACCTGAAGCCTTCTAAACTGTGGAAAATCATTCCTGACTCAGTAAACCTACAGTAAAGCTACAAATTCTGAGAACCTAGAAAAGATTTAGGGGAAGACTAAGTGTATCCTTGCTTTGCTCTGATGTCTGATGTCTCTTCTGGCGTCTGAAGGCATGTCTCTAGGAGATAACTTTTGGCTCATCTTAGCGAAAACAGGCGAGAAATTCTGACCAACTCAGGCAATTTTTATAATCATACGATATAAAATATATAAATAAACTTTCAAAAGTGCCTCCAGAGAAGGAGGGCACAAAGTTGACAGAAAAGATTAGCTTTCTGCCTCTCTGGTTGTAGTAAGGTTTTGAAAGTGCATAGGAGCACACATAAGACTGAGATTCAAACAGAACAAAAACCACTGATAGTGTTTGAGGCTCTTTAGACAAGAATTGCTCTAAGTGACAAAAATTGATTGAACATTGCAATTCTAGTTTGCAATTATGAATCTTGTGTGTAATCTAAGTGTTTCTCTTTGAAAATATTAAGTAGCCCCAAAGAATTTTGCTGATAAAGGTTTTTCAAATACTTGTCTTCAAGTGGGATGAGAAGTACACAGCGAAGAAATAAAAAACATTTTGAAATAAAGAGTTTGGGTTGGATTTTTGTTTGTTTGTTTGTTTTGTTTTTTTTTTTTTTTAACTATTCACAGCTAAAATTAACTCAAGGTTGCGTTAATTTTGTTTTCTTGTACTTGCAGGGAGCTTTGGTTTTCTGCCAATTTATTTCCAAGTGCTTTTTGGCCAGAAAGTATTAATAAATAGAGCTCTAGTCATTGCATGTTCTTTTATTTTTTTTTAACCATGTATTTATTCATGGGTAAGTTATTTTTAGTCTACTAATAATTATTTATGTAGCTGCTATTTCCCACTGTATATAATGTTTTGCTTCAAGCCTGCAAAATTTTTAGTACTGAAGTGCTGAAAATAATAATAATTTGAATAAAACTGAGGAGACAGTTTAAAAATACTGTCAATGAGGAACAATTTTTTGCTCCCTTCCATTTATTTTTTTTTAAGGAACAATAAATATTTCCCTATATGTGCCTATTTTGACATAGACTCTTTCTTCAGTGAGTATCTGTTAGTGGACATCCCCCATTTTGGAAGGGAAATGGCTACAACATCACCAAGACATCAGGGGTTACTTTTGTCCTAGAGTTCCTGATACGTTTCAGTATGCATATAAAACATAAAATGTAATAAAAACATGTCATACTCTCTACTTTGTTTTTTAAAATCTTACTTTTAAAAGGTCAAATATCTGAAAAAAATCAGTGCTTGTGTCTACTAGTTCATCCTAACTGAAAGATCTAATTATCTGTGTCAAGATGAAAGCATGATCTATGCCAAATAAAGGGATTTCATGGCTAAAGTAGAGCTAGAGTGGAGCTACGCCACAAAAGTGTAAGACTGAGGTCCATAGATACTGTCTTTCAATTTTAGCCCTGGGCATATCCTTCTTTGACTTAAAAGTCTTAAAAGAGCTTTGATTCAGAGATGCTTTGGCAGCTCTCAGTGCTGAGCTCTGAGTCTCTGCCTGGTACCACGCATGAGCCCACCTATGTGCTACCCTCCAAATATACGTGGCTCCTTGTTGTCAGGATCAGATTCTCATCTAAATGCTGACGTGGTCAATTCGTTTGTCTCAAGAAAGAAAGGAGCAGCCACCACTCACTGGATAACAAAAGCATTCAGTCAACTTGTGGGAGACTTGGGTTCAGTCCTTCTCACAGCCTGAGAAAGCTCGCCTGCACTTTCCCACTCCTGTGTATCCAAAGCAAGAAAGAAGAATGATGATTTTCCTCATTGTCTTCCAGACTTCTAGTCAAGAGAAAGGAGGCTGTGAGTTGCAACAGCAGAGCTCTGTGCTTGGTGAAAGCGCAGGGTCCCTGTCTCTGCATTGCACCACGTCACCTCTTTGATAGCTGAGGCATTCAGCACGGGAATGACACTGTTGTACTGTGCTGAGAAAGTTTCCAAGCTCTTACAAGGAGTAGGAAACAATAAGTTACAGGGAGGGGCAGGACTTCTTCGTTCCTCACTGCTTTCCAACAAGACACAAGCACAGTTTCACCTGCTCAGTAACACCAGGCCCAGAGCTGGAGCGTGGGGAGAGGCCTGCCTGCTGCCCTAGCACGGGTGTCACGGTGACTCCCTAATCAAGGACACTTATCACCCCAGGACACTTGCCCGGTTTACAAGGTGTCCAGATTGTCCTCCTGAGGGATTTTGACTCCCTAGGTATGGGGTAGAAAACACATAATTCAAAACTGTGGACCCCACCCCAGATGCCTGCATGTTTTATACCATTTATTATATCTGATGGCCTTATTACTGGCCCATATGTTATCTACACATTGTATAAACTTATGTTTTCTGAGAGCTCTCACATGAAATGCAATTTTACAGCTGAAGTGCCTTGCTCTGCTGTGTGGTCAGTGTGTTGTCATTGTGTGATATGCATCAAAAATGCACAATTTTTTATTATTATCAAAACCACTTAACATAGAAATTTTAATGAAAATGAGCTAAAAATAGAAAGATACAGCTACTGGGTTGTGGTTATCTTGTGTGCCATAGTGCAGCAACGGTGTCTATAATCAACCAGCCACAAGTGTTTGGTGAAATTGCATTTTTAATGTGTACAGGTTGTTCAGATCTGTGGAGTTGGCTCTTCTTTTGCTATTGTTTAAAAGAGTTTAACTCACTTAGCATAAATAGATGTAAAAACAGTAAAAGAAGAAAAAAAAAAAGTTCACATATATCTGCACACACCAAAGAATACATCAGACCTAACAAACACCTGGATAAGATACAAGACTGAGTTACCATGCATGCATTATGCATCACTGATGGGTGATTTTATGTGTGGTTATTTAAAAGGTGAGGTAAAATAATGTTCTACCACATGAAATCTGAAACTTTTTGTGTTACTGCATTTTACTGCATGGCTGAGCCAGTGTGTGAGTTTGTACATGATCAGTTGTTTTCCTCATATGAATTATACTTGGTTCAGTGAGGGTAACGTGGGCTGTGGCCACCTAGGAAGGAATTCACACCAGGTGCTAGGATGGTTTGCAGGGAAGCTGGGCTCACTTTGCACAAACTTCAGAGCACCTTCTTCTCCTCAGTGCCACTTGGATCATGTGAGAATGATGCCCCGTACAGTTACCACCTACACCTCCTTCTGTGCAGCTCTTCTTACAGAGGACTGTACTGAAGGCATATTTAAGGCTGGGAGAGGTAAGCACAAGGGATGACTGGAAGGCCATTTTCTCTTCATATCCTGAGTATCAGAAAGTGTCACAGGTTACAGACAAAAGGAAACACCAGGCTACCTCTTTGTTCTAGGCTGGGGTTGAAGGCCTGTACTGGTAAGTAGACAGGCTTTGAAACACCTAAAGTAAGCTGGAATTACAGAAGCTTCAAACTCTACAGATACGCCATTGTCAATATGTCCCTCTTAATTTCAGGGATATGAGAAGTTCCACCAGAAGAGATAATGCCCAGTAATTTAACACTCTTCCCAATATTTCTCTCTTTCAATAATAAAAGGCCTGAAGAGGTACTGCCTGTTCCACACTGGTGTAACAATCAGATATTTGTTTTGGCTGTAGCTGCTTTCATCCTTATGAAATGCCCAGCAAATAACTATTTCTGGAAGTAATATGTCTGGAAAATGTCCACTCCATTGATTCAGTGCATGTGTGTATCTGCACAATCAGCACAAAGCACTGGTGCATCACTCTTCTGGGAACAGTCTCCCACAGCGTGCCCTGATACTGCTGTGCTGTAAATTTTTTTTGGTTTTGGGTATGAATCTGTACTATTCTAATAATGCTGAATATATTGGTACAGAAGAACTAGAGGGAATTTTGAAATTTGGAAATATAATGACAAAACTAAGTATCTTATGACAAAATGAAATCAGCACATGGATGCTTGTGCTCTGAAAAAGTTGGTTCTAAAAGGCTGAGGAAGGCTCTTCTTTACAGAGGTAGTTATGTAGGGTCTATTGCTTGTGTCACACTTGAGTGGTATTTTACTATTTGAGGAAGTTGTTAATATAAAAAAAGTGAAATTGTATGAGAATACATCCTTTACTACTTTACTACTCCCTCTGTGGTGAATTCACCTTGGTTGGCTTGTCAGCTGTCCATTAATGTTCTAGCCTGCTCTATCACTCTCTCTCCATCAACAGGACAGGGAGAGAAAATGTGGTGAAGAGCTCATGAGTTGAGCTAAGGACACTTATTAATTACTGTCATTAGCAAAACAGACTCCACTTACAGGAATTAATGTAATACATCACCAATTAATTATAACAGACTAATATAGTGAGAAATAAGAATAAAACTCAAAAATCTTCTCCTACCTTTCTTCCTAGGCTCAGCTTCTCTCCCGCTTTTTCTACCTCCTCCCTTCCAGCAGTGTGGGAGGGTGAGGAGCAGGGTTTGTGCTCAGCTCACACTGCTTCATCTCTGCCATTTCCTCCTCACACTCCTCCCCAAGTGGTACCTGCTGTGGGACACAGACCTTCACAAAGTGCTCCAGAGTGGGTCTTTCCCACAGGGTGGGACTCTTCAAGAGTTTCTCCAGTGTGGATTCTTACCATGGGGTGCAGCCATTCAGGAATGTCTGGTCCAGCGTGGGTCCCCTCCAGAGTCACATCTGCCAAAAAAACTGATCTCTTGTGAGCTGCAGCCTCCTTCAGGGCACATCCACCTGCTGCAACATTCTTCAGGGGCTGTAGGTGGATCTCTCCTCTACCATGGACCTCCATGGGTTGCAGGGGCAGAGCTCTGCTCTGGCACCAGCAGCACCTCCTCCTGCTCCCTCTTTGATGTCTGCAGGACTTCACTCACATTTTCTCCCTCTTCTCTCTCAGATGCCATTGTGCAGCATTTTTTACCACTCCTTAAATATGTTACTACACAGGTGAGGCCAACATCATGGATAGGCTTATCAGGCTTAGCTTTGGTCAGCAGCTGGTCCACCCTGGAGTCATCTGGACCTCCTTCTGTCCAACATGGGAACACCTTCTGGTGTTTTCTGGTGTCTTCTCACAGAAGCTGGCCTGTTACAACCCGTCCCTGAAGGCAAGGGTGCCTGGGGTTCTTGTTAATAGATCCCCTGGGGTGGACTAGAGTGAAATGACACTGAATGGATGATGTTTTCATCTATCTATCTATCTATCTATCTATCTATCTATCTATCTATCTATCTATCTATCATCCATCCATCCATCCATCCATCCATCCATCCATCCATCCATCCAATATATTTGCACTGATTTTAGAACAGTTTTGTTTGCAATGGAAAGGGGGTATCTAGCTATTTTGGTTATTATCTATAGAAATATAGCAATAGGAAAGTATAAAAATAACACTTAAAACATAAAGAAGGAAAAGAAGCAGAAAGAAGGGATTAGAATTGAAAGATACACAGTCACCACCCATGAATCCAGTGACAAGACTTGATTGTTTCAATTCTGATATCAATTGTGTGAGGTGATGATCTCAGTCCTAATCTATCTGGGGTAGGGGAAGTGCCTGAAACACAGAATTCATGTGTTAATTAATATGCCCAGGTGGGAATGCCCAGGTACCTCCCTTAGGGGAGTTCAAGGCTGTTGCAACATTGTGCATCACAGTCCTCTGGTGGAAGGCCTCAGAAATGAATCTGGGGGTGCTTGGGGGGGTCTCTGATGGTTTATGATACCTCCTAAGCTGCCTCTCAGGTCAGTGTGGCTGAGCAGGTTGTGCCTGGTCAGAAGGGACCGAAACCCCCAGGCCTGTGTTAGAATGCCAAGGTCCCACAGGGTTCTCCCTGTGGAGAATCTCCCAGGAGGTAGTTTTACACCTGAGCCTGTTTGTGTGAGGGAGAACACTTGCATGATAAAAAGCACTATTCTATCTCCACAGGGTCTATTTCTTTTCCCCCATCTGGCTCACAACCTCTCCAGTTACTGAGCAAAGATTGGTTTGTCACGGTCACCCTGCGGCGGTGGGTGCCCACCCCTCCGCACCTGGGCTGTCCTTACAGAGATCAGAGGTTTCACTGCACCCCCAAAACCTCTCCTCCTCCCTTCTGGCTGGGAACCCCCTGGCAAACCTGGCCTCAGCAGAGCGCCCACTGTCTGAGCTCCTGACCCTTAACATTCCAGTCTCTCACACACCCCTGCTACCAAAACCTCACCAAGCAACCCACAGAGGCTCTGTTATGTCATGGAAGTGAAAAGGAACAAAATCACGTGTTACCACTGAAGTATGGTCATTTTTTTCTTTAACAGTGGCTGTCATTTTGTCATTTACAGAAACCTTTTTATACACTGAAATTCAGATTTCATGTTTTCCTCAGAGGACAAAAGAATATGCCCCACACATTTTACCAGTTTGTGTCACACAGCAGATTATGTTATGGCAGATATTTGCAATAAATATTCTAAATCATGCCAAAAGAAATGGTCTGTAATTTATTATCCATTCCAGGAGCAATGCCGTCCCTTTACCGCAAAGAATTTCCTCATAGACCACACTCTATGCTTATATTCAGCATATAATGTATATTTCATATCAAACTTTTTCTACCAATGCATGTGCAAGGCTCATGTTTTCTCTTGCTCCTCTTTAAAACAGTGAATGCATTATTATATGGGTTCCAAGTCTCAAATCAGGGTCCTACAAGAGCTACAGATAAACTTGTTTGCCAGCTATCAAGTTACTGTGATACTTTCCACCTTCCTAAAGTCACCTAATTGTCATGAATTACCAAATGAACACATAATACAGAAAGCTTAGCAACTGACTGTTTGCTCAATTAATCTGAATTTTTTATTCAGATTCCTTCCTGTTCTCCAGTTCTTGAATTTTTAATGCACCATTTCTTACTTGAACAGAAAGGTTTAATATCTCTTACACAAGACTCTTGGTGGCATTTTACCATTTGTATGTGTTTCCCTCCCACCCCACACACTTTTCCTGCGTGCAGTCTGGGTGATTTTTTTCCCTGCTGAATGTCACACACCACAGACGTGGAATGATTTGAAACATGTGTTCAGCTATAATTTTAACAGCAGTAATGGTACTATATTACTTCAAGCCTGGTTTCTGCAGAGTATTTCCCCTGACTTAATTGCACGAAGTGGTGATACACTGGTGTTTTCTCCTATAGGTAATGTTATACTAAGGTATAAAGATACTTTATATACCTTTAGCTTACTGCTGTTCTCTTGCAGGGCCAAGTTCTGTGGGTTTACATACTTTTATATCAAACTGACTGCATCTGTCCTTGAGGGCTGTGTTGCACTTTAATGGTATGGTTAAACACAACAACTTTTGTGTGTAGACAAACCCTCAGGGCTCAGACAGATGCTAAGTTTACTGCAGCTCAACGAATTAGTGCACATCAGCAGAGCCACAGTAACCAATCATATACATGCACTTTGTCTGTCCCAAATGTGAAGTAAAATACAAATGCTTACAACTCTCTTGCCGAATCTCTGATTTTTCTTACTTTAGCCAATACTTCATATGTGATAAGCTTCTGTACAAGTGAAAAACAGACTGAATCTAAAATATATAGGAGATTGCTTTTAAAAAAGCTGAGGAGAACAGAAGTTCCACAGGACAGAACTGATCCATTTGAGAGCCAATACTGGAGAAAAATTACTACAGGTTTCCTTTAAGATTAATTTACTGAGTTTTTCCTCTGTGAATGACTTGAAGCCCTGGGTGTGGGATCACAACTGTTGAAGCATGAGGATGCTCCGATTCTGACCTATACTTTTGGTTTTTGGTGAGGGTGAGGATGTCTCATTTGGTGCTTAGGCTTGCATGGAGAGACAAATCCTTTTCCCCCAATTTGTCATCCTTCCCCCTTCCCTCCCCCCCCTCCCCCACCCACCCCAAAATGTAGTTTATGAAAGCAATTTTAAAATAGGAACTCTGAAAATGAGCTAACACCCAGCCCATCACGGTTACTGTGATGTGAGCAGAGACTGCTCACTCTGAGTTAAGACTGACAGCACAACACTTTGCACGCTCTGGAGTTCAGTCATCTTAATGCTGGAGCAGTACAATTGTCTTACAGATCACCCATCTGCCATGATAAATTTGGCTAGACCCGCTCTGAGTGCTGGGGGTGGCACACCAGACAGGTAGGTCAAGTGTCAAGTGTCAAGGTCAAGTGTGACCTTGCCCGCCCTTTGCAGACAGAAGAGGCAATCTGCCCTCACACAGCAGCAGTGCATTGGGGAAGGACCTCCTTGCTGAGTTTTGCAGCAGGGAGCAGGATAAGTGAGCAGCAGTTGTAGCACCATTGGCCTCTGAAGCTTAGAATGCTCCTAATGGACCAGTGATTTGGATAATCTCCTGTGCTGTAGAAACCTGCCCTTAGGCTGGTGTCTGGCCAATTCCACTCCTGCACAACCTGAGCATACCTCCTCTAGATGGCTGAGTGCTATATCAGCCTTTCTTAAAATTAACCAGAAACGTGCTTAGAACAAAAGACACTGCCACAAAAGCGTTGTTTTTATGCTGTCTCGCTCTGTCTCATGTTCAGGTTTCTGCTTAAAGCCTTCTTCCCCAGCCCTCACTGTCCTACCCTGTGACTGAGCTTAAAGAAAACAATGAAGATAATTACTATCACTTGCAGTGAAGCCAGAACTGTGAGCTGCAGGTTTTTTTGGTTTTTTTGGTTTTTTTTGTGTCTCTACTCACCAAGCCTGTTCTACACGTTATAGGAGGATCCTGTGATAGGGTATATTAAGAGCTGCTGACAGTCTCAAACTGAGATTACATGGCTAAAGACTAATGGTACATCTTCAGCATCCTGGGCTCACTGCTACTGTGCAATCCCAGTATACACTGCAGAAATTCCTAGCCAGAGTTTTCAATCAGTTGAGCTTATTTTTAAAGCATTTTTATTTTTCTTCTCTGCTCTTCATATTTATACATTCAGACATTGAGGTACTAAAGCTTTATAATACATATTCATATGACAACTCCAAACATTATGATTTCTTGTGTAGAAGTTGAAAAAATGCCATTTTGAGGCTGAATTATCAGTATTACTCAGAAAATTACTTGATGATGTTATTTGAGGCTGACACATCATAGTTGCTATTTTTGCAGAGACGTAAGTTTGCTTAAGACATTCAGTACTTCCTTTTTTTCTTAAATATCAGGGAGCAGTTTCTTGCAATGTAACTGTGTGGGAATAAAGACAGTAGGGGAATATGATAAAAATGCGAACATGAAAGAGATGTCTATTAGTTATGTGTACAAGCCTGCACTGTTGGAACCAAATATCAAAATAATTTCCAGCCTATCAGATGCATATTTTGTGATGGAGAAAGAAGTCTCACATGAAATTTGGCCTTTATGCAGACCAATTGATGTCTAGACAATTATTTTGTGTTGAAGCTGAAATACATTGCTATCAAAAGCATAAAAGACTCTATAGTTTGTTCAAGAATAAAATCTGATCCTTCTCATATGAGCCTAAATGACTTCAGGCAGGATTGTCACAGATATGGGAATAGGAATGAATTAATATTCAAAATTACACAGGGGCATGTGGGGATTATTTTGAAATAAAAATAATTTCAATTTATTAAAAAATTATAAGCATGAGAAACATTCCAGGCTAATGATGATCATTACCGAGGGAAAAAAAAAAAAAAAAAAAAAAAAAAGTGAGCGTTGATTTAGAATGAAATAATTTATGCGTAGTATGTATATTTACTCAGTCTTAATCAACATAACAGTAGTATAAATCATTATTAAATATTTAGGTGAAAGCTTGAGGTCATGGAGGGCTCCGTTACATTCCCTTTCAAGAACTCAGGGGAACAAACAGGGCAAATTATGGCAGATAGAGTCATGCGCTGCTTCCCCTCTCCCCTCCCCTTCCCACATGTCTCTCAGTCCCCTGGGGACTCTCCCTGCAGAAAAAACAGCGTGGCAGGTGCTCTCCACATCACTTCCCCGGGTGCTGTGACCTCCAAGGCAGCAAGCATCAGGCAGGCCAGGTGGCAGCGCCCAGCCGAGCATCCCCTGCCCCAGTTCAGGTGCCCCTCGCTTCTGGGGCTGCTGGAGATGGGAGAGTTCAGCTGAGGTTCAGGAGGAGAAGAAAAAGAACGGTGTTTGCAAAAGGAAAACTGGAAAGATTTTCCCTGATGTTAAAGGCAGTTTTTTTGCTGGTTTTGTTTTCTGCTAGTTTGGTCTTTCAGTGATAATAGAAAGCACAAGCCTGAGGGTGGTAGGAGGAGGAAAACATCCCGCTGTGGAATTACATAGGACGAAAATAAGGGCTTGAATCTGAAACCACGGCTCCTTTTGCCTCTTCTCCTACCTCCCACAGAGAAGTGGCCAAGTGCAGTAAGCAGAGTGAGTGTATCAGCTATTGCCACCAGAGAGCTGCCAGATGTCTGCTTTACAATTGGAAAACAAGGAGAGAAAAAAAAAAAACAACCCGGCCCAGAGACAGGGGGGTGGGGTGGTGGAATCTGATAGTTAGTATCAGAACCCAGGGAAAATTAGCTAATGTGTATGTCGAACAAGAAATCCTCCCTTCCTTGCAATTACTCAAAATATTGGCTTGCCATTGAGAATGCATTTTAGAGCCTGGCATAATTAAATGGAAAGCAGGAGCCAAAAGAGAAAAAGCAAACCATTGAAAAGAAGAGCTAAGAGAGTAAAACCATTTCTCATTTACATACTTTGCCATAATTTCAGCAAGTTTAGCCAAATTGCATCAGGCCAAATTGATACTGATATTAAGCAGCAGCAACTCTGCTGGCTTAAGAAGTAATTCTGGACATGTTCTATAAAACTGAGCTCAGAATTTGGACCAGTGTTTGAAGAGTACTTTGACCATACATAAGTTTCCTGGTATGACAGAAGTCGAATTTGCTGAAAAGCTTGTGACTGACCACCTTTGAGAGTGCTGTCCTCTAGGGAGTAGCTATTTGTTCAGCAAGCACAGCTGGACTTCACCCTGGTTTTTCTCCTGCCTGGTGGCTGTCAGACCGGCCCCAGGAGCACAGAGCGACCTCAGTTCATTGTGCTGACTTTTAATTTTATCTCGCTGACTCCCAAGTTAGTGCAGGAACTTGGAAGGCGGTGCAGTGCATCTGCATCCAATCCTGACACTTTGGCTGGGAGAGAGGAAGGAGGCTGGGCTCCATTCTCCATCTACCAGCCAAGAACTCCCTAGGGCTGCAAGAAGCCTTCAGTCTGTTTTGAGTTCTGCATTTAGCAAAGAGGGCTTGGCAGAGAGGAGACTCAGAGAAACTGCAGGTTTTCTGTGGGTCTGACCCCAGTTTTCATTTCATAAATCTGATGTCAAAGCCAGCCAGATACCAGCACTTTATCAGCGCTTGGCCAAGAGATTTAGATGTTCCTATGAAACTCCAGGAAATATTTAAAAAAAAAAAAAAAAAAAAAAGGGAAACAAAAGCCTACCACCTCCTGCAAGGTAGAAGGCTAACATTTCACATAGATGTATTTAAAAGTCTCACTGACCTGAACTGAAGGGTTACTATGAAGAGCAGCATTCTTTATATCCTGGTGCTGAAAAGGTTAAAAAAAATCTTAACCAAGTTCATTGCAATGTGATTTGCTCTTGACCCACTGATGGTTATAGCAGCTGAGAGTTAAAGTTTACTACTGGCATTTTTTTCATTGCTGTTTTCAGTGCTAGAATGTGATTTCTTTCTGGTTTAGCAGCCTTTCATATTTGTTTAGAGAACTCAGAAGGGAAGTAACATTTGAAATATTATAAATGGTTGACTTGTTGCATAACATACATTTTCCAGGCCCTCTGCTTTTTGTTGAGTGTTGAAGAGATATTACAACTGACAGAACTGTCTTTTCTTCCAGAACTGAAATGAATTAGTAAATGTGAAGTAAAAATGGTCCATTTTGTGGAAACCTTAGGAGGAGAGGGGAAGACACAGACAAACGGTCTCACCAAGAACTAAGCAGAAAGAGTAAGATGTATTTTCATATCACACAATGAAAGCTCTTCAGTCCCACAGAGTATTTATTGTTTGTGTTACTACTGGTTAAATGGACTTCTATTTTTTTTCCTTCTTCTGGTCTGTATCCACTGAACTGTTATTTTTGTTCAACTACAGCTTCAGAGCATTTAGCGATTAAATCTCCCCTAAGGATTTGTTTTTGCAAAGCCTAGATGTCCCAGCCATTTTTCTTTATATCTTTGGTATAATTTGGCTGCTGCTAGGCTAATGGGAGAGTTGCTTTTGTATTATTATTATGTACATTAAAGAACAGGTATAGGGTCTTTAGTATGGGGAATTAGTAGGTGTACTGTTTTAGTCAAGACACAGCTATTATGGGAGCTAGCTCTGCAGACAGTCATCTGTGTCAAAAGGAGCTGCAGTGGGGGGAAGCTAGGAAAAGAAAGAGGTTGGAATGTAGTCCAGCACACTTGAGAGACAACACCCATGAATGGAGGGCCTCTCTCCGAACACATGAAAATTCCACGAGCCTTCACCCTCATGGCTGGAGGAGAGGGACACCATGCCTCAAGTCTGAAGGTCCCAAAAGTACTCCCTCATTGCAGAGCCCTCCAGCTAATTACAGAGAGACCTGGGGAGTGAGAGGGCCAAGACAAAGGTATGGTAAAGTGCCATCTGCATAGTCATTCATAAAAGTAATTTATAAATATGCAGAGGACACAGCTGTTTGCTATTTGTTGCGTAGAGTCCCTCTGGCTTGCGGAGCTGTCACAGCTGAGAAGTCAACATCCTTCTTGAAAGTTTCTCCTTGTGCAGTCACAAATGTCACCTGGTGCTGGGCAAGAAAAGAAGTCCTGGGAAGCAAATCCCTGCACCTTCCTTCCACATCCCTGCACCCACTTCTGAGAAAGGAAGAGAGCTCCAGCAGCTTTCAGATTATTTTAAAAAAACTTTTCTATTATTCCATTATAATGCATCGTGCAAACATGTAAGTCAAATGATGCTATTTCATTTTAATGTGTAAAATTTATCAAGTCATACTTGGGATGAAACAGAATCAATTTTAGATTAATAACTGAAATCAGCATTAACTACAGGATTTTCATGGTTCCTTTAACTGGTGTCAGTAATATTCATGAGACAGAATACCTGAGTACAGAGAAGTATCCCTGTATAGCTTTTTCTACCATCCTATTTCTCAGGATGGTTGTGCAAACCTGTTTTTTACAATCAGATTTTCCACAGAAGTGGTAACTGCAGCACATAAAAAGACCCTCTTCATTCAGATTACATGGAAATAAAGCAGCAAAAAAATAGACCACACAGAATTAGGCCTTTATCAATCATGTAATAAGTCTTTTGCAGGATCTGATGCAAACTGTGGGATCCTCATTAATTTAGGCAGCCCAGGGAAGATATCCTTGGTTTCTAAAGGAAATTTTTAAACTGACTGTGAGGTACTTCTCATCTCTGAGTTTATTGATTAATTGAGCTTTCTGCAACTCCTGTCTGAGGTTTACAACTAGGTCCCTGAGATAACATTATGGATGTTGTAGTTTTTAAGTTCTTCTGGAGCCCACATTTAGATCCAGATTTGCCTTCTCTCAAGTAAGAGGCAGATCTTTCCAAGGAGTGGTCTAACAGTGCTCTGAATTGCCCTTCTGAAGAGCTGTCTCATTACAGACATACTAAAGGCTTTGCTGAATGTTTAAAATCATGTGTGGATTTCCACACTCAGAGCTGAAAAATATGTAGATGTGTAGAATCAACTAAGTGAAACTGCAAGAAGCAGGGTAGCTCAGGTCCTCTGTCACACTCAGCAGACAACCATTCACACCTGCCAAAAGTTTTGGTATGCTCCTGGGAGGAATGTGGCTGAACAGGATGGTCAGAAACAGTATGGGTGTATGCTGGACCAGGCTGGAAGCTGTTTTATTACCTCAGCAATTAGGGAAAGGCTTATCTTCATCAGAGGGAGACATCATTCCACACTAGCTTTATTTAATTGCTGCTCCAGCTCTCTGGTCAAGAGCAACTGAGCCTGGCTCCAGTGAAAGAGTCTGATACTCAGCCTAGTTTTGGCCAGGGGCAAAGTGTGCATGCAATGCAGATGTGACATCCCCTGGGAGACAGCTCTGGGCACAGAGACTGCCACACTGAGCAGAGGCAGTGGCCTTAGCACAAAGGCTGCTCCCTACAGCTGAACATGCTTCCCTCTCCACTAGCCATTGTTTTCCTCTTCTGGGGGAACATTTAGACAGTGGCAGGACTGGAGGGAGCCAAGAACCAGGCTGCCAAGCCTTCAAAAACAGGGCCCGTGGAGGAGGAAAGAGGTAGTGGTGACTTTCTCACCCACCATTCCCGCTGAATCCTTCTCAAGTGCACAGGTTAGGGATAGGTAAAGTTTATCCAGTCTGGCAGAGGACTTCTCTCAGTTCCTTTAGAGGGATAAGGGCTCCATTAAATCTGGATGAATGTAGGATCTGTCCAAGAAAATTATTTGCTTTCCAACTTCATGTCAGCAAAATTTTCTTAGCCTGTACTGCTGAGGAGACTTGATAAACTAACAATTCCATGCCTCAGTGATGGGCTGTGAGAAATTCAGGCTGTGGACCAAGCCCCCAGCCATTCCTGTTGGGTTCTGTATGCACCTGGAGAGATGAAGCACCACAGGTGACATCTCCTTGGGCTTGTGGGTGGAAGTGCTTCTTCCCTTTACCTATCTGCCTTGAGGCCAACAGGCTCAAAGCTGGAAATTCAGGTAGGCATTGCTGGGAAGCCACACCCCAACACCTCTTCTCTACCATGGACTTTGCTTCACTGGGGTTTAGTATGAGCTATCTGGTTGTGGTGGCTGCTGGTGTGACATCCCACTGCCTTACAGTGTGGGGAAAGGGCTGCTGGACCAGCAAGTCTGTGCAGAACAATGTCTCCTCAGAAGCGGCAGTACTGAGATCACTTCAAGTGTGATGGGGAGCTATAATCAGAACCATTTGTGGTTCTTAATTAATTAAAATCCTCTTGTAATACATGTGTGCTTGTATGGAATCACTGTGAGTTTTGTATTCAGCTAGGACTGGTCTCATGGGCAGCATGCACTAATCCATGGAGGGTCTGCTCTAAACCCAGTTCCCTCCAGTGGTTTTAGATGAGGCTAAAAGAAATTTTCAACCTCTGTAGGCAAGAGGAAAAGAAAACCATATTGCATTAATTTTACACAAATTGCTCAATATGGAATTTGTCTACAGTAGGACAAAAGTCCTTCCTTTTGTGGAAAAAGCTACAGGACCACCAATGAATTCTATTTTACTACTCATGAAAAAATTTAGCACTGCTGTGCCAACCATAGTACTACATCTGCCCTAGGCACACAAGCATATTCATGTTTACAACTGGACAACCTTTTCCCACAGGCTTCTACACTGCTCTAGCAATTCTGAGAATCAGCATCTATCTCACATCCACAACTCCCATACATGGAGGAAAAGTCACTCTTCAGTTTTTGTCTGTATACTACATCTCTATGGATACCTCCAAAAGCTGCTGGGAGATGGAAAAAAAAATAAAATCAAGCATTTTTAATAGAAGAAAGTGACAAAAATATTTAGTTTTCTATCTAGGAAGAGAAAAAAAAACAAACCACACATCCCTTGCAGTTCTAAGCAGACCATAAAATAATAACACAAAAAGAGACTGACAAGGCTTCAAGGTTATTGCTAATGGCTTAGATTTCCAGGAATTTGTGTGATATCAAGGAAGAAGATGATTTTAATGCATGAGGTACCTGTTCTCTAGGATGTTACCAGTATTGAGGACCATGCACAGCGCTGGAACAAAGAAGTGCTTGTCCAAAGGAAATGTAGGCTTGTATGATCTCTGCCTGGGTAGAGGCAATGGGCCCATGGGTGATGTCTGCATGTAGCTGCATGAGGTGTAACTGAGATACTGAAAGGGCAAGCAGGTCTTCCAATACTGGTGAAGTTGTGGAAATGGGATCCAAGTGGACAGAAAAGGTCATGAGAAGAAAAATAAAATGAACATCTGCCTGTATGTTTTATTAGCCTGACTTCCTAAGGAAATAGGACTTGCATAACAGTATTACTTGCCCATTTGTTTTTTTCTGTCCTGCCCTCAAATAACTTCTGATTCTGTTGGCTTATTTCAACTCAATTTATCAGAAAGGTATCAGCCTTGGATATGTTCTGTTCCTCCAGGTTTCAAGAAAACTGGCAGCTAGACAGGGAAAAGAGCTAAATAAGTACTCCAAATGAGGGGAGGGTTTCAGCATGAATTAAATAATTACCAGCTGTGTTTTGTCTGCCAGCTGGCCAGCCTACATGGTCAAATAACTTCAAGCTCATCAGCAAATCAGGCTTTTTTTCTTTTCCAGTTTCTGTAGAAAATAATGGAAAGGAGGTAAGAGGTAAGTGTATGGTGCCTGAGGGGAGGAGTAGAAGAAAGAAGCAAGAAATATTAAGGAGGGAATGGGGCAGGGGATGCCTGGAGGAAGAGGTGAAGGCGTGGGCTGAGGCAGGAACAGAGCAGGGGGAACTGAGGTTGCAGAGGTGAGAGAAGGCCATGGTGGAAGGACTGGGAGTTATCACAGGGCAGGCAAGTGTGGACGCAGTCTTCCTGAAATCAGGCCTAATTAGTGCTGCTGCTCACAGTATGGCTTGCACATACAAAGCCTGTCATGAATACATTGCTAGCCTACTTTCAGAAAGGATGAGCACCCCTACCTCGTATGGGGTTCAGAGGGAGTCGTGGGTGCTCAACATCAATAACTCTCAGGTGCTGTCCATATAATGTTAGTTAAATTTGCAATAGCTAAGCCTAACTGACTTGCAGCATGAGAATTATTAGGTCATTACAACTTCTTATATCCATCACAGTAAAAGCAAATCTGCAGAGGGTATTAATTTACATACACTAGTAAAAACAGAGAAAGAAATGTGCCACATAAGCTGTCATCCTGATTACCAGAGGTCTATGGACTCTATTGTTCTGCTAGATACTCAATTCCTATTTCCTCAATTGCTGTAAAACATATATACAGTTCAAATCAATTAAAAAGAAATGTTTGGGCAAAATCAATAGTGCGTCAGCCACAGCAAGATTTAGCAGCCACAACTGAGTTGAAAACACTGCAGAATCTTAAGAGCTGATTCACACCTTACTCAAGTTTTATGTTGGAATAACTTCAGTGAAGCATAAACTAGAGCAACAGCGAGCTCTAGTTTATATCTAGTTTTATATAGATTTTTAAAATAAAGCCAACAGAATGAATGCACCTGGCAAGAGACCTCCAGAAAGGACTTTATCCACTGTGCTGTCACTGAAATCTACTATCCCTTGAGGCATCTACATCAAGGCTTACACACCTAATTTTTGCATCTTCTTTATGAGATACGCAATCCTGTAACTAACTTCAGAATTCTAAAATGAAATTCTGCTGGAAAAAAAATTGCTCAGGACTTGGAGGTGCTCACTACTACTTTGCCATCAACTAAGTTTGGACTATCCTTGAGCTATATCTCTCCCTCTCACAGAGTTCATCTCTCTGGTTACGTCTAAAAGATTCTTGACAGAGAGGACTTCTCCCTGGCACTTGGATTCTTGCTGTCATGTCACACACATTATCACTTATTTCACAGGTACAATGTTTCTGTCTTAGAATATTGACACTCAGGCTTGCCTTTACCTTATGTGTAGAATGCTAGGCAATATAGTTTAGTATATTTTAAGGAACAATATGTCATCATTTTCAGAAAATCCTGCTAGGGTTACGTTTTTCAAAGGGCTTTGAGGGATGAAAAATTGAGTTATGAACAGCTCTCTGTACACCTCTTTTTCTAATTATTTTAATTGTCCCTTCAATTATACACACAGAGGAGCAGTTTTTTGGATTTGCTCCTTTATTTTAATCGTGGTTGCAAATTCCTCCCATGGCTGAATTTTGAAAATGATCTGTGGCTGAAATTAGATCTGCCCATATTGCTTGATATGCTTGTATTACTCTCACAAGTAAGAAGCTTCTGCCTTCAGAAATTTTACTCATTTAACAAGCTGTGGTGCCTGCTTTTTTGTTGAGAAAGTGTTTTGATGTGTTTTTTTTTCCCACTGAGTAAATTTACCAGTGATATAACCAAACACATAGTGTAAATATAACACAGCTAAGTATGGGAGTGGATGAGAGCTTTTTTTCTGATGTGTTCATCAACACATCATTATTTCAAAAGCTCTTCTGCTGAGACATGTATGTTGCCAGATACCAAATACAGACCTGTAATTTATGCTGTAGATTGTTTTGCAGGTAACATAAGAATGCATACTTTTGTCAACATTTTAAGCAGCCAAACTGAACCACTCTGTACCACAATATTTATCAGCAAGCATACTCTGGTAGCTTTTTGCTATATACTCTAAAATGCTGAAGCAACAGTGGTGATACTGGATTCTTTGCTGGCTCTTACGTGTCTCAGAGGGTTGTAAGTGATGCAGGGCTTCTCAAGGGAGATAATGATTAATACATACCCTTAATGTATGAGTAAGCTCTAAAGGGTGAAGTGTCATCCCTGAAATGGCAGACCTGTTGATGGACAAATACGGTAAGAGAACCAGTGACTCAGTCTGCACTGTCTTGTGTGATCTGCCTCAGTGTGCTGACTCCATTAAGGGAAAGAAAAGCAGACCGCAAGAGTGCAGCTCCCTAAAGTTGCACTATCATAGTTTTCAAAGTGACTAATGCCCTGGCAGAGCACAGGCCAATCTGGATCTCTGTTGAGTTCTCACAGGAGTGATTACAATCTTTATTTATACCCAGTTTAGGCTTCTGAAATTCTGAGGTATTCTCAGCAGCTCCTGCTTGGGGGTGAGCAAAATCAGAATCAGGTGTGGAGAGTGCAGCTGCACCAATCTCCTTAAGGCAATTAGGAGGTTGATCAAGAGGCAGTGAGGTGTATCCTGGTGTGAATGCCCCACAAAGTGCCCTTAAAAATATTAAATCAATTGTGTCTACCCTGAAGCAGTGCTGTTCTCAGGCCTCCAAGCTGGCTACAGCTGGGCTAAGACCTAGAACTAAGATACCTGGGAGTAGCTTTAATTATTAATTTTTTACTTTAGAGGGAACACTGTCACAGAGATACATGTGGATCTGCTCTCTGTGCAGCCCAACAACCATTAAAACATGCAATGCACTCCTAAGAGCACTTTGAGGAAGATGCAAATACAAGCTGACTTGATCTACATAGCTCTGAAAAGTGAAGTGAAAGGTGTGGACCAGAATCTCAGCTCTCACAGTGGTTCTTGGATTTATAACAACCAAGGAGCTGAACATAAAATGTTCATGTGGATACATGAGCCCCTACTGCACACATAAGTCTCAGCAAGTTTCTAATTTCATTTGTAGTTCCAAATGTCTGATTTTAGACTCAGACCACATTTTGAGAATCTTCCTGTTGCAGTTTAGTTATCTGAATCACCCATTCAGGCAAAAATGAACAGTGTCATGTAATTTATCTAACTAACTGACAAATCTTCATTTCTGAATATTTGCAGTGAACTGTTTCTGAATGGGATGTAGATTAAAAAATGATTCATGGAACACATCAGCAAATGTATTTGCCTGCTTTTGAGAACATAACTCCTGGTAGACAACATCTGAGCAGAAAAGAAGGAATATTATCAAAATAACTTAAAGTTTTTTAATCATTTATCCTTGTCTGCCAAATACATGCTTGCTGAAGACTTAAAATAATGTACCCACTATAGGCCAAAAGTGTTTTAGAAGAGCCACATTTTAAAATTGATTTAAACTTCTAAAGAACCTGCAGATAAGAGGCTTCTTCCTGTTTTCAAAAATACCTAACTTTTCTGCTTCCTATAGAAGCTGGAGGCTTCTGAGTGTTGAAGATGTCCTGTGATTTTTATATGCTCTTTTTACCAGTCAGTGAATATGTTACTGAACTTGTGTTCTCCCAAAGGCTCTCGTAGGCATTTTATTATGCTGGTAAATCTTGATTTGTTTATTCATGGGATCCTGTTTGTGTATTTGAGATCATATTTTAATTTCTGAAACAACGTCTTTGCCATTTCTGAAAACATTACCTCATGGGCTAGATTTTCAAAATAGCTCAACATTCACAAAATCATTTCCTCATCACATTAAATACTGAGCTCTTGTGAAAACACAGACAGAGGTACTACGAAGGTACTGTATTGAGCACTGAATACCCAAAATATTCAGGTTTCATTTTGATGTCTGGCTTTTCCAAGAACATTTACCTTACTGGGAAGCTGAGTTCCTCCAACTTGAATCATGTAAAGGCTTGTGACTTAAAATTAATGAGATAATTATTATCATTAATAATGATAATTAATGAGACATCATGGCAATCTTCCTTCTGGCTAATAAAAATGTAATCTTTCTAATGTCATGAGGTCATAATGTTCACGACAGGATGAACTGTATGTGTGTGGCTATGCTAGTCTAAGAGTGGTGGATGTTGGTCTTATCACTTTCTTATTGTTAAATTATTTGTGTAATTGAACCAAAGAGGATCTTCTGTTTAATCTGAAGGCCTGTTGTAGTGGAGTTAGTGAGCAGTTTTTGCATGGATCTCAATAGGATGACTCACATAGTAAGTAACTCATAGCTGCTGTAGCATAAGACATAAGGAGAATTGTACCTAGAGGGATTATCTCGTTCATTGTGGCCTGCATCAGATATAAACACACCTTTTGCAAACTACAGAATGCATGGAATTTACATAGAATTAAACTAATCCCAAGAAAATTCACAATTAGTTTCATAGAACTTGCAGATATGACAGCTCCTGTTTGGTTAAAGAGTAAGGGCGACTGCATATGACACTACACTGCGTCTCAATTAGATTCATTCAGGTTCACTGATCTGCTGTTGAACTTGTTTCCCACACTACCTTCTTTTCCTTTTTGAATCTTCTCAGAAAGTTTTGCAATAAATTTTTCCAGTCAGCATACTTCCAGCACATGAGTGAGGGAAAAAAAGAAAGGCTCAGGCATGATGAGAGATTCCCATGCACGTAACTAAACACCGATCTGAATTTTCAGCCAGTTTAAAATGAAATAAAAATTATTTCCCAATAAATTAAAGTTCTAATTTATGTGGTTACAAAAGGAAATTGAAGTGCAAAAAGTCACATCTAATCAGGACTTAAATAGATTATGTCTGCTGGGTGTATTTTGCGCTACCCTTTTCAGCCCCAGGGAGTTTATAGTTGTGGGGCGTTCCAGACACCAAAAAGCCAATGATTCATGGATGAGAAACCAGGGTGCCTAATCAATGTCTCAATCTTCACCCTGCTCACTGTGCCTCAGAGGATATCCCTGACTCTCCCTGCAGCTGCATGTGTCTGTGCAGCTCCTGCCCCACGCTCTGGCTGCAGCAGGGACTTGGGGGCTGCGCGACAAGAGCAGCAGTTTGCAATTCATCAGCGGTGGAATATGTCTCCCCTGCCAGGAAGGCTGTTTTTGTCTGAGCCTGCCAAAGGATACTACTGGCTGAAGAGTCACTCTCTCTGAGCCAGAGGCAAATATTCACTTGAACAATGAAATAAACAAATGACTGTAAAATGTATTATCTGTTATATTGGAATATGTTGTAACATTTCACAGGCTATTTTTCTTTTTGCATACCAGTAACGTATGGGGTATTGGCTCGCACTCGTGTCATTTCATGAGGTACAGAACTACAGTGCTACAGAAGGGGAAAGAGGAGAAAAAAAGGCATGTCTTAAGCTCATGAAATGATGAAATGCCTGCGTTGTTTTTACTCTAAACAACACCCCCCTTTTTTTTTCCCCATTACATTATATGTATTGGTACATAATCTACCTTTAATTTGCTTTTATTCGAATGGAAATAAGTATCATTAATATTGGTGTTACATAAAATAAACTATAGCTTAAATAACACAGAATTAGAACAAGCTGGTGACAATGAAGCCAGACAACCCTCTCCACAGCAGAATACTCTGGTGTTTGCTAGGGTATGTCTGAAGAAAGCCACTGACATCTAAGTACTCTACATTTTGATTTGAGGCAAAAATTTATGGCATAACACATTTTTACACTGTCAAACAGATGCCATGCTAACATGATCCTCTGATTACTTTCAAAATCCAGTACTACAATTTTAGGATGAAATACTAAAGGAAGAGAGAAATGCAGAAATATAAACAGAGCAAGATGAAAATATTTTTTTTGCCTGAGTTTTGAATTTAGGCCTCTTAAGAATGCAAGCATGTAAAGGGCATGTTGTCTCATGCATGCCTGCTGCAGGATCCAGTGAGAAACATCATGAACCTCAAGCTATATTAAATTGCTTCTAAACTCCAGTAAAAGAGGTGTTCCTCATAAGCACTACCTAAACTGTACAGTGCAGTTCCTCCTAACAAGAACTGTCTTTTTGGGAAGTATTTCTGCAGAGGACAGCACGTAATTTATGAGTGGGCCTTCAGGCTCACTAATTTGCAGGGTAGCATCAGTAACAGTCAGAAGTTCTTTCTAGGCCAAAGGAGATACACAAGTGAAATTTCTCTTCTGCTGCTGGAAACTGCTGAACACATTAAAGGTTAACAAAAGGAAAATAATAAGTACGTTTTAAATCAGGAAAGATGCATCAAAAACTTGAGCAGGATTAGCAATGCTGGCTAACTAGCTTGAAAATTTCACTAGCAGAGATTCTGATATTTTGGAGCTGAATGAATAGATACAGTAGAGGAAAACAAGGTGAAATATTTTCAGCAACTAAGGTTTTATACTAGATATAAAATAGTAAAGTTAGTTTCTTGCCTCAACTTCTTAGTTTATAAAATGGAAATAATGGGACTTGCTCACACCTCATGGGCAGTGCTTGGAAGTTGTAATCAAGATGAAAAATATTATGTTAATGTTAATATTATAGTAATGTTATGTTAGTAGTGAGGATGATTTTGTACTACTACTACTACTACTACTACTAATTTCAGAATTTCAGAAGATATTCTTTTCTAACTTAAAAAACATTAAAAAGAGAGTCTTTCCATGAGTCGTGACTTTCAGAAGTCGAAATCTTTACATTGATAAAGCAAAGTTAATGGAATCAGTTTGAATGCATAGTATTTAGATATGCAAAATTCTGCCTGCATAAAAATCCTTGGTTATATTAAATCCTTGTGCAAGAATAAGGCTTCAGATACTCCTATTATGACAAGCAGTGGTTAGCTGGAAAGCCAAATGCTTTCACCTTCATATGTTGAAATCTGCTTTCCACCTGAGCCACACCACAGTTAAAACAAAAAACATATGTTGGTTTTGCTTGGGTGCAGCTCATTAAAAACTCTTACCCAGCTCTGAAACCTATGGTGCCCAGAGCCTTTAGAGTTCTCCTGATTGCAAGGAAGCCTGGTTTGCTGTGTGCTGAGTGTTTTGCAACCCTGAGAGAGCTCTGATGCAAAATAATTCGACAAGAGCAACTGGAGCAAATACTTTCAACAGTTCAGGTGGGAATAGAATTTCCCCTCCCCCTGCCTCATCTCCCGAAGTTTTGCCACTGGGTCTTTTATTATCCTATGACATCTCACACAAAGATATGAAACTGATGTGAAAGCTTCTATGTCTGAGCACAAAAGCTTAACCCGAAGTAGTAACAGAAGTTAAGTAACTAATTACGTGAGAAAAACCTGCAGATTTGTTTGGTTTTCTGAGGTCAGGGCTCATTGGTTTTATTTTGTTTCTGTTGTGTTTTGTTGTTGTTTTTTTTTTTTTTTTTTTTTTCCACAGTGAAGGAGAGAAAACCAGGATTGAATTTAATTATTCAATGACCCCAGGTGGCCTACACTTCTCCATGCCTGTTAGCCACTGAATGCTATCAGAACTGCTTAGCTGAAAGCTGCCTTTTGCATGTTGATGGGCATTGCAAATCCTCCTGCAGAGCCGTCTTTCATGTCAAGACAATATCAAGCACAGCAAAACATCACCATATGTCCTTCTCTCCACTTCTCCCTGTGTTTTGCAGGTTGTATTCTCTTTCTCTGCCACTCGACAAATTTGCTTCCCTGGTGATGAGTGTGCGTGTGTGTTTGTGTGTGCGCTCACAATGCCATATTCCGAGGGGGCGGGGGGGTAGGGCAGAGGAGAAGCAGTGCCTTTGCTCGAGATCCTCTTTTTTAGCTAAAAAGAATAGCCACATCTGCTGCTTTGTCCACAGACTGTCTACTCTAATTGTCAATTCCGGTTTTGATTTATTAATATTCACATCCTTAGCTACAGAAATCCTTCTTTCTGAGCAGATGAGTGACTATTTCCCACCTTTTTCCCTCCTGATTAGCAAGTGTCATAGCATTCTCGTTTCTTGCCAGCAAGAATTAATCATGCCACAGAGCCTGATTCTTTGGGGGAAGGAAGTCCTTAAAAGCTCCAAGGAAAAGATGGAGAGGAACAACCTTGGATTGCTTTAGAATCCTATTATTAACCTGATCTAATTTTGGACATGAAAATTTCCTACAAAGTCTAATTTAGTGTTACTACCAAAATTACAGATTAGAAGGAGGTGAAAAGAAATCCCACCAGGGAGCCTTTAAATGCTTCTATTAAAGGTGTGGTAAATTTTTCATTTCTGTCGATTTGACTGAAAATTTAAACAATTTTGCCTTTTCTAATATTGGTTGCCACATAAGATACAGAGTTTATGGCGTCAATCCATGCTGTCTTTAGCAGAGAGGTAGTAAAAATGAAATTAAGGGAAAAAGTAAATGTCAAAATTTCATTGGCACACCTTTTGATTATCACGTCTACTGAAGAGCTCCTGGAAAATAGCTTTTGAAGCTTGCAATGCTGCAAACAACTCGCATAATGAAGCAGGGCAGCACAGTAAAGGACAATTGATGACAAGATTTTTAAGTGGATTTTTAATGTTGCAGTAGGAGGCCTTACCATTTAATCTTTTGTTGTGACTCCTTTTTCATTTTAATCTAAAAGAATATTTTCCCCTTTCATGATGTACTCTTGGATGAGTGGACACTTCATGATGTCCTACTTGGAGATATGTCATGGCAACAAATTAATCAGTGACAAGAATAATGGTGGAAAGGAGTGAGGACTAAAGAGGGAATTCATTCTTGAAGTTGCTGCCTTGGGGAAAGCATCAGCTCTGCTACTGATGACATTTGTCTTTTCATTCATCTTCTTCCCAGGGTTTATAAACTCATTTTCAAGGTTTATTAATGTTAAGCAGTGTGACTCTAGGAGCAGCTTTGCCTTTTCTTATATGGTGTTCACGGTGTGACTTGCTGCTGGTTGCACTGCTTTGTGACTTAGTAACCTGCAATATAGTTATGTGCTGAAAAGCACAGTTGAAACTAGTTGAATGCAACCTTGAGGGAAATTTGTGATCACAGCCCTTGATCCTCAGATTAATTTTCTGTGGGGAAGCATGTATATTTGCACATAATTGCATGTTCAGAATATCACTGCAAAGCATCTTTGTTTGCAAATGACTCATCAGTGCTTTGGCCTCTTGTTTATAATTCCATTCAAAGGCAAAAGATTGACAAGACAGTAAAAATAATAATTCACTCCAGTAAAAATAGTAATTCACTCCCCAAAAATAATCAGTTGTTTTCAGTAAATTTTTGCATACAGGACCTTTACTTTGTCATTCCTACTGCCATCATTTGGACACCATTAAGCACAGAATAATAGAATAACTTGTTTTGGAAGGGATTCCAGAGATCATCTAATTCAGCCCCCAGCTTCGGATGGAGATGCAAAGCCAGGTTACTCAAAGTCCCATCCAACCTGCCCTTAACACTTCCAGAGATGGGGCACCCACAATTTATCAGGAAAACCTTTTCCAGTACTTCACCACCATCCCAGTAAAGAATTTCTTGCTTGTATCTATCTAAACGTACCCTCTTTCAGTTTAAAGCCATTACCCCTTTTTTCTGTCGCTACACTGCAGTCCCTCTTCAGCTTCCCTGCAGCCCCGTTGGGTGCTGTAATTTCTCCCTGTAGCCTTCTCTTCTCCAAGCTGAACTTCTCCAGCTCTCTTAGCCACTTCTCAGAGGAGAAGTGTTCCATAAGTCCTGTGGACTTCCTCTGGCATGTCCATGTCCTCTCATGCTCTGTGCCCCAGAGCTGGATACAATATTCCAGATGGGATCCCACAAGAATGGAATAGATGGGGAAGAACCACCTTCTTTTCCTGGCTGGTCACTGTTTTGATGCAGCCCAGGATGTAGCTGGTTTTCTGAGCTGGGAGTGCAAAACTGCCAAGACATGTTAAGCTTCTAATCACCCAGGCTCTCACGCAGAACAGTGTGAAATGCTTTGCACAAGACCAGGTAAATGATGCTGGTTGCTCTTCCCCTATCTACCAGTGCTTTAACCCTGTAGTAAAATACACCAAATTTGCCAGGCATGGTTTGTCATTAGTGAAGCCATGTTGGCTGTTGTCAATAGCCTGCTTATCCTTTCATCTGCCTTAGCACAATTTCTGCTCAGTTATCTTGTCAGGTGCTGAGGTCAGGCTGACTGGCCTGTAGTTCCTGACAGCTTCTTAAAAATCAGACTTGTATTTCCCCTTTTCCAGTCACAGGGCTGCCAAACCATATCAAATGTAATTGATAGTGGCTTAACCTGGGGCTTTCTCATCAGATCCCACGGACTTGTGCACCTTCAGGTTCCTTTGATGTTCCTGTATCTAATCTTCTCTTACAGTGGGCTCAGGGCCTTCCTTCTTCCAATCCCTGCCTTCACCTTCTGCAATTCGGGTGGTGTGACTGGAGAACTTATTGGTGAACCTTGAGGCAAAAAAGTCACTGAGTACCTGAGCCATGCTCTGGCTAACCAGGTCTCCTCTTTCCTTCTGGAGAAGGCCCACATTTTTTCCAGTTTTCCCTTATCACCAGTGTACCTATAGAAGCTTTTCTTGCTGCCCTTGATGTCCTTGCTCAAATTTAATTCTATCACTGATTTAGCTTTCTTAATCTAATCCCTGGATCTTCAATCTCCCCATATTTCTCCTAGGCTACTTGTCCTTGCACCAAGCCCAT
The DNA here is from genome assembly GCF_971803275.1 of Cyanistes caeruleus. Taxonomy (NCBI): domain Eukaryota; kingdom Metazoa; phylum Chordata; class Aves; order Passeriformes; family Paridae; genus Cyanistes; species Cyanistes caeruleus. The sequence continues at coordinate 22,564,365 of NC_141732.1, forward strand.
GTGGACTTCCTTTTTGTGTTTGAATCTGTCCAGCTCATCCAAGCACACCTCCTAATGTTTTTACCTGCCTTCCTCTTTGTTTGGCTACTCCTGAGCCTGAAGGAGATGATCCTTGAACATTAACCAGCTTTCCTGGGGTCCTCTTCCCTCCAGGGCTTTACCCCAAGGCACTCTACCAAGCAGATCTTTCAAGGTCAAGACAGCTCCTCTGAGGTCCAGGGCTTGCTTTGCCCTTCCTCACTGCCCTAAGAATCGCAAACACCACCATTTCATGGTCACTGCAGCCCAGCCCAAGCTGTCCTTGAGCACATCCCACACCAGCCCCTCCTTGCTGTGCAAGGTCCAGCACAGCACCTCTCCTTGTTGTTTTCTCTATCACTTGGAGAAGGAAATTGCCATTGAGGCATTCCAGGAAACTCCTGGGTTGCTTAATGCCCTGCTGTACTGTCCTTCCAGCAGATAATAGGGTGGTTGAAGTCCCCCAGGACTGAAGTCCCAGTCCCTGAGGACCAGGGCTTGTGAACATGTGGTAGTTCCGACCTACCTATAGATGACTCATGTCCCCTGTTCCTGACATTCCTTTAAGCCTGGCCCATCATCCATGCCCAGGCAGAATGCCATGCATTCCAGACAGTCACTAACATGGAGGGTGTCACCCTCTCCTCATCTCCCCTCCTTGTTTTTCCAGAGAGCCTGGATCTTTCCATTCCAACACTCCAGGCACAGGAGGGACTGCACCACATCTCTGTGAATACATGGGGAGGTAAAGTACCTCTTTTTCACCAAGACTAGAAAAATTAAGCTGCTGGGAGTGGAAGGTCTGGGAAGGAGAAAAGTTGTAGAAGGTGTCAGCAGAAAGGTAGCCAAGGTTAATTAAGGATATTTTCAGTGTCTCCCATTATGAACATTTGCCTTCAGACCCCTTGTGTCACATATTTTTAATTAATTTTCCATGAACTGGGAAGAGAATGTCTCTCCCAACTCAGAGAAAACTAGTAAGCCTTCTGAGACCATACATTTTTTCTCCTAGGTGGACAAGAAATGGACTATGTGTGTTCCCCTTTTACTCCTATTGCTTCCAAAAAAAAAGTGAAGAGAATCACCTCCTTCTCTTCTATCGGTGATTACATTCTGAAAGAAAGGAGTGAATCCTGCTCTTTTACCCAAAGCAAGAAGAGTGGACCACAGCCCTGGAAGGTGTGGAGTCTGTATGTAGGGAAATAGCACGTCCTCCTATTTACTAGGGCATTCTGTGCCCCACAGAGAAGTGGGACTTCCTTTTTCTGCCATTGGTTCAACTTAGGTACCTCTTGTTCATGGGGTGGATTCTACATCTTTCCACACTTGTCCTTGTGGGCTGCCTCTTGCAATGCCTACTTCAACACATGTTATTCAGGGGACCTAGCCAACCACCTCAGCATTTGGCAGGGCAGGAGCACAATTGTTTGAGGTCAGAACACAAAACCCATTTTTCTTTGGTTCTGGTGTGAAATTTTGATTTGTGCCTCAGAAAAGCCCAGGAAAAAGTAAACAGCCCTAAGAATGGGGCAAGGCTTTTACACTGGAAGCACCCAAAAGGGCCTGGGGCAAGCCATGCAGTAAAGGGAAGAAAATGTGGAAAAGCTGGTAAGCTGAATACTAGTCTAGCCACAAGCAATACAGGGACCAAATGAAAATACTGTAAGGGTTTCACCTAACAGATTTATTATAGTGACCACACAGGTGAGAGGCTGGTTCTTCTGGATTTTGGGTGTCCTTGACTGTCCAACATAGAGTTTGTCTTTAACCTAGTCTTGATGTGACATTGTACACTCAGCAGCTGCAGATGTGACCACTCCTCTGCCTTTAAAAGTGGGATGGGAAAAAGTAGCATCTAGTGAAACAGAGAAAACCAAGTTACAGTGTACAACATGGGCCACAATTCTTCATGTGCTTCTCTTGGCTGTCTCAGGACAGCCCAGGAACAGCAAGAACAGTTCCTGTGATACCTTCATTGGGATAACTACAAATATTAAAGTTTCATACAAATTCACACAAGCACTGCCATTTTTCTTCAGAAACCTCTGTATGGACTTGCTACATTTTTGACCCAAATATTTTAATATAGATTTGTTCTGTGGATTTCATCTAAGGCATCTGAAGCTATTATTATTTCATATGCTGCAGTAATCTGCAGTCAGTCTGTAGTAGATTTCTGTGAGGGAGATTTGGAAAACAACTTGCTTCTGTATTGCGTTGGTCTCTATTAATATCTCGGATCATTTTGGCAATATTTCTAAATATGAATAAAATATTAATCTGCAGATTAAATACTAAGACCTACTTTGAGCTCAGTTGTGCTACAATAAATCAGGTAAACCAAATAACTGCTCAGTATCTATGCCATATAATTTAGATGAGAATCTGTCCAGTTCTTGTACTCTTCTGCTGGAATTAAAGTTACTCTATTTTCTCTGACAGGATAACAATGGTGCTCATGATAAGCTGTCATACACAGTTTCAAAGACTTTTTTTTTTTTTTTTCAAACCTTTGCTCTTCCTGCAAATAAAATAAAAATAGAGACCAGACTTCACTGCTTTTACAATGAGGAGTTCCTGCTTTTCAGTGCACAGAGCAGAATTTGAAGTAAACACAGAAACAAACCCAGAAATATAAGAGAGCACAAAGACCTTCAAATGCAAGGGGCCCACAATACCCTCTCCTTTTGCAGGCTTGTATGAAAGTGCATGACCATGGCTGCAATTCTGTAGAAGAGATTAAACTATGAATGGGATTTAACTATTTAACTGGGTTGATGCAGAGTTAAAGTGGACACACCAGAGCAGAGCTTCTGTAGTTTCCCCTTATTTAATTATTATATACTGTTTAGCTATTAGATGGAGCACAGATGAGACAACATAAAGAGAAAATCTCAAGAGAAGTGGAAGAAGTTGCATTTGATCAAACTATGAATTGTTAGACTTTTGAGGTCAGATTAGGGGCTGTTGACACTCCAGACTCTTTCAGGGTTTAGCAAAATAACTTTAGTCACTGACTGGGGTCTCCAGGCAGAATAGCAGCATGAATAGTAGATGGTAAGGGCAGTCAAGAAACACAGGGGTAAATTCATAGCTCCATCTAATAGAGGCAAAGTTGCAAAATAAAATCAGAGAGTTCCATAGCTGTGCAGGAGGATTGCTTTCTGCTGTAAATGTTGTGGCGACCTGTATTTTTTCTCCAGCTTTCTAATGGAAAATTCTAAAAGCTAATTTTTGAAGCCAGAGACTTAGCAGAAAGACATCAGAAAATGTTGCCCCATTTCCATCAAGTGGTTTCTTAGGAAACAGCTATAAGAGTGCTTTGAGCTCAAGGAATGAATGAACGTACAACATTAAATTGGAAAGCAAAAATCCTGGAATGAAAAAGGGACAACTCTCTTGTTGCTTGTCTGCTGGAAACACTGAACTCCTACATGCTAATAATGATGAATTTATGCTGCTAGACTACAGTGGAGAGGTGAAAACAAGGTCAGCTCTACGATGGGATAGGAGATCCCATCCTTCTGCTTGTCAGACAGACATCTTAATTTTGAGGGTGAAACTGCAGAAAATTTTCAGAAAATGCTTAAATGCTCTTCTTTTTTTCTTTTTTTTTTTTTTTTTTCCCCACAAGGGTGTCTTGTTATCACACAGTGACATAACTGCTCCTAGGTAAGCTGGTAATCGTGGATCACTAAAAACGTGCTTGAAGTTATTTGCCGATAGGCTTGCTCAGGTGCCTAAATCTCTCTACACCTCTTGTTCCAACATTAATTACTGCAATGTTCTTTTTAATGGGCCCAATATAATGAGGTAAAGATGAGGAATAAAAGGCTGAGTCTTTGCTTAGTTTCGGAAAACATCATCCTCATCATCCTCATCATCATTAAGAAAAACTGTTCAAGCTAGTCAGGTGAACCAAAAATTCAGATTAAGTCAGAAGTTTTCCTAAACCCAAGGAAAAAGCTGACAGTTTCTGTAGAGCTCATGTGCTACACTGAAGTTCTCTTTGCAGTGTGGTTACCCCCTTTAGCCCACTGAGGATGCAAATTGCAGATGCCGGCACCTAAGTATTTCTGAAAATGGTGTAATCTGCTAGAGATGTGCCAGTAAATATCTGCACCTATGACTGCATTTGTGGCCTGGAAGGGTACTTTTAGCTCCTCCCAAGTACGACCAGAACAATTCAGTTCTGCTGGCCACCCTCAGATCTCTGTCTTTCCCTTGGCCTCAAAGAGCAGGAAACAGCACAGACCACTCTGTTCAGGAGCTGTGCAAGTACAGTCTCACCTTTGCCTATGTTACCACACCTACATCTTCCACTGAGTTTGTCTAGAAAGTTAGAGACAGCTAAGAGGAATAGAGTCAGTTAAGACAAGTTACCCCGAGCTTGCTGTTCTTGCCATCCACCTCAAGAAGAGAGGGCCAGAGATAACACTCTTTCTCTCCGGGTTGCAGCTCATGACGCAAGTTGTTGCTCGGTGATTAAAGTAGCTCTCAGTGTTTTTGCACACCAGCTGTGACTGGCATTTCCCCCAGCCTCCTGCCCATCCGTGGCAGGTGGGGAGACCTGTCTGGGAAGGGGAGCAGATGGGCAGGAGCACTGTGGCTGCCAGGAGAGCCCACAGGGTAGCATCAGCACAGAGCAGTCAACAGCAACCAAGTAGTGCTGTTTCCTAACCTTTATGGAAATGTGGCTGGCAGGCTGTATGCAATATCCTGAGGACTAACAGTAGTCTCTGCTCATTGTTCCTTTGGGAAGTTCAGGGGCGTTTCAGGGCCTGATTAGCCTAAGTAAGCTCATGCTGTGTTCCCTAATGTGGTGGTCTAAACTTTACTAACGGGATAAAGATGTCATGAGCTCATCAGGAATTTAGGGGGTAGGATGTCTTCAGGGGCCCAAAGGACAGATTAACCAGTGAAGGCTTAAGGGAACTGTAACATTTTTTCTGTTTTCTCAACTGTAAAACCATTAGATTTTAATGAAACAGTTTTTAGAAAAATTGCATTACTTTTTTACTCAGGGGAAAGCAAGAAAACTAAACTTTATTGTCCAACTAGCAGACAGGATTTTTGGTGTGATTAATTTCATTAAACCCAGTAAATGTGTACATATCTGTGTTTTCTTTGCACCCACACACAGTTTCACAGCCCTATTTTAAAGGTGATCCAAATCCCTGTCCAAGCTGAGCTGCTGTCCCAGTGCCAGACCTTGTGGCCTCTTCCTAGGGGAAAAGCTGACATTAAACTTCTCTGTAGTTTAGACCAGGGCGTTAGCCTTGCCAGATGAAGAACCTGAATGACTCATCTGCACTTCCTGTGACCCACCATCATACCTCATCAATCACATCAATATGCATGCGATCGTGAAATTGTACTTGTTTGGTCTGAGTTTTAGAAGATTTTATGTGGGATCAGTAGTTTAATTTTATTTTTTTTTTTTATGTTTATTTAAATATTTGCCTGACTTTAGCAAAACACTTAATAGATGGCAGGAAAATAAATCTGACAGTTATTTACATACTAAAAAATCCTCATTATGCCATAGCACTTTCTCCTCACCTAGGATTATTAAACTACCTTGCCTGTTACATCAGTTACGGAAACTCTGATCAACACCTAGATTTAAGTGTCAAATGCTATTGAAAGAAAAGTAGGAGATATGAGCCCAATCTTCTTTTCTGTGCCCCTGTATTAAAAAGCCCAGAACATTTTCTCCAATCTCATATCTTTGCTCAAGTATTTGTTACAAGTCTCCAAATCTTTCTTTTTACAGCTTTTACTGAAACCTCTGGCCGTGTGATGGCAGAGCAGAAGAACCATCGATCTATGATGCAAAGGTGTTGTATTTTTAGCACCCAAGAGTCTCAACAAGAAGCAAAAACCCAAAGGTGTTTTCTCTTGCACTGAGGGTCCCCTCCCAGCGCAGACGTGAGTCACGTCGGCAGGAGATCACACAAAGCGGTTCCTAACTCAGTTGGCACAGATGACTTTCACAGCTTTACACCACAGCTGAAGTTACATGACTGGGAGGGGTCATAATGATATGAATCTGGTATCATGAGTGATTACTCTTGCTGGAGAAGAGACAGGCCCCCAAATCTTGGCTGTTTTGAGACATACCCTGGAAATGAGACCTCTTTGCAATAGGGGTGTTACGCTGCAGAGTCAGGAGAGATAGTCACCAAAATCCCTGCTGCCCTTGGACTGTTTAGTTCTTTTTGAACTTCTGCAGCTACCTCAGTAGGTGAGGACATGACAGTCCTCACAAAACAGCTGACTTTGAGAGCAGAAGCAGCCAGGACACTGCACCCTGATGCTGCCTCTGCTGCATCAAGCACCTTAAGGGCTGGGTGGCTGCAGGGGACACCTCACGGGCACTTGTGCAGTGCTGCAAGGTCCATGGAATCAGCCAAGGCAGGAAAACCATTGCTGTCACACCTTGTGCTTTCACTAGTCAGCCCCAGAAAACACAGGTAAAGGGGAGAGACAAAGAGCAAGGAAATAAATCAGCGAGTGAATAATCCCTGCTATTCTGATGATGATTAAGCCTTACCCTTCACCTGATTTAACAGGATTGGTTTGGGCCAAACCTTTTTTATGAATCAGAATAAATTTTTCATGATCATTCTATTACATCTCAGCAAAACAGAAATGTTTCCTTGCTCATTTTTATTTATAGAATGTCTTCTCCAAATTATTTATGTCAAAAGATGCGTTTCATCCGTACACAACCAGAAATGTCTTATGCCATTCAAGGTACATATTTTGATATAACAATTGTTTACATAGCAGGTTAAGCCTGTGATGTGAAATTGCTTGAGCCTGAAGATCCTAATTTTAAGGCTTATTCATTAAAATATCCCTTATTTTACACAATACCCTTTCTTCTGAAAAAAAACTTCCCTAGCATTGTCCCTTAGTTTAGGGTTGTCAAGCTTGGCTTATTTTTAGACATTAAATAGCTCTTCATTAAGGCAAATTATTCACTGATATAAGGCAGCAAAAAACTAGATTAAATGGATGTATGAATAATCTAAAGTAGATGTGGAGAAAGTCTTGAAAAATGACCCTATTCTTTATGCCAGCTTGGTCTGTGTGTGGTCTCTGATCTATTTCTTTTCTCCTGTTGGTGAGAGGCTCTGGAAACCCTTTTAGTGATAAACACCCGCATAAACCAGTGTGTCACCATCACGCACAGGCTCCGAGTCCTTTCCCAAACTGCTGCACTGTGCACCCTCCACGGTAATTCCATTTTGTAATTCTGTGCTGCATCTGACACATAATCCCTTTCTGAGAAAGTTTATCAGCCTTTGCAGGCTGATTCCAGGACTTTTGGCAAGTCTTGGCCCTATGCTACCTCTAATGACATGGTGACACTGTACAAAGCTTTTTTCTGGTATCTTCTGACCAACCATAACTAATTAACTACAAGCTGGAAAAGCACTAGAGTATTGAAATGTCTAATCCAAATGACATTAAAACAAGACAAAATAAAGCTCTTTCTCATGACATCTATCATGGCCACATTTCTTCAAGTGTCTTCAATGATTTGTATTTTATATATGTGTTTGTTCTGTTTATTTTATCATAAATATAGAAACTTTTGCTTGGATTTTTTTTCACTGACCACGTTCATTCCCAAGTATATCTCTATATATACATAAGAAAAGATCACTAGATGTTCTGCTGGTTATGCTCTTATTTTCATGTAAATGTAGCTCCTAACTGCCTAAATACATTAATTAAGCTGGAAGCAAACTCAAAAGCCAAAAGCTAGTTAACGAACGCCAGCTTCATTCAATTCATGAGAATATCAGAAAAGCACTTATAGACATCACAGACTGTCAAAGCAGTGACAAAATAAAGCTTGGGATCTAGATACAAAGTCTTTTTCATTAGCAAGAGATCTATTAATGGATTCTATCCCCTCAATTTGCACCATCAGGAAAAGACTCTTTTTAAAGCATTTCCTGGTGTCAAATTAATAATTTTTCTCTCTTAAGCTTCACATAATTGTCTCAGGCAGTATTTTCTGCAGGCTTTCATCTTGCCATGTCTAGCAGCTATGGAAGCTAGAAAGTCTTAACTTTTCTGACTCTGCTCCCATGCCTCCTTCTGCAAAGCTTTGGATAAAAGAATGCTTGAACTCTCTCCTTACAGAGAATTGATTGACCACAGCTTTAATGAACAGCAGCATGCAGAGGATGTGGTGGAACAGGCTAGCACAATGAGCAAGGAAAACTCAGTAATGAGCTGCATACATACCTGAAGATAATGCCTTTAGGGTGGTCTGCTGTGACCATTCAGCATCTCTTTCCACAACCAAAAACATTTTAATAATTGTGGGAAAATATTAAAAAAGCAGGTGCATTTCCTTGAAAATTTACACAATGGGTAGGTGTTTTGTGATTGTCCTCATCAGTAATTTTCTTTCTCCACTTCTGTTTAGTACTGACGTACCAAGAGTCTTTCCTGAAAAAAAGCAAATGGTGCAGATTGCTAGAACAATTCAGTGATGATCAATTATATATTTAAAATTTGCAGTGTCATGTAGCAACTGATTATGATTGTGGGACTGATTGTGGGTTTGTAGATTCTTGTGCTATTATAAAAAGTTTGGTCCGTGGGCTGGCTGTACAGCTACCTTAAACCCTGGCAGTCTAATGAATTTCCTGTTAAAACAAGACCGAATTGCCTGTGCTTTTGTAACCATCTACAGCAGTGAAAGGATCAGCAATAGGCCTGGAAACTAGGAAGTCCTCTATTTTAAACTTGCCACCAATTTCACAGACGAGCCACAAAAGATCGTATTTTTAAAAACAGACCATCACTGGTCTGCATATTTTCAAAACCAGCCTGTGTAGCTCTTGATTTGTGGAAACAAGATACATGGTGAAGTTGATGATAATTATGGGTTTTCAACAACTTTGATGATAAGGTATTTGTTTAGGTACCATAAATCTGATTACAGAAGTCTAAATACAGGTCTTCAGGTCCAGAAACTCTGGACTTTGTTTTCTTCTAAAGAATTGCTCTATAAAAGTAAAACAGAAACACACAATAAATCTGGCAGAAATAAAGAAGAAAGGACAAAAAAGATTGTTGAATTAGAAATAAATGCGTTTCTAATGCTTCAGAGAGCTATAGCCTTCCAGCAGGAAGTGAATAGGAGCTAGAGATCACAGTTAAACACAGCCTGTACATGAGATTTGTCAGGTAATGATTATACACGTAATTGGAAGAATAATATCAGTCCAATTCAAAATTCCCTGGCCCAGCAATTTAGTGTCAGACACATTCCAGACATCTTTCAGTGCTGATCACAGCTCTGTGTATTTGCATATGCAATTACTGAATTTACATTTATATATTACTAGGTACATATGTAATTATATGCAAAACTGTGTTTTGTACTTGAACGTGTATTTTAAAGCAGCTCTTGATTGTGTAAGTCTTAGAATTATGGAAACATAATGCTGGATTTCAAACATACAGTTTTGGCCTTTGCAATCCATATGATAATAACAAAAAAGGAACAGGGACATTGTCTCATGAAGGAGATTGTGAATCCCTGACCAAAGTCCCCACCAAAACAGGTTCATTTTAGGAGCTGCATTCATCTGACAGTGACAGTGGCTGGTCCACACTCTGCCCTGCAGTGTAAATTAATTACATACATGGCATTGCAAAGACATGCTGTCGCCATAAGTGCTTTCTGGCTGATGATGATGACGTACCTTTGCATCCCTGTGGACCCGCTGGACGGAAACTCGGGTGCATGCTCCACGATCCCGCTTGGCCGTCACAGCTGCCCAGGTACTGTCGAACAAACCTGTCTCTCGCTCCGGGTGGGCTGGTGACAGCACCACGATATTGGCCACTTCTCAGTAAAGGCAGTTTTTGCAGCCTGCCTGTGGCAGAGATGCAGTGACACTGTGCACAGTGAGCACACGTGTCCCTGGCCCTGTTGCACAGCACGTTCATTTGTGCAGCCAGGCTGGCCTCCTGTCCATGCCACACAGCCACACAGTGCCACCTGTGCTGGAGGTGTGTCTGGGTCATGTGTCTGCTCTTTTATGCCAAACAAAGCAACAACAGACTCGGGTCTCTGCTGCCGAATGCAATGAAGTGAAAAGCACTGCAGTGTATAACATCAAGCCTCTCGTAGCTCTTTTACCCCCTTCCACCACACCTCTACGTGAACTTGATAGTTTAAGCAAAAGCAAACATTTAGCGGACAAAAAAATGCAGATAGGACTTGGTTAATACTAATGGATTAAAGGTTTTGCATGCCCATATAACAGCCTGACTGAATAATTAAACAGAAACTGATACATATTTACCAGGAAAGCTTTAAAATTGACTTGTGGAGATTTTCTTAAGCTAGTCCATAGTCAGCTCAACAATATTTTATGAGAATGTGAACATGTTGATAAGGCTGAAACTTGTCCAACTTCCATTTTTCTTGAGAAACCAGGTTCTCCTGGGGAGCACCAAAAGATTACCAAACCAGTCTCTGAGTAAACTCCATATAACTTCTCATCATACCTACACAAAATCAGGATAGTAATCCTTAGCAAACGCACATTCTGTGATAGACTTGCTTCTCAGGCCAGCCATGTGCAGGGGAGTTTTGAAAGAGGCCACAAAATAATTAAGAGCGGTCATGCAACTGAGTTATGAAAGTGGTTGTAGATGAATGACTTGAGTTTTACAACCCTTATGGGAGCTTGTACAGGTCAGGCTTAGTCTCTCTCCCTCCTGAACTGAGCTCAGTATTCTTGCAGAGACACAAACTGTGCAAGGTTTGGGCTGAATCAACAGAAAACAAATAATTGGGATCACAGATCACAGAATATTCTGATTTGGAAGGGATGCACAAGAATCAAGAAGTACTACTCTTAGGTGAATGGCCCATACAGAGATTGAACTCACAACCTGGGTTTTCCAGTGCTCCGACCCGGTCAGATAATCTCAGGGTTATTACAAATAACAATAAAACAGCAGTACCAATTTTAAGAATAATTTGACTAGAGGTATAGTGGAGTCAAGACTGGATGCCTGAGCCAAGAAAGGAGCTACAGGAGTGTTGAAAAGTGACAGGACAGTTTATGTCATGGACACAGTGATGTTAGGAGAAGCCTGACTGTGTAATAATTTTGGTTCGTGTCAGCTTGAATTTGATTGGTCTCTCAATTTCAATTGAAATTCAGTAAATTAGAAAGGAATTGGAACCTCTTTAAATATCAGAGAAGTGAGGCTAACCCTGTTTCCAGGGCTCCAGTTTTGATTCTTACAGTTTTCTTGTGAGTTGCTTCTTAACTGTCCACAAATATCTCATGAGAAAATCCATCATGATCTATAGCTCTGCAAATACATCCAGAACTATATTCTGCTATTTTCAAAATTGTGCCAAATATTCCTCCCCTTTTTGTTCCTAAATATAACCAAGAAGAAGGTATAAACAGGCAGGAAGAATGGCAAGCAGCAGTCCCCTGAGCTAAAGATGCTGGTAAATACCCACCCTACCCTTCTCCTTCCCTGTGCTAAATTACGTTTTCTGGGTTCTGAGGTTCAGTGCCAGAGCATACATCAGCAGCATATTTGTTCCTCTATATCCTTCTTGGATCTATAAGCTGAAGCAACCACAGAGAAAATGCTTGGATGTTGGCATTTTTGGAATAACCCTGGCAGGCTTCCTGCTTAAAAGGTGATTTGTATTTCACTAATTAATTCGTCAGTAGTAAATGTGCTTTAATGACAGAATTTTTGGATGAGGTTCAGAGTCTCATTAGCCTTAATCATATTAACCTAATATAGTTATTTATATCAGGCAGAACAAAGTGCAACACTTCACCACAGGATGTTCTTCTTCAAAGATAATACCAATGTCGGAATTAAAGGAACCTGTAATACTTCTTGCTGGTTGAGCCATATGGAATGATAATGTCAGACCAAGACAAATTCACTATCCCCATTCCTTAAGTGTTTCCATGAAAAAAACTGAGCATGCTGGTTAAATGATGTGTCCTTCCAATTTCTTAAAGTCAGAGAACATGAACATTTAATTCTTACATAACAACTTGTATGAAGCACATGATCGAAGACACCAAGCAGACAATGAATTTCATAATGTTAAGTTTCTTTGAGCTTGGATCAGATGATCTCTCAGATGTTTAAGTGATACGGTGATTTTGATTTCCTACAAACAGAAAGAAGGCTGGAGTGTGGATAAAAGCAGTAAGAGGAATCTAATTCCAGATGATAAAGAAGCAAAGCTGAGGAACCAGGTTAAGGCTTAAGTTTTGGGAAAGATCATCCCTCATTAAATCGCGATTTGATCTTTGATATAAATTATAGGCATAAACATATCACTTGTTACTTGACGCTTCAGGTAATCAAGTTTTCAGCAACCCAGCACCTACATACCGTGCAGTATTTACTACCTTAAACCTATGATGTCCAAAAAATCTGTAACACGAGTGTCTTTTTACTGTCCATCATAATGGTCTCATTTTTTTGAGTGCTGCCAGCAAGCCAGGAAGCTCCTAGTGATGGCTCCACTCCCTGGGATGTTTGCAGCTCCTACATTTGGCATGCTTGAGGAGTGAGAGCTGTTCTGTGTGACCTTTTATGTGCCTTTTATGTAGCAGCTGCCATGAAACCAAAGAGCACGTGTGTGTGTGTGTGTGTGTGTGTGTAAATATGATGTACTGGCTGTAAGGGCAAAGCATGTTCCTGTTGAGATTATCAGTTACAAACCCATCATTAACTTTCTAAACAAATGACTCGACTATGAAAAGAAAAATACAAATCAATGAGCTTAGCACTGCTGTTACATACATTACAGTGGAATTTAACATAATATGAGTGTCTGGCTTTAAACACTTAGGAAAAGTCTTTTAATGCCAGCAGATCTTGAAGTAACCAAACTAGGCATTCAAATTCTTCCTGACGCTTTGAAAATCTCATCTCTAAGTTTGCAAGCCCCAGACTAACAGTTGTGAGACACCCAGGTGCCGAGACGACAAACATTGTTTGGAATCTTTGGAGCTCTAAAAATTAACGAACCAGTTAGGAGTAGCACAAAGGTGAACTTAAAATAACCTTCATGTAATATAGTCTTCCTGGTTCCTCTTTCCTTGTCACACTTGAATAAAATTTTCATTTTTTTCTGGCTGGGAAAAAACCCCAAGTCTCTAAAGTGTTTCTCAATGATAATCTATACTGTTCTGTCTATTTTGGAAGAAGGAAGGAGAGGCTGATTTTTCCTGAGGAATACTGACTCTCTGGTACAGAAAGAGTTTGATATACTTTTGAATCTGTTGAGTGACATTTTCTGAAAGTTTTCCCTGTTAAATTTCTAGCAATATCTAATGATTCACCATTTCATTTTTTACATTTGTTATATTTTTTACATATGTTCTGCATTTTATTTTAGCAGGTCAAGAAACAGAAAGATAAGTGACAAGGTATCACTGACACAAGCCTTCAGGCAACATGATAAAACACCAGAGCAAAATAATGGGCTGGTAAAACTGAGTTCAAGATTGATACAACAGGTCTGTTCTTTGACCCACCGTAAGGGTCAGATATCTCATTATAATCGGAGTATTTGCTCCTGAGCTAGATCTTCAAACAGATTTGCAGGGAGAATGTTTCTGAGTCTTGAACAAGAGAAGATTTTGAATATGTTAGTTCATCACTGACTCTTTAAGTAATTTTCCAGTCATATTCTCCAAAGATGCCCATATTCTAATGATGAAATGTTGTGGGAACAAAGTCATGGTGCCTACTGTGCCAGTTTTTAAACTGAAACAACAGAAGATGCATTAATGTAGTATTCTGGAGGCTGTGGTCTCTTGCTGCTTCTATCTTCACTTTCAGTGTTCCCCTCACTCTTAAGGACTCTGTTTGGCCTTTCCATTTCTCCAATATTTTCCACATTTGGAAGGCCTGCATGAAATGGGAACAAGTACAACTGCCATGGGTCGGGGAGGAAAGCAGGAGAAGGGAGCTTCCCACCCTGCGGTCAGACTTGGCATATGGCCTAGATCTGGAGGCCAGTGCCCTCACTAAAGGCCAGGAAAAAACTGAAAGCTGAAAGCTCAGTGGCCTGAAAGCCTTCAGCAGCCAGTGCACACAGAGTAGCACCTTGCTCTCCTGTTCTCAGTTCCTGCAGGGGTTCTCAGCACCTATAAACTGCCTGTTCACTCTCTGCTCCGCTCCTGCAGTCCTTGCTGAGTTACAATACCTCCTGCCTGACTGTTCCTGAGTAGGGAGGGTGGCTGAGTGTAATGCCATCTCTCTCCTGCAGTGTTGTGTGTGCTGCAGCTGACTGCAACCTGCACACAGAGTGCCCAGGCAGGCCTGGGGCTCAGCCCTTGAATTTGCAAAGAGAACTAGTTAGTGGTTCAAGCAGCAAACCCCAAAAGTGGGTGGTTATTTCTTTAGAAGTAATGATGCACAGGAAAATGCAAAGTGCACCTGAACATTAATCTACAAAGGAATACCCTCGGAGGGTGACCTTTTATACCCAGCCCTTCATTCCCTTGGGTACAAGAACTGGATTTCTGGTTTGTATATTTGCCGTGCAAGAATTATAAATGAAACAAATGTGCTGTTGGCCTGCAACAGCAGAGAGAAAAACAGCAGGAGGCTTAGAGAGACAATGGCAAGCAGCAGATAAACCAAGCTGCTGCAAGAGCCAAGCTCTTCTGCAACAGCATTCAGAGGAATGTCTGTCCAAGTGTTCAGAAAGGATAATCAGGAGATGGTAAAGTGCTTAGTTATTCCACAGAAATATCTGGTCATAATGCTAATGCTTACCTCTCACAAGATTTTGCTTGACTAGTGTTTTTAATTGTTTTGGTCATAAAATGAGGGGAAAAGAGTTGCTTGATTTTATGTAACAGTTTATCACAATTCCCGCTTACAGGAGACCACAGCAAGGAAGATACAAAGCAGCTCAGACACAGGCATTCAAGCATGATTTGCTTCCTTTCCATATGAAACTGTGAGGTGCCTCGCTGTGCTGTGAATGTGGTTTCCATCGTCAGGCTGCTGGTAGAGTGAAGTGTAGCGAGAATTGGTCCAAGGAGGGAAGCTGTGTTGCTGCCTACTCGGTGAGCTTGTATCCACCTGGCAAGTTCCAGCATCTCCAAGCTAAAAGGCAGACAGCTGTGACAAGCCCGAGTCCCAGACGACCTGAGTGTGTTCCATCCTTCTTTGAACCCGGGCTTTGGTGGACAGTCATCAGCTAGATGATGACAGTGTTTCTAAAAGTGCTCCTGCTTTATTCCCTCTCCCTCTGAGCCAGGTGGGCTGGTGAAAGGGTCAGCAGTCATAGCAGCCTCCTCTACATCTCTCCACCACGTCAGAGTGCGCAAAGCACTCTGATCCAGCTCTGCACCTCCCGCTCCAGGCAAAACTGATCCACCTCGAATGGATCTGGAAACAGAGCCTTCCTAAGCACAGCAATGCCAGGTTTCAGCTGCCTGTGAATTCCCCAGTGCTGCCCCTGCAGGAATCCTGTTGCCTGTCTGAGTAGATGCTATGTCCTTTTTGTAGCAATGCCTGTCAAATGTGGCATCAGTCAAGCAAAGATTGCAGCCATTCTTTGTTTTGTTAGATTAAGTTTCTTTGTAATTTTACAAGCATCCACTTCTCTGTGCTTTATCTCTGCACCTTTCTGCTTTATCATTGCACCTTTCCTAACAGAAGGTGGTCATGGTGCCTCTGACCAAGGAATCCAGGGATATTTCTGCCCTTTACTCCTTACTGATTTCGAAAGGAAAACCACGAGCACGTCCTTTCTTGACCAGGAAACCCTGACAATGGCAGACCTTTCAAAAACAAAGCAACTTGACAGTGACTGCTAATACAGAAACTGTGTTAGAAAAAGATCTATGGTTAAAATACCCAGAAGGATTATGAAGCCAGACCTTTATCTGGTAGTAAAAACTGAAATTTCTTGCTGGCTTGCTAACAGATGTGGTACTGGCTGTCAGTCTCTTTCCTCTGGAGTGTGCCCTACTGCTATCTAATTGCAAGTTGTAACCTTTGAGAATCATTGCCACCAGACTCACTGAAGCCAGTGGCTTAGTAGGATTCAGAGAGTAATTAAACATCTTTGCAGATAATTAGGCAATCCACAGCTACATTAGATAGGTCAAGATTGTAATTAGGGATAACTCTTCATGCTTCAAGGTCTTCTAGCTTCAATCCATCTCATGGCATGTGTTCATGCAAGCAAACAGGTAGGATGCTTGAAAAACAGTCCTCAATGATTGTTTCACTCAGGCCCTCTCAGCTTGGTTTTCACGATGCGTTTCACAGCTTCTGGCTCCAAGAATTGCTATCAATATTTGCTATCAATACATTGCTGTCAATAACCCAGATGCTGCCTCGAAGCTTAGAGGGAAAAGTAACCATGTTTGGCTTTGAAGCAGGGTAGCTGAGACCTGACTCTGGCTGAAAGGATACAGACCTTGGGAGCACGGAGCATCCAGAGGCTGAGAGGACCCTGTGCTGCCATGGAAGTGCAGAATCCCTCTCCCACAGATGCCAGAAAAAGGTTTTTTTTAGACCCACAGTCCTTTGCCATCCTAATGGGCACATTCAGGCTGAATGATAAAGAGTTTTTCTTCATGGGAAAGCAGCATTCAGTTTGTGAACTTAGAGGGAATTGTTTGCTACATTTACTGTGGAGGTGAACAGTTCACTGGAGCTTTCATGCTCACCCAAACTCACCCACATGGTATTACATGGATTACTAACAGCAATTCTTATTTTTTTAATTGTGTATGCACAAACCAGACATTAGACGTTCTGCTATAAATCTGAGACTGAGAAGAGAGGAGACATTTTTTAAATTCATGGTGGGAAAGGTCAGAAAAAGTTTAGCATTTTACACAGTGAGGATTCAGACTGACTGTAAAGCAGAAAAGAAATAAAACTGTTTCCTTTTCCCCTCCCTCATCTCTGTGTCCTATAAACCTGCGGAAATCCTCTGATGGTTTTGTTTTTTTTTTTATGGCTCTACATACAGTTCAAGATGTAAGAACCCATTTGACTCTCAAATAGGGGGAAAATATAATTTCTAAACTTGTCATCATTTTTCCCTGCTTTTCTTTTCTTGTTTGCAACAAGATACACTGCCTGTTTTGTGTCCAGAGTTTTCAGCACTTTATCAAGAAAGATAAATACACAGATTTCTGTAGAAAGCAAACATGACTTTTGGTCACCTGTGTAAATCCAGTTACAATTTTAGAGAGATCTATAGAGGAACTCCAGCTTTTCACCTCCGTAAACAGCACCAGAAACCGTATTGTGTGAACCTACTTGAGAGAGCTGATTTATATAGAAGATCTTTTGATGTCACCTTTCTTCTCCTCCTGCAACTTACATGTGTGCCTGTGGATTTATAAAGCCCTGATGGGAGGAGCAGAAACTGCATGACAGCTTGTGGGGAGAGACCCTCTGCAGAGATGCATCCAGCCTGGCCAGTGAAATCTATCTGTGTGGCACCTGTTAGTTACGCACAGCAGGACTGTCCATCATCCCTTGTAGCAGCTCTGCATTTCCATAGCACACTGCAGTGCAGGCAGAGGAGAAATTACTCTCTAACTATGAGACAGTGAATGAGAAATTTCTGTCCCTGTTTATTCTGTCAGACCACCACTCGGGATGCTGTACATCAGCTGGAGAGGGGGAAGGGAAGTTCATTTCACAGTCAGCTGACAAAGCTCTCAAGCGTTTATCTTTGCTTTCTACCTTGTAAAATCCTGTAAAAATATTGTTACTGAATGTGAAATGTTGGAAGAGAAATGTGGAGTTCCTCATGCCATTTAAAGGGGAAAATCTCCACATGGTGTAAAGAGAGCTTGTGGTAAAACAAAGAACATACAGTGTCTATCCATTTTGTGATCTGATGCCCAGATCACAAACAGATAGACAGCAATTTCCACTGCTGAACTGTAGCAAAATGTCCTTGGGAATGCTCGAATTGACTGCTCTTGTGTGAGGAACAGAAGGAAAAAAGAGTATTGAACACATGGAAATAGAAAAATCTTTCAGGTTGCTTCTGCTTGGAGAACTATTCCTTGGTATCATAATAATCACAAGGAAATTTGGAAGTAAGACTACATATGGTTTTATTGCGTTTTGCAGAAAGAGATGGCAGAATTCTCAAAAACCTTCATCGTGTCTCACCCTCAAGGCCATCCAAACCACCCCCAAATTTTTCCCATCCTCTGCTGAACCATTCTCCCTTCCATTTTAGACTGACCATTACAGGCCCCTATAGCTCAGCCCCTCTGTACCATCTCACACCTTCCCCTGACCATAGCAGGCTGTGACTTTGGCTTCTGGGGTGACCAGAGACCCGTTGTCCTACTGTGTCATCTCAGCATGAAGAACTGATGGCTTCTTGTTTGGCTTTCTATGGCCAGGGAATCATGGTTTCAGAGTCAGTTCCTCCCCTGTAGCTAGGTGATAGCTCCATCCAAAATCTGAACCATTAATCCAGCAGTTATCACTGGTAATATACTGAGATTCATGTGAGCAGCGCACTGTAAAGCTGGATCTCAGCTTGGCAGCATGTCCTGGAGGAAGAAACAGAGGTACAATGGGCAGCTGTGGCACTGTTCAGGGGAGAAGGGTGGTGAATCTGTCCCAAATTCAGGACAAAGCACCTGTAATTTGAGGCACTGCCTTGTTATCTCTCTTTCATTTGCTCTCATGACTTTGTGAGGTAGCTGTGCATTGCTATTCTAGTAAATACTAAACTTCTCAGAGAAGTGCAATATTCCCATTTACCTACAGGAACTGAAGCTCAGAAAAAAATTATGAAGCTAAGCAACATATATGCCCTTCTCTAATCTTTACTTTTGACCCAAAATGAGAGTCTGAAGCGGGGTCTAGAATAGAAATCACGGAAGCTGTGGAGAATATTACGGAGAAGGTAAACATAACTTTAAAGCAGTCTTTCTATGTTTAGCTCTTAGCTAACCCATATGTCATGAGTCAATGCAAACACACTTTGTTCTCTTATTTGAAGGAAACTACATCTGTGTTGCTGGGAATATTATCTGCCTTGAAATCTCTGATTTTCTGACAGATAATCAAATAAACAATCAAAATGACTGAAAACAAAGGGATTACAAAAGTGATCTTGCTGCTGCTAACTGACAATTGTTAATTGAAGTGTAGCAATTCTATTAATATCGCACATAAAAGATAGCAAAAAGTAATACAATTTTTGAAATACAAAAAGCTCTTTTGGCAAAATTAAATGCTATGATCTTCTAAGCTATTTATTCTGTGACTGCTGAATAAGATGATGTGAAGCTTTCAAGTATGAAAGGAAGTATGCAGCAGGAGTGAAAATGCTATAAATATCCACTCAGTGTGATTCTGATAGGGACTATCAGATTTTAACCAAAATGTTCAGAAAAGCTACTCAAATTTGCAATTATACTTACATGTTCAAAGCATTGCTGGGGGAGTTTCAGCAACATGATACCAAAAATGAAAGAGGCATGTGATACAACTTGCACAGTGTTTTTCCAAATGTAAATTAGTTTGTATCAGCTGATTTTGTTTTTTCTTCGTATCTTCTCTGAGCCATATAAATAGACTACACCTAGAGTGTATCATTAGAATGCCTGTGTGTCTTTTTTTATTTAGCTGTAAATTTGATATAAAACTGTACCAGCTTTGTTCTTGTGGCTTATACTGTCACTAAAATCCCTTGATCAAAATCCAAATTCCTATAATGGTGTTGTGCATGGTTTTCTGAGGATGTCAAGAACTAAACAAGTGACAGTCTCATGAAACTGCTCAAATGCTGTGGGTTAAAAAGCCTGATTTATGCATTAAAAAGGGATGACTATTCTGATAGACCTTGTCCAAAGTTCTTACTTTTATGGTATTTACAGGCCTCAAGGACAGGTTAGAAGAAAAACCAATAAGCTTGCTTGAATTATAGGAAAAATTATATATAAAATTAATGTGAAAAAATACTCTGAGTAGTTCAAAAGCTTTTTAGTTCTGCAAATATTTCTTGGTGGACCTCTATTATTATGATTACTGATTCTTTTCATGTATATACCAGGTACAGAACAAAGACATGAATTCTCTCTCAATGGAATGCAATCTAAAATCAAAAAAAGTATCAGATAATATGAGCACTGAGGGTGGAGGGCAGGTGTCAGGCATTTGGGCTGAAGTTGCAGAATTGGGACTAATTTAAACCCTGCCAGATGCAACAGAGGGTAAAATAAAAGAACAAAAATCCTTTCCTCCTCCCTTGTCTCCTCCCTACAGACATTGCAGGAAGAAGTCTAGGAGCAGTAGAGCATGAATGAAAACAAAAAAACAGATTACTTGGTCACTAAGGAGAGACTAGTGTCACGCAACCGCAACAGAAAGAGTGTTGGCAAAAAAGGCATCTTATAAGCATTATAACAAATAAGCAGCAATTTAGAAGATGTTTCAAACACAGAAAAAGAATCAATGGGAGAATATTAAGTCAAATTGGTAAGTAACATTTTTCACTTGCACTGGACCGTGAATGAAGAATCAGAATCTACTTACCAGGAAATTTTTTTAAAAGCAATTACTCTTTAAAAATTGTTGAAACATTTAGCAGGATTTTCACATGATGAAAACATTTGCCTAGTGAAAATGATCTGTCCTATTTGTGCTTAATGTGCACAAGGGACATATTTTTCTTTACAGTATATTTTCAATAATGAAATTAATGCCTAATTGCATATGATTGATTTTATCCTCCCAAGTTACAGAAGGCACTAAGGATGGGCATGGCAGGCTGATCTCTATCAGTCTTCTCTGTGACTATGGGCACTCCTGTAATGATGCATAGATAACCAGCTGTAGCTCAGTTACAGCTCAATTAGATGTCACCATTAATCTAAACTCTGAAAACAGGATATCAGATGTAGCAATTTTTAATGGCGATCCTTTAATTATATTTTAATATTATATTAAAAATATTTTATATTTTTATATATTTTATAAATTTATATATTTTTATATTTTATATTTTATATTTTATATTTTATATTTAATTATATTTTGTTCTGTCATGTGTACCAATTAGCAACCACATACAGGTACACAAGCACTTTGCATAAGAAATACAAGATGTTTCACAGTATATCATTCATACATATGAAATTACTAGGTTCATGTCTTTGGTTCTAGAGCCACTGTGACTTCTGAAAACAGTGAAATATACCCTCACCACATGATAGAAATAACAAATGCCCCCTACCCCCTCCTTTTGCTTGGCTTTTATATCTGAGCAGATATCACGTGGAATGGTATGGAATAGTTCTTTGAAGACTTTGGGTCAGCTGTCCTGGTTGTGCCCTCTCCTGAGGCTTTGCCTATTCCCAGCCTACACGTGGCAGGGCAGAATGGTGAAGGGACAGGCTGGTGCTGTGGGAGCACTGCTCAACACACTGATGTCTGATCAGCAGCTTCCTAGGCACCAGAGCACAGCAAAACTCCGTGAGGGCTGCCTGTGGGGGAACTTATCTCCATCCCACACCAAATTCTTTCTCTTGGATATCAAACCTGCCTTCTGCAAGATGGGCAGTTTCATATCCTTTTTGCCTCAGCTCTTCTGTTTGCCCCAGATGCTGTTTCTCAAGGCTGACAGAAGCAACACAACAGGCCAATGCCTGTATCCACACTCCTTGCAGCTACTGTGGTACTGACCCAGAGAACAAATATTTAACATCACCTAATGACACCTACATTTTTGACCACATGCTGTTTTGGTGATGTGGGGCTCCTTCTCTGTGTTACTTCTTTTTACACAGCATTGCTCTGTGGTACCTTATCAGATTCTCCAATTGCACTCCTAGATACATCACTGAATTTTTAAAATTCTGTTCACACCAGCCACTTAGAGTGTGTTTCCGTGGTACTGCCAAGGAGAGCAGTCTGGAGAAAACCCTGTGTGTCACTGAGGTTTGAGAGAGTTCAGCCAGAATTACTGGGAAACAATAAGGCTCTGTTAAAAAAGGATTGGAGATGTGAATTTCACTCAGTCACACTCAGCTTAAAATAAGATGAAAAGTTCCTTCCTGAGTCTAATTAAATGCACATGACAATAAAGAACTCACCACATGCCTATGTAAACACACACAAGTATATGTGTATATATACATATATATACATACATATTATATATATATAAAAGTATATATATATATATATGCTACTTCATTACAATGTTACAAAGTATTTTTGAAATGGTGAGAAAACATATCAAACCAAACAACCCATTAATGTCCTGACAAAAATTTACTAGTAAATTCAGAAGAGAGAAGAATTACTGAAATTTCCTGTCCTATGTCCCAGTAGAGGTCAAATTATTATGATGTAGAAGTCCCACTTAGCCTTAAAATATATGAGTTGAGCTCAGAAAGATTAGAGCGACTTAGATTACCTGAGGATTTGTCCCTCTGCCTTTGTTAGGACTAATTCACCACAAGGTGTTTTTTTAATTCCTTCTCTCTCCTCCCTTCCTTCTATGTTTGTTACAACTCAGAAGACAGCTTATTATGTGCTCTGATTTATTCTGTACTCAGAAATATTCATCCTGCGAGTAACTCCTGGGCTGGCCCAGCCTTGCTGCATGATAAACATTTACTATTCATAAGCAGACTGGAGTAGCTGGTCACTTAAATCACATGGTGGATGTAAGCTAGAAGCCCTTGGGAGAAAATGCATGCTCCAGAGAGGCTTGTTAGGGCAGGAGAGCCATTTCTGAGAGCAGCAGCTCTGTGCTGTGCACGCCACAGCCCATGGCTGCAGCCTGACACAGCTGAATTTTCCACACCCCTCCTGTGCCTGTGCCTGTCCCTGAGGAGCCAGGGCGGTGGCAGGGTCTGTGTTTTGGAGTAGCAGAAACGTGTCTCCCATGCTACCCCTGCAAATGCCCCGACATGCAGTGCTGCATCAAGGATGTAAGTGCCACACCAACTGGCAGGACACTGGAGCACAAAGATTGGTGATAGCTGGAGAGTGGATTGGGAGTCAGAAATCAAGGGGCTTAATTAAGATAACAGAGCACTGAAATTACAGAGTGCCTAATGCTCGACAAGCAACAACAGTCAGATGTGTCAGAAGAAGGGGTCTGGCAGGAAGGAGAAAAATTACAACTGTCTGAGCAGAGGGAGGGACGGGCTGGTTAGGGGCTGGGAGCGTGGGAGGATGATGGGCAATGGCCTGAGGTGGGAGATGGTCTTATCACCTCTTAAAGCAGCTCAGATGACATTAATACAAATTTGTTACCCTCTATCAAAGTGAGAACGGAAGGTGTGATACTGAAATAAACTAGTATGCAGCTCTGGGAAAGAGGATTGTCCATGGCTGCTGTTGCAGAGCAAGCAGAAACTAAAGGGAAAGCATCAACATAGGGGGAAAAATGAAGAAAACTTTTTGTTAGACTTGACACAGGCAGGTATAAATGACCACGTAACAACAGCAAGGAACTTACGGACGTCATAAATAGATTAGAAGAATATGTCATTTCCTGTTTCAGTGAATTGTGTCAATGTGTTTTTCTCACTAATGTCAGTTAAAAAAAGTGCATTTTTAATATATGGATATTCTGCCCAAACACTTTTTTTTTTTTTTCTGCTTTCTTGCCCTGACTTTAATTCAGTGTTTGTATTCCTCTTGCTATTTCAGCTGGAAGTCTGCAGCAATCTTGATGGAAGAGGTTTGCTCTCTGTGTGCACCTTATATGCAGTCACAGAGATTGCCACTCCACACACACAATAGTTTTACGTACAGGATGCTCTGCCTGAGCAGGGCAGGTCACACAGCCCTGGCCTTGTCAGCATCAGCTTCAGGGAACATTCTAAGGAATAGGTTAGCTGCTATCAGTCAAAGTCAAGTATCCTGGAAAAGGAAATCATAGTCCCTACTTTAGCTCAGGAAGGAATCTCCCATCCTGAGGAAGAAAGATTAGCTTAGCTCTGTGTGCAATTGCTCAGGAACAACTTTCCAAATTACAATGCTTGAAAAAATCCCAATTTAGCACATTATGGGAGTAAGAGGACAGGACTGCATGCAGATTAAAGCTCACATTCATTATTGTTATTAAGTAGTCTAATTTTAGAAAAATACTGCCTGTTTTACATGAATCAAAAGCACAACAATGTTAAAATAGATTAAGCAGAAATTTGACTAATAAAGGTCATATCTGCTTATGCCTCAGAAATAATAATACAGTGTAATGACAATGCGTGATTAAATATGAAAGTGTTCTGTGTTGACAGAGCCTGCAACTAATTTTATTTTCCTGTATCTTCATTGGATAAACACACACATACATACAAGATAACAAACTGTACACCAGACCCAGATTCACAGGAATATTTGTTGACTTGTAATTCTCGTGGTAATGGGTGATGCTGGTGGGTAAGAATCAGATACCCTAAATTTCCTTAATAAGTTGGAAAATCTTGGGAAGATGAACATGGAAAAGTTTATAAAAGAACACAGAGGCAATGGGTAGTATAGAAGAAAATTCATTGCATAAGGAAATTGCTGCTCAACAAAAATAGGAACATTGCAGAGTGAAAGAGGACACAAAACTTATTTATATTTTAATCCATTGAGTCTTATCTTTGTAAGAACAATAATGAGGCTGTACTTCCCCTTCACCAACCCCCTCTCGATTCAAAGATGATTATTTATTTGGTTGAACTAAAAATAAACTAAAGGCATGAAATGTACCTCACATACAACCTGTGCAGCAGGACTTCCATGAGCTTGTGCTCCATTCCCATGGTGGATAATTCTTCAGAGGAGGGCTGAAGGGGATCAGGCTGATTTGAATGGGCACACACCATCAGTCAAAGGGTGGGATTATTTCCTCACCTCCTCACCAGCTCTGTCTTTTTTATTTTTTTATCAAGCTCTCTTTTCAGCTAAGATCCTGTCTGAGCTACCAGAGCCCAGAGCAGACACTGTAGTTCCAGTTCAGACAGACTGGCAGAGACTGGCATAATCAGGCACAACCTCGCCCACACGGGACCATGACACCAAGTGCATGCATGGCCAAGCCTGAGGGTATTTTCTCTCAGGAAAGAGGTCACTTCTCTTTATTTAAAAATTCTACTTTGCCATTAGCAACCAGGAAAGCAAGGAGCAGCACAAACAATGGGTTTTATCCCTTCCCACAACGTGCATTTTCTAAAGAACTAGCATCCTTGTTTCCATGCTGAATGTTCAGATTCCTGGCCTTTTCCTTCAGAGGAATAGGCACTGGTCAAAGGAGCAGAGAGCCAGACCACTTGCCTGATATCTTACTCTGTTCCCAGTGTGTGTTTATTACCCTGCAGAATGTCAGGTTCCCAAGCACAGGAACCCAAGCACAGAATGTCCTTGGGTTCCAGTCCCTCGTTTGCAAAACATGAGCAATAATCATAAAGTGTCCTTCTTCCTACACTTCCACTACCTACCCTGGTAGTAATCTCTGCCAAGCAGTCTGTTACACGTATCTTTAGAGTAACCAGTGCAAAGAGTCCTGATCTGGGCCAGAGCTGTCTTAACATAAGCAAAAATATTACATTTGTTAAGTTGATCCCTCACATTTATTCAGATAAACACTATGAAAGCAACTTCTAAAGGCATTCAAGGCCAGGAGTACACTGTCCTTTTGCTGGATAAATTACATTTTTTTTCAATGTGAGTTCAAAATCTCTCATACAGTCTTCCTATAATTTTGGAAATTGTATTTTCTTTCTTCTTAATTAGCAAATATTAGGACAAGAACTTTAAGATGGAAGGTATATACTTAATGATTGTAACAGAGCCAATGGCTATTAGGGTTGTCTGATTAAAGAAGCCATAGTTCTTGATGATAAATTGCTACAAGTCTGAGACAAGGCAAAGGCACCTCCAAAGAAATTTTTCATGTCATGGAAGAAAAAGCAAATCTGAGAGTGGACATTAAGGATTGTTATTAGCTATTTTTTTTAACCAATGGTAAAGGAAATTCACTGATTGTTTTCCATCTGTATGCAGTAAGTTAAATCAGCTGGATCTTATAGGAAATAGATGCATGAGAATTTGGCTCAAAATTGCTAAAATAAAAAAAAAACAAAACAATGAGTTTTTTTACTACAGATGACGTCAAAGTAGGCTACCTGCAAAGACTGTGTGAAAATTAAAAAATTAATGTAGTGGCTAAATACTGCACTATTATTTCATGTAATGTCATTGAAGATATGTTTTCTGCTAAATTACTTTTGGAAAAAACAGATATATTACATTAAAAAAGAATCATCAAAATCTAGATTAAAAATAACCTGTAATTTCAGATGGAAAGAGGGAACAGTCTGATGGAGATGATGATGCTGCAAGTTGTAAAAATTTAAAAGCCCAGTTCCTATAATAAAACCTTAACATTCTGAATTTGTGCAGAACTGGATCAGAAATCCCTTAGAGAGATGAAGAGGTAGAAAAGGGCATATCTCAGAGACTATTTCTTATGATTTCATGCATCATTCATTTTCCCAAGAGACATAGTTAGGAAATACAGTCCCTTCTGTGAACAACTACACAGGGAGATAGCTTCTCCTCTACATTGCATAATCATTTTTACATTGATAAAGTATGTCCAGGTTTGTGCACAAGACAAAAAAAATTCAAGCTCTCCACTCTTGCTAATGGGAAACTTTTATATGTGCTTTGTAAAGTCCCAAACAAAGCAAGGAAAGGCATAACCAGGTTCTTGTCAGGAAAACTTCAAGCAGTGGAAGTCATGTAGACATATTTAATTTCAGCTGTGCAGAATGAAATGTTGCAGAAATATTATTTAACCTGCTAGCCCACTTGTGGTGCTTTCTACCAGCTGCTGCCATTGTTTGGGAAGGAGTGTTTCTCATGCTTATTATTTTTTAATAAATTAAGATTATTTTTATTGTATGGTAATATAAATGAGAAAGGACTTTTGGAGGTCTAACTGTCCTCTAATATCAGGGTCAACTTAAATAAAGCTGTTCAAAGCCTTGTCTAGCATTCTGAGTCCCTTGATATGGTGCATTGGATGAAACAAAGAAAAAATCAAGCAATATTTGCAGGTAAAAAAAAGAAAAGAGAATTAGAAAATAAATAGTTTTCTTGGTTCACAGTCAGATAGTGTAGCTGTGTTAGTATGCACTTTGACCATTTCCATAGATAATGTTTTTTGGCTGTAAACGAAAAAATTTTCATATGCAGCCTGCTACTGTGTAGGCACTAATTATCTAAGCTGAGATGCTATTTACCTCTGTATGCCTACATCTTCCATAACCAACCAGTTTTTTCATTTTTGCTGTGTTTGAGGCTGTTCTTCAACTAAGAGTTTCAAGAAGAGGGGAAAAAAATGGAATTCCTGTCTGGAGTACCTTCTTCAAGTAGGTCATTTTTATAAGAGAGAGAGGGACACAAGCTCTGGTCAAGATTTCCACTAGAAAAATGGGGTTCATTGTGAGGAGTTTCAGTCTTGTCTCCCTAGAAAGTTGCCTTGGGAAATACAGACAGAATGGGTCCCAAACAAAGGAAAGGTGATTTTTTTTTTCTGCAAAATTCAGATGTTTATATGGATACAGATATGGATAAATCGGTGAACTTTTAAGGTGTTTGAAGAGAAGTTCAATAAATCAGACTTAAAACACGTTTCAAACAGAAATTTTTGGTTCATATATAGCATTGCTTTAGATGAGATTAAGAAGCTTAAATTCTAGTCCTTCACTTCAGTTGACACTATATTTTATTCATCAAAACCAATATTCATTATATTTGGACAATGTCTAAGCTGTAATATAAAAAAAAAGCAGCACAATGCTTTTTATGAGAACTCCTATAATAAAATACGTTATTGATCTTCTTCAGCATTACATGTATGCTAATATAATGTAGCTTAAAGAAATAATTCTCTAGTTTGTTTTCATTTTTGAGCAGATTCTGCTTGGAGAAAATGATCTCCTTTTGTGGGCAGCTGTCTACCTGTGTATCTAGTACACCCTGGTAAGGCACACTGCTCATACCCTGTCTGTGACAATTAGAAATAGAACAAACTAGCAGCAGGAATCCCAGCATCATCAGGCTCTATAAAAACTAATTTCTGTATCTGCAATTTGCTCTTGCTTCTAGTGACAAGTGAGCGATGTCCTGTGTGTTCAATCTGTTACCAAGTGTTGCTCAACCAGAATGAAATGCTTTCCTGAGCAGAGAGCACGAGCAGTGAAAATCCATCCCTCTTGAGCTGCACTTAATCCTCAACTAAAATTATGTGGGATTTAGGTGGCACATGGGCCTTGTGACCAGTGATGGACTGCAATGCTAAAGGAGCGAAAAGGCCAATGTGTTCTGAGGAAAAGTCTCCATGACAACTTTTTTTGTTGTAGTAGTTGTTGTTGTAGTTTTTATTTTAATGCTGTTTTGTTCTCTACTGCTTTCACCAGGGAAACAGGACCTATGTAACCACATTGCCTTTTTTACTCTCCTGGCATTCTCTCACTACTTACTGGCAGCTCTGAACCCATTAGCCAATTTCTATGCAGCAGTCAGGCATTTGAGTTAAAACATGTAAATTACCACAAGTTTCCAGAAAGTCAGTGGCAGAGTTTTCTCAGTTTGTGCTTGGTAGCTCATTCTTTTTTTCCTTCCTCTTTCTCATTTTCTTGCACTCTCAATTAGTAAAACAGCCAGACAACAGGCTTAATAGCACAAGTCAGCAAATGCAGATACCTGTAAATTAAGTGTGAGCCTTCCTGTCGATTTGGCAAGCAAGCAGGCAGGAGAGCTGTAGCTGGGTGTAATGTGATTTACATCAGGAAAGGGCACAGTAGGGACACTCTGCAGTGAAGAGCAGCTCCACTGGTTCAGAAAGAACAAGCAAAGATTGAATGAGGAAATTTTCACATTAAAGTGCTGCATCTCCTACAGGAATTGATTGCACCATAATATATATTCAGAAAAGAGGGTCTTGTTATTGTGTGGGGATTTGGAGCACTTGTACAGGATCTGCTGTAATAACAGACGTGGTCTGTGACAGCAGAGTTATGGTATTGGCCTCAGGATGGGTCCTACTTTTTGTTGCTCTCTGAGCATGATGACCCATGGGAGGCTCCCAAATTGCAGATGAGGCAAAGATTTCCAGTGCCAGCCATTGTACCCATATATTTAATAATCATGAGACTGTGAGGAGCTGAGAATGAGTCACAACAGCAGAAGCATTGCCATTAGTAAAGAGTTGAAGGGCATTGTGGTGAAAGTGCAGTTTTTGCTCTAAATTCTCAGCTAAATAAGCAATGAATTCTCCACAAAATTTACTTATGGGTTTTCGCTCCTCAAAGTCCTCGTTCATAAGATCATCCCCCTTTCAACACATTTTTTTCCATCCTCAATGGAGGGGTCGTTCTTGTTTTTCAAGAAGAAGCCAAGTAGACTCCAAGCAGAGCCACTTGCTCCAGGTATGGATTTGTCTATGAAGGTGTACTCTTCATGCCTGTGAATCAAACACTGCTCCCTTGGAATTCCAAAGCACAAGTGGAGCATAATTAAGCTAAGTTAAGCTCTCTTTTCATCATGAGTCTGGTGAACTATCATATGACTTTGCAGAAAAAAACCCCGTGTATGATTAACATGTGTTTTTGTGATAAAGGTAACCATTTTCTCTGTATCAGCTATATCAAAAAGGATGATGGATCTCACTGTTTTACTTGATATACAATAGAATAGAATACAGAATATTCTATTGCTGGCAAACAAACCTGATGATATATAAAATGCTGATGATGAATAGCAACTATATAAACCCTACAAAAACGGATATATTGCATAATTTTCCCGGTGGCTGGATTAAAAAGGCTAAAAATAATTCGATACCTCACCCACATCAAAAATGTATCAGAATTACTATATTTTTTTCCTTTCCATCTAGACGTTTTTACTGTCCTTTGCACCTTTCCACTCAGTTCCCCACAAACTCAAAACGTAATGTTATATAAATCTTTTTCAGCAGGTGATGTTCATAACTGCACTAAAGGCATAAACATATAGGGCCTTATAACTCTGGAAATATTCACCTGCAGGAGCTGAAAGTTGTCAGGTTAGCTACCTGCACAGAGAATGGGGCAGTGTTTGTGGCCTATGTAGCAGTGTGCCTCCATGTATTTCTTCCACTGTATGAGAACTGTGTAAAGACCAGGATGGACAGTCTATAGAGAGACAAAGGAATCTAGTCCACAAGAGCAGGAAAGATGCAGTGTGTTTCAAAGACAGGTGGAAATTCTGATCCTACAGTATTCAGTAACTCTAAAAATATCCTCCACTCAGTACAACAGCAGAGCTTCCTTTCTCTCAGATTAAAGAAAAGGTTTTAAATTGCTCAGGTAAAAAGAATTATAGTGATGCTTTCCTAATCAGAGATAAATATCAGCCAGTTCTGATCTCCTACATTGTCAGCTAAGTAATGACTCATTTTCTGCATTGTCCTCAGGATCTGAAGGACAACAGGAGAGCAAACTTTATCCACAGATTCTGGTTACACTTAGGCATTTCCTGCTATCAGAGGCAGGCATTATGAAACACAGTTAGTGCATTCACAAATTAAAAGCAGAAACACAGTCAGCAGTTACAAAGGCTGTTGATATACTTGATTGTCCCATAGCATTTCAAGGCTGGATTGCCTTGATTGGCTATGACAGGAAAGAGATGTTTCAAGCAGGTTTGCAGGTTGGTTTAGTGCCTGAAAACTAGTTCTTCTTTTAAAATGGTCTTCTTTTCCCTTTATTTGTACACATGATTTGCAACTTTTCCCACAACAGGCAGGGTAGGTTTTTCAGCAAACTTTTTTTGTCTCACCTGTTCTGACTGGACTGTCAGCAATTTCTCAGTGCTCGTGGCACACATGCAACGCAGCTCATCCTAATTCAACTCAGATAAAGAAACAAATCAGGGTGTCTTCTTTGTCAACAAAGGAACAGGCAGAACTGGAGGGTCTGCATTCATTTTGGTGCTTGGAAAAGTAAAGAAAAGAGATTTATTGGGCAGCTGCTATAAGGATAGTTACTCAGGGAGCTGTGCTGCCCATAAAATGCTTTTATGCAATAGCTCGGCACCTGAATATGAATTTAGGTTTAGGGCTAAAATCCAAGGAAAACCTCTCCATTGCATATGAATGTAGCAGTAGATATTCCTTTTGGTTACTCTTAAAAAGCTGTCCTTAACTGATTCCCACCCATCCCACAAGCGCTCCTTCTAACTGGCACAAGCTAAACCTAGGAGGACAATCTATTTTTTGGCAATAAATGCTCAGAATTTAACTATACCTTGACATGTGTTTAACGGTCTGGTTCCACTCCTCCTTTCCTAGCTCCCTGCCTGCCAAACTGTGTCCTCAACTGATATTCTTCCTACATGGGAAGAACCCCCACAGGCCTACCTGGCTGATCCTTTCACCTTTTGTTCCTGAAATTAGCATGGATGTCATGTTGCCTCCTCAATTACAGTATTTGATTCCAGTTTTCCCAAAGTTTTGCTTCATTTAAGCTCTGCACTGGGAACTACATATCACATGGATTTTAGGAATCTGCCATTCTTTTTTCCTGTTGCAGTTTACTCATTGGTTTGAATGTGCACCCTGCATAAGATAATTTGTGCCATGGCGTGACTCATTTCAGAAATTCACAGCAAACTAAGCATGCTGCTGAGTCCTGTGATGTAAAAGCATGGATGGTTTAACTCTGTGGCTGAAAGTTCTTGCCTGTGCTGCTAGAAACTCTTTTATCCTGCAAAAAAGACCATTTTTAAAAAACACAGTTTCTGAGCCACTGAGCAAGTGATGTTTTATGTACCACCAATTGAAATCATATTGCTAGCAAGAAACTGGGTTATGATTATTTGTATGCAAACATCCATTTATTTTCATTTGGAATAGCAAACAATTAGTAAACAATAGTGAGAGCGAGTAAATTTCCACCCAAATAGCTTTTATTTTTGCTTGAAAAAGAAATGAATTTGGATACTGAAGTAGTGTCCCTGTTTCTGGCTTTAAATGAGGACTTGCAATTAAATAACTTCAGAGGAAGGTATTAGGAAAAAACCCAAAAAAACAAACAGAGTTGAATACTCATTTGCTCTGGAAATGCCCAGAATGGTCAAATAGGAAGTAATGGCATTATCCTGAAAGGCTCTGTTGAAGATGACCTTTCCTGACAGAGGCAATAGTCCTGTATATGTCTAGATAGTCTGCTATTTTCCTTCCCCTGGAAGAGTCATTTGCTGCTCACAATCATGGAAGCTGGCCATGCAACTGGGTAGTATGGCCAGGACAAACTGTGAATTGCAATTATGAATTGCCTTTATGAAATAAAGTATGAAATAATACGAATAAAAGTTCATAAAACCAATATGAATTCATAAAAATAATTCACAAAATATTTCATAAATGATACTACATAAAAGAATATAAATTATGTTAATAAAATTATGAAATAGTATGAATGAAAATGCTATTTTACACATTCTAGTTATGCAGTTTGAACATGTGTTTTGTTCTGTGAGGACAACTCGCTTCATGGAGGCTAGAACAGGCCCTATGAAATATGAAAGGACATCGTTTGAGCTTAACTTGTGTCGGGAGATGAAATTTCATGCAATGTTACTCTCTTGCTGTGAGGGCTGCAGGGTTGATCGCTGCCAGCCTTCTAATATGTCAGCTTGCATTCAAGAAAAGCTGTAAACAACTGTATTCAGAAGAAGAAGAAGGAGCAGCAAAATAAAATGCCGCTTGCTTTTTGAAATTTGGTATTTTCTTAATATACATTGAAAGAAACCAATCAATATTAATTCAGTATCAGATCATGTAAAATGAAGGATCATATCATAGCAAACCAATGAAAAAAGCAGTTAGTAAATTATTTCCTGAAAATATGTATTTTTTTCAATGTTTGTCTTATTAAGGCAACAGCTTCCTTGGAAAAAAAAGGTCAATAATGATAATAATAAAGGTGTTTGTTAAACTTCTGGAAAGAAACTTATCTAAACCCGCCTTCCTTCTGACTTTGATGGCATATATAATTAAGAACAGCAAAGGCTAGGTATTGACAGGAGACTCATTAGAAAAGAAATATGATTAAACCCAAGATTTATTGAAAATGATTCAAAACTTCAGGAAGCTATCTTTAGTGTGTGCAAATTAAGGTCTGCTGCTCTGGTAGATTGACAGGACTGTACCATGCAGCAGAAATACAGAGGCAGAACTCAAAATAGTATCTACCACTGCTCATTCTTACTCTCATTATAACATGGCCTGAGGCCTAGAGGACAACTTCTATATTTCTTCTATTTTTTTTCTTCTCAGACCATAACGAGCTTTGTAGATTTGTGCTGTAATGAAAGTGTTCAAAATTGATTTGACTGCTTCTGTTACAAAAGTCTCAGATCAAAGAATTCAGCATCAACCCAAAATGGGGTTAAAATGCCTTTTTAAAATGGCTTTGAGTAAGAAATATAACCCCCATCAGGCTCATTGATCCCATCATGTTTATTGTGGGTAACTGTAAATCATTCACAAACTACCAGATGGTGCTGGATGAGTTTGAGAATCATTATTTTGAGGAGTATTCTGAGTTCTGATTTAATTTCAATCTCATTCCACAATGTTTTTACATTTCTCCTATCACAGTCATGGGCACCTTCCCATGCTAATTTGCAAAATGAATTTTACTGAATACCATCTAATCTTATTGCCATAGTTACAACCAAGAAATCAAAGATTGCTACTCTGAGCTGAAAATAGTTGACTTGATACAAAGAGAGGGACTCAGTACTCAAATGCAATCTCTTATTCAAAGAACAATGGAAAGTTTGATCTCTGGAAGCACTGACTTCTGCCATGGAATTTTCATTCCAGCAATGATCTGCAAAAATGATAGAATGAAATGCATAAAGATGATGGGACAAATAGAGCACTGGGTCCAAATTTTTGTCATATGTGTTATTTGCTGATAGGAAAAAGAAAATCAGTAGCAGAAGTGCTTATTTCGTTAAAGCCCATAGTTGTTAACAACAAAGCTCCTGCTGGCTGGAGCAACAGGCACAAAATCTTTCCCTCAAGTCAACTCTGGAACACACTTTAGAGAAGCAGCAGGAAGGGTCTGTTTGAAGCCAGGGCTTTTGGCATTTGAGCTTTGCTGTTTTCTGCACTATCTCTTTATACTTTCAGATAGCACAGGCATTTTTTTATGATAGAGTATGCAAAATTTTCGTTGCTTATTATTCCAAATGCCCTTGATTCAAAAGGGGGAGTTGTTAGAGATATAGGGACAAAACATCTCTGGTATTTGTCCTCTGTGCAAGGTCTTTCTGAAGACTCCTGTGGCAATCCCAGGGTACAGAGAAAGAAAGGGTCTTGTACTTGGGGGAACAGCTTATAAGAGAGTAGCAGATTCTAAGTCCACCACAGCCCCTCTCACCCCAACTCTGTAAGACACAGCAGCCATAAATGAGCTTATCCCTTTCTTCTGTGCTGGTAAATTAAACATATGATGAGGGAAGAATATATAACGAAAGAAAACAGAGGGAAAAAGAGAGGATTTAAAAAAGGAAAATGCAGAGAGGAGAATCAAGTCTGTCTCAGAGAGAGAAGAGGGAAGAAGGGGGAGAAACCATAAAGAGATACTAAAATGATACAGAAAAGCAAATAGCAACAAGCTGCTGAAGGCAATCAGCTTTCTCAGAAAAAGAGGGGGAGTGTGCAATAAACATATAGACAGAGTAATAATGAAAAATTCCCCAACCCACCCAACAGTTGGAAGAAGGAAAATAGACTTTAAATTGTCCCCACAGAGTTAGAATTTAAAATCTTTCAGCATTTGCCATACGTAGGATTTTGTATGCATTTTTTTCTGGGTGAAAGGAATCTCATCGAATGAAATAATCGGAAAAATATATAAAGTGTTAAGAGTTATAATATGCTGCTTTACTCATGGAAGGGAAAGAAAATTTTACACTTAGTCATGAAAACAGGGAAAGCTGAAGGAATACAAGCCTTCCAAAAGGACATTACCTCACAAAGTCAAGCTCTACCTGTTACAATTCTTTGGTCCTCCACAATATTCTGGTCTCTCCAGCACTCTTTTGTTCCACTCCTTTCTATTTTTTTTTCCCAGACCAGCACCAATCCTCTCGATGTCTCAGAAGCATGACAGCTGAAAAAGAAGAAATATTTAAGCTGTGGTTTTTTTTAACGTAGCTTGATGTATTTTAGCAGGGTCTGAACAGCTTAAGCATTAATTTAAATCACATCTTTGAACACAAAAGAGTTCATACAGCATCTCTCCCATGCAGAACTTTCTAATAAACCTCTTGCTACAGTTTCTAGCTACAAGTTCCTGATGTTTGACAAGTTGCCATCCTCAGAGAATGAATAGTAATCATGACTGCAGTCATTCAGCATTTAGGTAGTTGCTCTTCACTTATTCCCAGTGCAGAAGGATACAATTCAACCAAATGTTGATCCTAACTACCCAGACCCATCCTCACAAGAGGCAGTTAAGTAAATTTTTTCCATTTGTTAGAAAACTTATTTTTTTGTGCATGGGCAGAGTAACACTCCTATTTGAGTAGAAGATTGAATTTAAGTGGGGGTAGTGTGTCTGTCTCAAACACCAATAGCCAGAGAGTGTGGAGCCACTCAAGGATTGTTGGTAACAACACTTTGTGAGAAAGAACAGGATATAGCTGAAGAAGGGGCTTTATGGAGCTAGGGCAGCATTTTTCTGGGACCAATGTCCTTCTTCTGGATCCTGCATTAAAGCAGAACACAGTACAGTGCAAGTGCTGGAGTAAGGCCAGGAAGTGAGATTGGGCTGTGTACCACAGGCCAACATACTTAGTGGGGATCAAGACCACTAAAGACTCCCAAAGCCCTCTGAACCATTTCCATACAGGTCTAGAATAATGGACTGCTTATGGTCAGTGATTTGCATACAAAGCAAGAAATTATCTCCAGGATGGTGAAGACTTGTCTATAAAAAGGTACCCACATGAAGCCCAGGCATGTGTACAGCTCAGGACTCTGGACATCCCCTCAGCTCGACTGATATTTCTTCCTTTCTTTCTCTTCCCCCTCTTTAATTCATTTATCTCTCTTTCCCTCTTCCATTTTGCCCTACTCTTTTATCCAAAACCCATAGCCATGTGCTTATATAGGAGGCCAGGTCTAAGTTATACCAATTTCTATGATAAGTGTGCTACTTACTAATAAAACTTTGTAAGCTTTTGCAGGTCCACTGACTTTTGCCACTCCTTTTAACAACAAGCACCTCGGAATCTTGAGCACTCCCTTCCTCTTAAGGACACGATGGAACTCAGAGATAATGATCAGTGTTTTGAGCAAATATGAAGAACTGTGAGAGCAAATATCTCCTCAAAACTTTTTCTGGACCTACTCCTCTCTGGTAAGCCTGTGTAGAGAATACCTGTGTTAGCACAGAGAAGAAGTATTAGTTAAGACCTTCTCAGTAGTGCTGGTAGAAGTTATACTTGGATGTCCTGGAAGAAATACAAAACAGATCTCCTGGTCCAGGTATCACTTTGCTCCCCTCTTACATGTTTCAGCCTGGACTATCTACAGCCACTAGTGCCCTGGAAGGAAAAAGTAAATTCCCTGCACTGTAAATTTCCCCACTGGCAGTAGCCCCCTTTGCTAACAAGGACTCTTCAAGGGTTTAGAAACGGGATGTCTGGTTTCTCAGCTGACATTCACTGCTCAAAGCAACAGATAAGTAATATCAGGTAGGGCTGGGGGGGAATGTGGAAGTCCAGTCCCTCCTCCAAGTAGAACCGACTTCAGAGATACATTAGATTGTGATTGTAGTTCTGCTGTTTCCATGAAATGTTTGGAACCCCCTGTCAGGTAGGGCATCGACTTTGTTCAAATGTTTGTTCAAGTGTTTTGTTGAAGTGTTTGTTTGACTGAAAATTCTTTAGAATTCGGTATAACTGAATCCAATTCTTGCCTGTCGTCTGCTTCTCTGATACTTGTGTTTGCTTAAAGGAAAACCTCTTCAGTGAATGTTAGTTTTTGTGGCTTCCTGTGTAAACCAATTGGATATTGTTGACTGGGAAACTATTAACCTAAGAGGAAAAGTTGTGGTCTATGAGCAATAGCAAATATTTCCAATGTAAGAGGCATTTAAGACCCTCTTGAAATTTTGTGTACATGAGTTGCTGTGTAGGACTTTTTAGCACACAGACAATAAAAACAGTTAAAAAGCACTATGTGCCAAAAACTTCAAGACAACTTTAAGGGTAGTTGCAATTTTGTTCAAGGAGTTTCACTCAGCAGAAACAGGTTTGTGATACAAAATGAACAAACGATGGCTATTTCACTGTTTCAGTAGCAATACTTGTGCTCCATTTGGTTTATATTAAAATTTCATCTCTGTTATTGCTAAGGCCCAATACAAACATTATTTTAAGGCTACAATATTGAGAAGAAGCTTCAGGATGATTCTGTCAGTAAACACTGCTTAATACTACTTATTTTCTTTCTGTCTTTTAGGTGAACTGGACAAGAATCTCAGAGTTCATATCAAACATCAATCCACTCTCCATGGCTAATCTGCTGTGGTGCTAACTTAGTTGGTGCACTGGTGAGATAGCTGTCACTCTGTGTAATAGATTTTGCATCCAGTCATTGTTCTTACTCATTTCAGGGAAGCACTACAGCTAGTGACATTGGGCTGTAACAATGTTGTTTTATTTTGCTTTTTTATATAATCAAGTGTCAGCTTGTTTTCGGTTCAAGAACTGTCAAGAGTCCTACATGTGTCAGAGGTATTTTCTCTTACCTAACAAAGAAGGTTCCTGATAAACGCCTGAGTTTTGAAATAGGTATGTTCTTTCCTTACTTGCTGAAACTGAAGTTACTAAATGAGAAGGAAATATCAGAGGCTAGTGAGCTGACAAACTTAAGGTCAGTTTCTGGTTAAATTTCAAGATGACATGACAGTCTAGGAAGAGATGGAAGATAACAGTCGTAAGATCTACAACAACAGTCAATTATTTTGCCTACAGAAATACTGTGAAAGCAACAAGAACTTTTGGGAGATATTTGTGGCTCCATAAATACTTGATATTTGTTGTGTTTATTTGAAAATGGGGGGAATTCTTATTTCAGAAAGAAGGAAAAAAGTAAGATTCAGGGGACTTTTTCTCTCATTATGGGACATCTTACTTGGGATACTTGCCTTACTGTCTAGCTCTCCTGCATCCCTTCAAAGTACTCAGACTATCCTGTGTTCATTAATCATAAAATGAAAATAGGGAACTACTTTGAGAACTTTTTCAACTAATCTCATTTTTCACCTACTTCTTTCTCAGGTATTCACTGGATTTATAATTAAAAAAACAAAAGATATGGCTGCTTCTGTTCTGAAAGAAGTGCCTGTGGAAGGCTCTTCCATATACCAGCACATCTTTTCAAGGAGTTGCATACACAAAAAGTTTTAAAGAGATGATATAACTGTTTTTCAATTACATTTTAATATTTCTGTTCATACTACATTTTTCTGCCATCAGTCTTAATAGATACTTACTTAATGCTTACTTTTTAAAAGTGTCAATTTAGTTGCCACTAGCTAAACTTAGTAATCTTTTCTATCTTCTGTCAATCAAAATTTTCCAAACAGTTTTCTTGTTGTGACTGAATTGTAGACATAAATCTATTTCAAAGATTCAGCTTCTTTGGATCTGCAACAATCATGCCAATGCAACTGTTGGAATGTCTCCAGATGGTAAATGCTAAAGAACCTTATATCAGGTTGATGTGTCTTTATTTATTTATTTATTTATTTTTTTCTTTAAATGAATATGAATACTTGCTGTCTTAAATGGTGTGAGTAATCTCAGGTTTGCTGAACATCTTCTATGCCATCTATTCTGTTCAAGACATGTCAAGTACACCATGGCACTCCTGTAGATATTAATGGCATGGCACTATGAAAATGTTTCTAAATACTTTCAATTCACTGTGATACAGTAATTAACAGTTTTGAGGAAAGATGAACAGGTGTTGGGCACTTACCCAGATTCTTATTGATAACCAAAGAAGAGAAATTGCTATTGATTTATGTAGGTATTAGATGAGACCTTTAGTAATTGCCAATGGAAAATGAATAGCAGATAAGTCTCTTAAGATTTGCTTTGTTTTCTTTATATGATCAGAAGGAGATTGGCCTCTGCCAGAAACAGAAATTCAGGCTTATGTGTAGAGTTAGTCACAGGCAGCCCAGACAGTGCTATGCTGCCACATGTAGCTTCAACAGATGACCATAGTGCTGCCAAAAACCTACATCTGCCCAAACTGAGACAGCATGTTAAACAGAACACATCTACAGCAGAGAAATGCTGATGAGAAGGAATCTGTGTTGAAACAGTATTTCACAGGACAGTGGAAAGTGAGAATTAATTTCATGAAGCCACTTCTACTTGCAGTGACATATCACAGCTCTGCTGCTGTATTACCTCCTTCCTGTAAATATGTGTTTACTGCAGTCCTTCTCAGTGAAGGAGAGAGGTCACACAAGGTGCTGAACACCTTTTATCCTCTTTGTTCTTCTGTGGAGATGTAACAGAGTAAAACAGATCAAAAGTACATCAGCATGAAGGGTTTGAAGGGTGCAAGGTGGACTCAGGAGAGAGCAGGTTGCACCAGGCACATTATGAACCTCGTGTTTGTGCAATTGACATCTGGCCATATCATGAAATACATTTTTTAGGGTTTTGTATTGCTTTACTCAGAAGAGACAATGAATTATTTGAACCGTAGAGCGACTTTAAAGTGGTGCCAAAACTTTGAAAGAGGTCTTGATCCTCAAGATTTTAGTCAGTCTTTATTAAGAGAGATCAAGGGACAGTTTATTCAGCTTTATCCCAAACTTTCTCTGGTGCATCTAACATTTATCATCACCAACAGGAGACATACACTGTTAGGTGGACCTTGTGGTTGATATGATGTGACAAATGGTGTCCTTTTGTGTATCTGTACTGAACAGGAAGTTAGGAAAAAAAGGAAGATACCATGTCTGTAAGAGACCTAAATGAAAACCAAAATGTAAAAAATCATTCTTTAATGACTCCTTTTCATTTCCAAAGGAATTTAACTCAACAATGTTTATAATTTTGTGTATTTTACGCACATAGTGAAACATTTGTAACAGATCTAAGTACATTTACTAAAAAAAAAAAAAAAGTCAAGTCTCATCTCTGGCTTTTCATTCATGAAAAATTAGATAAAGGAAGAATATCTACAGAAATGTTTCAAATGCTGGCAGAGCAAAGTGCATGCACTTTGACCTGCTGTTTAATAAGAGAGCTGCAATTCATTTTCAACCAGTTAAAAATCATAAATACCTCTTGTCATCAACAGTAGCAACAAAGTTTCCTGATTCTCTTACTAATTCTAATTTACATATACTGAACTGAGATGCTCTGTTTTAAAATGTACTTATGCACTGGATTGAGACAATAAAATCACGCTTTTTGTATAACAATCAAGCTAATTTCTGACAGAGAAATGAAGATAAGGTATTACTCACTGAGGTAAATATTGAAATCTATATAGAGATTTACTGATACAATTAAGTACAATTAAAGTGATAAAGGCTGCCAATTACTGTCAGTAAAAGTTCTTTTCAATAATTCTGCTGGATGCAGAAGAACTTTTTGCTTGAAAAAATACATTCCATATGGCTGTAATGTTCAAAAGGGTTACAACACTCGAGGTGCTCATACGCATGTTCCCTATTTAGACAAATGGAAGAGTGTTGATACGGACTTGTCTTAGTCTAGTAGACTAATGGTATTGGTCTACTGGAAATATGAAGCTGCAAACTTGGAACTGTTAACCATGCAGAATCAGTACCCTTTGCCTTTTGGTGATGGTTTGTGGATTTTGAGCACTGTAAAAGCAAGTCATGCAGGTATTGAAATGCACTGTTTGGAAGACAATGTCACAAAGAGACTGTCACCAATAGTCACTAATAATAATAATGAAGGTGGGTAAGGCTTTGTATAGTACTGGGACAGTAGTTAAAGCAATCATTTGTTGTTTCTCTGGTGACTCTGTGGTAATGTTGAAGAAATAAAAGTTGTGTGCCACTTGGATAAGTGTTCTGGCAGGTAATTTACCCAAAGGAAGAACACTTTGTTGTCGGATGAGGGAAATACTTCACTGACCAGTGGAGTTGCAAGCAGGCTATTGATGACACCACTGAGGTGCTCCTGGGAAAGTTTGAGAGGCTGGTTTTTTATCTGTTACCATATGATTTGGGAACTTGTCTCATTAAGAGGAAACTGGTTTAAGCTTCTCAACGATTGCCTTTCGGAAATCCTGCTGACTGATCCAAGTGTCAGAGGGTATCTTGTCTCTCTTACGCATTACAGTACCTTTGTAGCACAGAGATTAGGAAATCAAGTCCTTTCTATTGCTCTATAGTGGGTATTTAGTTCTGTATTTCTTAATCCCAGGCATTTTTTTCACTGTGCTTTTTTACAAAAAAGAATTTGATGCTCCATGATGTAAAGAATGACTGCTTTGTCTCTTTTCCTTGTTTTGTTCTTGGGCTGAGCTGCTCAAATGTGCTTTCGCATGTTGACGAGCTCACGGGTTTGATGACTTAAAAAAGGAAAGAGAAGGAATGAGCTGATGAACACGATTACAATGTAAAATCAAGAGATACAATTTAATTTAAAGGTTCCATCACTACAGATTCTTGGGAAATACTGCCGTTTGTAATGAATTTGTTTAGTATTCATGGGATGTGACATACATTTCCATAGATTATGCCCTTGTGAGATATAGCTTCACTTAAATGTTGGCTATTCCTACTGAGTGAATTTAAGTAAACAGTTTAATCAAATGGTGAATTCCATCTATTGCCAAGTGTTCAGAGTACAATTGTTATGCTTGACTAACCAGATATTTATCTCTTCTCTGCTACAGTAGTGACTGACCTCCTGCATAAACATGTGTAATTTATCTTGGGATTACAGCTAATCAGGAAGCTTCTGCACTCTGCTTCTCTTTTATTTTCATTCTTCCCTAAACGTTTTTCTTGGATATTTTGTATTAAAAATTATGAGGAAACATAAGACAAATGTTTAGGGAGTCTTTGTGAGCATCATTAAAAAGTGAATTTACTAAGGTGTTTTCTCTCTGATTTCCACATGGGGTTACCAGGATTTTGCAATACATTATTGGTTCATTGGAGAAACATTACTTGAAAAGCTCTTACATCATCTTAAACCAAGTCACACAGGTCACACCAAGGTAATTCTAACTGGTGCCTGAGATCTTATGCCTTTCCTCTTTCCCCTTTCAACTTCCCTTTCAATTTCTCCCTTTCCATTTCTCCCTTTCCTTTTCTCTCTTAAAACTTACATGTTTGTAAGTAGTTCATACACTAAGATTTACTCTTTCAGGAGTAAAAAGTCACATAATTTTTCTCCCTTGATAATTTTTCTTTATCTCAAAGCTGTAAGATCCCACAATTTCATTAAGAACATTTCAGTGAGAGACAGAAGCACACAAAAAGACTAATAGGAGAAAATGGAGAAAGTAATGGTTTAATTATGTACAGGACTGCTTTTGCTGTCCAAGGACTGGGGAATATTTGCTTCCAAAAGCAACCCAATACTTCTTTTTTTTCAGTGTACTTATAGACAGGAAGTTTAAATATATAACTGCATGTCCTCATGCTCTGAGTGTTGTCATTCAGGAGTTATTAAAAAGAGCTCTTCTTCTGTGATTTAAGTCCCCTATTTGAACTATAATGATGACAGTGTTGTGTGTCAAGAA
Source organism: Cyanistes caeruleus (assembly GCF_971803275.1). Lineage (NCBI taxonomy): Eukaryota > Metazoa > Chordata > Aves > Passeriformes > Paridae > Cyanistes > Cyanistes caeruleus. The sequence goes on from NC_141732.1 coordinate 22,607,293, forward strand.
CATATTTACTTGTCTATGTAGTTAAAATATGCAAAAAATCTATGTCTGTGCTCTGTCAACCACTGCTGCTGAGTTGCAGAGAGGGTGGGAATTCTGTTGACTGTCCTAGTACTGTCAGCAAGAACAGTATTGCCAAAACATAAGTTAAAATAAGACCTATTCCATCTGCAACTGGTGACATTTTCAACCTGCCTGAATCACCAGTGTCCCAACAAGTTAGCCAGGTTTCAAATGGTAGAGGGGAGAAGGCTGAGGTACATAAACCCCCTGCCTTAGGAAAGGATAGTGAGAATAGCCCAGCTGACATAATGGAGCTGTTGCAAAGGCACTGGCTACTGAGGCCCTGAAACCACATTAATGCCAGTAGCTCCTTCCCTTATATTTCAAGACCTGTCCTAATTTCTTCATGGTATGTGTAAATGAGAAACACCTGGATCTATCCCTGATGAGCTGTAAAGAACAATAGCTATTTTGGCTTTTTTTTGGCAATTCCACCGAATTCCCTTTCCTTTTTCTATACATCACCAGAGAGGTCCACCATACACACAAAGCATTTCATTAAGTTGGCTCAGCCCACCAGCAAACCTGGATTACTTAGATGTTCTCCAGAAGTGTGCTGTAACAATTTTTCATAGCAGTGAAACTCCAGCTCCTCCAGCTCTCCTTGGAGGAGTTACCAGGGTGAGACATAAGGTGTGCTTCACCCAGTTGGACAGAATGAACTCTTCTACCTTTCTCACATTACCGCTGTAGAGGACCTCTGAAAGTCAAATTTCAGAGAGGCTGCTTGAAATCAGAAGCCATCAGCATATGCTAAACTTTAACTTATATCTGTCTCATCATGTTGATTGATCTCAGCTGAAGAGGGAGTTCCATTAATATTATGTAGGCAAGAAGACACTTGATAGAGTATCCTGTGTTTTTTGCATAAAAAGCAGGGTTTTGTAGTCAAAACCAGCATTGCTGCAGTCATCCATAGACCTTGAATATTTCCCAGGCAGACTTCATTCCATAAGGAATGAGGATTTTTGTGTGTGTGATGGGGAGGGACACCACAGATAGTCATTAAAAGCTGAATATTAAGAAAGCTCATGGCAATTTTTTAGTACTGTTAGTTTTCCTTGAACCCCTGCATGTCTTCAGTTGCTTGTGCCAGGAATGTCACTTGGGCCCTCACAGAGGGCAGAATATTTGAGGTAAGTAATTCAGATTCCCAAATTCCCATGCTGATAATGTACACACCAGAGGGATGTGGAGAAATGACTGAGAATAGAAACATAGTAAGACATGGTTTGGCAGGAACAGAAATACCTATATCTTCAAGATAAAACTTAGAAGAGTGAAATAGCATATTATCCACACAGGAATAAAAAGAAACCAAACCAAAACAATCAAAACAAACAAAAGAAAAGGAAAGCCAAAACCCTGGAAAAATTTAAATAAATAAATCACCCACAGAGAAAAAAATGTATTAATCTACAGAGCTCACATAAGCAAGCTAGGCTATACATGGATGTATACTCTTTTCTAGGCCTTAAATATTGTCTGACAACCCAGGAATAATTCATATTCAGATATGAGCTTTAATACCAGACCCTTAAATATTAGTCTCTCAAAGGGCTTGCACAGACAGACACAACTACTCCATATCCTTAAATCACTTTACTGGTGCCATCCTTCTGTATATTCTGTATCTTCTGTATCTTCTGTATATTTATGGATTAAGAATTAAAGAAGTATATAACTCATATTCAGATATGTTCTTTCTGAAAAAATAGCAGTAGATTACCTTCATGTTTTGTTATATTTTGTTTACATATGGAGTTATGAAATAAGGACTCAGTGCTGTTTGCATACAGCATTTACAGCTGATTTTTAGTTTCCCTCCATAACACTAATATAGTTCTTTTGCTGAATGATTTCTACTCCACAATAGCTGAAAGTACAGCCAGTACAGCATAGAGGGGAAAAAATGGCCCTTCATTATCAAACCATTTTATTTGCAGCAGCTCACTGCCAAGAGACTTTTCAAAGCAGTCAAACAATAAATTCATTAGAATTCCAAAATAGGCCATGAGGGGCCAAGCCTTGATCCCACTGAAATCAGTAGCTCATGTACTGAATAGTGCTAATGTTTGGCTCTTAAAAGTACTCAAACATTTTTGGTTCAAGCAAAATAACAGACTATTAGTGCAAATCTAACCTTCATTAAATTTTCTATGCACTTAAATCTTTGTATGAATTGGGGAATAGGTTTTGTTTGAACTGAATACTACTTATATTTGATTTTGAAAATTATTTTTGGTGTGGTAACCTCTCCAGGTTGCTATTATTCTCTGGGAGCATGAGTGTAGTGAGTAAACTCCTATATACACACATATATACATATATACATATATACATACATATATATATGTGTGTGTATATATATATATGTATACACATATATAAATCCACACATGTATATATATGTATACAGACCCATGGAGACCAGGTAGACAAGTGGATAGCAGCCCCACTGCTTATTTCAAAGGTTGTAGGTTCAACATGACTGAGCTCAGTTTTAATTAAAATTTCTATTTGCTTTTCCACAAGCTATGCCATATAAAAGTCAATCATGGTTAAAAAAAAATGTCTATTTGCACTTACAGTTATGGGGAGTCTATTCCTCTCTGCATAACACAGACTAGATCAGGAGCAGTTAGCACAAATGTGTCTTTATCTAAGTGCAAAACCACATAATGTTTAGCAAATTTTGGCTAAGATTCTGATTCCTAATCTCTATATTTCTTGAAGAATCTCAGAGTGTGTTCTGCATTTCTGCCTCCCTGTCCTGTTATAAAGCATCTTTGGGCCAGGAATGCAGAAAAGAATAATTAATTCATATCTATCTTCAAGTCCTGTATTGCTAAACACTGGAATTGCTAAGAACACCATCACTGGCAGGCAGACTAATTGGGAATTTCTAGTGCTGCACATCCTTGAGAGCAGTTTCAAATGACTTGTGCTTTGTGAGACATTGGGAAAAATCTTACTTTTGTTCACAGATGAATACTGAAAATCTGTGCATCTTTAGAGTCTTTGGGAAATGGCTAAGTCTGTGGCAGATTGTAGTAGACAAACTGCTATTTGATCCTGTTTTTAACTTGCCCAGTAGGGATAATGATAATAATGATAATAGTAGTGGGTAAGAGGGGTGCCAAAAATAGTTTGACCTTCTGATACGTATCTTGTCAGGGATACTCCAAACTCATGTTAACTTTCATGCTTGCTGATCCCTGAAGGAAGGGTATGTAGGAAAAAAAGTCGTGCAGCTGAACACTTCCTGTACATTATTTGGGGAATGTGTATGAGTAAGGGAAGAAATTACTTGTGAAAACAAAAACTATTGGTGCTCATAGCTTCATTTCTGTAGTCTGAGAGACTAGACATCATGTTACAGGTAAGGTTTTAGAGAAGAAAATTCTCGCTATCAGCAAGGACCAGAAATTACAAGGCACTTACACATCTCGTTGCAGAGTATTCCTCAATAGACAGATGTTTTCTGTTGTTTGAGACATGCTCTCTGTGGAGAAAGCAGCCTGTCAAAAGTGATAAAGACACAATGTATTTGCAACTGCACAGGAAATTTATGTGTCTCTATGCAGACTGGAGGTGAGGCAAATGAATATTACTCACCTGACAGAGAAAATGAGGTCTGATACAAAGTACAATTAACCTAAGTTAACATTCAGACAGAGTCTCTCTAATATACTTACCACTTGTCTGATTGAAAGAAAACAATCTGACACAAAATTTATGCGCAAAGAAGATTGAAATGATCAATTAAGCTGTTCTTCTAATGACCTGTCTCTAAAAGGGTGATTGGTTAAATGGAGAAATCAAATATGCTGTTACAATAAGAAACTTAAGCTACTGATTGATCTCAGGCCCACAGAATGCAACTGCAGTTTTGAGGAGCCCTGAATAAGGTTTGCATGGCCAATTCCTCATGTTTCTAAAGGTCAAATACATTTCATGTATTTTTGAAAGGCAGTTTTCTGAGGCTAAAAATTAATTAAACCAGTACCTTTGAATATGTTGGATTATGACTGCCTTTATTGTAATCTATATATTACATAAGCCTGAATAATTTTAAATTACTTGACTTCTTTTAAAGCTTTGAAAGTAGTGGTGTTTTAAAATATATCTTATTTAAGAAACAGCCAAGTATTGCAATTTATATTTACCTTATTGGTTTGAATATTGTATTTTTGCTTTAGTGATATATAAACCTTACAACTACACAGAAGATTTTTTTTTTCATGTTAGATGCCTAATGTCAATTCCTCTTCAATAAGATTAGATAAAATTTGGTCCAAAGCTAAAATACCGTAATCAAAAAACATTTTGTGATAATTTAGAAAGAAATAATAATAGTTTTGTTTCTTCTACATTTGAAATCTAATGAAAGTTTTCAGAGAAAAGTTCTGGTCTGTTTTTTCTAACCTAGCTGACTAAGGCAATCATTAGGATAGTAGGCATTTTAGTAATAAGAAAGAACCAGAATTTACCATTTATAGTGCAGAGCCACAGGCACCAAAAATACTCTCCAGCAGGTTACAGCTATCATGAAGGCCTATCCATTACATAGGTCTGGGAACTACAATGATTTAAATAAAGTGTGCCTGTTCATTTTAAGACAAGCTGATTACATGTCTTGGTCCATAAGCTGGGAAGAGAATGAGAGCTGTTCTCATGAAAATGTGTAGGGAAAAGAACTAGAAAATGTCCTTGTGTGTGGAGGGGGCACTGGGTACATCCTGATAATCTGACTGACATATGAGCCCACTGTGCTCCAGCAAAGTGAGAACCAGGTACAGGTGGAGGGTGCAGGGTATTGCCAACATGCCATGCAGTGACCCACATGAAAGCTCTTCTCTTGTAACCACACACAACATAGGAATTTGTATTTTGTATGAAGCTAGACATTTTTATTAGCTCATTGTCTCTATTTCTTGGATCATAAAATTTTGCTCCTACAAGAAGTTTAGTTTTGGCTGTCTGTCTGATTAAAGTCAAGAGAAGAACATCCCATCTGTTTAAATGCTTTTTAGAACAGTTTTGGCTGTTGGAGATTACATCCTGAACTCCTACCCATTCTTTTCTTCTTAATTTTTTTTCCATTATTAAATTAGGAACAGAATTATGTTGAACTGTTTTGAATTGTGGAAACTCCTGCTGCTTCCAAGCACTTCCCAAATCACCTCATTCCAGACAGCCATGAAAAGAAGGGCTTTCAAACTGCAGCAAGAAGCAACTTCTACTCCAGATACTGGATTCTGAATTTTTTTTTATAGTTGATACTGCCTGCTTAATTTACTACCTTTGAAGGTGTTGATGCTGTTTGTCAACGAGGAATTGAATGCTCCCCTGTTCCCCAAGTCAGACTCTCATATTAATAATATACCAAAATGTCTTGGGTGCAACTCATATGTGCTGGAAAAGATACCTGCCAGGTCTGGAGTCAGTTCCAAGTAATGTGTGCACTTGTCCCAGACAACCAGAAGTCCACAGATAATGTGTTAGGCTGAGTCATGGCAAAACCCAGGAGATTAAAAATTTCCATCTCTGGTGCAGCTAATCAAGGTAGTTCAGATTTTATTGTTTCAAAAAGTAGGTGACTTTGAAGGGACTTTTTTACCCCCTATACACGGGTTCTCATGTCAATCTGAAACATGTGCAGCAATGTCATTGTACTGATTTTGGCTTCAGACCACTGGACCAAACCCCAAGGATTTATTGTTAGTCTGTTTGTTTAAACAAAACTCTCCTACCTCTTTTTCTAGCATAAAAACTCCAAACAGCAAGTTTGTTGCTGAACAGCAAGAATATGTGTGCATTCAAGGAATGACAGGAAAAAGGATTGCTTTTACTTGACAGCATATGACAGTGTCTGCATTTCTACCATGCTTATTGACTCACAGGGTGAGTAATTCTATGTCTAGCTTTGAACATATTTCTCTAAGATATCAGCTTGCTCATATTTTAGAAACATTAGGGTTCCCCCTGCTCAGTTAAACAATAACCGGTTATGAATGAAGTGTTTATATACATGTGTGAAAGAAAAAAAAAATAAAAAGTTTTGTTCAGGTCTGATCCAGACTGTCTGTGTTTCACAAAGGTTACACAGTGTTTCCCAGGTTACTGGGTTAGAAAGCAACTCATCAAATGTCTGCTGCTGGAGAGACCGCAGCATCTGCAGGATGATTCATGCTGGGGGCTGAGGGCAGCTGGGCTCTCACATCCTAAACCTCCCCGGAGATTCCCTCCCACTGCAGCAGAGGGATGCTTCTCCTGACACTTCCTTGCCATGGGCAACAGGAGCTGGTGTCCAACCAGTGGTCTGGAGGGGAACACTGGTATGATTTGGGACTAGACAAATCTTTAAACTTTGGAACAAAACTGTATTTGCTTCAGGAACAAATGTGTGTGAGAAGCAGGAAGCACTAAAGCACCTCCCTCAAATATTCCTGATGTCTTTTAACTTAATAAGCTGACGTGCCTGACACAATGACAAAACACTTTAAAGTTGCTTTGCAGAACTCACTCCAGCCCTGTAATAGGTCTTAGGCTGGAAATGAGAAGGTTTCATTGTTAAGGACAGCCAGTGCTCAGTTGCTTTTTCTGACTCTTCTGCAATCGCTTGGGAGACAAATGATGTGCTTTACATGAGTATAGCCACGGATTATTTTGTTCATTTCCTGAACAGAAGAGAAATTTAAACCATATTTGGCTTAGAAGTACAAAACTATTGGTACATCTGGAAACAAAAATGAAAACCACCTCAAAGAGCTCCAAAAAAGTGTGAAGGAAATGAACTTTATCCTATGATGATCAGAAAGGATATCACAGGACACACTGAAGAATTAATGAAACACACTTCAAGAACCAAGGCTGCGTGACAGGAGGCTGGTTATAACCAGGTTTGCTCAGTAAAATATTAAAGGCCATTTCTCCTTACCCATTTACTTTGACTTACTACAGAGCACTTTAGAAAGGGTTAGAGACTAATAGGTACTGAAGAGGTTTTGACGGCAGAGTCCAATAGAAGGTAATAGCATGAAAGTTCTGCAGAGAAAATCTGTTCAGAGAGTGTAAATCAAACAGGGTTGCCCCAGAAACAGGCGTTCCAGTAAAGCTGACATCTTTCAAATAACATTTCATACACGAGTATTTGTTTTAGAAACAGAATTTTTTTTAAAATATCAAAACGGCATATTGCACTATTTTATTTATTTTTGCTTGCAAAGGGCTTTCAATAATGCTAAAATATTGCAATTCATATTGTTTATTCAAATATTTTGTGGGTTGGAATGTGACCACAGCTTTTCTTTACCAAAAGATCTTTCCTTCACAAATGGACCTCATGGATCATTTCTGAATGTCAACTTTTTCTTTCCTCTCTGCATTAAGAATGACAAAGGGGAAAAAAAGAAGAGGTTAAGTGGAGATTCGTTCTCTTAACAATTTCCTCTGTGTGAGTCAGTTGCTGGCCTTAAGCTTGTACTCAGCTGTTTTTTTGCAAATATATCCTGATTGTACCCTACTTATTGCTAGTTATTTGTCCTTATCATCTACCCAGACAGAAACACCAAAAGCACCCCGAGCAGCACCAGAGCTTAGTCACTCTCCTCCCGGTCTTAGGTGACCTTAAAGTGGGTCTGAGTCACCAAAAGGCTCAGCTGAGCACACTGGAGCAAGCAGTGAGGGCATCACTTCACTCTGTGGCTGGAGCTGGGCATGGGCAGCATCCTGACTGCCCAGAAGATCAGAGGAGAATTCTGCTTCTCCTTCAGGCACGGCTGAAGGAGCCTTTCCCAAGGCTAACCTGAGATGAGCCAGGTGATCACCATCCCTGCTGGAGGGCTGTGCATTGCCTGTGAGGGCAGAACACTCAAAAATCAACTAGCCTTGCCTGAACAACTCCTCTCAAAGCTGTCTGTCATTATTAGCCCCATGTTTAATGACCAGTATATAACACTGAAATAGCTGGGTGATAGGTCACAGCCTTAAATGAGGTAAAATCTCATGGAAATGTAAAATAGGTTTTTTAAAAAGTAATAAAAATAATACAGCACAGCACCTGGGTTGTTCATTTTTGTAGCTCAGAAACAAGAATATTTTTATGATAATTTTTTTTTTAACAGACTAGATTAAGTCTGGGAAAGAGGTGGGTGTCCACACACAGGATTGTGGTATGATTTTTTAAAAAGTACTTACTGTTTTGAGAACCATAAAATTAAAGAATAGTACACGAGTCACTGAATTTCTCAGTCATTCAGGCTGACACAAACATTTATTTTCCATTCCACTTAGCAGATTTCTCGATTTTTCTAAGTCCTAAGCTGTACTGAAACATTGGATAATATTTTTAGTAATTTTGCTCTATCAAAGTTTGTAGAGCTATCTGAGGGTTGATTAACTATCTTTTAATTGGTGATGGGTGAATTGTGACAGATTTAGATATCTGAGTGACTAAAAAGAGATCTGCAGTGGTTAATATGCCTTGAGGAGAACTTTGTTGACTGCAAGATATGCAACAGAGCACTCAATATGGTGAATTCAATGTGGTGACATCGTTCACAAAAACAACCCTGTGAAAGACCCATAAATGTGAATCCTATGTGCTTAACTCTGTTACATATTACCACAGTTAGGCTACTTTGCATTAAATTCCTGTAAATATTTGGGATTTTAGTCCTTGGTAATCCAGTGTTTTAGAGAATTGTAGAAGAGAGAAAAAGACATAGAAGAAAATTCTTGAATAAAAAATGCTAACAATAAAAGTTACATACTTTAAAAACAACTATTTTGTGTTTGACCTGAACTAGAAACCAATCTTCCTAAACTGAGCCTTAGCTCCCAAAAGAATAATTAAATGGATGTTTCTAGCTAGAATATTTTACATAATACCACAACATTTTAATAGTTTAGTATGTCAAGGAATGACTCCGACTGTTCCTAATTTGTCTTGAAGGAGGAAATTGGTCTGGTGGTGGTGGTGGTTTTTTGTTGTTTGGGGTTTTTTTTGTTTTTTTTTTTTTTGTTCTTACTGGCAGAAGCAGGAGTGCTTGGAGCCACCCAGAAGGTATAGTATTTTAGAAGCAGTCCTGTTGCCAGCACAAGGGCGAGTGAAGGTGCAGAAGCTGTGAAGCAGGCAGAGTGCAGTGTGTGAGGCTGATGAAGGTGTTCATGGAGCGTTCAGAGCCGCAGAGCTACACATGCCTAGAGGGCTGGGCAGGGTGCAGAAAGAGCCACCAGGCTGGCAGATCCTGCTCCTGACCCCACAGGCAGCAGTCATACATCTGCTGAGACACAGCAAAGAGCAGCGAGGGGCAAGGCGTGGGTCTGTGAATATCCCAGCTGCCTGGACGCTGTGCTGCAGCTTGCCAAGGTGAAGGCACAGCTTCCTTCCGTCCTTTGGGTCCTACATCTCCCACAGCAACAGCAAGGAACCACCCTGCTGAAACTCCCAGCCCACTATGAAACCTTTCTGCTGCTGCTTGCTGCTGTTACTGGTGTAGCCTCTACACCCCTGGTAATCTTTTGGCAGTCCTTGTTGATGACATCCTTAAATGGGAATCCTTTAGAGAACTGCCTTTTTCATTTTCTGCTCCCACTCTCAGCTCCCAGCGTTTCCAACATCAGCTAGAAATTGTTATTTCTTCCCTGAGTCTGCAAGTTACTCCTACACTCCTCACATACCCTTGCAGTATCTAGGACTGTGCAATGCTCCACAGTTCTGAGCACACAGACCATTTCTTGTGCAGGGTGTGAAGCCCACCACAAAAGGCCATGGTCTTAGGAAGGAATTGATTTCATTTAAGTAAAGACTTTCATAAGTGGGTTAAGAGTCTAATGAGTAAACAGAGGTCCTGGCCCTACAGATGCTTTTTAAGATCTTTGAGGAGTCTGTTTATCAGAGCTTGAAAGAAATCTCATGGTGGCCTTGCAGTAAATCAAACAATCCCTTTCCCTCTGTTCTCGTCTGTCATTTGAATCAGTTACAATGAGCCTGTTTTCTGAGGCGGAAACAGGTGTTTGGGGTTGTAGTGGGTAAAATTCAAAGCTCTTTTATGAATATAACTTCAGAGGAAATATGGTAAAAGGACTGTGACTGACCTGCACTTGAAAATATGGTATAAAACCAGGAGGCACAGTCCAAGCTGCCTGTAACCAGCTTGGTCTGATAGTGAGTAGTGTTCATTTGCAAAAATGAAAAAAATATACAAAAAAGCACAAATGGTGCCCCAGAATATTGACTGCTGCAGTAGTTTCATGTGGGTGGACCAATATGTGGGAGCCATAAATCAGACCTGAGGAGCTCTGCCTGCAAAATCAAATCCTCAGGTGACACTGGCATTACACACTGCCTCATACAACAACTTTCAGCTACTGGAAGGCCAAGGAAAGGACAAATTTGGATTGCTTAAGTGTCCTTAGGAGACCTCTGGACACTGACACAAAGCAAAGACGCTGTGCATCTTCTCTGCTCTGCTCCTGGCTGTGAGCGAGCAGCCAGGAGGGGATTCTGCCAACAGAGAGTGAGCACAGCCTGGACTCTGACCAGAATCAATTCCACAAAGTGATTTTTTCTTCGTACAAGGTATTTGCAATCACTCAGTACTATCAACTCAGGAATGTGAGAATACAAACAACCAGCTGTGTCCCAGCTCTGTGAGAGAATTACTTTTAAGGAACTAGTAGCAATGATCATGCCCCGTGTCTTGTATGACCCGGGAAAACGAGCACACTCCTTCCAGTGGCTTTCTGTATGAGAGGCTGGTTCAGTAGTTTGTTGCTACAGTGTTCAGTTGCATCGTTGATAGCCTTAAAAATTAATCTGATTCATGAAACTTCCCCAAAACCATGCTATGGGCAAGCAACCTATGTGCCAGGCCTTTAGCAAAGACATAGGAAAATAACAGCCATGTGCCCTTCAGTGGTCTCAGGCTTGGGTTGTTTTACGTTTGGAACTGCATAACAAATGTTGACACAAATGATCCAGCAAAAAGAGTGTATGATATAAAAAATGCAGTTATAATGCATGCAGACTTCTAAGTTTAATGCAGTGTTTATCTGTAAAAGTATTTGTCCTCGGGAACAAACAGCAAGACAACATGAAATAACATATCGTGCGTTAAACAGCACTTTCTTATGTGCATGCCGTTATGAGAAAAGGCTACACAAAAGATTCAGAGGAATATTTGCCTTTCCAGACACACATTAGGTTGCTGATAAAGGAATTTAAATTTGAAGGCCGGTTTTGACTTCTTCTAGAGAAGCATGCAAGGGCACAAGCCCTCAGATGTGAGTGTGCAGGACAAGCACACATAGATAACGTATCTGCAGACTACCTCCCAGAGCAAGCAGATGGCTGCCACAGACAGGGAACAAATGTAAAATCAGTTCAGTTGACCTCCACGAGCAACTGTGGCAAATTGCTTTAATGCTGGTGCTGGTGGTACTGCACATATTTTTTCCCAAGCAACCAGCAGGACTCTCATTTTGACTGGTGTGTTAGGGCCAGATGTCTCCCTTCAAATATCCTTTGCCAAAGTCTCAGTCCACCCCTGAAATGTGATGCAAAGGGGGAATGCCTGACTGGGAGAAGAGCTGAATCTGCTCCACAGGGGCTTCTGGGTGTGGGCTGGATCCTGGGAGCTGCAGGAGCCAAGTGGCACGGTGTCATGTGGAGCACAAGGCACTTTATATCTCTGGCCCATGTAGCAGATGTCATAAAGCCTAAACTGTTTTGGAATATCTAAAACTGAAGTTTTTAAAAGCTTTCATTTGTATTTTGCACTATTTGAAATAAAGTGTTCATCAGAGCTGAAATTTATTAATTTTGAAAACTAAGCCATCTGGAGCATTAGCTGCTTAATTACAGCAGAAAGAGTCACGAATGAACACTTCCTATTTTCTAGTGCAGGATTCAGAGTGTGTTTGAACCTTTTTATTCCTTAAAAAAATAAAAAGGAGACACGGAAACAGTTAACTTATGCTATTCTTTCAGCTTCTTCTTCTCTACACAAAGTAAAAAAAAAAAACCCAAAAAAACCCCAAAGAACAAACCATTTGACCCAAACCCACAGAACACAAAACCTAACTAGTGATAATATTCTTTATGAAGCAGACATGACAACAATGACCACATATAGATGAATATTGAAGAAAAATAAAGAAAGATGTTTTGCTTCTTGGTCTATTATTGCATTTAATGTAATTTTTTTCCCCACGGGTAGTAAATCACTTGTCTTTTTGTGCTTTCGGTCATTCTAAGAATTTTTGATCCCAGGGTAAACCCCAGCTTGAAACAATGTGGGCTTGATGAGTTTACTCTGCTTGAAACAAGGAAGCCTTTGTCCTCTCTGCCCTAGGCAACTTCAAACACAATGCCCCTATCCTGCTTTGCCATGAGACCTTCAGTCAACATTCCCCTTGGTTTATGACAACTGAACCAACAATTAGGCCCGAGGCATTCAAGCATGACATTTGAAATAGAGGGTGCATTGACTTGTATGAGCCCTGTAGTATGTTAGTCTCCTGCAATGTAAAGGTGTAAAATTAAATTTAGAAGTTGCTGGTACAACCCATGGTTTTTCACAGCTGTGTTTTCACTCTCGCTCCTTTGTGGAAGAATGTGAGATTTAGAAGATGCACTATTTATCTAGAGTTCTTCTGCATTTTTGAGAGGAGAATTTTACCAAACATTTTTACAAATGTCTCCCTCCTCTCGTTTGATACCATAGCACTGCTTAAAGCACTCTTCCACAGCACCCCAGGATATGTCTCAGCCCTGAAGCTATTCCCGGTTGCATGCTGATAAAGAACAAATGCTGCCTAACAGGTTTGTCCCGTAGAGAAACTGTCAGATACTGCAGATTCCCACAGCCTGCAATGCCTGCTCCACTGAAATTCAGGAGCTCCAGCTGCTGGTGTAACTGGTCAGGGGTGCTCATGTTCTGCGTTCATGCCAACCCTCAATTCATGTCTGTACCAGGCAGAGAGGAGGCTGAATTTGGGCAGAACCAGCTGGTGCAAGAGGAGCCACAGAGTGGGATAAATCACTGTTTCTGCACATCAGGATCTCTGGCCATGCACCTAAAGGTGAACAGACCCTGTGGGAAGGAGGTGGTGCTGCTGCTGGCAGCCTCTCCATGGTCATTTCTGCCATACAGTAGTGAGGCCTATAGGTCTGTGCTGGGAAGGCGACACCTGGATGAATGGCTGCATGTAGGTTATCAGCAATAACATTTGAGTAGTTATTTCCAGAAACAATAGTTTTCAGTGTGCCAGAAAACATTTGTGAGATTCCAAGACCAGATGGACCATTAATAATAAGTACTAACACAGGATGGGGGGGAGAAAGTCTACTGCAGCCTGCAGGTTTTATCAACTGACAGACTGACAGAGGTCAACTTTTTAGGGGAAACTCAGGTAAAAAAAAACAAACAAATAATAAAAGTTATTTCAGTGTAGATAGATGATCAGCGATAGAGGAGAGCTAAATTCTTCATTCCTTATGTTTGAACTGTTAGGTTGCAGTGCCTTGCATTGTCAGGTAATAAATACCTTGGAGATCTCTGCTTCCTGCCCATCTGGTAATAGGCCCTGAGTAGTTTTGAAACCCGTATTATGTGACATGTATTACATAGCACTCTTCAAAGGCTCAACCTTACCTCATTCCAGCAGAATGGCTGAAAGTCACTTAATTTTAATAGTTCAAATAGGTTAATTTTCTGTATTTTTCATGCTGCAATAAGCCTAAAGATTCAGATACGAGTTGTGTGCTGTAAAGTTAGTGCAAAATTAAATTTGCACTTGCCCATCAGATTCAAGGGGAGTGTGAAATATATTTGTCGCACCATTTTTCACATGCTATAGTGGGCTGCTCAGTGTGACTTCTGGGAATTGAACCAAGTGGCTGATAACAGTGACTAGCATTCAGGACTCCTATCACAGCAGCCAGTAACAGAAAAAAAACCCCAACAAAACAACCAAGAGCCCCCAAACCAACCTCCTCCTTAGAAACACTGGAAAGAAATAAAACACAAAGAAAGACAGATTATATAGAAGACAGGCATTTCTTAACTCTTCATTAGCTCCTCTTTAACATGTCTTCAGAAGAAAGTAATACCTGAACCATAGGGAGCTATATTGCAGAAACATTTGACAGATAAATACTTCAGCAAACAGATATCCTACAATGATTTGGGTTTTGTCATATTTTTCCGTGGGGTATTCCATCCCATACTAGCAAGATGAATGGCTGCTGCACAAATCAACATCACAAGGTTTCATTCTTACTGTGCTTCAGTTTAGTGTTTCATTTGCTAAAGCTGTGTCTCACTAAAATGATGTGTCATTTTAGCCAGTGTAAACGGGGTAGCAAAGAAAGCAATGTCTTGCTAAAACACACCTCATCTGGCAAAGCATACAGACATATGCTTATCTTTAAGAAAATGAATTGTTCCAGTAAATTAATCTGTGCTGAAACTGAGCGTCTGAAGTCAAGCTCAGGCCTTCTCACTTTGAAGGACCAAATTTCCACTACATGTTTTTCCCTTTTTTTGCTCCCATGTGAGTCACCTGCTTAAATCACACGCTCCATACTCCAGTATTGAATAGGTGAAATATGCAGCTGCTGCAGTCACTGACAGCACCTCAGCTCTTCAGGGTACTGAAAAAAGTTTTGGTCTTCTGAAATAATTTCTGCTTCAGGAGATGATAAAGAAAAGCAAAACAATCCCTTTGTAGTGCTCAAAAACCTACTCACTCTGGCTTCTTAGGCTGGCAAACAACTGCTTCTAAGGTTTTTTTCTCAGCATGTGTCATCTTGCTGGACACACCCCAAATGTGAATGGAAATAGCATGAGCAGCAGTTTATCTGCACAGGTTTGCCAGATTGTTTGCCAGATTTCTTTCGATAGCTCTTGGAGGTGGATCACCCCATTGTGCTCCACGCAAAGATGCCTGCTCAAGGGAAGGAAGTCTCCTCTGCAATTTGAGATTTTTTCCTGCTGTGTTGCACAGGCTGCTGTCTCTTGTTTTCTAGCCTACTCTGCCCTTACCTGCCTCATTCCTGTTACTCTGGCGCTGGCATGGGACCTGCTTAATATTCTGGTTTGCTGTGTAAAAATGCTTCACCCTTCCTCCTCCCTTCCCACTGTCTGTGGCCACACAGTTAGAGTTTTATTCCTGCAACACCTTGAAACAATTTCTTATGACCTCCTGATTTTCCTTTTCCCCATCATCTCAACCCCTGAATTCAAGGGATTTTAACACATGCAAAAATGTCTTCTCTTTCACCGTAGTTAGAGTGTGTGAGATAAAAGCATGGCAAAGCAAAATCGGCATTTCAGTAAAAAGGAAGGGATGAAGAAGTGTTTTTAGAGGAGAGAGTGCTTATAACTCTTGTACTCTCATCTCAGCTTTTCCTCAGCTCCCCTGGCACCATCACTGCAGTAATCTGGGTTCCCTTAACTCCGGTTTTCTAGCACAAGGACCTCCTTTTCACAGCCCCCTGCCTGCTTGGCATGTCAGCTGAGTGAGAGACACCCTGGTGGTGCTTCACCCTGCTTTGCGTTGGAGCTGCCTAATGCATGTGGCTGGTTTTCCTACTTTTGTCCCTAAAACTGGTCCCATACCAGGGTTACAATTCTTTGCTTAGCTGTCAAAGGCATTTAATGTATGGGAACTTCATTTCCTTGAGATCCCTTCTGTTTGTCAAATCCAGTGAAAGCTGACCAAAGAGAAATGTTATTGTGAATAGTGGGGATGATGAGCAGCAAAGCAGTCATATGTGTCCTCTTTTCCAGATCAAACAAACCAACCAACCAACCAACACAGAGACACAGACGCACACTTCTCTAAACTCCAAAATCATTTAACCTCAAGGGTCTTTTTGGACTTGGTTCACAACCCCCTCTTCTGTAAATCAAAGTTACAGTCCATGAGTCTGAGTATCAGAGATGACATTTTATGTGTAAACATAATTTAACTGTTTGACATCTGGATGAAAAAAAAATTACATGCAATATACTAGTATAAATAGAACAACTCATATGCAAGCCATGGCAGTGAGCTTTGACACAACTAATATCCTGTACAGTGTAATTTTATCTGCTAGACAACTGCATTTTGGTATTTTATATTTAAAATTAAACATTAGAAGGAGAAGGAGGTCAACCATACTTTAATTTCCCAGCAAAACAAATCACTACAGAATAATAACATGAATTTAGGTAAAGTACAACAGGAGGTCTGAACCCTGCTTATATTTTGTCTGCTTAAATCACAGCTTTGCTGACCTTTTGCTTAGAACAGCACATTCCCACCCCACTTACTTTATCTATTTGTTCAGATTTTTTGTTTTTTTCCCTAAAGTTACTGCTTTAGTACAATCTCTGGACCAAGGATATTTGCCTCAAGAGTTTACTCACCTACAATGTTAATGCAGAAAAGCAATGTGTTCTGAGGAAGATGCAAAACTAATTAACATCTTCCTTATCACATTTTAATCTCATTGTCAAGGATGTTCCCATTCAAGAATACCTTGGGCAACTGAGTTTGTCCCACTCAAAACCACTTTTATTGTCTGAAACTTGTGTGTTATTCTGACTGGCTAAAAACTTCACTTTAATGTGATGCCACATGTCTTAATAGTTATTTTGATGTTTATCTTAAAGTACAGTGGTCACCTAGACAGTGTTTCCACTGCCCTGGTATAGGCCAGTATGGTAAGTCTAGGAGAAATTCACTGCCTCTCTGTTACTTTTTGCTGTAGGGATTTGCATTATTGATATTACTCTCTCTCCCTAAGTCACAAATCACTAATTTCATTCAAATTTGCAAATGGGTTGCTCAGAATAATCAGTCTCAAACCACCAGTTCAGTCACTGATACTGAGACAAACTCATTGCCCTCACACGCTGAGCCAAAAAATTCCCAGCTTCCACAGGATAGAGGCATCCTAAGGTGTCTATAAAGTTGAAAATGTAACATTTTAATTTCTTTTATTATAAACTAATATAGTATCAAACAGACTTCCTAACACTTTAATTAATTTACATTTAATTTCAATGAGGGTATCCTAGAAAAGCACCTGGACAAGGACAGTGTCCTCACACTGTGAAAATTCTGTACAACAGGCTCTAGCGAAAATAAAATGCTAGTCAGGATGCTGTGATGGACAGGAATGCAGATCTTTTTCTTCCCAGCATCTTTCTGCCCCCTTTCTGTCTCTGAAAAATGAAGTTGAGCTGAATGACTGTGCTGGGCAGGGCATGTGCTCTCAGTGTTCCAGTTATCTATGGGAGGCAAGAGTTTAGTTACACTCCCCCTTTCCTGTGCAGCTGTGTCTCCCTGAGGGAGGGGGTTTCATCTTCACATGGAGACAGACAAAATCCCTTTGCAAAAGGGGTGGTAAAGGCACCCATTGTAGTCAGGTATGAATGAATTCTATGCAAATATTATGCAAATAAATCAATTCCATCTGCCTATGGTGCTGGTGAAGGTCGCAATCTCTGGAGGAGCAATCTAGAGGAAACTCATGAAAGAAACCCTTCTGACATATTCCATCAACAATGTTTTGATCTTCCATATGGAAATTGGTATTTCTGAAAGTAGGTTCCGAATAGATAAAGCATTTTGATTAGTTATGTTAAGTCATGGCAGAAAAGTGACAACCAAAGCGCTCAGATGAGGAAACCCATACATGCAGTGCTAAGTGGGAAGTGATGGGTTTCACTAATTCATGCCTTAAATTTGCCTAGGATATCTCATGACAAGCTCTTAATTTTCGTATTTAGCATTTCTTATATCTCAAGGCCCACGGATAATGTTTGATGACACTGGCACATGAAGGTACAGCAGTATCAATGGAGCATTTAGAAGGAAGAAGATTGCCAGGATTGTTCTAAAGAGTTTATAGTAAACCATACTGATTTTTATTGAGTCATTGGGACTGACTGTGCTAGAATTGACCTGTTAAAATTCATGACTCTGTTAGAGGAACTTTTAATGGTTCCATGTCTTATATTTAAAAAAGAAGTAAAATTAAAAGCATGAATGATATTTACTTTTATAAAGGAAAGAATGTGTTCTAATTTTATATATCTTTCAAATGGGAAGAAACTAATTCACTTCCATTTGGTAAGAGTTAACTGTAAATATTATTTTAAAAATTACAGGTGGTTTTGAGTTCTCTAAAGAGAAAGAGAACTTGAAACCATATAATTTACTTTAAATGGTTCAAAAATAGGCCAGACTGGCTGAAATTAATTTAATGAAAGAATATTTTACCCATACACTAAAACCTTGGGTCTATTCTCTCCTATATATTTGTGTGATACCCTCAGTAGCATTACTTGAACATACATGATGAATCATATGACCTTTCTGGTTTATGTTTTAATGAAAATGGTGCTTGATAGAATGTGAACTGAACTGAGCCCCCAGAGAACAGAATCTCCCCTCCCCGTTGCCAATTCTCATTTGCCTTATTTATAATTTCCATCTGAGTATGTTTGGGTTTATCTCACATGTACAGTGTAGAAGGGGAACATGGATACCACCACATTTTGGTCTTTCCTGGTTTTTTCTTTCCTTTCACTTCCTGCACACGTCTGTATATGTGTGTATCAAAGGAATTACACTTTAAAGCACTCCTTCAAAGGACAAATGTCACCCTAAGACAAACACGAGCACTTAGAGTCTTTGAAATAATAGGTTCAGAAAACGGAAAGGCTTATGGCATAATGACTTGGTGAGGTAAATGGCAGTGTTGGTAGCATGACCCCTGAAAAATGAATTACATTTGACTTCCTGCCATCACTGCACTGCTTCTCTTCTGCCTCTACTACTTTCCCAGGGAAAATGGTGTGTTAATATCTCCTCCTGTATGGGAGGTACCACAGTCTGGAATACAAACAAAGAATTGTGGGGAAGCTGTTCCTTGTGAAAAACCAGGAGGGGAAGTGCAGTAGGGAAGAGAAATAACCTATGGAAGATGATGACCAGGAAATGTTACCATAACACAAGTTTTGTACCCTAAGCATGAAACACAGCCTCCTGCTCTGCCCTGAGCTCCATAAATCATTGTCCTCTCCAAATACCATGCTGTGCTGTGTTTGCACGTCAAGGTTTTGGTAGCAGGAGGGGCTGGGGCAGTTTGGGGAGCACGTGGGCAGGATTCAGGCTGGAGAAACTCCTTGGAGGATTGTTTCCTCTGGGAGGGGCCCCGCTCTGGAGCAGGGGAGGAGTGACAGAAGTCTTCCCCTTGAGGAAGAAAGAGAAGCAGAGACCACGTGTGATGAACTGACCACAGCCCCCATTTTCTGTGCTGCTGCCAAGGTGCAGGATTTGTGAGGAAAATAATTCCTGAGAAGAAGGATGTGTGTAGGAAGCTGTTTTAAGATTTGGTTTTTATTTTCTCATTATTCTGCTCTGATTTGATTGGTAATAAACCAAGTTGATTTATTTGCCTGCAGTCTGTTTTATCAGTGATAGTAGTTGGGGAATAATCTCTCCCTGCTCTTACCTCAACCCATGAGGTTTTAGTTGCATTTTCCTATCCTTTGCTTAGTTGAGGAGGTGAGTGGTACAGTGGCTTTCATGGGTACCTGGCATCCAGCCATGGTCAACCCATCACACATACTATTTCCAGTATGCATGAAACACACCTGACTCTGCAGTACCATTTTTGGAATATTTTAATCCTATTTAAAACTTTTGCTTGATCCTTCATTCTGACTAAAACTTGCAGCGTGACATTTATACTGAAGTTTTAATTAGCTCTATTTTATTTTTGGGACTCATTAAGTGAATCTTTTTATACATCACAGTGATATGAGGCCACTGCAGGTTCTCCTCAGCATGCAATAAAATATACATTACTAAAAGCTGTAAATTACTTTTCCTACCTAATGTAACAAAATTCTGGCCTGAAGATTTTCACTGCTGACACTCAAAAAGGCAATTCTCTTGAATTCTGATGTTAGGAGGAAGAGCTGATGCAGGCAGTACACTCTGCCTTGTTTGCCTTCCCTTACTTGTTGTTTCAAAACTCTTTTCTTTGTAAGTTATATTAAAGCAAAATATGTATCAAATACATATAAAAATATGTATTTGTATAAAACCAAAAATAATTTCTAAATGATTGGTGAAATTTAAGGATGAGTCTTAAGGAGTAGAAAGGGCTATATTTCTTCCTCCTCCAGTCTTTAGACACAATCTTTCCTTGCTTTTATTGAGTGAAACACAAAGGGGTTGAATCCCAAATACTCGCAAAATTTCCCAAATAACTTCTGAATTAATTTGAATTTGCAGTGAGCCTATTTACATGCATACTCTGCCCAGATATCTCCATCAAAAGACAAAGGTTTGAAATTTCTCTGTGGAGTGAAGGCTTCTGCACAACTTTCCATGCACAGTGAAAGATCAGTGCATGGACCCTCTGTTGACACCACTTTGATAATCCCATTTGGGATCCCCATCTTGAGCCCCTGGCTTGAAGCCCGACCTTCTCAAAATCTGAAGGAACTCTTTCTTGCTGAGAACAATAGGTTCAGGAGGATAAAATATCAATTACTCTGCCTTTACACAGTTTTTGACAGCATAATCCTATAGTCTTTCCCCCCATAAAATTCTTTATTTTTCATTTCACAGACTGTGCTGCAATCTCTGAATTCATACTCATCACCCTTGCTTTTTATTATATCTCAGTCAATCCTCGTGCTCAGTGCAGAATCATTACTTTTCTCATAGATTTTTCTATAATTCTCCTCACTACATTATCCAAGAGCTTTGTAAGGACTGCCTTTATCCTTATAATCTCCATCAGATGAAGTGTTGTTATTTTCCTAGTCTTAGATGGGGAGAGATAGGTCACGATGAAATCAAAGTGCCCAGAAGAGTGCATTAATTGTAGGTGTCCATTTTAAATGAGGGAGGAGCTGACTATCTCAAGAGGATTAACTTTACTAGAGCATGCTACAAAGCTCACAACACAGATTTCATTGATTTCCTTAGCAGCAGAGGACCCTCAGCATTTCCTTGTTTCCTGGTGGCAAAAATATCTGCAAGTACTCACCATCTCTGCAAATTATCCTGTACTTGATGACAGATGGTCACGAGGGTGTCTGTGGCTGAATATCTCTAGAGAGTCTTTGGACAAGGTGAGATTTAGCCATTTCATGGCAAATATGTCTGCTAAGAGGTAAATGAGGGATGGGTTCCTGCTGATCACATTCAGGTGGGAAATGTTAATGGAAATTTTGGTACAGAATTGCTAAAAGTGTCTTTGAGAATGTCCTCTATTAGTACCACAGGAAGAAGCACAAAAAGCAGGAAAATTCTTTAAAGAAAAGGCATTTCTACTTGTTATTTCTATGTTATCTTGTTGTTTCTATGTAATTTCTATTTGTTATTACAGGGACATAAATAAGAAAGTACCCAATTCCAGAAACTTCTGCAGGGAATTTCTTGTCTCCAAGAGAGTAAGAATGAGGCTCATTAAAACCTTCATTTGAGGATTTCTTCCTGTGCAGTACAATACATGTTCTGATATTGTCTTTGAATGGACAACAGGTTCCTGAGGCTAATACATTCCTGATGGAGCACAGAACAAAAACAGGGGAATGTATTTAAACTCAGCTTTCCGATGTGTTACAAATGATGCTGCTCTGAATGCTCCCCCTCCCCCTTCCTATTCTCCCGGCTTTTTGGCTGAGCATGGCACCGTATGGTCTAGAATATCCCTTTGGTATTTTGGGGTCAGCTGTACCTGTTTTGTCCACTCCCAATTCCTTATGCGCCCCCAGCCCAATCACTGCTTGGGTGAGGAGCAGAAAAGATGCTGTGCAAGCCCTGCTCAGCAAAAACAAAAACAGCCCTGAGTTATCAACACCTCTTTCAGCACAAATCCAAAGCAAAATCCCAAACTGTGAAGAAAATTAACTCTACCCCAGCCAAATCCATCATGCCACAAAAAATGAAATCACTAAGTTGTGCTTTCTACAACAAAATAAGAGTATGCATAACATGCTATTATAGTCTGTGCTTGCTAAGTACTGCTGCCTGCCTTTTCCATGATGAGGCAGGAGCTTTGTTTAAATTGTCAAATGCTCAAACACTTCATTCTTATCCCACAGGAAGAATATGTGGGAGCCCTTCCTAAAAAAAAAAAATCCACCTAAACAAACAAACCCAGAATCCTCCATAAGTTGCACAACAACTCTGAAGTGCTGAGGTACTTATAGAAACCAGTACTAGCTTCTGAACTTTTCACACTGGATTAGCATTTGTATTTGTTTCAGCTTGTAGTAGTATTTGCTATATGGTATAATGCTATAGCAATACTTTTAATGATAAAAAGGCAGCCCCAAGTAGTTCTGAGGATGAATTGCAAAAGATGAATGGAAAATCTGTGAGAGATGGACGATAAAACTGAACTACTAAGTCCCAAAAGGAGACAAATATTTGCATAAATTTGTGGCTCTAAAGAAAGTCTGTGGAACCTGAATTTGCATAATCTAAATGATGAGAAAAGTCAAGGAAACTAAAGAGTGTTTAGACATGTTGGTGCCAGGGCTAGCTCTTAACTTGAACAAATCACTTTGTGAGAAGAAATCCCAAGTGCTCTGATCCTGGAGCCAGAAAAGCACTAAGACAGATTTCCCAAAAGAAAGGGACAAAAGGCTGTAGTCTGCTGGGAAATAACAGGGAGGAAAATAGACTTTGGAGGTCTGTGTAACAGTTATAGTGGAGTCACTGGACACTTTCATCTCAAGAAATTGAAATACAAACTTTGGAAGCTTCAATCCTCACTGACTGTTTAGGGATCAATAGGTGAAGACAAATCTGTTATAGTCAGCCCTCATAACTTTATTACAGCTGAAACTCCCAGGACCAGCTGAATCCTCAAGGTGGCAGCCAAAGTTGGGCAGAGAGATGGAATTGCACATCTGCCAGAAGCAGGAAGGAAGAGAAGATCTGCAACCACTGCAATGTGGACTTAGACACCTATACACCTCCTCCAGTGGCTCTCTGTTCAGTGTCTTCTGCTGCATCCCAAAAACCGGACTGCAGCTTCTCTACGTGTCTGGAAACAATAGCTGTGGGACAGATGGACAGACAGCCAGATGCAACGGGGGGAAGTGTGGAAGTCCAGAAAGAAGTGGGGAAGGGGTGGGAAGGGGTGGGAAGGGAAGGGAAGGGGAGGGAAGGGAAGGGGAGGGAAGGGAAGGGAAGGGGAGGGAAGGGAAGGGAAGGGAAGGGAAGGGAAGGGAAGGGAAGGGAAGGGAAGGGAAGGGAAGGGAAGGGAAGGGAAGGGAAGGGAAGGGAAGGGAAGGGAAGGGAAGGGAAGGGAAGGGAAGGGAAGGGAAGGGAAGGGAAGGGAAGGGAAGGGAAGGGAAGGGAAGGGAAGGGAAGGGAAGGGGTGGGAAGGGAAGGGGTGGGAAGGGAAGGGGTGGGAAGGGAAGGGGTGGGAAGGGAAGGGAAGGGAAGGGAAGGGAAGGGAAGGGAAGGGAAGGGAAGGGAAGGGAAGGGAAGGGAAGGGAAGGGAAGGGAAGGGAAGGGAAGGGAAGGGAAGGGAAGGGAAGGGAAGGGAAGGGAAGGGAAGGGAAGGGAAGGGAAGGGAAGGGAAGGGAAGGGAAGGGGTGGGAAGGGAAGGGAAGGGAAGGGAAGGGAAGGGAAGGGAAGGGAAGGGAAGGGAAGGGAAGGGAAGGGGTGGGAAGGGGTGGGAAGGGAAGGGAAGGGAAGGGGAGGGGAGGGGAGGGGAGGGGAGGGGAGGGGAGGGGAGGGGAGGGGAGGGGAGGGGAGGGGAGGGGAGGGGAGGGGAGGGGAGGGGAGGGGAGGGGAGGGGAGGGGAGGGAAGGGAAGGGAAGGGAAGGGAAGGGGTGGGAAGGGAAGGGAAGGGGTGGGAAGGGGTGGGAAGGGAAGGGAAGGGAAGGGAAGGGAAGGGAAGGGAAGGGAAGGGAAGGGAAGGGAAGGGAAGGGAAGGGAAGGGAAGGGAAGGGAAGGGAAGGGGTGGGAAGGGAAGGGGTGGGAAGGGGTGGGAAGGGAAGGGAAGGGAAGGGAAGGGAAGGGAAGGGAAGGGAAGGGAAGGGGTGGGAAGGGGTGGGAAGGGGTGGGAAGGGGTGGGAAGGGGTGGGAAGGGAAGGGAAGGGAAGGGAAGGGGTGGGAAGGGGTGGGAAGGGGTGGGAAGGGGTGGGAAGGGGTGGGAAGGGAAGGGAAGGGAAGGGAAGGGAAGGGAAGGTGGAGGGAGGGAGGGAGGGAGGGAGGGAGGAAGGAAGGAAGGAAGGAAGGAAGGAAGGAAGGAAGGAAGGAAGGAAGGAAGGAAGGAAGGAAGGAAGGAAGGAAGGAAGGAAGGAAGGAAGGAAGGAAGGAAGGAAGGAAGGAAGGAAGGAAGGAAGGAAGGAAGGAAGGAAGGAAGGAAGGAAGGAAGGAAGGAAGGAAGGAAGGAAGGAAGGAAAAGGAGACAGTGTTCTGGAACTGCAGACACTATTCTCTTCCCCTTGTTCCTCACTCTATAATACCTAGATATAAGTATGAAAAAGAGACTGCACAGGTGGCACTGCATATCAGATGGTATCAGAGGCTTAAAAATCCAGAGGATTCTGGGGCCTTTGGTTTTTCCTTAGTTCCTTCAAAAATAATTTAATACTATTACAATTCAAATGTATGAGAGTATATTATGTCAAGTGTAGTCTTTCTGTGAAGCATGTAAATGCCTAAAACACCTTACAAATAAACAATTTGTCTTTTCAAGGTCTGCTCTGTGTTGAAGCATATGTACAGAGAGCATAATTTAGTAAACAACATGTGGAATTGCTGTTTAAGACCTAGATCCCACACAAGAAATCCTGATACTATCTTCAAACAGAATCTGAATTTTTGTCAATATTTCATGTTATGGAGTAATCATATAAAATACATAGTAAGGCTCTTTGCTGAGGCTGGTAAGTGTTAGGAGTCCGCTTAACAAAAGCCTTCTGCCTAAATGTAATATGCTGCTTGTTTCCTATGGTTTGCAGTTAATTGCATAACGTAAGTAGTGACAGAAGAGATGTCCTCTTTGTGAAATAAATCCAACCACGCCCAAATTGTCTATTAGGAGAGCAGTTTTACAGAGACAGTGGCATGGTGCCATTCAAAGGCATGTAACACGTTCATTCTCTTACTCATTCACACCTTGAGCTCTTGTCACCTGACTGTCACTGCTCTGGGCAAAGTATATCCTCTGTAATGACTCTTATAGTTGCTTATTTTATGACATTTGATGACTTGCTTGACCCCTGCTCAGTAGTGAGTCCCTGGAAGAAGTCTTGCTACAGGCATATCTACAATCCTAATGCAAGTATGGAGATGCTATTGTGTCATATGTTAAAAGTGGCATTAATTAATCATGTTTCTACGGGAAAATCTTCACTGTCTAAAGGAAAGAAATTTATTTTGCAAACAAGCACTGCTATCCCTGCTTCTAGAGCAAAGCTTACCCAGAAAATAGGAGTCCCTTCTACCTACACACAGGGGAAGCTTTCTTTAAAAAGCCTTATATAAAAAAAAGTTTCCAGTCAAGTGGAATTGGGTTAACAGAAAGTCTGTTTCTGGTGGTGATCAGTTTTTCATCACACCAAGGAAGTCTGTATCATTTACAGCAAATGTGAAAGCTGGAGAACACAACTGTTGACATTTGGCCAAAGGAATAAGAGCAACCCATGCATTCAGGGAGATATTGAGAACGAAAATAGTGGTTACACTTCATTCCCACAGTTTCAAAAGTTTTATTGAATTTTTTTTCCAGCAGAAAATTAATCTTTCATTTTTTAAAAAATATATGATTAAAAGATATATTTAATGGTAACTCAGTGATTTTTTCAGGTCAAGGGACAGAGTTATAAAAACATGGCACAAAATATTTTAAATCAGACTTTTAATAGGGAAAAATAATATATCACTTACTAATACAACAAAACTCTTAGAATTATTATAATCAAGTCTTCTTCACAAAGAAAATAATAGAATGAGAGCATAGATTTTGTGTCAAATAAATATAATTTCCAGCTATTAATGCATTAAGAAAATAGGGTAAAAAGACAGATACTTTAGATGGATAAAAGACTACAAGGTCACATCACCTACCTGTTTAAAAGCAGAGAGAAAAATCAGGGTGAAACGAAATTATTTTAGCATACCTTAAAGGCAGAGGGCTTTATCTGCTTTACACCCTTAAAATCAGATAATTGGTCAGTGCTAGTAACACATCATTTATTCTGTGCAAGCCAAGCCCACAGGTACATATTATCTGTAGGCACAATAAACAATTTGTACTTCCCCAGTACCTTCAATCAGAGGATTTCCAAGTACCTTACAAGCAACTAATGTTTTTATTTCCCAGTGTCACTGTGAACAAAGCTATTAAGTTTCTGCATTTGAAAGGTGGAGAAATGAGATGGCTTGGATAAAACTCATTATTTTGCATGGGCTACCACCCTCCACTTGCACCCTTTGTCTGGGCTCCCTGAACAGTAGCCAGCTGCACCCTTCTACCCCAAGGCTAGTCAGCAGCAGGGATTTTGATGTAGTGCTGATATAACCCAGTCCAACGCTTTCATCTCCAGCATGCTTTTTAACTGGGTGGAAAATTTTGGATTCCAGAGACCTACAGAATGTGGACTCACTGGTGGATGCACAGAGTACAGGGTGTAGTATAGAAAAGTCACCCTTACCAGGTAAAGAGGTAAATGACACAGCTACCAAGTGTCACCTGGCTGACAATAATTGTCTGGTTTAGTTTGGCTCTTGGTTTGAAGAATGTTGCAGAATAGAGAACATGGGCCAGTGAGCAATCATACACCAGTGCATCTGAACACTAGGCAGCTTCAAATTTGCTCTTTGGGAACTGAAACCTCTGAGAAAACATTTACTTTGCAAATAAAGTTCATTTACAGTGTCAGACAAGGTGACTCTTTAACATCACGGCAAACACTAGAAATTCCAGTGTAATCACAGCACCTCATTAAACATGAAAAATAACCTTCATGCACCGGCATGTTTTGAAGTTGTCAGCAGGAGCAAAGGAAATGCTACAGTATGTGATGGCCTCAGTTAGTAGTCTTGAAGATGAAGAGATGTAAAATGGCAAAGAGCACCAGGCCTTGAGAAAGCTGGTGGAGAAAGCCATGAATCTGGGAAAAGTAACAGGATGTAGAAGAGAGAAATAATTTACTGAGAAGCTCTGATCCAGGGAAGCCCTCATGTCACTCCTGAATGGAAAAAACTGAAGTGCTTGTTAGCAGAGCACTACTTTGCTTTGAGGGCTTTACACTGATGTTGTCAGTATGGAAATTACTTCCATATAATGAAGAACTTCATGTTATTGACATTTATTTAAGAGAAATATTAATATATATATATGTACACAGTATAAAAAAAAAAAAAAAAAGTGTCAATTTGAACAACATAAAAATCATAATTTTTCCATTTCAGATATTTAAAAAGTGCTGTTTAGGTAGCATTAATGACACCATTAATGGCAGCATTAATGTCCTGCCAGGATCAACATACATCCCTCAACATCATCCTAAACAGAAATATTCTAATATGACTGTCCATTTCTCAGATATTCACCGGACTTCCATTGCAATCTTGCCCCCAGACAAACAAAATATCAAACCCAAACATTCAGAAACACTGCAGCTTATGTCAGGATGAATGAGGAAAGAAAACAATTTTGACCAAAAATGGATAAAGTCTTTCAAAATGTATATATAGGCTGCACCCATGAGTTAGTATTCAGAGCCTGTCTGAGCCTGCAAAACATGTCCATCCTCCCCCACAAAAATGCAAACCTATTCTTGTCCACAAAGCAAAGATCCAGCCTACAGGTTTGGAGAAATAACCAGGAAGATTACATTAACTACAAATGTAACTGGTTTCTGACTAAAGGGCTTCTGTGCATTCCTTTGTACATATTTGTGTATAAGTCATTTATTGGCCTGTTCCTCTGCTCTCCAAAATGCAGTAACAGAAATAACCTACTGTGTATTGGTTTACATTTTCAAGCCCTGTTTTGACAGGACAGTCAGCTAGAAAAGCAGAGATTCTCACTTATTTTTCTAGAACTCTGACATGCAGAGAAAAACAGAGTTTTCTTCTCTGCAACACTATTTTCCAAGTGCACAAGATAAAGTCTGTCATCATTAAAGGGTTCATGCGGCATTAAATATTAATAGATAAAAACTATTTCCTGGTGAAAAGGAAAGAAAGTTAAAGCTGCTATATATAGATTGTAACTATGGATGTTTTCTTACATGAAAGCTTCCTGGTTAATGTATATTGTATTTATAGTTAGTCATATTTCAAGCCATGAGACATCATATGACACTTTTCTCATTGTTCTTGAGTGGTCTGTCTCTTTCACACTGCTTTGAACTTAGTTCATAACGTTCTGAGGAGGGTATTCAGACACCAGGGCTGTCTATGCTCCATACATTGATCTCTGTTGTCTGCACAACCAGGAAAATCACTTTCATCAGGTTTTATCATTTACCTACATATTTACTTTTCAGTCTACAATAAAAATGCTGCATTTAGAAAGAATGAGTTAGAAGTATTTTTCCCTAGAAATGTTAAAATTGTATCCTAGAAGCCTGTTTTGCATTTCATATTTCTTCTCACATTTTTTTAATTTATTACTAAATAGTTTTTTTTTTGTTTGTTTGTTCTGAAACTTCATTAAACATGCTGGATAACTTTTTATCTAATAAAAACAGAAGTTTATTTGAACAGAAATGTTTAGAAAAATTATGATACAGTGTTTACTGTATATACTAAGAGAATACAGTGTTCTAAAATAATCAGAATGAACATCTCTGTACTCACCAGTGATTGTTCTTTTGGGTCACCTGAGACTTGAATGGAATATGCTGAAAGGCTGTACATTTTCTGGTTAAAGACCTCCTTAGATCAATATTGCTTATTTTCATTAAAACTTGGAATTAAAAATTGAAATTACAGCAAACTGCCTAGAGGTATGAAGTGAGATGCTGGATTCTTGCTTTTTCCATACAGTCAATATTCTGAATGACACAGAGTGTTTCCTAGGAAGAGTCTTCTGGACTTGCTGGGAGCTGACAGACTGCAAATCTGGTTTGGAGATATTGCTAATTCTTTTGTACACACCAAATAAATAAAAAAAACCCCAGAACTCCCTGCACCAAAGTTTTCTGATTTACTTCCTCTTTGAAGTGCATAATAACTAATCAATAATAGCGTGCATTTCTACCTTTGAATGAGAACCTAAGAATATACTAAGAATTTGGGTTGGGATTTAAACATAATGTGTGTAAATGATATCTATTCCACAGAAAAAACAGCACTGTTCACATTCTGCTCACCTCATTCATGTTGAAAAGTAACAGCATAAAATGGAGCAAGATTTTTTTTCCTCAGTGGGTTTACAGGCAAAATTAGGAAAGTAGTAAATCAAATTAAAACCAAGGATTAGGAGCTCTGTCACTGCAGATTGTTCTCTCCCCTCCAGATCTGAGCTAGGGACTTTGTTTAAACAACTCATTCTTCTCCCTCAGAGATGTTAAGGCTCCTTCCCTCTTCTTGATCCACAGCAGAAAATATTTTCTAGCACTCATAATAATACTTCTAGAAAGCCTGTTTCTGCAGTATTATCACATCTCTGATTTCAACACTGCTGTTCTCAGTGGAGAGCTAACGGAAAAAGATAATGGTCTAGCTTCTTGCTTACCAGGAGCTTTTTGTTTCAGGTTCAGTCAACAGGGATTGAACTTTCTCATCACCTCCAAACTGCACAATTTAAACACACACAATGCTTGCCACTTCTCTAGTCAAGGCTTTAGAGAACAGAGCTTAAACTCTAACAGGTGCTATTTGATATGTGTGCATGTGAAATGGTACTGCCTGCTGCCTGATGTTTTGACATGGGGAATTTCTTCACATATGAATACATTTCCCTGTCACGCATCAGCCTTGTCAGAGTCTTAGGGGGAAAGGAGGAGGAGGAGAAACATTTGCTAAAATATTTGTAATATATCCCCCGATCAGATGGCAACAGCTGCTAGCAATCAAAATGTGTCACTCTTTATTGGGTACTCATGTTGTGAATATAGAAATGGATTCTGCTCATAATTAAATAACAAATTTTCTTCTGAAAGTAAGAGCCCTGGAGAAACTGACCCCCTTGCACCTTGAGCGACAAGAGAGATGGTCACCATTCCTGTTTGCATTGGAAGTAGTGAATTTGTTTCTGCTAGGACCATGAACCTATTATTACAGGGTGCACTTTTAGTCTCTGAGTACAATGAAGCCTTTTTCCTTCTCACCAGCCCTTACAGCTCTTGATTTCCCCTCTTCCTCTAGCAGGGAATATTGCTGAATTAACTATGGAGTTTTCCATGCAATTCCAGTCTCTATGTCCAGCAATAATGCACAAAAGGAAACTGTTTCAGAAGAAATGCTGGTCCTGGATAGGGCTCAAAAGCTGGGGTTCACTCTTACTTTTCACATGAGCACCTTGGAGTTTTATGGAAGTGCCCAGGTTCCCCTTGCAGCACAAATGCAAAAGGCAGGAGCTGCCTAAGGATGACACTGTTTGAGAGGGGTCGATAGGAAAATGGTTCTCCTCTGCATAGAAAGGCTACTTGTTTAAAGATGCACTTGTAGCAAACTGATATAAAAGGACAGGATTGAAGGATTGATTGTTTTAGGATTAAAGAGTAGAAAGTAAATGTATTACAAAGACAAGAGTTAGTCTCTGGTTCATCATGGTAGGACTGTTTATCTGGCCATCTAAAGTTCTGAATGTGAGTCCTAAAGAAAAGTCTTAAGTAGCAGTCAACAGCAAGACAAGAAAAAAGACAAAAAAGAGGGCTTAAAGATGACATAGGCACAGGCATATTTTAGGTAAGAATTGGAATCTGTTTTAGAAGTGTTCATATAATTGATACAATCCAAAACAAAACTTGCGTTATTTTGGTATTTGTGATATTGCAGAAACATGTTCTATTTAAATACACAGTTATTATATTTTTTTTCTGTAACATACCAACCATAAAGAATTAAGCACAATGAGAAGGAGAACTTCTGAGCCTGCTGTTAGAGGAAACCAGACTGATATATTTTGCCAAGATGCAAGAGAGACAAGCAAATGAGCAAAGTTAAATGGCAAACTTTGTGTTGGCACTGACTATTCATAAGTACATGTGGTTCCTTAAGTGCTGAAGAAAATCAATTTTCATCTAATTATATAAGAAATTTCTTGAGTCAAATAAGCTCTTGGGGAGCAAAGACTAATTTTCAACTGAGCTTAACCTATTCATCAACACTAAGCTTCCATAATTAGTGAGCTCAGTCATGCAGAAAGTTTAAAGAAACACATCTCATTGTTATTATTTCAATTTCCAGGTCCAAAGGAGAAATACAAGACATGTTACCTTTGATGTTTCTGAAATATAACTGAAAATTACTATAGTCACACAGCATGTACTTTGCAGTTTCACTGCACCAGTTAAAAACAGTCTGGGAAAACGGATTTCTGAATAAGGTCTAATACTCACCCCACTTTTATTTTTATGTTTTTAAACTAGACTGATAGATAGATAGATAGATAGATAGATAGATAGATAGATAGATAGATAGATAGATGTGGGCTAATATACAGTAAAGCAGACATTCTCCATTTGCTATCACTTTGAGGATCTCCTTTTCATCACAAAAGAAGGCAAAATCACATAATTATGTGTCATACCTTATATGACCCAAAAGCCCCTTTCCATATTAGAGTTCTGTCAAGGAAAGCCAAAATTGCTTTTATCAATGCTCCAAAGACCTCAGTGTGCAGTAGGAACTTTCATGAACTGGCCTCAATGTTTTGCATTTTCAGGAGGACAACATGTCATTTGTAGTTTTATGTGCCTAACCATTTTCTGGTTCATTTGCTTAGGATTTGTAGACATGACTCACATTTGGAATACCAGCAAAACAATTAGTGAAACCCAACTCCTTCACCTTCTGAAAAAGAAGAACTCTCATTTTACTGAAGATATACAGAAAATTCTTACTGGTAAAGCTCCTATTTCTGTTATACACCAAAGCTCTTGTAAACCTAGAAAGCTAATTAATAAATACTAACAAGCACTTATAAATTAATTCCCCATTGTATACACTTCAAAGAAGTGTTCAGATAACTATATGGATGTATTGGACATACATGTGCATCTTCAAGAAAAAGTTTTGGCATATCTATTTTGAATTGAGAAATCCAAAATAATTTCTGGAAGATTAAAGTGTATTATATCACTTCTGCAGTAAAGATGGATTTACACTCCAGTGGAAATTGCATTCCAATTTCCTTTTCAAAGGGAAAGGTGCTGATTAGAATTTGTGACTCTAATAATGAAGTGAATAAATATAAGTTAGAAAGCAGTACCTCAGAGTCTGTCAGAGACAGTCCAGGAAGGAGAAAGGAGAAAAGGAAACGGTCTATTGAATATAAACTTTTGGATAAAGTTTCTTTGTACTCCTGAGCTTCCTGCTGTTCACAGACAGCAGCCACCTTCTTGGAACAAGAACTATCAGGTTACTGGGGTATATGGACAGTGCACACCATGGAGAGTTCCTCAGTCCCCTCAGATGGAGCATTAAGGTGCAGAAATACATGGGAAGAACAGCTGTAATAGCAGCTTTATTATCTGGACTACTACCTCTATCTCCTCAGAAGACTATCTGAATTAAAATCTAGTACTGAAAGTATAAGACAATGTTCTTTCAAAATTAAACCATGGCACAGAAACTTCACACCACTAGAGAGGGTCTTTTAGGCCTCCCCAGATGATAAGACTTTTTGTTTCCTCTCAAACTATTCTGTTGATGGATTTTGCTTTAATGCACAATGTATCAAGATAACAATTGTGCAGTATTTGGCAGGCGCAAATGAATTTGTTCAGCTTGGAATGCTTGACTTCTTATGATGATAGTGACACTACATTTGTTCGACTAGTGCACGGAACATACAGTAAGAAAGATGCCAAAAGGCAAATTCATGATGAAAGAACTGACCTGAAAAGAAAATCATTGAAGAGGGTTGTTTTTATTGGTATTCTTCACGGATCAAGCAGTTTTAAAGATTGTGTAACAACCACAGGCATGAAAGCTACCCAGCCTCTCAAAGACTTGAATAGATGGTTTGTAATGTACTGTGTATGTCTGTTCCTCTCTCCAAGATTTTTGCAGAACTGTAACAAAAAAAAAATCTTAGCTATTTTAAAAGTACTTTATGTGTGTGTATGTATGTGCATGTATATATATATATATATACATATATATATATGTATATATATATATATATATATTTATATATACTTAAACCAGTTGTTTATCTGGCAAGATTTTACAATTTTGTAAGGTGACCTTCGTGCCTTTATATGGAACCATCCAGTTACTTATATTTTCAGAGAAGTCCCTTATCTTGCAATTCACGTACTGCTTCAAAACAGAATTTGTGAGAATAGTATATATGTCAAGAAACACTACAATATTGTAGAAGAAACTTTGAGGATTCTTGTCTGTCAAGAGTAAACAGGTACAAACTGAAATCAGCCACACATGCCAATTTACAAATATGAGTCTTTTTGTTCTCAGCTGAAGGTTTGTCATTCTATTTCTTGGAATTACTTTTCATAATTTTTCCCAATACTGTTTTAAGCATCTGAAGACATTCTCTAGCACATTATTTTAGTATTTTAATACTACTATTCTCATTCTGATTTTGATATCCCAGCAACTTCGATTAAGATTGAAATCCACTTTTTCCACAAAATCCACAAAATTCTTGTCTCACAGACTCTGATAGATCTCTCTTTCTTGTACACACAAAGAGACAAAGACTTCTTGTGATGATTGCTTAAATGCATTCACTGGCATAGCAGCAGGTCCTGACAACAGATGTGGCAGCAGCTGGAGAAATCTTTTTTCATTTGAAATTGATGCTTGAGTCTATATTCAGCCAAGTGTATCTCTGGCATTGCAAACATGTAAGTTCTTGAGGATGCCTTTGACTGCACTGAAGATGTATTTCTGCTTTTCTATGGTGACTAATTTCACTAAAAATTGATAAACATCAGAGCCTATCCGTGTAGCACACAATTTTAAGAACTTTATAAAAATTGAGTCGCATGTTTACATGTCCACATGATGAAACATCTTCACTTAAGGGTCACACCCTTACAGTGAATTGGCTAAATAAGACTTCCTTTAGTAAAAGCGTAATTATCTATCTTTCCAATGACTTGGAGTAGTTCTCAGGAAAATTGCAAGCACAGAAATGCACACAAATCACTGAAAATGAAAAGGCTTTGCTCTTGTTTGCATTGTTGCAGGGTGGCCAGGATGTGGAATTACCTCGAGATTTCTCTGAAACTTGCCTAAATTTTATCAAGGTTGAAATACCTTCAGGGTATGTATCAAAGCATGAGAGGTCCAGGATCTAGGAAAGGGAGAGTAAATATATATGACACGCTTTTGATTTCTCCTCTTCTCTTTGATAAAAGAGGGTCCTCTTATAAATTTTCTCTGCCTAGATGTTTAATCAAAGTTCAAACTAAGTAAAAATATTTGTAAAAGCCTCAACTAAGACTGTATAAAATTTACACTTAGCTATTTCTGTTGATGTCATCCCTACTCCAGCCTTCTTCCAAACATTCTCTCAAACTTCTGCTTAAGTTTAGCAGCTGAAATTCTAGTTCCAGCTTCTTCTTGCACACTACTATGTAAAGCTGTAGTCTGTAAAGATCAACACATTCTGATGAGACATGTTCCTGTGTTACGGTTTTTGGTGTCTAGTCTATACCAGGGCTCAGATTAGGAATGTGTGCAGCTGGAATGTTACCAATGGTCAACCAAAAGTCTGTCTGTTTCTTCAAATTATCTGTTTCTTCACTTCTGCAATACATATTGTTGTATTATGTTTATTCAGTTCTGTTGAAATTGCTATTATTTCGTCTGTTTGGTATGTTCCTGGTTCTCCCCCATTTACTGCTTTGGTTGGTTCCATTTGTCTGTTATGTAAACCCCTCCCAGTTTTCCTGAATGTTCCCCGTCAATCACCTTTACCCTGCCCCATCTCCCCATCCATCATCATAAACCCCACCTCTCCTTCCAGCTCCTTCCATGTATATCATCCTTTCCTTGACATGTTATTGGTTGTTATGTTATGTTCCCGCCTTCTTTGTATCCCCATTGGTCCCTGATATTGTAACCTCCTCCCCTTACCCCTCCTTCCATGAGCTGCCATTGGACCCTGGACTGTGCCCGCCCCTGAGATAAAACCCAGTGCACAGAGGTGCTCTGGGCTGTCCTTGGTCCTGATTTCTCCAAGCCCAGGCCTTTGTGCCCATCCCCTCCCCGAATAAACCTGTTCCTGGGAAGTACAGCCCAGTGAGTCTCCTCCTTCCTTTTGCCACCACCCATGACGCCTGGTTTGGCAGAGCCCAGCAGGATTCGGTGCTCCAAAGGTTCTGCAGTGGGATTGCCTTCCCCCTGCAGTTCCCCACTCCTGGTGACTGCCCGTGCCGGAGTGGCACCGTAGAGCTAGCCCGGAGCTCTGGTGCAGCCAAGAGCAGCGTCACATATGAAAGGAATACCCCCACAAGGACTCTCACAAGGTGAGAGCACACAGTTTAAGCTATGCCCAGGGAGGTTTAGGTTGGACACGAGGAGGAATTTTTTCACAGAAAGGATGATTAAATATTGGAATGGGCTCTCCAAGGTGGTGGTGGAGTCATAATTCCTGGAGATGTTTAAGGAAAGACTGGATGTGGCACTCAGCCCCATGACCTGGTTGACAGGGTGGTGTTGGGTTATGGGTTAGACTGAATGAACTCAGAAGACTTTTCTGACCTAATTGGTTCCATTATTCTGTGATTCTGTGAACAGCACTCTGACGTTCTTACTACTATCTATACACAGGAAATTCTGACCATTCTCTGGTTTCCTGCGAAAATCCCCTTGATTTGCAAACTTTTATGATCAAGCTTAGACCTTACGTCCTTCTAAGTGTTATCAAGTCACTATTTTGCAGCAGACAGACACTGGATATGGGATCTAGATCCAACTCTGTAGAAGGAAATGAGGGTTCTTTACAACTACATAGCCCCAAAAACCATTGCTCTTCTGGAAGCATGCAGCTTAACCACAGTCAGTAAGTAAGACTTTGATGGCTGAAGATTTCTATAAGAAACCCATGCTGTTTCTGTCCCACCTCCCAGCTGTGGCTCCACAAAAAAGTTTATTTTCAGGAGTAAGAACTACGTGCTACACAGCTCACTATTATCTGAAATAAAAGAGGAAGTGTCCTTTGACCAAAAAGTACAGAATTTAAATTCTGGGAGTTATTATAATAGGAAAATTCCACAAAAATTCTGCTTTATTTAAAGAGTCAAAGAGCATATAATTAGACTTAGAGTTGCAATAACTGTAAGTTATTGCCGTTGTGTGACACTACAGTGAATGGGCAGTAGTAGTAATCAGTACATTTAATATGATACTGCAACGTGGAGATTCATTATCACCCTGTCCAAATAGCAGATTTGTTTTTCCTCAAATCTGTGTTGTCAATTCCATTAAGTAAACTCAGGAAAGGGAAGTATGAAAGTCTATGAAAGGAAATGTATAAGATATGGTAGATAAAAAAACTCAGCTAACCCTGCCTGTGAAGTTTAGTAAGATCCCCATTTCACCTCCCTAAACTTATTCGTTACATAACAGTGTGTATTTGCATTCTTAGAGAGTGATTCTCATATGTTCTCACATTATGCTTTGGTGACTTAACATGCAAAATATTTTGTATATTAAAAAAAAGCCTCAGCAGCTCAAGGACTACATAAATTCTCCATGGAGAGAGACAATAACTAACTCTGCAACATTTTTCTCATAGCTGTTACTGTAGCAATGTAAAATACTAGAAGTGCTGTAAGGAAAAGTAAATAAAAGAATCATCCACAGACATGTTTGTGGTATGATCTTAACCACTTACTGAAGTAAAACAAGTTCACACACATCGTGCAAGTACCCTGGTTCCCGTCTCGCTGATGTAATTTTTTGGCTTCTCTGGAGGTATGATTATCTGGGATGAGACAAAGCGCACATCCGGGATAGTCTGTTCACCAAATGTGAAGAGACACTCAAAGCAAAAAGAAGGATTCACAGTTCACTTAGTGCTGTGACCTCTTGGCTCAGGGTCTGCTAGGAAGGCAGCATGAATGAGGGAAGTACAATGGCTGTGCTAATGTACGGCACCAGCAATCAGCCTTGCTGGGCCCATGCAGCACAGTGCATTGCCAGCAACAGGTTTTTTCCAGAAATTCCTTAGGACACAGGAGTCAGAAGCTGCTCCTGTGGTGATTGAGGGTTCCCTGGTGAATGCCTCCCACTCATGGGTAGCTCCTCCTGGCAGCTTCAGAGACTGAGGGCAATGTACAGCTCCATTGTTGTAGATAACACCTGGGACCAAACCTCTCAAACTTTTCCTTCCTGGAAAGAATTTCTCCTAGAAAACCAACTCTCATTGTTGATAAAATTAAGTAAGAGTTGCTTCACAAGGCTTAAAGAACAGTATTTAAAGTTATTTGAGATCTGGGGAATACATACTTTTAGCGCATTCTCATTTTGATTAAATACAATTATTTGGGTTTTAAAAATGTGTATAAATAGTAGTTTTCTCTTTTAAAAAATCCTGAACTCTTAAAAATGTTTTACCATTTCTAAATGGATGGTCTGATCTATGTGGCCATTAGCAGAGATGAAGTGTTGATAACTTGTAGTAAAATATGGTCTGTATCTTGAAAGTTTGGGAAGTCCAAATATAAAGTACAGAGCTGTACTTCATAAAGTGGAACTGCCTTGGGAAGGAGCAGCTATCGAGTAGGCCTGTGTTACAGAGTTTTTAAT
This sequence comes from Cyanistes caeruleus, assembly GCF_971803275.1. Classification (NCBI taxonomy): domain Eukaryota; kingdom Metazoa; phylum Chordata; class Aves; order Passeriformes; family Paridae; genus Cyanistes; species Cyanistes caeruleus. The sequence continues at coordinate 22,645,318 of NC_141732.1, forward strand.
GATTTCTGTTATTTAAGGTGCTCCTAGGAACCTTTAAGGAGTTTGAACAAAGACAGACAGACTGTGGATGTGCTCAATAGAGGCTGCATGAAGTCAACCAGTGCACACAAAGTTAATCACAGGCATAGCACTGCTAAGTCCAGCTGAAACACAAACACTTAAACTTTACAGGCACCAAATCCCTCCGTGTCATTACCCGAAGCATGGCAGCTGAAGAGCAAACATACTATAATGGCTTTTATAGGCATAGGATATTTCAGTGACGTAAACACTAAATTAAATGTTAATGCTCACTGACACCAGTACAGTGGGGGCCTCTTGGAGCCACATAGTCTCAAAGGTACCTGTTCAAACCACAGCTCTTCAGCCTGGAAGGCTGGAGACAACCTGGGGAACTGTCCATGCATCCATGGGTAAGTACTGAGCAATATGTGAATGTTCAATTTAAAAAGCTCAGCAAAGAGAAGTGGAACGGGGAACAGAGGATGCAAGTGGGGAGAAGGAAAGAATTGGGTTGGATACTTGCAAAGTCAAGGAGATGACAAAGTGATGAAACTGGAACTTTTTAAGAATGAAAACAGACCGTTTCTCTTCTTTTTGCCACTGTTTTCTTCCACAGCATATTCACACACAAATACCTGTACTGAGTATTTTATTCAGCTCATGCAGATGAGCTCACGTGACACTTTTTGCTCTTCTCTTTTGTTCCCATCAGCTTCATTTTAAGCAAAAGTTCCTTCCCAAATAGTTGGCAGGATGATCTATTTCTAGGAGAATACAAACACTTCGTAATTGATTACCTTTTTCTAAGGTATTAAAACAGTTCTACAGAAGGTTATCTTCATTTAGAAACTGAATAAAAGTTTCAAAAAGGTAGTCTGTTTAGGTGGCAACAGCCACGTGGCCTTGGGAGTCCTACTATGAACAAAAGACAGGCATAGGAGAAGGGAAAGGCAGTTTCAGCCAATCTCAGAGTTTTCTGGATTTAGGAATACCAAGGGACCATGCAGAGGTGTGTGATCCCCCAGCTCCTGGCATGCCTGCTCCCCCTCAGTAGCTCCCTTGGGAAGAGGCCAGCACAGCCTTGCCACCCACGTTTAGGGGCAGATTCTGACGCCTGCTATGGCCAAGCTGCTCTCAGGTCACTGCTCGGCAAGCAGCTGTGTGAAATAGCATTTACAATCAGAACAAGTATGGCAGAGGAGGAATGAGAAGCCCAGGATCAAACTGAAACTGCCACTAGCTTCTGTCTGAACCTCTAAGACTTCATTTTCCCCCCTGATGTTGAGGAGGCATATAAAATATTGACGTTAATAGCAATTAATAGATGGGTCAAACAACAGATGTAATTGCTTTGTATTTTCTTCTACAACTCTGCTATTTTGTTTTTTTAACACAACTTTAATTACAAATGATCAGTCAAAAGCAATAACAACTTTTCTGAAAAAAACCCCAACAATCTCTTTGCATGAACTTATATTACCAAAAGCTATCAAGTGGCAGGTAGTAGTTCTAGTCACCTCTTCAGCACACCATGGTTGTCAAATCATGATTAATTTTTTTTTAACCTTTTTATCAGTTCATCAAGAAAACAGACTGATCAGGGGTATCTAACATCATCTTGGGAACTGTTCTAAAATACTTAAGGTGACTGGAAGAGTAATTAAAAACATGGTGCCAATAACTTTAGAAGTCATGAAAGAATTTATAGGTCATTGTTGCTTCTGTAATGCCATTCACACAGTGATAAAAGAAATTACTGTTAATTACCAGGCTATTATCATACTTAATTCTGATAATTGTAGGCTATCCAAACAATGTTGGGAAATTGAAATCACATTATTTTCTTCCTCCAGCAAGGTGGCAGTACTGTTCCTACATCATTTGTTCTAGGGTTGCTCTATTTTTGTTAATGAATTAGATTTACTGCCTTATAGATGATACACAGAGGTTAAAACGTTTACTTTGAAGCATCAGCTGTTCTCTTTCAGCGTGATTTACATGCATGCATATGCACACAGTCTCTTGAAAACATTCTAGTGTTGTGACATAGTTTTCTTTTCCTCCTTTAGGACCACACTGGCAAAGTAGGAGGTTGTGAAAAGCAGAAATAGGCATTACTGACTACAAAACCATGTAACTCAAAAACTCCAGGCTCCAAATATCACCCAGACTACAGCTGGGAGGAAAATATAAGAACTGTGACTCTAGGGAAATACTGGGAAATAGACCAAGATTAATTCATTTTCATTATGACTAATTCCAGAAAATGTCTCCTGGAAAGTCTTTAAGCACATGCCCCTTTGATTTCAATTGGAGTTTAGGGAACCTTACAAGAAGAGAGTTGGCAAATTTTCATCTCATGAGTGTATTTTAATGTTTTTAAAGTATACATGCTGGAAATGTCTGGAAAACACAAGGTTAGATCCTGTTTCTGTTTATGCATGTAATGGTTTCTCACTGTTTTTTAATCATTTTATAGAAACTCAGAAAAAATAATGTTCTTAAAATATCATGTATCTGCTCTGCAAAATATAAAGGATGACTCTAAACTCTACTGAAGTGAAACTATACTTACTGAAATCCTCAGTTGATGAGGAACCATGGAACATTTCCCTGGAAAAGAACTGGTTTTATTCCTCCAAAAGTAATTTGAATATTCCTAGAATAAATGTGATCAAGATGTGATCCTCAGTATTTCTTTTCTGTAAAATCACTAACAAATGCCATTTATGTTTCACGCTGCCAAAGCAGGCATTTCAACTATTGTCTTCTACACTTTTTTAGCATCTTTCCTAAACTTTGAATAGAATTTTTTTTGTTGTCTTCATCTTTGTTGTTGTCTCGGTAGGTTTCTTTACCAAAAGCTGCTGAAAGTCCGAACTTTCCCTGCTCAGCTAAATTTTTGTATGTTCCAGTGCAAAGTAGGAACTCTACAGGAACAGTGTTTCCCCCTGTGCTATTCCTCTCCTCCTTTCTGTGTGTTTGGACTCAACAAATCCTGCCACAAGTATGGCAAGGAGCAGGCAGGAGGTGGCTGTCAGGATCTGTTGGTTTCCAGTGCCAAGTGATACAAAGAGGCAGGACTGACTTGCCAGCATCCTGATGTTCTCACTCCTTATTCTGTATACTGATCTCTCACTTACATTCATGAGCTACTGAAAAAAGGCTGGTGTACAATCAGGATCAGTGTAGATCCCATTCTGCTTCTCTTGCAGTTCTGTACTTTTACTAACTCAAGGTTTTTTGTTTCCTTGCAGTGGATTTAAGATTGGGTCCTGAATTACTCTGTGGCCTCAGGTGGCCAAAATCTTCTTTGGAAAGTTGTCATTGCATTTTGAAGGAAGCTACAGCACTAAGATTATTTTTATATCACACCATACTTTATATGGCATAGTAAAAGGAAAATAAAAAAATTCCTCTAGTCATTCACTGTTACTATTAACCATTGTTTTGTTCCACAGGACCATAAATCTCAGCAGTGATTAAGATGATATACATTGAATCATGAATCATTGAATCTGTTTTACTGCTAGAATGTTACATCCCTTTGAAATCTGTGATTACAGGTCTTAAAAAAAAATCTGACACCTAAAATCATGATACTACAAATATGTTGTATTTTCCCTTCCATATTAACACTATGAATACAGTAGTGTTGAACTTTTCCCTGCATTCCATTTTAGAAAATATTAAACAAAGGTCAAAATGTCTGAAAAATGTAATTAAAATGTACAAGACTCAAAAACAGCATTATCAGTAACAACAACCTAAAGAAATAATTGATTCCTGAGAAATCTTGTGTGTGTGTGTTGAGGAACAGAAGAAAATTTAAAACCTTAGCTAACATGCAGTGTAAATTCAGTGGATCCAAAATTTCATTATTACAGACTAGAGTTCTGTATACTTCTTGCATTTTATCTAACAATCATGTCAGATATCTGAGCTATATCCCTTGTGCAAAATATTGTATCTTCTTTTTTTCTAGTGATTTTCAAATAGATATTTGAAATGCTTTATTATTACTTGAAAAAAAAAAGAAAAAAAGAAATAGCAAGCTTTCCTGCCTATATTCCCTCTCTCAGCTAATACCACTGCAGATTAACACAAATTGCACTTTAACAAATGATCCTCACTCTAAGCTGCCACTTGCTGAATACGTGAATTGATGTATGTGTCTGCATGCAATTAATTCATAAGCAGGCTAGAAATACCCTCACAGAGCTCTGTTAAGCTGTAAGTGGAAAGCAGCATAAGACACCTTCATAACAGAGTGTATTTCAGTCATGAATAGCTGCACTTAGTCCAGTACCTCTTGAACACACCAGCTTCATGTCCATTGCTCCGTGTGCCAGAAGTGCAGGCAGCTGTGCAAAGATGTGATGGTAACACTTCTGCAGCACAATGATGGGCTGACTTAACTTGGGTTGGAAGTTAGTTTCTTCAAGTGCCGGTGCTCTAGTAAACCATTCAGTTACTTTTCATCATTGGGATGACAGTTTAATTAAGTTGGCATTTTAAATGAACTAAATAATCGCTTGGCTTCTAATTTAACTTTAAATTCAGTTCAAAGGTTTACTTCAAAAGGTGGCAAGGTTGGCATGAAATACAAGTACAAGTACTGTTGAAGTTGGCTGCAAACACTCCTCATCTTCAATAAGATCAGGAGTGAATGCTACATCTTGATTAAAAAATAGCTTTTTTCCCCCCTTGAACCCTGTGATCTCTGTGGGCCTGACCCAGGAAGGTTTTGCTAATTATTCTGCATCTTACCCAGCTAGCATCAGTCATTCTGTCTAAATTGCTGCCATAACTTGCATGGGGAAGAAAGCCCCAATTCAGCTTCCTTTTTGTTTATTTATTTATTTTTGGTATTGCTCTTTTGCCAACTGACTAAAAGGAAAACTATTAAAAATACAAAATTTGAAAATCTGGTTAAAAAACCAAAATGGTTTTGTATTTCCTTTCCTGAAAACATCTAGAAAAATACAGTAATTGTTTTATGATTTGATTATCTGGCTAATATTCCATTTTATTGCACAGCAAATGATCAGGGTTTACCTTCCCATACATTCACAAGCCCTGTTTTATAACTTATATCTGATTTATAATCACTCCCACAAGCTTCAGTGAAGTTAGACTATTTCTCTAGATTTGATCAATTTTCAAAACTCTACACTCATGTATAAGCAGTTTTGCATTTCAATGGAGTTTGGTTTTGGTTGGGGTCTTTGTTTTGTTTTTGAAGAGAGCACAGTCTGAGATTAATAGGATTAATAGCTGTCAATGAGCGTGTATAATTATATCCTTCTTTATAGAGGCAGTGTTTCCAGCACTGGCAAAGGATATTTTGAAAAGTGTGCCTTTTGCTGATGAAAATGGTAAAAGTTTATCTGGGCATAGGAGCCATGATTCCTGTGAGAGGAAGCAGGGCCTGTTCTGAATGGCATTACTCATTCAGAAACCGAATAGGCTGTGGGGACTATTTGCATGAGAAAGGGCTGCTCCTTACATGGGGGAGGATTGTAGAAAGAAGGCTACACAGACTCAGTTCCTGACATGTCTGACATGTTGATTAAGGCCTTTTATGAATAGAGAACTAGGTTTCAGCCTGCTATTAACACGTTAGGCATTATTAGTTGCTCTGCAGTTCTACAAGCAGTGTGTTGGGAAAAGGAGGATATATGTCCTTCACTTTTCTTTTCGCAGAAAAAGTGTGAGAAATACGTGAAAAAGTCTGCAAGCTCAACTTCCAATAAGGAGACTCCTCCACATAAGGCAGCATGTAAAGGTACTGCAAAACCCCTGTTTTCAGGTTTGTCTCCCTGTGAAATGGCATCAGAACAGCTTTGCCTTGTCCATCATATGGTCCTGGAGACTGGGCAACGCTATGCCAGTTATAGCCAGACGTGATCTCCTTTAAGTGTTATGAAATAATGCTCCATCATCTTGGAACAGATGTGGGAAACACGAAAGCAAGGCAGGAATGCTCAAGTCCAAGCAAGGATTTATGTGTCCAAACTAAATATGGCTTAATATTTTGTTAGAGAAGAGCCTCATGATAATCTAAGTGTGGCCCTAGAGACGCAAGCGCAAGCACAAGGATCACTGAAGATAGGGAGACAGAGATGATTTCAGCATGTGGTTTGACTTGCTCTGTCCCAACCACCTCTAAGATGAAAAGGGTGTAATTGGCAGGCTACTGTAACTGAAGCTGGTCCGTCAGAGCTTTTAATTTATGCAACAAGCCATGTGGCAGCACAGAAAAGGAAACTGGGAAAGTTGCTGGTATCAATTCCTGCTCATCTTCTTTCCTTAGGTTATTGGTTGTATGTCATGCAGATGACAGCTTCATCCTCCTGAGCAGGCACATGGTAAAACACAGGCTGTAAATTCTGGGGGATAATGTTAAATAAACTTATCTTACAGTTAGAAAATACACCTTGGCTGTTTCCCCAGAATGTTTCATCCTAATGAGAAATGGGAACCCTAAGTTTTCAGGAAGGCACTTAGGGAAGAGGAAGCAAGAAGACAAAGGCTGTATGCTAAAATTCTTCTGCCTCAAGAAGTCCAAGGAAAAGTGGGATATTGTAATGCTCAAAAGGTCTGATACAACTAATCTGGTGCTTTGGGCAGGGGCCAGAGCGCACTTCCTCATTGTTGGATCATAAAACACAGAAAAGTCCTAGACTTAAGGTAAGCCCTGCTCAGCAACAACCTAAGCATCCATGTGTTGTCAACATTATTCTCATACTGAATCCAAAACAGAGCACTGTACCAGCTACTGGGAAGAAAATTAAGTCTATCCCAGCTAAACCCAGGAAGGTAACAAATGAGGGGATAATCTAAGGGATGATCCAGATCACAGCAAGATGCCAGCAGAGTAACTGGAGTCATGCCCTATCATTAGCATCCTTACCCACTGCTTCTTTCAATCCCTCCCAGTGTTTACAGAGCAATGTCTCTGTTACACATAGCATCAAATAAAATTTCAGAATTTATTCCCATGCAATAGGATGAAAAACAACATAAAAGGAAGCAAGCTGTAGTGAGCCAAAGGGATTAAGTAGTGATGATGCAGTGTCTCACTGTAAGAATATGCTATCTGTATTCCAAAAATTTAAGCAAACTTGTAAATGGAAAAATAAGGAGGTCTGCAACCCTACAAAAATACATAAAAATAAGGTATAAGATATAACAAGATTTTACCAAGATTTTACTACTTTGGAGCCAGGAAGGACACTGTGAGATGTTCTCATAGGTTCTGCTAAACTGGAGCTGGAAGTCCCCTTTCTCTGAAGTGGGAATGTGAGCCCACCCTCTTTGACCAGTGACCTTCATCTGGCTGTGGCCACCCAAATGCACATGTTGATTTGGACTGAGCAGAATTTAAGAGGAATGTTCAGTCAGAAACACTTGAATGTTTTCCATTAGGAGGAGAGCATTGTCAAGATGCTTCATATGCTGGAATATTCTTGTTCCAAAAAAAAATAAATATCCAAGCTTGTTCTTGGAAACCTTCCAGATGGAGCAAGAGTGCTGTTTTGAGACAGCTCTGCAATGTGCATGCACATCCATTAGCCTGAGAAACTCCTTTCTATTCCTTCTTTCATTCACTGAACCCTCTATGTTCCTTGTGCTGTTTTCCTGCCCGATATGAACAGGTGAAGGCAGGAGGGTACTGACCATGCTGCTGACTTGGGCATCAGCCTGCTCTTCTCTAAAGCAGCCTGTGCTGTGAGTGGCTTGTGAATCTGTGCTCAAGACTCTGCAAGAGACAGAGTTTTCTCTTTAAATGAAGAATGCTCAGGCACCAAGTCATTCTTGGCACACAAACGTGTTGCTCAGACTGGCTGATTTTACGACCTGTTAGAATATACACAATGACTTTGATGTGCCTTGTCACTCTAAGCCTATATATATATATCTGTGAGAGGTAGAAAAAAACCCAAAATACTTCAGCCCAAGCTCTGAAATTATTCACAGCTTTGATAATTATGAGACCTGCAGTCAGATGAATGAATTGAACTCTGAGGATGTGATTTTGATCTGCTGCTCACCACTGCAAATTCTGATCATTTATGGAGTTACCTAGGAGTATAGCAATCTAAACATCTATAACAATCAAAAGGGAATTTGTGTCTAATTTGGACACAAATAATTGTAGATAACGGCTTGGTTTTTAAATTCCAAATTACAGCAGCTAACTTTTTTGATAACGTCTGTCACAATTTCTGAACTTTTTTCCTTGTTTACTAAGTAATGAATGTGTCCCTCAAAAGTGTGAAACTGACAATTAACTTCTCTCTGCTGAATTCTTACAATCATAATTAACTTCCATGCAGCATTTAATCGAGTTCAAATATGGCAGTAGTGACAACTTAACAGGTAAAAGTTTTTTTTTACTTTTGAGCAAGACACTGTTTATTCAGATATACATACATGAATGTTGCAATCTTACTTTACCTCTCACTATTGAAACTGTTTTTTACATGAATATAAATTTCTAAAGCAATCAGCAGTAGTCTGTGGTTCATGTGAAGCCAGGGGGACAAAGAGCAAGGGATTACAGCAAAACTAACAGCAAACACCAAAACTTTTGAAAGACTTAGCCGTCTGGCATTTCTGATGGAGATTTAATTTTGACATTCCGTTGACATGTTTTTGTTTTAAGGTGCTCTGCAGCTAAGTACGGCTCATATGAACATCTGTTCACCACCATAAAAGTTTATACTGACCTGTGAATTTGAAATTTAAATCAGGTAACATTTCAGGTTATAACTTCTAGATTAAAAAGAGACAGCTCCGCATTGTAAATGAACTAATGTTGGCAGAATGATTAGAGCATAACCACCTTATTTTTTTACCTTAAAACAAAAAGCATATGGGATTGATGTCAGCCAATGCCATTTTCTCAGGGTACAATTATATACATCTGTTATTGCAATAAACTGTTCTTAGCAAGATGCATCTGCTGGCAGAAAATTTTCCAAAATTAATATTAGCATATAAACCTGCTTTTTTATTGATACTAATATTTTCTGTTCCAAATGTCCCTCATATATTTCAGCTGCCTCCTGCTATTTTGCTCCGTTCTGCTTGTGGCTTCTCTGATGGAGAGCCATACGGAACCGAATCCTGTTCACTCACACAACTAGCCCCATCTGTCTTACTATGTAGACTTAGGCTATGTTTTCACTGTCAAAAAATCTTTTTTTACAGTGAGATAACTGGATACATTAGAGAAATTTCTGTCAAATCCTAATGGCAATTAAATTTTTGTCCATGGTCTAGGTAAGTGAAGTCAGGCTTTAATGCTAACCTCACCTAAAAAGAGTGATAGCAAAAAAAATTTAAATTATTCATGCCTCATCTCTGTTATGACCTTAAACTTAGACATCTAATTTATATTAGTTATTTGTCTATAACAACCTGTTTTTTATAAAAAAAAAATAAAATAAAAATACTAAAATCATTTTTTGCTGAAAATCATTTAAAATTCATCAGTGTTATACAGTTTGTAGTCTTGTATCACCCAAATAATGAGATTTAATAAATTGAAAGTACTTTCCAGCTAGTGCTTCCAACTGTTATTTAAACTGTGTTCTGACTTCATGTTGGCATGGAAGTAATGCACAAGAAAGGAAGTCCAGTGAAAGGTTGGTCATTGATAAAGACTATAATGTGAGGCATACCAGTGGAGAAAATTCCAAAGGATGTTATGATCTTTCATATATATTTCTCTGCATCCATTTTTAGCATCTTTCTCATGCATTTAAATCTCAGGAAGCTGAGCTGCAAAAAGCCTCTGTCACATGAAAGTTACAGTAATATTTTCCCCTTTTGATTACTTGGCAGACATATATATCTGATTTCACATGGACCATGGGAATATTTTCTCCCAAAACTAAACATCATGAATTGATAAAACTTATTATATCATTTTTAAATGCTAGTCCTAAAAAGTTTCTTGTTGTTACTTACCCACTGTTCCAGCTCAGACTTGTCAAGTTTTCCAAAGCCAAATATTTCATCTTCAGATGCATTTTTGTTAAACTATACATTATGTGAAGAAGCAGCTAAACAATATATGAAGTCATTCTCAAAGAACTTCAGGCAACTTGATTAGCATGAAAACTACCACAAATAATTTGAAAATGTATTAGATATCTTACAGTGATAGAGTTGAAAACTGTATGTGATTTTTTTATGGTCTTTTGAGAATATGTGAGAAAATATGAAAAAAAGAGTGGTTTTTGTTGTCTTTTGTTTTGTAGGTTTTTTTAGGGTGTTTTTTTTTTTTTTGTAGTTTTTTTTTCAGTGAAGCCATACAACACAGACAGCACTTACACTGTGATCTAGTTACTCTTTCTGATCATGTTCACTGGGAAGGGAAGTGACATGACCCCCAAACTATGCATATTTGTCCCTCTTTCTCACTCTCACTCTCACTTCTCAACCATAACTTGTCCAAATCAAGCTTGCAACTCACTTTCAGATTTTCTCTATCCTTGTTTCAAGCTCTTTCTTATACCTGTATTTCACTTCCATACTTGCTCAAGATGACTTCTGTCACATACTCAAAAAGGAGGAACAGAAAAATGCATGCTTCTTTCTGGCTTTCAAACTTTTCCTAAACATACCAGCCAGAATTCAGGTGAGGAAGAGCAGATTATTGCTACAGCAGAGGAATCTGATGAACATGACTGCAAAAATGAACAGGAGGTCGACTGTACCTGTGAGTGGAGGCAAAGAGGTGTTCTTCAATACCCCCCCCCCCCACACTCTGAGAATACAGAATAAAGAATAGCAGGGCTAAAATGAAAAGATTAATCTGCCACAAATGTTGCAGACGAATCACCTAAAATTATTAGTAATATTGATGGAGAATAGGATAACTGGATACATTTTTGTGCATTTCTGCACAGCAGAGGAAGTTATATTCAGACTTACCACACACAGCACACGGCATGTTAACCTGAATGACCCAAAATTATTGATGTAGCTGGAATAATACAGAAGCAACTGTCATGATCAAGTGCACAGTAATAACACCAGTGTTACACAGATGATAACCAGAAGTGAATTCCAAACCTGGATGGTATTCTTTCATAGTCATGAACTACGTAAAGCTTGGCTTTGTGTGATCAGCTGCCGTATTCTTTAAAGAGATGACATTTGAACTAAAGTACTTTCAAGATTGATGCTGTGGAAAAAGTGTGTGCTTGACTAACAGAACACTCTACAAAAAACTGGTGCCAGTTGCAAAAGTTGGCAAATGTTCTTAGTTCTTTAAATGCTAAAATGAGAAAAAACCCCCAAGGAATCCTGGAAAGTCCAGGTCATGGACAATAGGCAAACTGCCTCCAGAAAGCATGAAGACACAAGTTCAGCATGACAACTAGGAAGACATCCTCTCATCAATATTGACCAGAGCTGTGTTATCCATACACCATATACTACTTTTTATTATGATAAGATACTTACAAAGTGTAAATGGCTGTAAAGACCATAATTCCCTTGAATTTGCATACAGTAGGGTGTTAAGTTTGCACGATATGTACTTGTAGAACAGAATTTCACTCTACCTGGCCTCTGAAATCACCATTATTCAAGTATTGTGAAATTAGTTTTGAATGACTCAAACTGCCTTTCAAGAATTCTAAATTTTGAAACAATTTGGGAAATACACCATAATAACAAATAATCAGTTTTCTTAGTGCTTATTCTGTTTCCTTCTCCCTGAACGGAGGTGAAACTTTTATCAGTGCAGAGAAAGTTGCATCAAAGTTCCCTATATGTTACAAATATGTAGAAAGAACATTCAGCCCTTTTTCTATTTACTAATTCTGTTATACCTTTTTCCTTATTTGATGTTTTTTCTTAATTCTATGTAACTTGAAGAAAATTAGAGTAAATTTTAAGGTGGAATAGTAAGTTATACTGCTTTTTGACAACTAAAGCATTTGTTATCAGTTGAGACTGGGTCAGAAGTCTTAAGAAAGACTGGCATTTTTAAATACAGGAGATGTAAAATATTTCAGTGTTTATCTTTCTCCTAACATCCTTCTATTCCTTATCAGAAGAAAAAAAAAATCATACCACTTTTATCTGGGTAGAGAGGGGAAGAGGAAAAAGAAGGACATTGTATATATGATTTAAGAGATCTATGTATAATTACCACTGAAGAACTTTCAAGTAATTCAGTCTTGTGTGAAGGTTTATTTTTTGATCTTGCTTAGTCTCTGCATTAATTCTGTTTATGTTTACTTCTAGCAACAGTAGCCTAATCATCCACTTACACTTGCATTCGTTGGAGTAAGAAATTCCTACCATACTTCACCTTGCCATAGAAAAATGTTAAGACTGTTGTCCAAATCTAGTATTAGGGTCTGATAAAAAAATAATTGCAATAAAGAAGTAAAATGGTTGATAGCAAAACATTTTTTTAACTGTAATTTTGATGTTGATGGAGAAGTTTAATGTGAAATGAAAGGGTATATGAAATTAAGTACAGTGATGACTGAGCATGCAGACATCTAACAGTTTACCCAAAATTACAGGAAATGTGGACAACAGCTTTTGACTACATTAGGTGTTTCCTGGCTCAGAATAAGAGGATAATTTATATTCTGGTAAATTTCTGCTAGAAATGTTAATATTTTTGGATGCTTTTGCAAGAGAGTAGACTAGTCTGATAAAAGGAGCTGCCAAAGAACATTCAGTATACAATCAGGTTTCCATTAGAGATAAATCGGGCATCCCAGCCACATTCTCCAAATTTATGCTAGATATAAATAGTCTTGAGATTCTTGTGAATCATGTTTTAGTGATCACAAGTGATCCTGTACCAACTCACAAACACATGCATGGTTACTTTGCGGTAGTTTTGCACATCCTATGTGTGCAAAACAAAAGCCACACCAAACCATAAACAAGTATCTACTTTATTCTAAATGCTATGGACATTCCTGGAATTTAGTGGACTGTAAAGACTCATGACAGTGTGTGCTGAATTTGTCTGGGATAGAGTTAGTTTTCTTCATAACTGTGGGGCTGTGCTTTGGGCTTGTGCTGGAAACAGTGTTGATAGCTCAGGGATATTTTCCTAATGCTGATCAGGGCTTGCACAGAGGCAAATCTTTTCTGCTCCTCAGCCACCCCAGCACTGCACAAAGAGCTGGGAGGGGACAGAGCTTGGACAGCTGACCCCATCTGACCAAGGGGATATTGCAGACCCTGTGGTGTTGTGCTCAGCATATAAAGCTGGGGGAAGAAGGAGAAAGCAGGGAATATTAGGAGTGATGTATTTTGCCTTCCTAAGTCACCAGTATGTTTGATGAACCCTGGCCTTCCTGTACATGGCTGAACATTTGCCTGCCCATGCAAGTGGTGAATAAATTCCTGATTTCCCTTTGCTTGTGCTTTACCTCCTAAACTGTCCATACCTCAGGCTATGAGTTTTCTCACACTTTTACCCTTCCAATTCTGTCCCCCATCCCACTGGGGGTGAATGAGTGAGCATCTGTGTGAAGCTGAGTTTCCATCTGGGGTTAAACCATGACACAGTCAAACACAGACCAAAAAAATACATTCATAGCCCCAGAGACAAAATAGTGGTTAAATGCCTTGAAAAAAGATTGTGTTTGAATCAACAAACATTTGTACATTTCACATTTGGGGCAACAGGCCTATAAAAGGTCTGTTACATCCAAGAATAAGAAATGCCTCTCCTTGGTGCTCCTCATGCATCTCCAGCCTGAGTTGTAGGAAACATGATGCTTCCTTTGATGCAGTTAACCTCTTTCTTAGCATTTTCCATTAAAATTCAAATTCTTGATAAAATGTGCAGCTCTGTAAAGAGGGCACAGAAAGAACTGGTGTATATTAAGGGAACAGTTCAGCTGCCTACACGTGGTCTCTAGTACCATTTTAATATTTCCAGTGTACTCTTTCTGGGCTTTTGCTGCTGCTCCACACAGGGCTTAAGGTAGTCCTGTGTCATATCCTAGGACCCTAATGATGTCTTAGATACCTGAAGGTGCCTAAATTCACATTTTGTTATGGCATGTAAATGACTTTATAAGAAACTGGAAAGAAGATCTTTCCAAAGAGCTTTTTCCAGCAGGAAATGCAGTGCCCCTAACAAAGAAAACAGGCAGCCTCATTCCTGGTATGACTTCATCTCTTTCCCTGTTGAATTGTAAATTCTTTGAAACTGGGGAAAACTAAGGAAAGCAGTGGGGAAGCTATTGCTAAAACAAAATAAAGATTTAAAACTTTATACAAATATGGTACAAGAAAACAGGAACTCTCCTGCTTTAAGTGCTCTTAGTGAGGGCTAAATGAAGCTCTGTAAAAAGGATATAGAGCTGCTACACCATCTTGAATTATGGAACTGGATTCAGGTGGAATCTTGCATTAAAATATATATCTGAGGTTCAACTGCAATTTACTGCACAGCTGAGAAGGAGTAAAAGCAACAAAATAAAGTGCTAGGAACTGTCGTGAGAACACAGAGGATCACACAAACATCTACTAACTTCAGACTAACATGGTAAGAAATAAATCTAGACAGTCATGTATCATGGTAATATTGAGAGAATCAAATGGAAAAAAACAAAAACATTCCACATAATTTTTAACTGCAGGAAGTTTCTAGATGAGCATTCCTTCCCAATTTAGGGAATCTGTCAAGGAGATGTTGGATGGACATGGAAGGGTGGAGGACACTGCTGCATCCTGGGGAGCTGCTGCATATAGCTGAGAGGATGCACCACCCTTAAAACTCTGGCAAGTGAGGTCTGTTCAGAGCTGTGATACCCAGGGAGTAAAATGCTGGAAGGAGGAGAAATAAGTTCAACAAAAACAAATATGCAATTTAACTTATCTCTGCCTCATGAGGAGAAGGGTGCTGAGAGACTGCTTGGGGTGAGTAAAAGAGACCAGGGGTTCACTTCAAAGACTACAAATACCATGTTACCATGCAGTAACATCATAAAGGTATAGATTTCAGAGGCACAATTCCTTCTAAAGAATGACACAAAAGATGCTATTACAGACTTCTTATGGAAGAATGTGTATATAAGATAAGTTGTTTAGACAAAAAGTTATGTGACCATAGACAGATAGACAAAAATGTTAAAAAGGAGCAGTGGACCATTCACACAATAAGCTTAACACATTCAAAATACCTTATTCTGAATTACACTGAACAGCCAGATGATAGAATTATATAGAAAACTGTAGCATTGGACATGCTAACTTGAATGAAATGGAAAAAAGAAAGAAAATAAATTTATAAGAAGTTCCAAAGAAATCTGGTATAAACTTCTGTAAAAAGGAAAGCTTGTATATAAAGCAAATATTTATAAATGCAAAACCAAATATATATAAAGCAAATACTTAATCTAGAAAGTAAAAAGAATATCTAAAAATGCCATAATTCAAAAGAAAATAATGAATTGTATATTCCTGTCCCAAAAGTTACACAATCAGACAGTTCTGGCAGTTTTTATTGAAGATGCAGCAAAACACCAGGTCATAGTTACAGAGCTAAGCACAAACACATTTGTTTTCATTGTACCTGAAAACAAATCCCAAAATCTCCATAGAGGAAATTTAAAAAAAAACCTGCTTCATGATGTGGGTGAAGAACTAAAATGGTACATATCATATAAATAATGTAAGACAGATAAGGACAGGAGTGGGTGCTGTGATAACATGATTTCAGTATGCAGAAATGAGTGGCACAGATAACAGTTATCAAGTGGTGTGCAAGCATTACATCAAAAGACAGTTTTACAGAGGAAAATTAAGAAAACTATCACAGGGGGAAAAAAGCATGAAGGTGCTTGCTTCTAGGTAACAACTCACTGCTACTGAAAGTATGCCAAGAAATGGTTGAACCATGACTACTGATTTCTCTTGAAAGGCTCTGAAACCAAGGACCAAACTCATCATGTGGACAAAGAGGAAAGCAGACAATAATGGGCAGAATAACATTCCCTGCAGCTGCATTCAAGATGGGCACATATGGGCAAAAACTGTGTTTGTGAAGAGTAATGAAAAGGAAGTTGGAATAATTGATCCAGGGCTTCAAAGATCCTGAGATATTCTCATTCACTTACACCATGGAAATGAGCATTCAGGGATATTTGTAGGAATAAAATTATTATTTGTAACAATGTGCCTGAGAGATAAATTTCTTTGGATAGTCAGCAGGAAAGAAGAGCTAGACAAGAGGAAGGTACAATCAGATAAGATTAGGAAGGAGAACTGACTAGTGGCAGTGAAGACTTTTGGGGGAGAGGAGGAACAAAGTAATGACGAGGACCAGTAAAGGAACTAACTGCATTCACATTACAGAAGTAAGGAAATATGGGAAGGTCAGCAAGGGGTAAGGACAGGACTGGCAGACACTTGACATGTCAAGGAAAGAAGATAGAAGTGCTGCCTCTGAGATCTGAGAAAAATGGTGGAAAAGAATACAGGCAAGGGAAGAACTACGGATGGTAGGGGTTCAGAGACGAGTAGAGAAGGAAAATTAGATAAACCATCCACGTTTCCTGTATGCTTTTAAGGAGGCTTAATATTAAGGCATCATATTTTATACTGTGAGTTGAAAGGAAGAGCAAAAAGCTGAAGAGGACACAATGAGAGAGATGAAACAGTAATGAAACAGCCGATGAAAGATAATGGAACAAGCAGAAAAGAAGGTTAGATACTAAGCTAAGCAAGTCACAATTTGATGCAAGAAATTTCTAACAGGAAGGTGGTAAAGAATGAACTAAAAGGGCTGTGTTATATTACTGTGCATTCCTAAATTATGTGAAATTGTGTATGCAAGACCAAAAAGGAGCAACAAGATTCAGGTTACTTTGCAGGCAAGAGGTTAGTCAGAACCACCTGCCCAGCTGCTACTGCTCCAAACTACAGTCATCCATTAGGATAAGCAAAAATGAAAGATCTTGCCCATGTATTGAACAGGCAGGTCAGAACTGTTTGTGTGATCTATACAGTCATCCCTCAAAGCCTCTCCTCTATGCTATGTACCATCAACTAATTCTTCCATTTTTCATTCATTATTATATTATGGTGATAAGCACTTGTGTCAGTGGAGATCTGCCATATGGTGTAGCTTTGGCACCAGCTGTTTTTTTCATTTATTAATAGATAATGAACTGAAAAGTCTTCCAGTAAGATGCATACAGATTATTTAGTGGCTGCTGAAGAATGTCTAACAAACTCATTCAAAATTTGACTGAGTGGGTAAAGTGTCTATTAAATGAAGGGATTTTTTCTTTCTTTGTTTTTGTATTGTTTTTAGAATCACAAAAAAGGAAACAACCCACTTGATCCACCCTTTATATCTAAGAAAATGGTTACAAGACCAAAGGATGAGACAGTTCCAACCATCCTTTAGGACATCTTGGTAATCAGAAGCAACAGAGTTAGATGATCCAAAGAGGGGATTGGAGAGACTATTTTATGGGCCATTGCCCTGCTACATGTGGTAGTTCAGAGATACACCATTAAACTTTAAACACAGAGTTCAGGCCAACTTGTAGCAGCACAAAATTCCAGATTCCCTTCCCCCATCTTTTATTTGTGTGTGTGTGTGTGTGTGTGTGTGTGTGTGTGTGAGACAGTCACACAGCAAAACCAAAAGGCATTTGGACACTGCAGAAAATAAGAAATGGAGAGGAAGATGTTAAAAGTTAGGAAAATCCTCAGTTATTTTGGTGCTGCAAGTTGACTTAGATAAAAGCAAACAGTTAAATAGAAACCAATTCAATTCAAACAGACAGTTTTGACATTTAAATGAAATTTCCAAAGCATGTACTGTGGTTAAACAAGCAGTGTGGCTAGCTTCCAGATACATATGGTAATTGTGAGGAAGCAGTTTTATTGATGACAATCAAAGCTGGCAAGAGATTTTTGGGCCCAAGAACACACAAAAAACCCAGGGCCTTTTGCATAATCTACGTCATCTCTCTTCATCTAATAACTTTTCCCTTCCCCACTTTCCATTTATGTTTTTCTGTAATACTCCCTAACTTTGTTTCTAAATGCTCCTTACTTTGATTGCACCCTGTCTTTGATTGATTGTTTCAATCTTCTCTTTCCACATCATTCTCTTTCCATTGTGCTTCTGCTCAAACCTTCATCATTTTCTGATATGGAGATAAACTAGAAAAACACTCCCAAAACGATCTTGCAATGACCAGCTGAATCTCCTTGTAAACTCCGTACCTGTCACAGTTAAAAATACACATTTAACAATTGCCAACACTAGGACAGCTATCAAAAAAGAGGGCCCTGATTTTTATTTACACCTGAAGAATTTAGTCTGGTTTTAAGTATCAACCTTTTACAAACTATGTTTATAATATCTTAATGCTCACTGGTGTATGAATGCATCATGCATTCCTTACCAATGTTACAAATAAGTCTCCAAATGCAGAAAAACTAAACAAAGTCCTGCAAATTAATTTTTATCTTCCTGTTCCTTTTTTTTTGTAATGTCTTTCACTGTTTTTGTACTACACATAGAACTTCAGTATCTGCCCCCATAGAGTAGCAGCTCATTTCAAAAATGGAACAAAACAAGGCCGTGTCCAAAATAGTTGCTGCCTGCAATCCAACATGGGGAAAGGCAGAACAAAAATAGCCTTTTATCCTACCCTACAGGAGTCAAGACTGGCTCAGATGGATCTCCAGCTGCACTGAATCCAATGTTCAAGGACTCTCTCAACAGAAAGCATCTTGTTCCTGCTAATTCTGCCCACTAAACTGAAAGCCAAATCCTATTTCACTGGAAAGAGAGAGTTATTACCAGAAAGAGCTGTAGGGATGCAGATCAGAAACGCATTAAATCCTAAACTGACTTAACAGCAACTAGAGAGTTGGACACAAGAAAAGAATTCTCTTTGGTCTGCCCTAGCTTTGAAGTCTTGAGAGTTTCTAGGCAACTCTACAGCAGTAATAGATGGAGGGTTTTTAAACTGTCTGCTTGGGAAGGTGTTAAATCAGAATTCTCACTAGTTAGATCTGTAAGACACAATAAAATCTTAGACTTACCTGGCAATATAGATACACCAAAGAAGTCAAAAGAAATACTGGACACTTTGAGATTGCTCTCCCTTTCCACAAAACAAATATGCCCTCATAAAAAAGGAAGGTCAATATCCGTGCAATTTCATCCGCTTGCTGCCCAACATTACCAGATTCAGTTTTAGGCTGAACTCAAGGCAGTCAGTTGTGGTCATCCAGTCCTCATTGAAATTAAGAATTAATTATGTTTCAGAAAAACACTCTCTTTCTGGAAGGGCTAAATTTATTTTATAAAGGATAAGGTATTAATGAAAGGAAATTTGCCTAACAGAACACAGTGTAATTAAAACCAGGAAGAAACAGTTTTCTGTACATCAATGATTTTAAGGTTAAGTCTGACACTGAAGCTGATGCTAGAATTTCTCTTTAATAGAAATAATAAATAATAAATAATAAATAATAAATGCTTTCAACAAAATGACCCTGTTGATGGTGAACTGAACTTTGCCTCCATCTTTTCATTATAACCTCCTGAAATTTTTGCCATGTTTGTTTCTTTCTCACAAAATCAGGGAATTATACCATAGTGATCTTGTCTAATGTACATGTAGCTGCTGATGCAAATCAGAAATCAGTTCCCTAGCCTTTCTACTGAAGAACAACCTTTCAAAATGGAAGATGCTGTCTTTTGATTAGAATTAGACTTTCAAGATAGAAAGTTATGTTCCGATAGTAATCTCCTTTCTCAATTGCTTTTGGAAAACATTTTCAAAGTAAAATTTTGGTCTTCACACACTGAATCCACAGGCAGCTGTAATTTCTAGGTGGATTGCCAAGATACAACTGGCATGAACTTCATCTATGATCAGCCAAATAAAAGCACACAGATAATAAAAATATATTATAGCTGTTTCAGCTAAAACCAAATCCTTGAGGCTGTACATCATCACCATCAACGTCATAAAACATTGTTTGAGCAGGTTCTCATCCTCTGCTTGTCAGTGGTAAAACTCAAGTGATCCTTTCATGGCTATCAAAGCTTCCAGAAGACAGAAAATACCAGTATGCTCCACGTAAAACTCAGAGAAAGCAGAATTTTTCAATGAAATTTCCCAAGACCAGCTAGGTAACATTAGGCAACCCACCAACCCACACATCAGGCTATTTTTTGCAGTTGACAGATGAATGAAAAAACAAGGACAAAGGGAACAAAAGAAATTAATCTTCACATGATCTTCTCCACATAGATGAGTTTATTAATTCTTTGAGAAGTGCCATGGAAAAAGGTGACTGCATTATGTTAATATCTGCAGGTATGAGTGTTCACAGCCAAAACTGTGCTCTTCTCACATGCAGTATGCAGTAATGTGCACTGCACACTTAAAAAAAAACCCTGCAATTTTAATAAATATGAGGCCAAGCAAATTGAACATTCTGAGAAAGACAATCCATATAACCAAAATTCTTGTCAGGATTATACTACTGGAACTCTGTTTTCAAAGAGAAAAAGAGAGAAATACGTCAGCCCAAAGCAGAACACGGGGGCAGTATGTATTAAAGCAGCAAAACCCCACAAGCATGGAAATTCTTCAGGATATATATGTGAAAATACTGTAGCTAAATACAACAATTAGAGACCATGGGAACAAATATCAGAGAAGTGTTTAAGTCACAGGTATGAAGATATAAAAATAAAAATTAATTTCTTTAACCTGAAAAACCATGCCATTCAACTATTTTAAGTAAAACTGCAGGTGTCTTAGCTCCTGAAAACATTTCTAATCCAGTGTGTAAGTGAATTTGAGGCCTTTAAATTGATAGGGAAAGTTAGGGATTGTCTTAATGTACATAAATAAAGATTTCATTTCTTCTACAGATGTTCCACATAAACCATGTAAAATATTATACCTTCTCTCTCTGGCAGCAATGCTGAAAAATTCAAGGCAAACAGGAAGTTTTACTTAGTCTCATGCTCTTGTTGCAGCAAAATGTGCTGTGTAAGACTACTGCTGGTCAGTGTTTTGCAAAATAACTTTGTCCACCATGTTGCCTTCTTTTTTTGGCTTTAAGACTTGTTCTATGGACAGGTCATCTTTAACATCTAAACTTTCTCATAAAATTTGCTTTGTGGCATGTTAGAAAAAAAATAACTGCTGAAACTTTAAAACAATTTAATCTGAATCTTTGCAGTCTAATCTGGTAACAACACAGAAAAAGGAAGCATTAATCTCTTTATCAGAATTTATGTTTACTAGACAGGATGCACACTTTACAGTTAGCGACTCACACCCTAGGCAACCATGAAGATCTTACAATTGTATTCCCTTGGAAATATTCAGAATTTTTTTGAGAAAATAACTAACTCACCATGTTCTATTTTTGAGCATAAGTAAATTACATTCTACTGTTTATTCTTCAAATTTGAGATACTCTGAAAAACAACATATCATCTCTTATTTGAATTTTGATCAATCACAAAGTACTTAGAGCTAGCCTAAGCACAAAACCTGAAATATTTATAGGCATATGACTATGAGGGGCTTTGTGAATAATGAGTGATACAACACCATGGAATAGAAATAATCATAGTATTTTGTATTCAGGAAATAATGAATTTTGATGCTCTAGTAGAAGGGCTACTGCTACTAGCACAAACAGATCTTCAGTTAGCCTTTGTGGTTATTGCTAAATGTATGTTAATTTCATCTGGCTCTAAATCAAACTCACACTTTGGAACATCACTAAATTTGGAAAAGATTTGATCTGGCTGTTGATTCTTTTACTGTTGAGCACTCCTACCATTTTCAGAAAGGTAGGAGTGTTTGTTAGCAATATGACAAGCAACATAGAATGCAGGACACCAATCTCTTTTCTAGCTAGCCTCTCATGTCCATTGGGTTGAATTCCAGACAGATGGCAGAGGCACCTGGGATGTTGAGTGCCTTGCAGTTACATTTCCAGTTGCTTATGGCTATTTCTGTGGAAAAAGGTGCATGAGAAGCAGGTCTGATGATTAGCTGACAGTCATGGTTTTAAAAAAATGGTCTCCAAACATTCTCCTTGTGGCATAAAATCTGAACTGGCAGGGATGGCAGCCCTACCCATCCTGCTCTCTGTCATTTACAGCAGGATATTTTGCTGCCCACTCTTTCTTTAAGCCATCTACTTCTCTCCATAAGGAAGAGTTGTTGGCAAGAGTGTTGCCAATTTGTTGTTGTCAACAAATTGGAATAATCTTCTCTATGCAGTCTTGTGAAGTTCCCATTTTGTATCAATGATCTAATCCCATTCACTTTTTCAGGTGAACTTTACTTTCAGGATAATCTAGAGGAACCATTCTTTGGAAATGTCAAAATTGCTCTTTCTGGAAAAGAGAAATGGAATTTTTCCTTTAGATGTAATGATGGCAACATTGTTTACAGATTTTTTTAAAGAAAAATGTAATACTTTAACAAAGATTACACAAAAAACCTCAAAACCAAACAAACTGACAAAAAAACACCCTCTCCCTTCCTTTCCCCAAAGTTCCAGAAAAGATTGAATAAAATCACACCTGCAATACCTTATATTGTACTTAATCTAACAGACTGTGGATAATTAACTCATGAAGAGAGCCATGTGGGTTATCTTTGTAAGCAGTATAAAATAATCATCAGGGTATTTGTTAGTCCTGATGTAAATAAGAGAATTAGTATAAATGAAGACATAAAATGATGTAACTCAGTATCAATAGTGCCTGAGATGGCAAGAACAGAACTGTGGAAGGAAAGAAACAGCTACTAAAATGCCTAAATCAGATTTATTCCTCTTTGAATTTGAAGTGAGTATGCGTACATGTAAGTATTTTGTGTTTATTTCCTTGAAAGACTTGGATTTGAGCACACACAAATTATATAGAGATAGCTCGGAATCAGCCTGTCAGTCAAATATGAGGGTCAGAGTACAAACAAGCTTCAGACTGCCTTCCACTAAAGCACCTAAAAGGAACAATTGTTAAAATGGAAGACACTTTTCTCTTCTGCAGTCTGGAAGGAAAGGGGCTTGGCTCAAAACGGTTTAAGCAGCTACACTGATTAGCAATCTCGGGGTTAAAAGGACAAAATTTAACTCTCAAAATAAAAGATTGAACTCTCAGGAACTTCCTGCAGAGTTGACAAATATGCCAGTAAATATAAAAATAAAAATATAAGCCAACAACATTTAGAAACTTCAGTACACTTTCCAACAGTAAGGACTCTGGAACATAAAGTAATTAAAAAAAAAAAAAAAAATCTGAACCAAGGTTGTGTTTCATGTCAATAGTCTCTTTTTAAATGCACATGTCAGGGGTAAAAATAAATGAATATACCAACAGTGCTATAAATTTCAAGTCCTAATCAAGTTCAGCTCCTTTCCTGAAACATCTTTAAAGTTCCTTAGCCATACAGAATGATGAGATTGTTTCACCATTTAATTTTTAGACACTATTTAAACTTTAAGTACCATGTCTTGATTCTGTAAGTGATAAAGGACAAGGGAAAGCGCACTCACCATATCTCTGGGACACTTACCCCCAAGACAGCTACATGCTGCTGTGCTCAAACACATCTCCATGCACAGCTGGAAGTAAAGCTTGTGGTCCTTCCTCAGGTAGCTCACTGCTCTTAGCTGTGCTAAAACAGAGGTGCAGGCAGACACAGCCCCTGCTGCCCATGTTCCCAGACCGGGCAGGGACAGACCAGGGTGACAGAACAAGTCAGTCTCCTACTTCTGTCCAAGAGCTGCTGTCACACTACATGTTTTTTCAAAGGGTTATTTTACTGTGACCAAGGCTTTCTGTAATAATAATTGTAAATATTAATGGGATAGGTGTGAGTAGAACCTTCTCCAGCTTCTGCACAGCACTGCACAATACCTGCTGGCTGAGCCAAGCCTGGCTCCACTTCCAGCGCTGGTGGAGGCTGGGCTCGCTGCAGCACGGGTGCCATCTCTGATGGGCAGTTCTACAGCAGAGAAATCTGCCCCATAAACTTGCCAAAAATGAAACAAAGCTATTCTTTCAGCTTCATCATGTAAGTTTAAGTCAGTACTGATCTTAGCGTGTGTTAAGTGAAATGACTTGGATGGGAGAAGTTTTGAACTCATTTAAAATTTTTTCCTGAAACATGGAGCAAACCTACCAGTCTGAGAAACACCACCTTACATGCAGAGGTAAATTTGTTCCCTCTTTTAAGAGCATAAAGATAACATTACTAAGGCCTGCCTGTGTGGGTTTTTTAGAGCAATTCCTTTATCTTACAGTGTAGAATTTATCACCACAAGACAGTGCAGAGGAAACCTTCAAGTCACAGAAAAGATTCCACCTTTTATTTTTTTTCTTTTGCTTTTCTGTAATAGAAGAGAGAACTTAAACAAAGGAAGATGGAGAAACCACCTTGAAAAAAGTCATCATAGCACAATGTCTCTTTCTGTCTGCTACCAGTTTCTCCTTGTGGGAAGAAAGTGTTAAACTGTGCATTTTATTTTTGGAGGAAATTAATGTAAAGAAACGAGTGTGCATTTCTATAGAACCTTCAGGATTTTTAGATTGGTTATATTAAATTTCACCTAGAGAACAAACTAAAAAGGAAAATTGAATGCCCTTAGCATGGAAGCAGAATATAGATATTAATGTAACCCATATTAGCCTTCAGCTCACTATTAAAAAAGTGTAACATTAAATAGCATTGGAGTGGCTGCATCAACATAATGCAACTTACAAGTTTGCCCTATTAAAAAGGCATCAAGGGTCACTATATTCACTGTGTTTTACTGTCAAGGTTTATCCTAAACGCAGTATCTGTTTGTTTTCTGAAAAATTGGAGAGAAATATTGCTTTCCTCTTTTAAATAGAATTATATGTAGTTAATATGATATTATATTTTTATGATGAGACAGAGAAAAAACCAACATTTTGGTGCAGGATCTAACTACTTCATCTCACTCTTTTTCATGATGGATGTAAGACTAATAGCTTTCAGACCAAGAGCAAGAGGGATAAAGGAAATTATCTTAAGCTTTGGTTGTAAGGTTTTTTTGTTTGTTTTGTTTGGTGTTTTTTTGTTTTTATTTCCGAAAATATTTCCAAGGGGAAGTTTCTAAACTGATACTGACTTTCAATTGCCTCAACATTTAGAAATACAGATATCGTCAAGCAATGTACATTTCTAATAATAATGGGTCTAATTCCATAGTATATGTATATAATTTTAATATCTTACCAGTAAACCTAACTCTTCTACAGCTATTAAGGAACAAGGAACATCTGTTCCCAGCTATAAATCTCATGTCACCAGTAAATCCCACCAAGAAGACATTACTTGCACGTTATTACGAAAGTCATAGTCACATGCATAAAACCATTGTGTCCTGCAGAACAGCCACCATGTCGCCTCACAAACTTTTCTAAAATAGGGCAGAGTGCCAAAATATGGGCCATATCCTTCCACACAGATGTGTTCAAGACAGTAAATACTCTATGGAAGGATTTATCTTCAGACACCATGGAATATTATAAGTAGGTGAACTTGGCTGCCTCTGTATGGCTCTGCTTGGTCAACACCCACTCCAGCATTCCAGCTGTTTGATATTACATTATTTTACTACTTAAAATAGTTAACATTTTTGGTGCAGCACAAGTTACAATCATACTCATATTTGACTTCCAGGTTTCAGAGACTCAGTTTCTCTTTTTAGTTTACTCCCTAAATGAATTTTAACAGCATTTATCCATAACTTCTGAAGGTTGTATGGAAATGAGCTTCAGTTTATTTTCTTCCAAAAATTAAATACAAGGGAACAAAAATCAGGTATTCATATTTAAGGCAGTTCCTCAAACTATGTTCCCTCAAGAAAAAGGAAACAAAGTAATTTTTGTCTGGTGGAAAGAAAAAAACCCACAGATAGTATATTACAAAGCCTTATTTATTGAATTCTCTTCTTGTCACACAACAAACTGCATCTGACTCATTTTTATCTCAGTCACTGATTAGCTTGGGGAATGCATTGGAAAAAATGTTTCTGTCTGTGATACTTGCTTTGTGTGAAATTTTAAAGTGGGTTAAGTTTAAAGCTATATTTAGAGTGATATTACTATGGGTCTAGGACAACTGGTAATCAGCTTAATTGAGAGCAAAGAAGATTGAGGCTAGATATCGCAGAAAGCTTTATAACTGTAAGGGTAATTTCTGCCACAAAACTTATCTAATGCAGCTGTGTAAAAACACACATTTAGTGTTTTCAGAAACAGATTAGGCAAGAACCTGCACATGTGTATCTAATCCTATCTCAGAGCACAGACACAAGCTATATGACCTCTTGGAGCTCTCTTCTGTCCTACATTTCTGGGTCTTACAGTTGCTGAAAATCAGAAACACTCACAGGCCAGCAGAGGGTTGTTGTTTGCAATACCTTCTGTACACTTGTTTTATCTTGGATCTATGTTTCTACATATCAGGGAATGAATTAAAATGTTTCCCTTCCCTGCACTCTGTAGAAATTGCGACTGAAATTCAGGAAAACTGCTGAAAAGAGTTCGTCTTTTCTAATTCTAGCAGTGATTTTAGCGCATGACTGCTAAACTACCAGAAGATTGCAGAAATATATTCTAGCATCTATGATCTGGATACATCTGTGTCACATTTTAAATTACATTTATCTTCAGCTATGGCAATTAGATTTGTGTCTGGTTGACTACTTCTGATGATGTTTCCGATGTAGCAGTCACAGAAGTCTGTAATATTGGAATGGGCTGTCTCTGGAAACTATTTATCCTAGAAGCATTATTCATAGTTGAGAATACATCTTCTGTGTTCCATATGAAAAAATAAAGAACTACACAATAACTCAAGGAGACTGCAAATCCAGTCTTTAGCCAGAATAAATATGTTGCAAAATGCTACAAATGCAATATTTTAAACACATAAACCCACTGTATTTTGATACATGGTGAAGCTGCTTCTTTCATCCCATATCCATTTTCTTGGTGCTGTGCATTTTTGAAGGATCACTATAGATTTTGAATCCACGAAGAGGAGGAAAAGTGGCAGCATTCAATTTTTTCAGAGAAACAGCAAGGTAACAGGTACTTAGTTAACTAATTCAAGGTATCTGAAGCTTGTTGGAACTTATGCATATGCAATAACTCAACTAATTTCCTGTGGACTGGCCATCAATTTAGCACTGGCAAACTCTCTGTGACCTGTCCCTGCTGTGAACTTCCCCATGACGGTGCTATGTGACAGATGTGCCTTTATTTCTAATCAAAGCAGAATGACAGCTAAAAGCACGCTCCTGCAACGTGGAGATTATAGGGTGGCACCCATTTGTTGTTCAATGTGTTTTAAATAATTTATTAAATATTAATGAAATGGCAGTAGTTGCCTGAATTTAATTTTTATTTCTCATATTTAAGGTTTCAAGAAGTCAAATCCACAAAAGGGTTGGGTCTTAAATGTAGGAGTCTTTAGCTTCTAGGGCTTTCACACCCATTCCAAAACACATGTTGTGCATGCTGATGCCCATGGTTTCTTAACAATGTGTAGATTGTGCTATACACCCAGGAAGAGAATCTGCCACTAGCCACTAGGGATTGCCATCAGGAGGTCTGATCCTTAAATATTGTGTCCATTGGTGGTTTGTGCCTTGAACTGAAGGACAAGGGAGAAGTTCCTCTGCTCACAAGGCATAATTCTCTACCTTTTTTTAATACCTTGCTTTTCTTTTATAACCCAAGGGATATTTGCCAGAGACAGCTATAGCTAGATAGAAATGGAGCTGCCCCTCTGATCCTTTCCCTTCAGACAATCTCTTTGCTAATTTCACCTATCTTTCCCATACAAGCCTTGCCCCTGAAAAAGGCATTTAGGCAGAAGATCTGAATCTCATTCTCTCTTCAACTGGAGCAGTTTCAAAATCATTTCTGTAGAACTCTGCCAGTGTTCTTCCTCTGGGTGAATTGATAAGCTTTAATTCTGTGGTGAGTACGACCTTAGAGTGGTGGGCTTGTCACTGGAAAGAGCTGGAAGGAGAATGGGACTCCAGCCTTGCTGCTGGGAGGTTTCTGTCAGCTGCCTAAGATACACTTTGCCTGTGTTTTATTTTCCTTCTGCCCACAATGGGAGAGGAACACAGCCCTGTGATGGATCAACTACAGCATGCCATGGCACTGAACAACCTAAGGGAAGACAACAAGCCTCAACAAGTGGGCTGCTATGAATTCTTGTCAGCTGTCAATATATATCATGATCACAAATCAATTAGACTTGGACAGTGCTTCAAGTTAATAGCCAACAACCCATCATGAGCATTTTTTTTACTTCAAAAGATTGGCATAGCACACACAACAATTTAAAATTAAATAGGTCGCAGCCAGACAATCTGGTGTATGGTATGATCAATGTTAGCACAGCTCTTATAACCACCAAGTGTTCCCTCCTGGAGCCACTACACATGCCAAAGCAGTAAGTGCCTAACACTGTCGAGAGGGAGATATTAACGTCTCTGATTCAATCAGTCATTGCTTTCTTCATCAAATGCCTCAACTCTGCTAGTCTTGCAAGATTAACTTTGTTTTAGTTTTTTGTCTTTGGCTTCCCAAAAAAAAATAAATTAAAAAATCATAATGCAAAATCTGCTCTTTGACAACGTAAGAAGCATGGGCCTCTGCACCTGCCTAAACAAAGGATTTGCAGAGTGGAAAAATAAAAATCACACCCTTGTGTCTGGATCATTGCCCGGCATTAGGAAGAAAACTTGTTCTGTTCTCTATTCCAAGAGTAGAAAAAATTTCATTTGCCCTGTTTTTGTCATAGAATGGTTTGGTCTGAAAGAGACCATAAAAAACATCTGGTTCCAGCCCCTGCACCCTGGGCACAGTCACCTTCCACTGGACCAGGTTGCCCAGAGCCCCATCCAGCCTGGCCTTGAGCACCTCCAGGGGTGGGGCACACACAGCATCTCTGGGCAGCCTGTGCCAGTGCTTCACCATCTTCACAGTGAAGAACTTTTTCCTGGTATCTGATGTAAACCTCCCCTATTTCCGTTTTAAACCATTGCCTATTTTTCTATAAATTTAGCTGTATTAAAATATATATAAATATGAAAATACCAAAAATAACTATATGTGTAATAAGCAGTGAAGTTGTGATATGTCCCACATGTCTCCTAAGCCCAGTCATGACAGAAATCCTTTTAATCCTTTTAAGATCTCCCTTTTCTTCTCCCTCTCTATTCTCCTCTCTTTTTTTTTTTTTTTATTTTATTTATTTATTTTTTTTATTTTGGTGAAAAATAGATAAACGACTATTCTGAATTAAACCAAAACCACTTTACAAATCCTAAATGTTTTTGTTGCAGTCTTCAGAACTGTTCTAGGCTATTGCAAGTGATTTTTTAAGTTTTTTTGGTAAAAGGAAAAATATTAGTGTCAGGAAATGAAGAAAAATATTCCTGGTGAATTGTGTCAAAATCAGAGCTTTAAAATAGCACTTAGATTTTATTTCCCTTTTGATGTACAGCCCCAGAAATGTCTGTGGATAAACACTGCAGGAGTACTAAGCTCCCAAGCATCAGAGGATGTACTACGGTCTCAAACAACTGAGATAAACATGTCCAGTTCCCCTCAAAGAGAAATATTCCATGGCACACTAGAATGGGATGGAAAGCTTCCAGATTCTCATCAGAGAACAGCAGATAATAAATTTGGAAAATGGAAAGCATTTCAAAGCTCAGTGTAGCACCTTACTGGATCAGTCTTAAAAATGCGAGCTAGCAGGAAGTTTGACTTAGGAACCACAGAAAAGACTGGCAGCATCCCTCTGCTTTCAGCAGATGGAGGAAAAAGTAGCACTGTTCATCTGCAATTTTTATGCCTGAGTCTGAGTTTAATCAGGGAGATATCCATTGCTAGGATGATCCTGCATGGTCATCACTTCCATGGTGAGCTTCCATTAGTTTATAAGGTACAGGTGAACCTAAAACCAATGAAGGTATTAATGAGACTGACAAAGAAGAAAATGGAAAAAAACCCAAATGACCAACTGAACAGAAAACTAGAAAGACAGAGAAATTACCCTGTGAGGAAAGGTTGAAAAATTAACATGGCTACCTACCTTGCTTAATGATTAGCTAGCAAGACTGTGATAGCCATGTACAAATATTTGAAAATTATTACATAGATAGGAAAAGCTGAGATTTGGGAGAATAGAGGAAATAAATAGAATTTATCAGATAAATATGAAGAGCATATTTGAGCAGGATATTAACTTTTTTCACTAAAGCTCAGTTCATTTTATGTGATTTTGTCAGTATCATGGACAGATCTAGTAGAGGACAGATAAAAGTGATGGTTGCAAATCATGGGACTGAGGCCTGTAAAATCCACAAGTGGATTGAAACTGCAATAAATCAGCTATGCTGGGAGTGCTGGGAGGGGAAGAGAGACCTCACATCACAGTCTTTCCAGTTTCATGCCCTACAAAATCACATTTTGGCCAGACTTATGTGAACAGTTGGTCACTCTGCTTTCTACAAACAGCAGCTGAAAAAGTGTTTCGGGTTAAACTGAAAACTTCAATATGTTGTAAGTATTTATTTTTTAAACTCCTGTTTCAAATTTATTTTAAATCATGAATTGTAAAAAGAAGCTTTCCTTTTCAACTGAGTTGACACCATTATTTTTTTGGTAACGATTGAAATGAATCATGGAGGGCTTTTCTAGGCTTCCTTCCCTTGATGGCATACCTTGGGAAAATCAACAAGCATTTCATGTTTCTGTGAAATTTGTTTCTCGGATCTGTATTCTTCAGTAAAGGTTGTTTTATCAAAAAAATGTGAGGACTGACATCTTGCACTGAGCTTCCTCTCCATTACTATATGGCAGTTTTCTCTCCTGCAGTCTGCTTTCTTTCCTGCAGTCCAGACCTTGCTGCTTGCTTACAGTTCTGGCCTGCAGCTCCACAAAGCCCATGGGCTTTTTATATGCACTGCCCTTCACGTATCAGCAAGATGTACCATGAGGTGGTGGCTGTTCCACTGCCAAGTAAACCCTCTTGTATACTGCAGGAAACAGTCCTATTCTGGCAAAATGGAAAGAAGGGAATGACCTAACGGGTTTTTCTATCTCTAATTTCTGTCACTTCCAACAAGAACATGAAAGCAAATTGTACTGGAAGGAGTGGTTAATCTAATAGCAAAGGGGTGTTCACGGGAAGCATCATTTCCTAAAATGCAGCAAAGATGATGATTCCCCCAGTAAAGCCAGATCAAATGAATACACCCAAATCAACAGAAGAAGACCAGAACAACATTAAATTGCACCTAAGCAATTGTTTCTACATAAATTTGACATAATTTCTCACTAATATTTCAGTAAATTTAATTAGCATGGCTGATGATCATCCATTTTTAAAGCACATTTGCTCATCTCATTGTGCTGCACTTGTGTCTTACACAAGAAATTGACTCATACCAGACATAAGTGGAGAATAAACTGTTGTTTATGACTGAACAGATCATATGAACTAAGACCAATGATAGAAAACTCATTAGTGTAATTAACAGGACATTTGATCAGGACAGAAGTAGTGAATGTGTGAGATGTTAGCTCTTCAGTGATACACATTTTATCAGCTGAAGCAGAAATAATATTTGCTTACAGAAATTGTTAAATGATTGTTTAATAAACATAGATAATCTAAATTTCAAACTACAGAACTGGATCTCTAAACAAAAATCTTAGTGATTGAGCAGCTGTCATTTAAACATTTTCACATGTAATACCCAAGAAGAGAATGGTTAAAATTACTTTTTTTCTTTTCATTTTTCAGATTTCCAAATGCTAAAAACATTAAAACATGAAGACGTAATGAGTTAAAAAAAAAGGATTAGTCCTTCTTTCCTCTCAGTTTTGATATAGATCATAATTTCTATTGCCTTCATATTTATTTATAATATTTAACTTGAGGGGGAGAATTTGGCTACTGAGAAGTGAGAATAAAAAGACATACATGGAAATTAAAGCTTCAGTGAAAAATTAAACACATTTAGAAAGACCAAGCATCTTTCTTCACCTGTAGTACTTCTCCCCAGTGAATAGGCAGACATTCATTAGTGATCATTCAGAAGAACACTTGATTCAAAGATATGTCCCTCCTCTGCATGTACCATAGAAGCAGCAATGAGAAGGAGAGGGGAGAAAGGATTAGTGAAAATTTGGTGTTAATTAAGAAATTCTCAGAGGAATACGTCCCAAGCCAAAAAAAGTTTAGGCCAACTCTGTGGTTGTGGCAACTCAATATAGATCTATAGAAGTCAGAGACAAAATATTAATTGATACCAGTTGACTGGTTGCCTTATGAAGTTAAAGAAAATAACCCTAACAATCATAACCATGAAATCTCTGAGTCCAAAATAAGCCTTACAGTAGTAGATGCGTGAGGGTAAATTTCAAGTGTGGAACAATTACCCCAGAAGTGAGTGCTGGAGAGAACATCTGCACCTAGCTCTGTTGGTGTTAAGGACTGAAATGAAAAAAGCAGGGAACAAATGCACATACCTCATTCATTCTCAGATGAAAACTAGCACCAGTAGGGTGGAATTTCCCGTTTTCCAGATTGTCACTGTGCCAGCAGGGAAAGGTTCAGTAAAGTGGATGGGGAAGATGGGATGAAGGAATTGCCACTCTCATGAGACTATCTGCTTGATAAACTTATCTGACTGCACCAGAGGGAAAAGCAAATAAAAATTAAGAAACAAAGCAAACCAAACCAAAAACCAGACTAAAAAATAACTTAATGAGAATGTTTACTTAGGAAAATAACTTGTACTGAACTGATCCTTCTAAGTAGACGGAGGGCAATGAAGGATGGAAATGAGGATAAAATGCATCAGGAGTGAAAAACATTTTACACATCTTTATATCCATTCCAGCCAATTTCAGTTTTCCATCAAAAATAATTTAACATCTGCAAAACTCAGAGCAGCACAATTTCTTTCAGAGGTCTGAGGACATTCAAGGTACTTCTTTACACAAGAAGAAACAGTCACTCAGCTCTCCATGTGAGTTAAATAGCATAAGGCAGTAATAAGACTTTTAGGTATAATGTATAATAAAAACCTTTCAGGTATAAGGGTAGGAATTTTCAATTGTATCCCTCACAACATTCAGCTTTAAGATGGCAGAAGTGACCTTTTTTCTACATATAAGATCTGCTGATAATGAAACTGACATCACAGAAGTTGATGCCTTGGAGAGGCTTGACGAGATAAAGACAATAAAAGTAGGTACTTATTAAAGGTCTTCAACAGATACACTTTGAGCAGTCAGAAGCCTCCAAGAGGGGCTTTACCCACGATGGATGATGGTCAAGAGTTTTTCAGACAATTATAAGTTTGGTCCATTTACATGTCAGGGGTTAATCCTCCAATTACACCTTTGGGTAGTGAAATCATATACCTGCAGTTTGCTCCCTGCCCTTCCTTCCCCAACTCACTTTTGATTATATTTTTCAGGGCCTGAGGCAGTAAAGTGTCGTTGGATTTCAGACCTAGAGGGGTTGTTTTGTCTGACCAAAATGTGAAGATAGTTAACTAACACTCTCTATGGAGTTTGGAGTTATACACTAATGCAGTACAGGATTTGAAAAATACAGAAGCTAAAATCCTAAAGCATCAAAGTAACAAGAAAACACATCTGTATCTGTGCTAACAGCTTTTCTCCAAGTGAAACACTGGATCACAGAAGAAATCAGAGTTGGCAAGGAAATAGCAATATGATTGCAAATGCAGCCTAGCATTCAAGGTCATGCTGGACAGGACTCTGAGTAATCACATCCACTTGAAGATAGCTCTACTTATTGCAGGGGTGGACAGGAGGTTGGACTAGATGGCCTTTAAAGGTCCCTTCCAACCCAAACTACTCTGTGACTTGGGGAAATGTCAGGCTGCAGGAAACCACTTGCCAGTGCTCTGTCTCCCAGTTAGGCTCAGCCAGAACTGAGTGCCACTTCAGTGTTTGACAGCATGGCTGTGTTGTTCTCTTTAATTAATAATTTCAGAGTATGTCTGTAGCTTCCCTCCACTAGATCAGAAAAAAATCTGTAAAAAGATACGGAATGCCATGATTGATATAGATGATATAGATATAGATTATATATATATATATAATATAGATTAGATATAGATTAGATATATATGTATTGAGAGAGATATAGATGATATATTTCTAGATACAGATTAGATAGAGATAGAGATAGACATAGATGATATAGATTTAGATAGATATAAACACAGATATAGATGATATAGATATAACACTACAGAGAGTATCTGTTGAATTTTGCAAAAGGTTTTAACAGTTGTTCTTAGGATTAAGGTTTTAAGGTGAATTTGATTACCAAACATCCTTTTGAAATTAGGAATTACATGGGGCTAAACATTGATTTTTAGTTATTCTATCAAGATATACCAATGTGTTCTTAGCCTTTCTCAGCTGGAATGAAATGCAGCATAGCTTAAGACCTTCTCCCCTGAAGTTAAGCTGAAACTATACTGCTTTCCAATTTACATAGCTAAGAAGGAGCATAAAATCCCAGCAGTTAAACTAATAGGTAATACTCCAAAATGTTTTGATAATATTACCCCATCCTTAAGTTTGCTTTGTTTTGTTTTTCCTTTTATCTTTGGAATTACATGTCGTTTGAAACGAAGTAGGTGTTTTGCAGTAAAAAACCTAAATATTTTATTTTAAAGCAAAGCATTTCAGACTCTTTCAATGTTTATAACAAATTCAGCACAAATTTTATTAAAAATTTTACACAGTCTTCAAATTTTCATGTCTGTATTTAAAAATCACATTTGAAGCCTGTTTTTTATTCAAGCCAGTCTGAGAGTTTTGGGTCTCTCACTTTAGAGACAGGACCATGTGTCTATTGTTTATAGGCTTTTTAATTTGCAATCATTACAGGCATAGGTGCTCTGAGCAGATGCTCTAGAAAATTTCAGTACCACTTCCTTCTTTTGCCCCGTGTCTTTCCCTTCCTCATAATTCTGGGACTTCATGCATTCACACACACCAGTCAAGCTCTGCTTGTCCTCCAAGTCTTCAAAAAGATGTCGGTGATGGTTCCTGCTGGCTTGTGTCTTCATGCCATTGCCATGTCCTTTGATCCTGAGGGAGGATGTGCATCCCTCAATTACACCATCTCACTTTTCCCAAGAGAGGCATCTAATGATATGTCCTAAATTTATTCCTAAATTTATTCCTGTCTCATTAGAGATCAGTAGAATCAGAAGATTCTACTAAGACTGCCTTAGGCCCCCTTGGTATTTCCACAGGTATTGACTGTGACCTGTGACTCATCAAGCTGAGAAGCGTCTCTTAAAAATTTTGGAGATAAATGAGACACATTTCTCAAGAATACCTGTATGATTTCCTTTACAGATTTCCAGAAGTCTGTTACTAGGACAGGTCTTCTTTGCAGGACTTCTATCTCTGGGCTTTGTTATACAGAAATAAAATGTTACATTACAAATCTTTAAAAAAACTCACCAAGAGTATATATAACTTTTTCTTTTAAATGTATTTAGTATTTCATAAAATGGCATGAGTAGATGTAACATTTTCCAAAGATGGGCTCTTCTTTGCAATAATTTATATTACTTCTCTCTTTTCAGTGTTACTTGCTAAATCTGTTTATATACGCATTAATTCATTTCCTAGTCAGTCAAGTTTCTCTATTAACATCCAATCCCCTTTACCAAGAGAGTATAACAATGCCATTTCCCTCATATTCTTTAAAATGCAGAGTAAATTCCCATTATTTTTTTACAAAATATTCTTTATTATGTACTATTATCTTTGAAAGCCGTGGCATGCTCTCCTTTACTGACACAGATATTTCTTCTGTTGCCAATTTCAGCACCTTCTTTTGTATATCTGTCACCTTTGGCCTTCCTTTGAACTTGTTAAAATTCAGCTTGCCTGTTTTGGCCCCAGAATACTCCAGCTGATGACCTTATTTTTGTTAATTTCTCCTCAATGTTTTCTGTGTCTTTCATCAATGTAAGAATGTTTTCTATGTATCTCTAAATCATTATTACTATTTAACTGTTTTTCCCCTAGTGGTACCCAGAGGTTAATCAGACTTGGTGTCACTTATGCCTGGCAGAGTATTAAACTAACAAGAGCTGCATTTATGCAACATCTTCAGTAGCTGGTGTCTTTTAATTTCAGCACAAGCTCTTTTGCGCTCATGTTAATTATATGCATATTCAAGTCACTTTGTATAAAACTGATATGCCTATATGTGTCTGTTTTGTGTATCTATTCATATGCCAATTTCATGAAATCTCTGTATTTAATTACTGATAACTGTGTATTTCATGGTAACATGAATATAATTTCCATACGGCATTTGCAATTTCCTAGCCCAACACTGCAGCTAACTTCATCTTAAACATTTCACAGCTGACACAGAACGGCTTCTCAACAAAATATCCAGAAATCCTGGGCAGCTGGATAGAAGCAGAGATCCTCTATTAAAAGCTGCCTTGGAAACCTGAAAAAGATGAAGTTTTATTCCTGTGGGTAATACACAGCTATAGTGGGTGTCAGTGCTAATCTCAGTCCCAAATTTGCAAATACTTTTTTGCAAGTTTGCAGGAAAGCATTTTATTCCACGTACGACTTTTCAGTCGTGTTCAGAAATTCATTAAATATTCCCTTAACTCTTTTAATCCTTTCAGAAAAATCCTTTCAGGATATTTCATGATGAAAAGTTATGTGGCTGTAATGTAGTACCTATTTGACAAAACCGAGATATCCAGAACTGCTTTCTTCCTTCATTCCTTTTCAGGCTTGCTAGATTTTATCTGATAAACGATGGCTAAGCATGCACCAGATCATGGCTCAGAACTATCCTACGATATGGGGAGCTGTTATTTGGCTCTTTTCATAGAATCACAGGATCATGGGATGGTTTGGCTGAGAACAGATCTTAAACATCATCTAGTTTCAACTCATGCTCCATTGGCACAGACAACTTCCACTAGACCTTCAAAGCCTCATCCAGCCTGGTCTGCAGTACTTACAGGGATGGGAAATCCTCCACCTTTCTGGGCAGCCAGTTCCAGTGTTTCAATCCCCTCACGGTGAAGAATTTCTTTCTAACATCTAATCTAAAGCTGTGCTCTTTCAGTTTTCGTTAACGTAAAGAAAAAAGCCCTTCTGTCTACAAATAGAGCAAAGCAATTAATAACTTAGATTTACAGGATTTTAAAATGTTCTAGATAATGCTAATAAATTCCAATAGAGAAAATAAAGAGCAAATTATTCTTCAACCAATTAGAAAAGTCAAAAAGTTTTTATCAAAGCCTCAAAGTCATGAGTAATTTGCAATAGTTTAGACTCCTAACATGTTTACATGGTAAAGCATATTTTTTAACCTTATCAGGACAATGCATATGTGCTCATGTGCTACAAGTCTCGGGTT
This sequence comes from Cyanistes caeruleus, assembly GCF_971803275.1. NCBI lineage: Eukaryota > Metazoa > Chordata > Aves > Passeriformes > Paridae > Cyanistes > Cyanistes caeruleus. The sequence continues at coordinate 22,682,883 of NC_141732.1, forward strand.
AATCAGAATAACCCTATTTCCCAATGCCCCAAGGCAGTATCTAGGAACTAAAATGGCCAATATTAACATTCATATATTCTTTGTATCAATAATAAATATTCACATTTTAATGCTTCACAGTGTCTTAGCAAGTTTCTGTGTCATTGTACTGGCTCAGCACAATGCTGTGTGAAACAGGACTCTTCCCATCAGTACTTTCATTATACTGCTGCACTAGGCAGATACAGGAGTAAGCTGCTTATACAGTATGGAGTCATATCCAGCTAATATTTTCATAGTAAGTTAGTCAAGCTTTACAGGAATATGATTCACTGTGTTGAAAACAAATGGTAACACAGTAAATGGTTCACTTGAACAGAACCACCCACTGTACTAAAGTGAGTGTGGGAGCTGCTCCTGGAAGAGTTACTGGAAGAAGTAGAGAGGAGGTGTGGCTTTTTTCTATTTTGAAGCAGGAGACAAATTTTCCCTTTTCCAGTTACCATTGATTGAAGTTACTACTGCCTAGAGAGCACACAGGTACTATACTTTTGATCTAGGTAAACTACATTAGGAGGTCCAGTCTTCTCTGTCATCATACTTTTTCACGTCCCACCAATATCTCCCATTTTTCAGCAATGGGCAGGTCTTGACAGATTTCCTGAGACTGAGTGAAGAACCACTTACTACTCCATAAATTATCCTCTGCCAAATCATTGGTACTGATAAGGTGATTTTGGATGTAGTACCAGATCATACCTACAATCATTTCAATTGTGCTGAAAGAACTAAGTGTATCTAGGGAATAATAAATACCTGCTGAACACTTTATGAAAATGTGTACATGTATGGATTATTATGCAGCTAATCTAGTAATTAAATATGTTCTTTCTTTTTCCTGGCCATACTGTGTTGATAAATCATTAAATGTATATTCTTAATTTCAGAGTTTAGTTTTACAAAAAACAGACGATTGATTCGCCAACAATACTTTTATTTCCTCTCATCCCATTTTTTCAAAGAGCCCCAAGATGTAGCTAAGTGCTTGACTTATCTATAACTTGAAGCAGTGAGCTTTACCCAACCACCTTTTCTAAAGCTGCATGCATAAAATGAGTATAAATAGATAAAAAGACTCCTACGCTCTTTCCACAGTAATACCACTGCAGCAGTCCCACAGCAGACAAGTTTTTTTCCATAGCTGCGGAGGAAGTAGAAGGATATGCTTCACAGGAAACAGAGCCAGAAAACATCCCTTTGGTCACACTAGATTTTCCACAACACTGCTACCGGGAGATCTCAACAGATATCTTTTTCCGTAGAATTTTTAGTTCACTATCCTCCCCTCTGCCAATCCTCTTTGCTGCTCGGTTGTCTTGCTTGAATACTTGAAATCCAAACTTGCATTGCTTTTTCTTCCTTGTTTGGTCCAAAAGTTTTCCTATTTTATTTGTAGTATTACTTTGAACACATTTTACAAAGTATCACCTAAATACCCCAGATTTGGCTTCCCCATATATTCCCCTCCCTGTGCATGACACATAATTTTTTAAATGTTATTTCACCTTATGGCATTATTCAAGAACCATAAAACTTTTGGCTACCTTCTGTATAGTTTTCATGTTGATCCTATAAACACAGAGAAGAGTGAAGATCTTTTGCTAGAGTTTATTCCAGTCGATATTTAGGTGGGAGGCATACAGAAAACAGCAGATTCTCTGTACCCCCATTACAATGGTACAGGGAATCATGCCAGCTGTTCTCTGGGGGCTGTGCAGCACAACATTACTCTGGAGCAAAAATGTTCTTAAAACAGTTTGCTGATACACATAAACAGACAGAGTTATATTAATAAAAAATTTATTGGAGAAGTAGTGCTTATTGTATCTGATGCATTTATGCACTTCACAGCTGTAGGTTATTCCATTAAGCAAACTGATTTAAAGAATACGTACAAAAGGCTTCTCCTGGATGGTACATATGCCCACGTAAGAATTTCTTTAAGCACTACAGCTGTTGGTGGTACAGTTTTTCATAGCTGTGTCATCAAAGTATTAGACCTCCAAACCTAGAGGACAAACTGTCTGTCATTGTCCTAATGACCTCTTGCAGTTTTTAAGAAAGGTTTCCTAGAGATGCTGCCTTTCTCAGTACTGGGACATTTCACTGAACATGGGCTTTCTCTTTTCACTACTTTTGCTTCAAATAACTCGACATACTTCCATCTCCATAAACTGATGCCTGCCTCTACGTGACTTTCTAAGATGTTAATGAAAAACATTGTAGATTTTCAGCTAGAAAAGCAGAAGAAAGAAACATGATAAATCACAGAATCATTAAATCATAGAATCACTAAGGTTGGAAAAGACCTCCAAGATAACCGAGTCCAACTTTTGATTTAACACCACCATGCCAACTAAACCATAATGCTGTGGGCCACATCCAGTTGTTGAACACTTCCAGGGATGGTGATTCCACCCCTGCCCTGGGCAGCCTGTTCCAATGCCTGACCACTCTTTCACTGAACAAATTCTTTGTGATATCTGACCTGAATCTCTCCTGGTGCAGCTTGAGGCTATTTTCTCTTGTCTTGTAACTGCTTGCCTGGAAGAAGAGACCAGTGCCCACCTGGCTACAGCCTCCTTTCAGGCAGTTGTACAGAGCAGCAAGGTCTCCCCTGGACCTCCTTTTCTCCAGGCTAAACACCCCCAGCTCCTTCAGCTGCTTCTCACATGACTTGTGCTCCAGACCCTGCCTGAGCTCCATCACCCTTCTTCGGACATACTCCAGCATCTCCAAGTCTTTCTGGTTGTGAGGGGCCCAGAGCTGGACACAACATTCGAGGTGTGGCCTCACCAGTGCTGAGTACAGGGGGACAGTCACTGCCCTGGTCCTGCTGTTCTCACTGTTGCTGATCCAAGCCAGGATGCCAGTGGCCTATGTGGTGGCCTGGGCATACTGCAGGCTTGTGTTCAGCCTCTGTTGACTAGCACCCTCTGGTCTTTTTCCACTGAGCAGCTTTCCAGACACTCCTCCTCCCACCTGAAGTACTCCATGGGGTTCTTGTGAGCCAAATGCAGGACCAGGCACTTGGCCTTGTTGAAGCTGAAGGTTTTCCAGGAGAAGGCTTTGGCTGACAGAAATAAAGTCTTTACTGAAATCCACATAGACTTATTCACAGACTTCCCCTTGTCCACTGCTTGAGTCACCTGGTCATAAAAGGGGACCAGGCTGGTCAGGCAGAACCAGCCTTTTCTAAACTCATGCTGTCTGGAACAGGTCCCTTGGTAGTGCTGTACATGCCATGTGATAGCACTCATGACAATACGTCCTATAACCTCCCCTGGCACTGAAGTCAAGCTGACAGACCTCTTGTTCCACAGATTGTCATTCTGATGCCTCTTATAGATGGGCGTGACATTGGGTAAACTCACAGTTAACCAAGACAGATAACAGATGATGGAACATGGCTCGGTGAGCTCTTTTGATAGTTTCCTAAGTATACTCAAGCAGATCCCATTTGGCCTCACGGACTTGAGAGTGTTCAAGTGGCACAGGAGGTCAATAACTATATCCCCTCTAGGATTGCAGGGGTTTTACTCTCCTCCAGCCCATCCCAGCCCAGGGGATTGGTTGCACCAAGGGTAACAGTTTTTTGTCTAAGACTAAGACTAAAAAAGGCACTGAAGTGTCTCAGCCTTTCCCTCATCTTTGATGACAAAGTTTCCTTCCACACTCAATAAAGAATGGCTATTTCCATGGCTGGCATTGTGTTGTTACTTTACAAAAACACCTTTTATTATCTGTTAAAACAGTGACTGGCCAGGTTGAATGGCTCTTGCCATTCTAGTTTTCTCTATACATTACCTAATGACATGCTCATACTCTTTCTGAATTGTCTGCCCCATCTTCTGAAGGTCACAAACTATTTTTACCTTGAATTTCAGCAAAAGCTGTCTCTTTAGCCAAGCTGGTCTTGTTTCCTGTCAGCTCATGTTTCAACACATAAGGGACAGCCTGCTCCCACGCCTTTAAGATATCCTTCCAAAGGGGTGTTGTACATTCCTAAACTCTTTTGTTATAAAGGGTTGTTTCCCAAACAACTCTTTTAATGAAATGTCCCAAAGAGGCCAAAGTCTGCCCTCTGAAAGACCAAGGTAGAGGTTTTGTTGACCTCCTTCCTTACCTCACCACCAATTGTAAACTATCATTTCATGGTCATTATACCCCAAATGGTTTTTGAACACCACATCTCCCCACCAGCTGTTCTCTGTTCACAAACAGGTCTAGCAGGGCACTTCCCACAGCAGGCTTATTTACCATCTGTGTCAGAAAGTTTTCTTCCACAGTTTCCAGGAGCCTCCTAGTCTGCCTCCTCTCTGCTGTGCTGAGCTTCCACCAGATATCTGGGAAGCTAAAATCTCCTGCAAGACCAAGGGCTGGTGATCATGAAGCACCAGATTCATCCGGCCACTGACAGAATACTTTATGTGCCTTTTCATCCTGGTTGGGTGGTCCCCCACTAGGAAGTGTGTCTTTTTTCCCAGATTTTTATGCTGATCCTTACCCATAGCCATTCAATCTTATTTTCACTATTCTTGAGCTCTATACAGTTGAAAACCCTGCATGTTTGTAATCATACGTACCAAAAAGGAAGGGCGGGTGAAAATTTTCCCCTGATATCCTGACACAACATAAGTACTTTTTTAGAATAACATTCAGCTTGGCTTCCATCCCAAGCGGGAGTTCATCTGTTTCCTTCCAGTGTCTTTGGTTATGATATCCTGAAGCTGAACAGCAACAGCACATATTCCAGGCAGAATCTGAACAGCTGATACTGGAGTGTGTCATTGCTTTTGAGGAATTTAATGGTCTTCAATTTTATCCTGTAAACTGTGCCTAGTGAGCAAAGAAAGGCTTGCACATACTATTCTTTTTCATTATTTTATTATAAAAATAATTTATTTTTTGTTATTTTGGAAATGATTTCCACATTAACATGTCATAATAGAAATAACAGAAAGTCATGTTAATAGTTCTGAGAATAGAACAAACCTCTCTTATCTGTTAAAAAAAGAATTTTGCATCTCAACTCCATGTCATAATAATTGGACATAACACATGAAACTGTTACCAGAAGCCTCAAATCCAACCCTCTTTTCTTCTGCCTATTAGAGTTTATTACAATGCCCATCTTACTGCTCTGTGCAAAAGTTTTTTGAATTATATATTTTAGAATATATAAAGCATCACACTTTCCAAGGCTCTCCTGTCACCTAGCACCCAAGACCAGCCTACAGCTCTGGATGTTGAACTGGTGCTGCCAAACAAACAGATGCAGCTCCAGACTCATCTTCAGGATGGTGTAATCCAATTTATTCCCACTGGCATTGACCTGAACCCCCCTGTATGTACTTTCTAAAGACAGCTTTAGTAATATTTTAAAATTGTTAAAAAAAAACCTATCAAAACATAAGCTATTCACCAATTCTTGTCAAAGCAATTCTGCTTTTTCTACATGACTGTCCAGCAGACAAACCATGGGAACCTGCTGCACGGACTATTTTAGTCCCAGGCTAGGCCCCCAAGCTATGATCAAGCTCATCTAAGCAGCAGTCACAATAAATACTCTTTTACTGTCTCGAGCAATAACATGGACTCTCTTTCCGGGTGAATTTTTTGAGCTGTGTCAGCAAATGCAGCTCAGCAAGGAGGCATATTTCTGGCTATAAAACACCCCAGGCTAGATCTCTGGCTGAGGAGTTCCAAAGTACCTGCTGAGAGGTGCCAGATGAAAGCCCTTTGCTTGTACCTTGCTAAAATCACAGCACAAGATGCAGCATCCACAATGACTTAGTGTTCAAAGAAGCACAGAACAGAAGTAGACACAGCTATTTATTTTATCTTGGTGAAAAAAAAAGAAAAAAAAAAAGAAAACAAGAAGAAAAGGGAAAAAAAGAGGCACTTGGGAGAAAAAACGTGAGCTTAGCCACAGAAAATGAAACGTAAGCCAAAGGAACAGAAGCTGTTAATAAATGCAGCTGTTACAGTGCTGGCTCTGATGGAGCTCACTGTGGGGCTGTGACAGTGGTGTACGCCGCCGAGGGTGCTGTGTGTAGGGAAACACCACTCGTTGCCCAAGGAGCAAACTCAGTCACACTGTGCCTTCCTTGTCCTTCCTGCCTCTCCCTGTGTGAGTGACACACAGCATGCTGCCCTTGCAGGCCCCAGGCAGCTGCCAGAAGGACTGTGGAAGGAAGCCAGAGGTCATGTGTGCTCTCACAGGTTCCCCCATCTTCCCCCTCATGTCAAATCAGGAGCTGCATTCTGCAGTTACTTCTCCTCTAGATGACCTGGCACAGGATGAGAAGGGAGAAGACTGTAGTGCTCTGTGCAGACACACATTGGTCACAGTGTGATCCTCAACAAGCACTTAAGCTACTTTCCCAATTTTCCTGCCCTTCCTTGGAAGCAATGAAAGTTAAGATGGAGTCCCAGGAGCTTCTCAAGGGAGCACAAATGCAACGGCACGGTTGGATGCACTTAAACTCACATCACAGATTGACAGGCAAGTTAAGCATGCCAACAAAGGGCTAAATGCAATCATTCTTTCATCTGTCACTATTTTCTTACAAACAGATTTCTCACAGAGCAATGGAAGCTGAGATAAATTTTTAAAATCAGCATAAGTATATATATATATATCAAGCAACCAAATTAGTTACTTTCCATTTGAATGGCAAAAATCTTCTTAATGTGTATGCACTATTGAACCTCCAGGTCTGTGGAAAAGATCAGACTTCAGGGGTTAAACACAGAGGTTGTATTCAGATGTATCTGCAAGGCTGGCACATATGATGCAGGACTTTTAGGTGAGCTGCATTGCTGCATTGCTCTGGAGATAATTTCGGGATTCTGAAATGACTATAGACACAATATGGTTACAATAGTTGGGTCTCACCCTAGAGTACTTTGTCAGACAAGTTCAGGGGTAAATATACTGGGAAAAAAGGGAAGACCTTGCAATGCAGTTTGTTATTCTTGTCATTTAAAGTTTACAAAGATTAGCTTATCTATCTATCTATCTATCTATCTATCTATCTATCTATCTATCTATCTATCAAATCATTCTCTATCAAAATGTTTCTATAGATATATATACATGTGCATTTACATACATTGTAACTGAAATACATACACTGTCTGAAAATTACTAGGGAATTTTCTGCCATAGTGATTGCTGCAGAAACGGATTTATTGGTCATTGATCCTTACCATTAGCCAAATGACTTCATTTGTTTGAACGAAAATCTTTGCAGGTCTCCAACCCTGTATGTAAAGCTACAAGGAGCTTCTTCCTCTTTTCTAGAATCTAAAAGAAAGAGCTAAAGAGATTTAACAAGTCCCAGAAGCCAGAGAAAACCTCGAAAGATTTTTTTATTCCCTCCTCTACCTCCATGGAAAAACAGCATAGCTAGTAATAGGGATAAAATAATAGGACCATAACAAATACAGTGTGTTAGACTACTAGTTATACTTACAGAGTATGTGTGTATGTATTTTCTATTACTATCATGCGATTAACAAAGAAAACTAAAGGCATCTTTACTGTTTTAATTATTTCAGGTAGTTTTCCTCACAAAGGGGGTTTTTGAGGGGCTGCTGGTCCTGTTTACAGAGATTGTTTATTTGCAGTTGTACCTGATGGTGGGTACTGTTAGCTGCAAGTACAGTAGGCACATCTCTTACATCCAGATGTGGACACTGACAACAACTGAGCATTTCTGTGTGGAAATGTCTTTAGCCACTTAGGAAAACACTTACCAGTTTTAAATGTAATTGTGCTCACTGTTTTCTTCTTCTCTCTCTCCAAAACTAAAGCAGCAAATAGCACGAGATTACTGAAATCATAATCTCATCTGCCTCTAGGTCCAGAGACCACTGAGACTGGGATAATCAGAAGGAATAATAATACAAACTGAAACTTTATTAATAGAAAAAACTTGGCTTTAGCAAAATGACTTTGTACTGAAGACAATGAAGCCCCATTGATTCCAGCTGAAATTCTGTGTATATGTATGCTGAGAAACTAATTTCAGTGTTTATTATGACAATATTTCATGCCTCAACAATCCAGAAAATTTTAACATGGAAAGCTGGCAATGAAAAATTAAAGCTGTCTTGGACTACTTTGTCAAAGTGACTTTATATATCTAACCTGAAGGGTAATCAGATGACATTAACCTACCATAAAAATCTCATAGATATCTGTTTATCAATTTAAATAATTGACAACAGGTAGCATATTTTTTCTTTCACGTATTTTAACCTCCAAAAATATTTTTGCATCACTTACAGAAACATATTTAGGTATATGCACATACTTCACTGGAAGAGCAAGTGGCCACATATTGCCCAAATTGTTAAATAATATTATTTCCATAAGGTGGAGAAAAAATTAAAAAAACCTTTTTGCTTTTTTTCATATTTTTATGAACTAAAATTTGTAGAATATGCACACATGCTCTAAGAAAACTAAGAAAGCAAAAATTATTGATGTACCAATTATCATTGCTGTGATTCAGTGCATGGTACAGATGCATACTGAGCTAAACTTTTAAAATTCTCATATGGGGAAAAAATGAAATGTCACAAACTCACAAACATTTCTTTATAGGTAAGTAATTTTTCATCTTTCAGAGGGTCAGATATATTTTGAAATGACTGACTGTCATGTACAATTTGATAATTTTAGACAATTCTACAAGCACTTGGACAAGTCAAACCATTTTGAGTATTTTAGGATGTGCAAAGGTTGCTTCCAAATGTGCTAAGGTATTTGAAAGTTGGGATTCTATTTTTTTTAAATTCCAAGTCTGTCACTAGTACAGAAATGAGAGAAGAGTTTTCTCCTTTTTGATTAATTAGTGTTCAGCCCTATCATAAAACATGACAGCTTATACCTAACTAAAGTGGCGTTCTGAATGAAGTCTCGATGTATACCAGAGTCATGGAAGTGAAAAGATTGTGTTGTAAGTTGGCGGCAGAATATAAATAGATAAAATAGATGACAATTTAGAGGATACACAATATAGGCAAGCAGGTGAGGTTAAAAATAGCAATAGAAAAATATGGTGCTTGTTCTGACCAAGATTTTCAAAGTTTCTGAAGGAATCAGATATATAATACCACTAGCAAAAAGGCAGGTTTAATGACCAACCCTTGCAGACAAGTAAGATCTACTTAGTTTTCAGACTGGTACGTTTTTCAGCTTACATCTTCTGTAACTAAGTGCATAGCGGTGTCTGTAAATAACCTGAGCGTTTATTACAAAACTTATTTGATTCCTGGATGTTTGTCAGGGAATTTGAAGCAGAACTGCGTGTCTTGATCAGTTCATTCCCACAGTGCACAAAGTCCACTGGGAAAAAAATTCCAGTTTGGTAGGAACCAGATTTAACTAAAATGCAGGCCCAACATGTGATAGTTAGGCCAAAAACTAACAAGAAAGAGGAGACTATAATCAAATAATTAAATGGAGGAAGAAATTGAGGGAGTAAATGATAATTTCTCACTGAACTGAGAAGACAGATTGTATCCTAATGACAAAAATCTATTTCTTTGGGAAGCAAAATAGTATTTTCGAGAGCTAAGGGGGCAAACGTTCAAACACAACATCTCCTTTGATCTAAAACTTGAAACAGTCTGTTAAGTTGAAACTCATGAAAGGCTTTAAGACTCCAAAGTTACAGCTGCTCTAACATTCAAAGTTTTTATCCAAAAAGGTAAACTGTCAAAGGAAATAGAATTTTTAAAATGTCTAAATTTTAAAACATAAATAAAAACAAAAATAAAACATAACATTTAAGTCTTTCAAAATCTTTGAATGAACTTTCCACAAAACAAATACATCCTTATGCTGAAAAAAATTAGCAAAGTTGAAAATCAGAAAGCATTTAATAAACTGATTGAGTCAGATTTTACATCAGTGTAACCAATATTTTGCATAATGCTGTCACAAAACTATCATTCTCTGTGCTGAACATGCCTCATCAAATGGAAAATTTCTTGAAGCATTTTCTTTATTTTCATCTTTTCAATACTTGTGTATGATACAGGAATCTGCCTGACTTAAGACTTGAACAAAATCAGAGTTGCTCACAAAGCAGTGGACCTTAAAATTTTTAAAGGCCGCAGAGATCTATTTATGAGCTGAAACATGCCACACTTGGTCCTTCCAAATGCATCATTAAAGGAAAGATTTTCTAGGGAGGTAACATTTTGTGTCACCATAGTGCTTTCTCATCTTATATCTGAGTCAGATTTAATTACATGTGCCATGTAGGTTTTCCCAAGGTGTCATAGCTGCTGTGACAGCTTCCATCCATCTGCAAGACAAATCAATACCAGTTTTCTGTAGCATCTGGGGGAAGAGAATATTTAGAAAAGATTCAGTTCATAGTTTGTTTAAATGAAAGTAATCACATCCCCATTATAAGTCTACAAAATTTTATGCATAAGCATTGAGTTTAATTCATGATCTTTCCTCCAGCTGTTTTATGCTGGTAATATTAGTAATCCCAAATAGGTAATTTTAGCCTCACAGAAAAAAAAAACCAACAAAACCTCTAAAGGAATAGTATAAAATAAATATTAATTATATACATTATAAATATTATTTTATCAAGTGTTGCACTCTTACATCTGGATAATGCATTGAAATACTGTATTCACTTTCAATGAGCTAAATTAATTAATAAACTATTTCTTTTCAACATTTTACATCTGATGTCTGTATAATAAGTACTTTAAAGAATGTCATCCTTTTCTGTCATACTCCTTTGCTTTTGGAAGCAAAGTTTCTGACATCATAGAAACTGAACTCTGCCCTGCAAGTCTGCAAAAACCTTTCTCAGTTCACTTTTTCAGGAGTGCAGCAGACTACTTTCGTGTGCCACGCTGCTTTCATTGGTTCCTTTTCTGATATTTCTGCATCTCACTGCACCAGTCAGGCCTCTCCTAGAAAACTCAAAAAACTTACTCTTGAGCAATGTGAGAGGTGCTTGCTATCCTGGCTGTGCTTGCCAGAGCCCTGAACCACACCACAGCTGTCAAAAGCCAAGATGACGGATGTGATACTGAGCATGACACCACTCAGGGTTGTGGAGGGCAATCTGAATTCATCAAGTCTAGGTTAGCAGAAGCACAGGTGCTTTTAGCACAGCTTGCCCTCACGCCATGGTATGCTATTTGTCCTTATCTGGAGCCCTGCAGCTCATTCATCTTTTCACAGCTATGCCTTGTACATATGCAGTGTATGCTGTATGCCGTAATTCACACCAAAGGAAAAGCGACAGAGACCGATTATCTTCCTGGTCCAAGCACCACAGTTTCTAAACTCATAAACAAGAGACAAATCCTCAGGAAATCCCTGGGAGCTCTCAAGCATGTTCTCAAGGATTAAACAGCAATTGAAGCCTTGTTGGGCTTATTTAGAAAATTCTAGAAAATTTTGAGGGCAATTACTAGAAGAACAAAATAAAACCAAGAGACTTATCATTTTTTAAGTCTGAAAAGAGAGGATTACTTGTACAACTGCTGTCTTCGTGTGTCTGAGGTGGCAACTACCAAAATTTGAAAAAGTAACACTCCAGATAAAGAAGCTCCTCTAGGCAGCTCCTCTACAACATACAGAAGCCACCTATACTTTAAGCAGAACATCATTAATCAAAGAGTTCTCAAGTGACAATCAAGAACAAGCTTGTTGATCAGCTCTCTCAGAGATTTGTCATTGCTCAGAATAAGCAGCTAATGATACAAGAGCTTTATTAAATAAACATTAAAAGACCTTAAAAGAGTCTTTTTCTAGTCCCAGCTTTCCCAAGATGATTCTACCAGACAACCAGTGAAGCTGACTGATAGCATTTCCTGGTTACCCAAACCCGATATTTCATTCACAGACTGTGTTCATGAAAGCCAGATCATATTGCTAGGCAAAGGAAGAGCACAGGAATGCCTGGTAAAACAGGACTCAGGGCTCTCTATGATTTCTATACCCAAACTGTCAAAATTAAATGTCTGCTTCTGTGTTTGTTGGTAAGACCAGAAAAGAGTATCAGCTTTCTGCTTCTACTGCAAGCCTTAATTTCATCACTCCATAATTAGCAATTTTAGTATTTCTTCTAAATTCATATTCCAGCATGAACTACTACCAACTACATGTTTACAGTGCCAAATGGTTTTGAATCCATTCCCAGCAGATGGAAGTACAAACCCTGATAGCATAAAAGCTGTTCCTAAGGCAGTTGTTCTTTCCCATACCACATCCATACATACCACGTTGTCAATCTGGTTGTAGCAAGCTTGGAAAAACTTGAATTTTGAGGTATTGAAACAAACATTTGTAAAAAAGGCTTACATTTATATAAAGGGTCTACATTTCACTTCCAAACTTTGAATGGGTGTTATTTTCCTAGAAAGTTATTTTGAATAATGTAATTATATTTTATGAGTTACACCTTGTCTCTCTTCCCTTGGAAAAACTATGACTACAGTTCCTCCATAATATTTAATTTTCAGTCTTTTATTTCTACTCCTTTTGGTTAACCAATGAATATCTGCAATTCCATGCTTTACCTAGTATAAATGAAGTTTACATTTAATTTCCCATTTTGTACTGCAGATGTGCAACATGCAATGACACACGAGCCATTACACCACAAACTTTAACAGAGGAAATATTTATTGGTTTCTTAAAATTATATGTTTGCTCTCAATTGCAAAGTAAGTTTGGGTTTGTCTAATTAGAGATCTAATCTATCTGAAGATTCAGAAATGAGAGAGTTTCAGGTAACGTGAGAATTTGACTGCACAATACATAACCCATTATAGGTTTTAAAATAAGAGAGCCTATACTTCTTATCTTTCCAAAGACCATTAATTAGTATCAAAATAAAAATTAGCATTTGCATCAGGAATGGTACCATTTAGCCTGTACAATAACTTTCATGGGGTTACATCCCATGATTCATTAAGCTACCCAATTAATCTGGTATACATACCAATTTTCTACCCAAGGAGATATTCCACTCTGAAGGAAATACAAAGCATATATGCATCTGAATGATAAAGCAATTATGATTTCAAACATTCATGCTTATGTGCAAACACCATGAAAGAGACAATACGTGTTTCTTAGGACAACTAGCAATTTCCTTTCTGTTACTCTTGTACTATAGTGGGAGAGAAGCTCGGCCTGCTTTATCATCCATTTTAACATTTGACTGGGATTTGTATTCACAAAATCATCACATACATGGTACTCTGGCTACAGTACTCTGGACAGTATTTGATGCATTTTTTGGCTTTCTGAAAGCTGAGGAATTTGGATTCCAGCCCTGCTATGCAAAAAGATCAGTACTAGAGCTAGCAGAGAAACATCTGTGGCTTTATGCTGCTGGTTTTAATTGTAATTAGTTGTAATATGGGATAGGTAAGTAACAGAAAAGATTCCTCTTGTCTGTTCAGCTAATCCTTGAAAGTGGTGCTAATTCTACTTCCTGAATTTTTCATTGGTGTTCATGAAATAGTTCTGAAGGTACCTAGTGATACCACCTTATGGGATCACAAGTCCCTAAGGCAGAGCAAACATGACTCCTAACATTTTATTTTTTCTTTTCTTCTCATTATTAGCTTCTACTAATGAAGATGAAATAATATCAGATTTCTGCAGGATAATTAGCTCATACTATTTACCATTATCCTATGCATGCTAAAGTGTTTTGAAAAACATTAGCTTCTACTTAGACTAGATGTTGTATTTGAGTAATTAAAAATAGCAGCACTCATTTTTGTTAAAAGAAATCACAATCAGTTTTTCCATTAATATTTAAGGAAAATTAGTTTAGAGCAAGGTTCACATTCACCGACTGCTGTGTAATTTTTGATTTTTAAAGAAATAGAACTAGTAAGTATATTATCAAAAAATCTCTTTTTCAAAAATACATCACTATTTAACATTGTTCATGCAAGTCTGAGACAATGAGGATATGTTTTAAAATAAAATATATTTTACCAGCATGATAGGAAGTGTTCTGAAATACTTGTCCAAGTCCACAATAAAATGCAGTAACGACTCATCAGTTGTTTCACTCCAAATATATTTGTAGGACTGGAAATAATATCTATTTTTTTAACTTAAAATCTAGACAATGAAGTGGCAGGTTAGCCTGCTCAAATGGAAGGTCAGGAGGCCAACATTAGCTCTATTTAAGAACAGGTAGCAATAGGATATTGGAATGCTACAGCTGTAAGCCTTAGCACATGGAAATCAAATGAACTGAGAGTCATAAGACTTCTGTTATTATCATTAAATCTAGTGACTACTTTTATGCCAGGTAAGTCATTCTGCTCTAAATTTACTGGAAACAATCAGAAAAACTTTTATTTAAAAAGACAACAACTTTGGGTCCAAAATGAGTTTTCAGCTGGTGAAAACATACTTAAATATAATGTAGAAAATTGTTTCACTTGATCTTTTGATGCTATATTTTTACAGCCTTTCACAAAGTTTTACCTGAAGACCAGAAGATTCTTATACACTTGGCCATTTTTTCACAGTGTATGTAAAGATTATACATGAACTCCTTTAATAATTTTCCAAGTCAGAAGGAGTATGTGTTAGAACGAACTCCTTTAATAACAATTTTAAGACATAGTAAGTATGGAGAGAGGAAGGGAGGGAAGGAGGGCGGGCGGAAGGGTGGGTGGGTGGAAGGGAGGAAGGTGTGGTAAGGTGTGGGAGGGGAAGGTGTGGGAAGGTGCGGGAAGGGAAGGTGCGGGAAGGTGCGGGAAGGTGCGGGAAGGGAAGGTGCGGGAAGGGAAGGTGCGGGAAGGTGCGGGAAGGGAAGGTGCGGGAAGGGAAGGTGCGGGGCGGGAAGGGAAGGGGCGGGAAGGGAAGGGGCGGGAAGGGGCGGGAAGGGAAGGGGCGGGAAGGGGCGGGAAGGGAAGGGGCGGGAAGGGAAGGGAAGGGAAGGGAAGGGAAGGGAAGGGAAGGGAAGGGAAGGGAAGGGAAGGGAAGGGAAGGGAAGGGAAGGGAAGGGAAGGGAAGGGAAGGGAAGGGAAGGGAAGGGAAGGGAAGGGAAGGGAAGGGGGATTTTTGATTAATCTACAATTATTTTTTAGCAGTGATATATTGGAAGTGTTCTGAAGTTCGCTATCTGAAGCTGGCCCATAGCCATAATAGTCATTGTCATAGTGTAAGTCTGTGTGAGCCCTTGGACAATAGGTTTTCTGGACAAGTGAAAAAAATGGTGTTTGGAGGGGGTAATGATCTCATCCTTTCTAAATGCAGCTCCACCAGCTCTTTAATTCTCAAGGAACAGTCTTGCATTCTGCCTTCTTGTGTGGAGGACACAGTGCCACAACACCAATCATGAGAACTGATGAGCCTAGCGGGAATACAGGTTACTACTGCTTCATTTTTCAAAAGCTTTTTAAGACTGTGGGTAACTCATCAGGACATAATTCCTCAAAGCTGTAATCACAGCTCGCACGAGCCACCAGCCTTTGGGACCGCTTTGGTTACCTCCAGTAAAAATGTACCTCTGGAAGGAATGCCCCAGGCCACCACAGAGTGCCCACTGAAGCTACAGCTGCTGCTCTTGGAAGTGATGCTGTTTCCCTTACTCCAGGCCCTAACAGCTCTTGAATGAGTGTTGGTTACAGGTTAGGTGTGCAACAACCTGAATACTTGGAAACCAGGAATGAACAAAAGATGTTCCAGATGACATGTACACAGCAAGTGGTAGCAACCCACTGACAGGAACTTCAGTGTTGTCTCCAGACAGGCCAGGTCTCAACTGCTTTGTATTTGCAATTAGAATGGACTTCATAAAGATGGGGTTAAAAAGTGCAAATGCCCTCTGCCTCCCACTCCATGGGAGATGAGATATGTTTTCCTTTCCTTTCACTCCTGCGGATATGACCACAAGCTGCACAGGAATCTCTTTCCAAAGAAAGCTCAGGGGCCTCATGGCCCACTTTGCACAGAGGGAGAAGAACTCTCATATCCCTTATATTAAAATGGTGGTCCTTGGTTTGGTTAAAGATCATTTTGGCCAGCTGGATGGAATGGCCTTGCATGAGCTTGTAAACTCAGCTACTCAAGCTGCTTAGGACAGGATGTGATGGTTAAGGACTATCACCAAGCACAGTGAGGGCATTGTGCCAGCATAGAACACATCTTTCCACAGCAATGGGTTGCAGGATGTATGTCTGTAGATTGGTTATGCCATGCAGCAGGTGAGAAACAGCATGACCTGCTGCAGAAGGGCAGGCCAGACGGTAGCAGAAGTCATTCCACCAGATATAAAACGAATTTGCTTGCAAATTCAAGGTGGCTGAACAAGGCATCTCCTCAGCTCAGGTTTTCCAGCATGATCACAGGGATATTATGTGTTGGGTTACAGCTGTAAAGGCCAGGCTCTCCCACATATTCCCTACAGAGCTTTCTGACACTCTAGGCAGTAACCATAGCAGGAAGATATAAGGATTCATGAAATTCATCCCAAAAAGCACCATGGACTTTCTATTATAGACAATCTCTAAGAAAATACGTCTGAGAGCGGAGCTTGCTTACATCTGCCTCTTCCACAAGCAAACCACCACAGTACAACCCTGCCCACACTGTACTACCCAGCTCATTGTGTCCCTAACCAAGGTCCCCTGAGCCCTCAGGTTTTGAAGAGATGCTCTGATGGCCTTGTGCAATAGGAGACCTTTCTCTCCATCCTTCTTCTTCAGAGACTGAGAATGAGCACTCAAGAACCCTTGTTTACTGCTTGTTTACTGCAGCAGATTCACTAAATCCAGGGAATTTTAACCCCTGTAATCAAGTTGAAAATGTCTTAGAAGTATTGTTGAAAGGAACTAATGATGATTATTAACCCTTTGAGGATGAGACTATCACACTGAGTAACACAATTCAGCATTAACTCTGAAAGGTAAGACATAAAATAAGCAGCCAGATGTAATTTAATGTCTCACAATGTCTCCTCAACAGAAACAGTATGGCAAAAATCTGAGTTTTCAGTCAACTTAGGAAACAAGTCAGTGAGTGGATGATCAGGATAGGAGCATTAAGAAAGTTAATTTACAAAGGATGGCAACATAGAGGAAAACATACATTCCTAAATTTTTTTCATTCTCAATTTACACTATGGAGTATCAGTCTAATTTAAGGTAAATTGAATGTCCTTGGCTAGGAAAGGGAAGGTACTCAGGGAAAAAAACACTGTTTGGAAGGAGGGCACATGAAGCTTCCAGCCTTCAGATACCCATGAACAGAGTAAATGCCAGGTTTTGGATTTATTTTCCTATAGTCAAAGCAAGAGAAATGTGCGTGTGAAGAGATGGCATTCTTACATTATGCAGCAGCATTAAAGTTGCATGCACTTAACAGATATGTGGATAATAAAGCTAAATGAGATCACTATGCCCATCTTTTTTGGCCTCCTCTCCTACAAAACAGGACTCTGCTGAATTAATGCCTCTTTGAACCAGAAGAAGCTTTTAGTAAAGCTGCCAATCTCCATTTCTGTTTTCCACTGATAGAAAATTTGCTACTGCTATGAGAAAGTGCCATTTAGAGCCACTGTGGAAAGGGTACTTTTCATTTGGAGCTGATGTTCCCTAGCTTTAGCTTTTAGCTGGTGAATGCTATTTTCTCCTTCTCTGCTTTATTGAAAAGACTCTATTCTGAAGCTCCTCTTTCCCATATTGATATTCTAGATTATGAACAAACCATTTCCTCTAAGCTTTCAGCTTCAGCTCAAGGACTCTTCTATTATAAGCTACACTATCCAATCCACTATTTATTTTCATCCCTCAGGAACAATTTAATTTTTTGTACATATTTTTTTTTTTCCAATTAGAACATCAAGGAATTATCTAATATTCTAGAAATACATTGTTTATGTAGAAACAGATACCAAAGGCAAAATATATAACGCAATTATTACCCAATTATTACACTGTTTCTGCAGTCTCAAATTGTCTCTATGCCACCCATTATGAGCTCGAGGTAAGAAGTTTATTTACCACAGTTCCAAGAGTTTTTTACAGAATTCCAAGCTAAAATCTTTTAAGCAATATCCAGATATATC
Organism: Cyanistes caeruleus; assembly: GCF_971803275.1. Classification (NCBI taxonomy): domain Eukaryota; kingdom Metazoa; phylum Chordata; class Aves; order Passeriformes; family Paridae; genus Cyanistes; species Cyanistes caeruleus. Next base: position 22,701,026 of record NC_141732.1, read on the forward strand.
TACAGTAATATCTACATGTCATTATCCTCTAACTTCTACACATGATTTCCCCTCAGATGACGTTACTTGCTCACACAGGAACACAGCCTATTTGGAATTTAAAAAGACAATTCAGACCATTATATATAAGGTACTCTTTACCTATTCTTCAATACATTTTTTTTTTACCTGAAAGTGGGAGTAATGATAGTATTTTATTCCACATTGCTGATGAAAATCTAAGATAATGTCAGGTCCAGGAGAATATTGTTTTACAGAAAATTCTAGCAGTACTGCTGACTTTAAAAACCAACTAAATAAAAACTAACAAAATTTCTTGAATAGCACAAATTCCATATTAATTGTTCACTGGTATTAATTATGCATGGAATTCTCTATTAATTGTGTCCCACCCAAGTAATTCCATTATTTTACCTAGATCAATGTCATACTGACAATGAAGTAATTATCCAGGTCATCCCATTTACCTTTCTTTAGTTATTGATATATTATCTTTCCTCTAGACTCTTAGAATTCTAAGTGTTCTGCAAGACTTTTTAAAAATGAAAATTAGCTGTCTAAGGACCTACTTGGCCAGCATCAAGGATGCAAATTGTTAAGGGCATACAACTTTAAAACACCTATCTCTAATAATTATTTTTAATGACATTCTGAGCCAAATTTAAAACAATATTCTCTTCCTTTGTATTGGGCCTGGAAAAATTTTGTTAGTCGTAAGGGAGTTGGGGGTGTGACTGAGGAAGGGGCTTCAGGGGTGGCTCCTGAGACAACCTACTCAAAGCTTCCCCTGTGTCTGACAGAGCCAATGCCAGCCAGACCTGCTGGTGTCCAAGGCAATAGCAGTGGTGGCAGCACCTCTGGGGGGACAGATTTAGGAAAGAGAGAAAAACCCTGCCCAACAGCAACTGCGGTGAGAGAATAGAGAGAGAAGTGTGAGAGAAAAGGCTCTGCATACACCAGGACAGTGAGGAAGGAGGGCAGGAGGTGCTCCAGGTGCCGGAGCTGAGCTTCCCTTGCAAGCCATGGTGCCAACCGTGGAGAGGCAGCTGTGCCCCTGCAGCCCTTGGAGGTCCATGGAGGAGCAGAGCTCCACCTGCAGCCTGTGGAGAAGCCCTGTAGGAGCAAAGGGGAGCCTGAAGGAAGCTCTGAACTCCATGGGAAGCCGACAGTGTTGCAGACTGCCAGCAGGAGCTGTGACCCCATGGGGGGACCCATGATGTCCCTGAAGCACTGCACCTTGGAAAGGGCCCACACTAGAGCAGTTCATGAAGAACTTGGGAAAGTCTCACATTGGAAGAGTTCATATACCTAGGGCCTCATGCTGTAGCAGGAAAAAAGTGTGAGGAATCCTTCCTCCTCCACCTCTCCAGAAACGTGTGATGAACTGACCACAGCCCCCATTTCCTATCACCTTGTGCTGGTGGAGAGAAGGAGGGAGAGAAATTGTGACTAAAATTACTCCTGGGGAGAAGAGAAGGGCCAAAGAAAAATGTTTTAAGATTTGAGTTTGTATCTCACTATTCTATTCTGTTTTGATTGGAAATAAATAAATAAATAAACATGTTAATCCAGTCTGTTTTGCCTATGATGATAATTGGTGAGTAATTATCTATCTATCCTTAAATCTTTAATTGAATCTTTTGTCCCCTGCCCGGCCGAGGAGGGGAGAGTAAGAGCAGCTTTGATGGGCACCTGATGGCCATCTAGGGTCAAGTCCCCACAAACCTTATTCTGGTATGAGAATGCATCATCTGATTTTTGCCAAACTATTTGTTGACTGTGGTATCAATGCCAAAAAAATAAAAATAAAAAAGAGCAGCTTGGAGCTAGAACTAAGGGAAGAACAACTAGGATTAAAAGGATGTTAAAAAATCCAGGAACTTGATTCAGTTTTTCTCTTCTTTCTAACAGCTTTGTTACAGTGGACAGTGTTGCAAAAGGGAATGATTCTTTGCGGCTGTGCATGTACACACGCAGGCATAAAACAGGAGGAGTTAGAAAACAACATGCTGACTATTTAGGCACGGTGAAAATGACTATTACCTCAGTAAGCTAACATAATGGAAGAATTTTTCCAGTGCAGCTAGCACTTTATTGTGTTGTGAAATAGAAACGTGCTATAGACACCAAAAACCACCTAGTCCACCTTTCAGTTTTAGTTGAGAAGGGACATAGGTGTGGAAAAGAAATCTGAAATAAACACATGCATATTAACTAGGAAAACCATACTGATGTTTATACTACTGCTGTTTCTCAACTGGAATACAAACAATATTCTTAACTGAAGAATGACTTATTAGAAGACTATATGATAAACTTCGTGGATTTCTGTGGAAATTTGAGAAAGGAAGTAAATTTTATGCATTCTACATGAAAGCATTCTATGACAGAATGGTGCCTAGTATCTAAATACAGCATCCACGTCCAGATTCCTTTGTAGCTTTGGTTGAAATTTGGTTGAATTTCCAACAGCAGCAGATTTTAGTACACAAGAATGTCAGCCTTGACATGGGTTTTGTGATCTACTCTATGTTATTGGCCAGCAACAGGGCCTGGGACTCAGTAAATTTCAGCCCTTTTAAGAATATGAACATCTTGTGGAAAAATTGTTAGTGAGCCAAGTATCCTCTCCTTTTCCAAAACTTGACAGTTTGTGTTCAGTAAAGATGATAAAAGAATATTACTGTACCTCTCTAGGAACATGAATAAAAATTCAGTCAGGTTTTTTATAAGATTGAGTAGAACTGTGAGTTATTCATACATGAAACCATACCACAAATACAGTTTCCAACACCACAATTTCAAAAGGATTTGGCTCAGTGTGTAGATTAGAGTCCATTGTATTTGAAAACAGATGATTTCCTGGAATTTCTAAACCTTATTCTTTAACACTGTCAAAAGCACAACATTTGAAAGAACTTTGGAAACTCTTGGGAAAAATAAGTGATTTTAAACACAAGAATCAATAAAAGTTTTAATAAAAGTAACAGTTAATACATGCATATGGAACACCAAAAGGAATAGGTAAATATAGCTCTCCTTTTATTTTAATTGCTATTCAGTTTCCTCAAAACCCTGCACTTATGAAATATTGAAAATAAAAGAAGTCTGAGGCTCCTGAAGAACCTGAAATTTAGGAAAGAGAGAATTTTGGAATTAATTGTAGATTGCTTTCTGCAAACACCAGCCTGAAGAATAAAGAAACAGAGGCAACACACAGGAAAAAAAAAAAAAAAAAAAGGGTGTTCACCAAAGAAGCTTTTCTTTGTCAACAGATACAGCTGAAAACATTCAAAACAAATTGAAATATTTAACTGATGTTTATATCCTTGCAAAAGATGTCTTAATATATCTAAGTATTGTGTTCAATATTGCAGAAAAATTTGGGATCCAATTTGTCAACATTCATGCATGTGAGAAGAGTAACTTTATACCAAAAAACAAGTGAGATCAAAAGGACTGCAAGTAATTTGCAAGTTGCTGAACAAAAGAAAAGATTTGGAAATTGGTCTGTGAGTGGCCCTGGCACATACTCATCAAAATTTAAAATATGACCTTGAGTAAAGACATTTTTTAAACAAAACACAGCTTTTTCCCATCCATCAAGGAGTCAGTGGCCAAGTATAATGCCAAATAATTTTTTTATTGTGAAACTTATTTTTTCCTGATTATGGCTATCCACCTCAACAGATTTCAGTCTGGATGATTCAAGTTCATTTTGCTTTCTACTAAGCAGATTTAGAGCCTCACTGAAGTAGTACAGTATGGGTACATCACCCTACTTCAACTTGGCTAGACTATTTCTTATGATGTATGCCAGCAAGTTTATCCACAGAAGAATGCTCCTGGCTAAAGTACATGTCCCTGGCAGTTGAGAAGTCAAATTTTTAAAGTATGAGAGCTGCGCTGCTTTTTCTGTAAGCCATGATACTGGCTTAGGTGGATACAAAATACATCTGAACCATTTCAGAATGAAAAATACTTTCATTGCTTAACTGACCTTTCCTGAAAATGTTTGTCGTCTGGAATGTTTTGGAACTTAGATTTTCTTTGCTAGAGAAAGTAAAACATCTGAATTTCAGCTGTCTCACAGAGATAAACTCTCCTTTTCAGTTCTACTAAGTACAGTATCCTTGACTCAAGATAAAATGAAATTTGTTTGTTTTGTTTGATCTTCTTTTGGGATAATTGTTGTGGTTCTAGTTTCCCCACAATGTACCACTGAATGTTGGAAGCTCCTTTTGTTCACTTTGCAAGGGTGCTAAAGCATAGCTTTAATTATGATATTTGAAGCAGTAGCTATTGCACCTTTTGAAAACAGGAGTTCATTTCTCCAATTTAAAATACACACTTCTTGCTAGTGTTACTAAGCAAGTCAGAATAGAAGAAAGCAGACAAAGAAGTTGAATACAACTTATCTGCTGAGTTTACATGCTTTTGTACTATGTGTTTTATACACTGAGCTTCCAAAATGGAAAAAAAAAAAACCAAAAAAGCAACTATAATGGAGAGAAGTTAAGTGAAATGGTGTCAATACATGGTGGTCTGTGTCATACAAAATAAGCCTTGCACTGCTGTGTTTTCTATGCAGAAGCTGGTGATAATCAGTACTGTCTTTACGTACAGACCTGGAAAAAAGAAATCTGTGTTCTCACCCCATTCAATACCAGCAAACCAAGACTTGCCTCTGTAAAAGAAAGCTTCAGTAGCCTTTGATATTACAGCAGTTCACAGAAGCGCAATGTCTTCAAAAGTTCCCTATTTGTGAGAACAAATTCACATTACGGGCTCCCACTGGCACCATCTGGCCCAAAGTTAAAGGGAAAATCCAAAGAATGCAGACAGAATGAGTGCATTTTAAGTGAAGCTTCAACTGAGGAAAGTTTTATGTGGTTATACTGGTAAATGCTGTAGGTCTTGCAGTGGTCTTGGGAGACCGTGTGTGTGTGTGAGAGAGAGAGAGACAGACTGGCATTTTTAGACAAAAAAACCTCTAATGTGTGTCCAAAATCCCACAAGGATCCTTAAGTAATTTAGAGATAAACAGATAACTCGACAGATACATTGTTAAAATCTGTAAACTGTTTTTCTATTACTGCCTCATATTATCTATCTCCTTTTTAAAGAAAGAGAATATGACTGTTTTATAGTGCAAACAATCTATGTCAAATAATACCACTGCACATATAAATATGCCATTTAACACAAATGATTAATTGATTTCAATACTGAAAGGCATGCAGTAAAGTTCAAGATTCAAATGTGTTTCTGTTGGGTTAGGGTGATGGTTTCTTTTGCTTGTTTGTTTGTCTTAATTTGGTTGTTGTTTGTTTTATAAATAAGAATCTACTAAATGGGGTAACATTCAAAGAGACACATGAAAAAGTGACAAAATGCATTTTTACCCTTACAGTCCATCTTTTCCTGTACATATTTATATACACAGTGTAAGTAATACATTTAAGTAACCCTGCTGAGCAAGAGCAAAACTTAGCTGTGACCATAACGTCATCACAGAGCACAAGCTGTAGAGCAGATGACCTTTGTGTATCTCCACAGGTAGAAACTATGACTGAGAGTTTTCTGAGTTACAAGTGTTGCTTTTAAATAGCCTGTAACAATTTTCTTAATTTGCTCAGATCTTTTTGAACCTACACAAAGTCTGAGCATATACAACGTCCTGAGGAACTCCGTGAAGCATTACCTCCCTTCATTTTTTTTCAACTTACTTCCCTTCCTGCCCCATAGGCCTTCTATTGGAAAGGAAAGGAAACAATGACACCTTACGATTTTTCATTCTACTCATAATTTTTAATAGATTTTTGTTCTGTATCTTTTCACTCATCTCTTCCCCTCTTACTGATTAGTAAGGTGTATTTAATTATTCCTTCTATTGATATTATTCTTTAACTTTGGTCATAACCCCGATACCCTTCCATGCCCTTTCCTCAGTTGCTATTCTCACATCTCAAAAATAATATAACAGAAGTGAAAGAATTTAAAATGTAGTTGTATAATGAATTTATGCACTGGCAGAATAGTACTTTTCTTTTCTTACTACTTTTTGAATAATTTTTAGCACTCTATTTTCTTCTTTCATTGTTTGTGATTTGGTGCTTTCATAAAACTAGCATCAGTGTCTCTATTCTGTGCCTACTGCTCCGCTGGGATGCAAACTCAAGATTTACTAGGTGCTTTGGAAGTAGAAATTGAGACCCATGTTGGCCTCAGTGTAGACTTAAGACTTTTGCGAATACTTGCAGACACTGAAGAGAACATGGTCTGATATTTTCTACTTGAAAAATTCTGTACATCAAATGACAGGGCTTTCTTTTGCTACATAAAATTTGAGTAAATCTTGTATATACTCCATGTGAATCTCTTAGTATTATTATTGGAAATGTAATATTATGAAGAATTTGAAATTGTTTTCCCCTATTGGCAGAAGAGTTTATGGTTAAAATGTGAAAAATCCTAGATATGGCTTTGGTACCATTCCACCAATTTATTTTTTTATTAATGATAATAAATTTACAGGTTCTGATGTTGAAATCCTATTTGATTTTTAAACTTCGTGAAGTTTTTGCATGCTTTGATCTTCAGCTTTCTACTCTGCTAAAAGCTAAAGCAGAAAAAAGTTACATTATTCAATTCAAGTAAATTCAAGTAAAGACAATAGCCAGCTGCTATTCATGCCCCCTTTTGAAAAAACAAAAATATTTTTTACCCAATTACCTAAAAGCTGGAAAACTTAATGGGAATTCAAAAACTCTGTGAACAAAAGTGAGAAAATGGTGATAAAATCAAATGTTCCTCATAAAATAAAATAAAATATGAAACCACAAAATAAATTTGCATAAGAAAAGGTTTTATTATTTTCTTTTTCTTACTGATAGAGGAACTGGATGAAAATAATTTCTATGGAGTTTATTTTTATTTATTTTGAGGGAGTGAGTTGGACCTTCTGCTCTAATCAGGATTCCTAACATTCACAGCTGTTTAATCCTCTCAAGAAAGAAGACTAAATTTGGCAAATAAACTTTAAGTATCTTACTATATGTGTCTATAAAATTCAGCTTGCACTGCAGCCTCTTTAAGGGCTTGACAAACTCTTATGCTGCAACTTTGTTTACATCCGCTAAACTAAATGCAGGTAGAACTAAAAGCTGTGGAAGTCTCTGGGTCTTTGGATCTCTGTGATGAAGTCATGTCCTTTAGACATGGAATCATGGAATCATAGAATGGCTTGGTCTGCAAAGGACCTTAAACAACATCTAGCTCTAATCCCCCAGCAACGGGCAGGAACACCTTCCACTAGACCAGACTGCTGAAAGCCTGGCCTTGAACACTGCCTGGGATGGGGCAACCACAGCTTCTCTTGGCACCCTGTTCTACTGTTTCACCACCCACGGAGTAAATGAAGCTTTAAATAAAGCTTACAGGGCTTCTAAATATCTGTACAGATCAAGTTCTTGGTACAGTGACTTAGTTCAGTAACAGAAGCCTCATTCATCCCTTTCCAGGGTTGTTACTCATATTAAACAAATTCTTGCAGCTACAGCTGTTTTCAGCAGAAGAACAGTCTTTCAGCAATTTCAGAATTCTTAAGTAAAACTCTTTAATTCAATCTCTTTACACTATCTTAGTTTACAATAGTTTTTAGAGTAGAATATGAGACACAGTTCTGCAAATTATACATTAAAGATTGAGATATTTTTGTGTCTAGGGACATGAGCAATCTCTTTCCAGCTTTGCTTTCACAATTCGTGGTAGTGGTCAACCCCTTTTCTAGTACTAGGTCTTTGACGCTGCTCTTGGCTGCACCAGAGCTCCGGGCTAGCTCTACGGTGCCACTCCGGCACGGGCAGTCACCCAGGAGTGAGGAACTGCAGGGGGAAGGCGATCCCACTGCAGAACCTTTGGAGCACCGAATCCTGCTGGGCTCTGCCAAACCAGGTGTCGTGGGTGGTGGCAAAAGGAAGGAGGAGACTCACTCGGCTGTACTTCCCAGGAACAGGTTTATTCGGGGAGGGGATGGGCACAAAGGCCTGGGCTTGGAGAAATCAGGACCAAAGACAGCCCAGAGCACCTCTGTGCACTGGGTTTTACCTCAGGGGCGGGCACAGTCCAGGGTCCAATGGCAGCTCATGGAAGGAGGGGTAAGGGGAGGAGGTTACAATATCAGGGACCAATGGGGATACAAAGAAGGCGGGAACATAACATAACAACCAATAACATGTCAAGGAAAGGATGATATACATGGAAGGAGCTGGAAGGAGAGGTGGGGTTTACGATGATGGATGGGGAGATGGGGCAGGGTAAAGGTGATTGACGGGGAACATTCAGGAAAACTGGGAGGGGTTTACATAACAGACAAATGGAACCAACCAAAGCAGTAAATGGGGGACAACCAGGAACATACCAAACAGATGAAAAAATAACAATTTTAACAGAACTGAACAAACATACTACAACAGGTCTTCATCAGGAACTTGGGGAGCAGAGGGCAGTTTACTAGTCTGCAGATTAATTTTCTGACTACAGCCCACAGTACTCTTCAGATTTTTAGAACAAGAAAAGCTTAAAGAAACTAGTAATCAAATCTCATCTCTACCAACTCTGTCTTGTAAAGAACTTCACATTTTAAAAGTATCCTAACTCAAAAATTCTTATTCTTAAAGACTCAAAATATGAAGGAAGAAGAGATGAAAGAAGTTTCATTTCATATACAGAATCTGCTTCTGTGCAAGCCTTATTACTTTCCATTGAAAAATCTGTCAGTAAACGGGAGTCCTGACCCTTGGGTTTTGTGTAACTCTTTTACAAACAGTTACTGGTAACTGTTCTTGGGAGGCCACAGAGCAGATATGTGCAAGACCAGGTTAAAGGAAAAATGGAGCTGGATTTCCTCTTGTTCCCCTTTACATTCCCCAGCATTACTGGGGATGATTGGTGGCTGGAAATGGAGCAGACTTAAAAAAAACATCCTACATAATGTCTAACTACAGTCAAAGGACTATACCAAAGATAAAGCAGCTTTTTAAAAAGTAGCTTCTAATAGGTGCTATTTTGCTGTACACCTGTGGAGTCAGTTTTGCCACTCTGTTATAATGGATGCAATATTTCTAATCCCACAACAGTGACTCCATTTGAAGATATGTCCTAGTAAAAATAATGGACCAAGCACAAAAATAAATGGATACCAAAGAGGGTGCTAGCTTAAAATTTCTAGAACATTTTTATTGAAAAAAATTTAAAAATTATTGTCTTTTATTATATTATAATTTTATTATAATTTTATTATAATTTTATTATATTATTATATATTTTTATTTATTATTATTTATTATATTATATTTTATTTTATTATATTATAATTTTATTATAATTCTAATTTTATTATATTATTATATTTTACATTTTAAAGTACGCATTTTAAGGTTCCCAATAGTCACTTATTACAGAATTATCAACCTTGCTGCAATACCCAGGTTCCTTTGTCAGAGACTACAAAATAACCAGGACAGATGTTACACAGAAAGAACAAGAATGCTCTCTGACATAAGCATCTTGCAGATTTAGTAAAAGATAAAGGTAATATGTGGAAGTAGAATAGATGGGAGCATGCAAGGAACCAGGGCAAGTAAAGTTCATCAGTCTTACTGCCCTTGTAGCAGCATCATTTCATGAAATTTTGCATGAATACCACACAAAAGAAAACACAAATTTAAAGGTTGATCATACTGCAGCTTTGTGGTGGTTTAAGGGGAATTCCTCCTGAGGATAATGGAATATGAAAGACATAAGACATAAGCAACTCTAAATTTATCAAGATGTTGACATCACAGTGGGTCAGATCTGGAGTTTGGGGTGAAAAGGAAGGCTGGTTAGAGTGGACTAAAAATGCTTTTTTAAAGAAAAGATACAGTTTATATTTTATAAAAGAGAGGAAATGTCCAGAAAAATAGTGATATGTTTCTGTCAAAAAGTTTGACAATATATATAAACATTCAAATAATATATGAGTGTGAACCAAATGAGATCACAATTGGGTGAGAAAATGGTTTAAGAAATCTCCAAGCAAAAGGATGAAAATCCCAGCTAGAAATATAAAAATACAATATAAACAAATGTGAATAAACTTGTCATTTTCATTCAAAAGCAAGGAGTAAATTTTATATTTTCCATGATTCATAATTTATGTGATTGAAGTGATCCAACAGTAAGGTGACTTGTGCTTAACACAGGAAGTGATTAAATAAAATGTCAGTTTCTTTTTCTTGTGACAACATACTATCTGTAATTTCTATCATACCTCTCAATTTGCTTGCAAATTGCAGCCAGAATGGAAAGAATTTGCAGTGATAGGTTCCTGCCTTTATGAAACATAAACAAAAAGGCAGGGGAGCCTCACATTAGTGTCCCAGAGAACACTTAGAAAAAACATGGATTGTTTGGGAGCAGCCAGTAGTCACCATGTAAAGATACTCTACAAAACAAATGCTCTGATTGGCCAGCCAACATTTAGGCAGCTTTCTAGGTTCAACATTTCCTATGAATTCCTTCAAGAGAAGGGATGGAGAACAGTAATTTTATTGACTGAAGTACTAAGGGAAAAAGGAAGCAAATACATAAAGAGGAAAGCCTCATTAGCACTGCTCAGAGAACAGGTTTTTTTTAGTATCTTAGACAGAAACAACTTGGAATTCAAAAGAATAATCCTACACCTGAAGAGATATAACCTGGTACCATTAAAACCATCGAATTGTATCACTCCAGTTATACTGTATTTCAGAGTCTAATTAAAGTTATTATTTAAAATATTTTAAAGTATTGCAGCATCATAAAGTCATTCCTCCACTCTTACTCTTGTAAGACTGAAGTTAATTGATCATACATGAAAAATATTGACCTTTTTTTGGCAAGAATAACAAGATGCCTACATATATACGGATATATACAGATTACAGCTAGTAAGTGAGCCTCATGTGTATATGGGGTAGCTTCCAAATGGATAATGAATATTACTTCTTGTCCCCATCTCACTAAGGCTGCTGGCAGCATCTCTGGGCTCCTAGCCACTGATTTTCTTCTGTCTTGCTATAGCCATGAACCCCTGATATCTGGACAACAGGCATCAGGGATGAAAGAGAAGAGGATAGTATCACAGACGAGCTTGAAATGCTTTTCTGGTTCTACACTACCAATTTTGCTAAAGCCAACAAGGAGCTAAAAATAAAAGCTAGATTAATTTCTCCGTATGAGCATAAAAACTTTTTTTTTTTTTCAGTGAAGTAAAACAGTGTATTGGAATGTGGATAAGAAAAAAACTTCTAAGCAACACAATTATTTTGACACAGCTACTTCTCAGAGTGAAACAGCATGTTAAAATCTATATGAAACCAAAGTGAGGAGAATGAATGGAAAGCTATTTACTGAAAATATCTTAAAGCACATTTGGTCTAAGCCAAGGGGTATATCTGAGATTCCAAAGTGATATCCTGGCAAGGATTTCATATGTTATTTCAATCTTAAGAGCTACACGTTCATCATTGAGTGTAATTGATTTATATTCTGATTTCCAGAAGTATTAACCAAATGTACTGAAGAAAAAAAGTTAGACAAACTGACAAGTCCTAATCCTATCCAGGTACACTACACCTATGGAGCTGCTAGACAGGAAAACCAGAGAGTCTATATACATCTTTGCAGGGTAGACTTTCTCATATTCTTTGCCTGGAAACATTATAGGTACCTCTCCTCTTTTACATTATTTAAAAATAGGGTTGTTAAAAATATATAGCAGCCATCATATTCCAGTCTAAGTCTTCGAATTACAATAAGAATGTTTTTTCTAAAAAATATTCTGAGCTCTGCTCATTCAGTGAAAAAAATGCATGTTTTTAATCCTCTTCATAAATTTTTATATATTAAAATATTTTTATTATTGAATTTGAGTTACTCCTGCAAAGCCATCATAATTAAAGGACTTTATATATCAGTGATAGTGCTTTAGCTATTGGGAAGGCAGAAACAGACTTGGAGCCAAATCAGATAAAGGAGAGGATTGCTGGTGAGCAATTTGATTCCTTAATACAAGCCTTGGCTCAAGAGACATAGTAACTGAACTGTATTAATGAGTCTGTGTTCTGAATGGAATTCAGAGGTTTTTTTTCTGAATGGTGATTATTAGGTTTCACCACCAGTCTTCTGTAACAAAAAAGTCACAGAGCTGAGGGAGATGAGCTGCATTTGTGAGACACCACTCTTGACAATGTTACAATGCTACAATACTGTTAGTATGTCAGAAAACTGAATTCAGGCAACAACAAAATCTTCACCTGTGAAAGGAAAAAGAAGCAACAAAAGCCTCAAGTATCTATGTTGTTGAGAAGTTCTGAGAAAGAGGTCAGTAATGAACTACACACAAATCTGTCAGGTGTTGCTCATTCAGCAGCACTGCAGAATGCTTTAATACCTGCTACCCCACTGTTTTTTTCTGGTGTTCTTACATAAGAAAGATTTCCACTCCTACCAGCCTCACTGTTGCTGTCACCTCCTTCATCAAACTTATTTTAATTTCAAAATGACACAAAACGGTCCAAGACTTTGAGGTCAGCATCAGCCTCACTCCAAAGATAAACTGACTGGTATCTAGATGTCCCCTCTAACATAAATTTTTCTCAGATCCTATGATTTTAATTCTTCAGTGGAAGAAAGATCAAATTACCATGGAGTTTCTTATCCTGTATAGTGCTTATACCTTCTTGTGATTAGGACATTACATAATTATTATAACGGATGTAATATAAACTCATTTGTTCGTGCTTTTCTGCAGGACCCAGAGCACTTCAGTTGCTCACAGTGTCTGGTCACCTCTCACATTACTCTGTCAGGAATAAATAGCCTTCTTATTAGGAGATCACAGGCTTGCCAGAGAACCCGTGTGCTGAACTCACAGACACTGGGCAGGAGATGGGCAGGCCAGACAAACAAAACTGGTCACTGGTTCCCATGCTATCCTAGCTTTTGTCATTTTCCAGCTGTGGTAGTTTACATTGATTGACATTTAGGGAAAGAACTAAGAACCACCCATGGAAGTGATTTCTTTGAGATAAGCTGCTGGGAGCTTCCTCTGTGCCTGAGACAGCCCAATAGCTGGCCAGTTCTGAGAACTGACAACATTTTGCACCATTTAGAAATTAGATTTGCCCCTGTGAATGCCACATTTTAAAAACCAGAAGCCCGGGAACTGGTTCTCTTTGTTTCCAGACGCAGAAGGAGACCGAGCTGTGGTGAGGCCGGCCCTGCTCCCCCGAGGCCTGTGCAGCCTGGGAGGTGCCGGGCTGCACCCCAGCGGCTCCAGGGTGGGGAATGGCGGCTGTGGGGCCCTGGTCCCAGGCTGGGCCTGGCCATGGCTGCTGACATCTCACCGACACCAAACCCCTGCCCCGGCCTACACCGATGGCTCCAGGCAGTCTCCCCACCCGCCCTCCCAGCAGCTGCCAGGTGGAGGGAAGTGCCCAGCTTGGTCTGAAATCCACTGTGACTGCTGTGGCCACTGGGCAAGAATTAACCCTTTCACTACACAGATGAGACCTGCAGACCTTGTCCCTCTCTCCAGGGAGAGAAAAGGACAGACAGTGTGATGACACGTAGGAAGACAAAATGAAAACATCAAGGTCAGTAAAAGAAGGAGTCAAGCCTCAGATGGAATAGGGATGAGGAGGAGATGCTGGATGAGGATGAAATATTCTTTTGGTAGAGCCATGGAGATGGACAATGATATACTGAAAATACCTTCTTTAGTTCATGAGAAAAGTATGGAGGGATGAAGTATACAAGCTGTAGATGTGACCAGAGGCATCCATTGATGGAGCCAAGCAGATGTTGGAGTAGCTGTGATCCCATGAGAAGCTTGAACAGAGAGAGAGAGATGAGAGCTGAGGAAGACCCTTTGCCCCCAGAGAGAAAAGAAGGAAACAGATAAAGAGAACCTTTGCCTTTGAACAACTCATCCTTAAAATAACACCCCTTGAGTTCATGGCCCATGGACACACCTCTGGAAGGGCTGTGGAAATGGGAGAAATGTCACGATACAGAATTTTTGCCTGGGCAGCTGCTATTTGTGGAAATGAAATGCCATGAGGAAACTGTTTCTTGTAGAGAAATCTCCATGGCATGACAAGAGAAAACTCCTCTCCCTACAAGAACTGATGAAACACTGTTGTATAGTTGGTACTGTTTTAACATCCCAGGTTTTGTGTCTGTGTTGTCAGTTGGGAAAAGAAAAAGTTGGGCAGGGGGAGGAAGTGTTCTGGAGGTTTTATCCTCATGTTTCTTATTCTTTTAGTCCTGTTAATAAAGTTTCTTTATTCCTTTTAAGTTTTAATCCTGCTTTGCCCTTCTCCTAATCCATATCTCACAGCAAGAAATGAGTAAGTGCTAGCCCTAAAACCCACCACATTATTTGGTGTGTTGTCTGGGAAACTCAAATTGGCAAGTCTAAACCACTACACCAGCCTTTTATTCTTTTGCAAAATAAAAATACAAAATACATTGACTTCTGCTTTGCAAATATGCTGAGGAATTTCAGAATTTGATCAAGGTACAAAGACTTCATTTAGGACAGCTTATAATAATTTTTGTTTTCCTGTGCTGCCCTACATGGAATGTTGCTCATGCTGGTCCTGTACTGCAGTTCTCTGGAAGGATCTCAATTCCCACTGGGCTCCACAGTCCCTAAGCTTATGGTGCATCAGGGAAACTCTTGGCTGCCCTGCCTTCTGGATTTTTTCTCTGTAACTGATTTTAGAAGCTTACCTGCTATTACATACCCAAGGATCCACACAGAAAAAAACACAGTGAGTGGAAAGAGTTGTTCAGCTGAGTGCCTTGCGACACTTGTGCTATTGCCCTCACTGTGCATGCTCTGACATTTGATGGGAAATTTTACATGTGTTATTGTTGAGATCTCTACCCCAGTAGGGCTTGACAGAAACAAATTAAAAGATACATACTTCTCATATCCCTGGTGACTTTACGTAACCTGTCCCTCATGTTACGTTACTGTAAATTAATGTATCTGTAGTTATTGCAGACATGTGGCATGGAGAACAACAGCTAAATCAAATTTGCATAAGCAATGTTGGGCTTCAAAGATAACCTTAAAAAACAACAAAAAATCTTTTTCTTATCAACAAGGTGAACTACCTTTTTTTAGATGGAGACCTTAATTTTTTTTCACCACTGTTATGAAAGTAACTGAAATAAAATCTTTTAACTGAAATGAAATCTTTTCTCAAACACCACAAAGAAAGAAAAAGGCCACAGTAGTCCAACCTCTTGTGTACAGTAATACTCAGCAGACAGCAATAAATTTTCCATCTGTTTTCTAATTTATTTGAATGGGAAATAGCAGAGCTATAAAAGCTGCTATGTCCACAATCAACAATGCTGTTGATGTTACCATATTTCTGTAACTCTATTAAGCAAATGAACTTTAGCTCTCTGTGACATACCATGCAAGTCCTGATGTCATTTTGACATATCACTGACTTTCTATCTAAAATTATTGTGTAACATATCAGTTGATTGATGTGGTGCAGTCAATCACACATTGGCCAACTAATTTTTAATATTATTGTCAAATCCTATTGAATAGACAACAATAGTGTTTTAAGATCTGTGGATGGAGAAGAAGGTCCTCTTACTGCCTTTTTTAGAAGTTGGAGATATAAAACCTGTCTTTGGAAACATCTCTTTGCACTACTCTTGGTTTTAGTCTGAATGACAGTTAAGCTATAAAAGTAGGTACTAAACCCACATAATATGTTAGCCTTAGGAAATGGGAGATTTACACTTCTCTACTGTTCAGTGAAATAGAATATATTATGCTAAACATTTCCAATCCTCCAGAAAACGTCTATTTGAAAAGATTTAAATGCAAGATGAAAGTATGAGCAAAACTAGAGGAGATCCAAATTTCAGGCAAAGGGGAAAAGGTTTTGTTGGCACAGATGCGACAAAGGGACAGAAGGGTAAAAAAATGCAAAGCTGGGCACGCTGCAAGTAGCAGCAGGACATCCAGCCTGTAACTGCAAACTGCTGAAGCGTGACATAGGGGAAGAAAAGCAAAAGAAAAAAATATTTTTTTGTATTCAGCACAGAACGGTTTAGTGCTTTTGTCTCCTTACAAGTCACTAATTAACTGTCTAAGAAACAGTATCCTGAGCTCAGCAGAGTGAGGGAAGAAGATATAGAAACAAATAGAAAAATTTCTGCCATTAGAACAGAAAGTGTCATAAAAATTTTTTTATATACCATAATCAATGCAAAGGTATGAAAATCTTCTTGTGCTTTTGAAATTCTTGTGCTACTTACAAGGAAGCATAGTCACAAGGAATAAAAAAAAAGAGAGAAAGGAAGTCAGCAAGTAAGGGAAAAAGGTAGGGAAGAGCAGAGTGATGTTTCAGATACAAAACTGAAAGACAAGAATTTGGAGAACAAATAATAAATGGATCATTTCCTCAGAAGAAATAACCAAATGAACTACAGAAAATGTTAAGATGGATTCATACAAAAGCAAGTAAAATATGGAAATTAGACTGAGATAAGAAACATGGATGGACACATAATGAGAAGAGATATGATGAGGGAATAGAGAAATTATTTTCATATTTTGTTATTTATAGAGAAAAATCTAATTTTAATCACACTTTTTAATTTTTATTTTTCATTTTTTTTAGTGCTTTGGTGATATTTCAGTGCAGAGAAAAGGAAGACACATTTCTTTCTTTTTATCATAGAATCATTGACTATTCTGAATTGGAAGGGATGCACAAGGATCAGCAAAGTCTAGGTCCTGAGCCTGCAATTCAACTCCAAATATCACACTGTGTGCCATGGGAGTGCTTTTCAAATGCTCCTTGAGCTCTGTCAGGCTGGTGCTGTGACCATTTCCCTGGGCAGCCTGTTCCAGTGTCTAACAACCCTTTGGGTGAAGAATCTTCTTATATCCAACCTAAACCTCCCCTGACACAACTTCAGGCCATTTCGAGTCCTGTCACCGGTCACCACAGAGATCTGTGCCTGCCCCTCCTCTTTCCCTTGTAAGAAAGCTGTATATCCTTCTTCTAACAGTGAACATACTCTTACCTATGATATTTTCCAAAGTTATGGTAAGTTTCTTTCTAGGAATCTTGCATTTAGTAACTGCATCTGAAGGAGCTGCAAGTTAATGACACCAATATGCAAAAGCAGATACTGAGCGTACACAAAAACTACCTACTACCTACTACTACACATGCAATATGCAAAAGGAACATTAATTACAACATTTACTTTCAGGAACTTATTGTATTAGGTGGGAATATGGAAGAGTAAACATGTTCCTCTATTTGAAAAATTTAGGTTCTCAGGTAGCAGATATACTGCAACATGTCCAAAATGTTGATTTACTTCCAACAGTTAGGTGGTAGGTATGAGTTACTTCAGTACAGAGCTAGGGAAATTAGTTTAATTTACATACATGCTACCTTTATAAACTTAAAATAGACTTGAGAAGAAAAACCTATCTGAAGCCTAATTTTCTGAATAAATTATGAATACTCAAGTTTAGTCCTAAAAATGCATTTGAAGGAAAAGTTTTTAGAATTTTACCAGGAAGCTAGCACCAGAATTGAACCTCCATCATCTGTAATTTAGGTGGGTTCTGACTTTCACAGGAGCTAAAAGTTGAATGAACCCTGTAAAACCATGAAAGCTTTATTTTCCAAAAATTATTTATTAACAAATGTATGCATGTGTGTGTGTATTCTCATATGCCAGAACACATTTGCACACATGAACACTGGATAAATAATTTATGTGTTCTTCCAATGCCATAAATGCTGCTTGCTAGTTGAATTATTTTTTTCTGGACGTAGAAAATTCAACCTTTTATTCATTATAAGGTAATGAAACCCATCCTCTTAGCTGTTCACATTCAGCTGTGTGTCATCATATCTGTGAGTCAGAAAATGAAGCATCAGCCCACATGCCAATGAGAAAGGTCAACAAAGCAGAACTGTCTTCCATTTACTAGAAATTACAAATCAGGAATTAAAAAAAACAACAAACCAACAAATAAACTTTGCATGAAAATGATAGGTTAGTCTTTCAAGGGCATGTAATGCTTGCACATCAGAAGCTTTACTTTCCAAAGGTTTTCTGTAAACACTGCCTCATAATTTCTCCTCAATCTGCCCACTCCACGGGAAAACCCTAACAAAACAAAGCGGACAGTGGAAAACATACAGGCGTGCTCCTCAAACATCCCTGCTGCGTAGTTCTTCTAGTCTCTCTCTCTCGAGACATAACAGAAATGAGTAAGATGCAAAGCAAAATGTTGTAAACAAAAGCTGCCATTGAGAAAGATTTTCCAACGTGACTTAGGAAAAATGCAGGAAAAGTATAGTGTAGTGCTTATTTCTATTTTGAAATTCAATTTGATATTGAAATTGATATTGATATTGAATATTGATATTGATATTGAAGATATTTTCTCTTCTCTTAATGCATTTTCTTCTCTACATTTATGACTGATTAAATTTAATTTGCTAAATTTTGGTGCATTATAGTTTTGGTTTTTTTTTACTTAAAAAAGATTTACATTATAAGGTGAATTTTTAGAGGACTGAAACTCAAAAGCCTAAGAACTTTAAATTTCAACACATTTTTTCACATAAAAAATACATAATTTGACAGTTAAATGCTGAAATTAATCAGATAGTTACATTTACACATATCAGCCCATGTACAATGTAAGGCAGTTTGTGTGATAGGTGAGAAATTTGCCTTTTATAAAAAAGGTCACCACTCTAAAGAGTGTTTTTCTGGATGGCAAGTGAATTTTTCAAGTGGATGTTTGCCATTTCACTGAGAACAAAAACATCTCATTTAATTCACAGTCACCTGACCCCAGAATATAGACAAGTGCATTTCTGTAAATGAAAGGAAATTGCCTGAAAATAAATACAGATAACAGAGCAAACTCTAATTTATTTTGTACTCATAAATGGACACCTATTTTTATTAGGAATGCATCCCCTAATGACTACCTCGTAGCTTATTCATTTACTTTTTCAGGATCCTTTTGTTTTCAGGGCAGTGGAAACAGGATAAATCAGTACAAAGTGAAGATTAGATAGGTCCTACTCTGATCATAGTGAAGACCTGATCTTTCTGCTAATTTTCTGTATGATGATTTCACCATGAGACTGCACTGTTTTGAGCTGAACTTGACAGCTGTGTTTCCCACCAGGAAAAGTTAGGAAAAAGCAGTGCAAAGTGAAGAAAGTCAGACAGAGTTGCTTGGCTTTAAAATGCCTTGAAACAAAGGGCTTGGCCAGAACTATAGAAAGATGCTTCAAACAGGGCATTAAGTGTGTTATCCTGATTTAAAGTGGCCCTTTCTGTATCCAGGAGCAACCCCTACTCCCCCCAAAAAATTTGCATCATCTCAAAAAAACCCCCAAACAAAATCAAATTAAAAAAAAACCAAAAAAAACCCACAAAAACTACAAACAACAAACAAAACCAAACCAAACAAAACCAAAAAAACCCTAACAAATGAACAAACAACCAAAACCAAACAAAAAACAATCAAAAATCCAAACCAAACAAAAACCCAACCAACCCACCCCTACCACCCCCACCACCAAGAACAAAACAAAAAACAAACAAACAAACAAACAAACAACAACAACAAAACTACAACATAAAACCCCTGTTGCAATATCCATACAGTTTATGTCTATGGGCTTTTCTTATAACTGAGAATACGCGTTGTTTTTTCCTAAGAGACACCAGAATTTGGCAAAAGCTGATTCTGTCACACTGGATATTCTCAGAAGAAAATCAGGAATGTACAAGATGACAAAACTGTTCTATTATAGTACTGAGACCTCTAGTTAGTAAGGCCAAGCACTGGTCCCCAAGATAGGGTATACTTACAGTGTTGCTGGAATCACAATTTATTCTAGTTTTATTCCAGTGGTAAAATGGAAATATAAAGGGAAAAATAAATCAATTCCATCTGAAGGCAATAGCATCCTGTTTAAAAATAATGTACTTTTATTACACTGAACAATTCCCAAGACATTTTGAATATTTTCAATTAAATCATGATACACAATTCTTAAAAACTAATTCCTCTGGCCCCTTTAATATTAAGATGCGATTTTCAAGAAAACATGTGAAAAATTTGTTCACCTGCTGAAATCTAAGATCAGAGTTTGCAAAACACTGAGGAAAGAGTTTTTAATATTTTCAGAATTCTGTCATTCAAACCATCCCTTCTCAGAGGGCTGATTGGTTTCCAGAATAGCAATTCAGGTCTCTCTGCAGCCTTGTTTGTGGGGACTTTCCTTTAACCTTCTGTATTTCCAGTGTGATGGGTATTGAAGACAAGCCCAGGAAAATCATTGCCTTTTAGAGCGATACGGCAGTAGCCATAACAAGAGTGGGAATGTGACTACTTTTTCCAAGCATTAGCCCAAGTGTCTCTAAGTGACGTTTTAGTAATTTAAAAAATAATTTGTTCACATTTTGCAATATGTTGCTGGCTTTCTTTATGAAAAATACAAAAGAAAACAAATCAAGCAGCATTTTTTTCTTCAGTAAGAATTAAATTAAAAAACAAAACACTAGGGAAAGAAAGAGCTTTGTTAAAAAATTGGAAGAGGAAATGGAAAAGGAAACCAAAATAATTCAGTTATGCAGTCCTGGCTTCTCTGGACATTCTCTCATAAGATCAATGAGGGATATGTGAAACTATATGGAAAATTGCATTTTATGCATTTAAAAATTGTATGAGGGGATGTTTTTTTCCCTATACATGCTGATAAAAAGCAGAGCAATACAACAACAAAAAATGGCAAGGCTGTCTTGTGGTCTGCTGCTCATTGATTTGATAGGTATTGCAGTGCTTTATATTTACGATCTAACTTCAGATTTGCATTTCCTTTTTGCTCATTCCACAAGGAGAGACTGTACCATTCAGCCAAATAAATCAGTGAAGAAAAATACTGTTAAGAACTAGTCTGACTTATGGACCCATTCAATTCAATAATCTGAAGAGCATGATTGTTTTAAGGTCTGAAATTGAATAACATCTTAGTAAAAATTAAAAAGAAAGGAATGGACTCTGGTATTTGCTTATTAAATTCTCAAGCCCCAGTTACAATAACAAGTTTAAATTGATTGCCCAATACATTTAAAATAGATGGTACTGAATGTGCTACAAAACCACACCAGCATGGCAAATAGTAGACATTCTTGAATGGTTAAGTACCTCGGTACCTTACTGCCTCTGGAGAGTTTAGGGAATTTAACAGGGCTGACTTGAATGTATCCTATGAAAACACTGTGCATCACACAAAACTAGTGCGGCTTGGTGCTTCAGGGCAGCAAAATATGCTCTCCCCACATGCACATTCTGGCTTCCTCAGTCCCCCTGAAAAAGTCATCCTCTTCCTTGCTGCTGCCTCAGAGCCACCACGTGTTTGTTTCCCTGGCGCAAGCCCGAGCTTCCTCATGCTTTGTTAAATTTTTCACAGGACGCTTAATTCCAGTATGGTAAGGTGCTGGAGTTCAACACCAGAAACCAACAAAACAAATACACTCTAAAAATACATGGGTGATGGGAGGGAAAGTTGGGACTACATGGTCTTGCCAGAGTGTATGGAAGGAGAAAAGGAAATTGATAAGGAAATGGGGAAAAAGGCCAGAATAAAAAAAAAAAAACGCTCTAAAGGAAATGCCGACTGGTTTATAAATCTCACTCCTCATTTTCAGAGAGCGTTTGAAAATGCTAAAGGAATTTAAAGATGTGAGTTGAAATGGTTTTCTGAAAGACTGTTTCTGCAAAAGCTATAAAATATTCGGAAAATGTCATGTAACTGGAGAAAGGGGGCTAGGAATACACAAATAAGAGAGAAAGGGAAAAAAAAATTAAAGTACTTGAACAAAAGGGGTAAATTAGAGTTTCGCTGTCACCCTGGCTTTCCACAATACTGTAATAACACTAATCAAACGCATTTTACATGTTGGTAGGGAAAAGACTCTTTGCTCAAACCTGTGAAGTGATACATTTTTTACTTGTCTTCCAGAGAAAACACACTGTCAAAGAGTCTGTCAACTAAATTCAGAAAGATACAGACAAAGAAGCATGAACTCAGCCAAATAAACCAATCAACAAGACGAGAGCCAACCTGTCTGTGTTGTTACAGAAGCAGCAATTCCACCCCTTGGAGAGTGCTGCTGCTGCCCAGATTGCTTGGCAAGGCACAAGGTGAAATTACCCTCTTTTGTCAGCCTCTGTCTTTAAGACTTCTTTAGATTTGAATGATGATTTACAGCACCTAAAGTTTATAATTTAAACACATGTTCAAGGATCACTTCAAAGATGTTCAACCTGTGAAGTTGAGTGTATGAAAACAAAATTATAGGTCATTAGAAAGTGCAGAAATGTGCTAAAATCGTCCTGAAATTGTGACGAGACACAAACAGTTGTGAGCAATTTCTTCAGGGCATAGCTCCTAAGAGCTGAGCAATACAAGTGGAGAAATAAAATGATGGAATGGATTCTAAGGTTCCTTTTTCACTCTTTCTTTTTTTAATAATTCTTTTTGTCTTAACAAATGAGAAGTAGCACCCATTGAGGAAAAAAGGTAGAATGTCTGTTGAATAAAAAAGAAACAAATTACCCCAAAATCTGCACAGGCAGTACGAGGTAAGTCATTTCTATTTCTCTTTTCTTCTGACATTTCTTCTGATGAGTGAGATCCCAGCATATTAATCCTACCTTTTTTTTTTCTTTTTTTTTTTTTTACATCAGTACTTCAAAAGGAGGGTTAGGTGGATATCAAATCAATATCTATAATTTACCATTAAAGACAGGAAGTTACTATTATTGTAATAATTAAAATGATATTAATGCTTATTTAAACATAAAAAGGACTCATTGCCATCAGCAGTTAGAGTTCATATTTGTGTCTTATTTAAATTCTCTCTTTTATTTAATTCCAATTCAGAGGACCACTGAGAAGATTTTTAAATTTTCCATGAAATCTCTTTTTATCCTCTTACTAAATTTTCAAAAACCCTTTCAAAACAAACACAATGGAAAAAGAATGACAAATGACTAGAATTAAGGGACAACTGCTCAAAGATGCATCCTGATCCTCTTTCAAACTGGAGAAAACACCCAAATGTTTAGAAAACACCTTATTTTGCTAGAATGCATTCCTGGAGTGCTATTGTGAGCTGCCATTAGAGAAGGTGTTATTAAATTATTTCTGCTTTATATTGCTTGGCCTGTTAAGACACTCCCAACTCAAAACCCACTTGGGATTTGCTGAATTAGAGCTGAGGTATGAATCAGAGAACATGACAGTGCAATGCTTCCCAGCTGGTCAGCAGGCAAGAGAAAGCATCTTTTTTGTCTGTCCTTGTTTGTGGGTGATGTTTCTTCTCAAAATGAAGAGAAAAAGGTATCAAGCAAAGCTAATTATACTTTTAGAAATTTCTCATCTACAATTCAAATAAGGATCTCCCTCAGAGGGATTCAGATTTTACATACTGTATGTGCTAACCTTCATCATACCAAATGGCAGCAGAAACTGAAATATTTTTCCATATCAAGTGTATTTCATACGCAAAGTTTAAAACCACCCATGCATTTATGCTAAAATGAATTATCTAATTTAAACATATGAAATCAGGCAGATTTACAAATGAGGTTTCGTTTCAAATTCATACCTCCTTGTCCCTATTTAAAAAGGGAGAGGAAAGCTTACAAAACAGTGAGAGATGACTAACTTCTATGCAAATTAACTCAAAGGAAGAGAAAGAATTTTAAAATTAGGGTTGTTGATACAACAGACAGTAACAGCTCTAGTATTTTCCGGATCTAGTGTTTTCTTAGAAGATTCCCTTAGCAGCTTGTGAATTAAAAATGTAAGAGGAACTACTTCTGATCACTGGAACAGTCATGGAATGCAGACTGGAGGTAAATAAACAGACATGGAGAAAATACAGGACAACAGGCAGCCAATCTGACCCTTCAATGCGAGGTACCTTGTCTCACAATGAATTCATCACACTCTCTATTTTGTCAGTAGAATCCACTTGTAAAAGAATGATTTCTCAGCAGAAGGAAGTTGAGTACAAAATGGTGGCTCCTGAGACTTCCATTTATGCATAATATTTCTTTTATCATGCATTTAATATATATTTACGCAATACACAAGCACAAGATCAAGTACATAAGAAAAATCATCTGAACACAGGTTTTCCCTGAACCAAATGCACTCAGAAAATGCAACATACGTCATATCTTTGTCATGCTTCATTCTCTGTATTTTCCTCTAGACAATAGAGAAAATAATTAGCTCTGCTCCCTAATATGGGCAATTAAATATTAATATTTGGGTTTTTGGTGATAAACCCATATGCCAAAATAAAGTGCACAATATGAATGATTCATTGAATATGTAAATAACAAGGAGTATGCAAAATGTCTTTGGAAAGCAGAAACATTGATGTCTTAAAATGAGTGCTGCTAATAGGTAAAAAGTTCATG
This sequence comes from Cyanistes caeruleus, assembly GCF_971803275.1. Classification (NCBI taxonomy): domain Eukaryota; kingdom Metazoa; phylum Chordata; class Aves; order Passeriformes; family Paridae; genus Cyanistes; species Cyanistes caeruleus. The sequence continues at coordinate 22,725,651 of NC_141732.1, forward strand.
TTACAGCAACAACCAGAATTCAAATACTGGTTCTACCCTTGTGTCACTTGCAGCTTGATACGGAAATTAAGTTATATCTGCATTAGTGTTTTATTTTGAAGCAGGAGTGCTATTGAAGTAACCATACATATCCTCTCTGCTTTGGGTATTTGGGCTCCATTTGCAGTGTGGTCTCAGAGTGTGTGTGCTCTGTGGAAAATATAAAGCTAAAGACGGACCCCACCACTGTACAGTCCTGATCTGAGCTAGAGACTGCTGAAATTGCAGTCTCCAAGAGTATAGGGAGCGCCTCAATACCCTGAATCTCCATATTTACTGCTGTTTCCATTGCCCTCTGATGCAGTATATCTTGAGCAAACTCTTCAATGCATGTGTGCTTTTTTGTGATCTTTTACTTTAGAGTGGATATTAATGTAGAAAAAGTTAATTTCTGACCTAAAAATTAAAAAGTCTCTAAGCAGAAATTTTATTCTAAAAAGAAACCTAGAGACTTTAACCCACCCTTTCAAAGCAAAGCAAGATATCATTTCATAAAGAAAAAAATTCAGATTCAGTTTTTATTTAATATCATTCTTTCAAATTTACCAAAAGTTTCCAAATGTCACTAGGTTCTAAAATGCTGAATAACCATCTGGATACACCTATGCTGCTGAGACACTTACTACTTGCAATTTATCTGAGATTACTGTGTCAACAGAGTTTTCTTCAAAAATGAACATTTTTGGGAAAATTACTTTCTGTCAATATTTGAACGTTCCTTAAAGAAAAATTTAAAATTAACACAAAAAAATCATTATTTGGTTTTCCGATATTTTTCTCAAGGACTGCCTTGAGTAGGAATCCAATTGTTTTACCACTTGTATTACACATATAAATTTATTCCATTGAAACAATTAAGTTTTAAATGAATTTTTTTCTAGACTAAAGGTCTTTCTTTTTTCTGTTGTCACATAGCAGCAGAGCCATCTGCTTGAATTTTCCACCCATAACGTGTACTCTAATAAGATCATAGTATCTTTTCCAGTCACTGTTTTACTGAATGCTATATCACTGAACAAATCACATTTAAAATGATACCATCTTCTCAGTGTTTTAATTCAGCTTAGTGGCTCTGGGTATAAGCTGCTTCTATCTCTTATAAGAGATAAGCAGATGCTATCTACTGCTGCCCTTATTTAATGTTCTTTCTGACTTCAAAGAGCAGTAAAATGGGACGTGGAAGCTGCAGGAAGATCCCACTGGAAGCCTATTCATAGGTCACTGTTCAAGTCATCCTCTGCTGGGAACCTGAGAAATTATTACCACCATCCTCTGGTAATGGCTTACTGCAAACTAGTAGGCTGCAGTTTATTTTCCACTCACCCACCATAGAAGACACACACAGAGCTATTTATATAGCACATATTGGATCATCCAAAACCTCAGATGCTACATTGCACATTCTCAAGTAACTTTATGCTTACCATCACTTCCCAGCTCAATCCCCTCTCAATTCAAATTTTCCTCTCTCAAAGCACATCAAAATCTTCAAAAGTAACCACAGCTTCCTGGCATTCACAGTCTTTAAAGAAATAGCACTGATCCATGTTATAAATTGTGTGTGTGCCCTTATGTCTTGACCACCTTTGGAAAGGGTGATAATTATGTTTGTATCTGTGGTTAAATATGAGGAAGCAAATTTCATATTCCATATGGGATCCCATGAGCCATACAACTGGAAAGACAACAAGAGATACATCTGGCTGCAACTACTCATACTCAAATGCTCTGAGTGTAACTGCTTACAGCTTTAACTCTCTTCTTGAAAGATTCTATGGCAAACAAACAGGAAGAGATTTAAAAAAAAACAAAACAAAACAAAAAAACTTGCAAACGTGTTACTTTTCACAATTTGGATTAATATAATTTCCTGTTTAAGTGCACGAAGAGTCCCCACTTGACATTATCAGAACTCTTTTCTGTGGAAAGCCCTCTTTCGCGTTGTGTACATGCAACACTCTATGAGACGCTTCTGATAACTTCCTGTGAGCTACACTACCCTCTTTACAAGAAGCAGGTGAAAAATAGAAGAGGTTTTAAAGCAGCAACAGAGTAAAACAATGTAAGCAGAAGTCTGCTGCTGCTTACCATGTACCATGCAAGAAGCAGCCCTTGGGAGCAAGACAGCTATTAATAGTGTTAGCTTAGATTCTGGTTGAGAGCATTCTATTCCTGTCATCCCTTAGGGATGAAACATGACATGGTACCTTTGCAAGCATTAAAGTAATCAAGTTAGTTATGGCCACTATTGTTATTGGTAATTTAGCCAGCTGGGGCAAAAAAAAAAAAAAAAACAAACCACAGAAAAAGCCCCCAGAAAATCAAGAGTATTGCTCAAATTTGGGGTCCTTTTGATAAAATATACAAAATTAATGTTAAAAAAGAAAGGAAAATTGGAAGTCCATGTCTTTATTAATGTGATTGTATTTAACTGGCAATTGAGATAGTGTCAAAACATGAGACAGCTTTGATTTGTAAGCAGGTGTGATATGAACACAGTTTAATAAACTCATTGCAATTTAGCTCCACTTTTCTGAACAAAATTTTCTATGACAGTGCTTTCTGCAGATTGAAAGGAAATATGTGGGGAAGCTTTTTGAATTGCATACATTAATGACAAAGTGGGAGTACAGTTTTCCTCTTTGCTTTTCATGTCATGAATAGTTGTAACAGTAATAATGGCCAGGTTAGTTTGTGCGTTACAACACAAGCAATACCTTTACACGGCTCGTTGAAATTACAGGTTTTGCTCTATTACCTTCAGAGAATAGTGCCTAAACTCTAGAGTGAAATTAAAACCACCTTACACCACTGGTGACCCCTCTGACAAATCCATTTCAGGCTTGGCATAAGTTACACTGCGGAGAGCAGAAAGCCCCATATCCTGTGGGACTGCTCAGACTGTTCTTTGCCACTGAAAAGACTCATCTCTGGTTCCTAATGGCATTATGTAAATACAGAGGAAATGTGCAGCATGCCGGGTGACATCACAGTATATAGGAAGAAAGGTTGATCACAACATTAAATTAAATCATGGAAAGTATAAAAAACAAGCTGCTAAAACCTATAAAAATATCCTTATTACACTACATAAAACAGATGCTACTTGTACTTTTATAAAGCAATAAAATAATCCAAAGAGAACATTACAAGAAAAAGAAAAATTGAAGTAAATGTACTAGCCTTTGTGAGTTTATTAGAAGTATAAATGATTTTTTCTTGATGATTTCTTCTTTAATAATTTTCTGTCTGTGATGTGTAATGACTGTGGATCTGACTACTGACCACAAATGCTGCTGATTTTGGAACTGGCCATCCATAAAGGGATTTTTAAAATAATATTCATTAAATTATGTTGCCTAAAGTCACAATATCTCTTGATGTAACAGCAGAACATGACCTTAAAATTTTAAAATATTTTTCACCATCTTCAAACTCTGTCTTAATTCAGTAATTTTAATAATGTATTTTCTTTTCTACAGCTTTTTATTACTATATCTAACAAGATAATTCCAAAGGCCTAACTCTTACGGGGGAGAGGGGAGACCTCACTGATATTTTTTAATGCCCTCAGTCACCTTCTTGCCACTGACTACAGCCGTGGCCATTTTCAGGTTAGCTACATTGCTTTGTCATACCTGTTAAAGCCTAGGTCATAGAACTAAGACATCCATGTATGGCCTCTTCTTTTCCAGATAAAATAGGTTATTTTCAAAGAATTCAAATGTTTTACTGAAATTATTGGTTTATAAAATAGAATTTTAAAATTCTGCTGCCTTAATAACATCTTGTGAGCTGTTGATACTGTTGTACTGGGGATAAAGTATTGCTCCCCTCTGTGCTCTTACCCATGATTCTCATGATAATATATGGTTAGTAAAGCTACTGTGGGATACATACCAATATCCTGAGTGCAGAGAGCAGTGTGTAGAGTGAGTTTGTAAACTAACACACCATGTGAGTACAGGTTTTCCTGCAATCAGCATCTGATAATAAACCTATCACATCTTTTGGTTTATTTCATATTCTACCAATAAGCACACATTCTACCAAATAATTCAAAGCCTGCAGATTATGCATGAAATTGCTACTGAGAATATTTGCATATCATGTTATTTTAATTACATGATGCTATTGATTTAATTAAGTGGGGCCATGTTAATTATCACTTTCACAAATCAGCTAGACATGTCATAATTGATTGCAATGAATATAAACTCCAAACTCTCACTCTGGAGAGTCTCCTAAGCCTGTGAAGCAGTTTTTAGTAAGTACATTTAATAATACAGTTTAAAGTACCAAAACTTTATATTAAAGTGAAGTTCAAGTGCTTGAAAGGCCTTGTGAAAGAAATTATAATTTTGAAAAAGCAGAAATAATAAAATTCACTGTTGAGTTTAAAAATGAGCATAAGTGATGATTCTCATGATTATATCACAAGTACTTTTAGAACAAACAAAAATCCAGATGTATTCTGAGTTTCCCTTTTTCTTAATTCAATCATGTGATTAGTTCAATAAAAAGTATATTTGGCATTTTCCTCATCTATTTCAAGATCACTGCTGGATCAAATGCTATAACTACTGATGAGCACTCTCAGTGGCAACATGAGGGAATTATACCACAGTTCCCTTTTCACTCGAAAGCTCTAACTATTGTTTGCAAAACTTTTTGTTCTCCTAACGTAACATGTCTCAGTGAGGAGCACCTAAGCTTGGATGTCAAAGGTTCAGGTTTGTGACACAGAATGAGGCTCTCTAGCAGGCCAGATCCCAGAGAACATGTACTCCACAAGACACAGTTTGGGAGAGACATTCAGTTCTCACACATGGTGAGTGCAGAAATGACTTAAAGTATCTCAGAAGGAGAAGGGTTATCAAAGGGAAGGGGTGCTGTCCAGCTTATCAGTGACTGCCTTGTAAGAGGAACAGCTGACACCATCTCCTGTATTTTTACTTTTTGAAAGACTTCTTGGATAACTTGCTCTCTCCAAATCATGCTATCTATGTACATTTGTTGAATGAAGGTAAATAGCCCAAATAGGTATGTCCCCAGAATGGCGGCAAATCTGGAATGGCAAAACTTGATCATAACCATCTCTATCATATTCCTTATTTAATTAAGTTTGTTAGCTTCTCTACCCTGTGTTCTGGCTTCTTTTCAGCTTATTTCTTAGCTATAGAAGTCCCCTTGTGGGTAGTTCAAAATATGAAGATGAATAATACAACTGTGTGTCTTCCACAGTTACTCTATGGTACTCTGTAGCAGATCACTGGGTGATCAAGTTACCAACTAAATAAGAATTTGTAAGGCTGATCATTGTGTCACTTCACGTCATATTTGAATCTAGCCCTGAAAGAATCACTGTTGGACTTTCTGTGGTTTGTATTTGTGTGTGAGTAGCTGTACTGCAAGGATTTCTGATAATTTTGCAAAGCAGATGTTGCCTCTTATATAACAGCGAGAAAATCTGTGATTTTTATCACACAACTAGTCAGACAAGACATGAAAATTGAACCATCACTTCCCTACCTATCAACCTTACCAGTTGTCACAAATAACCCATAAATCAGTGCATAAAAAAAGCATAAAAAAAGCACATGCTCACACCCCCATTTCATTAGCAATCAAAGGAATTTTGGAGTCCCCATAGTTATGTAAGGTATGGGACCTAGCAGAGCAACAGTTTTCAAAAATGCTGATAATTCTGTAAACCTTAAAAAAATTAATCTTTCATAGAACTGCAAATCCAAACCTAATCAGTTCAAAACTCCTTTAATACTTACCAGTTTCATGTCTATGGTGCCCCTCTTTAGTTACTGGACTTGCTGGCTGTGAACCGATAATACTGACATTAAACATACACATTTAAACATTAAAAATTTAAGTATTAGAAAATTTTATGTATTTTTTCTGATGGTAACAAAAATCTTGTATTCAAAGAGGGAAGACTTTGCAAAAAGGGATGATTTTTTTCCTCATTTATCTGTGCATTTCACAGATGACTACGTTTTTATTTCTTACCCTCCTCTTTATTAAGGCCCTGATAAGACTCTCACTTCACCTCCCAAATCATGACTAATTTCATATTTTCTTGTGCAATTTAATAAAATATTTTTATTTAGAAACAAAACCTTACAAAACATGAAACCTATGACTAGCCTAGACTTTTCCATGTCCTACACAGTTTATGAAGTTGATGTGTCTCATATTATGTGTGTTCCATCTTTTAAAATCCCTGAAGTTCCTCTGCCTGTAAAAGTCTTTAAGACACATTCACCTCTTCTTTTAAAAGATATTGCATGTAGATTGGAAACAATGGCAGGAGCTTGTATAGTTGTTGCTTCTGAAAATTACATGTAGAATTCTAAATACAACAAAACTATGTAAGTCCAAATATGGTTAAGAGAAAGTACAAAACAATGAAGAAAGTAATTGTAACAAAATATAACTGACCCTTATGCTCTTTTACTATCTGACACTTTTGCCTGAGGACACTATCTTACTGCATGCCATGGGAAGGCAATTGTAAATCTTCTGCCTTTGATAAAATTGCCTAAAGTCAGACATCATTCTCTGCCCTGAAGAATTTACTCAAGCATGGTTGAAAGCCACACCTAATTACCTGGAGTATAAATGAAACTGGAAGATAGAGGCCAACAACAAAAAGAAAATGGCTTTATTTCACAGTAAAGTGTTACAGGACCAGATCAAGGCTATGCAAAGGGTTATTGCCATAAGCACATTTCAACAAAACCTGATCTCTCTTCCAAGGCTACTGAGGCACTACAGACATCTCAGATTTCAATCTTTGTTCAATTAGACTAAAGATATTTCATAATCTGGTAAAGGTTTTGCATCTTTTTCTTTTCTCTGGGGATTCAGTTTTTCTGAATCCAGAGCTAGGTTTTCACTGCTTCTTGTGAGGGGCCTGGTGAAAACTCTTACCTTGTGGAGTCTGTGAATACACATATGGGATTTTGTGGTGTCCTTGGGGAATGCATCTCCTCTGTAGCAGTCTCAGTTAAAGTAGTCCACTGCCTGTTGTCTTGCAATAAAAATGTATTTTATTTTTATTCACACAGACTATTTCACTGATTCCCCTAAAGTGGTGAATTTTTCTACAAAACATTTCTAGTGTGAGACTTTCAATAATATTGTTTCAAATTGAATAATAACCCACTGCCACCCAGACTTTATTTTCTCTTTAAATACAACAGAATGTCTGACACTTGGTTGGCATAAAACATCATTAAGCTCTTCTGATTATTTTGGCATGTCCTGGAAGAGAACTGTTCATTAGCATGCAGATAGAGGTAACCTTTGTTACCAGGCTAAATGTCATATAGCACTTTGCATTTGAAATTCACTTGTTGAAGCAATCTTCTAAGCCTAAATTATAACTAAACTAAAACCAGAACTTCAAATGTAAACTGGCAAAAAATAGTGATTATTAAATAGTTCTGCCCTTTCTATAATGTCAGAAAGGAGATATTCAAACATTCTATAATACTACAGAGAGGGGAGAAAATTATGGTGGTCCCCACCACCACAGAGATTTTAGCTGACGGGCTACATTCTGGTTCTTTCATGTAGAGTAATACCTAAAATTTGATTTTGCTAAGGCTTGATGTAGGTAGAACACTGAGCAGCAGTCAGGGGCTTTAGCAAAAACAAACAAAAATGCAATAAGATTCTGATAGCAGGCATACCCAGTCAGAGTGGAAAATGTTAATAACATATCAGGGAAAAGTTTGTGCAACGGAGAAATTTCCTAAATCCTGTTGGAACTTAATAAAAAAAGAGGAACTTATGCAGAGGTAATTCAATTGCATTACAATCTGTGGGAAGGGTTTGCAGTGTAAGTGAGGACCGTACTCTCAACTCGCAGAGGTGCGTGGTGAGAGACTATCTTTCTGTACTGGTGGAGATGTAGGAATGTAATTGACTGAGACAGAGTAAATGTCATACTCAATTTCACTGCAAAAGTTGGATAAAAACCCGCTGCTTTCTTAAGAAAGTGCTCTGTAGACTCTCTGATAAACATAATTTGTGGAGTCCTGAAGTATCACCTGCTTCAGTCATCACTTTTGCTGGGTGATGTCACAATTCTAAACAAGTAGCCAAGGGAGAATGCATCCCTTTCAGAGGTGGATGCCCTGGAAGGGGCTGTGCTTCAGACTCCTGCAGGAGGGTCTCTTACAGGCTCTGCTTTTCTGTATATTTGTTTCTGACATTCTGCTAGACAGCCCAGGAAACCATATATGTTTCCACTTACCCTCTGCTTTTCAGGCTAGGAAACCGCAGCTGAACACTTTGACCACTGTCTCCATAGTCTGCAAAATAAAGAATCCAATAAAGAACACAAAAACCCACTGTCAAAACAAATTTATATATACAATGGGAAAAAAATCTCACTAATGATCTTTGGATCTCAAATCACTTTAATATGTTATTGACCTTCACTAGACAGCTCCAAAGAAACAGAATAATGCATTCAAAAATATTTTAGAAGTATGAAACTGAGAAAACATGCTTGATTTCTATCAAATACAAGAAAAATTGCAGAACTGCTGTTTCATTAGAAGAAGATAGGATATAAATAGGAAAAATGACTGTACAGGGAACAGCCCATTTACTTGTGTGGTGTGACCTCCCCTGAGGTTTGGCAGATTTGTAAACCATATCTATTATAAAAACTGCTTTTTCCTATGATAGGAAAAAGTGTTTTCTTAGCTAAAAAAATCCCTGTATTGCACTCAAACCTCTTCTATATCCCATAATACGCTATCCTGTAATATTTTAAAGCTAGGATGCACCATCCAGTGTTGTGCTCTGCTCTTTTGAATTGAAGAAGTTTATGTAAGAGTGGGATTTTTATTTCCTTCTTCCATTCTAACCCCTGTTTGTTCTCTATGATGAAATAATGTGTTTGGGATTTTCCCAGTAACAGTGAGATTGTTAATGCAGAATTTTTGCTTTATGGATACAAAATAATTGAACATTTTTGAGACAACTATTTTTCTTATTCTTAAAAAGTCTGATATTTTGAATGATAAGATAGAACCTATTAAAGCTTAAAGATGCCATTAAAGAATAAAATTATTCCATTAAATATTCCTGATATATCTTTAAAATATTTTCTACATCAGAAAGACTCAGGTCAAAAAAAACCCACTCTCAGTGAAATTTTCCATTCTCCCCTAAAATACTTATTTTTGTTTTTAGAATTAATAATAGTTTGGATTGGTTTTTAACAGTATTATTGAAAATTCTGGGAAGCTATGCGTACACATTGGTTGTATCATTTCCCTGATTTCTCTTTTTTTCCTAAGGAAAGGATAACTGATGGTGACATTTTGCCAATGGTCATACAATTCATACACTGAAACATCATAAGGAAAATATGACCATATGTCCTCTGCCCTCTACTGGATAGCATCACAAGCATGTTTCTATGATACACCAAATTCAGAAGCTGCCAAGCAGACACTTTTCAACTGGCAAGTCATCTTCCCTTTCCAGCACATCTGGGAAAAACATTCTCATTTTACTCCACAGTCCTTGCTCTGCAAAGATATTTTAATCTTATACCTGTCTACAGTGAACCCACAAGTTTATTATTAATGTAGTTCAGCAGCAGATTATGACTGCATTTCAGAAGCAAAAGAAAGAAACCAGTCTGGCACACCCACAATTATTCAAATGCCACCTAAAAGTTAAAATTTGTCCCTCAAAGGTCATGAAGCCAATGAAAAAAAAAAACAAAAAAAACCACAAAAAAAACCACCAAAAGCTGAATTCACTGATAACCGAAAAGTGACAATTCAAACCCTGCAATAGGGATCATAATCTCATGGGGAGCATGCAGTATGAATCTGAAATATCACATATGACCACTGGTTTCTTGAGAAAGCTACTTCATGTGAAATAAGAACCTGAGACAGGGAAAGAACACAAATTCAGAGAATTTAATGAGTAAATAGGAGGAGAAGTAATATCCTGATGGAATAGAAAAGTCGTGATTTTGCTCCAAAACTACAGCTGAGAAAGTGGCAAGATTGATAAATCAAGGGTAAAAAATCTAAAGATTGCCAAACTGATTTGAATGGAAACTATTCAAATGACAAACTGCCTCACCATGCCTGTGTCATTCGGAGTTCATATGTCATTATTTTAGTGTCATGAACAGTAGAAAAAACAAGGATATGTAGAACTGTCTTATCTAAAGGAAATGGATTCAGAAACATACTGCCAATCTTAAAGTACAAACTAAAAAAAACATTTGGGATACTGAGTTCTAAGGGAAAAAATAGGCATATATGTGAAGGTAGAAATGGCACAGAACAGATGAATGCATAGAAATTATTATATTGGGGACTGTAAAAGCCGTGTACCAGACTGTTCCTTCAGCCTTTGAAGGATGATTAAAAGCAGAGAAAGGAAGATGGAGAGCGTATGGGATCTCTGGTGGTGGAGGAGGAGGGATTAATATCTCTGAAACTACTGTGGTACAACTGGGTTGGCACATGGATAACATTCTTTTGTGTGTTTGGTGATTTCTGTAAATAATTTTTTTAAAATTTTATTTTAAATAAACCTAACCACGCACTGAGGTTTAAAATCTCCAGGAAAGAGCACACCAGAGAAAGCTTGGTCATGTGATCTACAGAAATAGAAGGTAATTATGCTTCAGTCAAAACACTTTTTTCTCTTTTTTTATCTTCCCTGCTTTCTTTCTTCTGTCTATACTTTAGAATTCAGGAAAAGTCGGGCTGCATTTTGATTTAGTAAAAGGCTGTTTCAATTGTGCACTACTGTCAAACTTACTGCTAGCATTGAGTATCACTTCCTCCCTCCCCCCTTCTCCCCCGAACACCATCCTTCATCCTATTTTGTTACTTTTACAGTGAGCCCACTGGAGTGTAAAGCCACTTGGGGCCTCTCCAGGGGTGGTCTTCAGGCACAAGCTACTGTACCAGTAAAAATCAAATTGCCCTTTATATTGCAAATAAGTTTGCGATGCCCAAACACTGTGAAACTGAATTATTACAACACTTAAATGTGCAAGAGGAATCCAATAAAAATTTGTGATACCATGGCACATTTTTCAGCTAATTAATTTCAGATTTCACATAAACTGGTAGAGGAAAAAAATAAAAGAGAAAACACCATTTTAGTGCATGATGTATGCCTTTGTTGAAATGCTGTAGGAAGTCTAGAAACAGCAGAAGTACCATTTTTAAAAGCAGGTACATAGCAGGGCCAGACTTTTTTGACATTCTTAAAAGCCATAAGAAATGCAGGAAAATATTTCTGAAAACAAGGGAAATAAAGCAGACATCTCAAGGCTTGAATGCAAATCAGAGTTTAGCTAGATTCTGCCAAGTGAAGTCCGTTGTCTACAACAGGTCTTAACCAATTTCTGAGTTCTTAATCTTCAAACTCGACAACTTGTTGGTCAGTAATATTACAGTGCTAAATCATTGTTTATTCTGTAAGCTCTCTATCCAGCAGTCTTCAGGATTCATTTTCAGCATAAATCAAATCAAAGACATGTGCAAACAGCAGAAATAATAAAAATTAAAAATCAATACATCAGAATTGTTTTATCTTCCTGTGTACAAACCTTTGATTGGTCTCTTAGCTATGACAAGTTAGTTCTTTCATACTCTGCCTTCAGAGGAGATTACCAAGCGTCTTTAAAGGTGTCAGTAAAATGTCATTACTACTGGCTAGAAATTACAGGAGGAAAGTGCAAGTGCATTATATAAAAAATATTAAAAAATCAGGTTTAGATTTTTCTAAATGTTCAAACTATGTTAATTTTAATACATATATATCACTGACATAATAATTCAATTAAGAGCTTAGTAAAATAATAATAATGACACTAAGGGGAATGACTTAAGAATGGCATCTCAAGGTAAATGTGTGAGGTCTTATAAAAACCATATTCTGTTATGCTTCAGTAGAATGACAGTCAGATTATCTCTAGATTAGTTCCAATAACTGATTCCATTATTTCTTTTGTGTTTTTAATTAAGTCATTCAAGACATGACCCTCAATGGCCATTTTAGGCCTGTCAATCCTATCTTTAAATAATAATGAGTGTGGGGTTCATTTCATACGGGTTAGATCTCTAAAAATCAGTTAGGCTTGCAAGCCCCTCCTGTGAGTAGAGGAGGGAGACAGACATTTCCCAAGACAGTTGTGTCATTTGTAGGTAGATGTCTATGACTGATGATTTCTAGTCATCCTCTAAAACTGACTACAGTCCATAGTCATAGATCTTCTACACTTACATGTTATCTAAACAAGATCTAGGGAAAAAAAGGAAGTTATTCAAGCCTAGAAATGACAGAATCACAGCACTCAAAACTTTGATTTCCATTCTACAGGTAATGGAAATCTTCCCTTGCTGAGAGAGTGAGCCTGCAGACCTGCCTGAGGCTAGATGTGGAACATGAAGGGAATTGTCTTTTCTGCTTCTTGGACTTGAAGCAAAAGTTCCAGACTAACACAGCTACTGCATGCATATGAAAAACCATTGGATGACAACAGCACCTCCAGTACCCTAGCAGTCTCAGATTTGGCATCAATCTTATTTATAAAGTTTTGTATAGCAGTAGTCTTAGATCATGCCCAATTCCCAAGCTTAAGACTACTTACATCTAGAGCTGGTAAATTTCTTAGGTCAGCCTCATTCAGCTACACGTACAGCAGGAAAAGGAAACCAAGATTCATATTTCCAAAAACAGCAACCTAACTATTTTCAGCTGAGTCTGTCTTTACTTCTGTGCTGGTATTGCTCCACTTTGTGGACATAGATTAATGGGCAGAGGGAACAGAATACATAATTAGGTCATGATTTTCAAGCATGATCTACTGGAAACTCCATCCAAATTCAGCCTACCTTTTCTTTGAGGAGATATCTGAATTAAAGCCTGAGGTATATTAAGATAATCTATCATTTAAAACAATAAAATGGATGCATTTTTATTAATGGACCAGAAAACAGATGTTTCTCCTTTTTGTTTCATGACTTTCAGACATTCTACTTATATTCTTAATACATTCAGAAACTGATTATTTCCTTCATGTTCTGAAGATACATATTGACATCAAATCCTTAATTTTCCTTTCTAAACAATGATTCTGAGTCTCAGAGTAAAAAATATACATGTGAAATATTATCTGAGAGTTCCAATCTTCAGATGTTTATCTGAAGTTATCTTAAGCAGTCTTAAGCAACAAATTACAGAAGGAACTGGGTTGGAAGGGGTTCTCAATGTTTGTCTCTCGTTCTGATTGGGAACGGCGAGGAAGAACGACACGGGACTCTCAAGGGAGTCACAACACAAGAATCTCTGGTTTATTACTTCAGGCCTGTTTTATAGACTGGTACATGGAAAGTACAGAAAGGAAACTCTTATTGGTTAGCAAAGTGCTACATCACCATCATTGGTCAGGGGGGCTCACCACTCCCCTGACTCCCTCCTGCAAGGAGAACAAGAGGACAGATAAACAGCACCTGGCAGTGGTTTTCTGTCTCTGAGGATTGGTTTGAAATCTTCCCATGAATTTCTCAGCTAGCTTCTCAGGCAGGACTGAGAGGCCATGGGGCCTGCAGTTTCTGCAGCTCCCTGCAGCCTGCTCCAAAGCTAGCAACCATAAGTCTCATTCCAACCCTATTATGCATGGCCAAGGACATCCTTCCACTAGACCAGGTTGTTTAAAACGCCACCCAACCTGGCCTGGAAGGCTTTCAGGGATGGTGTACCCACAGCTTCTCCAAACTGCTATGTTCCTGAACTTTGGCTGAGCAGAAGTCTGTGTCAATTAGTAACATATCCTGAAACGGAGACTTTCTTCTGTTGCTTCCTGACCTACAAATTCCTGGTCATATCCACAAACAGACACAGCACATTCTTCTTATTCCTTTAAGCTCCAACAAATCCATGTCCTTCCTGTGCTGAGGAGCCCAGAGCTGGATGCAGCGTTGCATGAAGTGAGGTGTCATCAAGGCAGAGGGACAAAACCATCTGCCTTGACCTGCTGACAGTGCTTCTTTTGGTGCAGAGGCAATATCTAGGTAATATGTGTTTTTCAGCTCTGAATAATCTGACCCTAGAAAAACACCTACATGAGGAACATCCATAGTAACTAACTGCTATTATTCCTCTGGAATGATGTAGCCTGACAAGACAGTGAGAGACAAATCCCATACTGCAGCTACAGATCAGTTGAAGGCCAGGACAGGTAATCAGGACAACGGAGTGACTGTCCCTACACAGACCTGCATTTTTGTTTGTGCCCCTGCCCTAACACCTCAAGGATCTATGGCCCTAGCACACAGAATAAGTCCACAAAATGCTGTCATGACATGTGCACATGACTTCCTTGATAAGATAGGAGGCCTTCAGGTTATTTTTATGATTCCCAAATTTTTTGTAGCTGAGTCTTAGCATGTCTGCCTATATGTTTTCTGTGTGTCAAAATTATTCCTTTGAAGGAAATGTGTGCAATCCAAAAATAAAATCCACAGAATGCCCCCAAAAGCTGTGGATCTGTATCATTAACTGGGTGGATGATAACTGTGAACTGAATGGAGAAGTTGCATTTCACTTGCTCTCAGTGTTATGAATATATAACACCTCAGTAACATTTCTTTGTACAATAATTGCACATTCACATACATGACAATTAGAAGTATGAGGCTTCTAAGGAACCATTTTTCTAATGCAGTTTTATGCTGTTAAAATGTCTATTAAACAAGTTCACACAGAATGTCTCTTTTATTTAAAAACAAATGATAAAAATTCTGTTTACTAACATTTCTAAGAATGGTGTCTAAGGGTTATGCTAATTACATAGATTTAGTCATAGCAAATAGTTGTAATACACAAAATTATGTAGGAAGAAGGTGAGTCTGTCCTTCAGAACACTGATTTGTGTTTTGTGAGCCTCAGTTACTGGTGCTCTACAGTGCAGGTAACTGTTGTTTTGTATTTCATTTAAGGTGCTGAATGCCATGGAACAAAATCTCTGTATTTATTCGTAACAGGGGTTTATAGAAATCTTTTCTGTGGCAAACTTCCAACTCAGAAAGGACTTCCAGCCACTGCACTTGTTCAGTGGAAGCAAAATTCCGCTGGCACACGAAACACATTTTCTTTCATGCATTTCTGTGTTTGTTCTCTGGAGTACTGCCAGAATAGACTTAAGTTATGATAGCTAGCACCATTGTAAACTAGAAATCGTGAAGGAGAGATTAAAACCTCCAGGGAAGAAAACCACTTTAAGTAACAGCATGGAGTGTAGCCATACTCCTGTCTTCCCATTGCAGTGGTGCTGCATGGCTATCTCAGGAAACACAGGAGTGGAATTACACTGGAGGGGTACTTGCACACTCACCCATTCTCCCTGCAGACCTTGAGCACTTGCCAGTCGAGCAGCATCTTTCAAGGAACTCAGATAGCAAGGATGCCCTTCCCTGCTTGGCTTCTTCAGTGTTATTCTGGTACCTGTGAAATGACCTTGACTACAAATCTACCACTTATTCTACATGAAGTGAGTTTTGATCATAATGCACCTTTCTGTGCTCAGGGAAAAAAAAGAAAAAGTATCAGTGGTTCATATCAGCCTCATCATAAACTGGAGGCTACATCCATGTACTTACTACAGAGGCATTTTTACCCCTAGAGTCCCTATGCTCACCCTCTCTCTTGAAAAATAGTGTTCAGCAGATGGCCTGAACATGTGTATCTGGTTTAAATTTTCAGCTTACAGACCACAAAGTTATTGTCTCTTGTTTTACTGAAATAATCTACAGAATATGAAAAGACTGAAGTGAGCAATATCCCATTGTATATCAAGGCAAACATTTTAAATTTTCAAGAATTACTATCTTAAATCATTTTTCGTAGAGGGATTTTTTTCTCAGTGACTGAATGTGCTCTGTCTCAATTTGGTATTTTATTGCAATGATCCTAAGTTGTTTTCCAGATGTAGCCTGTTAGGATGTCACTTTTTCCAATCATGCAGTGTTTTCCCTATGAGCAGACATTTGGCCATTCCAAAACATGACATACAAGGCAAATACTGCAGTGAGATGTGTCTTTCTGTGTGCCCTTCTCAATCCCTCACAATCAACTTGGCACATACTATGTCTGACACAATTCCAATTTGTTTCTGTCAGTAAGTGGCATGATCAAGGGCAGATCTCTAACCCTCTATCTTCTAGAATTTTCATGTTAGGATTTGAATCTAAGCATCTGATCCATGATTTACTTTGTTCCTGAAAGAGATTTTATCTCCTCCATCACGTTTTCTCCACCTTAAGTATTACCATTCATCTAGGATGCAATAAAAAGTCAGAAGCCACAAGAGAGGACTATATTCACATTGTCATGTGTGTTGATATTTGTGAACCTCAGTCTCACGGTGTTTCATGTTCAAATATCCAATATAACCCTATATTTCACTTTTGGCACAAATTTTGTGATATAGCTGAATTACAAACATTACCCGTAAGCACCAACTTGTTACCTGTGGTTGACAGCTACATGGATAAAGTGAGAACAAAAAAGTATCAGTGGTATTATGTTTGTCTTAAAAGAGATGCATTGCATCTAAAAGTTGTATTTTTCTTAAACTGAGCTGCCAAGAATGTTTACAGACCTAAAATAGTGGGTGGGATTCATCTCCACTAAATTCAGGTTAGATTGACTTTTTCTGCATTAAAAGTCTAGATCTCTAGGTTAATAATCTATTTACTATTTACAGCCAATGGAGAAAAATTGGTATCTCTGGAATATAATTTATCTCATCCTAAAATAGATTCCTGAAATAGATAAGATAAATAATACTTTAGAAAGGTTTATTTCTTTCCATTTCCCTTAGGGGAATCTAAACAAATAGTTCAAATGTGGATGTCTAAAGCGAAAGAAGATGATTCCATCCATATGAGAACTCATTAAAGGATTTTTAAAAATTTATTTCCTTACAATTATAGCTAACATAATAGTTTAATGTTGGAAAGATAAACTGCTTAGGGGGAAAAACATAGGGAAAAATACCCTCCTTTCAACTTTTACTTCATAGTTCAAAGTGCTAAAACCAGGGTTTTTTACAATTGATTCCTTTCCTTCTCACTTACAGTTTGCTATTGCAAAAATTCCTGTATAACATTCATAGTACTTGTATATTAGAGGAGAAATCCTGAGGTAAAAGCCAAAGGCAGAGCTGATAATCTCATGAATATCATATTATCACAGAACATTTTGGGTTGGAAGGAATCCTATAGATCATCTAGTTCCAGCCCTGCTGCTGTGAACAAAGACACCTTTCACGAGACCAGGTTAATCAAAATCCTGTCCAACCTGGCCTGGAATACTTTTAGGGATGGTATACCCAACACTTCTGTGAGCAGAGGCAGTAGCAGTGTTTCAAAACCAGTGCTTCACCATCCTCACATAAAGAATTTCCTCCTAATAATCAATCTAAAACTTACCTCTTTCAGTTTAAATACATTTCACCCTGGTTCTGTAATGATATGATCTTACAAAAAAATCCCTCTCCAGCTTTCCTGTAGACTCTCTACAGATACTGGAAGTCTGCTCTTAGGTCATCCTGGAGCTTTGTCTTCCCCAGCCCAAACAATCCCAGTGTTCTCAGTCTTTCCTCATAGCAAAGGAGTTCCACAGCTCTGATAATTTTTTTGTCCCTCCTCTGGATTAATTCCAACAGGTCCATGTTGTGCCAGTATTGGGGTCCCAGAGCTGGATGTATCAGTGCAGATCAGGGCAGAGCAGAGCAGAGGGGCACAATCCCCTCCCTCCCCTGCTGCCCACACTGCTTTGGATGCAGCCCAGGACAGTTTGGCTCTCTGGGCTGTGAGTGCTCATGGCTGGGTCATGTCCAGCCTCTCATCCACAACCACCACCAAGCCCTTCTTGGGGTGCTCTCAAAACCTTCATTCCCAGCCTGGACTGATACTGCAGGCTGTCTGAGTACCTTGCACTTGGCCTTGTGAGGAATCTCATGAGGTTCCCATGGGCTCACTTCCTTGAGCTTTTCCAGGTCCTTTTGGAAGACATCCTGTCCTTTAGGAGTGCCATCCTCACCATGCAGCTTTTTTTGTTATCTGCAAACCTGCTGAGGGTGCACTTAATACTGCTTTGTATGTCACTGATGGACATTATGGACCCCTGGTGGCACCACTTCTCACTGATGTCCATCAGCACTCTGAGCCATGGACCACCACCCTCTGGATGCGACCACCCAATAAGTTCTTTACTCATTTAACAGTCCACATGTCAAATCCATCTCTGTCCAATTTGGAGAGAAGGATGTTGTGAGGGACCATGTCCAAGGGTTCACAGCAGCCCAGAGGGACATCTGTAGTCCCTCCCTTACCTACTGATGGAACCATCCCATCATAGAAGGCCACTAGGCTGATTAGGCAGGAGCTGCCCTTGGTGAATCCACAACTTTCTTTCAACAGACAGGCTGAGAAATAAACATAATACTCAGTTCATATGCAAGAACTGCTACTTCACCAAAAATAAAAGAGAACCCTTTAAGAAAAAAAAAAAAAAGTAGATTAAGACAACTATGTCAATAGAGAAGAGACAGAAGAGATGTATTTTTTTTTCCCAGTGTTCAAATCACTATTCAAAGAAATAGCTGTATTTACAATGACATGTTTTGATATATTACAGAAATACTAACTTTGTGCAATTTCCACTCCATGAAAGTTAACTAAGGAAATTTTTTGATCTGTATTCCAAGAAAATATTGATGGACTGCAAAATATCAAAGACATCGTTCTTCTCTTTTGTTTGGCTGATGGGCTTTGCTTGTTTTTTTTTTCTTCCTCCCCACTTCCCCCCGCCCCCCCCCCCCCCCCCCCCCAGTCTGGTCCAACCATATCACACTAACTTTGTGAACCGAAATGGAATTCTGTTTTCCTCAGAGGAGATGCTGAAAAGTGCTGTTTTGACAAATAGTATAGGAATGGGACCCAAAGGAATTCTACTAGAGGAAAAATACATGATGGTATTTCATTTCTCATCTTTACCAGAGCTTTGATATGACTGGACTCATTAGGAATAGAATTGCTGGTGGTATTGCTACTGATAATGTTTTTAGATGCAGGTCTTGTTATGGTTTCTGCAATACTTAGTTCATGTAAACAAAATTTGCACATCAAAATCACCTTGCATAGTGGTCTTTCTTTTTTTTGCTACCTAAGAATCTGTAACCTTTCAAGAATTCAAGGAACATATACAGGTGCCACTTTGTCAGCTGTTATTAGATACCAGGATAAAAGTTGTCAGTAAGAATCATGACCATCACTCTCATATTTTCTTATTGATGCCACAGATGGCAAAGTAACTGCACCAACCAGCTTTTTTTTCAAAGTGTAACCAGTGCCTGAAAAGATGGGTCAATAAATCCTGTTGTCCAAACAATATAACTCACTGAAATTGTTTTTGCAGCTTAACGGAGCTCTCGTCAGCAGGGTACCAAACACAGCATACTGCTGTGTATCTAGTATATATGTATGTGAAATAAAGGTTGTAGCTGAAACAACAGAGTTTACTCAGTTTGCATGGTGCTGTCATTACTGCAAACAAGCTTTAATCCCACACCAAGGCACTGGCTGTGCCTTGTACACTAACGTAGTACTAACTGTGACATAGTAAGGTTGGTTTGTGTGATAAGCATTTCACAGGCAGACACGCTTCTGCAGAGTTTCTCTTTTCCTTTTTTCTGTACTGGTGACATGTGTGAGTTGCATTTTATTTATTTGGCAAATGAAAGGTAAATTACAGTGTATTCATAGGACCAATGAAATAGACTGTGGTTGTAGTAGAAGCATGTGTAATTACTGAAAAGAGAAGACTGAAATGTTAGCACCAGCAGAAAAAACACAGTGTCACTGTGCTGTCAGGAAGAAATGGGAAAAAACCCTCCCAAAACAAAAAGCCAGAATATTTTACTAGTGAATATCTCTGGAGTAGGAGCACAGTATACTATGCACATGAGATTGCAGGCACCCAGGTGTAATACTGACCACAGCATTGTGTTAAAATCTTGTCCTTGGCAAGTTGAGAGCACATAAAGTACTGCTCATCAATCACATATGTGATTGTTTCAAGTGACACTGAATCAAGAGTCAGCCCTTATCATTGGACAGTAAGAGAAACAGAATTCAGTACTAAAGTCAGACTTAGTTTACAATTAATGGACTTACCTTTCAGATTATTGTTGTAGGAAAACAGATACCTGGTCAAGATTGTGGTACTGTAGGCTTTTTCTTTAAACTAGAAATCACCACTGGATAGAAAGGACACTCCCAAATAACTTTAATCCTTTATCTTATTAGTAATAATTAGCTATTCTTATATTAGTTATTATAATAGACATTGCTACAGGATCCTCATTTTTTTCCTTTATTCCAGAATAAAGTGTAACAGTCTGAAATATTAAAAAGATTGACAGCACAGGTGATTACTGGTGAAAGATTTCTTGGCTCAACATTAATACAAGGCCAAGAGTGCAGCTGTTCCAGGAGTCTTAAAGACGTCTCCTCACACGCAGCCCTTATGGAAATGCTGATGTAAACCATCTGAACTCTGCTTATTTATCACCTTTGCTAGTTATATGGGCTTCTCTTCTGGCTTAAGGGGTCCCACTAACCTCAGCAACCATACTGCCATTCACGTAGAAGAACATCCAGAGTTCTGTATATAAATAATTGGGCACTATCTTCATAATTTATTACTCAACAGCTGCTACGAGTCCTGTAGTAATTGCATTGACCATCAAAAGTTTTGGATGACATGTCATTAGAAGATTCCCCCCTAAATGAAAAAAAGAGATTGAAATTGTTGAAATTTAGACCTCTCAAGGCCAGCCTTAGAATGTATGTATATTCAATTTGGGACTTATTTTGGTTGGTTGGTTGGTTTTTGGTTTTGTGTTCTATATTTTTTACAAAATCCACTCTCCCATGAAATGCGATCTTTCTTCACAAATATTAAAAAAACAGGATATTGGATGTTTTCAACTCTCCCTTTGCTGCTGCTCTGTCAATCCTCTGTGCATGTGGTATGATAGGAATGAGGAAGATTATTTATGTTCTATGAGGAAACTCCAAATAACAATCAAACTCTTGCTGAATCCTACAATCTTTCCCAAAATTTTTCACGTGTGGTCAATGAGTATTTGGCTTTGTAATAACATTCACAATGGATTAAAAGTATCTGCCCTAAAAAAAAGACAACTAGTCTGAATACAAGCAGACAATTTTTAAAGATTACGAGCATTTGGCTGAAAGAGAAAACATATCTTTAGCCTTTAGGACATCTACAGAAACTGAGCATAAGGACAAGTTCTTATGCTTATGAGTTAAAAAACATGGTTTTTGTTGCAGGAAAAGTGTTTTCATCATTATAAATTAAGTTGTACTAAAGTGAAATCATAAAGCATATTATGTATACGTTCTGTGCAATATAACCAGACTTTCTAGCATGTAGATCTGCAGCACATATGCTATCCTATTACAGTGTCAGTACAGATTTTAATTGTGATGGAAGGACTTCCAATCACAAAGTATATACATAAGAACGCAGCATATGCACAATTTCTTCAAAATTCCAGCCCAGATGTACTGAAAATCCCATAATTGTGGGAAGCAAGGTGCTGTAGAAGAGGCAGTTGCTCTTATTAACATACATATGGATGGAAGAGGTTGGTTGCCTTAAAATGCAGCCTAGAGCTGTAGTATTTGGCTTGAGGCATATTATTAACTGCTCTGTAACTTACTCCAAGATCACATTGAAATGGTTGCTGGGAAGAGGATAAATTGATGCTCCTATGCATACCCTGGTAATTTGACATCATTCATTACTAGGAGATCATAAACATAACACTGTAGTTTCTTTATCTCCTACTTACAGAAAACAATGATAGGAAATAACATGCAAACATTTTTTGTTCAGTGTTCTGGAAATCTCATCGCTGCTGATGGCTCTTCGTGAAGAGAAAGAGCTCTGCGCTGTTTTTACCCAAGGGCATTTGCCATCCGCTTTTAAATTGTGATCTTCAGGGCCAATTATTCTGGTTTGATACACTTCTCATCACTCAATTTGCTTTCGTGTTTGAAGTGCCTTTTTGATGTATTGTTTGGGGTAAAAGTGTGTGTGCAGTACCCTCTGGAACTGTTAAACTGTTCCTGAATATAGTAAAATAGTTTCATTCTTCTGACTATAATAAAACAATGTTAAAAAGACCAAGCAGGTATGCTATAAAAAAACCCCATTAGACAGCAGTATTTTCCAGGAACAAGTTATTGCTCCAAACTGCAACATGTACACCTGCTTATGTTTCATTTACAGTCTATACTCACAGGCCTGGTCTCTGCACTGGTTCTTTCTCAGCTCCTACACAGTTGTACAAATTATTTACTGCTTTACATACCTAGTAGGCATCCTGAATATCTATATTAAATATAGGTAATATATTAAATTCATTACAAATAAACATTATTATATTATTAAATATTTTAATAAATATTTTAATATAAAACTTATAAATTCTTTTCATTTTCTATATTTAATATTGAAATACTCCATGCCTAAGGTCTCTACTTGTAAGCATATGAGAAATATTTTTTCACTCATTTTATTGGCTGTGTACACGCTGGCTGGCAATTACAGAGATCATAAAAAGGAGGAATCAACATTTCATAGTGCAGCCCCATTCATTACGAATGGGTTTATCCCTCACCACGTGTGAGACGTTATTGTCTCGTAAGAAGGGACATAATGTTCCTTTCCCTGCATGTGACACTCTGAATGCTGGTAAATGCATTTAGCTGGCTTCTCTTGAGACAGAGCAAGCTCTGGTTGGACTTTTCATACAAGAAGGGTGTAAATATGCCTAATGAGTTAATGTGCCTTTCAAACCTCAGCGATCCATCCAAAATTCCTGCAGTGAAAATTCAGTTTTGGCATCAGCAGGAGAATTCAAAGTTGAAATTAGAATAACTTGGCTGTTTGGAAGAGCCAAAATGATGGAAGGTTCTTGCATTTCCTGTGTTTGAAAATGGGATTTTCTGTATTTTCTGATTTGTATAGAGCACAAAAAAGTGCATTTTTAAATAGTCAGCAAAACAATTCAGTGTTGAAAAATAATAATTGCAGATCCAAAACCTTCTCAATCACATGAATTACTAAAAATTTTGAAAATAATTATTTTGTATTAGACAAAAAATTAGATTTTATTTTCTATTGCAAAACAACAAATAACTCCAGACAATGTTTTCTGTAGTTTCTCCCATAAGTCTGTGATCCTATTTCACCTCCTTAATTAGAAGAAAAAAGGAAAAAAAGTAATTTTCTGCAGTATTAGACAGCTGTATCTATTTCTTACAAGATTTTTTCCACGTAAACTTTCTGCCAAAATGAAGAGATGATATAATATAGTTGGCATCTAAGCCTTTTCTCTCAGGTCTTGTTCCTACTCTGCCCAAATATTCTTTTGTTCTTATCCCTGTCCTCTGCTCTCAATCAGAATTCTTTCTGCATTATCTTGAAGGTCACCTAGGAGGGAAATAAAACATTGCCTAGTTGGTCTAGTTTTTTTCACTTTGATAACAAAAATAATATTTTAAAATAATATTTATTTTTGATTTTTTGTTGTTGTTGTTTTATTTTTGATTGATTTTGTAAAATTCATTGAATGAAGCCATATTCTTATCAGGGTTTTCCTAGAGCAAAAATCGAGACATCATCATGCTTTGGAAACAGTTGGCAAAAGTGAAACAATAGCTTTACAAAGAAACAATAAAGATAAACTCTTAAAAAATGGAAACATATTTTTTTTTCAAGTGGACTTTTAAAAACTACTTTTGATGTGTAAAATTTAAAATTCAACCTCTAATATCAGCCTTTGGGAATGAGATCTCAGTTCTACTTTCCACAGGCCAGTTAAGAAATAGTACTGTAAAAATCTTTCCCATATATTTTTCTGCAGAACTGCAGTGATTGACATATCTCTCTTGATACAAAACAAAGGCTTTTCAGAAAGAAAATGCATTTTTTGAGGTGAAAAGACAAAAAACACTTTTTAATCCTCCATGAAAATTGAGATGGAGGTCAAAATGGAGAGGTCTGGAACTCTGGACAAAAATATCGTTGTATTAGAAAGATGTGATGTGATATTACTTGACTTTACATCTAGTTAACTTAAAATAATGGACTGAACTTGATGGGTTCAGGTTATAATTCAGAAAGCCATAGGCAGGAAGAATGAGAAAAACTACAAAACTTAAGTCAGACCACTGATTAATGTTTGACCATAACACTGTTTCATAAGACTTGAGAAATAAGATAACACCTGATACCAGAAAATACTCAAGAAATTATTTACCACCTCCTCTAAAATGTGTGTCATTTACTTCTACTTTTTGGTTTAGGGTTAACCCACAAGATAGTCCAAGCCATACTTTATGATCATCCTGCCAGTCTGTAGGACTGGAGAAGGCATCTTTCCCTACTAATCTTTTCTCTGTGGCTTTCAGGCTCACAAAAGCAGTGGCCTTAGAGAAAGAAGGAAAAGAGAATGCCAAAATGCACGACTCACACAGTGTCTACACACCCAAGACAAAGATAATAGGCCCAAGTGCAGGGAATAAGAATTCTGTTTACGAGAAGTCTCTATCCTTACTAATGTCCCCATAGACAAAAATCTCCAAGATCTCCGTCCAAGAACACACAATTCCTGGTGTTAACTGCTGGAGCCCACTTAGCAGAGGAAGCCCCTTGTTGGCATTGACACAGAGACAGCTTCATCCCTTGCAATCAGGCTTAAGACCTTGACAGTTACTGAATATCGGAATTCAACCAGGAGTTTTCAGCAGCTGTGTGTGCTGCGTACTACAGAACTTTTGGGGGACTTTTGTTAATCTCCCTTGCACAGTTGCAGTGAAGTTCTCTGGGGTTTTGACACCCCCATTTGATTTTTTTTCTCATTTCAAAGAAAAGGGAAAATTGTGGCTGACTGTTCATTTGAATAAACACATATTGAGATTCAAATAAGTATTCCCAGGGTAAGCCTTTGAAAGTTCTCACAAGAACATGCCAGCAGCTGCTGTAGAGCATGTAGAGAATTGTGCTTGTATCTGGAGCTCTAAACCTCTGCATATTGTTAAAAATTAGTGGAAAATCACATAGTGTGCATTTGCATGTGTTATTTCAATAGCTTTATTATTTGGCAACTGAATGTCATTAAACACTTAAGGCATTTTCACTCATCAAGGATAAAATCCTTAGCAAGTGAGAAGACTTTCAAATGAGTTGAACTAAAACGATTGTCTGTTCTAAAGGTTGTGATAAGGTTTTCTTTCATGCTGAGATTACTTAGTGTTAAAGCATAAATATATTGCTAAATCGCAGAAGAGAAGCCCTGAAATGCCATTAAGAACGCATCTTTCTGCAAAGTTTTAAGGTTTTAAGGCACCTTGGAAAAGTTTCTTCTTGTTCTTGAAGTAACACATAATGCCTAGTGTAACTGCAGACATACTCAGCCTCTTTGCAATTTTTGCATGGTTGCTCATTAGGTGGAGACATAAAACAAAACCATATTTGACAGAAGTTCCTGGAAGCTGAAGAGAATACAAGTCGCTCAGGTTTAGTGCATCCAATCTGGCAGTCCTCTGATTATTCATTCATTCACTTACTCTTTCATTCATTACTGCTGAAGCAGTGGGTGAACTTATTCACATGGTACAACTGCTACACTGACAGATCAGCTAGGAGTGAGTTTACATCTTGTGGAGATGAATACGTATGAGCAAGTGACGTAGTGCAATTAAGACAACAAATTCCGAGCGAATAAGTTACTTCAGAAAATTCAAAAGACTAATCATTATGATTATTTTTTAATAGCAATGTGAAGTTCTGCATTTATCGCCTGATGGAACGCCTGAAATGCATTGTGTACATTCAAAAGCAGCCTGGGCTTCTGAATAGGACACTATAAACCTGATTTGAACAGATTGAAAACAAGATGTGACAAGCAGTTTGACACTGGCCCTCAACTAATTTCCGCTATTTTTAAAGAGGCACGTCTGAATGGAAATAGCTGAGCAGAATGGGTCAGCATGGCTGAGGCCATGTCAGTCCACACATAAAAAACACAGTACTGGGGAAAATAAGCAGCCATTGATTTCTGGTGAAAGCCCCCAGCGTCTGGGGCAAGCAGCCAAAATGAGGCACCAGCTGCTCTCTGCTGGAAATCTTTTGTGGAAGAGTGAGGCAAGAGAGAGAAAACTGGTGGGTATAAAGGGGAAGCAAGGCAGAAATCAGGAAAGAAGAGGTGCTGCTGACTGCCTCGGCAATGCTTCATACCCCACACTTAGCATTCTCTGAAAAATAGAGGAGGGGAAGCACACCCCAAAACTTCTCTTTTATATATGCAATGTAATGGGAATGGTTCCAATGGGAATTTCTCATGCTCTTTCACATTCCCTGAATTCATCTGTATGGCTTTGTGTGTGTTTGGGGTGGGGGGGGGGGGGGGGAGAGATGGGGGTATTTCCTTTAAATACTCCTCCAATCCAGTAAATGTATGCATCAAAATTGGAACAAATACTCAGTGGGATTGCTGCTCCTCATTTACATTATTGCATTTTGAAAAAACACTAAGAAGACAATAAATGGAGAATATTTTGTTCAAAGTTCCTTGCCTATTTAACAAAAATCTTTGTTACCTTCTTTTAGGCACCTCCATAATGATTTCATGCTAGAAATCATAGTGAAACTCTTTAGCAATGAGTAATGACTCTCACTTCTTTTCCAGACACTGCAGGCAGTACATTCTGCAATGGAATACAATAATCATGAAGTGAGCAGTTTCAGACAGTCTGCAGGTCTGAAATGGTTCCTGCTCTTAAAACCCTTCCTGGGCCAGCATTCAGGAGAAGTGAGACAGGGGGAACAGTTCCAGGTCAGCACTCTGACTCGATTCTCTGTCCAGAATCTGAACCTCACAAACCTGCGTGAGTCTTACCCAAAAAATAACTGGTTTGAGAAAAAACAATTATTTAAGGACAATCATTAATACCATGGCCCAAAGCTAAGAAATATCCAATCAGCAAATGGTCTTTGGAGTCCATACAGAACTTTAAGAAACTTCACATGCCTTTGCAAACAGCTTTGGAGATATCCCTTCAGTGTTAATGGTATGAAAAATGCAACGACCCTTCAGTTAGAGTTAACAAAGAGTCCACTCTAACTCTTAGCAGTTACAGATGCTTCTTTCCAATGTTTTTTCACAACTTTGCTTTAAACCAATGGTTGAATTTACAGAACGGTCAATGTTACACTGCTGGCCACATCTTGTTTTCACTGTGTTGACATCAGGTTTATAGGACCCTACTACTAGGAAATTTAGGCCACTTCTGAAGAGATGTATGCGCATAATTAGGTATTGAGTAACCCAAAGTGAGAAAATCCAGGAGGACTCTTTCAACAGTGAAAAGGTAAGCAGGTCCTGACTCTTGCCAGTGCTGTACCTGCAAGTTGAGTGTCTTGAATCTTGAGCAATATTATTTCTAGGCTTTTATTTCAGATCATTTAGTGTACCTCTAAGAACAACCCCCTCCTCCTTTAAATGGGCCCTCCATCAACTTTTTCTTGGGTAACTACTGCTTACTAACTCTAGTATTCATTTCTAGTGTTTGGCTCTACAGAACATGTTTGTTTGCTTCAAAACTTGCAAAACACCTGCCAGGATACCAATGCATTCTATATTGTCTTCTGTTTCACTGAGATTACATAAAAGCTAGCTAACAAGTAAGAAAGCAAATATAAAACTTTAAACGTATGTATTATGATTTGTATTTTGTATTGCCACCTGCACGTTCACACTGTAACATTCTTCCACTTTCCTTGGTTTCACATAATTTCCTCTCTTGATTTCAGATCTACACTCTGAGTGCTGTGTTCTGTCTTTTCCTTACTCTTTCACAGGAATACTTAACTTTAACTTTAGAGAACGAAACGCTGGAAGAAATTGCAGGAGCTAGGAGAAAAGACCTTCATTTTGTTTACTGTAAGCTGGACTGACACAGGTAAGCATATATATATATGTTTGTGATTTTAAAACTGGGTCCCAGTTCATTTTTTGAGCTCCTATCACCCCAGAATTCTTGGCAATAATCTTCACAGGTAGGGTTACGAACATATATAAACATTACATATTTGCAAAGAGGAGTCTGGGTATGTCAGGGCTGTAGGACTGGAGCATGGGGAAAACTAAATAGAGTCTGAAATAATTCTATGGCATTGAAGAGCATAAAATCATCATTGTTCACACAACAAAATATTTTGACCAAATGCCATGACTGCACAACCCCTTCATTTTCATTCACGTCTCAGGAACATGAGCTATTCTAGTAGAAAACTTAAAAACAACCTGTGTGAAGATGAGGCTTAAAAAATCCCCAGACACATATACCTGCAAGAAATTACATTCTTTCACAGTGCTTTGTTTGCTGTATAATTGTGTTATGGGTGGACAGACACAAAATCAGGCTTAAGAAATTTTGTTTAAATAAACTGAAGCAGAAGAGAAAAAACAGAATATAACAAGATAAGGTGCACTGGGAGTACTGTGCATGCTTATTAGATGCTAGTGAGCTAAATAACAGAACAACAGTAAAAGCATATTATTTTAATTGAAAAAATAACACATTCCCTCTTGCATCGTGTTCAGACAGGCTGGGATATCTCTGTATTACAGCATGTCTGAATGCATACATTTGTGAAATTCATTAAATTCATACAGAAAAATCTATTTCCCTACTGCACTGTTATGCAGATTTATTAGAAGATACATTACAAAAGTTTGCAGTTGTTTAGCAACTGTTATCCACTTCATAAATTTTCCCTGTTTCAAAACCTTGAAGTTCGATTTGTAATATGACCTAGCAGTGCCCTGGATACAATTCTTCACATTAATTTCTTAATTTCCAGCAGGTATATACATTTTACCTATATTATCACAATTAGATCTCTGGTATGGTCTCTCATCATGCATCTTACCTAAGCATGGGATACCCAGCTATCTGCAATGATTTGCATCCTCAGCTTGCATAGATGGGCAAGGCAATTCACTATGGCCATTATAGTTTACATCTGCTAAATATACAGCCCTATACTAGTATGATACCTTATTATGTATTAGAAAGCATAATTTAATTGGAAGAGGTCAAATTAAGGTCACCTTAACCACAAGAGGAAGCACAAGTCTTTCCCTGCTAGTATGGAATTCTGCATATGTGTGTATATTGTCAGATATTTATTCTGAGAGGAATACATATTTAAAGGGAAATGGAAATTATGTGAAGCCATGACTCAGATGGTTTTGGAAAGGATGCAGTTAGAAACTATGTTGCTCAGAATTATTTTGGTGCAGAGTATTAATTTATTTAATACCTTTGTTATTAAAATGTTTATTATCCCAATTGCTTTTCTAAAAATAAAATAACTAACCTAGTTCAATAGGTGTTACTTTGAGAGCTTTTTCTAAAGAGAATTTCTAAAGGCAAAGTCAAGAACCAAAAAGATTTGGTCAGGCTATTAAAATATGATCAGTTATATCTAATGGGAAACATTTACCTAAAAATGTTCACATGATGTTCAGAAGTACTGCTTTTTCAAAGGAATTGGATAAAAAGCTGAACATATATCAATATGGAAAAATTCCACACCATGCTCCATAGTCATTTACCACCACAGAAAAACATTCGATATTTCAATATTGCTTTAGAGTTCCAGAAGGAATTCAGTAGAAAGGATCATTTTAAATAGTAGACAGCAGTTGAATGAGAAGAGCAGACCTTGGGTGAGGGCTATTTCACTGGCTGACAGTCTTACAACTACTCTTGGAACCAAGACTGCTGAGTGACACAGTCACTTTGCTTCTTTAAAAAGCATCTGTCACACAGTGATTTTAGGAGAGCCAAAGGCTACAGAGGTCTGCAGGGTCCACTATGTCACAACTTCCAACACTGAACTCTGTACATCTGCTCCTCTAAGATAAATTATGTTTTGAAAGAAAAACAAACTTTACGGACATTTTTGTTAGAGCTGAGAACAGTTATTGAAAGGCAAAATTGCACCACGTAATTACCTTGGCCACCATCCTAAAATACTTTCTTCTTCATCAGGAGTGCTTTACGTGGTCTAACTCAACCAAGAGTAGACACTGTGGTTACATTTTTGCCCTGTCTTCCATATCTTTTCCTTGTAATGCACAAGACGTGCATTACAAAAGGTTATACCCAAAAATTTGGGATCTCCACATAGTCTAGTATTTTCAAGTAGACCAAAGCAGAGGTAATGCTAAGAGGTTTCTTAGAGTATTTAATAAATATCTCCAAAACTCATCATGCACTGTCTCCAGAGACTCTCCATCAGA
Source organism: Cyanistes caeruleus (assembly GCF_971803275.1). Lineage (NCBI taxonomy): Eukaryota > Metazoa > Chordata > Aves > Passeriformes > Paridae > Cyanistes > Cyanistes caeruleus. The sequence goes on from NC_141732.1 coordinate 22,756,189, forward strand.
GTCCCCATAACTCTCCACCATACTCAGATTCCAAAAACAACAGCAGTTGAACATTATGTGAACTGTAAGGAATATAAACGTGAAAGGAACACTTCCCTGAAAAAAAAAGGTCTAACCATTCACTAGTGATGCAATAATATATAGAGACTGAGATGAAAACCTGTTTCTATGGTCAACAACAGGTTCAGTGTTGGTAGTGTCAATGAAACAAACCTCTGTTGAGCTCTGCTTGTTACACTTCAGGGACAAGAAGTATTCTGATAGGCAAAAACAAGCATTTGAAAATATAGCATCCTATACTTCTCTGTACAAGGAACTTGATGATTATCTAAGTCTCATCACTGTAGACTCAAATATCCAGACAAATTGCTGCTGGCATATTATTCTCTTTGGGTAGACCCTCAGTCCCTCAGTTCCTTTCTTACACATGGGGAAAATCAGTTGCCACAAAAAGTAGTATCTTGAAATTCTATCATCTTGAAATTCTGAAGAGCATTTTCTAGTGCATTGAAAAGTCTCAAGCTGTAGGCACTCTCCTAAGTAATGGCTGATGAGAACTCCAAATCAGACCTTGCAGGAACAAGCCTACCCTGCAATAATAAGCTAATAATTTAATATTACCAAAAAAGTATTACACTTAAAAGAAAGCAAAAGTATTCCAGTGTACAGAGCAGGCTGTTCACAGATGCCTGAAAGAATTCTGAGCAAATTGTTCCCAGAAAAAATGTTACATTTCTGGCAAAGCTTCAATCTCAGAGCAATTATTCCTCTCTGGGTCAACTCAAGGGAAAACAAAAGCTGAAAGTGTTAAGGCACTTTTGCATTTTCTGCCCTATAGGTGCCCAGTAATAGGAGTTTGGCAGAACTCATGTAGGAAAATAATGGGAGATCCCAGTATTTTCCAGTTTCTTTCCACAAAGCAATTATCATAATAAGTGACCAAGGACACAGAATAAAATGTCAAATACACCTCTGTGTACAACTGATGGGCTTTTGCTACCTTTAATCTCCAGTACAGTTTCCCCATCTCTGTCTGTGGATTTTTTGTTTCATAGAATCATGGAATCATAGAGTGGTCTGAGTTGGAAAGAATGCTAAAGATCAAATTCCAACCATCCTGCTGTGGAGAGGGTGTCCTTTCTCTAGGCAAGGTGAAAGGAGCAGCCTGAACAGCTTGAACACTTCCAGGGATGGGTCATTCACAAGCTCTCTGGGCAACCTGTTTTGGTGTTTCATATGTCTCATAGTAAAGAGTTTTTTCCTAATATCAAATCTAACCCTGCCATCTTTCAGTTTGAATCTATTCCCCCTTGTCACTGCATGGTCTTGCCAAATTTCCCCCTCCATCTTTCTTGTGTCTCCTTTTAGTTACTGAAAAAGAACTGAAATAGAAGGCTGCAATTTGGTCACCCCAAAGCATTCTCTTCTCCAGGCTGAACAATCCAAGTTCTCTCAGCCTTTCCTCATAGGAGAGGTGCTCCATGCCTTTGATCATCTTGACAGCCTTCTCTGCCTTTCAGCTGCTAAGTATCATATTTCTCCCAACTTTTTGTGTATTTCCCAACTTAATTCCTTTTTCCCTGTTATTCTCTCTTACTCCCCCCCACCCCCTCCGCCCCAAAGTCCCACAACCAAATGCTGCCCTTTAGCAGTCCAAGTGAGGCTGAAATTGTACATTTCAGCATTTGTGACAAAGATCAGAAAGTGATGACTTTATTTAGAATAATAATATATATAAAACTATCAAGAAAAGACTAAAAATTAAAACACATTTTAGCATTGCACAGTCTTGCTAGTCTTTCCTCATCAACAAGGCTTATCATCAAGATGGTTAATAAATGTAGAGGAGACTAAAGTCAGCTTTGCTGACTCCAGTGCTGCTGTAACAGATCCAAAGACAGCTGTGACAAGAAAGCCAGAATGGGCAGCAGTGCAAGGAGTCAACAGCATCATGTAGCATGAAAGCAAGGATCTGAACCTCGCAAGAAATAGGGCTCCACCAAATCATATTTTGACACAAAATAACAAAAGGAGCTTAGAGAAGTAGTCTTCCAAATAAAATGCTCTTCTTGGCAGATACTGTAGCTATCATTTTCTAGGATGCTGTGCATTTCTGTCAAATGATTGTAAACTGTTAATCACTGACACCGTACAGGAATACGAAAGACTGTTCATCAGTGGCACCCTTAATAAAACCTTGATGTGTGCTGTTTTGAGTGATGTTTCTGTAAATTTACTCAGGAGTACTAACTGAGCACAGCAACATTATATGAAGCCCAAACGCAGCTACATTCCTATTTAAGTCTGGCATCACAAGAGAAACTAATAGGAGAAAAACCTCCTTTTTTTTTGTACTATATTTTCAAGCTTTTGAGCACAAGCATATATGCATATAAAGTTTAAATCCCCTTTCTTTTGTTTTTACCAGAAGTAAAAATGTAGCTGTTTAACCATTGTAACATAATACAGAAAAATAGTTGTAAGAAGGGCATCACAATTTTGGTCAAATAAGGAAATTTGGGGTCAGACCCTCTTGAATTAGAAATTAAGATGAAACAGATTGCAGAGGAAATATAAGTTCCTCTTAAGTATTCTGCTAATGTTAAACACCCTGGAAGTATATTTTGAAATCTGTCCGAAAGCATCTTCAAGTTGCACGCAGAGGTCTGTTCCTCTAATACACACAATGTACCCTCTCCTCCCCTTCCTTCCCTACCTCCTCTCTCTTCTCCCTTCCCCTTCCCCCTTCCCCCTCCCTGTCTTCCTTTCCCTTTCCTTTCCCCTTTCCTGTCTTCTTTCCCCTTCCCTTTCTCCTTGCCCTTCTTCCTTCCCCTACTAGATCTGCCCAAGAGTGATGGGGGAGCACAAGGCCCCTTGTGGAGATGTCCCTGGGAGTGGAAGCCGCCTGCCTTCTGTACCATGCAGGTACATACCCCAACAAGGATCCCCTGATGAACTTCATCAATTTCCCATTTTTTCACTGCAATAACCCTTGCTTCAAAACTTTCTAGACTTTGTGGCTATGATGGTTCAAAGCCTGTAAGTTCCCTGCCAAAACATGTTCATAATAGTTTTAAACCCATTAGATCTCATTCCAGCTGCAGGACTTGGCTTAAGTCTGTTTTCATTCACATGTGTTTCTGATGGGCCGATGTTCATATCCTTTTGGTCTGTCTTTTACTAGTCTGTAACACACTATACTTGTTTTATCTCAGTTTGTAGGACAATCTCCATTCATTTTGTGTATCTCCACTTGCACACAGAACAGATTTAAGTCACATTTCACTCTACTGAATTTTGTAAACTTTTGCATCCGAGGCCTAACCAGTGCTTTACAAAGTGCTTATAGTATCAGCACTCTTAAAAGTCACTTAATTTATTTTTTGAAGTGTAATCTCCTTAGTGGTGAATATTTATTACCACTGTATACACTTCTTTAACTGTCAATGAAACATCTTAATTTCTAATATGTGAAATTATTCTTTATCCTTTTCCAAAATGTAAGAAAGAACAAGTGGATTTTGATTTTGAGAGAACGAGCTACATGGACTCTCCTACCAGATCAGGAAGTGAGCATAATGGAGCTTTCAGTGTCCTGGGAAAATGAGAAGAAATTAATACATGTGCAAGCAAGTCACTGAAATACTGATGTAATGGCTTGAACTGTATTCCTAAGGAATATTCAAGGGGAAAGAATAAAAACGTCACCATAACTTAACAACTAACTTCCATGAAAATGTTTCTAGTAATATCAATTAGGAAGCTAATAAAAATTTAGCAGTAAAATGAGAGATATAGTAAAAGAGACATCTCTTTTCTCAACAAAGTCCTGTGTTAACCAGCTTCAGAAGACATTATGAATTTTCTAAATGCTGACAAAAGAAAAAAAAAAATCAACATGCACTCCCTGAAAATTAATTCACAGTAAAAAGTCAAAATTTTGCCTTTAAATGGGGATTCCTGGGAATGTGATTCAGTACCATTGCACAGATCCAGGGTATTTTAAGAGACTTGTCTTTTACCTTTAACTCGGAAGATAAGCATCAAATTAACCTATAATGCACTTCAGAATCTGGACTAAGGGTTTGTGGCTTGTGTGAGATTGCTAAAAATACATTTTTATGGCAAAGGATCAATGCTTCTCTTCATATTTCCTGTCTGCTCTGGAATGAATGAGTCAGGGCAAAAGGTAATGATTCTTATACCTTTCATACACAAAAATCCCAAAACCAAACCAAACCAAACCAACAAAAAAAAAACCCAAACAAACTGAAAAACAACACCAAAACAAAACAAAAGAAAGCAAAAAATCCCAAACCCTACAAACAAACAAAAGGCCCCCACAAAACAAACAAACAAACAAACAAACAAACAAAAAACCAACCCAGAAAACCCACAAAACCACCAAACTAAACCGAAACAAACCAAACCCAAAAAGCAAAAAAAGCCCTGGCTACAATTTTCTGTAGCTGGGTATCTATTGTTTATTTCTCTTCACAAAATGTACATTCCATTCATCCTCCACTAATCTGGTGGGAAAACCCCCTGCAAAAGAATAACACACTAAATTTTTTTTAGTGTATTAGAAAACACTAATGATCACCAGCTGTAATCCCTTGCACATGCTCTACATGTAGTTAAAACATCTATATCTTAAAGCTGAGTAGTCTGAGGTCCGGGTTGTTTTTTCTTTATTTTTGTTCCCCATAAATAGTCTTCACACAAAAAAAAAAAAAAGTGGTAATTAATAGTTCAACAACTTAAATAGCTGCCTAATTTTTTTCTGCTGGCTGGAATAAAATCCTGTTGCAGCAAAAAGAAGTTTTGAAAACCAGATTGTAACTGCCTTCCAGCTTGGGTGTGAGAAAAAGCAGAACAGCGTAACAACAGAAAAAAGCAACATAAAGTTAATTTTCATACCCAGCTATTTAATTCTGCCCAAGCTTAAATTAGAAGTATTGTTTAAGTATGCAAATTACCTGAATATTCTTTCAGTTTTAGAGTCTTTCTTGTACTATTTTTAACAATTAAAACAAAATGGAACAGCAAAGTATTTGTACAGTTATTGTTCTCAGGTTTCCCACACTGCTGTACTACTTTTTGCTGTTTGCCTGAGGTTATATGCAATATTGTCATAACTATGACTCAGAGGGAGGTAAACATTCTGCCCTTGAAATGAGCCTGAGATATTTATTTATTGATTGGTTTTTAAAATGCACTTACCTAACAAATTCTGAGGGAATTGTTAGACTTTAAAACATAAATAGATACTTGCGATCACACACATCCCTATATAACTTTGGCAATCACTCGAGTTAGAAGATGAATCTCACTCTGTGTTCTGAAGGTCAATATATTCAGACTGTGGTGATAGATGATATAATGCAGGTTCAGATGGATGGATGGATGGATGGATTGTGTACAGCTGCAGGCCGTCCTCAAATAAAGACTTCTTTGTACTTGACAACACAAGTTTCTCCAAGTTGAGGGTTGGTATTCAGAAAGAAGTATCAGTAAGAGTTACCTATGGTTTAGGTTGAAGGTGGGAAGAATATCAAGTACTGGTCTTTTTTCTGCATCTGCAAAAGCATTCATGAAGACAGTAGGTTTCTTATATGTTAGTCAGTCATAAAAGTACAGGGGAGGGGTACCAGGGCTTTTAAGGTAAAAATGAAAAATGTTTCATGACACAGAAGGACAGTTAGCAGAGGTGAAGAAACAAGGGACAGTGAGCTATGAGAACATGGGTATGATTGACTGCAGCTGAATGAGTGGAAAATAAAAAGGGTATTCACCACCTTCCTCTCTTAAACATTGAACGTTAATGCTCAGAGTTCTGTTTTTAATAGGAAAAATTATCACAGTTCATACTAACTTGACAACAGATACAAATCAGAAGCAAGGGCAAGAGTCCAGACCTGATGCATTCTCCATCTGGTTCAATTAAATCTGGCCACTGCCTTATAAAGGCTATCTAAAATTCTGGGGTCTTCAACATTCATGATTTTTAAAACAGCTGGATGAGTTAAGATTTGCGAGTAGCCTTTACCTCGAGCTCCATTTGTTTTCATTAGTCTGTACTAGGTGCTCTGCTGCAGATTTACAGATTCTGACGGCTTCCCTCCCATGGTGTGATAAATGAGACTTGCAGCTTATAACTTAGCTGTTTAGCCCAGATGGCAGAATACCTACCAGAAAAAAAAAAAAAAAAAAATAAAATAAAGAGGACAGGAAATCAGGAGGCGGTGGAAAAAAACCCCAAAAACCAGCGTAGGAAATAAAGACAATCAAGAATCAAGACATCCTTAAAGCACAATCTCCTTGTCTCATACAGAATCTGAAGCTGCTTCTGCTTTTCTGGGTGGGCAGATGTGTGCTAGCACTACCTGCAGGAAACACAGTCCCACGTGAACATCTCTCTGCACGTTCCCTGAAGTTTTTGCAGGTTCAAAGTGCATCCTGAAGACTACACTGTGCATATAAAATTCATGTAACTATTTTTAGAACAGTAATTAGGAACATACGCTTACATACAAACAAGAGGCATAAAGTGTACTGGTCACAAACATTGCACAGTAGGAAAAAAACCTTGGATTGGCACAGAAAATTTTGTCTATAGGCAAGAGAGCACTGACATCCATGGGATTAATAATTCATGTATTTTATCTCATTCAGGGCATTTCAGAAAGTCCATTATACTATATTTTCTGTACAGTCAGTAAATTTTGTAGCTCTTAAAACCCATGAAATGAAAAATAGGCTCAAAAAGCCATAACACTATCAATACATTAATATTTATGTAGCTCTTTTCATGACAAACATTCCAAAGTGCTCTCTAGTAAAAGAAAATGAAATAAAGCATGAACAGAATGCAGATGACTGTAAGTCAAAAGGTCACTGAAACAGACAAATCAAATGAATCTGTTTGACCAAGGGAGTGACCAAGTTCACTCAGTTAACTCTTGGAAATCCTGTGTTCTTTTCTAAAGCTCTGTCTAGCTAAGTTTTAGGAATATTATATCAAGAATCAGAAAATTATCAAAATAACCTAAATAAGTAAGGAGGACAAGTTGAGGCCATTCCAGTCTAGACAAAAAAAAAAGGTGTTATTTCAAATAAGTACTGAGCATGCACTATACTTTCTTCCCTGGCCAGACATTTATATAACTGATATAGCTAATAAGTTTCTACTTGTTTGCAAATGAAAAAAAAAATAAATGTGAGAAGTACTTTTTTCACCCACCACAGTAGAAAATCTTTGATATATATAATGCTAATTTCTTTACCCTTTTTCTGTCATTCATGAGGGAAAAATAAATGTAGAGGACAAGTGTTCTGTAATGCATTAACTGCTGATTCCCTAGCAGTAGCTTGTTTCCAAGTAATTTTCATCCTTCATTCTCTTAAAAAGTGTTGTGTTCCATTGTGAGATATCTTCAGGCCTAATGAATTTCTTCACTGGATGATGAAGCTTATGATTAAAGAAAAGAAACAAATTTGGGACAAGTGAACACAAGTAAATTGAGAGTATTTCATTAGATGAGATTAGAAGGATGAGCTGCTTTTCCTAGCTTGACAGTACCACATGACAAAAGAGTTAAGTGGGATGCTACATCTTCCTATTATATAAATACTTCTGGAGTAGAGTCTGGGGGTTCTGTGGCTGCTGGAAGGTCATAGCTGCCTTTTAGGAGCTAGTTGCAGCTTTTAGGAGAAAGTTGCAATAAAAATAATTTAAAAAGAGGTGGATGAATGAAATAGTTTGGTGTGTTATTTTTACTCACAAGGTCCAAAAAAAAAGAAAATCTGTTTTCTAATTGAGTCAATAGAGTAGCAGAAGAGAGAAAATTGTGTTTATGTTTGTGGCTTTGGGCTTAAATATTTTTGAAAGGAAAAAGAAAAGGAAAAGAAAACCTACAGATTTGTTTACTTATATCCAGCTACTTCCAGGTATGTTTTCTGCTTTTAATTGGAACAGAAACATTTCATTTTTCCATAAGTATCTGATACTCATATTCAACTCTCTTAGCAATATAACTCTATTTTTTTTTTTTTTTTAGTGGTTAGTAGACCTATTCAGCAAGTTCAGAAGATCCAGCTGAAATTCACAGGGGAACAAGAGTCATTCACGTTAAGTAAGAATATTTTAATGGTTCTTCAGCTACACATGGGCTCACACTAGTTTTCCAGTCAGGATGATGTACCAGTATTGACTTTATAGCTATCACAAGACAGCTAGAATTAACACTAAGTGTAATCCCTTTTGAACTAAACAAGATGTATATTTGCCACCCATAGTGATTTTTTTCCTGTCACACTTTCCATCCTGTAGAGTTTGTTAAAGGACCCACAAAGGTACCCAGACCATGCAGTTTATCTGTGAAGCATTTTAAAAACCCTTTGATTTTGGTTAAAGTAGTAAGTATTTTCACTCACTGTTATCAGGATATCTTGTTTTCACAAATATTATCTATAGAAGCTGTGTAATATAAGTAATAGGCATAATAGAATTTTGATATAGGCCCCAGCAGCCCTATAAAACACATTCTGAATATTTCCTGTACTAGATACAATGTTTTTTGAAGTAAACCTGGCATCTGAGAGAACTCAAGAGACCTAGTGTTTTGGTTAACCAAGGTAAGTTAGACAGGAAAAACAACCTACTTCTTTACAGAAACAAAAAATGTAATCTTTTTAGAGAGCAGTAAATAATTTATTTTTTTTAAAAAAAAAGAAAGAAAATGGCTTTATACATGTAACTAAAAAGCCAAGAACTTTTCCTCAATAAATTTTGAATTATATATGATCTTGGAGTGTCAAAGTTCTATGTGAGGAGTTATGTTTCATGCTCATAAATAGAAAACATTCTGAAAGCTAGGAATAAGATGTTAGTAGAAATTCTAATGAAAAGCAATGTATAATCTCTGATCTGGGTGCTGAGAAGCATTAGTTACTGTGTATTGTGTATATATTGAGCAATAGCAACTCAATAGGAGAACAGGTATTATCAATAATAAAGACTGGCTCAAAAGCATGGAGAAAAATGAGAGAACTACCCCTTTTTAACAGTTTGGAAAGACTTGTGTCCCTATTCAACATCTTTTTTTTTTGGTGTTACGTTATAAAGATCTGTCTTTATTATTTTAGAAACCAATAGCACAAAAATTACACCCAAAATTAGGAGAAAGACAAAATACTGAGTCCATTGGCATAAGACATTTGCCAAACTTTAGACTGCTAAACACTTCTTGTATGAAAAGAATTGTCCACACTAAAACAGCTGCATCTTTAAGAAAGAGATGCTTAGAGGTGTCAATTTCAAAACTGGCAGCTTCTTAATGGTCAGTTTTATAAAGGTAATATATATATTATATTAGGTAATATAGGTGTATATATATATATATATATATACACATTATATTATATATATTATAATATAATATAGAGGTCTGAGAACAGGAGGAAAGGTGTGTGTGTGCCTTTGACACTCAGAGTGGACAGACTCAGTGACCCGACCTCTATTCACCACCCCTAGAATCCACAGAATGAGCCAGGAGCCTCAGACTTGTTTCCCTACATGCTGAAAGGGAATATACAGTTATGTTAGCTAATATGAAAACTTGTCATTCCACCAGTTTTCCAAGTTCCAGGTACCTTCCAAGAGGTTTGAAGCAACTCCTCCGTCTGTTGAAGATCCAGAACTCCCATGATTTTTCAGCTGTAAAGGAGAATTTATTTCTTTAGAATAATGACTGCTAGAGGAGACATGGTTCTCACTTTTCTGGCAGTAACCTTGGGCCTTGTATCCAGGTAGTACTTTTAATCTCAGGTTGCTGAAGATTAAATACACACCCTTTTGAAAAAAATTCCTTATCCCACACTTATACTTCAGGTTAGATAAAGGGCAGAGAAATCCTCCTCCTGCCTTGTATAAGTTTTGTAAAAGGGAGCATAAAGTTAATTCAGCTGGAATGAGCTGCAATGGAGGTAAAAGCAGAAATGGCAGAGTTTAGATAATTCCCTAGGGGAAATTAAATTAAAAAAGAAAAAAAAAGAGAAAAAAGAAAATAAGTAAGACTTAACCAATGTCTCCTCCTGGGATGATTTATGAAGTTTTTCAGTCAGTGATAGTCTAACTTAAAATGAAAAAATAGTCCTGGAGTGAGATTTTCAATTTAATGAAAATTTTACTTCAAGTCTTGGAACAAGAACTACAGTATATTGATATTCTTTTACTTGCCGTTTTACCCAAGTAAAGCAAAGTTTCTTTTCTAGCCTATTCTCAGAAGTGCTATTCCTGAGTCATAGAATTGCAGAATGGGCTGGGTTAAAAAGGACTTCAAAGACCATATGGTTCCACACTCCCCACAGTGGCAGGAACACCTCTCACCAGGTAGTTCAGATCCCCATCCCATCTGGCCTTGAACACTCCAGTGACAGGGCAGACACAACTTCTCTGAGCAATCTGTTCTGTGCCTCACCACCTTCACAAGAAATTTATTTTCTTTCTCTGGTGGGTCTCACCAGAGCAGAGGGGCACAATCCCCGCCCTCCCCTGCTGCCCACACTGCTTTGGATGCAGCCCAGGACAGTTTGGCTCTCTGGGCTGTGAGTGCTCATGGCTGGGTCATGTCCAGCCTCTCATCCACCACCACCACCAAGCCCTTCTTGGAGTGCTCTCAAAACCTTCATTCCCAGCCTGGACTGATACTGGGGGTTGTCCAAACCCAGGTGCAGCACCCCGTGCTTCACCTTGAGCACTTGGCTGCTGAGGTTCCCATGGGTTCACTCCCTGAGCTTGTCCAGGTCCCTCTGGATGGCATCTTGTCCTCAGGAGTGACAACATCACCACTCAGCTGATGCCATCTGCAAATGTAATATGGTAGACTTTGACAAGATCTGCTTAGCAAGTGTTTTAATGCAAAATCCACACTCTGAAGCTGAACCAAGCTGAATGAATACTGGACTTTAAGAGTAGGATGCCCCCACTTGGAGAACACCAGCTCATGCCATTTACTCAGCAACCATTTCTTCAGAGGAACTGAGCCCCTTTGCTGTGCCACCTTTCTATAGTGACGCTGACCTGTCCATTACTATACATATATATTGTATATTCCAGTGGCCATGAGCTGCTCTTCAGGAGCAGACCCAAACACATCCTTGAGACCAAAATGGGTTAGCTGCCTTGTTCAGCCACAGCCACTAGCAGTGTGATTTTCCAGATCATGCATTGGTTAATGGTTAGTAGAAAACAGTGAAGATGACTCACTTCCTGGTGAGAAAACATTCAGGCATGTTTAAACTGAGAGTATTTAATGTTATTTGTGAATAGAAGAAGGGATAACCATCCTTCTTATTCCTCAGCTTATCAAGACTGATCTGTCTCACAGTGAAGAACTGCAGGCTCCAGTTTTTCTTGAAAGTTTTTCTGTATTTGCAGTAGGAGCAGATTCCTCCAGGAGGAATCCAAAAGGCTCCAAACCTGGCTCTGTGGAAATTAAAGAAAACAAAGCAAGATATTATTTGTTATGGTAAATGGTGCTTCTGGGAATTATTGAAAAAGCCTGCTTAATTTTTCCAGAGGCAAACTGGGAAGTCCCTTCGTTTTTTTTGGAAATACCTGCATAGTTTTACAACATTATCTGGAATTTATCTCTAACTTATTAAAATAATGAATATGTTGAGGACACGAATGGCTATTAATGAAGTATATATCTATTTCATGTAAGAAATTAAAGAGTAGGAGAGATACAAGCTTTATAATATACACAAAAATATACAGCTGCCCACCTGCAACAACTGGAAGGACATGAATTACAGAATTATTATTCAAAGTTTTCATGGAGGGACTGTTTAGAATAAAGCAAGTTTTGGGATCAGGAGACCACCTACTTACCAGTAAATAACTTATACTTCAATGATTGCTCCACCAGCATCAGGCCATTGTATGTGAGGCACTGAACATATTTAGTTTGGCTCTGAGCATGAAGCCTGAGCACACCTGTGCAGTGGATGACAACCAAGCCTGGGTTCTTTAGTCACAGCCATTCACTCCCAATTTCATATCTGTACCTTACAGTTCGTATCTGTACCTCATTTGGAATCTGAGTGCAGAAGGAAAGGACCTCTTCTGCCCCAATGATATGAATGTCTGAGAAAGTAGCCTGCTGTAAAAGGTGTATGTCAGTGGTGAGATTTCCAGGAGTTCACACAATCCGATTTCATCATCTCCAGCTTTTAAACTCTGTGAAAGAGACATAAACTCTTAATATGGAAGGAACAAGCCTTTTAAGTTTCTCAGCTTGTGAATCTTTGGTCTGAAGTCAATTTCCAGACTCCATTACATTCAGTAGATGCTGGATTGGGACCTTAAAATTTAATTTTTAATGGTTAAACTAGCTGCTTCAAAGTGCTCACTTACTTTCTTATCTGTTAAAAGTTATAAAGTTCCTTGTAAAAAGAGAGAAATGTGCTCCTTTTATGATTAGGCAGATTCATAAAGATCCTTATAAAAAGATAATATTTTTTTAATGGAAAAAGCAGAAAAGTCCACTCAGCAATGTATATATTTTAGATAAAGCCATTTAAACTCATTTTTAGACTAAACACTTTGTGCTGCCCTCCAGCTAACTGCTCTAGAGATGAAAGGCACCATATAATCTAGTCTCATTTGTCTTTGAAAGTACAAGAGTCCACCCTCTTTGTTAATAGACTTAAACCAAAACAAAAAAATATAACTCAAAACAGAGGGCTCTACAAATAACACATATTTTTCAACATGGTGCATCCCTTATACTTAGCTTATTATTTTTTATTTTTTCAAAAGAAAATGCCCTCTTCTTGTAGTGCAGACAGCTATTGTGAAATGAGTCCAAAGCTCCAGAGAAACCTTTTTCAAAAGTCCTTGAAAAAGCCTTTGTGATTGCCCTTGACTATTGATCTATATCCCTCTACTGACTTAAGACTAATACATGTTAGCAGGACTTGAAAGAGGTTTTTTGAAATGCAGGTGCAAAATATTTAACATAACCTTGAGTTTTACTGCAAAAGACTCCCAGTTCTGGGACAAACCATGTTATCATGTATGAGTGATCCTAAAACCCCCCTTTTCCCTCAGACCCTTAGTCATAAAAAATTCAGGGGTAAAGAGCACTTTCAAAACTCCCTGTGGCAGAATAAACTAGAGCTGAACCTTCATGTGATTATTCCAGAGTGAGTCATTTAAGCATGGGACTGCTTCATAAACTTCAGGGACTTCATTTGCATGTGAATATTGATTCCTCTCACACAAACAGTTCATCCTTTTATGTTGCTTTCACATGAATTTGCCCTCCGGAGAGCTGATTTTTTTTCTGTGCTTCAGCTGGGTGCTTCTGCTGCCCCAGTCAAAAACACTTCTCCTCAGTGAATCAAATGGAGCAATGAGAATGTGTAGATAACCCCAGTTCCTCCTCTCAAGCATAAACAATTCACATTTCCTTCCAAGGAAAGACTGAACATTTGACCTCTCTTTTAAATCAGCAGATAAGCAAAAGCAGTTGTACTTGTGTGGGGGTAGAGATATCCGTCAAACAATCTAAATTACTGAAAGTAGTTAGGTGCAGTATTTCCTAAGTAAATCAGATCTCAAAGTACTCTTTCATCATTCAAACAGGGGTTATATTCTGGTTCTTGTAATTCAATCTGGGGCTATGCTTACCAGCTGCAAATAAAACTTACTGTGTATGAGCTTGACCCCGTAGCCTCTACTTACATGAGGAAGTGGTATGAATTTCCTACAGAAAACCCCAGAGGAGACAACACGATTTCAGCCCATTTGCACAGGGGGGCTGCAGGGGTCGTAGAACAGTCTCATATCCTGAAAAGTCAGTGGGCAAGAAAGTAACTTGGAATCATCTCAACAGACCTTTCACCAAAGCTGGCACTACAGTATTTGGTGAGCTACAGACTGGTCATCACAGAAATACAGCACTTCCACATATCTCCACAACTTTAATGATACACTATGCTTCTGTTTTAGTATCACAGGAGAACATAGAAATGCCTTCCCCACTCTATCATACACTTATTTTACTGCAATATTCCCTGTGTTAGAAGATAGTTGTGTGAGATGCCATGATGATACAGTAATTAGGAGACATCGTATTACCACGACCAAGTTACATACAAAGAAAAATATGTGGGAAAATTCAGTCAATTGCCAAACAGTTCTCTTAACAGAAGGCTGGGATACGGGCATTTCATAAAAAAAACCTGAGCTATATCAATTAAGTTATATGTGGGATGTGTGGAAAAATAACGATCTCTATCTTTAGATACACACTTATTGTTAAGGTTTCACCTGCACCTTTTTCATGAAACCCAAAGTTCATAATGTTTAGAATAGTGTAGTAACATTGTTGATAATAGTATCTATAAAATAAAAAATAATGGCCAGGAAAGAGGCTTGTTCTCAGCTTCTAAATCAGCTGACAGTGAACAATATTTTGGCACAATAACAGACATTCTCAGATTCAGATTTCTTGAGGAAAGTATTACTAATGTCCTAGGGAAAGTTTTCATACTGTTCATAGTGTGTTTTGGAGATCAGATGAAGAGAGGTACAACTGTAAAAAGTATGATGAAGAACAGCTATTAATAGTTACCATTTGACAGGAAAAGACCTTTTTTCCCCTGCTTCTGACCTTTAACAATCACCTAAACAACCAGTGTTTGACTTCATTTTTTGCTGAAGAAATTGTAGGTTAGATTGTGAGCTAGGAAAAAAATACCACTGTGCTCTGCACAGGATATGCTCATCATAAAAATGCCAATAAATCCCATCATATGAAGAGGGTACAATAAACTACCCTGAATTCTCTATCACTGGTTATGAGGTTACTTATCTTTCCATGTCAATTATTTTGGGCATTTCTCCTGATTGGAATATATGGTTATGTGTGCAGTACTTCTTCTTCAGTGGCACATGGAAGGTATATGAGTGAGGTTGGATTGTACAGACACCAGGTTCGGTTCAAGCAGCAATGTTGTCTGAATAAATGTTAATATAATGGTGTTTACCATGAGTATATTCAACAGTCCTTCCTACCTGTCAAACCTGAAGTAATCACTGCATTCATTTTTGGGCATATTTAATGTTTACACTATCATAGATTGACATTTGTCTGACAACTCCTGTATCTCTTCCAAATGGCTTTCTTTATTTGCTAGTGACATTTCAACTATTGATTTGAAATTCTATCACAATATTAAATGACTAATTGCCTCAAAATTCCAGTAAACCTTAAGCTTAACTGAAAGGTATAGTCATGGTTTATTTTAAGAATATTATTTTAAAATTATTCTTGCTGGTTTTCCTAATTAAGCAGGCAGAAATGGGACCAGTAAAACCTGTTTTTCTACTGCAACATCCTACTAATGACAGCTCTTCATTAAAATAAAGAAAAAGGATAAACCTCTCTATAGTCCAAATTATCTGGGATGGAATTTTAATTGTGCTTCCTACTGCCTGGGGAATTAAGAAATTTCAGACTAAACCATCAAGAGGCTGTGCACAGCTTCACAGTTTGAAAACCACCATCCTGAGTGGTGCATAAATTCATTTGTATCAGCCAAACATTTCCCACTTTCTGTAAAGACTGATTTGGAGTCTTAAATCCATGAGCTATTATGGACATCAGTAAAGGAGAGATTATTCCTCCTAATGCACACAGCTTGGAAGTAAAATATGGATGATATTTTGGACTGAAGAGGATGTAATAAGAGACATCAGGTAAAAACATATTCCCATGACATTAATTCTAGATAATAGAGGGTCATCTGAGTAGTTCTTAAACTTAGCATTTTTTGATATCTTGGCTTGTGATTTTTAGCATTTTAAATGCCAGCATACAGGTCACAGGGGCTTACTTGAAACCAGGTAATTTGGTGTCAACATTGATTGGTGAAAGTCTGATGTGATGATTTATCATCATGCTATTCTCAGTGCTTTGGTACACATCTGAAAGGAAAGAGAAGGTCATCCTGAAGAAGCTGGGTAGTAACAAGGCAGATGTCAACTTTTCTAAATCAAATACCTTCAAGTAGTGAGACAGGATTTTAGGAAAATGTGCTGCTTCTTTCAGTGTCAAACAGCTGGGAACTCTTGTAGCTTTCATAGAGTTTGGCATTACAGATGGATGTCTGAAAGGTTATTTTTGTTACTGTATCTGTGTAAGCAGAAGAATTTCCTTCATAAATCAAGAAATGGTTTTTGTGTTACAAGTACTGGTAAGAAGAACCTCAACTTTCTTCTTGACAATTTATTTATACAGCAAGTGATTTTCATGACACACAGGTTGAAGAAATCCAACAATTAATCATGACTTATCAATTATTTGGTTTCCTCCACATATTTTCTCTGGCTGATGGAGTACAGAACAGGCTAAGGGGGTGAGAAGATGACAAACCAGACCTGACAGAGCAGTATCAGCCCACTTTTCAACTTGGTTAGCACTCATCTGCCATGCCACTGTTGCTTCAGTGGGGAAGGTGACAAGAACTCTGGCTCTGGGGCTGAAAGAGCATTTGTTTCTGCACCCTGGGTGTGACTTAAACAAGAACCTCACTGGTACACTCGGAGTGTACTAGGAGATACACCTTAACCAGTGAACAATTTGATTTCACCAATTTGGAAAAGAGTGATTGATGATGAATTGTCTTGTTTCTCCCTATTTCATTAATATCAGTTTGTGGATTTTAAAGTGTATTTCAGTTAGAAGCAACATTGGCATGTTAGAGATGACATGCCAATTCCTGAAAAAACATATTAATGCTGCAGAGAATGTGACTGCAATTTTCTTCCATTTTCAACAGTTTTACCATATCAGATGCAAGATGCTTCCTTCTCCTGTGCTGGTGTTTTCTGTCCCTCGGCCCATTCAGGGCTTGAAATTTTAAGTCTTTATTTCTGCAGTTTATGATTTTAATGCTATTAGGAAACAACTTTTTTTTCCCAAACCTACATTCTGGGAGTGAATCCAGGCTATTGGCATGCTCACAGTAAATGCAGAATATGATAGCAAATAGGAAAAACCATATTAATTATCTTCCATGTTGATATTCAGGAACAGTTCTTCCTACAATTACTGCAGAGAATGACATTTACCTGAATTTAATACTCTATCTCTTTTTTTCCTTTTTTCCCCAAGTGCAATGCAGCTAGAATTGCCCAAAGAGAAAAGTAGAAGTAATTGAGAAAAATGCATACAGACACATATGCCCATGTTTTAATTGAATCTAAAAAGCAATCCTGCTCTGCAGTTCATTTTCTGATTGTTTTCACATCAGGGTGGCAAGCATAAATTTGTGCTGCATCTGCCCTGACACTTAAAACATAACAGCTTTCACACATCACATCTTTTAACCCATTAACGTTTAAGTAATTGCATTATAAATTCTCTGGTTTTACGTCTGCCTTCTAACACTCCTGACTTTCGATGTGTTCAAGCTTTTGTTGTTCTAAGGATGAGCACTCCAGGTAGGCAGATTATAGGAGCTCCCTGGCAGTGCTCTGTTCTCTATTCTTCTTATACAAGACAGTATTAAGAGTGAGATATGACATTGTAAAGATGAGGAATTCAGACACCATATGTCCCTGCAGCAGTGAGGCACAACAGGATGCTCTGAGACCACGTCAGAGAGAGCATCCTGCTGTGCCTCAGCTCTGGAGGACATGGCTAAGGTTTCACCCTTATCCGTGAGCGACCTGCTGTTCACACTCTTCTGTCACTGGTTTGCTCTTCGTGGCTGCAACTTCTCAATGGAATATTGACACTCAGTTTGAATGAATCTCCACAACTTTTTTTTAAGTGTCAGGGCACACTTCTATCTTTTCAAGAATGAAACCAAACAAACAATGACTTGAAATAGAGTCCAAATGAGAATAATGAGTTTATTGAAAATTTTAATTTGCCAAGAGAAAAATAAATGGCCACTGTGGAAAAGATGCACAAAGAGAGTGCTTTGCAGGAAAATCCCCTGAAAGACCTTTTTCAGTGATCAATCACTGAAGAATGAATGCCTTTACTCACTGGCAACTGGTAAGATTTATTTTATTATTGTTTCTCAAAAGATGGAGTTAGGGTGAAATTCCTGTGTTGCATTTCAATCAATGCAATCAATTTAATCTCTTTCTCCAATGATGTCTCACGAATGATCTTTCAATAGAAGGAAATAACCTTTCTTTAACTGTCACATGTATTGTTAAAATAATCCTTTATGAATGCTCACTAGGAGAAATGACATTTCAAGATTCTGAATTTTTTTACTTTTTAAATCCTTAATATTATTACATTAAAAAAAATATCCAAGTCCCTTATATTTAAATGACCTCATGGCTTTCTGAGAGGATGACTTTAATGCTTAAACATGCATATGCTTTTCTTTGTCGTGAAGATAAACATGAGAAGAGCCTTATTAAACAAGAATAGTTTGATCTAGTTTAATCTAGTTCTACCTAGCCTGCTGAGTCACTATCCATCAGTGATATCTGATATGTTTCAGATATGTTAATTTCATCATATAAACTCTTTATTCTTGAAAAAACATAGTCACTGTAAATGGTTTTATAGCTGTGTTTTGGGTTTGGTTTTTTAGAAAAAAAATGCTTCTGAAAACCTGATCACTAAGGTTCAATTAAATATAATTTAATATGTCTGTTAGAGTTTAGCTTTATAAGCCTTTTCTACTTCAAATTCCATTCCCCTTTTTTAGACCAGGAAAATCCTTATTTGAAATAGCAAATCTCAGTCTAAAGAAACCATTTTAGAACAGACATTTAAAAACCCGGGGAGAAATTTCCACATGGAAATTCTGAGAGAACAACGACATTGAGTCACAGAATCAAATATTTATCTGGAGTTCCATAAAAATGAATTATTGGGTCAAAACTGAACCGAGGGTGACTTGCTGATGCCTACGCTGTCATGATGCAACGATAATTCCTGTCTTACAGCTGCTGACAAAGCTTCCTCTGAAGTTGTTAAACCCTGGGTGTGCTGTGGGAGTTCTCCTGGATACAGACTTCGTGCTTCAACCCTCATTCTGTCATGCACTTACGAGATCATCAGGTCTCAAGCAGGAGGAGAATCATACACATCTGTGTATAAGCATGAGTCTCTCAGTCAAAAACAGGCAGAGTTGGCCTGGAACAAAATCTCCTATCTGGTAAGGAAAGTGTCTGTGAAAGTATTTTTAGATGAGGGTTGGTTTTTTTTCTTTTTTTTTGTTCCTGATACCCTGGAACCCTTATTGCTTTCACATAAAACACGTCAGGATAATTGGCATTATTATAAAAAAGGACACAAATTTTTAGAAGTTGAGGAAAAGATGAAACGTTAATATTTTAAATATATGCAAAAAATAGCAGGGTGGTTTGTGAATACTCACTTTCTATTTTTATAAATATTCTTTATCAAAAAACTCAATAAAATTCCTAGAACAACAATTTCATCCTAAAAGGCTAATATTCTTACAAGTAGTAAGCTGCAAATTAAGAACTTTTCTATAAAGCTTTTATTAAGATTCATTCTTCTAATCAGCTTGTGCAAAATGTGTTCAAAATCCTTGAATTTTTTTAATGGAAGATTGAGAAAGACATTTATTGTCTCCATTTCTATTCTTCAGAGTTGCAGACTTCCATGCAATGCAGTGTAACAAATTCCAATGCCTTCAGATACATTAATTCAGAACGTTATCCAGAGATATTTCCATGTACAAATTTAGCACCATAATGCTTCTCCCTAAGCTGGAGAAGATTTGAATGTAAAAATGTTGATTTCTGCAGGCAATACAAAGTTTGTGCTAATGAAAGTATGCAAAATCAGTCAGCTGAGCTTTGTGTTCCCTAAGCTCTTTCAGCTACTCAGATGAACCTCTTTAAAGTTTCATCTCAGGAAAGAATGATTTCATAATCAATGCCAAATTCATAATTTCTAACCAAATATTATTTTAATGATTTATTCTAAAATTCACGTGCTTAAATAATTATAGTAAATTTAACACAAATTACAAGGAATCCCCTAAAAGATAAAAAGACATAAATATTTGCAAACTGTTGTATAATTTCAGGGTCTGATTTTTAGTTAGCGTTCAGCTTTAATAAAAAATGTAGTTTTTTTGCAAATTTACTGTTGAAATACTTCAGTGTGGATCTCAGATGTAATCCTGAACCTTGTGTTAGTGATCTTGGATGTTCCAGTGTTTTAGAAACCTGATCCTACAATTTCCATGCAAAAAAAAGTGATTTGAAAACAAATACTAAAGACTATGAGAAATACCACGACACCCTACCTTCTTCTGGAATGCTTTATTTACTGAGGGCTTTAGGCATGTATCACTAATTTCAGACCACTGTATAAGAGTCACAGCATGCTTTTATAAAAGCAGTGGGAGAATACATTTCCAGGTCTTTTTATCTGAGTGTGTTTGTTGGTGGGAGATGATTTGTTTCAGCCTTGGTCTTAATTTCCATATTAATTGGATCAAATAGGGCATGAGTCACAACATCCCATATTGGAACAAAAATCCAATAATTTAAAAATTATTGCACATGGATTTTCAGACCTGAGATTTATTTTTCTGGATGCTGCAGCAATAATGGTCGGATGAAAATCAAGCCTGTTTTCTTCTCGAATAAGACTTGAAGTTCAGATCTAAATTTTATCCGAGCTCTTTCAATACTGACTCTTTTCCTTTTTGACGTAGCCCATATCCTAGTGTCTGAACTCATGATTTTCTTTTTAAGAAAAAAAAAAGTGATGTTATGCTGGATCTTATTAGTTTGATTAGTCAGAGCCAGTGAGGAAGAACCCAAGACAATACTTTTTACATATATGTTTAAACTCTGCTGTGTACAATATGCATAGAGTGGAAGTGACTCTCAGCATGCCAAACTCCTCTTGATGAGGTCACATGGCTCTCAAGTTTGCTATCAGACTTCAGCCTGTGAAATCTTCATTTACTCCCATGCAATTTATGTGTAAATACCCATCTACATATGAGGGGATTTTCTAGCATCAATTTGCTTCACCCAGAAAACAAGAGCTACACTTTTAAGTACAGCCAACTCCTGTCACTACTAAAAAGCAGAAGAGGAATCTTCATGGCAATCACAATCCATCGCGTTCCGAAAGACTACTTACTTCTGACAGATTGTTTTGTAGACTTGGTAGGATTCATATAGTTTGTTGAGTGCTTTACCAAATAAATCACCATGATTTTTGCATTGCATACTTAGAAATTATTACAAAATATGAAATATATCAATCCTTCATTGGGTCATTCAGGAAATTAAAATGGGCAGTAAGGTCCAATTTTCCTTGATCATTGTCACTGGACTTTACTACCACTCAAAAGGAACATTTTTTATCACCTCATTAATTAAATACTTCAGGGAGGGGCAGTTTTTACATTTTAATTTCAGAATATGCAGATGAGAGTAAAATATTTACCAGTGAATATGAAGCTCAAGATAGACAGAATAAAGTGCACTCATCTCTGGAAGATCTCCAGGACCAAAGCTGGCAACTTGGCTCATGAGAGCAAACAGGTAGGAAAGAGAAAAATTCCTTTGCATACTTCATGAAGTTAATTTTGGCCATTGTGATTAACTGAGTTGTTTGGGGAGAAAAAGATACTCTGTTACTCCTTTTCAGGACTTCCTCCTGGTAGTTTTTGCATTCCTAAGCCACAATAAAGAGAAGACAGTAGAATGCTACACAGGTAAGAGCTCAGACTTCACAAGTGAAGTTTCATCATGCTAAAGTAGCAGTAATATAGACAAAAGGACTTTGTGGAGCTCAAGGTTCTATTAAGCTGTTATTCAATATAATATTAATGGCCTGTTCAGTCTAAATGCATGAAGGCCAGTGATGATCAAATCACAGAAGTAAAAGACTAGTGAATCGCTGGAAGATTCATCTTCCATTTCTCATTCACCCAAGCCTCTTGTGGTGGAAGTGCTCACAAGCTTCTTGCTTTTTGGCTGGCATGTTGACTTACCAGGATGAAACTCCAGCTTGAAAGCTGTATTTCATTCTAGGGAGTTGATTGTTTCATTTTAGTGTGAAACCTGAGGAGGAAAAAGATTGTTGTCTTCAGCACAGGAAAAGTGCATGGCAATGGAACTCAGATGTTTTGTCTTTGCATGTACTAGTGTGAGGAAATTGCTAAGAATTTCATTGAGCCCTCTTAAGACTTGAAAACTCACCAGGCTTAAAAATTCTCTGTTTAGCTGAGGCTTTCAAGGTTTTCACAGCTTCATTAATTTTAATCACCTTCTATTTATCTGGTCACACTCCTGGCAAAATCAAACCTGTTAGTCAAACAGAAGTAAATTTTATTCCTGGCTGTGGCCCATTCAAGTGTTAAATGACACCATTAAATATCAAAGATATGGTTTTTAAGCATGCAGTATTGCACTCATGAAACGTAAAGACTTAAAATGTAATCTTATTCACCAAGTGCCTACCAACAGATGCATACTCTTCAAAAGGAATGACCGAGATTTTTCATAGTGGTGAAGGAAGAAAAAAGATGATAAAGATGTTGAGGTTAAGTAAATACCATGTAATCTTCTTTTGTTGGGATATATCCACTGTTTAGACAAAATAAAATTAAAAAAAAACCAACAAAACCCCTCAAACAAATTTATCCTGGTTTTGTGTTGTGAAAGGATTGACAAAAATCTGAGAGGGGAAAGAATCTCAGATGACATATGGTTACTTGGGTGTACGAGAGGTGGGTTCTAACCAGGTTACTCTGCAAAAGTACAAAGCCTGCTAACATTAGAGTTACAGTCATTTATATCTGTAGATAGCATGATTTAATCCTCTCACAGAAGAAAAAAAAGGTTTTTCCTGCTCAGGCACTTGTATGAGAAAATCATATTTTGTATTGAATTTTTAAACACTCACCCACTGTTCAGAATAGGTTGAAATTATCTTGAGCAAAATCATGCAAACAATAAACATATCTGATATAGAAAAATATAGAAATCGTTTGTGAATAAATCAGTAACCAAAAAATAGGTAAAAGTTTTAAACAATAACATCCAATCAGGTCTTGTTACAAGGTAGAAATGTTGGCTTATGAATCAAATCGCATTTCTCATAATTCTCTCTTCACGTGTTTGTCAATGTATTCTTATATAAATTTATATTTAACTATTCATCATGCTCACAACAAGCAAGTATTGACTCCTTCAGAGGACAGTATGATTTATTGACTTTAAAGGTAAATACTAACTGGATGAGGTCAGATTTCTCTTAGACAAATGTTATTCTTGATAGTAATTAAGAGGAGAAATTATCTTTATATTAACATGTACATTCTAATAACTTGGTTCACTTCACAAATTGAAAAGCAATTATCTTCATATTTTAATCAGTTACAACTGGAAACATTTCTTGTGCAACATGTTTTAACAGTGTATTTGGAAAAATGGCCCATGGTAGCAAAAGAGACCTGCTTAATGAGGGATGATCCATAGGCAGGCAGAGTAGAGGTCTGTTTTAGAGTGTAATGTACTTCAGTAATAACACTGAGGACATATAAATAATCTTGGAATGAAATTATTAAGAAAAATTAGAATACATGTGCCTTTCAGTTAACCCCAATTTAGGAACAGTGCCTTGAATTTATTCCCAAGTTAAGAAAATTCTTCCCTCCTCTATTTTTTATATAACATACTTTATTATTAACTTTTAATTCCATATTCCATATTCCAAAACTATATAAATATATATTTTTAAGATATATTTAAAAAAACAATGAAAAAGCTTTAGATATTAAAAAGATTAGCTCAAATATTTCTAGGAGTTTCAATATAAATTGAATGACAAAATTTGGTAATATTTCAAGAGTATCTAATATTTTTATTCAGGTTAAGAATCTAGCTGCTTATGTTTAAGATTAAGGAAGTAGAAGGGGCAGATGAAAAAGGGGAAAAATAGGTAGTCAGCTCAGGAAGACTAGAAGGCTGCTGTGAAATTAAGAGACAATTAGAAGGTCCAAAACCCATTTAGAACTTAATCTGAGCATGTGTGTGAAAGACGATAAAAAGTATTCCTACAAATACTTCAAATATTCCTGCAAATATTCAGCAGCAACTCGAGGGAGGGCCAAAGAGAGGAGTCTTTGTCTGTTGCAGTTTGTTTATTTAACTTTGTTAAGTACTAGTTGGTACGTTCTTGTTGCTCCCCTGTTATTATGAAATGGTTTAGCCCCAGATGTCACTATTGTTAACCCCTCCCCTTTTTCCTGAAAGTTACCTGTCAGTTGTCTTAACCCTGCCCCATCTCCTCTATCCATCATTGTAAACCCCACCTCTCCTTCCAGCTCCTTCTGTGTCTTTTATCCCTTGTTCGATACATTATTGGTTACAAGGTTGTTATCCCACCCCTGTTGTGTTTCCATTGGTCCCCAATATTGTGAACCCCTCCCTTTATTCCTCCCTCTGCGATCCCTGATCGGACCCTGAATTGTGCCCACCCCTGAATAAAACCCGAGGCACAGAGGTGCTCGGGGCTCTTTCTCCTGCTCTATCGTCCCAGCCTGAACTCTTGTCTCCGTTCCCTTCACCCTAATAAACTTGTTCCTGGGAAGTGCAGCAGACTGAGCCTCCTCCGTCCTTTTGTCACAACCTGCGACGCCTGAGCTAGCAGAGCCCGGCAGGGATCAGAGCTCTATAGGTTCTGCAGTGGGATCACATTTCCCCTGCGGTTCCCCACTCCTGGCCGCTGCCCGTGCCGGAGTGGTGTCGCAGAACTAGCCCAAACCTCCAGTGCGGCTGAGGAGCAGCATCAGTTGGCGCCCAGCGTGGGGGCTTTTGCTGGAGACCTCACGGAGGGGTCAGACGGGCACCTGTCATTTTGACTTTTGGGTGGTGACTACCCTGGTGGAAGCAGACCAGTTTTTGTCTGGTGGCGCTCCCGGGGATCGAGGTGGCAACCCTCTTCACACAGAGGATCGCCTCGGGGTTGTGGACATCCCTCGCAGCTCCCTGTCCAGACCTGGTGTGGTGAGTTCCCCAGGGGGCGAGAAAAGTGTCTTGTTTAGGGTTCCGGACCCTTATCTTTTGTTCGTTTAAGTTCTCATTTGCTGCCGGGGGGTGGTAGGATTGCTGAGTCGATTTGTTAAGGGTTTAAAAATGGGCGCGAGGTTGTCAGCTCAGCAAAGGGGGATTTACTTCCAAGTTGTGGGAATCCTTGAGGGGGGAGGGAAAAAGTTCTCTAAGGGCTTAGTTAAGAGGTTTGTGAGATGGCTGTTCTTGCAGTACCCCCAGGTGTCCCTGGAAAACATTTGTTCTGTCAAATTTTGGAATATGGTTGGAGGTAAACTGACAATTTTAATTAATCAAGGAGACAAAGCTGCTTCTAAATTAATGCCACTTTTTATTCTGATTAGGTCTTCATTAATTGAAAAAGGGGGAGTGCAAGGACAGCCAGGACAGTTTTCCCCATTTTCCCCAGTTCGCCCCCCACCATGTACCTCTACCTCTGTCCCTAAGTTGGGGGAGACCTGCGGGGCATCCCATGTAATGCAGGGTTCCAGTAATGGCTCTAGTCTCCCTGGCTCCCCATGTCTCCCTCAGCACCCTAGCCCTGGCAGCCCTGGCCAAGCTGCCAGAGCCCCTACCCATTCCCCCACTTACCCGGTTGTCAATCCCAAGTTTAAGGCTTCCCAGGTTGTTAATCCCCAGTTAAACAAAGTTGAAAACACCCAGTTAATATCCCAAAATCCTTGTTCCTTTGTGTACCCCTGTTCTCCTTGTTTCCCTGTGTTTCCCTGTTCTTCCCCTGACTCACAAACTGGCCCCCAGAGGGCACAAGATGGCAGGGACCAGATGGTCGGACCTCTCCCTTGTTCTTATCCTTCCCACAATCCCTTTCTTCCCCTATCGACCAACCCCTTCTTCCCTAACTCCTCCCCTTCTTCCTACCCTGACCCCTCTCACTTCCCCTTGGGAAATTCCTTCTCCTCCAGGGCGTGTCATGCCACCACCACACCCCTAAACCCCACCTCTTCCTACTGTTGCTCCTCCCTTAAGCCTTCCCACTCTGTTGGTCCTCCAGCCCCGCCCCTTCTGGCTTCCGGTTCCCACGCCCCTCCTTACGGTTCCCACGCCCCTCCTTCCGGTTCCCATGCTTTAAAAACCGGAAGTGACAGGCCTGGAAGCCAGAACTCAGAACTGGGCGATAATTCCTTCAGTGCACCGGTGAGTTTTTGTGGTGGGGGGAGGAGGTACCATGAATGGGAGCCCTTCTCCTTCCAAACCAAGAGGGAGCTGTGCAAGGTTCAGAAAAAGTTTGGGAGAAGGAGCGAGTATTTTAAAGGCCTGCTGAAGGCTACCTGCTCCACAAACAAAATGGTCCCCTCCGACCTGAAAGATTTGTTCTCCTGCCTCCTTTCCTCAGCTGAGTTTAAGCTGTGGAAACAGGGGTGGAAGAGGGCGTTGGAGACCATGCTTCCTGAGTTGTTGCACAGTGCAGATACTGCGGTTGACGCAGATGATAATCCCCTCACATTAGATCACCTGTGCGGCGAAGGGAATTGGGCCAAACCTGAAGAACAGGCTAGATGTTTACCTCGGTCTGTTCTTGTTAAGATCGCGGAGGCTGCCGAGAAAGCTTTCAATGCCATGCCAGAAGAAGAACAACAGACAAGCTTTTTATTCATTAAACAGTTCCCCAGTGAACCTTTTGTTAAGTTTGTTGATAGGCTGCAAGCGCAGGTGGAGAGACAAGTAGAAAGAGCTGAGCTGCAAGAAAGCCTATTGCTAGAGGTGGTGAAAAACAACGCAAATGAAGTATGTCGTAGAATTATGCTCAGCCTGCCTCTCCATCCGCCTCCCACCTTGGATACCATCATTGAAGCCTGCACCAAGAAGGCTCCGATGGTGGGACTCAGCCAAACTGCACCACCGCCAAGGAAGACACCAGCTGCAGCCGCCATACAGCGGACACCGCTGAGCCACCTGCAGTGCTATCGCTGTGGACAATTGGGGCACTTGGCAAGGGAGTGTCCAGCCTCCAGCCCTTGCCAGGGGAACACAGGGAACAGCTTGGGAGGGAGGGCTGTTAAAGATCAAATAAAAAAAAACAAGGAGCGCAGCGCAAACCTGTCCCGCGCGAGGAAACAAATGGGACAGGTCTCGCGGGGGGAGGGGGGGCACAACACACCAAACCATGGCAGATCAACAGGACGCGACACCTAACCACCGTGAAAGACATTTTCTTCTGGTCCCAGCACTGGACGGTAGTTGCTGTGGACCCACTGGACAAGGCTCTGATGGAGACAGGACCAAAATGTAAGTACACTGCCATCGGGGACACGAAACACACACCCCCAGAGATTGAGATTTCTCCGATCACCTTTCCAGGGGGTCCGGAGAACCTCATTCTCCTGGCACGCTGCACTCACCCACCCTTCTTTTTAGCAAAAGGGCAAGTCATCCCCCAGGTTATTCCCATCCCAGAGGAGATCCCAGTGGACAACCATGTACCCGGTGTCTCCTGGGCAGAAGTGATGGGTGAAAACAAACCAGTCATCGATTGCAGCATCAAGCAGGGTGCAGAGACACTAAACATGAAGGGTCTGCTTGACACGGGAGCAGATGTGACAATCATCCCCGAAAGGAGGTGGCTATCGCATTGGGAGTTGCAACCCGTGGCAGGCAAGATTCAGGGCATAGGGGGCACACAATTAGCACGAGTCTCCAAGAGCGTGGTGCAAATTGCGGGGCCAGATGGGCAATTGGCAAACCTATGCCCATTTGTTGCAGATTATCAGGTTCCCCTGTGGGGGAGGGATCTCATGTCCCAATGGGGGATGAAACTCGAGATCCCGAAAACCCCTGGGGATTTTTAGAGGTGGCCACTGTGGAGCGCCCTTTCCAGAAACTAGATTGGACAACTGATACAGCAGTCTGGATTGATCAGTGGCCACTAAGGAAAGACAAATTAAAGGTGCTCAACAAGCTTGTGGAGGAGCAGTTAGCAAAAGGGAACATAGTCGAGACCAGCAGCCCTTGGAATTCCCAGGTCTTCGTAATCCGTAAGCCGGGGAAGGACAAGAGGCGGCTCCTTCACGACCTTTGTGAAATCAACAAAGTCATTGTGGACATGGGACCTCTTCAACCCGGGATACCTACCCCAACCATGCTCCCACAAAATTGGAAATTGGCCATTATTGACATAAAAGACTGTTTTTTCCAAATTTGCCTACACCCTGACGATGCCCCACGGTTTGCCTTCTTGGTACCCACCCTTAACCGAGAAGCCCCAATGAGGAGCTTCCACTGGCAAGTGTTGCCACAAGGCATGAAAAACTCGCCCACCGTTTGCCAGTGGTATGTCTCCTCATTGCTGTCTCCCGTCCGCACCAAAGTGGTGGACGTCATCCACCATTACATGGATGGTGTCCTAGTGTGTGTCCCCCATGACAATCTACTTGAACGTGTGCTTGACCTGGTGGTTGAAGTTCTAACCTCTGCAGGATTTCAACTCCAGGAAGAGAAAGTTCAAAAGATGCCACCCTGGAAGTATCTGGGCCTACAGATCGCTGAGAGGACCATTGTTCCTCAAAAATTGGGTATCAACAGCAATCCAAAAAATCTGGCAGACCTCCACTCCCTGTGTGGGACTTTGAACTGGGTCAGGCCTTGGTTGGGCCTCACTACTTAAGACCTAGCCTCCCTCTTCATATTATTGAAGGGGGAGAATGAGCTGAGTTCTCCCAGGTCTCTGACCCCAGAGGCACGGAAAGCCCTGGAAAAGGTGCAGGATGCACTAGTGGAGAGGCAGGCGCATAGGTATGAGCTGAACCTGCCATTCGAGTTTATTGTTCTGGGAAATCTGCCACACCTGTTTGGGCTTATTTATCAGTTGGACCAGGACTCAAGGGACTCACTCTTGATCATAGAGTGGGTTTTCCTAAGTCATCAAAGGTTCAAGAGCATTACCAGGCCGCAGGAGTTGATGGCACAGCTCATCAGGAAAGCTAGGGCAAGGCTTCGGGAGATGTCTGGGTGTGATTTTGCATGCATACGGGTACCGGTCAGTCTGTCTTGGGACAGGGCATCCCCAGATAAACTGACCAAAGAAATGTTCAATCAGCTGCTGCAGGAGAATGAGACTCTACAAATTGCGTTAGATAGCTACAGTGGACAGGATTCGGTCCACGCCCCTGCTCACAAATTTTTTAACTCAAAGTTTAACATGATTCCAAAAGAAATCAGGAGTAGAAAACCCCTCAAGGCTGTGACAGTTTTCACTAATGCATCTGGAGCATCCCACAAGTCAGTAATGACTTGGATGGATCCTCAGACTCAGCAGTGGGAAACGGATGTTAAGTATGTGGAGGGATCTCCACAGGTTGCTGAGTTGGATGCTGTTGTCAGGGCCTTTGAGAGGTTCCCCGAACCATTTAATTTGGTGACCGATTCGGCATATGTTGCAGGGGTAGTAGCAAAGGCAGAAAATTCGGCGTTAAAAGAAGTCTCAAATCCTCAGCTTTTTGAGCTGCTTTCGAAATTGATCTATGCCGTTTCTCACCGAAATCAGCCCTTCTTTGTTATGCATCTATGATCACACACGGAGCTTCCTGGCCCGGTAGCCGATGGGAATGAAAGAGCAGATTCCCTCGCTGCCCCTGTTAGAATGACTCAGCTTCCTGATGTGTTCCAACAAGCTAAACTGAGTCATCAGTTCCACCAGAATGTGCCTGGATTGGTCCGTCAATTCCATCTAAGGCGAGATCAAGCCAGAGCCATTGTGGCCACATGCCCACAATGCCAGTCATCGGCAATGCCATCCCTGGGTTCGGGGGTTAACCCTAGAGGTCTGGGGAGCTGTGAAGTGTGGCAGATGGATGTCACTCACATCCCAGAGTTCGGTAAGTTCAAGTATGTGCACCTCTCTATTGACAGCTTTTCTGGTGCAGTCTATGCCTCCGCCCACACAGGCGAGAAAGCTGAGCATGTCTGCAAACATCTCATGCAGGCTTTCTCTGCTGGGGGTTCCCAGGGAAATTAAAACAGACAATGGTCCAACATACGTCTCCAGGAAACTGGAGGACCTCCTGCAGGAGTGGGGAGTGGAACATAAAAGAGGAATCCTCCATTCCCCCACAGGCCAAGCTATTGTTGAGCAAGCCCATCAATCGCTCAAAATGGTCCTGGCCCATCAGAGAGCATGAAAGGCTGCACGCCTCAAGATCGGCTATGCAAAGCCTTGTTCACCATCAACTTTTTAAACTGCTCTTTTGACAGCCCAAACCCTCCAGTGGTGCCATTTTCAGTGTACCAACTACAGGCTGCAAGAACATCCTCCTGTGCTGGTGCGGGACCCGGAGTCCCAGAAGATCTTGGGGCCCTTTGAATTGGTGACCTGGGGGCGGGGTTACGCTTGTGTTTCCTTGCCCCAGGGACTGAGGTGGATCCCACAACGGTGGACGAAGCCTTACGTCCCAAAACACCCTACCAGGCCACCAGATGAGAGAAAAGTTGATGTTGCGCTCCGAGAGGCTGCCACCAGACCTCAACTAGGAGGAGGAGGAAACGCCGAGTCCCCTTCTTCACTTTGATCTACCTTTCCTAAATATGTTCAAGTCTATTCTATGGGTTATCTTCGTTATTTTTATAATATTAGTTATGTTTGCATTATTGCGAAGATGTTTAGTTCAATCAGTTTCTAATCTTTTGTCTCCCAGAAGTCAACAATATTAATTTAGATCCTCTTTCCTCCTCCTCGCCTCCTCCCTCACCCACCTGTGAAGGATGGTTTTTAAAAGAGACTATGCCCTCTGCTCCCCCTGACCCTGCACCCTCCTCTTACTGCAAAAGAAAGGGGGAGATACTGCAGTTCGTTTATTTAACTTTGTTAAGTACTAGTTGGTACGTTCTTGTTGCTCCCCTGTTATTATGAAATGGTTTAGCCCCAGATGTCACTATTGTTAACCCCTCCCCTTTTTCCTGAAAGTTACCTGTCAGTTGTCTTAACCCTGCCCCATCTCCTCTATCCATCATTGTAAACCCCACCTCTCCTTCCAGCTCCTTCTGTGTCTTTTATCCCTTGTTCGATACATTATTGGTTACAAGGTTGTTGTCCCGCCCCTGTTGTGTTTCCATTGGTCCCCAATATTGTGAACCCCTCCCTTTATTCCTCCCTCTGCGATCCCTGATCAGACCCTGAATTGTGCCCACCCCTGAATAAAACCCGAGGCACAGAGGTGCTCGGGGCTCTTTCTCCTGCTCTATCGTCCCAGCCTGAACTCTTGTCTCCGTTCCCTTCACCCTAATAAACTTGTTCCTGGGAAGTGCAGCAGACTGAGCCTCCTCCGTCCTTTTGTCACAACCCGCGACGCCTGAGCTAGCAGAGCCCGGCAGGGATCGGAGCTCTGTAGGTTCTGCAGTGGGATCACATTTGCCCTGCGGTTCCCCGCTCCTGGCCGCTGCCCGTGCCGGAGTGGTGTCGCAGAGCTAGCCCAAACCTCGGTGAGGCTGAGGAGCAGCGTCATTTGTCTTTTGTTGGATATGGCAGAAACATAGAGAAAAATGATAAGAAAAAATTTGAGGCTCTTAATTCCTTCTTTGCCCCAGTCTTTAAAAGTAAGACCAGTTGTCAGCAAGGTACCCAGCCCCTGAGCTGAAAGGCAGAGACAGGGAGCAGAATGAAGCCCCCCATGAATGCATGAGGGAATAGTCAGCAACCAGCTATGCCACTTAAACCCACACGGGTCCATGTGGCTGGGTGGGATCTACCCAGGAGTACCGGGGAGGCAGTAGAAAAGCTTGTCAAGTCACTTTCAATCATTTACCACCAGTCCTGCGCAACGGGGCAGGTCCCAAGTGGCTGGAAGCTGGCAAATGTGGTAAGGAGGGCAGGAAGGAGGCTGCCAGCATGACTGCAGTGCGGGGGAAGGTCATGGAGCCCATCACCTGAGTGTGATCATGTGGCACATACAGAACAACCAAGGGATCAGGCAGGTCCTGCTTGTCCAACCTGGTGTCCTTGTACAACAAGGTAATTGCTGCATGAGGGACAGGCTGTGAATATGTCAATCCACATATTAGTAAATCCCTTGATAGTGTTCCACAGAATTCTGAAGAACACCAGTAGGCAATGGCTTGGATGAGTACACTGTTTTCTGAGCTAAAAACTGGCAAGATGGCCAGAGAGTGGAGGTGAATGGACCTGCATCCGGCTGGTGGCACTAGTGGTGGTGCTCCGGAGGGCTCCATGCTGGAGCCAGCCCTATTCAATATCTCAATAGTACGGATGACAAGATGGAGTTCTCCCTCAGTCAATATTCAAATGACACTGAGTTGGGCAGGAATGTCTGCTGGAGGGCAGGAAGGCTCTGCAGAGGGATCTGGACAGGCTGGTTTGCTGGGCCAAGGACAACAGTGTGTCTTGCAATGCAGCAAAGTGCTGTGTCCTGGTCTTGGGCCATAACAACCCAGGCAGCACTACAGGCTGAGTGAGGGGCAGAGTGGCTGCAAAGCTGCTCAGTGGAAAAGGGCTGAGGGTGCTGGCTGAGAGTGGCTCAACATCAGCTGGCACATGCTGAGGTGGCCAAGGGCATGCTGGCTTGGGTCAGAAATAGTGTGGCCAGCAGGACCAGGGCAGTGACGATCCCCCTCTGCTGGGCGCCTAAGGATGAACCTTAGGAGCTGTGTCCAGTTTTGGACCCCACACTAAAAGAAAGACATTGATGTGCTGGAGCAAGTCTAGAGAAGGACAGCAGATCTGGGAAATACTCAGGAGCACAGGCCATAAGAGGAGGGGCTGAGGGAGCTGGGGATGTTTATCCTGAAGAAATGGAGGCTTAGGTTTAACATTATTGTTCTCTGTTATTACACGAAAGCAGAGCGTTGCCAGGTGGGTGCTGTCCTTGGCTTGCAGGCAGCCAGTGACAGGACAAAAGGAAGTGGCCTCAACTTGTGCCAGCAGAAATTTAGATTGGGTATCAAGAAATGTTTCTTCACTGGAAGGGCTGTAAAGTATTGGAACAGGCTTCCCAGAGAAGCAGTGGAGTTACCATTACTGGAAGTGTTCAAAAAAGGTGTAGATGTGACATCTGACATGGTTTGGAAGTGGACATGGTGCTAGGTTGACAGATTTGGTGACCAGAAGGTCTGTTCCAGCCTTGGTGACTCTATGGTTATAAACATCAAGATAGTGCAGTTAGGAGCTCAAGGACCAAGACTTTGTAGCAATTTAACATTATCAAATTTTTTCAGATCACATGATCAAATATTCCTGTGTTGAATGTTTGACTGAAAATGTATGTAATAATTTTTTTTTTTTGTTACACTGGTAAAGTCTATAAAGAATGGCTTAATATTGGTGGTATCTCAGTAGGTGATTTGCATAAATAACACACTGTAAGTAATAGATATTATAATGTATTGCATATAACATTTGAAATTTACTTTTTCTTGATATATTAATTAGGTTACAATTGGCTGCCTTGTAGAAAAATTCTATTTCCAATTCTATATTCTTATAATACTTGCAATTTCATTGATCTACAGACCAAAGCTCTTTACTGAGGAAATTAATGGATAATTCTGAATAATTAATAAATTAGAGATACTGTGAACTCTCTTTAAACAATGAACAACACCACAGAAGACTGGGCTCTTTGAAACAAGCTGAGCAAGTAAAAAGTAAACATAATCTGTTCTTCATATTAGGAAAACATCTGAAACAAGTTAAAATTTTAAGGGTGAAGGTTTTACTATAGATATTGTATTAACATAGTCTGAAATAATGCAAAACTGCAGGCTGTTTAAAGCATATGATAAAAGTAAGAGGTGTTTTAGGAAGATGAAATAGGTTTGACTCTAAAGTGATAGTTAGCTTCCATAATGAGGTAATGAGGAATATTTCAGGCTTTATGCAGAGAAAATGTCATAGGCTCATTGTTTCTTCATTTAAGATGCTTGAATGATTTCCCAAGAGATCTTGTTGTCTCATCTTCCCTCTCCATGCCCTTTTTTAAAATAAGTATAAATAACAGCACATGATCATCAGAAGCAAGTGATACTTTTGATCAAAGATTTTGTGACAGGAATAAAATCATCCCTCCAGACCTGAACGGAGCTGTGTATAATTTGTCTGGTGATCAAAATCCAGACACTACTTTCATTAGTTTTATGAAAATTGCTGCATTGAAATTGCCATATTGCACTCCATTTTGAGTTGAAAAATAGTTCTAACTGTAATTGTTAGCTCATAAGAAAATAATTTCAACTATGGCCATTTAATCCTTTTTGTAGAAACCTTGTTTGCAGTAATTGTATAACTTTTGTCTGCAGATAATTCACTAGAAGATATATGTCACCAGTTGAAATTATTAACTGACAAGATTCCATTTCTACATTATATGCAATACATTCATTTCCATAAATTCATTTAAAGTAGCCTGAAGAACAAAGAAATTACGCACATCTATTACTTTTTTCACAGCGATTGAGAAGAAAAATATACTTGAAAGCTCTGCCACTTTATTTAGTTATTTTATTAATCACTAGGATACTGAAATGAGAACTCCTAATGATGTTACTTTATACATGTTAAACAGCTGTATGCACTCACAGACACAAAAAAAAATCATAGTAATTTATCAGAACTATATATATTTAAATATTTTCTCTTGCAGAATTGGTTAATCAGAAGTGTTCTAACAATTAGCTGAACAGTTATAAAAATCTTTGAAATTATAAAATGTACAAGTGAACTAAAATGTCTGCAGGCTTCTGTCTTTCCTTGTGTGGGGGGTTTGCATGGCAAGGTTCTGGTCGCACTAAATGCAATTCCCCAAGATGAGTCTGCCCACAATAGTAATGAGTGAGCGATCTCTCCCTTCCCAATCTCAACCCACAAGCTTTGTGTCGTATTTTCACTCCCATGCCCAGCTGAGGAGGGCAGTGGTAGTCTGGACTGGTGGGCACCAGGATCCAGCCAGGGTCAATCCACCACAACCTTGAATTCACAGAGGTCACTGAAGTAAAAGAAATCTTCTCAGGCCTCCTGATCTTGATATTGAAGATCTGCTAGATGTTTGATTTGATGTCTGCCTCTGAATTAGAGCTGAAAATAAAAAACCTGAGCACTTCTTAAAATTCAACCAAGCTGTAAATTCTATTTAATAAAATTTATAACTAGACCATCACAGAAAGTTCATTTCATGTGAAAGGTATACCATTGTTATTCAACATCATCTCTGAGTTCTCTTATGTTCCTTCTCTATCAACCCTCTGCTATAAGAAGAGTATATTGTCTAAATTACAAAATTCAATAAAAAGAAAAATAAAACATATTCTGAGTTTCCATATTAAAATGCTAACATACCTTCCTAACATCCTTGTATGTGTGTAGCAAACCACCTCAAATACATCTCCCCTTTCACTGTACACTCCATAGGTTTGGTAAGCACTTTCCCAGAATCAAAAGCAGACACCTTTTTCTTTAAACCATTCTCAAAGTTTTTGCTCCTATAGAAGTTTTCTGGGAGTTGAGATGTTTGCTCAATCATAGCATATATCCTTGGCCAACTAGTCCAGAATTGTGCTAAAAACCAGTCTTGAAGTTAGACCAGGCTGGTCAGCATTTGTCCACTTAGATGGGGGTCTCCACTCATGACAAGTAAATGTTCTCATCTCGCCTTAGGACTGTTCTTCCCTGTTCTGCCACACACAGCTTCTCTGACAAAAAGCAGCAAAGAATCCTAGTGGAGAACAGTGGTCTATTTTTCCAGCTTGTTGAGAGTAATGCCATCACCCTGAATGGCATTTGTCTGCCAAGACTGTCAATGCAAAGCCAACATTTCCTTATTCTTCATTGTTTTGTTTAAATGTTTTGGTCAAATGGTATGATGTTATTGACACAATAATTTTTTTGTTTGTTTTTTCTGTGCTGTGGTAGTATATTTCTTCTGTCAGGCTCATAGTTACTATGACACTTCAGTAGTTACAGTACAATGGCATAGTGTATAATAACTATGACTTTTAGTGTAGTAGTAAGAGCAAACTGCTCAAGCATGTGAAAAAAAATCCTAGAAGTCCATCAGAAATTACCAGTTCTTAACAAAAAGGGTTAAGATGCATCATGCCCAGAGTGATTTCAGTTTATCTATTGATTCTTCATGCATTAAACTGAGAGAAATCAAAATTAGGTGGACTTCCTGGAGAAAACATGTTCATTCAGTGATGTTATGAGAATGCATGTTGTTTTTATTAAACATTTCTGTTAGAAAAAAAAAATCAAAGAATTAATGAAAAATTCAGAACCATTCTATTTTTCAAATGATTTTTTGTTATAATTTGTCTAAAATCTGCATTTTTATTGCAAAACTAAAACGTCTTATGTATACATCTAAGTGTATACATTGAAATTGTAATTGAATTTTAAATTATTTGAAATTATTAATTTTCCTCAAAAAAACCCAAAAAACTTTCCACCTGAAATTTGCTTCCTGCACCCAAATTTAACATAGGTCAGTACAGTGCCACTTCTGTCTTCTCTCTATTGCCTTCCATATTTATACTATTATTTCAAATCAACACAGCTCTCTACTAAGCTGAAAAAAGGGAATGAGGAGTTTGTTATAACACTCTGTGTCACCAAATTACAGATTCATTCAGGAACTTCTTAAAACACTTAGTGGAGTAAGGAAGGCTCTTGTGGAACAGAATTTTTTTTGAACTATCCTTTGAAATGATCATTTTTGCTAGTACTGAGATAGTTATGGAAACAGCTGTGAGAAGCTAGTTTTCCAAACCATGAAGGATAGATTCCATCTTCAAGGCTTGAAGAAAAAAAAAAAAAAAAATTATTCATTATTTATTTATTATTTATTATTTATTATTTATTATTTATTATTTATTATTTATTATTTATTCTTTATTCTTTATTATTTATTGTATGTGACAGAAATCAAAGGAGAGGTTTCCTTAAACAGTGATAATTTACTCAGAGAAATATGTATCA
The DNA here is from genome assembly GCF_971803275.1 of Cyanistes caeruleus. Classification (NCBI taxonomy): domain Eukaryota; kingdom Metazoa; phylum Chordata; class Aves; order Passeriformes; family Paridae; genus Cyanistes; species Cyanistes caeruleus. The sequence continues at coordinate 22,793,226 of NC_141732.1, forward strand.
ACAGAAAGCTGAGGGTAAATTCTGAAACAGCTAGAGTGGAAAATACAACTTTCACCTGAATTTATTTTCTTAAATGCTTGTAAGTAGAGAGTATCTTTCCTGTTTTAGTTTTATCAGTGGGAGCGGTGGAAAGCAATAGTTCTCTTTTTTATGTGCTTTTGGGTTTTGTTACCACTATGGAAATGAAAGGCCCAGATTATTCACTATCTCTATTTAACAGAAAGGTGTTGCCAGTGTCCCCATATTATGTACTACAGGAAATAGAGTATCTCCACTTAATGATAGGCAATAGAACTTCTTCAGGCTCTCAGTTTTAGACAGTGCTATGAAAAGGATGCCGTGTCTTACTGAGTTGATTATTTTATTCCTTCTTGTACTCTGTATGATCATTCTAAATATATAAGGCATAAGAATATGTTACCTCAGACATATTTCTGTAAATACTTTTTACAAGTGAACATTCATTTAATCTAAATAAAGGGTTTTTTACAGGTTTCAACACTTCGTGATGATTAATCATGACTAGAAGTTGGCATTTCTCCTCTCTAGCCCTGCCACAAGCAGCGAGTATCTGGTCTGTTTCTGGGACAAAAGTGTAAAGATAAGACAAATACCCAAATTTACTCTGTGATTTTAAAAGAAGAGAAATAGGAGAAATATATTTTAAAAAACCAGCATTCCTATGCCTCTACTAGGTTATTGTCAACATTTGACAGAATTTTAAAAGAATTATAATCTTACTGTATTAAAATCCTTAGTCTGTTTATTCATCCTATGTGATTTATCTTCTCCTTCAGTGCAAAAGCATAAGCCTTGTAGCTGCCTAATACATAAAGCACATAAATCAACTGAAAACCAGTGTCAAAAGCAGTAAGAACAGAATAAAGCTAGCACTTTAAAGCTGCCCACAAGCTGGGTGTTTGTGCTCCCATGATGCTGTGTTTAATTCTTGTGCTCACAGGGTAAATCCTTCTTGAAACATGTATTCCATAGGAAGTTATATATATATATAAATAAATTAATTTTTAGAGGTTTTTGGTAAGAAGGCTCAAAACTTGGACAAACTTGAGGTGAGTAGATCAGGCTAGCAATATTACAGCAAAGTTTTCAGAACAGCATTGGGTAAGACATAATGCAATATGCTGAATGCAATTTTCTGATTGTCATCCCTCATTTTCTCTTCTCAGACAAATGATCTGATTTTATTGTTGGTGCAAGATGTGCCTTTTAAATCATAAAACTTTATTTTTTTACCCTCTGTGTTTTAATGCCTTTTACCTGATGAATTCTTGCTATTTCTTTGTGCTGTTGTGCCTATCACCTGTCACCTGTGCTGACCATTCTCATAGGTACTGCTGCTGAGCAAACTTCACCATTCCTGCACAGTGGATGGCAGAACTGGTACTAAAGCATAATTAATCCCTGTTCACCACAAAGAGATAAAATATGCATAAGATGAGACTTGTAAAAGGAAAAAGGTTAGCTATATAATTCCTTCGGGATAAAATGATATTCTTATAAAAACAAGTGATGTAGAGGAACTAAAAAAAAAAAAGGTATGTTGAAGTAGTAATTTCTTGTGTGATCTTATTAATTTTTCCAGCATGTATTAAATTTCATCAAGGAATAGCTGCTTAAAAACATTGGGGATATAAAAGTTAAGCAGTTTCTCCAAACTGTTTTCAGTGGAGTGTTTTTTATCAGAAAAGACAAAAGTGGTAAAAGCAAAAACCTCTTACATATATATAGCACTTCATTTTCAGAGGTCTTGAAACCTTTTGTTTAGACCTTCTGCATCTTCTAGTGAAAGGTGTATTTCACATTATACATGAAATGATATCAATGAAATAAAAACCCTTTTTTATGTGCACGAAGGCAGGGCCAAGGCTGGGAATGGAAAAAACACCTTGTTGCGTTGGGAGAGGTGATGTGCAATTTACCTGGTGGCTCCCTGAAAACCTGTCGTGAATTATTGTAGGTTCAAGACTGCTAAATTAAATCTTCTGTTCATCCTTAAGGCACATATGTAGAGTACTTGATTCTCTTGTGCATTTTTTGCCATAATACACATATTTTTAAAGCTCCTTGCCGTTGCTTATCCCTGAATCAAATCATTATGGACATAGCCTGCCTGCAACTGGTGAAGTCCATCAGTCCCAGTGGTTAAAGAAACTCCCAGAATATATTAGGAGTCTGTGAACTTTAGAAAAACTTTCTACCTTTAAATTGCTTTTTTGATCATGGATGACTTTTTTTCTCTTATCATGAAAAAATGAAGAAAGAAGCAGGAACAAGCACAATGTGCTATAGAAATTCTATCCCTGAGATATCCTGAATAATCTACTGGGGAAAATAGCTCATCCTAATAGCAGAAGACACAATAAACAGGTTTCATTATCTGGTAATAACCTTCCTTCTCCAGCTATATTAGTCATCATCAGACTGGGGGAATGAAGAGAGTCCCCAAGGGAATAAAAATATTATATCATTCAAACATCCTTTCTATTTTACTTGTTTCATGTGAGTTTTACTATCTAAACATTTTTTTTTTTCTTTAGGAAATATAAGTAAAATGACAGTGAATTATAGAATATCCTGAGTTAGAAGGGATCCACAAAGATCATTAAAGTCCAAATCCTGTCCTTGAACAACACAGCCCCAAGACTGTGTGACTCAGAATGTGGTGTAAATGCTTCTTGAACTCTGTGAGGCTTGGGGCTGTGACCACCGCCCCGGGGAGCCTGATTCAGTGCTCAGCCACCCCCTGGGTGAAAAAACTTTCCTCATGTCTAAACTAGACCTCCTCTGAAACAAATACATGCCATTGCCTTGGGTCCTGTCACTGGACACCACAGAGAAGAGATAAGTCCGTCTGCTGGAAGCTGTGGACTACAATGAGGTCTCCCCTCAGTCTCCTCCAGGCTGAACAGACCAAGTGACCTCAGCCACTCCTCACACGGCTTCCCCCCAAGGCCCTTCACCATCCTCATGGCCCTCCTTTGGACACTCCCTAACACCTCAATGCCTTTTTTGTGTTGTGGCACCCAGACCTGCCCCCAGCACTGGAGGTGAGGCTGCCCCAGATCAGAGCAGAGCAGGACAATCCCCTCCCTTGCCCGGCTGTGATGCTGGGCCTGATGCACCCCAGGACACCGGGGCCCTCCTGCCTGACAGGGCACTGCTGGCTCAGATCCAACTCACCAAACATCAGGACCACCACACTACTTTCCAGTATCTCATTCCCCAATCTGTCCATATATCGAGGATTGTCCCATTCCAGATGCAGAATATGCCACTTGTTCTTAGATATTATGTAGTTAGTGACTAATGATTTTCAAATCCTTAGTCCAGATCTCTCTGCAGGGCATCTCTGCCTTCAAGGGAGTCAGTAAATCTTCCAATTTAGTGTCACCAACCAACTTAATAAGTATCTCTTCAAGTCCTGGGTCCAAGTTGTTTATGTTTTTGAGTATGTTGAAGAGCACTGGGATTACATCTATTGTCTTCCCTTGTACACCTGCTGACAAGGAGGGTAACCTTGTACTATGAGTAAATCAGGTTTGACAAGCAAGACTTTCCCTTCATGGAGCCATTCTGGCTGTGACCAATGACCGTGTTATTTTTCAGGTGATTTTTGGTAACTCCCAGAATATCCTTCTCCACAATTTTAACACAGAAATTAGACTGACAGGCCTGTAGTTACCCTCTAGTGGCCATCCCACTTGCGCTTCTTGAAAATTGGGACAACATTTTCAAGCTTTCAGATAACTGAGAACTCTCCAGATTTCTAAGTGCCTTCAAAAATCATTGAGAGGTGCTTTGTGGTGACATCAGTCAGCTCTTTGAGTATTCTTGGATGAAATCTAGCAGGCTCCATAGACTCATAGGATGCACCTAGAGCAGCAAATCTCGCTCAAGTTCAGGGTTAACTGAGAGATGGTCATTCCTACAGACATGGTCCTTCAGGTCTGGACACTGGGACCTGCAGAGCCAATCATCTGTGGTGAAGGCAGAGGCACAGAATGCATGAAACACCTCTGCCTTGTCCATGTCCCTGTTTGTGAGGTGACCATCCTGGGCTGGTGTTATTTCAGCACTGCCTTTTGTCATAAATATCTATAACCATCCCTCACCCACACCAGTCACAGAACTCATCACACCAGCTTTACTTTATGTAAGTGATGTCATTTCTCTGGACTGGGCCGAAGCTTCAAATTTGTCTTGTTTGTGCTTCATGCTGCCCATGCTGGGCTACAAACATTTCAAATGCAGTTCATTGTAGCCAACACCTCAAGGATCAAACCAAACCTCAACCAAACAAGGATCCCATTAGCAGGCACTGCCTCAAGTTTTGCCATGCTGTCCCATTGCTTGTCCCTGGCAAACCTGGTTTTTCCCCTGTCCCCCCAGTCAAAGTAGTCTAGATCTCTACCAATCAGAGCTGCTAGCTTCTCTGCAAAACCCCTTTTCATCCCCTGAGAAAAGTGCATCCCATAAGGTGTTTTATAAATCATCCCAAGATCAGAGTCAAGAAATCCTGGTGTTATGGTGGCCCATAACATCATCTCTGTTCCATTTTTTTTTTCTGGTTGGTCTACCAATTCTTTTCAATATTTTTCACTTCTAGTGAAAGGATCAAGGAGAACTATCTGTGGTCCTCATCCTTCAACCATCTCCTCAAGACCTTGACATTTCTTTCTGGCTGCCCTTGGACTTTTGTTTACTGATCCTGCCTCTGACAATATGAAGAACAAAAGCAGGTAATAGTCAGACAGCCATACCTGACTAGAGAGCTTTCTCAGATACCTTACTCAGACCCAGGGAGAATGAGCAGATTTCCTTCTAGCCAGTCTCTGGTCAGCAGTACTCTGTGGAGCTCCAAAAGCTCAATTAGCAACTGGGAGAGTGCTGGATAATTAATGAAATGAGCTTACAGTGTTTATCCAGTTTATTATCTGTGAAATCTTTGCTGAGGCAATCACATATGGAACTTTTTTTTTCAGGATCAGCATTCCCACAAATTTCAGTGCCATTTGATATAATTATAAATTTTGACCAAAAGGAAAATACAAGCTGATGCTGCACTCAGGAGAAAAAAATGCATCCAGGCTAAGTTTTATATTATGCTGTTCACTTCCCTTCTATACCCAATGCTCTGACTCATCTACTGGAGTTCATTTCAGCTGGAAGGGCCTTGCGGTGGATATATTATAAGCATCTCTGAATGTGATGGGTATTTTGCCCAACAAGCATAAATTTAGGTAATAAAAAATAACAAACAAGCAGCAACAATCTATGTGCTGCTATTAATTTTGTATTCATACTGAAATGATGTTCTGTAACAATGTTGTTTTAATATCACTCACTACTGAGGATGTCTCCCATTTTGGTTCTATCTATACTGGAATGCACTGCTTGGCTGCAAGCCTAAACTCTCCTGCAGGCTAGGAAGGGCATGTGGTAGAGAGAGGGTGGATTTGAATCTCAGCTTGCTTTTTGCAGAAGTCCAAGGGCCCACCATATTGTGGAAAAGCCATGGCATGGCTCACCATGATGGCATGGCCATCATCTCACTGCAGACACCCATGCAGTGCCATCATGTGGGCAATACAAGGCAGGCAAGGACTTCCAGAAATGTCCACTGATATGGCCCTAACTTATTTCCTGAAGTTTTTACCAGTTCTGGACATAGTTTCAGTGCATTCAAATACATCTGAAAGTAAAAATCTTCATCAATATTATAAATCCTCAAATCTATTCCCCCTTCTTTCTTGGGAACACACTGTTCTGTAAATTAGTGAGTCTCTAATAGGAACTCTCAACTGAGTTAGGCAGGACAAAAAAAGCAACAAATCAATGAAACAGCAATACTGATAAATACCTGGGACATTGATCTAAAGTTGGAGGATTTCTGACTGTAGCTACTGGCCTTTTTTGCCTTAGTTGTTCTCAAGATAAGAAATGGATGAGTGAGGTATTCTAGAAAGTGCTGCTGGCTCTTATAAATATTTAACTTTTTATGAACTCTGGTGAATTTGTTTTACTTACACAAAAGACAAAATGAACATTAAAAACCCATCAAAACCTTCTGTGAGACTTGTTCATTCTAAGTGCTATTTTTCCTCAATAAGCATGTCTTAATGCCAAAGAAAAAGATGTCAGTGCAGTCCTTATTTATCTGGATTCCTCATGGACTGGGCATACATATTATCTGTGGTCCTCGAATTTCAGGTTGCACTTCTCATACTCCCAGGTATGCTGATATTTTTGGTAGATTTCTTCCATTTTTTCTGACTGCATTTGTCATCATAATAATAACTTAAATATTTCAACCTAAGAAGAAAAGAAACTTATTTTTTTTCAGTTTGCTAACCAAATTAATTTCTATGATTTTCTTCTCCATATTGGTTTCAGATTCAGATTGGTTTAGTGGATATTTCTTCTAGTGAATGCAGACAAGTATAGAGAACTTAACAGCAAAACCATGAATCTTGTTTGACTCTTGTGTCTGCCTCTCAGTCAAGTGACAATGGTAAACAGATGAAAAATTCTAAGACATGTAGATGCATGAGAATACCACATTGAAAATCCAGTACTTCTTTCTATATGTGTAATTTGAATTATGAATTCAAGAGGAAATCTTATAAACAAATCTTTCCTGTTGCGTCTTAGTTTTTGCTCCTAGGTATCACATTGATATAAGCTGTAATGTTATTCCTATAAACAATATAATAACTATTTAAGAATACAGTTATCCTGTTACTTACACTGTCTATTGAGGCCTAAAATAAGGATTAAAATCACATTGAAATAGAATATTTGTTTTAGGAATGAATGCAGAGTTATATGTTTTTTTATATACGCCCTGAGTTCTACAGAATTCCCTTATTCCCTTCTCTCATAAAATTGAGGACTGATTTTTATGTTTCTTTATGAGCTTTCACCAAGAGTATATGGTAGTTCAAATGCCTTTTTAGAAGCAAACCATTTGCTGCAGTATTTAATTGGATTTTCTAGTGGTCCCTTAAACTGTCACTGTTTTGGAAGAAGTGAAAGCAGTAAGAGCTTCAGAATAAATCACTGTGACATACAGATGTTTAAAATGCAATAATAGACATCAAGTCTATAGAGAAAAACAGGTAATCAAAGGATAACTATCCTACATAACAATAAATTTTGTACTGCTGTCTGTGGTTTTCTTCCATGAAGCTTAACATTATTACAGCAAGTTGCCAATGAGATAAAATGCCTTATTAATTTAGCATTTTATTTACTAATAGTTATGAAACTCAGGAATATGTCAGTTTAATTCCAGTACACAAGGAACATATTTTCTTTCTTTATATGCAAGTATTATATTATTATCTCTGACTCTAGCTGGAAGAACTTTCTTATCTTACTTTCTATTGAAGAGATACTACTTGGTGTTCTTTTATCTTAAATAAAACTTTGGCACTGACTAAGGGCAGTCTTGGGGTCCACAGCAATATTACTTAAATCCTTATTCAGGGAAATTAAAATTTCAAAGTTTTACGATTTTTTCTGTATTTACTTTTTAATTGACAGGGATACCAATTTTTCTCCATACATCATGTAAATTCATATCCTATGAATTTGGTGAAGCCTTCATTTCATTTTTCATTCCAAAAACATTATTTAAAATATGAATAGGATCGTGCATAAAACTTCTGATCAAAATCTGAAGTTTTGATAAAATAAATTAATCTGTAAAATTAGAAAATTATTTAGTCTAGTTCTAATTCATAGATATTAATATGCACTTACTATCCTGTAGTCTACCAGGTCGACACCAAGCTGAATACTACCCAAAATGCACGGTTAGAGTCTGATATGCAAAAAAAAATGTTTTAAACTGCCCAGACTTTGATCTCCATGCAACAGGAGATGAGTTTTTTTCCCCTGGACTGTAAAATAAATTTAACAGCAGCTAGATTAAGGATAGGTGCAGTAAACTGTCTCTCTGCATCTTTTAAATCCTGTGGTTTTTCTTCTTCTGTGTAAGTTATTCATAATCCTCTAACTTCTCGTCTACACTCATCTATATTTCTCTACCTTCTCATCTGCAAACACTTAATTTTTCCTTCCTTTCTTTCTCACCACACTCCCTTAAACCTTGCACAGTGGCCTCTCCCACACTTTCTAAAGCACAGTGCCTTAAAATTGCACAGGGGAAAAAGTAATTTTGCTAGGCTCACGCTGAATCTGAGTCTCCTTCACTCAGCATAGGAACACATTGTTTATGAGCTGCGGGTGAATACCACGTGAGCAGGTGAAAATGGGATTTGAGGGGTGCGAAGAGGGTTTTTATCTATAATGCATTCATCCCGCAGAGCCTGGCTACAACAGCTGTAACTAGCCTTTGTAGTGCTAGAAAATTGCTAATAGTTTTGTAAGTGAATAGAAGAAAAAGAAATAGATGAGGAACAAAGGTGGTTGCACCTTACCACAACTTCAGTCTTACAGTATGTTTATGTTGGTTTTAATTCTTGTCTTCGTCTTTCCTTTCTCACAGGAAATGGGGCTCATTTTTAGTATCAGTAGTCTGTGTTGGTATGATCAATATGATCCTTCCAGGGCCACCATCCAAAAAAGTTGTTGTTGAGTGTTGTTGGGAGCACCCACAATGATCCAGAGCATGGAGAAATACCTGCTTAGGTACTGTGCTAAGCGCATTAAGAAGAGGATCCAGTTAATGTCAGAGACTGCAAGAAAATATAACCCATGATTTACCTTTCTACAATGATTAAAGCAATGCCACAGACAATTGTACAAGAAAAATAAGGATTTTCCATATTTTATCGTGGCAATGGAAAAAAATATAACCAGAGTTTTCTATCAGATTATTACAAAAATTGCACTGAAAACTAGGGGGGAAATTAACACGGATTATCTGTCAAATTTTAGAAAAAAATTCAACTATTACGTGGAACACTAAAGTGCAATTATTTTATTATATTGAAGAGTTATTAAAGCCTTCCTGGTCTGCTATACCTGAGACAGAAGCAGTCTAGACAACTTTAAAAACTTTTATCTTTTCTACTTCCAGCTCAGAGCAGCCAGGCATTCTCTTGCATGACATAAATTCAAAACAACAAACATCCTGTTAATGCATTCTTCTTTAAAGTAGAAATATGCCCAATTTATATCCTTAGAAAAGAATATAGATAACCTAAGACTAAAATACATCAGGATAGCTTACATCAATTAAAAATATCTTAACCATGATCACCTTCACAAAGCTTGTTCCATATTACATATGATTCATCTACATTCTTTTCATACTGAGTCCATGACTTTTGGTGGTTGTCTTAGGAGTAATAATTTTCAGTAGAAAGGAGGAATAAAACAGCACTTCCAAGCAGAAATATCTGAAAACACAGTGTGAACTGCAAAAAGCTCCACTGATCTTATGAGCTAGATGGTACTGAGCTCCTCTGGCTGGAGTTTGGAATTTGTTTCAGTCAGAAGTCCAGCTCCTGAGAAAGCACCTCCTGACCCTGTCATAAGCACTATGATAACTGTCCTGATTTCTCTTTGTTTACATTGGTGAATTCAAATGCTCAAATCAACATATAATCACTCCAGTCTTTTATGTTTTGTTTTTTTTAAATGTGAGGAAGAGAAGAATCCACAAATGGCCAATATTTCTCCCTATTTTCTGGTGCTGCAGGTCACATTATCAGGAGTGCTCTTTGTCTGCTCATAGCACACGACCAGGGGAGTGAGGCTGCTTTTGGGAGACACAGGGAGATACAGAAAATCCATGTTAACAATGAGGGAGATGCCCAGGATCTGCTTCAAGTGCAGACCCCCAAAGAGAAGTGCTGAAACACTGGGAGTTACCAAGACCAGCAGCTCCACTGTGCTGGGAGCAGACCCAGGTCAAGGACAAATCACAACTCGTGTGACTGCTCTTGTCGTGATAGAGAAGCCACAAATCGCGGTGGGAAGGCCAGAGGAAATCTTGATGCTGCAAGGAGCAGGAGGGGCAATCTGGGGAGTACATGCTGAAGAGAAGGCATCTTTGCCAACAAAGGAAAAAGAAAGAAGCTGGATAATATGATTTATCTATGAGATTTTTATTTATATATGAGTTATATAAAAAAAAATTTGGCTTCTAGAGATACAGGTTTTAAAATCTCTGGTCGTTTAAGACAATCTCATTTCTTTTAGCTGTAGAGGAAATAAAATTAAGAAAATATTTTGTTTAAAGGTCAGACCTTTCATTGCCAACAAAGCTGTGTGGAGACAGTTGTCATTCCAAAGTACTGGGATGAGTTTAGACATTTGTGCCTGTAGTCAGACTAGGAAGTAGTTGAAAAAATGGGATACAAATCAAATTTGTTTAAACAAAATTGTTTAAAAAGTAATGGAGTGCCAAAAGAAAAATTGAAGAATTAAAAAAATAAAGAAATTAGCTGTTCCTAATTATAACTTCTGGACCAACAGATGTCAATTTGCAATTTTTTTATACCTGTTTAGTACTAACAGACTATTTTGTCAAAAATGGACAGGTCTTCATTTAACTACTGCTACTGAAACCTTACTAACTATGGATTGTCCTGTCTTGAAGTATCAAGGAAGAAATCTCCAAATTTAGAAAAATCATGGGTAGGTAATTTTTTTTTTATGATGATAAACATTTTAGTGATTTGATTTTTCTGAAGTGTCATCATTTCTCACAAAAGGAGGAAAACCAACAAAATAATTTACATTTGCCCCAGGGAGTTCATTGTGACCTCCCCTTTTAGAACCCTTTCTATAAGTGAATCTAATTTTTATTTATAATTTTAATGTTTTGTATTTATTTGTTTTGTATATTATTCTTATTCTTATTCTTATTCTTATTCTGTTAATCACAGGGTAGGTGTATCACAGATCATGTAGTAAGAATTAGAAACTGTAATAGAGATTATTTATTCATCCCTTCAAAAGTAAAATGGTGCTCAGTGCCTTGGCCAGGGTTTTGGTCACATTCTGTCTCTCTCTGGTAGGGTGAGTATTTAAGTAGCCCATGCAAAGTAGAGCAGATTCAGCAAGAATAACACAGTGTGCTCAAACTCAGAGCACATGTGTCAGGCTTTCAAAGCTTTTGCCTCAGGAACGCAGGCTCAAACCCCATAGGGAAGAAAAAGACATTACAGCTGGGTTTTCCATAGTTTGAGTAGAAATCTTACCCTGAGGTCTAGACACAGAGTTATACCAATCCTTGTATGTCATTTTCTCTGCTGAAATCAGAGCTCTGTGGCTTTGTTTGTACATTGCCATGCCTATGTATATATCCAAATATCAGCATGTGTGTTCCCTGGGAAATTCTCTTTCATACAGCATGACTCTGGAGGTAAGAAAGGTTACAGGGATCTAAAATAAAAAGCAGAGGTAAACTGTAGCTATAAAAACTGGCAGAAAAAAGCAAAAAAACTGAAGATAAGAGACAAGACAATGATTAGGAAAAAAACTTTGATAGTCTGTGCAAGAAAAATGTGAGACATGTCCTACATCAAGGCATTTCTATCAGGGTTAAAATATTAAAAGGCTGAAAGCTGTGGTAAATATACTTATGGTCTCTTGTGGATCTGTTACTTTTGACAGAATTTGCCTAAGAAATAAAATGCATTCACTTCTACTTAAGTACATAGAAAAATCCATTCCTAAAGGTGTCACACTGCTTTGATTTTTATGACTTGATGCATTCTTGTCATTCTCAGCAAGCCTGGAGTTACTGTGCCACTCATCCATCCATTGCTCAGTAACTTTGAACCTGTCATGTAAGAGAAATTCATCACCCATAGAAAGATGTCACTAGGTGTCAAGCCACAGATTTGTCTTTCTTATCCTTTTGCTGAAAATGAGATTCTACTGTCAAGATGATAGAAAGTTCGAGGCGGAGGAATCTCGCAAAATGTCAGAACCTCGCTCACCTTGAGTTAGCACCTGTATTCACATCTGAATTGAGCTCTGGAGAGGGTAAGACTTCTTGAAATCAAACTAAGGACCAACTTTTCAAACATCTTTGATCATCTCCTACTCTTAGGTAAATGGCAGCAGTTGATTTGCTACATCTGCCAACACGGAGCTCTGCAATGCAGCTGAAAGTTTCTGATACGTTCTTCCATGACTCTGAACCTCATATATAGTCTGTCAGTAAAAGGATAGGATTGAGGTTTCAGGATACCTCAGCTCCAGTTCTCTCTTGAGATAAAACATGTTGTGTTTGACTTTTATTTTTATTCAGTCTAGAACATAAGCAGAACATCTAGGATGTAACTTCATGAACTATAGATCCTTGCTGGTCATAGTGGGGAAAGTAGCAAAATAACAAAAATAACAAAAAATGTGAATGAGAGCAGATGGAAAATTCTGAAAGATGGATGAAAAATAAGAATAAAGTTTTTTTCCAAAGTAAACATCTAATGCTTTGACGCAAATATAAATGTGAGAGGTCTCCTGTATCTAAACACAATGAAGAAAGTTTGTGTGTAGATAAAAATGGAGAGGGACAGAAACAAGAAGGAAAAAGGAAAAGTAAATTTCAAAGTTCGAATGCTTCTTTTCACTGGCTTGGTTAAGAAAATAAATTTGTTTCTGTGCTAACAGTGGACACTGAGGTAGCCTGGAAGTCTCAAGGTTTACCTCTTTTGAAGGCTATATTCTAGTGAAATCACGGTGAATTGGAAGGATCAGTGCGTACTCACTTCCATCCGGCAATACTGTTTGAAAAAATAGCTGTAGGGTACTTTGCTGTTTTTACATGGAAAAACCCCAGAAATATGCTTTTGTATGAGTTCATGATGGCATGTTTTTATAGAAGCAGAGAAGAATTCTGAAAAAAAAAAAGTCAATTCTGTTAAGTAACCTAAACTATTTTGTTCTGAATTGTGAGCTTAAGCAACACGATAGTGACTCTCCCACGAGAAATCAAGGAACAAATTAGCATTTAGTTATTCAGAAAAAGTAGCACGCTGCCTTTGTTTTCTGTCTTTGTGAATCATATAAATCATGTTTATGAAGACAATAAAAAATTATAAATGGTTACTGCAGTGCAGAGGGGTCCATCTCAGACACTCAGTATGTCAACTTTATTTCAATAGTTAAGACAGGAAATAAAATAAGTAATTGTAATCTATGTAACTTATTGTGAAGCAAACAATGGTTAATGTGAGATCAAACAATACTTGTTAGCAGCTGCATCAGCTGTGTTTAGAAAAATGCTTTGATAAAGCAATTTTACAAGGAATTTTTGTACTCCATATTCCTAACCTATCTTTTGTGCCACAGATTAGTCATAGAATGTATATCTAACAATAAAGTCTGAATTGAGAGAAACTTTTATGATCTGTCACTTGATCATTTTTGACAATGCCTTCTGTTGATTTATTATAGACAGTAATTCAAATCATCTTCATGATTAGCACTCCTAACTTTTCATCATGCTAATGCCAGTCACTTTCCTTTAAGAACATAGTGACAACCTGCTACTGCCTATCATCTCTTCATTTTTCACAAGCTAAGTAGTTATTTTGACTTGGGAAAAGGTTAAAAAGAAGATGAAACGATGGCATCATAGGTATCCTCACTTTTAGTGTTGCTATATCTAGTGCCTCTCAAGAGTATGGCCTGATACAGAACTGACTCAGGCTAAATCCCTGTGGGAGTACTGTTTGGCTTCTGTACCAAAAGGAGCAAGTGCTTTCCCGGAATTGAGAAATTACGTCCGCCTATTTAAATGATGGGCATGTAAGAAATTCCAATAGTAATTTTAATTCAGCAGTGAATTATGGGAAAGATGAGAGAGTACCCTGATATAGCATATAACTGGTTTTCTCTAACCTCACTATTGTCATTTCAGAGAGAGTTAGTTTTCATCTTGAAAATTGATGTGTTAAGAACATGAATTAATTTTGAAACATATAGGTTCCTTGTTGTTACTGCAGACATAAATAATTTCTCTGTGGGATAAAGAAACAGGACTATCTCTTGACTCTTTTTGGAGGATGAAGGACCTGATAATATGTGTTTCAGCATGATACTTTAAAACTTGGTGGTAAACTGCTTTTTTCTTGAACCTTTTGGTGCTTTTTTTTAGTTGCATTCTTTTGATTCCTTTATTAATTGGTTGGTTGTTTTGGTTTAGTTTTTTTCTCTTCTTGTTTTGTTCTCTTTTTATTTATCATGATTACTGGAAAGTTGTACAGCTTTTCAGGCCACAGACTTGCCTTTTCATTTGCTGTGACTCATTTATTTATTTTTTTCCGTGGTTTTGTCCCTGAAAAATCTCCTTTACTTTCTACTGAGCTTACTTATTCAACCTCTCTTGGAAAATGATCTAATACTGAAGATTTAGGGTCTCTTTGTTTTCTTTGCAAATTCTAGTCCATCTATATCACCTGGGGATGCCAATCCTTTGCAGCCCTCTCTTTCTGCTCCTGCTGGACCCGTACAAGTGAAATTAGGTACTTCCTTAAAGCTTTTACATGTGTATCCTGCTTGCCAAGGATGTGTCCAATCTGTTGGACAGAGCCAATCTCTGGCAGGTTCACCTCAGAGCCAAGCCTCTTTGCAGCTGCCTTCTACCCATTCCCATCCTGCTTTTCTATGTATAAAAATAGCAATCTGTTATCAATGTGCCAGACCTCCTTCTGCTCTCAGCCAAAAAGTCCAATATTTAAACCTACAAACACTTCATCTAGCCAAGAAAAAGAAAAAAAAACCCAACAAAACAACAACAAAAAACAAAAACACGAGAGAGATAGAAATAGACAATCTAATTCAGCACATCTTATTCTGGTCTTCTTGTCAGAGCAACATTAATAAAAACCTTTGTCAACACAGAAAAGCATTCTCAGGTAGAATAAAATCTCAGATAAAATACATTTATAGCTTCCAGCTGTTGTTCATCAAGATAGCTAAACTCTGAAGTAAGCAGTTTTGAGGCTTCCTAATGTTTAAACCAAAACCAACATTAAATTACTAATCTAGCACCAGTTTTGTATGCTGAAAAATTCATTTGGCGATGGCCTTTCTCTGTTACAATTTGCAGCAGGCTTCTGGGCCATGGCCTCATAACAAGTAATGCTGGTTTTTGATTCTAGCTGGCACCTAAGCTCCAGAGAGTATCCTCTTTGTGGGATGGGAAAAAGAATTGGAAAAGTATGAGAAGCTCGTGGGCTGAGACATAAAGAAAGTTTAATAGGTAAAGCAAAAATCATGCACACAAGCAAAGTAAAAAAGGATTCATGCAGTCCTTACCCTGGGCAGGCTCACGTTCATCCTTCTCCAGGAGAGATGGGCAGCATCACACATAATGGTAACTTGGGAAGACAAGCACCAGCATTCCCAATGCTCCCCTCTTCCCTCTTCTTCACCCAGTTTAATGTCCTAAGCATGACCATTCCAAGGGGTCTGGAATATTTCTTTGGCCCACTTGCTGCTGGGCTGGGGTGAAGACCAGAAAAGGCCTTGGCTTTGTGCAAATCCTGATCAGGAAAGCAAGCCAGAGTTTTCAACACTGTTTCTAGGACAAGTCCTAAAACAATCTTCATACTAGCTATTGTGAAGAAAACCAACTCTATCCCTGCCAAAATTATCTCAATAATTAAGCATGAAATGCATAAAACCTACAGGTATTCTCAAACACCTCCTAGACTGCGCACACTATTTTAAACCAGTATTTTTAAGGTCCGTAGATTGATGTGATTTGAAGCAGAATTTCCCTGAACTTTTTGACAGAATCAGGGACAAGAGACCACCTGAAAAGGAAGCTATTAACAGGAAATAAAATACTGCACAGCACTGTGTGCAGAGCTCTTGACCTAACTCCTGGAAAGCTGAAACATGCATCTCAAGTCATTGCTTAGTCAGAAATAAACAACAAAAATATAGTGACTATTTCAGGGCCACCGTATTTTTGCACCTGCCAGTAGTGTGCACAAGCAACACAAGAATGTTCCTCCTTTTTGATTTACAGCAATATTAGAAATCCTAGCGTTTTTATGGGAAAACTTCTCCCAAGCATGGTCAGGCTGTGAGAAGAATACTGCTTTAAAACTGTAATGGTTTATTTTGTTATTTCTCTAGCACAGAAATGAGACAACTTTTCTTTGTTTAAAGGCTTTGCAGTAGATAATTGCAAAATTGTTTAAATAATTGCTCCTCTGTCTTATCTCTTGCAGACTTTTCTCTCCTTCCTCTGGGTCTTCATTTGTCATGTTTTCTTCATTTTCCAACTGGCTCTTACACAGAACAGCTCTGCGCTATCCTAGCATAGGTCATATTGCATCTCCATAGTCTCTGCTGTGACAATGCAAAGCTCTTCAGGGACTCTTTAAAATCATGAGTAGACTCTGCCTTTTTTTTACTAATTGTCTGCTGCAGAATAGAAGTTAACAAAAAGGAAACCTTTCTGTCTGCTTTTCAGAGAGTGCCTTACAAGTCTCTGAAGACACTCTCTGCCTCTTTTTTACACTTTTACTGTACAACAATAGTTGGAAACATCTAGTTTCACGTTTGAGATACAAAATCCAAAAAAAGCAACCTGCACATCTCCCACAGGCATTCTTTACAGAGTATGCCACCTCAGTGTTAACTTTTCTGTGTTTTTCTGAGAATGATAAATGACTTTCTGTGTTGATATGTGTCAGCTGGTGTGAAAACGAAGCACTGTAAATAAAAAATTGGATTGTATTTAATTTTCCTCCTTCAGCTGGGGAACATGATTCCCTTACCCATCCGTTTTCCTAGCTCCCAAGCCCAGAGATCAAGTGTTCTTTTTCAAGGTTCTTTCTCAGTGTTTTTACACTTTAAATGACACAAGCCCTTTTCAATGAAGAGCTTCTTGGACCAAAAGTCATCAGCAGTGAACAACTATTTATTATATAACAGAAAACCCCCACAAGCAAACAATCACCAGCAAAAAAAGCAAACCAAAGCACAAAGAAATTTGTGTTTTACTATTTAAAACAAAAACTGAAAACCAAAAGCAAGCAAAAAAACCTCATCAAAGAAAACTAAAACCAAATCCAAAATAAAAAAAAAATAAAAATAAGGAAGGACTGGGGGGGATAGTATCTTAGTATCTTTCCCTATGCACAAATGTCTTTGTCTTTCTGTGTTACATGCAACCTGCTGTGTTCCCCTTTGGAACAGCCTTGGGGTAAATGCTGACTCCTTGGTCATCCCAAGAGATGTCTGCTCATGCCTGGTTTTTGGAATAGAAACCCCATAAATCACTTGACAAGTGGAAGGAAAGAGGCAGCTTGTTCCTCCTCCAATAAGTAACTTTATAACTGACTTGTGAGAAGTGCAGCCTTTTTAGTGACGCTTTAGTGAGCTGCCAGAAGCCATTTGGAGCAATGTGCATAAGAAGAGTGTTGGAGTTGCCTGAAAAATAACACCAGCCTGCTTTCTTTTTCAAAGTGGTGCTCATAATATAAACTCCACCCAAACCATTGTGTCTAAACTAACCAAAAACCCATGTAGTTCTCACTGGGGAGGGGAAATGAAGGAGGAAGGAAGGGAAGCCAGTGCCATGTGTGGGTTGAGAAGGTCACATATGCAGCAATGGGCCCATGGGATAGAGGTCGCACAGGGTATGTGGCTGGTGCAGCAAGGCTGGTTGGAACAGTCTGGAAGGGAGGAAATGTGTACAACTGCCTGGAAGAGCCATGGAAGTTGATATGCTTCTCTCATTTTGGACAAACCTAAAGAATAGCCTTGAAGAGAGAAGAAAGTCCTTCTGCTGCCAGAAGTTATAGATGTTCCAGTCAACAGAAGTACAGTCCCTGAGGGAAAAGTTACACAGCCAAAAAGCAATTGCTTGCATCTTGCCAATGAAAAAGCTTAAGGAACAAATAAAGCAGTATACCTGATCCAATTCAAGTCTATAAAAGCAAATAGTAGCCGCTGGTGCTTAATGCAAAAGCTGCTGTAAGTTTCCTTTTGAAAGGAGAGGTAATGGCATAGCTTTGAGATTGAAACTCAATTGTCTTATGCCAGGAAAGATTTTAAGATGAATGAGGGTGAGAGAAAGATTCTTCTTGTGGCTTTTAAACTGAAAGCCAGAAAAGAAACTTATTTACAAGATCTTCTCTAAGACAGCCAAGTTTTCTAGATTAGTCTTGGTGAAGGTTTTTATATAATATAATAAAAAAATTGTTTAAGTAAACTTTCTGTTTATCTAGGTTATAATTTTTCCATAAAGTGGTGGAAGAGACCTAAAAGCAAACCAAACAATGAGAAAACCTTAGTCATTCAGTGAGATAATCCCCTTAAAAAGTATCCTGCTCTGGACATGAATGTTCTCATCTTGTTTATCTTTGGGATGAGGTCCAGACATGTCACATCTCATCTTCTGCCCCTTTGTCCACTTAGGGGAAGGAAATCTTGGTACATGAGTTAGCAGGAAGCAGCCAAAAGCTTAGACAAGCCCTTCTGTAAAGATATTTGAAAACAGGACTTCAGAGTCCATTGAAAATCACGTGTCCCACCTTATAGGGTTGAACATCCTTGCCAACCCATATTACATGACTCAGAAGACAACATTTCAATGAAGCTCTGTCTTTCTACCTTGTCTGAGGTGACTGAGAACATCCTGAACTTGTCCAGCTCCAAAGTTTTACTATACTTTTCCTCTCTTGGACTATTCCCAGCCTGTAAGTTGAACCAAAAACACAAATCTTGATTAATAAACATCTCACTCTGTGTGATTTGGCAAAGCAGCTGCCAGATATTTGGGTTTTACTTCATTGCAGTAAAGAATCCACAGAGTGAGTCTGAAGTGCGGTGAACTTTATAATATCGTGTTTCTTTGACAGAAAGGCAGGCATAGGGTAATATAGCAATTCTGTGATAGTGGAAGAGCAACCAGGAAAAAGGCTGGAAAAATTAATTCCATGGGTTTTGCATACTTTGTGCCTTTGCAGGTACTCTTAAATTTCATTTAAACTTAGAACGATTGCCCTTGGGGTTCTGGGTAAAACATCAGTAAACATTGGTATTGACTTCACATGGAGGTCGTATTGAGATCTAGGTTATTTATTGCTGCACTAAACACTCCACCTTTCATTTTGTCCCTGGCAAGCTGTTTGATAAAGTTCATTTCTCTTTCTGCTTTGAATGTGACATTTCCTGTGGTGTAATACCAGTTTGCATTTTTGTTGGTGAAGTCCTGCATTCTGTGTGTGTTTATTCTGGTGAAAATTCAGTTCTGTAACCCATTCAGGGAGAAAAAGCCATTCAACTACCCAGCTGAAATCATTCAGTGTTGTAGCACTCAGAGTGTATTCAACTTCTACTACCATTAGTAAGTGTAAAACTTGCAGATGGCTTGTGCAGAAACCATAAGGCATTAATGTTACCCCCAGCCCCAGCAGAACCCCTCAACTCTGTGATACACAAGAAGGTATTTTTTCACATAGCTTGTGGATAACAACATCCAGAGGAGGGCTGCAGGTGAGCAAAATAGCTGCAGAGGAGGAAGTAAATGCCAAACAGCAAAGTGTGCTCCCATTTAATTGTCAGAAGGAATGCAAATGTTTCCAATAACTTATAATAATCACATATTAATAGGCAGTCTTTGGGCTCAGAATAAATGACCTAGTATTCTTTTTCTGAATAACAGATAAACATACAGGCAATAAAATGTGATTTAGTCCTATGAATAAAAAGACCTCGTAGATTTCCTGAAACCAAATTATTTTTAATTTAATTAATAATTTCCAGAGGAATTATTCTTGATAGAAACATGTCATCTTTAATTTTGACATAAGATTCTGATCTTAATTGGAAGATTCTATTTTTTCCAAATAACGTTTTTTTCTCAACCTTTTTTCTTCACTGTTTCTTCATTATCTACTGAAATATAATTTGATTTTTTGTTTGTTTATTTGCTCATTTAGCCACTCAGGAGAAAGGTATCTTATTATAAAATGTTATAGATGAGAACAAGGGGTCTCTCCATAAAAGCAATTGAAATGAAATTTTTTAAGAGGGGTTTCCTGTGCTTAGAAATTGCTTTGCCAGTATCATCAAATCTCAGTAATTTAGAATACACCAAAATATCGGAACTACTCAATTAAAAAAAAAGGTAACCATTTTTTCATAAATGTATAGACACTGTCCTCCTGATTTTATATTTTGAATTCTTGAAATTCTTTATAACGAAAAGTTCTGGTTTTTGTGCTCAGGAGCTCAATATTGTTCCAGATTTCACTGTGGTATGTACTAGAATTTACCACTCATCTGGAAGTTACAGCATGGAGTTCCATGGTTGTGAATATTTTCATATTAATTCAGGCTGAAAGCAGAATTTAACCTTATTTTTAATGCAGGCTTTCCTGAATACTCACAAATGCTGTCAAAATAAAAATTTTTAAACATCAATATGATGATAAGTAACTTTACTCACTTTGGATACATCATTGAACAATGAGAATACTCACCTTTCTCTGCACATTTCACTCTTCTAAAAGGTAACCTTATTGTTTGTGTGAGATCTTTGGCTCTTTCTGAATATCACAAAATCAGAAATATACTGTCTAGATAGTTTGGCATTTGTTTGTTTGGGGGCTTTTTATTTGGCTTGGGTTTTTTTTTGCTGCTGTTTGTTTTTCTGTGTTTAAGCACAAAGAGCTTCTGACTGAATTAATCTAAGTTTGACACTTTTTAAATTGTAAATATATTTTTAATTCCTTTATCAGCATGAAACCAAAATCATGAAACCACCAGATTGGCTGCATCTTCAAAATTAGGTAATTTCAAGATTTCTAAGACTGTTATTCTACATTGGTAGGAAATTTCTGAAAGAATGGCACAAGGCCTCCAGTTGGGGTGCTACAAAAAGTAAACCAGTGCATGTGAAGCTATTGGCACGTGCTCTGTGTTTAGAGAACACAAATGTTGTTCAAGTTTTATGGGTGACCTTGAAATGAATGCTGAAACTTCAGGGAGAAATATATTAATAAATTTCAGGTTTTTGTCTTCAGACAAAGATATTAATCAAAATTACATTTTTTTTAGATGTACACTAAACTGTTCTTGCAACTAATCTTGTAATTTTTTTTGATAAAAATTGTTCTTTTTCAAACCTTAAACAAAATTACTGGTTTCATCAAAATAATTTGTGATTCGGTATGGTGATCAGCAGCCAATTTTCTGAGGTTGGTCTTCAGAGATACTAAGCTTTATCCCTTGTTAAATAGTTTCTTCATGTTTTTTTTCCTCTACGTATGCTTGTGTATGCTTGCTAATTAGGAAAAAGTCAGAAGGGTAACCGTGTGCAATGAGTCATAATGTGGAACGTTTATAACATACATAAAAGAAAAAAAAAATATAAATAGTTGAAAATGATAGTCTATCAAATGAAATCCAGAGTCTGGTTTGGCATTTGTAGTTTCGGTGTAGTCAGTGGAAATATGTCTTCCCCTACCTGACCTGAATTTGTCCCAAGGACATACAATTACAGAATTTTGATATTTGATCTCTTAAGTGAATGTTGAAATATGATGTACTGATTGCCTTAGTATTATTTAGTAAAAGGATAAAAAGGCTATGAGAAAAAAAATAAAACTTATTAGGAGATAAAATGCATTTTCTGTGATCTTCCAGTCATGTCCAGACTGAGAGGATGCTCCAGAGTCTTGTGTCTTCTCCCACCAACTACAAGTTTCCTCTTATGGAAGAAATTGCAGAAAGTAGGAAAAGAATGAGTAGGAAGCAAAAGAGGTGGGTATATTAATGACAATTGCCAGTTTATGGGGACGTAGGCAAATTCCTAGAGGAATTAAAGTGAAATATAGAGAAAGGAGTTTTCCAAATTAAACAGAAACACAGTGCCACAGGACAGTTGTGTGAATAAGCATTTAGGAGTGGAAAACTGTTATTTGTGTCACAAGAAGTGTTGCCCTGGTGAGAATAGATATTAAAATTGCACTTAAATAGAAATGATGGTTCAGAATGGCACCCCAGGGCATTAGTTCAATATGAAGTGGTGTAGGCTAGAAACAAAGTGCCCCTTTGGGCAGGTAGGATTTTGAAATCATGAAATGTTTGGTTCATGAAAGATTTCTTAACATTTTCTTTGAAGTGCTTGTTACAGACTCAGACAGAGTATACTGAACCATGTGTCTACTGGTTTGTGCTGCAGAAACACCTGTCCTTCCAAATGGAAACAAATTGGTTTTGTACTTTCTCTTGAGATGTGAGCACGTTTGTATGCAGATTTTAGTTGTTCTCAATTTTTGAACCTCCTGATGTATCAGTATTAGGTGAACCAAACTCCAGCTAGTGTTGTGGGGGAAAAAATGGGACATTTGCTTAAGCTTTTTTATTTTTTATTTTTTTTTCAGAATATCCTGAGCTAAGAAATATAGTTTATTTAATCTGATTTCCAAAATGGCTTTATTTTTGTTAACATGGGACTGGACAAAGTATCTCTTTAACACAGGAGCCACTATCTGTATGATTTTAGTACTGACATATAGTAAATGTCTACTGAGACAATTTACATTGTACTGCACTATAATTTTATTACTGTCCTATATTGGCAGACATTTTATTGAAAAATTAAGAACTGCTGTGTGCATTGTTCTGTTGTATAAATCCAAAATAGGTTCTTATAGACATTCTTGAAAATATGCATTTAAAAATTATTTTACATGCATTCCTCTCAGCTTTATTTATGAAGAACATTTCTTTTCAATTTTCGTTGCCACCTCATAGGCCCATGTAATTTTCCTGCAGGTGGAAACAAGCAGGTGTCCACAGAATATTTCTGCTGTAGTCCTTTCATCAGGAAGTTATTCCTACTGGGTAGTTTAGTTATTTTACTTTGGAGTTCAACTTATATCTCACAATAGGATTTTCTCTGTGAAATTAATAGAACTGTAATATATATTGAAAGCAAATTTATGTGCCACATCACTACTGTTAATGGAAAGTGTATTTGATAATAATGCTAAAATAATTAACATTAACACACTTTTAAAATGTGAATTTTTTAAAATTGTTTTTACTTACTAAAGCAACAAAATACTTTTATCAACTCTCCAAATTATTTTGATACTAGAATTCTCAATGCTTTAGTTTCATCTTTTAGGTCAGAATTTTCATTTTATTAATTTACGGATGACATTATTGTAATCAAAAGTAATTAAGCAAGATAACCAACTTTCTCTCATATGAAATAAGCTCTTCAACATGGCTCTTTCTACATTCAAAGCTAACATCAGGATCATCAGGATCCGTATTTTGTCTTCAATACCCGCTTAGAATCCTACATAGAGGAAAATACATAAGTATTTATTTAAAACTTCACAGCCTGAGAATACTTGCAATTTTTTCACCTCTCCCTTCTTTCTGCTGTCCACTTCCAATTGTTTTTTCCTTGTTTTTTTGTCAGTCTTCCATATTACTGTCTCCAGTTTTACTTTTTGGTTTTCAGGTCAGTTGGAAAATCCTCATATCTGAAACTCATTACAAACCTTTTTTGACAATGTGAACACAAGTTGCAAAAGGTTTTTTTTGCTGAACGAGTAAAAATTCCTGCTTTCTCCAATTTTGCCCCTGGATCACGCTGTCCCCTCCCCTCCTTCACGATGAGGAATAGCTGTTCCATAACTTCAGACCAATGAAAAACACACAGCCTATGCCCACTGATTTTTTTTCCAGTTTGTCCAAAACTTCTGCTGGACAAAAATTCATGATCCATGATGTCTGACGCATGATGCATATGGCATCTCTTTTCAGCTATGCCTCTGATTTTCTTCCTACCTTCATCAATTTTATTTTTATTCATATTTATAGTCATTAAAATTATTTTATACTTTATTTTCTGTTCTTGCAAGGAAAAGATTGTACTGTCTGTGATGTCAATGTTCATTGTATCAACATTTTCTCAACCGTAGATTTATATTCTGCCACTCTCTTTAGCCACAGTAGTGATTCAATTAAAAAAAAAAATGTTCAATATCAGGTTTTACAGAAAGTAATTTTGATAAATAGGTATTTGGTTGGAAGTATTTATTTTTTTTCTAATTTTGGTCTTATTACTTTATTAAGTGGAATGAGAAGTTTGCTTATTGGATGCTATGCTTATGCACTTACTCATTCCATGTTCAATGTGCTTCAGTCTGTAAGTTATCAGCATTATTGGAACACAGCTGTGCAAGTGGCCTGCAGTTAACATGATGGACAGCTTATGGGGTGAATTCTATTTCAGGAACACTTCACTTTCTGAAATGAACAGTTCCTAATGTACATACTTAAATTAAGTGCTCAAAAAATGGTAGCAAGTAGCCTGAAGGGTGCAGGTTGTCTTTACCAGAGAGAGGAAGCAATCTCCAGGCTGTAACAATCCCACTGGATGCCTCAGTAAAGCACAAGGCCTTGAAGGACAGAAGGTAGATCAGTATAGACTGTTTATAGAAGTCAGTATAGACTTTATAGAAGGTAGATCAGTTTAGACTCAGTGACTGTGAGTCTAAACCTACATCCTTTTGCTGGCAGTTTCAGACAAGTAGGATCATGATAAGCAGCTTCATTAGGGGGAGGAAGTGAGATATGTTAGGGTGAAAGCAATGAGCTTCAGTTTAATCTCTTTTTTTATTCTCTCTAAACCATTCAGCCTGCCCTATGTTTCCGCACTATTTAAAATGTGACATTTTAATATCTTTTCCTACCGTTCTGTATGTTCCTTGAAGAAAGACAAACTTTTAACTTCAGTTAAAATGCTGGATTGCTTGATTTGAAGTTCTTTGAATCAGTAAATATAATAGATGTGTAAGGGGACTAGAGCCAGAACGGCTTTAAATCTTTTTTATTGCATCATGTGATATCTAGTTTTCTAATGTAGATGCTTTTCTTGCCCCATAGAGTTCTCAGTGCCTATTGCAAAACTCTCACTCTGTACCTCAGAAATTGTTTTTTCTGACCTCTTCTATGGAAAGATTTTCCTGAAAGACTATTAAAATTCAGTGGATAAATGTGTCCCTTGAAAGATACACTGGTGGCCATGCACATAATCTAATATCCCTTAATGATAAATTATGGTGAATGGAAGGCAGTAATAATCCTGGAGGCTAATTTTAGGCCATCTCACTATATCTGGCTCAGAACAATCTTCTGAAAGGTATTTCTTTTACTGAGACAACAAGAATACTGTGAAGCATAACCATGTTGGTAAATACACATTTCGGTAAATAACCTCTTCTACTCCAGCTTGTGTAGCCAATGGCTCAGCAAATAGTTTTACAGGAGCAATAACTTGCCTTTCTGAAGTCATAGTTATCTAAAGGGAAAGCAGAAATTCTGTCTCTACCCTCACACCCACATGTTTCATGCTTTTCCCATACATTTAAGCTGTGAGTTTCTTCTCAGACTCTGCTGTAAGTTCACAGTTGTGAGGTCTATGTGTGTTTGATGATTGCAAGAGTTGTTTCCCAAAGTTTTTATCTAGGTTGCACTGATATGGAGTTTAAGCTGTGTAGTCTGAGGCTGGCAAAGGAGTCAAGTCTCTGCCAACTATTCTGGTCCCAGAAAAATATAGAGGTCTGATTCATCATAGGTCTTAACTTCCACCTCAAAGCAGGAAGTGGGACCATAACCATGCCAAGGAAATTCTCACCTATGAAGATATATTATGCTTATTTTTAAAGCATCCTATTATCTCAAATACTGTATTCAATATGTAATCAGCAGTTTCCACTTCCCTCTCATTATCATTGTTCTTGTTAGTTTTTATGACCAAATCAAACATAAATAAACCAGCAAATTGACACCAGGGAAAGTGCTTAATATTGATAGACAATCTTCAAAAGCTTTCTACGACTTTTACATGGTTGTACCTTCTGGATGATGTAAACATTTCAGGGAATATTTCCTAGGCTTCTTACTTCCCCTAATCCTTCAATATTTCCTTTCATTTGTCTTAACTCATCTTTTCTGTTTCTAGGAAGTAGGAGAAGCTGGTGAGGAGGTGGTGAGGTTCACTCTCATAGGTACACACTTTCTGATCCTCCTTCCCCTTGTCCACTTTGTTGCCATTTCTTCAGATTATTTCATCCTTTTATGGCTTTCTCTTTTCCCCTGTTTTCTGTCCCTCAGCTGTTGATGGCTCTGATGCTGGTCTACCCAGTCCCTAATAATTTCTTGCTGTAGTTTTACCAATTAGATTTATGTTTAGAAAAATGAAATAGTGAAAACTGGGTGATTTCAGCAATCCAGCAGTTTTCACAGGGGTTGTATGGCACATAATGTCACTGGCAGCAAGGTCCTCTGGTGACAAGTGAGGAGTGAGCTAGGCACAGTGAAACACACACATGTGACTGTTTGGTCACGCTGTACCTCTGCCTGGAACATGGCATTAAAGCAAAACTGCTGCTGGACTTTCAGGGCTCATGAGCCTTCCAGCTACCCTAAGCCAGGCTGAGAACTTTGATCCAAGGTCTTTGGGCAGTTCTGCTGTGGAGCTCTGTGCAGAAAGCAGTCCTTGCTCCTTCTCTTCACTCTCCCTTTTCCTCTCTAGTTGATTGTGAAAACAATAGAGAATTCAGATATTTGAATTTTAAGGATTTTAGAAGTAAAATAGTGTATTTGATATAATTAGATAGTTTACAATTCACTAATATTCTTAAAGTCAAATTATTTAAAAAAAAATAATAAAAATTTTAATTTATTCAGGGGAAAATTCCTAATATATTTTTTGGATCCAAAATCTGTTGAACTCTGTAGAAAGACTGAAAAAACTTAAGCATAATTTGGAAAAAAAAAAAAAGTATTTTTAATTAAATGACTGATAAAATGTGATTAATTTCTTTATGTTCACATTTTCCCTTTGTGAGTAAAGTTGTGAGCTTGATGAAAACTTTTAGCAAGAACAGTGATGTTTAAAGAAAATTTGCATAATTTTAATGGGAAGATTATTTTCAATTATTGTTTAGAAGTATTCACAGTGGAAAACTGAAGAAGAAGTCCTTATATGGCTTAAGTTTACCCCAGCATTTACACAAACTTTAACATAACTAAGGTTATGTTACAAATTCTAAGATTTACATTTAACCTCTCAAGATACAGTCACAGTAATACACTACTGTGTCTTAAAAAATCTTAATTCTTTTTCTTGGTGACCTGCAGTGCAGCTCTTAGAAGATGTGCAGACAGATGCTAGATAGTCTAGGGTAACTGAAAACTTGGGATAAAATAGAAATTTCATGATGAATTATAGTATTAAGAATACAGAAAAAATAATTACAAGGAGTCTACGGTGGAACAAGACCCCAGTTCCCAAGAGATGGCACTTGAACTCTGATTAAGCAGATAAAAAATGCAATGGTAGTATGACACATGGAGGAAAATGGAATTTATAAAATTGTAATTTTGAGAGAAAATATTTTAGTCTAAAAAGAAATCTTACCAGATCCGCCATTTGTGATCAGTGTAGAATTTCAGCTTGAAACAAAGAAAAGAGTACAATCAGGGAGGTGGTTGTGGGTTTCTAGATTCCCAAGTAAAATCTTTGCTGCTAGTACCCCTGGAAATTCTCTTTGACCCTTTCCCCCTCAGTGGATCAATCTAAAATAAAACTACTAAACTTTTAAAAATAACAAAATTATTCTTTTTCTGTCAGATGGTATGGTGGAATTTCAAGGGTCCTTTCATTCCAGTCTAGATTGAAGCATATGAAATAAAACAATTCAGCATGGCTTAGTTATGAGTTGCCTCCCTGATCTGTTAAAATGAAAAAACTGGCAAAGTAAAATCTTCAGAGAAATATATATTAGAGCTCCTCAGATAAACCAAGATCCCAGTTACTGGGCTGCAGCATCCAAGCATCTTCAGAGGAATTTTCATCCCCATTCAAGAATTCAGACCTCTAAGCCTGCCTACCTGACAAAATGTAAGGCTGTTTTGAAGCATTTTCAAAGCAGTGAACAAGCATTTATTGTGATACAGGGCTGGAACATGCAGACAAGTGCCAGGTGTCACAGGCAAGTTTCCTATTTAATAGACAACTTGTGGTATATTCCAGTATTTTCATATCAAAAGTATGCTTGCTGATTATTACTTTACACTATTAAAAATGGATTTGGAGAGTCATGATGGGAAACACAATATTAAAATATTATACTTTTCATATAGATAATGTTTGGTTTCAGATTTAGCTCATGTGAAAAGCACTTGCTGCAGTAAATGTATTGAAAGGAAAACATAGAAATGGTTCTCAGCTCCTTTCAGTCATCAATTTGATTCCAGGTTTATGCTGATAAACACAGAGAGTTCTCCTTGTCCTTGGGACTTTAATTTGATCTTGGGAAAAATGGTGTAAAGGCAGCAAAGAGAATTCCCTTTTGTGTGCTAAAATGAAGAGGTAGTTGACACAAGCCAAAACTGACCTTTCAAAAGTGGATGCTTCTAAACAGGTTTAGAATTACTGTATAGCTGTGAGCCTCATTAGAAACAGCCTTCATAATAGCATTTTCCACTTCCTCAGTTCTAGCAGAATCAGGAATCTAGAGAGAATAGAAAGAAATCTTTTGATCCTTCTGCCCTTTAGGCTCAAGTGAAACCAGAAGTGTAAAGAAGTAATAAAGGCAAAATAAAGAAATGTCAGTTTCTTAATACTGGTTCAATTTTGGATTAGTTGCATCATATTCCCTGGCTGCTTCTTAAAAATTAATCACTCTAATCCCCTCTCTTCTTCCTTCTTAATTTTAATGGCTCATTTAAAACTTCCAGTGAATGATATCCTTCTTTTTATTGCTGTCAACACAGTTACTACATTTTAGAACATCTCATTCTATTTGCTCCTATGCCATCCTTTTAGTGAGGTTTTTTTTTTTTTTGGTAGCTATTTGGACTCATAAATACTCTCAAGTACTGCTTTTGTTCCACTTCATTATTGCTCACCCTCTTTTCCCATTCCTTTAATGAATGTAGCCAGATCATATTTTCATCCCTGTTTGCCTCACTTTGCACTTGTTTGGAAGGCTGTGCTGGGTTTCAGTACAAAGTAGTGCACTGAGGCAGCAAAGGACTCTAAATGGGAAGTTAGCAGAACTGAGTAGGAGCAAGAGGTCTGAGGAAACAAAGGAACAAAGTTCATGGAAGTCAACTGGATTGGAAATCCTGAGGGAAGAAAATAATTACTAAGAAGCAGATGCTTGGAGAGACGAGGGAAAGAGAGTGAAAATGTGAGGCCAGAGCAGCTGTCACCCTTCAAGCCCTTGTTTTCTGCCACAGTTGACCCATCCAGAATATTTCACCATCCCTCTGACCTCCTGGTGCTCCAGAGTCCCTGGCTTATCTCTGTACGAATCTGCTATGAGCAGAGCCCTGGCTCACATAGCTGAGAAAATCGCAGAACTGTAAGGACAGGCTGTGAGCAGATCTGTAGGACAGACACACACTTGATAAGGAAAGTAAAATCACAGCACTGGGACTGTGTGGTAAAGAGCTTGTTAGCTCAGGGGCTAAGGAGAAACCAGCAGAATTGAAAGGTGAAAGATTTTTTATACACTTTTGGGATGAAATTTTAGTATGTAAGGAAAGGAGGAAGAAGGCACAGTCATGTCAAGTGGCACAGCATGAATAGAGTGATTGATGATTTCTTTTTAAATTGGATTTCAAAATATGCAAATAACAACGTGTCCAATGAAGAAGGGCAGGATACACTAAGAACTGTGTGAGGATCTCTCTCTCATTCAATGTGTTGGAGTGATCAGGATTATCAATGCCTCCTGAGCTGGGACAGAAGCAAACCTCACCTGTCTTTGAGGCCTTTGGGAGAACCTGGGGACACCCAGCCTCGTGGAGGACAATGCAGGGTCCCAAGGAACAGCTGTCTGGAATGAAAGACAGAGTAGATGAAGTGCATAGATAAACAAAAGGCAAGCAATATATTTTGAAGATAAAGTAATGAACCAGTCACTTTGAAGGAAGTAGAAAACAAATTTATTTATATCATATATCCCTGCAATTTCAGTGGAAATATAATGGGAATAGAAGATCTTATAGGCACCCTCTGTATCAAGAGATTTGTTCCATGAGCTGTGTATAGGGTAATTTCATACAAACAAAACTGGATGTATTTCATATATCATATGAAGAAAGGTTTTTCTTCTTCTCAGAATCATTATATTAGATAGTAGCTGGCCATCATCTGAATTATTCTTGTTCTTTTTTCCATCCCTAATAGTGTATGTGGTTAGTACTGTTGTCTTTTTAAAAGAAATTTAGTACCAAACGACAATCTACTGAGGAACAAAGTCCAACACCTCTATTTGGCATGTCTTCAGAGGTCCTTCGTAAATTTTACATTTAAATACATTTCCCTTGGATACTACTGTGATAGAATTCTGCATAAAACCATTTTGAGAAGGCTAAATAGAAAAAATAAACCTTCTACAAGGATTAAGAATGGAACAGGAAGCATTTAAGATTTCAGTCTCAGAAAGGTTTTGTGTAGGTTGTGAATGGGGAATAAAATTGAGAGTGGAGGGATAAAATGGTGTAATATCATACAATAAAATGTCTACTGTTTCTAGCAGCTAAAGAGACAAATTCATTCATGAAAAACTTGAGCCCATTCCCTGGAAACTGAGTCAAATAAGCCCCTTGGCTTCTTTAGAGAAGCAAAATTGCTTGCATTAAAATTACTTTAAAGGTTTGAAGATAGAGGGAACACTATGGCAGAAGAAGGAAGAGAATAATTATGGGAAAGTTGAAAATACTTGTACAAAAAGTACTTATTGAGAAAAGTTCTTCACTGCATTAAGTGTCTTGGCAAGAGTTTTAGCCTAAATACCCCTAATGGACATGGGTTACCAATGAAACAATGCAGGTTAGGTTCAATCCCCTTGTTCCTCTGTCCTTTAGCTGCAATATTCTCTGTTTGCTGTTAACTGCTGCCAGATCTAAGCCAGTGTTGCTCTGCCATTCCCACCTGTGTTGTCTTCCCAGATGCCATGGGGTCATGCCTTCTCTAGAGGACTTACAATCAGACTCCCAGAGCAATTGCAGTGCTTAAAAACAGATTCAAGATTGTTTTAGCTTGCTTGGAGCAGGTGGCAATAGGTCCTCCTCTCTGGAGTCCCAAGGATCTCATGGATTATTTACCTCCTTTCTTCAACATTTCCACAGTAAAACTGTTTCCAAAGACTTTGAAGTACATTCATCTCAGGGTTTACAGAACTGAGAGATTTTCAGGAGAGATTTTCATTACAAAATGAAAGAACTATATTGTGCTTGTAATAAGAATTTTAGTTTTTGTAATGATAGATGTTTTAGTCTTGAGTAAAATATGTGGTGTACAGGAAGAAAACACATAATTTGAATTGACAACACATCCTAAGTAGCCCTCAGAATAAGTGGCATTACTTATCCCCTGCTAAACATAAAAGCATGATCACAGGATCAGAGAATTTTCTGGAAGGGATCCCAGTAGGATCATCAAAATCTAACTCCTGACCCTGAACAGGACAGCCCCAAGAATAATACCATATTTCTCAGAGCTTTGTCCAGATTCTCCTCAGAGTCTGTCAGGTTTGGGGCTGTGACTATGGGGAGCTTGTTGCAGTGCCCAGCCACCATGTGAGTGAAGACCTTTTTCCATACAACCTAAACCTCCCCTGACACAACTTCAGGCCATTCACTGTGTCCTGTGGTGACCACAGGGAGGAGATCAGTGTCTGCCTCTCCTCTGGTCCTTGTGAGGAAGCTGTCACTGTGGTGAGGTGTCTCCTCAGTCTCCTCTTCTCCAGGCTGAAATGAGAAAGTCACCTGACCTGCAGCTCTTACCTCTTTCCCTCCAGGCTCTTCACCATCTTCATTGCCCTCCTCTGAGTGCTCTCCAATAGTTTTATGTCCTTTATATATATTTTTTTTTATCCTTTATATCCTGAATTGTGACACTCAAAGTTGCCTCGAGGTGAGGCTGCCCCAGCTCAGAGCAGAGCAGGACAATCCCCTCCCTTGCCCGGCTGTGATGCTGGGCCTGATGCACCCCAGGACACCGGGGCCCTCCTGCCTGACAGGGCACTGCTGGCTTGTGTTCAGCTCACCATCAACCCCACATCACTTTTCACAGTGCTACTATCCAGCATCTCATTCCCCAGTCTATCCATACATTCAAGGTTGCCCCATCCCAAGTGCAAAATCTGGCAACTTCACTTGTGGAATTTCACATGGTTGGTGATTGCCCAGCTCTCTGATTTGTTGAAGTCTCTCTGCAGGGCCTCTCTGCCTTTGAGGGAGCCAACACCTCCCATTTTATACCAATTGTAAACCTCCTAAATGTCCTTTCCAGTCCTGTGCCTAGGTCATTTATGAAGATGCTGAAGAACACGGGGCCAAGGATGGAGCACTGCAAGATCCCACCAGTGACAGGTCACCAGTCTGATGTCATTCACTGTCACCCCTTATGCCTGACCCGTAATCCAGCTGCTCACACACCCCATGATGTGTTTATCCAGCTGTGTGCTGCACATTTTATCCAGAAGGATACTGGGAGAGCAGTATTAGAAACTTTAGTGAAATCCAGTGAGATTGCACCTACTGGCTTCCCTTGATCAGCTAGGTGGTTTAACCCTGTCATAAGAGTAATTTAGGTTTGACAAAGAGGACTTTCCTCTCATGAAGCTGTGCTGGCTGTGACCAATGACTGCATTGTCCTTCAGGAGTTTTTCAATGCCACCTGCAATAATCTTCTGCATAATTTTACAAGTATGAATAGCAGTGTCATATGTGAATAGTATTGGCAGAATTAGCAGTTTACAGTATGAAGAGTATTCTTGTTGAATACCAAAAGTAGGGGTCTAAGGATTTTCATCACAAAAAAGTGTTAAAGGAACTTTAAGTCTTTGACTCACAGACATTTTGAACTAGGTTTGGGGAAATCATTCCTTTGACTTCAATGTACTGTACATATTAGCAAAGTGAACCATAAAAAAAAATATCTTCTGTATTAGTACTGTCTAAATATCTGAAGCAAACGTGAAAATAATAAAAATCAAATGTTCCTTATCACATCTGGATGGCAGCAGCTGTTTGAGAAAGAAGAAGATTGGGAAAAATCAAAACATATAGAATTCTATGTGTATAAATCAATATTGAGCCCAGTGATATTTGACAGTAAAACTTTTCTGTTGATATACCATACCAAGTGTGCTGAAACTTTCCAAAAGTATAAAAGTTCTATGATTAGACCAAACAATGTCTTGCTGGTTTATTTCTATTTGTAATGCCTGCAGAGTCAGCTTTGAGAACACGAACAAATGTCAGTCGTCAGAAGATTAATAAAAACAAAATACACTCAAAACAAAGGAAGGATTGAAATATCATGCATCAATATTTAAAATATAGAAGTAAAGGACAGGTAGATAAACTATTCTATGAGGAATCTGTGTTATTATAAGTTACATAAATTTTAATTACTTACTTCTTCCAGATAACATTTATCCAGAAACATAAAGAACTGAGTTAAAACAAATTATCCAGCAATTTAATTAGGATCATTAGCACAAAGACATCACTGGCTTCAAGGGGCCTTCTCATATCTTTAAAGACAAGTTGATATGCTTACTTGCTCTTCTCAGTTATTCCATGAATTCTCATACTCTTAAAAAATACCCAAAACAACCCAAAAAAAGGATGCTTAAATTTTTTTAATTGTGAAAAGGAAAATCAGTTAAAATGTAAGACCTGTGTTTGGAATGGTGAATATGTGTTTCTGATTATTTGAATTATCAATTCCAAATAACGCAAGAGGACTAATTTTAATTTTTAGTCCAACAAAACATATACATTTAATTGGTTTTTCCCTTATATTTTCAGAGTGGATAGATGACAGTGACTTTGGAATCTATTGTTTTCAAGCTCTAACTTGAGATTCTTATATAGAGGTTGCAATTTAGAAAATGACTCTTTTTTCTTTCTTGTAACCACTTGTTTTACAGTGGGTCAGCATGAAGGAAAAGCATACTTTTTAAAAAAATATCGTCTCTTTTCTCAAATTGCATTCCAAAATGTTTGCATTGAGCTGTTTTGTCTTCTAGGCTTAGTCTGCTCAAATGTGTTTTAGTCAGACCACCAGACTGGCCCTCATGCTTTTATAATACATTGCTCAAATATTAGGAACCAGCTCAGGTAATTTGCAGTGATTTTCAGTAAATATAGGCAAAATACATGATAGGCAAAAAATGATTAAAAATACAGTATAAGGGGCAAAACCACAATGGATATTCTAACTTCTGTTAATGTGTGATGAGAGTCTGCAGATTCTTTTATTGATTAAAAATCATTATGTTGTTTTGAGAGGAAAGCTCCACTAATGCTTCTTGGTTGTTTTCTTCAGTTATGCAGCTAGGATATGAACATGTAAATCTTTTCTGGAAAGAAGATAAAAAATAACCATAATTTCAGGTTACATTATGTAGAGTTTGAAAAAAGGAAATAAAGATAAAAAAACTCTAAGATGAAGATTTCCTTTCCATTAGAAAGGAAATATTTAATTACTTTTCACTGTTCTTATCTAATCTTACTGGTCCTGCTCTGGTCTGCTACTAACTTTAAGAGGCATTAGAGTGCAAAAATTCACTCACTGTTATTTGGAGTTACAAATGGAGTTACAAATGAGTTGTAGAATTATTTGGTATTTTACACTTAACTGGAGCCAATATTTACTTCGAGCAGAGAAATATTAGGAGCTGTGTCCAGCCCTCTGCTTTTGCTACTTGTTATAATTTAGAACAAGTTTAATGCTGTTGCAATGGATGACATTACACGTTTTCTTCTGAACTCGTATTACAAAGACTTCTGTTGTAAAAGGATTTGATCTAGGCAGTTACACAGCACTGTCAGAGAGCTCCTTGTTAGCACTTCACTGTGGTTACAAGGAGGGAAGGAAAACAGTCATTAACACTGTACCAGCACATACAATCACTGTAGACAAAACATATGATCAGATTTGAACTCAAGGCAGTGTTTTTCAAGCCATCACACAACATACCTGGTGTTCAGACCCTTGAAAGAAAACCAGACCAGATGGAGGCTTATACATCTATCTAAAGACAGAGCAAGTCACCCTGTGGAAGCACGATCACTGGTTAAAGACTAAAAATTCACTAAATACATGACTTTATGAGAATATGCTGAATTCATGTTCTGCATGAATACAATGAGTCCCTACTTTCCCGTCTGTGTTCATTACATCTAAAATTTGGTGTAGACTCAGTCACTTTTCAGCCATTCCCAGCACCTACAGAGGATGAAAAAAAATCACAAAAGCTCTCCAGAAGAATATGCTTTCTGTGCCTTTTGAATTTATTGCTGTGAATCAGAAAAGTCTGTCCCCTGGATTCTAGTGGTTATAAAAGAAGTTTTCATTTCCCAGCTACTGTCAAACAGTCAATTTCATAGATGTTTCCAAATAGATGAAGTGTCTCTATGATAACTAGACTATTTATTTTAAGGACTACTTCAACTATAATTTCTGTATTGCTTTTCTTGCAATAATTTTTGAAAGAACTAGCCCAAATTTTAGTGTTGATTCCCTGTATCTGGAGTGAATGAGCACCACAAAGATGAATTTTGATAATACTATATTTTTCTGCAAGCATTTCTTCACAGTGTTCCCAGGAAAGGAATTAAAACTGTCATGGATAGGGAAAAAAAGGACAAAAAAAAATCTAAGCAAAGTGCTTGTTGGTACTGAACATGCCAAAGCAACAACTTGTGTGGCTTAGGGTGTGAGTGAGGGCTGTCTCATGTACACTAGAAAAAGCAATTTTAAGAGATCCTGAGAGACAAATCAACTTTGATTTCATTTTTTCAGAACAGAGGAAAGAAAGTGAAACAGAATACTAGCATAAGAGATTGCAAGCTTGGAAATATTCCGAAGGGTCTGACTTTATGCAAATGCAGGTGTTTCACTCTTCTGCTTCAGTGTCCAGCTGTTAACAAGATTTACACCCATGAGCTGGAATCAAATCATAATTCTGTATATTTCTGTAAATGGTATTCAACATAAAATCACCCAGGTTTGCAGGCAGTTCATAAAGAAGTCAATAAGAATCTGTTATTTATTGAGATGTCAAATCAAGAAACTATGTGCAAATGGAAAGGTTAGTAAGACCTTTTACTCCTAAAAGACATAGCAGGCTCTTTCAGGAAACACTTCAAGGAGCTTCACTCCTGTAATCAATATATTTCTGTATTTGTACACTTAATCAGAGCACATCTGCTTTTTATTAGTTCAATAAGAGAGACATAGAATCAGTGTTACTAACTTTATTGTATTGATTTCTTTTGTTTTGCATTTTACTCAGATTGCAAAATTAAATATTTTTACTTTAGTAACTAAAACTTGACATAATATCATTCCTTTAGAAAACATTTTTATCCCTCAAGACAACATCTTAAACTGCAGCCAGTGCAATTCGTAATTGAACTGAGAATTCAACAATTCTGTATCTATTTTTTTTCTAAGTATTTTCCTCACTAAGCCTGACATCTGTTACCCAGTATTTGTACAGAAAAGCCTGTTGCAGATGCTTGCTAACAAGATGTTGAAAAACTCTGATGATGTGACACAGGATTCAATTTTTTCTCTCCCTAATATAATATTGCTTTACTGAATTACTAAGGTCTTGCAGAGCTAGTTGCACTAGACTTTCAGAAAACATTCTGATCAAAGAAACAATCCTAAAAGGTAAAGAATTTTAACTGTACTGTAGAATTTTCTTTCAATTACATAAAAAAATCCTCAAGACTAACACTTTGGAGATTAATAGAAGTGCTTCCCCTGGAAGGTCTTCATGTAGGCAAGAGCAGAGACAATTCATGTGGTTTGATCACAATGCTGTTAAACCCATACCAGGAGAAACACCACTGCTCCCCAAACTCAGTAACCATGGAGGGGCAGTCACCTGCACCTCTGCCCTGCAAACATGTCAGGACTGGAAAACTACAGCTGGACAAACTCAGCTTAGGCTTTGCCCAAGACAGACTTTGGAAGCCAGACCAATGTATTTATTAAGAGTATTTTGCTCTTCTCTATGGAAATGTAGCAGATGACAAACCTACATCAGATTAATCCAAATTGTTGAAACTGATTCTATCTGCAAGCAGAGAGGATCAGCTTTTATTTCAATATACTCTAGTCTGTCTGGATAGAGAGAGATGCTACTGAGAACATGTAAAACTCACAGGGAGCTGAGTAGCTCCAATGTGGGGCTGTATTTCACAGCAAAGATTCTGCCTGGAGTTGATGGGAAGCTAAGAAAGTCTCCTGCCCCAATATTCTGGCCTCCAGCTTACATTCACAAGCTGTTAAGAAAGAGGAAAATTATAGCTGATATCTGATTAAATTGTCATTGACCTACTCTCTTTCACAAATTAATTGGTATCCTCTACACCCCTAAGAAAGTTTTAGCGGTGCTCAGGTCCGAATTTCTTTCTAAATGAGAGTTCTGCCCCAGCAAGAGCCTTTCATGGCCTGATTTGTTTGGGGAATGAGCCAATATTTCTGAAGTGTTTTAAGGGGCCCACAGGCAGATTGTCTTGTCCCTTTTTGCTGCCAGCTCCTGGCAGAAGGTTATACAAGAAGAAGGATGAACAAACTTTCTGTAATGAAACCTAAAGGGTGAGGTTATTTTCATGTTTCTCTCTCAGCTTAATTCTTGCATTAGCAATGCCATTTAAATTTCAGTGGAATGAAAATCTGAATAAAAGTCTTCCACTTAGACTTTTGAGCTAAGAATCTGAGTTCTGATTTTTGATGATAGCTAAAAAAACCTTGTTTTATAATCTCAAGTGAAGAAATAAAATAATGGATATTTGAAGATTGGCTTAAGATTTAAATGAAAAAATATCACATTTTTTATCCCATGATTATTGACTTATCCAGAGTGTTGCACAGCTGATGAGCAATAACACCAGAAAGTAGATTGTAATAGAACTGAATAGGATGTCTTTTTTTTTTTTTTTTCCTTATATTTTGTTCAGAACAGAAGGTGTAACCCTGTGCCAAAAAGTGTTCTCCAAAGTGAGTTGGTTCTGGTGGATGTTTTGATCACATTCCTTGAGAGAAATTCTCCTTGGCCAAAGGAAGTTTATCCAACGTGGAGAGCTCCAAACAGCAAAATCTGTCCCCTTCCTAAAGACATCTTTCAGAAAATATGCTTTGCCATTTCATGGAATCATAGAAACATTTACTGGATCTCTGACATCTAGTCCAACCTCTGTCTGGAGGCAGGATGGTTGCCAAAACTAAACCAGATGTGATGTAGCCTGGTCTCACTGCATATGTAGAAAACTTGAGGGATGGTGAGTCTGCAGTCATTCTTCACAACCCATTCCATGGATGGGCACTCTGCCATGAAGGATCCTTCTGCATGAGCTGATGGCAAAGGGATCAACAGGTTTGGAGGGGAAAAGTGTTACCAATGAAAGGCAACCCAAGGGAAGGGAACAGAACTTTCAGTGAGGGAAGAATGGAGGAATTTCCCAAGGACTTATGGCAGTCTGTTTGCCCTTCCATTTCCCTGTCCCACCAGTACTCCAGGTGCAGCCCAGCAATTGTTATTTTCTCCCAGTTACAAGCTCTTTTTTTTAAACCAATGCTTTTAAAGGACATTTCTTGTGCTTGAATTAGCAACACCTCTATTGTATTAAACACATTTCTGCTGTTATTTAAAATCCCAGTAGTGTATCAGCTTACAGAATATTGTGTGAAATCACACATGCTTGCTTAGAGAAAGTGAAATTGAACAAAAAGCATTTCCCAGCGTAGTTGCTGAGGTCCTTGCTACAGGTCCTTC